>NC_068919.1:64035000-65285000 GCF_023091745.1 Budorcas taxicolor | reverse complement strand
GTTTGCTGCACTTTCATACTGCTTAAACTTCCAGCACAGTGGTAACCTGGGGACTTCCGATTCAGTCCATGCTTTTTCATAGTGCCCATCCACTGTCTTACCCTGTACACACTTCCTAAGCTTCCTGTCAGCTGCTGAATCAATAGAACTGACCTCCTTTTCTTGTTGGAGTCTCACAGAGTCCCTCATGAATAAAAGTTACTTTGAGGAGAAAGTTTCAAGTTCCGAAAGTAAACACATTTATCACTCCTTCAGACTTGAGTGCTAAAGCCAGTTAGAAAACTTAGCTGTTAATCTGGGGGTGAGGGCGCTTCTCTTCTGTGACATCTTGCACACTGGCCCACTGGGTCAGGATATATCAATAAAAAACTTTCATGGGGAAATCCTTGGAGAGGAGGAGGGTTGTGCCTGAGCAAATTTGAGTCAAGGTATTCAATCTCTAAAATTCTGTGCCTTTAACTGTAAAAAGAAGGGTTAGAATAAGTTATCTTAAGTCCCTATTAAGGTCTGAAATGCCATTTCTAAAAGTTTTTTCTTCTAAATTGTTCCAAGGAATTTCTTTCCCAGCAGAAGTGTCACATATCTTGTACCCTAAGCAAATACAAAATAATGTTATATTCTTTTCCCAAGAGGGATTCCGCAATGGCTCAGTGGATAAAGAATCCATCTGCAATGCAGGAGACACAGGTTCGATTCCTGGGTTGGGAAGATCCTTTGGAGGAGGGCATGGCAACCCACTCTGGTATTCTTGACCGAAGAATCCCATGGACAGAGGAGCCTGGTGGGCTACAGTCCGTGGGGTTGTATGATTGAAGCAACTGAACATGCACCTCATCACCAACCTCATCACACACACACACACAACCTGCTGCATTCGACACGTGAGATAAGAAACAGTCAAGGTCAGTATCTCAGGCAGGGTTGGCAGGAGACAGAAAACCACATCAACATTTTAGAAAAGAATTTAATATAAAGAATTATTAACCAAGTACTGGAGGACAGTCAAGGCAAGAAGGGGACACTAAGGTATCCCAGCAAGAAGCAGTTATCCATCCTAAGGCTAAGGAAACAAAAGGAAGCGTGGGGATTACTACAGCTAGAAGCTGGGAGAAGGAATCCCCCAGAGCTGGATCCAGACCTCTGTAGTAGGAGTGCTGGCCAGCTGGTACTGATTTCTGAAGGAGTGCATTAAGCCTGATTCTTGGTGTGAGGAAAAGTTGAAAACTAAAATAAACTGCTGCTTCACAGGCCAGGGTGATGCCAGTAGTGCAGGAATGCAGACCAGGAAAAGGAAGCAAATGGTTAACAGGAAGTCCCTTCCTCCTTTACTAGCCTTCCAGACTCTTTCTAGGATGAGATGGTTGGATGGCATCACCGACTCGATGGACATGAGTTTGAGTAAGCTCTGTGAGTTGGTGATGGATAGGGAAGCCTGGCATGCTGCAGTCCACAGGGTCGCAAAGAGTCGGATACAACTGAGCGACTGAACTGAACGGGCAGAGCCTAACAGGGAGCAAACTAGCATAAGAGAAATAGCTTTGCAAAGTCCCAGCTCCAGAATCAAAAGCAGAGTACAGAGAGAGTGCGTCTGCAGCTGAGAGACAACAGACTTTAAGAAGACCTGACGGAAGATTCACAGTGCCCTTGGGGCAGTACTCAGGAGACAGAGACCTTCCTCAAGGGGACCTGACCTCACCGTGAAGCAGGGGCTCCAGCTCTATGGATTGACTTAGATTTGAAAAGTACGCCAAAGGTCATAACTCCTCACTATGACAAGTCAGGTTTCTAGTTCCAGCCTGGAGTTTCTCATTCTGTGTACTTGATGTAGGACTTAGGAAGCCACCTCTCTATTTTATTCCTAAGGACGCGCTAATCCATTAGCCACTGGATCCTTGTGGGCCAAATCATTCTCTGCATTGTCCTCCACTGCCCGTTAGGGGACAGAAGTCCACGTTGACTCTTGTGGTTATGTGTTGTCACTTCACTTCAGATCAGGAGGTCCACCCGAATGGCAGCATCTCCCACATCATAAAAGCCCTACAGTGGACAGGCACCAGAGATGTTTAAGGCCACCAGTCTCTCCTTAGCGCCCTTGTGAAATGTGTCTTCCAGGTCATGCTGAAGGATGCAGTCAGAGGTAGGTGTGCAGGTGGCACATAAGAAATCCAGTCCAATATTCCTATTTTCCTAAGCCTCCAGATTTCCTCTTCATTATGCCAGGAAAGTTCTAGCATCTCAACTTTATTAAATATAGGGCAGCTCTTAGTCCAAGTTTCAGTCAACCATATACAAGTTAACACTTAAAAGTCAGAATTTTTTAAGAATACATCCAGATCAATAAATGTAACTTGATCCACTGTTACATTCTATCCTCCTTGCCCTAATCTATTTACACTTCATTCCCACACATACTTCCCAAATTCGCATGGATACAAATTAGCCAACTTTTGTTATTCTTTTAGAGGCTTGGTTCTTTCTAACTAGGTCAGGTTTTTGTCCCTGTTCTGTGGAACATGAAGAGATCTGGGCCTAGCGACAAATGGTTACAGAGGAAGGTTTTGAGTATAGACACCGTTTGCAAAGCAGCTGCCCTAAGAGAGGTATTACAGGATCTTCAAGCAAGAGAAGGCCCAGTTTTCTCAGACATGGAAAGCAAGCTGCTTCCATCGACAAGGGAGGCACACACAGAGTGACTGCGGTTTCAAGATTCTCAGCTCTATCAACTGCATTTAGATATTGCCATTGCAAGTTTCAGGGCTCTGACTCTTTCCTAGTCAGTGTCCTAAACAGGACTATGTAATTCTAATACCAGCACAATTAAAACTGTGTAGCTTTGTGGCTACAGGAAGTAAAGAGCTTTAGCATCATAAAAACTCTGATTCTCTGACTGACTTGATCTGAGCGTTTAAAGACATGAACATGTCATTTCCTTTCTGCAAGTGCTCCAGTGGCCCCACGAGCAACCATCCCACCCTTCCCCCAGTCTCTGCAGTATCACTGCTGCCATAACGGTCATGTACTTCAGCCACTTGGTCCCCCAAGGCACTTAGCTTCAGAAATCATTAATTGTAAGCAAATAAAGGCAGTAAGCTGATTAATCATGATGCCAATCCATACCATGGATTACTAGAATCTTATTTCCCATTGGCAAGGAGCTGAAGAAATGACCAAACCCAAATCTGATCCTTAAAGGATTTCCCCCCTGGATCCCATTCTGAGTAACAAATTCTTAATCAATATATTAATATTTATCAGTCCAATCAAGGGACCAAAGCCACACCAGCATTTTAACAGATAATTTAATATAAAAATTTGTTAGCTAGATGTTGAAGAACTGAAAAGGCAAAAGGGAGACACTGAGTATCACAGAATTAGTTACAGTGGGAAGCAACTATCACTCCCGGGACACAGAACAGAGCGAAGAGGATTCCTACTGCTTAGAGATTTGGAGGAAAGACCTCGGAGCAACTGGGACTCGGATCTAAGGAAGATGTACTGAAATCTTTGGAGGGGTATAATGAGGCTAGTTCTAAGAGCGTAGAAAACTATAAACTGCGACCCACTGTTAAGGCCAGAGGGAGGCACCATGGCTGTGGTGAGACAGAGGAGGAAAATAATCAAACAGGAAGCAGCAAGTCCTTCTGTCCTCCTCTAGCCTTCTGCTCCCTTCCCCTACTGGCAAAGCCTCATGGAAGCAGTGAGCTTCCAAAGAAGAAAGGTCTTTAGAGGTTCTGCCCCACAGTCACCAAGCAAAGTACAGAAGGATAATAGCTTAATAATCTGCAGTCAAGAGGAAGCAGAGAGCAACTGCAGAGTCAGGGTCATGAATTAACTGAAACTATTCAAGGATGCATATAGCACTCTGGCCTCCTTTCTGCACACTGCCTGGCAAAATAGCTAGAGCTTGATAAATCTGAGAATTAGAGCTCACAGAAACCATCATGTAGTTAAACAGAAATTCAATACTTTCAGTTGTATTATTCTTTGCTACTGGGATTCCAACAGTCAGGTGGTTCTGTTCTTTCTCTACTTCCACACAGTGCGAAAGACAGGGAAAGGAACTAAGCAATGGGTTTTGCAAAGCAGTACTGAGGTAAGAACAATGACAGAGAAGACAGATGCCCAATAGAAATTATATTGGGGGAGCTTAAAGAAAATGACAAGCACAGTGAAAAAGCATAGTGGATTAATGCATTTGCCTTCTGCCTGGCGGTACTATTAGAAAATTACTTTGAGGAGCTCTAGATGGCCTTCACTGTAAACACTAGTTTAAAATAATAATAATAAGGTTATCTACATGGGCAAAGCTAACCCATATGGAGAGAATGGCTGGATTAAGCTTAAGATGACTGGTTAGGGCCAAATCAGGATGGAAGTGACTGGCACTTATATAGTTTTGTGGCCTCAGCCATGCTTAATTCAGACTTCTCAAAGTTCTACAACTATCTGGGCCTCCATCCTTGTAAAGAAAGTGAAAGTGAAGTTGCTCAGTCATGTCCGACTCTTTGCGACCCTGTGGACTGTAGCCTACCAGGCTTCTCCGTCCATGGGATTCTCCAGGCAAGAATGCTGGAGTGGGTTACCATTTCCTTCTCCAGGGGATCTTCCTGACCCAGGGATTGAACCTGGGTCTCCTGCATTGCAAGCAGACGCTTTAACCTCTGAGCCACCAGGGAAAAGTCATACTTAAATGGAGTGTTTGGATAATCATTAACTTTTCAAACCAAGTCTCAAATTTGGCAAAGCCAGGATTTGAACCTGTCTGACTCCAAAGGCTGTCTCTTTACCACCCCAGCATGAGGTTCTGAACTACCCTTCACTTACAGACACCACCATCACTATCAATAGGTCTTTACTTGTTTTCCTCCTCCCGTAACTAAAGACAGACATCTACAATCTCTAATTAGCTGAATCAGGCCAACTGAAAATTAATTTTAAAATTATTAGGCTGATTGAAAATTAAAATTTAAGGATATTATGCAATTATCAACTGGTTACTTATTTTCCTTAATGGAGGAAAATTATACTCTTGAAGACATTAACAGTATAGCCAATAAAAATCTTGTGTTTAGACATCTCTTCTCACTTAGACAACATCTTCCTAACTCCAATTACAAACTTTCTTGAAATGAACAACAGCAAGAAATTCTGATGTGTCAAGAATATCAGATTGCGTAAAATTGGTCCTATTCTTCCCCCACCAACCAAGAAAGACTTTCATAATCTACTGCTGACAACGTGGAAAGCAGTGTGAAAATGTTAGAAACTTTACTTAGTTCCTAAAGATGGCATATTTTCAGAAATTGACAAGAGCTTGTGTTCTTTCTTTAAAGTAATCACATGTGCATGCTCGGTTGCTCAGTGGTATCCAACTCTTTGTAACCTCACAGACTGTAGCCCCCCAGGCTCCTCTGTCCATGGGAGTTTCCAGGCAAGAATACTGGTGTGGGTTGCCATTTCTTCCTCCAGGGGATCTCCCATCCCAGGGGATCTTCCTCCAAGATCTCCCACATCTCCTGCGTTTCCTGCATTGGCAGGTGGATTCTTTACCACTGAGCCACCTGGGAAGCCCAAAGTAATCACATATACATGCTCAAAGGGTATTTTTAAACTCATATTACACAGCCTGCTCTATTCACTAGCATGTCTCCTCTGACCCTCTGCTCATGTAATCTCTAAAATGCCTTCTGTTCTCTACTATACACATTTAGCTCCACTTCTTTTTCAAAATACTCACTCTTCAAAATCCAGCTCATGTCTCTCTCTTCAAAGGATGGACCTGTAAGATGGTTTCAGCTAGCTATAAGACGACTCTAAACATGATACAATGGCATCTCTTCGAGAGAGAAATTTTAGAATCTCTGAGCTAGAATGGCTCACGGATGAGCTAACAGTCTACTCTCCTAGTCTCCAATAAGAGAAGTGCCCTTATGCCTTAGTGTAACTTATCTCTGAGGTCTCTTCCAGCTCTAAAATTATGTCTTTATAGTTTCACCGTTCAAAAGATGTGGAATGTGTGTAGAAACCAATACATTCTCAAACGGTTCAGAGTTCAGTTGTAAGTTACGCTGGAAGATCTCACGGCAAGTGCTCAGTTCACGTCAGAAGAGCAACGAACAACTGGGTCTACTGTCCACGTCTGAGGACTGTACCGCAGATGACGGGCTCACTCCGGGCACACAGTAGGCCCCAGATCCGGACAGAAGCCTGTTGGACAGCCTCTCTATCCTCACACCAAGACCAAGCCCTTACTGGCTGCTTTATCACCTATAAAAAAGCTGGGTAAAATACCTCAATCCTGCACCATCCCCAGATACCCGCAGCGACGGGGATCAGAAGATGATACAGGGCAGTGATGCGGGTAGGTGTCCACCTTGTTTTCCTCCTGAGCCAGTGGGAGCCCTGAGCACTGGCTCTCCGACAGCCCCAGTCCAGCAGTCACCCTGCAGCCCGCTGCTACTCATCTCCCTGGCTGTCCGCCCCGACGCCACTTGCCCATAGCCCTGGGGACTCTTACCATCCCAACACCAGGCCGGTGGTCACGATGAAGCAGGTAAAGACCACCGCGATGTAAAAAAGAGGCGAGTACTCATAGAGCGTTACGAGAAACACCGCAGCCATCAGGATCTCCTAAGCTGAGCCGGGCTCCTGCCGGCCAGCCCAGCCTAGCTCAGCCGGGCCCTCTCCGCCAGCGTAAAAGCCACTACGGTGCCCCGGAGCGGACAAACTTTGTAGATCCGCACTAGCCTAGCACTCCAGCAGGCTAGAGGTAGGGGTAGCCTCGCCGGGAGCGGGAGCCTGCGTGCCAATCACGGGGTCGCCTGCAGGGCTCGCCCCGCCCCTCCCGCTCCAGTGCCGAGTTACCGGCTTCGCCGAGGGGCGGGGCCCAGGCTCGCCCCGCCCCCGGCTCCCGGGTTTGATATCCAGCGGGCGTATTCTTTGGCTGTTTGTCCTAGCGGTCCACGGTTTTCTGCGGCAAAGTCGGAAGAGATATTGGTGCGGACTCCGTCCAAGACTCAGGTAGGGTGTTTTGATGCCAGAGAGAGGAGACTCAGCCCGAAATCCACGTCACAGAGCGTAAATCCTGAGATCCTGCCTATTACATCTGAGAGATGTGGCAGGAAGAGGAGAACCGGCATTTTAAGTTCTACAAAGTAAAATAACCCCACACCAAATCTTGTTTTCTGTTCACAAAACTTAACAAATAGGCACTGTAGAAAACACCAACGAGGCCCCCAAGCACTTTTTAGGCGCCTTGTCAGCCTTTTCAAGTTGGATTTAATGCTAGAGGCAAATTAGCATTGGGTGTCAAGATTCTGAGAAATAAATCAACTGTTTTCCCATATGCCTTTCTTCTTTTCTTCGTCCCCCTCTACCCCTCCAATTAGAATTAGATACTTGAAAAAAACTAAATATTTGAACTTTTGTATTAATTTTCACTTTAATAATAATTTAAAATATGTGTGCATATGTGATATACACACATATATACTAGAGATCTCTTCAAGAAAATTAGAGATACCAAAGGAACATTTCATGCAAAGATGGGCTCAATAAAGGACAGAAATAGTATGGACCTAATGGAAGCAGAAGATATTAAGAGAAGGAGACAAAAATACACTGAAAAACTATACAAAAAAGATCTTCACGACCCAGATAATCATGATGGTGTGATCACTCACCTAGAGCCAGACATCCTGGAATGCGAAGTCAAGTGGGCATTAGGAAGCATCACTACGAACAAAGCTAGTGGAGGTGATGGAATTCCAGTTGAGCTATTTCAAATCCTAAAAGATGATGCTGTGCAAGTGCTGCAATCAATATGCCAGAAAATTTGGAAAACTCAGCAGTGGCCACAGGACTGGAAAAGATCCATTTTCATTCCAATCCCCAAAAAAGACGATGCCAAAGAATGCTTACTACCACACAATTGCATTCATCTCACATGCTCAAAATTCTCCAAGCCAGGCTTCAACAGTACATGAACCGTGAACTTCCAGATATTCAAGCTGGATTTAGAAAAGGCAGAGGAACCAGAGATCAAATTGCCAACATCTGCTGGATCATCAAAAAAGCAAGAGAGTTCCAGAAAAGCATCTACTTCTGCCTTATTGACTATGCCAAAGCCTTTGACTATGCAGACTACAACAAACTCTGGAAAATTCTTAAAGAGCTGGGAATACCAGACCACCTGACTTGCCTCTTGAGAAATCTGTATACAGGTCAGGAAGCAACAGTTAGAACAGGACATGGAACAACAGACTGGTTCCAAATAGGAAAAGGAGTACATCAAGGCTGTATCTTGTCACCCTGTTTGTTTAACTTATATGCAGAGTACATCATGAGAAACGCTGGGCTGGAGGAAGCACAAGCTGGAATCAAGATTGCTGGGAGAAATATCAATCACCTCAGATATGCAGATGATACCACCCTTATGGCAGAAAGCGAAGAAGAACTTGATGAAAGTAAAGAGGAGAGTGAAAAAGCTGGGTAAAACTCAACATTCAAAGACTAAGATCATGGCACCTGGTTTCATCACTTCATGGCAAATAGATGGGGAAATAGTGGAAACAGTGTCAGGCTTTATTTTCTTGGGTTCCAAAATCACTGCAGATGGTGACTGCAGCCATGAAATTAAAAGACGCTTGCTCCTTGGAAGAAAAGCTAGGACCAACCTAGACAGGATATTAAAAAGCAGAGATGTTACTTTGCTGACAAAGGTCCACCTAGTCAAAGCTATGGTTTTTCCAGTAGTTATGTATGGATGTGAGAGTTGAACCGTAAAGAAAACTGAGCACCAAAGAATTGATGCTTTTGAACTGTGGTGTTGGAGAAGACTCTTGAGAGTCCCTTGGACTGCAAGGAGATTCAACCAGTCCATCCTAAAGGAAATCAGTCCTGAATATTCAGTGGAAGAACTGATGCTGAAGCTGAAACTCCAGTAACTTTGGCCACCTGATGAGAAGAACTGACCATTGGAAAAACCCTGATGCTGGGAAAGATTGAAGGCAGGAGGAGAAGGGGACGACAGAGAATGAGATGGTTGGATGGCATCACCGACTCAATGGACATGACTTTGAGTAAACTTTGGGAGTTGGCGATGGACAGGGAGGCCTGGTGTGCTGCAGTCCATGGGGGTCACAAAGAGTCGGACAAGACTAAGCGACTGAACTGACTGACTGATACATATATACATATATACCTTGAACAGTGCAGGTTTGGAAAGCGCACATTTGGACTGCACAAAGTCCACTTACAGGTGAATATTTTTAAATAGTAAATACTATAGTACTGCATGGGGAAGGAAATAGCAACCCACTCCAGTATTCTTGCCTGGGAAATGCTATGGATAGAGAAGCCTCGTGGGCTACGGTTCATGGGGTGGCAAAGAGCAGGACAGGGCTGAGTGACTGAGCCCACACACACAGTACTACATGGCCTGTGGTAGGTTGAGTCAGTGGTTGCGGAAGTACCACAGATTCCAACTAAAGTTATACTGGTTGCTTCTCACAACTCATTCACTGATATCTCATTGGTTTGCTTGTAAGGCCACCTACCTACCATAGGTCAGAGAAAGGCAGGCAGTCTTTTATTCTGAGCAGCAGTATTCACTGCTACAGAGGGGGGTTTTGCTATCATGGAAGAAAGGGACAAAGGACCTAGAGATAGATAACTTGTCATGCCTCCACACTCCCATATCACCAATAAAATTACTGCAGGAAGAAGATGAGCTAAATTTGTCCTGTGGTTTCACCTATCCCTTGGTGAAGGACCAAGTGTTGTTTGTGCTCTAGTGTTGTGTGAGAAGGTTGGTTTAACAACATAATTTTTAATGACTGCAGATATGACTTGTGAAAATTTATAGTTTATTTAATCAACCCACAATTGTTGGACTTTTTATTATTACTAACAACACAGGAATGACATTCTTAAAGTTAAATCATTTTCTTGGGATAAATTTCTAGAGGTGGAACTTTTGGTTCAAAAATGTATGTATCTTAAACCTCTGAAGAAACACCATTCTCCAGAAAGTTACCAATTTATGCTCCCTCTCTTTCGCCCTCAGTTTTGTCACCATTTCATATTGTCACCTAAAAAGATCTTGGCTAATGTGAAAGGCAGTCTTATTGAAATAAACAGTAAAGAATTTCCATAATGAAAACAAAAATGTAAGGAATTCCAAGTTAAACTGATATATTAAACATATCCCTATAAGGCTGCTCTCTCCCAAAACTCTGCTAAAATTACATCAAAGGGATTTTAAAATAAATCAACAAAAACAAGAAGAACAGGAAATAAAATAACAGCACCAACATACTGAAAGATGGAAAACAGATGAACAAGGATAATTCACTAGCCAGGCTATTAAAGCCAAATCCCAAACCAGCAGTGGAGAAAACAGACTCAATCTGACTCACACAGAAGAAGTCCCAGAAAAAACGACAACAGGAACTAACACAAATTTAACTCAAGCCTTTATTTCCCACTTGGATAATTACAAAAACTGTTGAAACTTGTAACTTTATTTCCAACAAGAATTCTTTCTAGTACATTCTACACAGTGCTAGAAAAAATGATTTTTTTTAAAACACACTATATATTTTTAAACACATCTCTTATTTCATTCCACTGGTGAAAATTCTTTGTTGCCAAGCTATATGTCCTTGAGAATGAAGTCCCAAGTTCCTTATTTGGCAAACCCACCTCTCCATGACCCAACTCCTCCTTACCTCTTCCTATTCATTCAGAAAAAGTTAAAGGTCAGATATGTGTTAGACACTGTAGAAAGCATTCAGTTCAGTCGCTCAGTCATGTCCGACTCTTTGTGACCCCCATGGACTGCAGCACACCAGGCCTCCCTGTCCATCACCAACTCCTGAAGTTTACTCAAAGTCATGTCCATTGAGTCGGTGATGCCATCCAACCATCTCATTCTCTGTCATCCCCTTCTCCTCCTGACTTCAATCTTTCCCAGCATCAGGGTTTTTCCAATGGTCAGTTCTTCTCATCAGGTGACCAAAGTAACTGGAGTTTCAGCTTCAGCATCAGTTCTTCCACTGAATATTCAGGACTGATTTCCTTTAGGATGGACTGGCTGGATCTCCTTGCAATCCAAGGGACTCTCAAGAGTCTTCTCCAACACCACAGTTCAAAAGCATCAATTCTTTGGTGCTCAGCTTCTTTTATAGTCCAACTGTCACATTCATGCATGACTACTGGAAAAACCATAGCTTTGACTAGACGGACCTTTGTTAGCAAAGTTATGTCTCTGCTTTTTAATATGCCATCTTGGTTGGTCCTAGCTTGTCTTCCAAGGAGTAAGTCTTTTAATTTCATGGCTGTAGTCACCATCTGCAGTGATTTTGGAGCCCTCAAAATAAAGTCTGTCACTCTTTCCGCTGTTTCCCCATCTATTTGTTGTGAAGTGATGGGACCAGATGCCATGATCTTAGTTTTCTGAATGTTGAGTTTTAAGCCAACTTTTTCACTTTCCTCTTTCATTTTCATCAAGAGACTCTTTAATTCTTCGCTTTCTGCCATAAGGGTGGTGTCATCTGCATATCTGAGGTTACTGATAATTCTTGCAATCTTGATTCCAGCTTGTGCTTCCTCCAGCCCGGAGTTTCTCATGATGTACTCTGCATATAAGTTAAATAAGCAGGATGACAATATACAGCCTTGATGTACTCCTTTCACTATTTGGAACTAGTCTGTTGTTCCATGTCCAGTTCTAACTGTTGCTTCCTGACCTGTATACAGATTTCTCAAGAGGCAAGTCAGGTGGTCTGGTATTCCCAGCTCTTTAAGAATTTTCCAGAGTTTGTTGTAGTCTGCATAGTCAAAGGCTTTGGCATAGTCAATAAGGCAGAAGTAGATGCTTTTCTGGAACTCTCTTGCTTTTTTGATGATCCAGCAGATGTTGGCAATTTGATCTCTGGTTCCTCTGCCTTTTCTAAATCTAGCTTGAACATCTTAGTGATACAGTAATAAGCAAAAAGTGACATACCTCTTTTTCTCATGGAGTGTATCATCTAATGGAAAAGACAAACATGAACTGAAGAATCTTGAACAACATAGAAAGGCAAAAATTATGATGAGTGATCAGTCATGTCCAATTCTTTGCTATCCCAGGGACTGTAGCTGCCAGGTTTCTCTGTCCATACGATTCCCCAGGCAAGAATACTGGAGTGGGTGCTATTTCCTTCTCCAGGGTTTCTTCCCAACTCAGGGATGGAACCTGCATCTTTTGTGTCTCCTGCATTGGCAGGCAGATTCTTTACCACCAGCACCACCTGGGAAAATTATAAGTGCTATTAAGAATAAGTACATTGAGCTGTGAGAGCATGTAACTCGGAAGTGGGGAAATAAAAGGATGATCCGGGAAGGATTCCTTCAAGAACAGATGACTGATGTAAGAGCTGATGGGGAGAGGTTTACCAGGCCAAGGGACAGGAAGGGAGATAGAGTATTTAGGACAGAGGCTACAGCATGTGCAAAGGCCCTGAGGTGGGAAAAGCATAGCATACCTAAGAAAATGAAAGGCCAGTATGATTAAAGCATGATGAGGGAGGAGGAAATTGCTATGAGATGAAAATGGAGAGATAGGTAGGGCTCAGATCATACAGGAGTTTTGCCATTTTAGCTACTCAGCTAAACTAAGAGTAATGAGAAGCCCTGATATGATTGAGGAATAGAGTTTTACAGACTGAAATGTGTCCCTTCAAAAAAAAAAGACAAGAATTTTATATTGAAGGCTTAACCCTGCAATGTGACTATATTTGGAGATAGGGCCTTTAAGAAAGTAATGGAGGTTAAGTGAAGTCATAAGGCTGCAACCCTAATCTAATAGGACTGGTGTATTTATTATAAAAAGATAAATGACTAGACACCAGAAATTGCTATGTGCACATGTGTACAGAGAAAAGGCCCTATAAGGACACAGGGAGAAAGCCACTTTCTGAAAACCACGTGAGAGAATTCTCTCCAAAACGGCTGCTGGCACCTTGCTCTTGGACTTCTAGACTCTAGAACTGTGAGAAAATTAATTTCTTTTGTTTTAGTCAGTCTGTGATATTCTATTATGGCAGCCCAGGCAGACTAATACAGGGAATAATATTCTATATGCATTTTGAATCAGTCAGCTTGGCTATTGTGTAGAAAATTTATTGGAAGGAAGCTGGGATGGATATAACTGAATATGGAGGTACCAATTAATAGATTCTTTCAAAAGTCTAGACAAGAAATGTTCGTAACTCATTAGGAAAGTGATGAGGATCCAGGGAAGTGGATTGTTAGTTTGAAGTGATTTCAACTATGAGTGACTAAATAAATAAATAACAGTATTACTTGAGATAGAAGTTTACTTCTCTTTCAGATGAAAGTCCAAAACTAGGTAATGCATGACTGGTATAGTGCTTCACAGTGCAAGGGACTCAGGCTTCTGTTTTGCTCCACTATGTGTAGCCCCCATATTCCTAAAATCACCTCATGGACCAAGACATCTGCTGTAGCTCCAACTACCATGTCCATATTCCTTCTAGCAAGAGGGAGGAAGATGTGGGAGAATGAGACACCATTTCAATTTAAGGAAAATCTCAGGATATACTGCACATACTTTTGGCCAAAATCTAACTGGAAGAGGCTGGAAAATACAGTCCGCCTAAAACTGGAAGGATCTATTCCTTATAGAAGGAGAAAACAGTTGGAGGGAGAACCAGTGCTCTGTCACAGGACCTCATGATGGGTTGGACATGGGGCACGAGAGTAGCAGGAGCTGAAGTTCTGGTTCTTCTACCAGATGAGTGGATGTAGCTGTCATTCACTGAAATTAGATCCTTAATCTCCAATCTCTCATCACTCATCCCTGTTCCCCTTCCCTCATTCCCTCCAAATACAACTCTTAGATCTACTGAATTACTGGTTTTCTAAAACATATCAGAGATGCAAGTTTGTGAGGCCTGAAGCATATACCATGTGGGGACTCAATTCTAGGAGGGTGAACACAAAGTTACAAACACAAAATTAAGTATAAGGCCTTGGGAGGGGCCTATGCAAGCAAGTGGCCCAAAAATTAAACTTCATTTACTTTGGGCACTTTGGAAAAAGCTGGCTTAAAAACTCAACATTCAAAAAATTAAAATCATGGCGTCTGGACCCATCACCTCATGGTAAACAGATGGGGAAACAATGGAAACAGTGACAGACTTTATTTCCTTGGGCTCCAAAATCTGTGCAGACAGTTTCTGCAGCCATAAGATTAAAAGACACTTGATCCTTGGAAGAAAAGCTATGACAAACCTAGACAGCATATTAAAAAGCAGAGACATCACTTTGCCAACAAAGGGCCATATAAAAAGCTATGGTTTTTCTAATAGTCAAATACGGATGTGAGAGTTGGACCGTAAAGACTAGCCCTAAAGACTTGATGCTTTCGAACTGTGGTGCTTGAGAAGACTCTTGTGAGTCCCTTGGACAGCAAGGAGATCAAACTGGACAATCCTAAAGGAAATCAATCCTGAATATTTATTGGAAAGACTGATGCTGAAGCTGAAGCTCTAATACTTTGGTCACCTGATGGGAAGAGCCAACTCATTGGAAAAGGCCATGATGCTGGGAAAGATAGAGGGCAGAAAAAAAGGGCGACAGAGAATGAGATGGTTGGATGGCATCACCAACTCAGTGGACATGAGTTTGAGCAAACGCTGGGGGATAGTGAAGGACAGGGAAGCCTGGCATGCTACAGTTCATGGGGTTGAAAAGAGTTGGACAGCTGGATACAACTGAATGACTGAACCACAACAAAATGTTGGCGGGGGCGGGGGGGGGGATAAATTTTAAAATCAGTGAAAGAAACTATTTAGTCAAGTTTCTCCAGAGAGAGAGGGAGAGGAGAGAAGGACTTATGGGGAATTGGCTCACAGGATTAAGAAGGCTGAGAAGTCCAGTCCCACAGTCAGCTCAGCCATCTATAAGCTGGAGAGCCAGGGAAGTTGGTGAGGTAATTCCAGTCCAAGTCTAAAGGCCTGAGAACCCAGGGAGTCAATGGTATAAATCCCAGTGCAAGGGCAGAAGACCACTATTCCAGTTCAAGCTGGAAAGCAGAAAGAAAAACAGGGTGGCAAATTCCTCCATCCTCTGCCTTTTGTTCTACTCAGGCCCTCAAGGAATTGGATGATACCCACCCACACTAGGGAAGGATATCTGCTTTGCCAAGCGCACTGATTCAATGTGATCATCTCATCCAGAGAGACCCTCACAAACACACCCAGAGGTACTGTTTAATCTGAGCAAACATGGAGAAGTCAACACGTAAAATTAATCATCACAGCTCTGTACATACGGTGTTCCCTTTGCCTGAAAAACCCTTCTTCTTTCCCTCCCCTTCTCCTAGAGAATTTTTAACTATTCTTAAGTCTCAGTTCTGAACTTCCCTTCTCTGGGAAGTCTTCCTGAACACTTCCCAACCCTTAAGGACATGCCTCTCCCAGAGCATTCCATGTGGATCTATGTGGGGTCCCCCTGAGCCCAGTGAAGATCTGCTCACGAGTCTGTCTGGCCTGGAGGTTCCCAACTCTGCGGCCGGAAGGACACCTAGTCAATGTGTGTGCTGCCAGCACCTAGCATATGTCTTGTAGCCACTCAACACCCGTTTACAGAAGGGAGAGATGAAGGGAGGGGATTCTTCTCCATAAGATAACTTGGCAGCATAAAGTACCTATAGAAGAAGTAGAAGTGAAGTCGCTCAGTCGTGTCTGACTCTTTCAACCCCATGGACTGTAGCCTACAAGACTCCTCTGTCCATGGAATTTTCCAGGCAAGAGTACTGGAGTGGGTGGCCATTTCCTTCTCCAGGGGACGTTTCCGACCCAGGGATCAAACCCAGGTCTCCTGCGTTGTAGGCAGATGCTTTACCATCTGAGCCACCTATATTAGGCCAACAAATGTATTACTCTCTGGTGAAAGGAAAGAACACTTCTTTATTCTCTATAACGGATACAGTTTTGCTCAAGAATTCCCACCCCACTGAAAAGTAGAAGGGTGAAAGAGAAAGGACAATGGGAGCTTAAACTCATCAATTAAATTTATCTTAGCCTCGGACTTCCTTGGTGGTGCAGTATTCCAATAAGAATGAGACTAGGGTTCATTCCCTGGTCTGGGAAGATTCCATATGCTGCAGAGCAGCTAAGCCACAACTACTGAGCCGATGCTCCACAACAAGAGAAGCCACTGCAACGAGAAGCCTGAGCACTGTAGTGAAGGGTAGCCCCCACTAGAGAAACTAGAGAGCCACAACTAGAGAAAGTCTGCTTGCAGCAGCAAAGACCCAGGGCAGCGAAAAGTAAATAAATAAATAAAAATTTAAAAGTTAACTTAGTCTCTTTAACTGCACTTTTTGGGCAGCTAGCTGATCTCTTTCAGAAAAGTTCTTAGTCTCTCCTTTTCTTGCTTTTCTCTAAGATGGTGCCCAATTGTAAAGGGTATTCGTGTGATCTCATGGTAGGGGTGGGAAAGTGAGGTCTCATTCTGTACACCTGTGGGACCTCAGTAAGACGATGCAGATTTCATCCGGCCTTTTGTGGCCATGGGTTGGCAACCACTCCTGAGACTCAGGGTTATAGCCACCTGCCTCTGGTTGTAAACCCCTCAGGCACTAGTTTAGCTGGTTCCCCAGACGGTTCATCATCTCCAGTGGTACTTCCTGAAGGAACTAGGAATATGTAGCTTCTCCCACTTGTACCCTGCAGGCCACTAGAGATACCAAATTAGGCCCCCACTGCCACTGAACCATGTTGCTCCTAAGTCATATTCAAGGAGAAAGGAAATGAAAGTATAAGTCGCTGTCATGTCTGACAAGCTCCTCTGTCCATCCAGGCAAGAATACTGGAGTGGGTTGCCATTCCCTTCTCCAAAGGATCTTCTGGATTCTGGGATTGAACCCAGGTCTCCTGCATTGCAGGTAGAATCTTTACCATCTGAGTCACCAGGGAAACCCATATTCAAGGAGGGGCAAAGCTAAATGCAAGGCCTCCCCTCCTTTCTTAGAGGGAAAGCGGTCTGCCCATTCCTATCTCTTCCTGCTTTCCTATGACCCCTCCTTGCCCCCCATTCTAAGACATCAGCCTGGGGGCTGGGCTGCCAGAACAGGCTGGCTGGGACTGCCCACTGCACTTCCCTGAGCCTCTTCTTCCCATGCTGCTCCAGATCCTAAGGGCGACTTTCTCTCCTTCCCACTCAGCAGGTACTTTCCTTATGTCATAGCCTCAGTTTTCTCTACCATGTGGTGTGTATTAAATGCCACTTTTACTTTTGCCAAGGTCTGGATTTTGAAATGTTAATGGAGCTTTACAGTTTTATAAAACCTTTCTCTCTTGGTAGTGTCTGGCTTTTTCAAGACTACTGTGTTTCTTCAGATTCAAAAATCTTATTTTGGTAGTTAAAAGCTGCTTACTTTCTTCGGCATTTCTGACATCACAGTTCTGTTTATCCTCCAAGGTTGACGGATACTTCTAGGTGACCAAGGAGAAGGTCTCATTAGAAATGCCAAAAATACTACCATGTTTTAAAAAATTGCAACCCCTTCATTCATTTTAGATGGCTATTTCTATTGCCTATATTATTTCTCAGAAGGACAAATTCATCTCTGTCTTGGAGACACCAAGGAAGATGATAAGCATCATGACTCTTGAGTTTCAAGCTTTGAGACAATCACTGCACAACACAAATGAATGAATGTGCAATTTGGGTATGATCTCACAGATGACAAGAACTGTGAAAAATTTTACAGTCCTTTGGCAGAACCTAACCTTTTGTAGCCCACTGAACTTCTAAGTTCCTCTAGTTAAAAAAAAAAAACAAAACAAAAATCTTGCATGGTCTTATATGTTGCACTTCTATAATCTGTACCTACTAAGTGTCAGGAGGCCACCTGAAGTCTGTTCCAACTGAGTTGACACTGAAGACCAACTGAGTTGACACTGAAGACTAATGCAGTGCTTAGCCTGTGGCCCAAAGCTTAAGGCATTTACCTAGAACAACCATCTTCAACGGTGTGCCCTGGCACCACCTAACAATGTCTGGATGCGTTTGGACATATTTTGATTGAGGGGCTACTGGTGTCTAATGGATAGAGGTCAGAGATGCTGCTAAGCACTCTTCAATGCCCGGCACAGCCTGCCCACAACAAGGAATTATCCAACTCCAAATGTCAATATTGCTGAAGTTGAGAACTACGGATACAGAAAATTCTATCAGTTTTAGGCATTTTTCACCAAATGACTATTTCCACCTTGGTCGAGGCCATGTATTCCCTGGATTACTACAACAGTCTCCTCAATGGTTTCCTTGCTCCTCTGTTTCCCACACTTAGTTCTTTTATTTTTTTCCCATGTTTAAAATTTTAATTTTTAGTTTACATACAGAAAAATTCATCATATCTGGTTATGTTCCTATCACCACAATTAAGATACAGAGTGGCAGCTCAATTTTCAAAGTCTTTACTATGCTGTTTAGGTCCATTCCTCACATGAGCCACTCTGGGGTTAACTCCAATCTTGGCAGTGATTTACACTGTAGTTAGGCTCTCCAAGTCTTTGCTGTTTTCTGTGGGTGTGTCCTGCACATGTGGAACTTGGATATGTGCCCAGTGTCAGTCCCAGTCTCTCCTATTCAGGATTTCCTTACACCCTCTGACTCCCAGAGGCCCTTTTCTCTGTTCTTCTGGACTGAAAGATGGGGAGCTCCCAGAATATTTTCCCTCTACACTTACTGTGCTGGTCTGAGTGACTGAGCCTGTCCTGCAGGTGAAGTAACAAGAGAAAAGGGAGGAAAAAATAATTGGAAAGGACTTCCCTGGTGGTCCAGTGGAGAATCTGCTTTCCAATGCAGGGGCCTGGGGTTCAATCCCTGGTCTGGGAACTACAATCCCACTTGTTGCAAGGCAACTAAGCTGGAGCCACAACTAGAGAAAGCCCGCATACCACAGTGAAAACCCAGCAAAGCCAAAGTAAAAAAGAAAACCCAGGATACCTCCATCAATTTTTGTATGACAGGGACCCTTTCCAATTTCCTTTATGCAACAAAATGGATTTTCTCTCAGGGTTTTAGGTGCTTTAGCCCTGCCCTGCCGTGATAATGCCAACTTGATTATTCTTGTCCTCAGAAGAGGGCTAGGAGAGAAAAAAGGAGTTTCCATCCATACTCGTCTGTTCCCAGGGGCTCCTTTTCCCCACCCCCAGGCTAGAAGAAAGGGATCCTTTTGGAGGTTTTGCAGTCCCTGCTTCACTAATTTAGACTGCTCTCAAGTCAGGCAGTAGAGGAGGGAAAAAACTAGAAAACTCAACAGCACCATCCTAGTCATTTGTCAAGTTCTGACTTCCTGCAGTGTAAGGCCTAAAATTAAGGTATAATAATTATGCGCTGCCTTGATACCTGGTAGAATTGGGAGTAACCTAACTGCAAGTTTCTATCCCCACTCTGTTCCCACAGCTAAGGTCCCCTGGCCAAAAAACTCCCCTTACCATGGGGACCAGGCGCAGTGCTTGTCCTTGAGTACTGGGTTTCTGCTTCCTGCCAATTATGAAATGATTCAAATAAGCCAGCCATACCCTCCTGCAGAAACCAGGGGCCACCTCACCTTCTTGATACTGCAAAGCCTGCCTCTAGTTGTTCACTCTGTTCCCAAGTACACAGTATTTGGGTTCCCCTCCCCCATACTGTGAATGTATGTGACTATAAAAACTGCCGTCCACCTCACCTGTCCAGTTTTGGATGTTGTGTGCTTGGCCATCCCCATAATCCTAGGGTGAGAATCCTTCTCTCACAAACAGGAGGAAGAAGAGACAATCAAAACAGTTCCTTTTTGAGGATGTCCCTGGTGGTCCATCTGTTAAGACCATGTGTTTTCACTGCAAGGAGATTGAGTTTGATTCCCGGTTGGGGAACAAAGATGTGCATAGCCAAGAAAAACCACAGAAAACACTTCCTTTCCCAATCCACTAGCTATTTTGCTATTATTTACTCTTCAGAGTCCTCAGGTAGAGCTTTTCATATTCTGCCAGAGTTTTTAGTTGTAATCAGTCGGGGAGAGAGACTGCAGCTTGCTTACTTCACTGTGGTTGGCTCTGGAAGTCACTTAATCCCTACGGTCTCATAAAGCTAAAGGATCCTTTTAGAAGGACACGTGTAACAGGTCATGCCACTGTCCTGCTCAGTCTGCTAGCACACGCTTGTGATTGCTTACAAGGCTGCGCAGAATAGAGCACGCAATAACAATAGGTATGTTTCCACCTCAGGGCCTTTGCAGTGCTGTTTCCTCTGTGTGGGATGTTTCTCCGGACACCATGGTCAATCTCTACAGCTTCAAATCTTTGGTCAGATATGACTTTCCTAGTGAGGATTAGGACAGCTTCCCTATTTAAAAGAAAATATCCCTCATCACCTGCACTCCTCATCTCCCTTTGTCAATTCTTTTCCCCAACCCTGATCACCTTCTAACTTAACAATATGTACTAATTTACTATGCTATTGTCTGTTACCTCCTCCTCCCCATTAGAATGCTAGTTCTAGGCTTCTAAAGTGGCCTTAGTGGTGAAGAACCCGCCTGTCAATGCAGGAGATGTAAGAGACGCGGGTTTGATCCATAGGTCAAGAAGATCCCCTGGAGAAGAAAATGGCAACCTGCTCCAGTGTTCTTGCCTGGAGAATCCCATGGAGAGAGGAGCCTGGAGGGCTACACTCCATGGGGTCGCACAGAGTCGGATGTAACTGAGCACCATCTAGGACAATAGGGATTTTAATCTGTTTTGGATCTTGGCACCAGGACACAGCCAATACATCATAGGTCCTCAATAACGATTTGTTGCATGCATGAATGAGAATATGTAGAAATACAAACACTTTATTTAGCATGGCTGCAATACAAAGAATGAACTTAGAAAAATTCAGATCAGAAAAGATTATTTTAATTCTGATCTTTTGATTTGTAATTAGAATACTCCTTTTCTTTTGATCTTGATCATGCTTAATGTCAAATGCGTCCCAGAGATAAAAGACATTTTGGTGACCTTGAGTTTTTAATAAGGGCTGTTAGTGTTAGTTGCCCAGTCGTGCCCGACTCTTTGCGACTCCATGGACTCCAGCCCACCAGGCTCTTCTGTTCATGAGATTTTCCAGGCAAGGATATTGGAGTGGCAGAAAAGTGCTGGAAAACATTTTGAACTTCCCTGACACACACCGCCACTAGAATTACTCAAGCCACAGTGGCATTCCCCAAACCTCATTTAAACTAGATGTATTTTTTTTTTTCTGGTTGAAAGAATAGTTTACAAACTGAGTTCAAGTAAAGTTTCTGTACATAGTCTATGTTCATTTTACACCTCCCACAAAATATATCATTGTCCTTTTCTTGTCAGTATACAAGTCTGTCCAACTTCTCTTTGAGTCTGATACGTGTTCTAAATCATGTCGTTTCTGACTCTGTGTGACCCTATAGACTGCAGCCTGCCAGGCTCCTCTGTCCATGAGATTCTCCAGGCAAGAATACTGGAGCGGGTTGCCATTTCCTTCTGCAGGGGATCTTTCTGACCCAGGAATCGAACCCGCATCTGTCATGTCTCCTGCATTGGCAGGTGGGTTCTTCACCACTAGCACCACCTGGGATGCCCTACTAGTTCCCTAGTCATAATAGAAAGTATAGGGATGGGGGCAGATCAATAAAAGAATGTAGTTGAACTGTGGAATTTCTTATAGATGACCTTTCTGTATATTGTTACCCTGCTTATTTAACTTATATGCAGAGTACATCACGTGAAACGTCGGGCTGAATGAATCACAAGCTGGAATCAAGATTGCTAGGAGAAATATCAACAATCTTAGATATGCAGATGACACCACCCTTGCAAAGAGGAACTAAAGAGCCTCTTGGTGAGGGTGAAAGGGGAGAGTAAAAAGGCTGGCTTGAAAGTCAACATTCAAAAAACTAAGATTGTGGCATCTGGTCCCATCACTTCATGGCAAATGAAAGTGGTAGTCCCTCAGTTGTGTCTGACTCTTTGTGACCCCATGGACTGCAGCCCACCAGGCTCTTCTGTCCATGGACTTCTACTGTGGTGGGTTGCCATTTCCTTCTCCAGAGGACTTCCTTCCCAACCCAGGGATTGAACACGGGTCTCCTGCACTACAGGCAGTCTTTACTGTCTGAGCCACCAGGGAAACCATGGCAGATAGAAAGGGGAAAAGTGGAAGCAGTGACAGATTTTATTTTCTAGGGCTCCAAAATCACTGCAGACAGTGACTACAGCTATGAAATTAAAAGACGCTTGTTCCTTGGAAGCTGTGACAAACCTAGACAGCATATCAAAAACCAAAGACATCACTTTGCTGACAAGGGTCTGTATATTCAAAGCTATGGTTTTTCCAGTAATCATGTAGGAATGTTGAGATTTGGACCATAAAGAAGGCTGAACACCGAAGAATTGATGCTTATGAACTGTGGTGCTGGAGAAGACTCTCAAGAGCGCTTTGGACTACAAGGAAATCAAACCAGTCAATCTTAAAGGAAATCAACCCTGAATACTCATTGGAAGAACTGATGCTAAAGCTCCAATACTTTGGCCCCCTGATGCGAAGAGCTGACTCAATGGAAAAGATCCTGATGCTGGGAAAGATTGAAGGCAAAAGGAGAAGGGGGCAGCAGAAGATAAGATGGTTAGACAGCATCACTGACTCAATGAAGATGAATTTGAGCAAACTCTGGGAGATAGTGAAGGACAGAGGAGCCTAGCGTGTGCAGTCCACAGGGTCGCAAAGAGTTGGACATTTTAGCAACTGAGCAACAATAATAACCACAAATCCTTCTAGTTTTCTAATTTATGAGAAAACATAGGTATTGTATTAGTTTACATATTTTGAACTCTGATTTAATGTTATTTATTAACATGCTAACAAGTCATTAAACTTAACATTAAAAACAAACTTTAAAAATTCTAATAATTCAGTCTAACTCTAATGAAGAAGGATGGTGGGGGGGGTATGTTCTGGAATTTTCTTTTTCTTTGCGTCTTTCATTCGACAACTATAAACTGAGCATTTATTATGGACAGGGCACCAAGCTAGCAGCTGGGGAATAAGTTGTAAATACCATGAGATTTGCCTCAGGCAGCTTCTTTCATTGAAGGTACCTGTATGAATTCTGAGTTCAATACTTACTTCTTCCAAACTACTTCCCCACCACATTCAAAAATAAATCAGCCCCAATAAGCCAGTCAATCAAGATGGTGGAGAGAAATATAAACAACCTCAGATATGCAGATGACACCACCCTTATGGCAGAAAGCGAAGAAGAACTAAAGAGCCTCTTGATGAAAGTGAAAGAGGAGAGTGAAAAAACTGGCTTAAAATTCAACATTCAAAAAACTAAGATCATGGCATCCTGTCCCATTACTTCATGGCAAATAGATGGGGAAACAATGGAACAGTGAGAGACTTTATTTTTGGGGCTCCAAAATGACTGCAGATGGTGATTGCAGCCATGAAATTAAAAGATGCTTGCTCCTTGGAAGAAAAGCTATGACCAACCTAGACAGCATATTAAAAAGCAGAGATATTACTTTACCAACAAAAGTCCGTCTAGTCAAAGCTATGGTTTTTCCAGCAGTCATGTATGGATGTGAGAGCGGGACTATAAAGAAAGCTGAGCACCAAAGAATTGATGCTTTTGAACTGTGGTGTTGGAGAAGACTCTTGAGAGTCCCTTGGACTGCAAGGAGATCCAGCCAGGCCATCCTAAAGGAAATCAGTCCTGAATATTCATTGGAAGGACTGATGCTAACGTTGAATCTCCAATACTTTGGCGACCTGATGCAAAGGGCCGCTCACTGGAAAAGACTCTGATGCTGGGAAAGATTGAAGGCATGAGGAGAAGGGGACGACAGAGGATGAGATGGTTGGATGTTATCACCGACGGTCTGGACATAAGTTTGAGCAAGCTCCGAGTGTTGATGTACAGGGAAGCCTGGTGTGCTGCAGTCCATGGGGTCGCAAAGAGTCGGACATGACTGAGCGACAGAACTGAACTGAGTAAGTCAGTACTTCCTACAGAAACTAATTCTTAGTGAGAGATTAGGCAACGACTACGAGAGCACTCATCCAGACATCAATCATCATTCAATCATACTTCAATAAATAAACTCCACTGAGGAAACAAATGTGTTAACCAAGTATCGGAAGGTGGTTGGGGAGGGGGGAAAGCAAGATTCCAAAGAGGGTAGGAGGGAAGGCAGGTGTACCTTTGCAAGGTAGGCTGGGGATAACCTTCATATTTATCACTGAAATCGTGGACTTAACCATGTCACCAGGAAACTGCACTCAGAACTTGAGGAATGTTAAAAGGAAGCAAAAACTGACTTAAATCTTGAGTGCATTTTGGCACCGCCGCTCACTCCGGATCCAACAGGACGTTCTCCTCCATAAGGGTTGGGAGGAGGCGCTCGCGTTCCGGTGTAATTTTGAGCCGCGCCACCCGCCGTCCCCCGTCACGTGACGGCCTGCCGTTGCTGCGTCTTTCGGCGGGGGCGGTTCTGCCAGGCGCCGGGCAGGAAGGGAGGCGGCTGCAGTGCTATTCTTAAAGGGGCCCGAGGGACGGCGAAAGGCTGCTGCCGGCCGGAAGGAAAATGGTGAGTTGCCCCTGGGGAGGGCGGGGGCTGGCCGAAGGGCCGGGTCAGCCTGCCGGACTTTCCTGTTTGCCAGAGCCGGTATCGGCGGGCATCGCCCGGGGTGGGTCGGCGGCCGCTTCCGGCCGGGCTGCTGGCCGGGTACCCACAGTCGGAGCCTTGTCTTCTGCCCGCCGCCGCTGCCACCTCGCCCATGAGCAGCAACATCCTGCCGGGCCCGCGGTTGACCCGCCTAGCGGGCTCGGTGACTAGGGTGCGGCCAGTAGGGATGGGTCGTGCTCACCGAATCCTTCTGGATGGAGAGTCACAGCCCCTACATTGAAAAATCGGAGGGGCCAGGGGTCTGGCCCAACTGAGGGCTCCCCCAAACGCTGGCTTCTCTGTCAGGGCCCAGGTCAGGCTTGAGGGGTCGGTGGGCGCCGAGCCCTTCCGCCTGGCCGCCTTTGAGGGAGGGTTCGAATTCTGATTCCATTTTCTCGGCCTCGCCTTAGCCTCTGTCTCCTCCTTCTCCCGGCCTGGCTCTATGGATTTCTGCTTATCCTTGCTTGGAAATCTTTTGACCAGTGCTTTGGTGCTTGACCTTTCAGTGACTGTCAAAAGCCTGGTCTTTCGTGGTCTGGGGCCTCTGGTTTGACTCCACGCTCAAAAATAGTGGAGAATTAATCAATTACCCACGAGGATCTCCTGGATCTTTCCCATCGGGTTTTAAAATATGCTTTTCTTTCATTAGAAGCAAAACACAAAAATCCCACTGTTCTCGTCTCTGACCTCCCATTTATTGCTCAACCCACTTCCATCGAAGAGATATTGTCATGGTCACCAAAGCTAAGGGTCAATTTTCATCTTTTCTGATCTTTCAGCTGCATTCTGGGTGTTGACAACGCTCTCCTCTTTGAAGCATTCTCTTTCCTTGAATGTTTCAGATATCTCCTATTGTGGGTCTATCTGTGTCCCATGCAGTCTTCCTTCCCTGTACCTCACAAGTAGGAGTCCTGGGCTCCATTCTAATGCTTCATTTTCCATTCTGCATTTTTTCTCCTTCTTTTCTTACCTACACTCATAGCTTCAGTTACCACCTACCTGTATGTAGATGACTTGGGTATTTGTATTGCAGACCTTGCTTCTGAGATCCAGCCCAGATTTCCTAGGAAGCCTTTACCCACTTGAGTGTCTCAAAGCCCCCTCGATAAACCTAGTGTTCCTTAACTCAGTGAAAGGTAGCACCAATTAAGTGTTTTACATAAGCAAGAAGTTTAGGAGTCACCTTTTTTCCTAATCTACCCCGCCTAGTATTCAGTCTGTCACCAGGTCCTTCGTGGTGGTTCAGAGAGTGGGCTAGATAGAGTCAGGCTGTCTGGCTAGAATCCTGGCCCCCCGAGTTGGGCAACTGAGGAAGATACTTCACCTCTCTTAGTCCTAGTTTCTTTCACATTGAGGATAATATAATACTCATCTAATGGGATTGTTTTGAGGATCTATGAAAAGGACATAGCACAGCGTTTTCTTATAGTGTTTAATACATGTTAACAAGTATTAGCAGAAATTCACCTACTTCTGTTTCTTTTCATCAACATGTCTAAGCTGTGTTTCACTTCTCACCTGGATTAGCCTTGCCAGTTAACTAGTCTTACTCTCTTTAACCTCTCTGCCTATTTCCTGCATGCAAATCTGATTATTTTCCCTGCTTAAAACACTTTGGTGGCTTCCCTTTGCTCATATAGAGACCAAAATACTTAACATGACCCACTGCACCCTATGTAGTCCAACACCTGCCAACCTCCTCTTGTACGTGTTACAGCTCATTCTCTGTGCTTGAATCACGTTGGCCTTTGATTATTTTGTATGTGCTGTGCTCACTTTAATCAAAGGATCTTTGTATAGGCAATTTTGGTCCTTTAGATGCCCTTTTCAGGCAGGCTTCCTGTAACCATGCTGTTTTGGCTAGTCATTAAGTTCTCATAGCATCGAGTTTCTCTCTTTCCTAGGTCTTTTCCTAGTTGTTACACAAACAAGTGTGTGTGTGTTTGCCTGATAATTTTGATGTAGACCTATTCTCTAATAGACTTTATAAGCTCTTTTAGGTCAGGCCCACAGTTTAAATCTATTTTATATCATTGTGTTTCTAACACTTAGCACATCCTGACATTCATTAAATGTTCATTGTGTGGATTATCCAATAAATGACTACTTGAGTTCACGCTTCCCACTTTGTGTGTTAATATTTACCGTGTAGTGTTGCTTTCAGGGTGTTATTTTTAAATGCACCTATTAACTGGAAACTGTTAGAGTTGGCTGAATTGCAGTTCTTTTTCTTGTAGGAAGGAATTTTTGACCTTACAGTATTGGGAGGAGTGAGAATGGGAAAAAAGCTTTATAGATTCAACCACAGCATGTTTTTCACTTGGTTTGCTATTCCTAAGGTGTCAGAATTGCACAAGCAGCTCTGGGTATCAGAACCTTAAGATAAGAGTCGTGACAAATCGCCTTTTGCCTATAAGAATCTAAAGTATTTATTAGTTTCTACTAATGGGCTCTACCTTTGGTTTTGGTTGACAAGAGATTGGAAGTGCTAGTTTTCCGATTTGTGTATCTTTCTTGAAAGATAGGAAAAAATAGACTAGGCTTGAATACTACAGGAACCTCGTATGACTTAGCATTCCTTTCTCTAAAGAGAAGTAAAAGGATGGACATACATGACTCCTGCAGGAGCTTAATTTATTGGAAAATAGGTATTGGTGGGGTTTATTTTCTAACTATAAATAGCACAGTGTTATGAATTTAAAGGACAACTTAAAATTGATGGCCATTTAATGTTGTAACATATGCCCTTATTTACCCAACACAGGGTGAAAAAGCAGACTTTTATTTAATTTTAACTTAAAATTTGAATCCTTAATTCTTTTGGACTGTAATGAGACACTTGTATTTGGCATTGGTATCCAAACTCTTAATTTTCTGAAGAACTGGAGGTGGAAACCCCATATATGAAGTAACCGAAGAATGTGGACCTTGTTTGGTACCTGACTCAATCAAACTGACTGTTAAAAAAGAAAAAAAAAATGAGGGAAATTTGAACTTTGAACTCTATGTGAATAATCGAGACTAGAATTATTATTTTTAGGTGACATATTATTATTGTCTCTTTAAGAATTTCCCACAGTTTGTTGGGATCCACACAGTCAAAGGCTTTGGCATAGTCAATAAAGCAGAAGTAGATGTTTTTCTGGAACTCTCTTTTTTGATGATCCAGTGGATGTTGGCAATTTGATCTCTGGTTCCTCCGCCTTTTCTAAATCCAGCTTAAACATCTGTAACTTCACAGTTCACGTACTGTTGAAGCCTGGCTTGGAGAATTTTGAGCATTACTTTGCTAGCGTGTGAGATGAGTGCAATTGTGTGGTAGTTTGAGCATTCCTTGGCATTGCCTTTCTTTGGGATTGAAATGAAAACTGACCTTTTCCAGTCCTGTGGCCACTGCTGAGGTTGCTGGCATATTGAGTGCAGCACTCTCACAGCTGAAACTCCAATACTTTGGCCACCTAATGCGAAGAACTGACTCATTTGAAAAGACCCTGATGCAGGGAAAGATTGAAGGCAGGAGGAGAAGGGGAAGACAGAGGATGAGGTGGTTGGATGGCATCACCGACTCAATGGACATGAGTTTAAGTAAACTCCAGGAGTTGGTGATGGACATTGAGGCCTGGCGTGCTGCAGTCCATGGGGTCACGAAGAGTTGGACACTACCGAGTGAACTGAACTGATGATGATTATCTGTGTTTTCAGTGGCACATATCATTTTATTAATATGCATTAAAATATTTGTAGGTAAAATGATTATTGACCTTTGCTGTGTGATGGTCCATGGGAGCAGTATTGAAGGTTTTGGATGAGATAAGATTAGCTATGTGTTGATAATGGTTGAAGCTGAGTGTTAAGTGCATAAGATTTCACAGAATTTCTCTTATTTTCTATGTATTTGAACTTTTATACATTAAAGAAAAAGATTTCCATCTTCCTGCTTGCAATCAATAATTCATTTGTACCACCTGACCCTAACGCCAACTGAAGAGTGCTTTTCCTTGTCAGATTTTTGGAGAAGAGTCTCTTAATATTTTTTCATAATTTATAAAAGGTTCTTTGAGTTTTTAATATTTGTTTCATCTGCTTTTGCTTTCACATTTCTTAATAGCTCCCTTTTTTGATTCCCATAGTCATTTAAGACATAAAATAGTAGTTGGTCTTTACTCTTACGGTTTATTTTCCATTCTTTTGCTTAGTTTTAGTTTTTCATAGTTGTGCTGGACTCAAAAATGAACTAAAGCCTTATTAATTCTTAAGTGCAATAAAATGATTTTCCTGTTCTTCCTGCATAGTGAAAAATATTATATTTCCTAACAGCCGTGATCCTTGACTTCCTATATTCTTTCCTTCCTCTCCAGTTCTGATGAAATTGCACGTTAGTATATATCTAGTTCTTTGAGATATTTAGTGGTCCAAGAGGAAGTTAAAGTATACCCTACATATAAGATGAACAAATGTGAATAATTTAATGATGCTAACGCAAGGCTTGGTAGATTTAAAAGCCCTTTAAGCGTTCATGTGTTTCATGTTAATACATTACGACATTTGTAGATGTCCATATACCTTCTTAAAGGTATTAGGTTTTATAGCTTTAAGGTGTACATATATGTTGGAGTCATGGCATTTGATAACATGATTTTTTTTCTTTTCTAGAGTGAGTCTTTGGTGGTTTGTGATGTTGCTGAAGATTTAGTGGAAAAGCTGAGAAAGTTTCGTTTTCGCAAAGAAACAAACAATGCTGCTATTATAAGTAAGCTAAACATGATTGTCTCCATTCCATGATCTTAGTTTGGTTTTATCCTTTTATCCTATAGCTGCATCCAATAACCTGAACCTTTAGAAAGTAATTTATCTCCTGTTTTAATTCCCAGCCCTGTTCCCCCTACCCAGCCCCTCACCCCCCAAGCCTGTTAGGTCACTTTAAAAAGTAAGTAAGAGTTATTGTCAGAGAACAGAGGCAGAGTGTTTCACCTCCCCCTCACTGCCTACACAGCTCTGGAGAAGATGATCGTCTTCTTGGGCACTTGGTGATTTGTAGTGCCCCATCCAGTTCCATCCTTTAACTTATCTGGGGACAAAAACAGCCTGGCCATTCATCCGCAAGCAGAAACCTTTGTCCACACGTAAAGTGATAAAGTTCAGCATTGTGTTCAACGTGATTTGAGGTCTTACTTCTAGACTTGAATTCTAGTTTCACGGAGAATACTTTTAAGTGTCATTGACTTTTGATAATGGAAAGAGTGATTTGCATATTGCCTCTTCCAGTGTGAACTGCATGTGATGTTATATAGATTTCTTTTGTATTCTTGCTGCTGCTGCTGCTAAGTCGCTTCAGTCGTGTCTGACTCTGTGCGACCCCAGAGACGGCATCCTCCAGGCTCCCCCAGCCCTGGGATTTTCCAGGCTAGAACACTGGAGTGGGTTGCCGTTTCCTTCTCCAGTGCATGAAACTGAAAAGTGAAAGTAAAGTCGCTCAGTCATGTCCGACTCCTAGTGACCCCATGGACTGCAGCCTACCAGGGTCCGTGGGATTTGCCAGGCAAGAGTATTGGAGTGGGTTGCCATTGCCTTTCCGTTTGCATTTTTAGGTAATATTTAATATGTGGGTAATGATTTAGAAAGATGAAGAATGAGGGAGTGAGAATGTAAAACTACATATACTAACAGAGATCCATCTGGAAGATGTGAATTAGTGAGGCAGTGACAGCTTGTTGAATTATGATTCTTTTACAAACAAATACTACAATGCAGGCATACAGTTCTTAGAAGTGACAAAGTGTGTCAGTGCCATTTTACCACAAAGAGTAAACCTATTTGAGATCATATCGTGTCTTACAGGATTTAGTATGAAGTTAGTGCAGAATCAAAAATGGTAACTTTCAGGGTAATAGAAAAGAATAGAGGCATAGGTTATCTAAACATATTTCAGTTTGGCTTCAGATTATGTTACATGTATTTGAGTAGAGAGATCACTGCTCTTTGGTAATTCACTTTCTCAATACTCATCCTGCATCATGAAATCCTGACTCTTGAGAAGCTGGGAACCTGATGATTGTTCTCTCCTGACCCTTGTCTGCTTTTCGCTTGTAGTTCTAACCACTTTCTAACCACGTTCAATAAGCCAGTCTCAGTCACAGTAACCTTTTCAGACCTTTTCTAATCATCCAAGAGGTTGGGTTTGAGTTGCAAAATTCTTCATATACACAGTAAATGTAAGGAGTTGACATAAAGTTCTAAATAAGCAAATTAGGTGCTGGGAATTATGGGTAAAAGTTTTTAAACGCTGACTGCTTGAAAAGCAAAGCTAGCTAACAGACCTTAAACTAAAACTGCAAATGAATTGTATGCTTGTGTTTCTTCATGTTTTAATTTTAGATACCAATAAAAGAGCTAGGAATCTGCGGGTTGGGTAGATCAATGTCATGAATCACAGTTTACTCATATTATATTTTTATTTTAGTGAAAATTGATAAGGATAAACGCCTGGTGGTGCTGGATGAAGAGCTTGAGGTTTGTTTGAACAGCTAAGTACAGCTTTATAGTTAAGTAATTATTATCACCCAAAAGATGTAACATTAGTAACGTACTTCTAAAGGTAGTTCTAAACCATTGTATATGTCCATTATTCATGAAAAGCACATGTTAATTATTATGTAGTGGATTGTCTTGCTAATATAATCACCTTCAATAAAGCATTAATGAGATCCAGGTCATAAGCAGTAGAAGTTAGGGCTATATGTCTGGTAAAAACTTGCTTCTAAGTTGGTTGGCCAGTAATTACAAACTAAAACCCTGTAGCCTGAGTATTTAGATTGTCAAGTTAAGTAACCAATTTAGAGTGAAAAGAAATTAACTTTTTCCCCCTGAATCAGATACTGTTGTTTGCTCTGAGGGGTTGGTTTATCTCACTCAGTATTTCCTGACAGTTGGAACATGAGCATAGACTATGCTGCCTCTCAACCCCATGTTTTGTTAATTAACAGAGCTAAGCTGAGTGGGTTGGGGTGGGCTTTCATTGAATTGAGGTTTTAATAACCAGCTTATGTACAGTTTAGTAAGATAAAATGTTATGATGCGGTATAAGTTATGAATTTACACCTATTAGTAGAATGGGTCCTCAGTATATCTCTTAAGAATCTATGGATAAGAAAATGGTTAAAAGTTGTTTTCTTTATGGTGCTAGGGCATTTCACCAGATGAACTTAAAGATGAACTACCTGAGCGACAACCTCGATATCCTTTTCTTAGTGCTTTAAAAAGATGTTCATTTTTACTGGTCACAATTTTTTTTATGAAGTTCATTTGTTCAACTTTTAAGGTACATGTTTTACAAAATTTTCTTCTACACCATGCATGCTAAGTTGCTTCTGTCATGTCTGACTCTTTGCAACCCCATAGACCATGCCTCACTAGGCTCCTTTGTCCATGGGATTCTCCAGGCAAGAATACTGGAGTGGGTTGCCGTGCCCTCCTCCAGGGGATCTTCCCAATCCAGAGATTGAATCCATAGCTCATGTCTCCTGCATTGGCAGGTGGGTTTGTTACCACTGGTGCTACCTAGGAAGCCCTACACCATGGTTACGACCAAATTAAAATGTATGTACATACTGGAAGAGGCCCAAAAAGTTGATGGATATTGTTTATTTAAATTCCTTTTATTGTTGCATATAATAAACAGAAAAAAATCCATATTAAGTCTATACTTTTAATAAATTTATTTGTGAGAGTGTATGATTTTATGATTTGTCTTTGGGGCCCATTTATAATTTTGTGGCAAGATAATGAATAATGAAAGTGTGACCTAAATGAATAGGATAGAAATTTGCCACTCACTGGCTCGGCAGGCGTGTGTTGTCCTTCAGAACTTTGTTGATAAGTACTTGTCTGAAATAGAGAAATAATTTTAGTTTCTTTAACTTGAGAAAAACCTTCATTGTGTATAGTTATAAGTATCAACATGATGATGGAAGAGTTTCATACCCTCTGTGCTTTATTTTCTCCAGTCCTGTAGGTAAGTGAATGTCTTTAAATAGTGCATATCTGGTTCTGATCAAATTAAACCTTATATACTAGATGAATTTTATGCTTGTTTTAAGGATGGAGAATGTTGAATTAATTGTACTGTGTGTGTACACACATGCACGAGGGAATGCATCCCTAAGAAGAAGTTACTGTAAAAACTTGCCTTTTTTTTAGGATAAATTCCTAGAAGTGTAGTTGTTACGTCAAATTGTATATGTATTTTTAATGAATTTGAAATGACATTTTGAAATATCAAAAGTACATTTTCTTCTGTATTTTAATTTTATAAGTATGTAAACTTTGTGTACGATTATGATACACAGTTGGTGTTTATCCTGAAAATAGTAGTTGTCAGTGCTACGTCCATAACCTTGAGAATAGTCTCAGAGTAGCTTACATTGGATATTAATATGGTTTGTTGGTGTTTAAAGTATCCATTATCACCAGAACTCCCTCTGCCACCACCATTCAAGCCCACAATAAACTTCTGCTCACTGAACTCCTCCTTGATCTTTATTATTTGTATCATATATGTAGCACTTAAAATATACTGAAGCATCTTTTAATGTGTAACCAGACTACATTTTTTTCAGAGCCAATCTCTTCACCCCACTGACCCAACCACATCCCCAAACTTACGTATATTAGGTATCTGTAAAACTGATCTTGATTAAGGTAGTGCTGAAAAATTTTGAAGTATTCACAAGGTTCTGAAAGTCAAGATCTGTATAGATCTAGCCTCATTTATTTTTGCTGACCGAAAGCCTTGTTCATTAGTAATACAGCTATTTCTCTTTGTGCAGATGGTATGCAGTATAACACTCTCAAGCCCTTACATATTTAGACAGGACTTTTGTAAACTTGATAGCATAGGAAATCCTAAATGTGTCTTTTATCAAGTAAATAATGAAAACTCATCACTGTTTAAAAATTTAAGTCTCATTTCTACTCTGATCTCTCTCTTCCAGGATGTAAGCCTGAACAACAGATGATGTATGCTGGGAGTAAGAATAAGCTAGTCCAAACAGCTGAACTTACTAAGGTGATATTTATATTTGACTAACTTGTTGAGACAGTGTTTTCTCTTTGTAAATGGAACAATACCTAAGTAATCTGAAGAGTTCAGTATTTCTTTATGTAGGTGAAAATTATTTAGAACAGAGCAGTAAACTAGAGTTTTTTTTACTAGTTGGAAATAGAATGATATAAGTATTTAACCAAAAGTGTGATTTTTGAGGGCTTCTCAGATGGCTCAGTGGTAAAGAATCTACCTACGAGTGCAGAAGTTGCAGGAGACATGGGTTCGATCCCTGGGTCAGGAGGATCCCCTGGAGGAGGAAATGGCAACCCACTCCAGTATTCTTGCCTGGAAAATTCCATGGACAAGAGCCTGGTAGACTATATTCCAGAGGGTTGCAAAGAGTTGGACATGACTGAGCACATGTTTTTTGAATGAAAATTACACATTGATTACAAGAACTCACATTCAAAATGTAGGCTGCTTTAGAAAACTGTTCAATCTTTTGAGAATTTTTAATTTTCCATAATGTAATCTCTAGTAGATAAATTCAGCATTTGAAGCTTCTCTGAGCCCTTTACCATAAACTAAATGAACCAGATTCCATACTCTGCAGTTAACTGTGTTGTTTCCAAATCTAAAATAAAATTTTTAAGAATGCTTATTAGCTTTATTAAATTACAACATTCTGTTTCATATAAGCACCTGCTTTAAGATTTAACATGTTCCTATTTTATGGCATTTTTGAAAATTAAAGGTAAGAATGGTACTTACTCTCAAACTTTTAACTTCCATGTTTTAGTTTGAGTTGAAAAAGTATATACATTGAAGGTCTTGAAATAGAATTTTACATCACTGGAATTTTAATAATACTTTCTTTTAGGTTTTATTTTAAGGACAATCTCAGTGTTTCCCCCTTGGATGCTTAATCATTAACCCAGGGGATGTTTTTAAGTGCCTTCTGCTTTTTCCCTTTAACCCACATGATTGTCACCAATACCACCAACTTATAGATATTACTTTCCCTCGTTTGTACCATAGGAGTACTCTAAAGTGACTCTGGGTGGTTAGAAAGGAGCTCTGCTAACAGCCTCATGTCTGTTCTAATCCCAGGCATGCCCTAAAGTGTTGGAATTAAAGTGAAGTCGCTTAGTTGTTTCTGACTCTTTGCGACCCCATGGACTGTGACCTACCAGGCTCCTCCCTCCATGGAATTTTCCAGGCAAAAGTACTGGAGTGGGTTGCCATTTCCTTCTCCAGGGGATCTTCCCAACCCAGGGATCGAACCCAGGTCTTGCACATTGCAGGCAGACTATCTGAACCACCAATTAAGGCATGACAATTTACAAGTTACTCTTATATATAATCTGATTGAATGCTCCCCACAGCTTTGTAAGTTGATGGTGAAACTCCTGTTCTTAACTGTAATGAATGACTTACCGAGGGTTGCACATCAGTACATGTAAGATCTAGGATTCTTTCGTAACACCTAGCCTGAAATCCCATCCTCCCTGCTGTATTACGTTGTTTTTTTATGCCCATTCTACTTTGTGGGCCTGTGTGTGTTCAGATTCTGGCTGGAGAATTTTGGCTATGGACTACTAATCTAAAATGCCTGGTGTTTCCTCCTTCTGTAGAGGATCAGCACACATTCTTCGAGTTCCTAACTGGATTGATTTTAGTTCTGTACCCTTGGGTCTCTCTTTTAGTGCGCAATATTTACAAAACTACTCTTTTAGAACATTTGTAGATGTGTGCTTTTAAGAGAGTTTTGATTTTATGCCATCTTGACTGCTAAACTTTGGTAATTGAGTCCCTCCCATTTAAGAAAAAGTGAAGGTAATTTACACAGATTAAGCCATGTTGACTGAAAGGAAGGAGAACTTGGTATTTAATACTCAAATATGCAACATATTTGGTTTTTTTCTTAAGGTATTTGAAATAAGAAATACCGAAGACCTAACTGAAGAATGGTTACGTGAGAAACTTGGATTTTTCCACTAATGTGAACTTCTGTGTTTCTAAAGTATTTATGTATTAACCTGACCATACTGGAACCAGACATAAATACTTATTTATGCCTAAAAATGCACTGTTATTTACAGTTTGTTACCTGCAGTAAAGAAAAATTCTCATTTGTTCAAAGTTTGAACAAAGAAGAAATCATCTTCATAGTAATGAAACTTTGTAAAGTGTTTCCTTATATTTGTAATTGTTAGGTGGACTACTTCTCTCCAGGGACTTTTGCACTCTTGTGACTAATTTCTATAACTTACAGTTCAGAATTTGTTACTATTTACAGACACCATTGGAAAGTGGTTATTAGATTGTGATAGACAACAGTTGCCTCCTTTTGACAAATACTGGATATTAGCAGTTTATATATGAAAATAGCATATTATCACTTGTCAAACCTTTGAAATCAATTTGGGATAAAAGATTTAAGTGACTGAATTTTGAGCCATGAATAATAATTTACTGTCCTATAATCTGCACTACAAATAGTTTTTCCATCAATCCCATGCCTTCTTTAGTTTTCTATATCTTTTTAATCAAGTCCAGAAACTTTTCATCAGTTGCTCATTTTTAAGGTCTGGAAGTTAGATTTTATAATAAAGTTATGACTATTAGGTTTTCTCTTCATGGAAAATAGCATTTTAGTCTTAGAAATTGATGGATTGTAACTAATCAAGGGCTTCATTTTTAGTTACGTCATTTCTAAATAATCTTAAGTCTAGGTTAGTAACACTTTATTTATAAAGGACCTTTTAATGTTGTCCTATGAATACTAGTTATTTTACATGTGTTAATACTGTGCCTTTGATTTGTTAGCTTTAAAGTTAGTTGAAGACTTTATACTGCCAGTATTCCAGATTTGGTGAAATTAATACTTTTGTAAAGGGTCCAAGTAAAACAATTTTCTAATATGTGAAATTTGTAGTAAAATCAAGTTGATATTTTAAAAATTCCAGCTGTCTACTTGCATTGGTGAATATATGGCAGTTGAAAGTTATAGTTTGGGACATATTTGTGATTAGTTTTGTGCCATAGGAAAAAATTGCTTATCTTAAAACTGGCCATAGTTAATAACATTAACGGATCGATAGAAATCTCATCTTATATCCCTCAGAAGGTATTCTAAACTGGACACCTGTCTTGTTAGATGATGGTATCCTTGGCATTTTTAAAGCAAGGATTCTGATATATAGTGTACTTTAAAAACATATAAGTAACTAAGATTCTTTTGACATTAATTTGACAACAAAAGGTCTTGAGAATCTAAAGACCATCCAAATTTGGTGAGTTAATTCTGATATTAAGAATATCTTAATCATTTCAAAGCTAGCAAAGGCATTTTTTTTTTAATTTTGGTGTATCTCCCATTTGTATGTGCTTTGCATTTTTTTGAGGTTTCTGTGCCAACTTTAATAAAGAGGTAAAGATAGTTGGAATTTTTGTAATATGGGATCTTCTATTCCCGACACTGTTTGGCTTCACTAATCTGAAAAACAGGAAGCAATAGGAAGTTAGTTGGAGATGAGGAAGTGATACAGGGGTATTTGCTTTGGTAACTGAATGGGAAGGGTTCTTAATTCCAATTTCCAGAGAGAGAGAGAGCTTCACCCAGGAAGTTGAAGAATTCTTTAAACAGCTATTTTGATACTGGAGAAAAATGCTTATAATTCTGCATAAATGCAAATGTAAAATCCAAGTGAATGGAGACTTTTTCTAATGTTTTTGAATGAAGGAAATGAGATTTTGTTTCATCTGGTTCACAGCAATAAGAGAATCTAGGGCTGCAAGAATGTGTTTTTGTAGTGAGGTTCCTTCTTTTGTCTTGCATGTTTTAAGTGTTCTTTTTTTTATTATTTAATTGGAAAGTCCTCTATAATGTCAGATAACATTGACCTTCATACACAGAACGCTTGGTTCCCCTGTTCTCTGATAGGGGAACTGTGATTTTTTGAGCTTGTCTGATTCCTTATTGATATCAATATGTACTTTTGCAAGACAATAGATGAGGTTAGGGGATCAGTAGAACATTTTTTTACTTCCGTGGTCCTATAGGGAGAGTTATAGATCCTTTATCCTAGAGTATTCTCTGACTTTTATATAAATTTTCCTTTCATCTAACCAAATTTTTGCATTGTTCTTTTTTGTTTTTAAAGTATATTTCCTATATAGTCTCTTTTTTGCCTTTTCTCAATTAGTAACTCCAGATTTCATAATTCCAGTTTCCACATTCCACTCCTGGTACAGCCATTCCCATTCAGCCTTAAGTCTTAATCTTTCCTTTTTGGCAGCAGCTTTTTTCCTGGGAACCTCCTTCATGGTCTTAAGTCATAATTAGTTTTGAAATTGTTGGACTTGCATAAGTTCTGCAGAGCATGTGATGTTGTCAGAGTAGAACCGACTAGTAATCACAGCCTGTTTTTTTAGTATGGTTTTGTGACAACATAAATGACATATGAAGAAAACTGTTCTCAGGTTACTATGCTGAAATTCCAAAATGTCAAAAGTTCTGAATAGTATTCACTTTGTTCTGGTATTGAAGCAATTATATTAGGGAAAAAGTTGTTTGACTGTTTCTGTTTAATTGACTTCTAAAATAAATGTTCAAATTGTCTATTTCTAAAAAGTTTACTAAATACCTAGTGTGGTTAAACATACTCTTGTTTGAGAGGGTGTTGCTAAATTTTGTCTTGTCATTACTAAATGATCTTTGTAACAAAATGTCTGTCAGCACTTTTCTCTCCCTTTTTGTCTCCTATTTTAAGGAGTCAAATGTAGCCATAAACTGTATCTTGGTCTGACACTTAAAATTTTTTCCAGTTAAAGGAGTGTATTGCCAAATTAAATTTGGCTGTCCTTGTTCCCCATCCACGTAGATAGTGAGGAAGGTGTGCTTAAAAATATGTTTGGACTGCTTTAAAACATGAGCAGTGTCATTAATCCATAATGTGGACTAGTAATGAAAAGATATTTTCATAAGAGTTTAAATGCTGATTTGGTGGAAATAGAGAGTGACTTGTAACCTATCAATTCAAATATTCTTAATATGGTTGCTTTCCCTATTTGTTCAATAGACTGATAATACTGGAATCTACAGAATTTGAGCCTTTACAACTTATGTGAAGAAGTGTCTCAAACATTTCTGGACAAATCTTCTTTTGTATTTCTGGAAGAATGTAAATCTCTCAGGCCACTTAACACCAGTGGTCCCAAGTTGAATATTCTTGAAAAATTTGTTTCCTCTTAGGCTGTTTGACATTTCAAATCAGTGATCATCTTCCTATGATATTTTAAAACAACTACATTAAGGTTGTGATAGAAACTGTGTTTTCTTTTTGGAGTATAGTTCATACATGTGTAATTACTTGAATATTGTTTGAGATCACTAACATGCCAGGGTAGTGCCCACTGATTTAGATGGTCCAATGTAATCTCATTCAGGAGGCTTGAAACATTAATGGTTTAGTCTTGTGAATTTTAACAGTTTTCCTGTCATCGTTTAACAAAATCAGCAGCTGGCACAACTTCTGAAACTGTGGTTTCAGTCTGTGCGAGTTCATATTGCATGTTTATTTTGGACAGTCTTCTGTTAAGCATGGTGCTTGTACTGGTTTAAATAAAATGTTAACATGAAAGGACTTCTAGCTTTTCATTTTTTTACTCTCCTCTTTTCTTTTTTAGAGTTGCTGTTACCTAACTGGCTCAATTGTGGCATTTGTGTGAACCGCACAAATTCAGTTGTTTACTTTATCTGGAAAAACTGAGAGGCAGAGGAAGCAAATTACTAGGCAAAAGTAGGATGAAGGGAGGGGAAATATAATGAGCTTATAAACATTTCTAAAACTTGGTTTGATGCTAAAATGGTTAGTTTGTAGGGGCAGAGGGCATTGTTTCAAATGATGACCCCTTGCTTTCAAAGGGAAAACTGTAAGTTAGAGGGGCTGTATATTTTGTAAGAAATCAAATTAAATAGAAATTTTATTGAATATAGTATATCACTATTTATTAAACATCCATTAAAGAGCCATCCTGCCTATATTATAGACTAATGTCCATAGTTTGTATATCATGGGTATCTATTGAATGAATACAAATCAACAATACTTACACAGTGTTTAGACTTGACCATATACCTCTTGTGACGACTGTGTGTTATAGTAGAGTCACAGTTTGTTTACAGTTGTGAAAGGAGTTACTTATGCCTTCCAGTACTCCAGAATCTCACAAGGACAGTTGGCCAGAATGAAGAAGTGTCTTCCTTCCTTCTCAAATTTGGCTATTCAGCTGCTCAGCCAGCCAGCTCCTAAATTTTTTCACCTTCATTGTCTTTTTGTCCTTTTCAGTTTTCAGCAGCAAAAAGCATTTCTAATCACTTACCTCACAGTGAGAGCCCACTCTCATTTGCATGAGGGCACACCCTGAGTGGATAGTCTATCCTTGTGCAGTACATTTTTAACTATGTGGAAAAGCCAGTCAAAGATCTTATCATGGAGCTTCAGGGAGTTTTCACAGTTCTCTTATCCTGAAAGTTCTCTGCTGAGGTAACCTTTTTTTTCCAATTACAGGAAAGAAAAAAAAAGTCTCGGTTGCATCCAATAGTATCCAGAAAAGCAGGAAGAAGGGGGTGTGTGTGTGTGTGTGTGTGTGTGTGTGTGTGTGGTGTGTGTGTGTGTGTGTGTGTGGTGTGTGTGTGTGTGTGGCTTTTAGTCACTATTACCTATAGGATTGACTATAGATTGTTACTTTGGAATTAAGTCCTGCGGTATTTTGACCCATTCCTGCAGTGGGTAATGGACACTTCAGTTCAGTTCAGTTCACTCACTCAGTCATGTCTGACTCTTTGAGACCCCATAGGCTGCAGCACGCCAGGCCTCCCTGCCTATCGTCAACTCCTGGAGTTTACTCAAACTCATGTCCATTGAGTCGGTGATGCCATCCAACCATCTCATCCTCTGTCGTCCCCTTCTCCTCCAGCCCTCAAACTTTCCCAGCATCAGCGTCTTTTCGAATGAGTCAGTTCTTTGCATCAGATGGCCAAAGTGTTGGAGTTTCAACTTTAGCATCAGTCCTTCCAATGAATATTCAGGACTGATTTTCTTTAGGATGGACTGGTTGGATCTCCTTGCAGTCCAAGGGATTTCTAAGAGTCTTCTCCAACACCACAGTTCAAAGGCATCAGTTCTTCGGTGCTCATCTTTCTTTATAGTCCAACTCTCACATCCATACATGACTACTGGAAAAAACATAGCTTTGACTAGAGGGGCGTTTGTTGGTAGAGTAATGTCTCTGCTTTTTAATATGCTGTCTAGGTTAGTCATAGCTTTTCTTCCGAAGAGCAAGTGTCACTGCACTCACCATCTGCAGTGATTTTGGAGCCCCCCAAAATTAAGTCTGTCCCTATTTCTACTGTTTCCCCATCTAATTGCCATAAAGTGATGGGACCAGATGCCGTGATCTTAGTTTTTTGAATGTTAAGTTTTAAGCCAACTTTTTCACTCCTTTTCACTTTCTTCAAGAGGCTCTTTAGTTCCTCTTCACTTTCTGCCAAAAGGGTGGTGTCATCTGCATATCTGAGGTTATTGATGTTTCTCCCAGAAATCTTGATTCCAGCTTGTGCTTCATCCAGTCCAGCATTTCTCATGATGTACCTGCATATAAGTTAAATAAGCAAGGTGACAATATACAGCCTTGACATACTCTTTTCCTGATTTGGAATCAGTCTGTTCCATGTCTGGTTCTAATTGTTGCTTCTTGACCTGCATACAGATTTCTCAGGAGGCATGTCAGATAGTCTGGTATTCCCATCTCTCAGAATTTTCCAAAGTTCATTGTGATCCATACAGTCAAAGACTTTAGCATAATCAATAAAGCAAAACCAGATGTTTTTCTGGAACTCTTGCTTTTTCGATGATCCAACGGATGTTGGCAATTTGATCTCTGGTTCTTCTGCCTTTTCTAAATCCAGCTTAAACATCTGGAAGTTCACAGTTCATGTACTGTTGAAGCTTGGCTTGGAGAATTTTGAGCATTACTTTACTAGCATGTGAGATGAGTGCAATTGTGCGGTAGTTTGAGCATTCTTTGGCATTGCTTTTCTTTGAAATTGAAATGAAAACTGACTTCCAGTCCTGTGGCCACTGCTGAGTTTTCCAAATTTGCCGGCATATTGAGTGCAGCACTTGCACAGCATCATCTTTTAGGATTTGAAATAACTCAACTGGAATTCCATCACCTCCATTAGCTTTGTTCGTAGTGATGCTTCCTAAAGCCCACTTGACTTGGCATTCCCAGGATGTCTGGCTCTAGGTGAGTGATCACACCATTGTGACTGTCTAGGTCATGAAGGTCTTTTTTGTATAGTTCTGTGTATCCTTGCCACCTTCTCTTAATATCTTCTGCTTCTGTTAGGTCCATACCATTTCTGTCCTTTATTGAGCCCATCTTTGCATGAAATGTTCCTTTGGTATCTCTAAGTTTCTTGAAGAGATCTCTAGTCTTTCCCATTCTATTGTTTTCCTCTATTTCTTTGCTTTGATTACTGAGGAAGGCTTTCTTATCTCTCCTTGCTATTCTTTGGAACTCTGCATTCAAATGGGTATATCTTTCCTTTTCTCCTTTGCCTTTTGCTTCTCTTCTTTTCACAGCTATGAACAGCACATCCCAGTAATGGACAGCACATCCCAATATGCCACAGACCTTTGTTAGGTAGAAACACCCCCGCCACTGATCCTTGCTGAAGGGGCAAGTCTGTAGGCAGCCATGATTTGTCCCACATGGTGGTGCTTTCCTGTCCTTAGCTCCCTCCCGATCCTCAGTACACACAAGATTTGTCCCAAGAGCCACCAGCCTCAGTGGCTGTTGTTGCCTGTGTGTGTGTGTGTGCTCAGTTGTATCTGACTCTTTGTGACCCCATGGACTGTAACCCCCCGGGCTCCTCTGTTCATGGGATTTCACAGGCAAGAATACTAGAGTGGGTTGCCGAGATGTTGCCTAACTGGTACCAAACACTGAGCTGGGCCAATTGCTTTCCCACTGTTAGTCTTGTTACTTTTACTTGTTACAATATAGAGAGGTACTTTATATTGTAAAGAGGTACAATATAAAGTACTTTTTACATTGAATAGTTCAATTCCTGATAACAGGACCATGTTCTCATTCTCCTGAATGAGGTTGTTAGCAGTGGGAACTGAGCTTCAAAGAATGCTATTAGATGGAGAAGAAGCCAAGTGCAACCTACAGAGCAGAGGGAAAGAAGATGCCAGCTGGGAAGTATAGAATGAAGCAGGTGTACAGCCAGCAGCTGAATCATGTTAAAGATGGAGCTCTGAACTGAAGGGCTGCCTCCTGACTTCTAGATTCCTGGAGCCCCCTTTGATCCAGGGCCACTCTTCAGAGCTCCCCACCTTTCTGAGGCCTGGTTGGTTGGTCATCTTTTTCTGGGTTCCTCTGCGTGTCTATACTTACTAGAAAGCCTCCATTACTTTTAATACTGATATGTCTGTTCACTTGCATAAAGTACCTACCTCCAGCACGACCTTTGTTTTCATCTGCCCTTCTCCCTACAGTTACTGTATCTCCAGCCCAACGTGTGTACAAACATGCCCTGGTCTCATCCCCCACTGACAGAAACACTTTCCTACCCTGCTGCTGCCTGCCAAAATCAGTAGTCTTCAAAAAGCATCCGAAATGCCATGTAAACCATGACATCTGCTGTCCATTGAACCAAACATATAGCATCTTCTTAAACACACAACAGAAACTTGAACAACTAATATCATTAGAGAAAAATTAGAAAGTATAAATAAGCAGAAAGAGTGGCAGAAAGAGTAGAAATAAAGAGCCTCTTGCTGGAAGTGAAAGGGGAGAGTGAAAAAAACTGGCTTAAAACTCAACATTCAGAAAACTAAGATCATGGCATCTGGTCCCATCACTTCATGGCAAATAGAAGGGGAAACAATGGAAACAGTAACAGTAAAAAAAACCAGTTTATTTTGGGGGCTCCAAAATCACTGCAGATGGTGACTGAAGCCATGAAATTAAAAGATGTTTGCTCCTTGGAAGAAAAGCTAGGACCAACCTAGACAGCATGTTTTAAAAAAGGCAGAGACATTACTTTGCTGACAAAGGTCCATCTAGTCAAAGCTGTGGTTTTTCCAGTAGTCACATATGGATATGAGAGTTGGACTATAAAGAAAGCTGAGTGCTGAAGAATTGATGCTTTTGAATTGTGGTGTTGGAGAAGATTCTTGGGAATCCCTTGGACTGCAAGGAGATCCAACCAGTCAATCCTAAAGGAAATTGGTCCTGAATATTTTATTGGAAGGACTGATCCTGAAGCTGAAAGTCCAATACTTGGCCACCTGATGAGAAGAACTGATTCATTGGGAAAGACCCTGATGGTGGGAAAGATTGAAGGCAGGAGGAGAAGGGGATGACAGAGGAGGAGATGGTTGGATGGCATCACCAACTTGATGGACATGAGTTTCAGCAAGCTCTGGGAGTTGGTGATGGACAGGGAAGCCTGGTGTGCGGCAGTCCATGGGGTCGCAAAGAGTCGTACGTGACTAAGCGACTGAACTGAACTGAAGAAAGTACAAATAAGCAAAAGGTAGAAAAGATCTACCACTTGGAGAAACCCAGTGACATTTTTGTATATCTCTTCCCTTGTCTTTGGAGGAATTCTCTGACTCCATAGCATTTCGGGTCACTCTTAAGAATTATGGAAATGGGACTTCGCTGGTGGTCCATAGGCTAAAATTCCACGTTCCCAATGTATGCAGGAGGCTCAGGTTCAACCCCTGGTCAGGGGAATAGATCCCACTTGGCTGCAACTAAAAATCCTGCATGTGGCAACTGAGACACAGAGCGGCCAAATAAGTATTTTAAATAAAGAATTATAGAATTACGCTCAGTTTTTCAGGTAATAAAAATTCCAATCTAATGTCAAAACTTCAATATCTTACTTTCTTTAAAGCTCCCTGTCTTCCCTCCCCTTTTCTTCCACTCCACCTCCTTTAGGCTGGGAAACCTGTAGCCATGGGGCTTGGGGTGTGGCCTGTCCCTCATTACTGCCTTGCTTTTCTCCTCCATTCACTGGTCTCTCTGGCCCTTGGGGATTAGAGGAAAGGGGCAACATAAGGGAGCAGAAAATGACGTATTCTGGTAGACGTGTAATCTGGAGTTGGTGCCCTCTGGGCTCAGTTCAGTCAGTTCAGTCGCTCAGTCGTGTACGACTCTGCGACCCCATGAATCGCAGCACGCCAGGCCTCCCTGTCCATCACCAACTCCCGAAGTTCACTCAGACTCATGTCCATCGAGTCCGTGATGCCATCCAGCCATCTCATCCTCGGTCGTCCCCTTCTCCTCCTGCCCCCAATCCTTCCCAGCATCAGAGTCTTTTCCAATGAGTCAGCTCTTCTCAAGAGGTGGCCAAAGTACGGGAGCTTCAGCTTTAGCGTCATTCCTTCCAAAGAAATCCCAGGGTTGATTTCCTTCAGAATGGTTGGTTGGATCTCCTTACAGTCCAAGGGACTCTCAAGAGCCTTCTCCAACACCACAGTTCAAAAGCATCAGTTCTTCGGTGCTCAGCCTTCTTCCCAGTCCAACTCTCACATCCATACATGACCACAGGAAAACCATAGCCTTGACTAGACAGACCTGGGGTGGTCAGTGTCAAATACTAACTCTTTTCCCTCATGAAATGATTTTGCTGGTTCCTTACCGATTCCCCCGGTGGGAGCTTTGGCTGCAAGATACTTGACTCAGGTCATCTTCCTAGAGCTGGTGACTTTACCACCGGCCCTCCCAGCTCTTGGCTTCTAGGAGTCAGCATGTCACTCTCCCTTTGTTTCTCCAGTCCGGCATCTTGAGCAGGGTCCCTGGTTCGGTTCCTTTCCTCAAGACCCGTCTTGCCTATAAAAAACATGTGTCTTTGCCTTGCTGCTGTTGGTGAAGTGGGGAGGGGGTAGAATTTGCTTCTGACCTCAGGGTCAGCTCTCAGATCTAGCTCTGCATACCTCTCTGATCTCATTCTCTCCTATTCTAGCCTGCTGCGTCTGAGCCAAGCTGCCTTATTTTTGTCCTTCTATAACAGCAAGCTCAGCCTTTCTCACTTGCAGTAGCTTCTTATTGGGAAGATCGCCTACTCCCCGTGTCTACTCCTCACCACATCCCCTGCAACATTCCTGTGGCTGAACCCTTTTTTTATGAACTGAATTTAAATGGTGTCACTCAGATGCTCTCCTATCATCCTTCCTAAGGTGGCATCACATTCACACTCACATTCCATCTGTTCCTATTCTCCACACAGCACTTAACCACCATCTGATGTTTTTCTAATTTATGTAACTGGTCTGATGAAGTCTTCTCAAATGGAATGGGCTAACAAATTTTTGGTTGTTTTTTAAAAACTACTATCTCTATTCCCTGTCAAGCCTCTCTTTTCCCCCCCGGTTAGAAAGCTTCCTTAATGATATAATATTTCCATAATATGTGAGTCCCTTAGTTGTTAAAAGTTCCTGTTCTGATACTAAGATGCAGGTCCGTTCCTTTTAAAAATTCCATCTCAGATTGAAATTAAACCTCTGCACCAGCACTGGCTAAACTTGTGACTGGGGGTTGGTGGGGGGTGGGGGGAAGTGCCTGGCCTCAGTCCCTTGCACTGCTGCTTTCAATTACCCCCTTGTGTGCGGATGGAGGAGGGAGGAGACAGGCAAGATGTTAGCTTATGTGCCTGCCCAGATCAAGCTGACCCTGTTCTGGTTGGGTTTCTTTCTTTGAGCATCTCATGCTGCTGGTGGGTAGGTTGCTTCTGGATGTCATTGCTTCTTTGTTTAACACCAACTAGCTATGGTTCCCGGAGAAGGCAATGGCACCCCACTCCAGTACTCTTGCCTGGAAAATCCCATGGATGGAGGCGCCTGGTAGGCTGCAGTCCATGGGGTTGCTGAGGGTCGGACACGGCTGAGTGACTTCACTTTCACTTTTCACTTTGATTCACTGGAGAAGGAAATGGCAAGCCACTCCAGTGTTCTTGCCTGGAGAATCCCAGGGATGGGGGAGCCTGGTGGGCTGCCATCTCTGGGGTCGCACAGAGCTGGACACGACTGAAGCGACTTAACAGCAGCAGCAGCAGCTGTGGTTCCAAGAGTGGGGTAAGTATTCAGATGATGATTCCTAGGGGTCATCCTTTGGATTTTAAGATGACTTTTGGGGGTTTCTTCATGATTACTTTTTCTACAACTTTTGCTTTTACTGGATTAATAATGATCATTTCTCCCATTTTTCTTGTTTTTTTTTTTTTTTAAATGTATCCATTGCTATTCCCTCCCCCAAATACCCCAACAGATTAATAAAATGCCTAGAGCAATGCCTCCAAATGCTTCAGCACGTAAGAAAATCTGTCAGTTCTCCTTTCCTCCTCAGAGCCCTACTTCCCCACCTCCCATTTTCTCTCTAAATCTGCACACGCACTGGATGCTCTAGAGGCATGAGGCCAGCTGCTGTCCTGAAGCCTCCTGCTCTTGTTCGTTAGTTGAAGCCCCTTGGTTAGAACCCACATATTCCTTATCTTATTAACTCATTACGCTGAGGCTCTTGGCACGTGGGAGGACAGCTTTCATGTTTCTGAAAGTGTTTTTCCTCCATACTCACAGTTGATTTGTGGTTTGGCTGGTGTGCCAGATGGTTTTTGTTTGTTTCTCCAGAACCACTTTCTTCCTTTTCCCCACCCTGGTCTCTGCCTTCAGGAGGCTGATCTTTAGGAACTGTATAAACTGGTTCCCTTGCCTTCTGCTTTATTCTTGAGTTCAGCCAGTCTTTAAGGAGGATGGAGAGTGAAGGGAGGGTACTTATTCTCTCAGTCACTCCATTGGGGTTTCTTCTCCAGGGTATGGGCCTCCACTGAAAATCATTTCTAGGATTTCCCTGGCTGTCCAATGGTTCTGACTCCATGCTTCCAAGGCAGGGTGCACGGGTCTGTCCCCGATCAGGGAACTCAGATTCCACACGCTGTGTGGCCAAAAAATAAGAAGAGAGAAAGAAAATCATTCCTGCACTCCATGGTAGTTCTTGCCACATGATGTGCCTTTTTCTGAATCCTGATAACTGCCACCTCCTCTCTATCCTCAGGCCCGGTGGTGGGAACAGCAAAGCTTTTAGGACTGCAGCATCACTTCCCAGTCTTTAGTAATTAATAGTCCTTATTCAAATCTTCCTCAAGTCATTTGAATTTAGAGTGTCATCTCTTTTCTGGGTATTAAATTGTAGGGTAGAAATCACTTTCCCTCAGAATTTTAAAGTCATTGCTCCTCCACCTTCTACCTTCAATGTGCTGTTGAGTCTGTTGCCTGTTGAACTCTAATATTTGACAAAAATATTAACAAGGAAAGGATAGTCTCTTCAATAAATAATGTTGGGAAAGCCAGATATTCACATGTAAAGGAATAACACTGGACCCCTATCTAACACCACTTACAAAAATTAACTTGATATGAGTTAAAGACTTAAATGTAAGACCTGAAACTATAAAACTCCTAGAAGAAAACACAGAGAAAAAGCTCCTTGACTTTGGTCTTGGCAACAGGTTTGGATATGACACCAAAAAGTGCAAGCAACAAAATAAAAAATAAACAAGAGGGACAATATCAGGCTAAAAGCTTCTGCACAGCCAAAGAAACAATTAGCAAAATGGAATGGCAGCCTACAGAATGGGAAAAAATATTTGCAGACCAACTGTCTGACAAGGGATTAATAGCTAGTATACATAAGGAAGGCTGAACACCAAAGAATTGATGCTTTTGAACTGTGGTGTTGGAGAAGACTCTTGAGAGTCCCTTGGACTGCAAGGAGATCACACCAGTCAATCCTAAAAGAAATCAGTCCTGAATATTCATTGGAAAGGCTGATGCTGAAGCTGAAGCTCCAATACTTTGGCCACATGATGTGAAGAGCTGACTCCCATTAGAAAAGACCCTGATGCTGGGGAAGATTGAAGGCAGGAGAAGAGGCCAATAGAGGATGAGATGGTTGGATGGTATCACTGACTCAATGGACATGAGTTTGAGCAAGCTCTGGGAGATGATGAAGGACAGGGAAGCCTGGTGTGCTGCAGTCCATGGGGTTGCAAAGAGTTGGGCACAACTGAGCAACTGAACAACAACTAATAAGGAACTCATACAACCCAGCAGCAAAAAACCTCAAACAATTCTATTAAAAAATGGGCAAAGGACTTGAAAGACTTTCCTCCAAAGATGACACGCAAATAGCCAACAGGTACAAGAAAAGATGCTCAATATTACTAGTCATCTGGGAAATGTAAATAAAAATCACAATGAGATATCACCTTGTGCCAGTTAGAATATGTGTGTGCTCAGTCATGTCCAACCTAGCCTGCCAGGCTCCTCTGTCCATGGGGTTTTCCAGGTAAGAACACTGAAGCGGGTTGCTGTTTCCTTCTCTAGGGGATCTTGCCGACCCAGGGATTGAATCAGGGTCTGCTGCATTGGCAGGCAGATTCTTTACCACTGTGCCACCTGGGAAGGTGCCTGTTAGAATAGCTATCATCAAAAAGACAGAGGTAAAAACCATTAGCAAGGATGTGGAGAAAAGGGAACACTTGCGTATTGTTGGTCAAAATGTATACTGATATAGCTACAATAGGAAACAGTGTGGATATTGTTCAAAAAATTAAAAATAGAATTACCATATGATTTAGCAATTTCACTTCAGTTATCCAAAGGTAAAGAAATTACTTTCCTAAAGAGATATGTGCACCCCCATGTTGATTGCAGCATTATTTATAATAGCCAAGGCATGGAGACCACCTAAGTATCAACGGGTGGATGAACGGATAAAAAAATATCACACACACCCAGCAGAATATCATTCATCCATAAAAAAGAAAATTTGATCTTTTTCAACAATAGTAAGGGACCTTGAGGGCATTATGCTAAGTGAAATTAGACAAAGAAAGACAAAGTGTATGATTTCACTTGTGTGTAGAATCTAAAACAGCTGAACTCAGAGTAGAATGGAAGTTGCCAGGGGCTGGGGGTGGGGTGGTGGTGGGAAATGGGCAGATTTTGACCAGAGGATATAAACTTCCAGCTATAAGATGATTAAGATTTAATGTGCACAAAGACAGACATATAGATCAATGGAACAAAATAGCCCAGAGATAAATCCACACACATATGGACACCTTATCTTTGACAAAGGAGGCAAGAGTATACAATGGAGTAAAGACAATCTCTTTAACAAGTGGTGCTGGGAAAACTGGTCAACCACTTGTAAAAGAATGAAACTAGATCACTTTCTAACACCGCACACAAAAATAAACTCAAAATGGATTAAAGATCTAAATGTAAGACCAGAAACTATAAAACTCCTAGAGGAGAACGTAGGCAAAACACCCTCCGACATAAATCACAGCAGGATCCTCTATGATCCACCTCCCAGAATTCTGGAAATAAAAGCAAAAATAAACAAATGGGATCTAATTAAAAGCTTCTGCACAACAAAGGAAAATATAAGCAAGGTTAAAAGACAGCCTTCTGAATGGGAGAAAATAATAACAAATGAAGCAACTGACAAACAACTAATCTCAAAAATATACAAGCAACTTATGCAGCTCAATTCCAGAAAAATAAACGACCCAATCAAAAAATGGGCCAAAGAACTAAATAGACATTTCTCCAAAGAAGATGTACGGATGGCTAACAAACACATGAAAAGATGCTCAACATCACTCATTATTAGAGAAATGCAAATCAAAACCACAATGAGGTACCACTTCACACCAGTCAGAATGGCTGCGATCCAAAAATCTGCAAGCAATAAATGCTGGAGAGGGTGTGGAGAAAAGGGAACCCTCCTACACTGTTGGTGGGAATGCAAACTAGTACAGCCACTATGGAGAACAGTGTGGAGATTCCTTAAAAAATTGCAAATAGAACTGCCTTATGACCCAGCAATCCGACTGCTGGGCATACACACCGAGGAAACCAGAATTGAAAGAGACACATGTACCCCAATGTTCATCGCAGCACTGTTTATAATAGCCAGGACATGGAAACAACCTAGATGTCCATCAGCAGATGAATGGATAAGAAAGCTGTGGTACATATACACAATGGAGTGTTACTCAGCCGTTAAAAAGAATTCCTTTGAATCAGTCCTGATGAGATGGATGAAACTGGAGCCGATTATACAGAGTGAAGTAACCCAGAAAGAAAAACACCAATACAGTATACTAACACATATATATGGAATTTAGAAAGATGGCAATGACGACCCTGTATGCAGGACAGCAAAGGAGACACAGATGTGTATAACGGACTTTTGGACTCAGAGGGAGAGGGAGAGGGTGGGATGATTTGGGAGAATGGCATTGTAACAGGTATACTATCATGTAAGAATCGAATCGCCAGTCTGTGTCCAACGCAGGATACAGCATGCTTGGGGCTGGTGCACGGTGATGACCCAGAGAGATGTTATGGGGAGGGAGGTGGGAGGGGGGTTCAAGTTTGGGAACGCATGTACACCCGTGGTGGATTCATGTCAATGTATGGCAAAACCAATACAGTATTGTAAAGTAAAATAAAGTAAAAATAAAAATTAAAAGAAAAAAAAAGATTTAATGTGCAGCATGGTGGCGGTAATTAATAGTCCTGTGTTATGTACTTGAATGTATTGATGTACTGTTAAGAGAAAATGATAATTATGTGGAGGTGACGAAGGTGTTAACTAACCTTATTGTGTTAATATTGCAATATGTTTGCATCAAATATTCCTGTTGTATATCTTAAACGTATGTATAAGTCAATAATATTTCAATAAAGCTGGAAAAAAGCATTTTAATATACATTAGTTTCCTTTCAATCATTTCCCATGTATTATAGAAAGATAATTGTGTATAGTATGTATCCAATTTTATGAGTAATGTGATATATACATTTTCCATTTAAAAAGGTACTATTTATAAACATAATTAGATAAATTTATTTTTCTGGAGTTCTAAGATATTGATATGTTTATTGATTTTTGTGCCTCAATCATACTTATAATTATTACAGCTTTGTCAAATCTCATAAGGTGAATTTTTTTTCATCTTATTTTGTTTTCAAATATTATTTTGATATTTTCATGTATTCTTTAAGGTGAATTTTAAAATGTTCCAAATCTCATTTCATTACAACTGTGGTAACATAAATTCATTTGAGAGAAAATGACATCTCTTTAAACTTCAATCAAGGAAAACCTTTTAGTTAGGTCTTTCACTTTTCTTACTGAAGTGGTATCATTTTGGTTTTTTTCTTTTTTGTTTTCCATATTGGTGGCACACATTCCTTGTTGAAGGTTCTGGGTATTTGTTTTAATTCATCTCTAGTCATGTGATTAATTGTGAGATCTTTCCCAACTGCTTACTATCAGAAGCGCCTGACCCAGGGATGGCTGAACAAGTGAGTATCATTGGACTGGAATATGGCCCAGGAACTGGAAGCACCTAGCTTGACCTGCAAGACTGAATTTTCTGGTTTCCACATCAAATGCGGAAGTTTGTTGATCATCTGCCATGAGGGTAATAAAACACCTCTGTGTATTCCACTGTTACTGCAGTTGAACGGCCTAGCCATTGATTTTGTTTGTCTTTTCTCAATCTCATCACTTTGGTGTTCTCAAAACCAACTACACTTCCCCTTACTCTTGGATCATCTTGACCCTTCTTGCCTCACAGCCACTTTCATTATAAATTCAGATTCAGTTCCCATTACAACCTTCTCAGCCTGAGAGTGGTAGTGGCTCCTGGCTATTTCTGGCCACAGTGCACTGTACATCCCGGTGTTTGTCTCCTTCAGCCCTGCCCACACCACTGCAAACAGTCCAGTGCATTGCAACACGGTGACTGTCTCGGTCGGCACCTGCCCTGGCCTGACCTGGTTGCAGCCCAACTTCCAAAGGTGAGAGTCCTTATAACCCTGGAGGTGAGAGGTGGAATCTCATTATTGTTTTACTAGCCTGGGGCTGGGTTCAGTCTCTGGGTTGGGAAGATCCCCTGGAGAAGGGAAAGGCTACCCACTCCAGTATTCTGGCCTGGAGAATTCCATGGACTATCCACGGGGTTGCAAAGAGTCAGATGTGACTGAGCGACTTGCGCTTGCAGTTTCAGCTTGGGGCCCTCTTTGAGAAACAAATGGGGTTGGTCCAACAGAACTGGAGGAAAATGAATTCTTTTAAAGTTGTAAACTTGTTACTTTAAAAAATTACAAAAGATTTCTATTAACAAAAGTGTATAAAGATCATGAGAGGGTACAGTTTAAAGATTAACCACAAGAGTGTAAAATCCAAAGGTTAACAGATAAAGCAGGTACCCATGCACTCATTGGGCTTCCCTGGTGGCTCAGTGGTAAAGAATCTGCCTGCCAATGCAGGAAACCCAAGGTTTGATCCCTGGGTCAGGGAGATCCCCTGGAGGAGGAAATGGCAACCCACTCCAGTATTCTTGCCTAGAAAATCCCATCCACACAGGAGCCTGGTGGGCTATGGTCCATGAGGACACAAAAGAGTCAAACACAACTTAGCAACTAAACAACAACAACAATGCACTCATTAGCCAGCCTAATTACCACATGTAGAAGCCCTGAGAAGGTGCTACACACTAGCTGAAAAGTACCTCCATGCACCACAACATGCTGTGTTATATTGGCAGATTTGCTCTTTTTATTTTTTCCTCCTTTTTTTTTTCCTGAGCCAGTGGAGTTACTAGACTCCCCACGTCAGGTTCTGTGATGTTTCAGGGTCTTTTAGAGGTTGGCTTAGGATGACATGGACAATATATACCCAAGCAGTGAACATGCTGAACTTTTGACTGTTATTGAGTTTGAATAACTTGCCATTCTTGTTTAGGAAGAGAAGCAGGCTCCAGTGGGGAAAGTGGCTAATTTACTTCTGGTTAGATATGGTTTTGGAGAAGGCAATGGCACCCCACTCTAGTACTCATGCCTGGAAAATCCCATGGATGGAGGAGCCTGGTAGGCTGCGGTCCGTGGGGTCGCTAAGAGTTGGATACGACTGAGTGACTTCACTTTTCAGTTTCATGCATTGGAGAAGGAAATGGCAACCCACTCCAGTGTTCTTGCCTGGAGAATCCCAGGGACGGCGGAGCCTGGTGGGCTGGCGTCTGTGGGGTCGCACAGAGTCAGACACGACTGAAGTGACTTAGCAGCAGCAGCAGCAGCTATGGTTTTGGTCTACTCGTGTTATTTATGGTTTCAACTTACCCTGGGATTCCACTTACTCCTGGGTTCTGTTGACTGCTTTCTCTTTAGCATCTCTTCACTTTTGGCCTGGCCTTCTATTGCCTGGTGCCCTTGTATATCTCACAGTCACACTCCCAGAGACACAGGGTGTGTGTGTGTGGTACACTTGGAGATGTGGTGTTGGTTGGGTGGAGCAGCGCCCAGGCAGCAGTTCCAGGCTCCTCTACTTGCCAGTCTATGATCAGTTCAGTTCAGTCGTGTCCAACTCTTTGTGACCCCATGAATTGCAGCACGCCAGGCCTCCCTGTCTATCACCAACTCCCAGAGTTCACTCAAACGTACGTCCATTGAGTCGGTGATGCCATCCAGCCATCTCATCCTCTGTCGTCCCCTTCTCCTGCCCCCAATCCCTCCCAGCATCAGAGTCTTTTCCAATGAGTCAACTCTTCGCATGAGGTGGCCAAAGTACTGGAGTTTCAGCTTTAGCATCATTCCGTCCAAAGAACACCCAGGACTGATCTCCTTCAGAATGGACTTGTTGGATCTCCTTGCAGTCCAAGTGCTAACTATGATAAACTTCCCTAAACCCACACACCCTGGGCACGACCCTGTTCTTTGCAGTTCCAATGGGCCTGAAAAACCATTCACAGATCCAATTGGTAGAACATCTAGTAAAGGAAATTTGAGAGCAATGTGTCCCATAGGGAAAACGAAATACAGAAGGTGTTCCGATTACAATGTCAGGAAATCACACGTGCAAAGCCATCATACAGAAGATCAAGTGCTCCCTGGTACTAAAAGGTGGCTAAATAATTTCTTGAAATAATTATTGTGTTTTTCTCTTGTATTTCCTTCTCCCCCCTATACTGTGAAGATGGCTAGGCTGTTTAGGCTTCTATGCCTAGGGGATATTTGCAGACTGGGCAGAATAAGCCATTGAGTTAATAGCTTCCTCGCCCTTTGTGAAAGCTCTAATTGCACTCAAGAAATTGCCAGGTGTTCCTTATGGAGAGGGTGATGTGTGAAGATTTTGGGGGTTGAGAAGAGAAAGAAGAGAGAATAGCTAGCCAGTCTCCTGAACTGGAAAGCAATCAGAGGTCGGTGGTTTTGCACAGTTGTGGGTACCTAGCATCTAGGCACTGCTCTGCCCAACTAGGGCAATGTCCCCAAGCTGACCCTGTCTCTCAGGAGTTTGAATGTGAGATATATAAGGACGGTCAGCAACAGAGGTGAAAGGATTAGTCGCTAAGTTGTCTGACTCTTTGCGACCCCATGGACTGCAGCCCACCAGGCTCTTCTGTTAATGGAATTCTCCAGGCAAGAATACTGGAGTGGGTTGCCATTCCCTTCTCTATGGGATCTTCCTGACTCAGGGATCGCACCCCGGTCTCCCTCACTACAGGCAGGTTCTTTACCATCTGAGTCACCAAGGCCACAAATAGAGAGATACTAGAGAGAAGGTAGTCAATAGAATGTCAGAGTGGAGACCTGCGCCCTGCTCTGTGGGCCCTGGGGAGGTGGTGATGTAATAGAAAGGGGGACCCCAGGGTGCCGGAGGGACCAGAGTTTCTAACATTGGCAAAGATTCTAATATGTGCCAGTTTTGCTGCTGTGGTCGCATACATTTCCAGGACACTGGTGTGACACTGGAAAGGAAGATCCCCAGTAACACCTGGTACAGAAACTTCTACTAATGTAGTGGAAGCAGAGTTGGAGTTGGAATTAAGCGATTTAAAAACAATAAAGAACACAGCACCTTCTCTATGACTCAGCAATTTCACTCCTAAGTATTTACCTAAGAGAAATGAAAATATATGTCTGCAAAGAAAGACTTGTGCAAGAATGTATATAGCATATTTATCCATAATAACCCAAGACTGGAAATAATCTAGATGTCCTTGTGATATGTTCTTGTACTAGAGTATTACAGAGCAACAAAAAGGAATGAGCTAGTAGCACAGCAAAATGTTGATGAATCTCAGAAACATGCTGAAAGAATCCAGACATAAGAATACATACCATATAATTTTAATGGTAAGGTACTCTAGAAAAGACACATCTAATCTGTAATGACAGGTCAGCAGTAGCCTTGGGCTAGGCATTGGGAAGAAGCACAGTGGAAAATTTTGGGAATGTTGCAAATGTTGAACACACTGATTATGGGTGGTTACTTGAGTGTATAATTTTGCCAAAATTCTTGACTGTGCACTTGAAATGGCGATATTTTATTTTATGGAAAGCAAACTTTAATAAAGTTGATTTTAAAAATGAATGAACTCCTGTGGAAGAATCTCAGAGAAACGCCCCCCCCCCATATTATGCTGAGTCCAAGAAGCAAGATGCAAAGAATATATATAATATGACTCCATTTAGTGAAATTCAAGAAGGACAGATGAAGGTAATCTACAGTGCTAAAAGTAGGACAGGGGTGGGGATGGGCCATGTGGGAACTTTGTGGGGTGATGGTCGAGTTCTCTATCTTCTTTGGGAGTGGTCGTTACAAGCTTGTGTGCATGTATTAAAACTTATACTCTTAAAATATGTGTTTTTCACTGTTTTAATATTTTACCTTCATGTGGCTTTATTAAAAAAGGCACACATGATAATAAAGAATAACAATAGACATATTTTGCATACATGAGATTGAGTCATTTTTGCACATTGATTCTTCTCATAGTGGTTGTATAATAGGCACTCCTAGGGCACAGGGCAAGGTGGATGAGAAACCACATCTTGCTGGACAGCCTAATGCCGTCTGTTTGTGTGTGGTGGTTTAGTCCCTCTGCTGCTGCTGCTGCTAAGTCACTTCAGCTGTGTCTGACTCTGTGCGACCCCATAGACGGCAGCCCACCAGGCTCCCCCGTCCCGGGGATTCTCCAGGCAAGAACACTGGAGCGGGTTGCCATTTCCTTCTCCAATGCATGAAAGTGAAAAGTGAAAGTGAAGTCGTTCACTTGTGTCCAACTCTTAGCAACCCCATGGACTGCAGCCCACCTGGCTCCTCTGCCCATGGGATTTTCCAGGCAAGAGTACTAGAGTGGGGTGCCATTGCCTTCTCCGTTTAGTTGTTCAATTGTGTCCAACTCTGTGACCCCATGGAATGTAGCCCACCAGGCTCCTCTGTCCATGGGATTTACCAGGCAAGAATACTGGAGTGGGTTGCCATTTCCTCCTCCAGGGGGATATTGCCAACCCAGGATTGAACCCACATCCCCTACACTGCAGGCGGATTCTTTACTGCTGAGCCACCAGCAGTCTATTTGTATGTAGCCTTAATCCAATGATTTAGAAATGTATGTGGTAAACAGAAAAGAATAGAACAGTCATCAGCTCTGCCTCATACATAGCAGTTGCGAGTCAGACATCATTCTGGAGGGGCAGCAGCTGCATTTCCCCAAAACTGGGGCTGGGGGAAGGGATTCTCCTTGAAGCACATGAAAAATCCTTGAACAAACCCTGAGCTCTGCCAACAAGAAGGAAGTGGGAGTGGCTTGAGGGATAACCAATACTTTCTGCTCCACCTCCTGTTTTCCCCAGCTCTAGAGCTATTCTTTCCGAGGCTTATGTCTCAGTCACGTGTCCGGATCCAGGTGCTACCCACAATCACCAGGTGAGGTTGTTTTCCCCCAGATATGCAAACCTCTCCTGGAAGACTTGGAACTACAGACTCACAATTTCCTATGCTCATTACTCAATGTAAGGGCCCAGGTCCTCCCACAGCATCGTGGGTTCCTTATGGTATACGTCACCTGGGTGGCTTGTTCCCCATCTGTGGGAGACCTCGAGTTGGCTGAGGACAAACTTAGCCATTATCATAGTGCTGGGGCTTTCTCTTTATGATACTGCCACGTCTTGGCAGAGTCTATCCACCCCTTTTTACAGAGAGGGTGCGTGGTCTGCGAGCCTACTGGGCTAAGGCAAGAGGAATGTCTCCTTGGTAGGACTGAATGTGGTGGTGAGCGGAGTGGCATCACTCCCACTCAGTGGTGGATGTGTGAAGACAACCTGCTGTCGAATGGCAGAGTTCTCTACAGACACCAGCGGAAAGGAAAACTGAGCTCAGCCGCCAAGTGCTCTTCAGAGTTTGGCAAGGTAGTGCTGGTTCCCATGGACGCTTGCAGCTTCCTGGAGCTCACGTTCTCATGACGGCTCAGCACCTCCTCTTCCCTCTTCCTCAGCACTAGCTTTCTTTATTTAGTCTAAGGGGCTGGCAAGTTCTCTCACTTTGTATCTAAACTTTTGAGATCCATTTCCATCCCTGGGATGAGAAGATCCCCTGGAGAAGGGAAAGGCTACCCACCCCAGTATTCTGGCCTGGAGAATTCCATGGACTGTGTAGCCCATGAGGTCGCAAAGAGTTGGACACAACTGAGCGACTTTCACTTTCACTTTCTTACACTGCATGCTTTGTGTTTGTGGGCTTTATTTTCTAGCTCTCTGGTGGCTGACCTGCACCTAGCTATCTGGGCTGAGGGCCTAGGCAGTGGGTGAAGTGGAAACAAACTCACAGAAAGATGACTTGAACAAAGGTGAGCCAGGGAAAGAGAGAGGAGGAGAGAGAGTAAGTGAGCAAGCAGAAGATTAATCTGGAGTAGCATCCAGTTCCAAGCATGTATGTAAGTAGAAGCAAGCAAGAACTTACCTGACCCCATACTACAAAATTATTCCCATGGGCTAAAAAGGGTTAATGCAACTTCTAAAAAAATACTGAGATTTGTTTGCACTTACTGCTGATAATGGCCCTCCAAAATGTCAAATAAACCCAATCTTTTCCTCACAAGCTGCCTTGTCTGTGGTTGGATGATCTAATTAACCATTTGCCCTCATTAAAATGGGTGTATTGGCTTGGTCAAAAAGTTTATTCAGGTTTTGCCACAACTTCTTATGGAAAACCAAACAAACTTTTTGGCCAACTCAATATTTTCTAAGCAATTAACAGTTGTGTACCCTTGTCTGAAGCAATGCACTCCAATAGGACTTTATGTGATGATGGAAACAGTCTGTATCTACATTGTCCAATAGGGTCCAGAAGCCACAGCAGGCTATTGATCACTTGAAATACGGCTAGTGGAGCTGAGGAACTGAGTTCTTAGTTTTATTCAATTTTAATCAATTTAAACAGCCACATATGACTAATGGCTCCTGTATTAGCCAGCACAGGCCTAAAGTTTACCTGTGTGCTCTGCTAAAATGTGAAGGGAGCCTCACACTGCCCCAGCCTCTGAGTGAATCAGTCAGCATTCTATCTGACTTCTACCTTCTCAGGTGATTCGTCCCTTCGAGAACTGAGGGTGGGTCCTTGGAAGGCTGTTGCACTTTGTGTGGTAAGGTGTTTGACATAGTTACCAGGCAAGGGAAAGATATATTTCACGTCATGACCTGAAATAGACCGCCAGCTATTTCTTTAGCAAAGATGAATTTATTCCAGATCAGTTCAGTTCAGTCACTCAGTCGTGTCGGACTCTTTGCGATCCCATGAATCGCAGCACGTGACCCCATGAATCGCAGCACGCCAGGCCTCCCTGTCCATCATCAACTCCTGGAGTTCACTCAGACTCACGTCCATCGAGTCAGTGATGCCATCCAGCCATCTCATCCTCGGTCGTCCCCTTCTCCTCCTGCCCCCAATCCCTCCCAGCATCAAAGTCTTTTCCACTGAGTCAACTCTTCGCATGAGGTGGCCAAAGTACTGGAGTTTCAGCTTCAGCATCATTCCTTCCAAAGAAATCCCAGGGCTGATCTCTTTCAGAATGGACTGGTTGGATCTCTTTGCAGTCCAAGGGACTCTCAAGAGTCTTCTCCAACACCACAGTTCAAAAGCATCTATTCTTTGGCACTCAGCCTTCTTCACAGCCCAACTCTCACATCCATACATGACCACTGGAAAAACCATAGCCTTGACTAGATGGATGGATGTGAGAGTTGGACTGTGAAGAAGGCTGAGCACCGAAGAATTGAAGCTTCTGAACTGTGGTGTTGGAGAAGGCTCTTGAGAGTCCCTTGGACTGCAAAGAGATCCAACCAGTCCATTCTGAAGGAGATCAACCCTGGGATTTCTTTGGAAGGAATGATGCTAAAGCTGAAACTCCAGTACTTTGGCCACCTCTTGAGAAGAGCTGACTCATTGGAAAAGACTCTGATGCTGGGAAGGGTTGGGGGCAGGAGGAGAAGGGGACGACCGAGGATGAGATGGATGGATGGCATCACGGACTCGATGGACGTGAGTCTGAGTGAACTCCGGGAGATGGTGATGGACAGGGAGGCCTGGCGTGCTGTGATTCATGGGGTCGCAAGGAGTCGGACACGACTGAGCGACTGAACTGAACTGAACTGAACTGGCTAGATGGACCTTTGTGGGCAAAGTAATGTCTCTGCTTTTGAATATTCTGTCTAGGTTGGTCATAACTTTTCTTCCAAGGAGTAAGCGTCTTTTAATTTCATGGCTGCAATCACCATCTGCAGTGACTTTGGAGCCCCCAAAAATAAAATCTGACACTGTTTCCCCATCTATTTCCCAAGAAGTGATGGGACCAGATGCCATGATCTTCGTTTTCTGAATTTCCAGATCAGTAGAGAATTGCAATTCGGTATCTGTATCCATGTGCAAGTCCTCCAGTTGGCAAGGGAAGAACACTTTTATAAAGGGGGAAAAGGAAGTTGGGAGGACTGTCGCAAGCATAGAGCCCAGGGCTTTTTGTTGGCTGAGTCCTTAACCGGGAAAGAAGAGGAAGCTATTTTCTTCCTGTTGGGCTCTGCTATCATCACAGGGCATGAGAGCTCCCCCTTCTGGTCTCCAGACCCTGTTTAACTTAGGTTTCCATTTATTAATTTTTCACTAAGGGGACAGGGGAGCTTGTTGCCAAAAGGTAGATCCTCGAGGTAAATGGTGATGAAACATCATTTTCCAAAATGTAGATTGGATTCATTTACAAGAAGGTGGCTGGATCTCATGGTTTGGCATGGACAGTTTTCCTCACAAACTCTTGTTTCCCAGGAATCTGTCCGCTCTCATTAGATCACGAGTTCTCCTGGCACAAACGTTGCCTAGCGCTGCATTTTGCCATGCTTCCATGGCCTGCAGTACTATATACATCTTTTCTGACACCTTCCTCTCTCACCACTGTATCCAGTCAATCAAGTCCTATTGAGCATTTCTCCTAAATATTATTACATCTATTCACTCCTTTCTCTCCTAGTTTCCACAGCTTTAGTCAGAGCCACAGCAACTTTTGCCTGGATCATTCTTGTGGGCTCCTTGCTTCCAATCTCTCGCTTCTCTAATTAGGGTCATCATGTCAGTTGGGCAACTTGTATACTGCCAGAGGTGACTGGCCAAGGAGGTTAGTGGGACTGAAGTATAACCTGCATTCTTGTGCCCAGGTAAGAAGCTCTGTTTATCTGGAGAGAGTACCTTTGTAATTTGCACCAAGGTGCCACAGAACCCTGATGGCTATCCAAGACGGCAGCCACTAGCCGCATGTGGTTCTTTAAATTTTAATTAATTAAAATAAGTACAATGTAAAGTTCACTTCTTCAGTTATACTAGCTACATTGCAACTGCTCAATAACCACTATACTGAACAGCGCTGATAAAGAAAACTTCCACCATTTCAGAAAGTTCTGTGGGACAGCACTGGATACAGTGCTTCTAAACCATTCTCTATACATTTTGCTGGTGTGAGCGATCTTTTAACGGAAAGCTAAACGTGTTGCTCTCTTGTTTAAAAGCTTTCAGTGATTTCCACTCCATCAACAGCAATATTTTAGCAGGCGGGTGAGCCAATTTTGTGGGTCTCAACCAATATTAAAAACAAAACAGCAAAAAAGAATAACAGGACAGGTACTCATGGATATGTAGTCTTGTTTTGTGAAATTTTTGTTATATCTGTATTTGTCTCTATATCCAGATGTCCATCTCTAATTCAACGTGTGTGATGTTCTGTTGTGTTGCAGTGAAAAAGTCAAATTGTGTGTGGTGAGCTGATTGAAAAACATAGGCTTATGGGATATGAAGTCTGAGCTCCTTAATCCGCATATCCTTGTATGATATGATCTAAACCCTAGGGAACCCCTTTCAGACTCTCAACACTGTCTTAACCACTAATTTAGAACAGCTAAGGTGGTTTCACCTAAGACATTGAGCTTTTTATCTTACTTTCATCTCTGCCTTTGCTTACGTTGAACCCTCTCCTTGGAAGGCTGATTCTATAGTCTGGACAAATATGCCTGGACAACTTCTACCCACCATGTTAGGCTTCGCTTAAGAAAGACGTACTCCAGGAATCCTTTCCTGAACGGGCGGGCTGGTTGCTGTGCTCTGACCTTTCATAACGTGCCACAGGGTTATAATACTGTAATAATTTATTTACATATTCATTTCCGGCATTATCCTAACTTCTTTCCGTGCAAATATTATGTTACTCATCTTTGTATCTCAAAGGAGAAGCACAGTATTTGGAAGCTATTGGGCACTCATTAAGTGAACATTTTTGTTCAAACGATAAACAAGCGGAGTAAACAAAATAAATCAATCCGCTATGCAAACAATAGAAGTGCATGGCGAACTCTGGCCCCCGGAGGGCGCATTGCACCGGGACCGGTGCGCAGGCGCGTTGGGAGGGCAGGCGCCGCGGCGGCGGAGGCGGTGGCAAGCGGCTGTGTGGGCTGTGGCCGCGGGAAGTGAATGGTTTTACCCAGAGGGCCCTGCGCGGCCTTTCTCCGCTGGCACCGGCGCTGCTCCCTTTCCCCCGGCCATGGCGTTCACGTTCGCGGCCTTCTGCTATATGCTGGCGCTGCTGCTCACCGCCGCGCTCATCTTTTTCGCCATTTGGCACGTGAGTAGCCGGGGCCGGGGGAAGGAGGGCGAGGTGGCTGCGTAGCCTCTTCTTGCCCCGGGCCCGTGGTCTGTGCGGCCACGGTCTTCGGAGGTCGGCACGCTGGGGATGGGGCCAGGCCGGGGCGGTGCAGGCCGCGCGGCCAGGGGTCTACGCGTCCCTCCGTCCCCGGGTCGGGAGCTGCAGGTCCAGGAGGAGTCGAGACGTCGGGCGGCTGGCTGGCTGCGCCCGCGGTGTCCCGGCGCAGGCCGCGCGCGCCGCTGCTCTTCCCGCGCCGGGTGGGGCGGCCACGGTGCTGATGGGCCCTGAGGGACAGCGCTTAGCTGACCGGCTCCGCCTCCTCGAGGTCTCGCATCACTCCGCAGGATGTCAAGGGCGCAGAGGGGCGTGCTACGTGCTTAGCTGTAATGAAGTTTGCCTAATTATTGTTAATATTTAATATAGATTGCCTTTGTTCTCGGGTACTCACAGGAGTGTGGCCCAAATGAGATAATTGTAACCTACTTTAGATAAATTTCCAACTCTACTTTTCAGCGCAAGTAAAATCACTTTTTCCTCCCTGGATTCTTGTTGCCCGGTGAACTTTGATGCACGTTAAATTGATTACTGTTGACCTTAAATCCGAACTTTTCCCCGAAATCATACTTTGACCGACAGAGTTTGTCCAGAGACAAGTCTTCTTAGCCACCTGTGTATTTGGAGTAGCTTGACGTAGTAGTTTGAATTTGATTTTGAAAATGCTCAGAAAACTTATGTTTCTCTAGGACAATTCCCCCCCCCCCCCTTTTTTTTTTTTACTCATATCGTGTTGCATCCTTACTGGTCCCTGTAAGGAACAAGTTAAGTTCTCTGTGAAATAGTTCTACAAGAGATTGTTAAGGATTCTTGTTTCTCTGAAATAGTTCTGCAAGAGATTTTTTTTTTTTAATTTAAATTTATTTTTGGCTGCCCTGGGTCTTTGTTGTGGTCGCGGGCTTCTCACTGCAGTGTCTTCTCTTGTTTTGGAGCTTGGGCTCCAGGGCTTACAGGTTTCAGAAGTTGTGGCACGCAGGCTTAGTTGCCCTGCCGGATGTGGGGTCTCTGGACCAGGGATCCAGCTGGTGTCTCCTGCCTGACAAGGCAGATTATTAACAACTGGTCCACCAGGGAAGCCCTCTTCAAGAGATTTTTTAAGGATTCCTGTTTCTCTAACATAAGATTAGAAGCAGCCTTTTGGAAATCAGCATTCATTTAAAATTTATCTTATGTTTGCTCTGCCCTCCATACGTTTTGGAATATTGGTCTTAATTTGGATGATGGGGCAAGTTCACTCTTATGTAAATCTTAAGTCAGGTTTCATCATGTCCATAGCAAGGATTTGTTATGGAACATAGAGGAGCAGAGTGATTTAAATGGCAGCAGTGTCGTGTGCAAAAAAAAAAAAAAAAAAATCTAAATCCATTCCCTTTTGCTAAAGAGTGTGATTATGTTTATAAGTATTTGAAACCCAACTGCTTGTGTAGTGGGGAATGCTTATGTAGGCTATTAAGTAACTGTTCTCTTGAAATGCTTTTCATTAGGAACCCATAACTTGAAGAGCATTTTGGACTCTTCTTTCACTCTTCCTTAATAAATAAAGATAATTCGGGATGGAAACTAGCTCTGCCTTAGTAAGCCTCTGATGAAACTGAAATGTGTGGTTCCCTGCCATCTGTAGATGAAGATTTAATTATTTCCTGCTTCATGGGCACTTGTTTTCTGATGAGCTGATGAGGATTCTTAGAGCTGTGGATGCTTACATTTTGAACTAGATTGTGTTTGGCTTAAAGAAAACCTGGAACTGCACTTAAAAAAAAATGGGCAATTTAAATGAATATGTGTCTGGGTGAAATAGGTATTTTTTGGGGGGGTGTGGTTTTCCCAGGTGGTGCTAGTGGTAAAGAGCCCGCCGGAGGAGATGTAAGAGACACAGGCTTGATCCCTGAGTTGGGAAGATCTCCAGGAGGAGGGCACGGCAACCCATTGCAGTCTTCTTGCCTGGAGAATCCCAAGGACAGAGGAGCCTGGTGAGCTTTGGTCCATAGGGTCGCAGAGAGTCTGACACGACTGAAGTGACCTAGCACGCAGCTCGCACAGATAGAGTCTTGTTATAGAATTAAAAATTTGTTTGTACTCAGATTAGTGGAGAGCTTATGTCCTTAGGGATTTCTTAGTAGTTCAGAAGATTATGCATCCTTGGGGAACAAATTGAAAATTCTTAATAGAGACATAGTTTTAATTTTTTTTGTTAACTATGTAACCTTCAGTTTGTTTTCTTAGGTTGTTTAAGTATCTGTGAGAAGACTCATCTGGAAATTTAAAGTATTAAATTAAAAAAAATCTCCTTTATGTTAACTGTTCCATGGAGGATTTTTTAATGCTGATGGTTACATCTGTCAGTGTAGTCCTAATTCATGTGCTTGATGCTTTTTGGAGAACAGAGCTGGGGAGCACAGGCTTGTTTGAAAGCTAAAAATGCAGAAGTCATTCCCCAAAGATGTGCATCAAATTATTTATTTTTGTTTTTGAACTTTTGTGGAAAATTTTGTGAACATCCTTGTCCAGATACACAGTCACAAAAGATTTGAAAACCACTAGTTTAAGAGTCTCTTCAGAAGAGTTTTGACAACTCTAGCTTATAGCACTCAAACAGAAACCCATTCAGCAACATACTCATTAAAAGATCGTTTGAAATCACCTGAAGAAAATGTCCAGTGGGAAAAAAGTTTAAGCACAAGTTTCATACTTTGCTATTAAATTGAATCTTGTTAAAGGAAAGCAATTGTATTTGTGATCATGGTCCTTATCTTAAAGCTTATTGTGGTGGTGGTTTAATCGCTAAGTTGGGTCCAAGTCTTTTCAGCTCCATGGACTGTAGCCCACCAAGCTCCTCTGTCCATGGAATTTTCCCGGCAAGATTTCTGGAATGGGTTGCCATTCCACTGGGAGTATATCACAGCTGATATCAGATAAGTGACTAATAATATCTATAAAACATAAATTAATATCTTTAATTGTACGCTTGTATTTTTAACATGTATGTGTGTTATGGGTCATTGAAAGTGAAAGTCACTCAGTCGTGTCTGACTCTTTGCGACCCTGTGGACTGTACAGTCCATGGAATTCTCCAGGCCAGAATACTGGAGTGGGTAGCCTTTCCCTTTTCCAGGGGATCTTCCCAACCCAGGGATCAAACCCAGGTCTCCCGCATTGCAGGAGATTCTTTACCAGCTGAGCTACAAGGGAAGCCCAAAAATTCTGGAGTGGGTAGCCTATCCCTTCTCCAGGGGATCTTCCTGACCCAGGAATTGAACCAGGGTCTCCTGCATTGCAGGTGGATTCTTTGGGCTATCAGGGAAGCTCAAAGGAAAATGCTTTTTGGTGAGTTCTATACTTTATTTTAAGCATAGGGCTATTTTTTTTCCCCTTCCCCCCCGCCCCTTTATTCAGTAAATACTGACTGAACACTTAAGTATGTGCCAGGCACTATTTTAGGCCCTAGAACAGAGCAGTGAACCCAGCAAAACTCTTTGCTTTCATGGAGCTTACATTTTAATGTTTAATTAATTTCCTTCCATTTCTGTTTGCATTAGAATTTTTATGAAGCCAGGTTAGTAAATTTTATAAAATTCCAGAAATTAAACTCATCTTTTTATGAAACTAAGGATTTTAACAGGATTTAAGGATTAAGGTTTAAGGATTTAAACCAGCATTTATTAAAAGGTAGAAATATATGACTTAAGTGAATTTTGGTACTATTGAGTAGCACTGTCTCACATATAAAGATGGTAGTCCTAGCCCATCCGAGGAAGGGCGGATTAAATTCTTTGTCCCCTGGGTGGTTAGTGGCAGCAATTAAAATAGCTTCCCCATAAACTTGGGGCCTTTGGCTTCTTATTTTGACACTGAACACCACAAAGTGGTGTGTCACCCCAATTTGATTTTTCGTGCACTTTGGCTTTGAAATTCTGTGTTCATTGACCCTAATGTTAATGCCACGTTTCTTTTCAGAGTTTGGACAGAAACATTTTTAGCCCCCATTGACATATTTTTTTTAATTAAACTTTTTATTTTGTCTTGGCATATAGCAACTTAACAGTGTTATGGTTGTTTCAGGTGGACAGCAAAGGGACTCAGCTATACATATACATGTATTCATTCTCCCTCAAACTCCCCTCCCATCCAGGCTGACACACAACGTTGAGCAGAGTTCCCTGAGCTATGCAGTAGGTCTTTGTTGGTTGTCCATTTTAAATACAGCAGTGTGTACCTGTCCATCCCAGACTCCCTATCTTTTCCCCTCCATCCTTTCCCCCTGGCAACCATAAGATCATTCTCTTGAGTCTGTGAGTCTATTTCTTGGACAGAATAATTTGTGGTTCTTGCCATGTTCGTTTTTTTTTTTTTTTTTTTAATGGTATGATTTTAAAATATGTATTTGTTCATTTATTTATATTAAAGTTGATTTTAGTTGATTTACTCTTACCGTGTATTTTAAAAGAGTGAGCTCTCCCCCCCCTTACCATGTATATTACTGTTTCACTTAGCACCCCATGAGAAGCTGGCCTTAACCTGGGCTTTACCTTTCTTTAGTCTTCCATTTGGTGGCCAAATGAAAGGACCTGCACGTGGTAGGAAGATACTGAGGACATGAAACAAGGTCAGATTGATCACTTTTGCAGTGGCCTTAAACAGGCCTACTCTTTCCTGTGTGGTACTTAAGGTGAATTAGAATAAGATGCTCCTTGAGGCAGAAGGACTGAAAAAGTCCTCCCTTCTGAACAACCCCTGGGTGCAAAGCCCATGCCTGGGTGTTTGGCAGCAGGAGCCTGCGATGGCATTGTGCCCCCACCTGGCCTTTGGTCCTGTGCAGAAGCTGCACTACTGTATGTGGTGATCCTGGCTGTGAAATTTAATAATCTTAGTGTTCCTCTGTTCTGAGGCCATTTCTTGAAATTTCCAAATCAAAGCAGGACCTTGAAATACATGTGTTTGGACACAAATGGGAACAAGCTGATGCATGCGAGTCCATTTCTGCTGTCCCACTGAACACTGTGATGGAGGTGGACATGCACAGATGATGAAAACCACTTCACCTGAAGGGGGTACAGAGTCTGGGGGAGGGTATAAACCTGGCCTTAAATCCTCTCCTCTAGTATGAGAAATGCCAGCCTGGTAGCATTATAAAGCCCTGTGCTATGCAGAGATTATAGACAGGGCATGCAGTTATTTCTGCCCAAGGAAGTCAGGGAAATCGACTGGGAGGGGTTGACATAGGAAGAGTGTTTTTTAGGATGATAAAGAGGAGTTTCCGTAAGTAATTATGGCTGAGGGAAAGACCATTTCAAGCAGAGAAAATAACGAGTGGAGGCACTGAATAAATTGAACATTGAAGATATTTATCATTTTAGTGATAATGATGTACGTGTTTTTAGTTCTTTAAATGTGATTCTAGTTATTTAATGAGCACATACTGTGTTTACTGTAAACTGGCACAGGCAAAGTTGGTACACTTCCTCGTTAACTTTATTCAATGAGGCAGGTTTGTTGCCACTCTTTGTTAAAGTGAGAGATCCTAACTATTTTATTTTTATTTTAGATTATAGCATTTGATGAGCTGAAGACTGACTACAAGAATCCTATAGACCAGTGTAATACCCTGAATCCTGTAAGTTATAATCTAGGGTATTTCTCTAGATTTTTAAACTGCTTTTGCTTTTAACTTGATACACTTTGAAAATGGCCAGTATTCTCAGTAGCCTGATAAATTTGTACTTTTTTTAAGTAGGCAGAATTTTAAAAAATATTCTTTTTCCTGTCCTGCTTGACTATTCTGACTATTATTAATCTGCTGGTGATCTTGTCAGCTGTCATACTAACATTCTTCCAATCTGCTTTTTACATTGTCGGCCAAAGACAGTTGAAAAGGTCAAAAAGATTAAAAGAGTCAAAATTGCATTAAAGGTGTGTACTGCTTTTTAGTTTAATATTTTAATGCTGCATTCATTTCATGGGGAGGGCTAGGCATTTGTATTTGTAAACTGTTGTGTTCAGTGTGCTTGTTCATATGCCTGTTGAGGTTTCTGATTTCATGAAATTTCATATTTTATGCAAATGTTTGCTTGCTGGCCCAGTCAAGTAGGGAAAGCTGTTAAATGCTCATGCATTTAAAAAAATGTTATAGCCATAGGCACTTTGATATTAGATTATTAGGTGCAGTGTTTGAAAGTTGGTTAACCTGAAATGACTTTAATAGGTGAGATGAGTATTCTTTTGTGACTTACTCTGAGATAGTCTGTAGGTGGAGCCTTTAACACTATATCTACTTTTGTCTTTGGTTCTGGAATTTATTTACTCTTTCAGCTGCTGTTTGTTCAGAACCTTTAAGGTGGGTAGCTCTGTTCTTAGGCTCTGAGATTTTGGAGTAATGCTTACCCTGGACTCATGCTGTCAGAACTTTGTGGTTAACAATTTATATACAGATGTCTACATAGTTATTTCTAGTATATCCAATCTAAGTTTCTAAAACAGAACTGTCTTACACTAAGTTCTGAGCTCTTCTGATTTAGTTACAATGTGGCCCTATTGTGCTTGGGGCCATATGTTTATTTTTACCTCATTTAGTTTGCTCATTCAGGAAGATTCTCCTTTAGACTGTAGGTTTGATTTTTGTTGAACTGGTCAGAAACCGAAAGGTTGTTTGTAAGAAAGCAGTGTGTATGTCTTCAATAAATAGACTATTAATTCATCTTTAAAAACTACTTAATGAAGATGAAAACATATATAGACTTGAGCTGTGTAAAACTGAAACACTGGCATGCCAGATGGATTTTATTTGGAAAGGGTCTGTAAAGTTAATTTGCTTCTTTATCATTGTTTCCTAGATAAACAGGCATGATGGAAAACATTCCTAGTTTGTCTTTAAAGAACTGATAACGATAAGACTTGATGTAGGTACAGTTAAAAGTATTAACTGTTTCTCTACTCTTATGAAACAAAATATAAGATAAATCTGCCTTCTTATTGGAAAGTGGTAATGTTCATTGTAAAACGTCTTAACTTTTTAATTGTTACCAAGAAGTTGAACTGAAATTTCTCCTTTTGATGTTTGTTTATAAATAGTTTACTATTTTCATTGGCTTTTCATTACTTCAAATAACCAAATGATGATGAAGATAATCATAGCTGAAATCAGATGAGGGCTATCCTGGGTGCCAGGCTCTGTGCTAAACATCTTTACCTGAGTTTTTCATTCAGTTTTCATGACAGTCCTAAGAGGTGGGTGTATCATACTCTAAAGGAGAGTAAACTGGGGCTTAATGAGGTTCGAGCACTTTGCTCAGGGTCACACTGCTAACATAGAGTCAGAATTGGAACTCAGCCTGATTTTTAGGTTCAAATTCTTCTGTTTTCCTAATTTAATGTAAATCTAAGATGGACTCACTTTATTTTAACATATAGTTTGTGGTTTCTAGCTTTTTTTAATGGAAAGAAATTCTCACTTTGTGCCTGGGACCTCCAAATGTTGTAGTGGGTCAGAAGGAAGTTTTTACATCAGCCTAAGTTGTGGTTTGGATAGGGTGCCGATAATTGGCTCAATAGCAGTGCATCTGACAGTTTTCCCTATTGAAAATTTGTTTTGACAGTTCTGCCAAAGTATGGGGGAAGACAAATACAGTCATTTTTTAGAATGTGAACCTTATCTAGAGAATATTATGACTTGCATGTTTGAGTACTGTTATTTCAGCCATATTTGCATGAGGTGTTTTTTATGAATACTAGTTTTTGTGTAAATGTTGGTTCCTAAATGGAATAATTTTGTGGCACTTATGGGGAAATTTCATTATTAAGGCATGAAGAGTGCTGGTCCTTATGAGAGATGTATAGTACAAGTTTCTGGACTGCTTTGAGGAGAAGGGAGGGAGTGTGGCATTTGTTTCATACTAGAACTGGTAGAATTGCAGGTGACCTTTATTATCAGTCTTATTAAAGAAGACTGTTTAAAAGCAGTAGGGAGCATGCTTTTGAAGTCATTTTCTCCCCATACATCAGTCTGGGAGTGTAGAATGAAAACTTGAATGATGATTTGTATTGTTAGATCAGTTGGTTTTTAGAGAACTGAAATAGGCTTATTATATTGTAAAGAAAAGTCTTGTTATTTAAACTAGTATTATAAACTGAAGCGCTAGTGGAACTCCTAATAAAATGTATATTTTTCTTGGTTTGTCCTGGTTGTAGTCTTTGTGTTTCAAAGATTTCCCTGTAGATGTTTTCTTGTTTTCTCACAGATGTTTAACTTTGATCTTAACTAAATGCTGATTAAACAGTTCATATTATTTATATTTATATGTTTATCTATATGTGCAGAGTTTAATCTTATTATTATATTGCTGAAATTTGTGGAAAATATCTGGTTAGTGGTACAGATTAATTGATTTTACTGGAATTTTATTTAAAATAGTATTAATTAAAAACTTTGCTTTATAGCTTTGAATGGAAAGGATAATTTGGGAGTACTAGAAAATGGGCTTGAATAAGTAATATAATTATATTATTTCTACAGCTGTAGTTTACCCTCAGGAAAGATCTGATGGTACAGTACAGACACATTTGAGAAACTGGCTTTGCAGCTGTGACTTACTGTAGGAAATTCTTTGGCTGAAACTTGGAATGAAAGGTTTTAGTATTTATATTTAACAGAGTCATTAGATTGAAATCTCTAGGATGAGAAAGATAATTTAAAGCATGAACTCTTGGTCGTTTATGAAAAGCATTTTCCTTGGACTAGTTTTTCTTCACTTAATACTGCTTGCTATCCAAAGATGTATTTTGTTTTTGAGTTCAGAGCTGCTACCGGTCTGCTGTTGGTAGCACTTCACTGGAGAAAGCAGGCTGTAAGAGACAGAAAAGCTGTGTAGGAACGGGAGCTCAGGAACGGGGAGAATTCCAGTCTCATGGTTTAGATCCCAGTCTTTTCCCTCCTACATTGCAGAAAGCACATCGTTTGCATCTGTGCATTTTAGTGTTCTTCCACTCCGACTGTGCTGAGATGATTGGCTGTTGGCTTTCCATTGAAAAATTACTTTTGTGGTAATGTGCGTTTTGCTAAATATTGTATTTGTAGCACCCTGGTTTCTGTTAAAGGCTTAAAAACACTAATGTGTGAACTTATAAAGGGAGCTTTGTTCTTGTGAATTTTTTTATATCATGTTGCATGTGATCAGATACCTCATTTTTATATTTTTATCATTTTTAAATAGTGGAAAGAAAAAATATTCTAAGTTATTCTAAGTGATTAGCAAATAGCTGTGTTTGAACAATCTGGGTGGTAACTTTGTATAATTTAACCTGTTGTAAGAATTTGGGTTTTAAATTTTGAGTCACATATTATTGTTTTAGTGCAAGCTATAACCTCTGGTCAGTTTGCATATAATCCTGCTTTTGGTCAGAAGTTAAATATGAAAACTCAATAGCATTTTTCATTTCTGATTCTAAGAAAACAAGTGATTTTTCACTGTGGAAACTTAGTTGCCACCTGCTCTCCAAATTAGCAGTTGACTTAATGCCAAGGTGTTTTGATAACCTATAACTGGCTTGTGTTTTTTCTTCCAGCTTGTCCTTCCAGAGTACCTCATCCATGCTTTCTTCTGTGTCATGTTTCTTTGTGCAGCAGAGTGGCTTACACTGGGTCTCAATATGCCCCTCTTGGCATATCATATTTGGAGGTAATATTGAGATACACTTCTAATACTTTTCCGAATTAAATTTTAATTATACTATGGTTGATACGATTATCTTAACATACTAGTCACCTAAATCAAAGTGGTGGTGGTTTAGTCGCTAAGTCATGTCTGACTCTTGCGACCCCATGGACCGTAGCCCACCAGGCTGCTTTGTCCATGGGATTCTTCAGGCAAGAATATTGGAGTGGGTTGCCATTTCCTTCTTCAGGGGATCTTTCTGACCCAGGGATTAAACCTGGGTCTTCTGTACTGCAGGCAGTTTCTTTACCAACTGAGCTACCAGGGAAGCCCCCTAAATGAAAGTAGTTGGCATTTATTTTTTAAATCACATGGATGAACAAATACTGCTTTAATACCTCTTATGGAGCTTATGTTACTATTTGTTAAAGGGTTTTTAAAAATTAAGCTATATCTTAGATGCAATAATGTGTGCACAATCTGAAGTGTACAGCTCAGTGGATTTTTATGTCTGTGTACACTTGTGAAACCACCACCCAGATCAAGATATATATTAGTTCCAGCCCCCAGAAGAGTCCCTTGTGTCCCATTCCAGATACCCTCTAACTTCCTCAGGAGAACCAGTGATCTTTTGTCACTTAGATTAGTTTTGTCCTTTTCTGAACGTCATGTAAATCAGATTGTACAGTGTGTGTCTTTATTTCTTTCTCCTTGTTTACTTTATGACTCTAAATTTGGTTATTTATAAAAGATTCATATTTCATAACTTCTACATGTTTTGTTTCAGATAGGCAAAGTGTCATTGCCCTTGACTTTAGGAAGTACATGTGGAAGAAGTACTTAGAAGTAAAGTGATTTCACATCTGTAATGGGCTCTGATACAGCTCAGGAAAAAATGTACATGTATTTAGAGAAAGAAAAGAGAAGGACAAAGCCAAATGTGAGCATTTGGAACATCTTGGTGAAGGCTTCTTTATGTTAAAGTAGAAAGTTGAGAGGAAAAAAATTGTATTTCCTTTTTACAGTTATTTGTAATTCTCTTGGATTTCTGAAACTGTAGAGGAGACCAGATATACCTTGTTTTAACTGCTCTGTTTTCCCCTTTAGGGGCTCTAGTTTTAAAATTAAGATGATAAAAGGAAAGAACTCCACCTAGAACTAAAAGTATGCTTCTCTATGTGGGCCACCTCTCATTGTAACCAGTATCGTTTGAGAAGAATGCTGCTGTCCATCTTGAAGGTTAGCTTCCATTCTGAGTGGCTAATCACTTGTGCTTATTACAGGTATATGAGTAGACCAGTGATGAGTGGACCAGGACTCTATGATCCTACAACCATCATGAATGCAGATATTCTAGCGTATTGTCAGAAAGAAGGATGGTGCAAATTAGCTTTTTATCTTCTAGCATTTTTTTACTACCTATATGGGTAAGTTTAAAAAATGAAAATACCATTTTACTCTGCTGCCTGAAACATTTGTAGGCATTAGGTCTGAACACCTTAAAACCCACTTGAAGAATAACTCATGTCCTGAATGGTGGTACTGGTAACGGCACAGCGCACACTGACAAATTCACACACATTGAATAAACTGGTACTTGTCAAGGCAGCCAGCTGATGTGCAGTCAGAGGCAGAAAACTGGGGCAGGTCCTCATTTTTCATGGCAGAGCAAGAGCATGTGGCTGTGTGCATTTGCAAAAAAGTTTTTGCTTGCCTCAGGGTCTGTCTCAAGATTATGTTTAATTTTTTTTTAATCATTCTTGTTAAACTATATGTTCTACCCTTTATTTTCTGGTTTGCATGCTCTGTGTGGCATGAAGGAAAGAAAAGTTCTATCATACAGGATGGTGCAGTTACTGATTTTCATCTTTATATACTTAGATGGACTCATATCATTCCTCTCGATCAGGGTTTCTTGACCTTGGCACTGTTGATATTCTGGGCAAGACAGAATTTGTTGTGAGAAGCTGTCCTGTGCATTGTACAATGTTCAGCAGCATTCCTGGCCTCTATCCACTAGATGCCAGTAGCATCCCCCTGCCCCAGTGATAATAATCAGAAATGTCTCTAGACGCTACCAGATGCTCTCTGTGGGGCAAAATCACCCTGGTTGAGAGCCACCATTCTAGCTGTACTGTAGGTGGAGGAAAACAGCTGCTTATTAAAACTAGAATAAAACTAGGGCTAGAATACAGTTATAATTTTTCTTTATATAAATACATCTCTCTCATTTTTTATTAATATATATTCAACTTGGAGAGAAATTTCCACCCGATTTTCAAAATATGAAGAAGATTGTATTAGATGAAATTATTGCAGTAATTAAGGTTCTCTTCCCTCTCCTTTTTGTTACTTGAAAACTTTCTTAGTGTTAAATGGTAGGCATGTAGTCATATTTCTTGTTCATATTATTTTCCATTATGGAAGAGGGACTTAAATTTATGGAAAATGCATTTTTATGCCTTTAGAGGTTATATTTGTGAAAAATCAGTGTCTGCAGATGTTCATACATGAAACAGAGTGAAAAAGTTCTGAAAAGTGAAGTTCCATATGTCCTTTTAATTTCTATTAATTTTCATATTTTAGTTTCTATAATAAGTGTCTGAAACAATGCTGGCATTTAGTAGACACTTAAAACATACTTGTTGAAGGAAGGCAAATGAATGAATAAATGATAAGAGTTGTGGGAAAATGTTCACCAGGAGATGGTAGCACTATGTGGTTTGTTTTATTTAAACAATTATTTTTGGCTGCGCTAGGTTGTAGTTGCTTTGTGAGGGCTTTCTCCAGTTCCGTCAAGCAGGGCCTACTCTGTTGTGGCATGCAGGCTTCAGCAGTTGTGGCTCGTGGGCTCTAGAGCGTGGGTTCAGCAGTTGTGGCATATGGGCTTAGTTACTCTGTGGCATGTGGAATCTTTCCAGACTATGGATCAAAGCCTTGTCCTCTGCACTGGCAGGCGGATTCCTATCCACTGCGCCACCAGGGAAGTCCCATTCATTTGTTTTAAATTGTCAAGCTTGCTCACCTCCTTGCTTTGTATTTCCGTTTAGACACACATGCCCTTGAACCATGCCTCTCTCACCTCGCCCTGCATGTAGGATCAAATGGTTATTGCTTTTTATTTTGCTTGTTGGTCTCCTTTTCTTTTTTTAAACTTGCTGCTGTTGCCTAGAGTCTTTCTCTAAAGGGAAAGTTCCTTGATTATTCCTGTCTGTAAAATGGGGATAATAATGGTACGTACCCTACCTCCTAGGACCTAGCAGAAGGCCTGGCATGAAGTGAGCCCTTGGAGATGCTCACTTCTATTCTTAGATACCCCTCTGGAGCAGTGTGCTGTTTTGGATTGCTTCTCTAAGCTCTGATCCCCCATTAAGCTTTCAGCTGTGCTGTTCTACTTGCTAAAATTGGAAAGGAAATAGGGGACAACTCAGCCCATGTACTGAGCTAGTTGTACCTTAGGCAAAAGTCCATAAACGCAGATTAAAATCGTATCGTGAGCTTGTCATTGGTCTTACCATTTTCTGTGATGTTGTGATACCACAAACTACTATATAAAGCAGACTCAACTTTTTGGTGCTGTTAGTTTTTATAGTTAGAAATGTTTGAATTAACAATAGCCTTTTTCTTCTTTTCAGCATGATCTATGTTTTGGTGAGCTCTTAGAACAACGCTTAGAAGAATTGGTCCAGTTAAGTGCATGCAAAAAGCCACCAACGAAGGGATTCTATCCAGCAAGATCCTGTTTCCAAGAGTAGCCTATGGAATCTGATCAGTTACTTTAAAAATGACTCCTTATTTTTTAAATGTTTCCACATTTTTTGCTTGTGGAAAGACTGTTTTCATATGTTATACTCGGATAAAGAATTTAAATGGAATTACGTATAAATTAATATAAAATGATACCTCTGGTGTTGACAGGTTTGAACTTGCACTCCTTAAGGAACAGCCATAATCCCTTGAATGATTGCATTAATTATTGACTGTCCTTAGTCCATTGGAAGCTTTCGTTTATAGGAACTTGTAGGGCTCATTTTGGTTTTATTGAAATGCCATTTAATTATAAATTAGCTGTAGATATGAGGTGCTTCTGATGAACTGAAAATATGTATCTGACCTGTGGGAAACTACATGGTTTTCCTTATCTATCATGTAGGTGATTATATATGGATGCATTGAAAAAATAAGAGTGGGATTTTTTTCCCCTTGGACTTGAAATACTATCCCTGTATATTGCATGAATGAGAGATTTCCCCATATTTCCACCAGAGTAATATACTTGCTTTAATTCTTAAGCATAAGTGAACATGATATAAAAATACACGCTAACTTACTTGTGAAGAATGCATTTAAAGCTATTTTAAATGTGTTTTAATTTGTGAGACTTTACTTATTAAGAAATTGGTTACTAAATGTTCTAATCTGGTGGTAAAGGTATTCTTAAGAATTTGCAAGTACTTTAGATTTTCAAAACCAAATGAGAGAGAACATTGTATAACCATCCTGCTGTTCCTTTAGTGCAATACAATAAAACTCTGAAATTAAGACTTATTTTCAGTGCATTGTTTTAAAGATTATAAATAGCTATTTCTTAAACTTGCTTATTCCAAATAAAGACATATCACTGTCAATTTTTTAAGAAGATAGTAGAGTATTTTTTGTTTTTTAATACCATGCTTGGATCTAAAAAGGACAGTTTTTAAATGGTTAAGTATATTACCATCTGTTGTCACTTGACAAGATTCATAAACACTGATGGCATAGCATCATCATTTTTCTAATTAAAATTATTGTGAAACTTAAAAGGTTTAAAGTATTTTTTTCCTTTTTGAAACAGCAGGTTTTTAAGGCGAAATGAATTATACATTTGTGTTTGTTTTTTTTTCGCTGCTGCTTGAAAGGCAGGTGATTTATGGCTTGCATGTTTTCATAAGCATTCTTGTGGTTTATTTGAGAGGACTAAGTTAAGGCAATTGAAAATAGTGTAAGTGGTTCAAAGTTTCTTAAAGGATCAAGGAAGAAAATCATATGTAGAAATTCCACGTAATGACCAAGGGGATTTATAGATGTGTTTGTGCAAGTCTTATTCTAAGTAGCCCTTGAATTAGATGCTGTTTTATGCTCTACTAGTAAAGAAATGCTTCCCCACCTTTGGGAGAAGGTTACTATTTTGAGATTGGGTAATAGGAGTAAATTGAAGAAGAGGATATAGAACCAGAGATTGAGGAGAGTCAAACCATTTCATAATGAGAGCCGCTTAAAGACCTTGCATTTTGTAGTCTGGAGCACACCTCAAGGGATCTGACTGTTCATTAGTTCATGCAGTAAATTGTTTATTGAGCCCTAGTTGGGCACTGTAGACTCGCGATCTGAGTATAAGCAACCGTTCAGCTTCTAATCCACCCAATTGTACTAGCATGCACTCATTTTTCTTTCTTGTTTCCAAGAACATTTTATCATGAGAGACTTGGCCAAGTCTTCTGTATTTCAGATAAGTTTTCTGGGGTAGTTACTTTTGTATTCCCGTTAAAGTATTTTCATGAGCCCTTCCTGTCTGTTAGCAAACACCACATTCCTTTATGAATTTTAACAAACATCCTTTTAATAATTATTTCACAGTATTCTCCAGGATTAATGCCAGGTTTATTGGTTGCGATTTGTGGAAGCCACCTTCACATGTTTCAAAAGTTAGATATGTAGTCCTTAGCTGATACTTCAAGGATGATTGACAGTCAGTGGTAGGTTGTTAGGTCCTAGGCATATAGATAATTAGAATATTGGGTACCTGGATGCTCTCATAATATCTGCTCTTTATCTTCAGCAGTGTTTTAAGAAATTAAGTCACTTACCAAGAAAAAGCAGAAACTATTTGCATTTGACAGTATGCCAGTGGTTCTTTTCTTTGCTCTAAATTTAATTTGTTTCCCTGTTAATCTGGTTTGGGTGGTCCTAGCCATATTTCTATTATTCCTGCACGTCCAGCTGAAACACAGTCTGGGTTCATAATCCTTTCTAGCTTTAGTCAAGATTGTACCCTGTGCAGCCACAGCTGTTTATTTAGGAATTCTTTTTTCCCTTGTTACAGTTACTTTTGCTGTTGTGTTTTAAGAGCTTTCTAACTCTCTGAAGTCATTCCTGTAACTTACTGTGGTTTTTATCTATATCAGCAACTTGCTATTGGTAATACAGATTCCCCTGCATTAAAAATATTATTTAACAAATGTAGTCTATTTAGCAGTTATTCTATTGAGTAATAATACTGTATCATGGCAATATGTCCTATTAGTGCTAAGGAGGTATAGAGGTAGATTCTCGAATGCCTGAATCTGAATTTTATTAATATTATTTGATAATTTTCACAATATTTAACTGATACTCCCCACTCCCCATCCCAGGGTAGAGGAGAGTTGGGTAACAGGCTGCGCATAAACTACTAATTTGTTTGAATTACTTTTCATGGGAAGAGGGTAGTGACAGGAAATGACCAGATAATCCACTTTTGATGTGTATCAGATAGTACTAAAGCATTTGAGAAGCGTCATACCATGAATGGTCAGACCTATAGTCAAGTTCAGATACCCAGGTAATAGTCTCACACAGAGCAACAGAATGCATGACAGTTTGCAGTATGTGTCTTTTAAAGCCTCTTCAGTATTTTTGGCTCGAGGACCACTTATGCTAATGTGTTCATCGAGCTCTCTGCAGATAACATGTTTTGAAAATATGTAAGATAATTGCATAGAAAGGAAATAGAGATGTAGATACAGTTTGAAACTAGCAAATTATTCTCGTTGCTACAACACTTCTCTTTTCCTCCAATATAAACTTAGGGACAGCGTTCATGGAATATTACTGTCATAGTACAAAGAATGACTTTTGTGGATTTTTTCTTATACTCTGCAGGAGGGCCAGCTTTCATTTTGGGTGTGGCTATGTCACACAACAGTGTGATAATACCAAGTCCATTAAAATGATTTATATATCTAAAAGTACATATCTAATTTACTTACTTAAAGCTCAGTTGGTAAAGAACCTGCCTGAATGCAGGAGACCCGGGTTTGATCCCAGGCTCAGGAAGATCCCCTGGAGAAGGAAATGGCAACCCACTCCAGTATTCTTGTCTGGAGAATTCCAAGGACAGAGGACCCTGGTGGGCTACAGTCCATGGGATCACAAAGAGTCAGACACGACTGTGCAACTAACTTTCACCACTCACAAATGTGCATTTGTTGATAATCACTTGTATAATTGTAAATCAGAAGTTTTGACAGCCAAAATATTTGAAACAACACTTCTCAAAGGGGACAGATAGAAATACTGATACCTTGTCTAGCGTTGTTCATGAAACTTCGTAGTCATTGTTTTAGGAAACTATTGATAATGTTAATCTCATAATTTAAGCTCTTTTGCTCAAACCAGGCATTGATCTGTGGTCAGCTAATTAGTCTCTGGCGCTAGTGTTACAGCTCAGCAGATAATTCTGAACTAATACTGCAGGGTGCTGCCGAGAGAAAATGGGGTTCTCTTTCGGGATATGTTGAATAGCTTTCTTGGAACAATTTTGCTTTGATTAAAATTAATGGTTTTAAAGCTAAATGTCTTAAAAAGGGTAAACAACTCTGCTGCTTGTTCTGCTTGGTTTTGGAAAACAGTATTAACCATTAAGGTGATCTATGGGATTGGAGTGAAGGTTTTACCCTACATTAGTTTTATTAATGTATATTGTGGAAGATATAGAGAACATCTTGACAGAAAAGAATGAATAAGTTAACTTATCGTACAGTGCTTTTCCTAAACATTTACATTTCTTTGTTTACAATCTTCTTGTATTATGGAGAAGAGAAATTTCTTAAATAATAAATTGATGACTAGATAGATCTTAAAACTACTAAGGGAAACACAGAATTTAGTTAGCTATCTGTGTTCATGGTTTGTTAAAATCTAAGTTAACCTTAATGGTGCTGTACACCATCCAAAGACAATGTCCTTATGTTGTCCTGCCTTTTTTGAGCTTGCTTGCTTTATTTTGCTTTTGTATATTTAATAAAAACTGTCTCAAATGTTTCCTTGTGTAGTTTGTGGATAACGGTTGAGTTTTGTGTGTTGATTCTATTTCAGCAACTAATTGGCTTGTGTATGACCAGGATTTCAGCAGGTCTCTCTGCCTCCCTTCCCTCATTGTTTTCAGGGCTTTCCTGTAGATTAACCAGAGAAAATTCTTTTTCAAGAATGTTGGGATTACATGTTATTAAACTTTATTGGATAATTATATTTGAATAGTGACATCCCATGTTTGTTATGGAATAATTGATGTTTTTCCTTATACTTAGTAAAATAGTCAAGCAGCCTTATTGTGGAAGGCTTAACTAGCACTTGGCAGTGGAAATTGAGATGCATGTACTTTGAAAATTCAACTGATTAAAGGATTTGATTAGTCCATGGTAATATCTTTTCTGCTATTTTTAGATATTCATGAGTAAGCTATATATTGAGAGAAAGCTGATGATAATATTTGGTAATGTCAATTTCAGTGACTGTTTAAAGCTTAATGGAGTGATTTTAAATTGTACTTGGTTATAACAGCAAAATCATGAGAAAGCTCAATCTATTACTGCAGCCTGTACTTAAATAACTTTCTTGTTATAACTTTTAGCATTTATTATCTTCGGTCGGAAATCCTTAAGGATATGTGATTCTCCCATCTTCCTTAAGAGTCTTAGAACAAAAACCTTAAGTTCTAAAGTATTAAAACATTGATTTTTATATTATGGTACATTCTGAATCTCTGGTCTGAAATTCCCAAACAGTGCTAGTAAATGTTTTAAAGTATTCTTTAATGAGATTAGTAGCTCATCAGGGCAAGAAGGGCGAGAGACAGTAAGACTTGGTAATTATATGACTATTTACAAATTAAGAGTTGATGTGGTGAAGTCTGCTTTGCTTGTGTAGAAGTGCCTCCTCTATTGGTCACCTTCGTGACTACCAGTAGCCAAGAGAGCCGTGGGATTCCAGTGCTGCCGTCTCTTAAAACAGGTAACTTTGGCTCACGGTATGATCCTTGTCTGCAAATGCTTGCTTTCAGTAGCTCAGTGTGAAATTTAAAGACAAAGACACAGGTAACAGAGAGTAAAGTGAAGGAGTGAGAAAACTGGAGACTTAAACTTTAGGTAAGTGCTTTATAAAATAAATGTGAAAGAGATTAAATTCATTCCATTGTAGTTCCTAGGGTTAAAAAAACAATGCTGTAAAAAATGAATTCCTCATCTTGGAAAATTCCAGCAACTGCTGGATAAACACTTGGGGATGATCTGGCATTGGGAGGGAGGTGACAGATTGACAATTCTATTTATCTGTGAGGCAGAGAAAACAATGGGGGAAATTTTCAGAGGAATAGAGGGTAAGAGTCATTTAAATAATTTTAGCCTGGGTGCTTGTAGCAATTTTCATATGTGTTACTATGTCATATGCCACCCAGCAATTACCAATGATAATATGAGGTAAGAATGTGGTAAAAAAATAAAAATATATTTTCCCATATGCTGTTTTTCAGCATTACCTCTAGGTAAAATACAGCAGAACAGCTGGTGTATTTTTAAAAGGAAAATTGTATTAACAGTTTTTCTATCTCCTATAAGATATGAAAGAGACACAATGAAATTTGTCAGTAAAAGCTTTAGGAATATCTGCACATGTACATTTACATTCGTTACATTCAGTTTGATAACATGTAGTTTCAATACAAATGCTATTAGAGAACTCAAATTTCAGACATGGTCATATATATATGCTATTTGAAATTCTTTTATCTAGATACAGATCTTGATAGTGAATTTCTTGATGAAAGGTGTGCAGCTAGCTTGTCCCGGAACTCATGAAGATAATTATATTGCTGAAAAAAGTAAAGATACACTGAAATACATTGTAGAAAGCTAATTGCCAGACTAGTCATGATACTAGTTGAAATCAGGAATCAAAATAATGGTAAAAATGATTCTACATCCTTTTGGGTAAGGAGGTATTTACATCTTGGGGAAGTTTTATCTTTCAGTGAAGCTACGTACAGGGCTTCCCTCATGGCTCAGTGGTAAAGAATCCACTTACAATGCAGAAGACCCGAGGTCGATCTCTAGGTCAGGAAGATCCCCTGGAGGAGGGCATGGCAACCCACTCCAGTTTTGTTGCCTTGGAAATCCCATGGCCAGAGCAGCCTGGAGGGCTACAGTCCATGGGGTTGCAAAGAGTTGGGCATGACTTAGTGACTAAACAACAACGAAAGCTATATCTAGTGTGAAAAACTTGCTTTAAAAATCTCTAAAAATTAGCAGGTATCATGAAATACAGATGAGCATTTTACGTCTGTAAAATCGTTTCTCTCTTTACTGGCAGGAGCAAATAAGATTAAAAATAACACATGAAGTGAAAGTGAAAGTTGATCAGTTGTGTCCGACTCTTTGCGACCCCGTGGAATTCTTTAGACCAGAATACTGGAGTGGGTAGCTGTTCCCTTCTCCAGCGGATCTTCCCAACCCAGGGATCGAAACCAGGTCTCGTATTCTATTTCTAATGCATTTTCTCCTGGGGAGTAAGTCCACAGGGAAGGGCACTGTCTGTAGCAATTAACAGTATATTCAAGAAAAATCTATATCTTGGTTTACAGAAGCCTTAGTTGTTGGCTTTTTGTGATGATAAAATCATTTTGGAACAATTTTCATAATAGCAAATACTGATATAACTAATCTTATCAGATAAGCAAAATAGATTCTTTAATTAATTCATTTGGAGTTTTTAACAGCTGCCCGGAGGATATTCTTACCCTGCCCAAAATCTCATTTTGTATTACTATTGAGAAGTTGGGTTTGCATACCGCTAACTTAACTTATATCAGCATAGAGATGGAAAAACCATGTTTGCCCCAGAATGCTGAGGTGATAAATAGCCCATATCAATGTGGGCTTAAGATTAAAGATGCAAAACACTCATATACACACACATATACATATATTTGTCCATGTAATTTGTTCTTGTCAAAGAGACACTTGGGAACATCTTAAATTTGAGGCATCATTTGATTTTAACAGGTGACAAGAGGGAGCTTCTGTTTTCAAACCTGCTCCTCTGACTTAGTCCTAAAGCTGAGACCAGGCAACTGGGAAAGGAAGGCAAGTTAGCATTGTTGTTCTGTTGCTAAGTCTTATCCAACTCTTTGCAACCCCATGAACTGCTGCATGCCATGCTTCTCTGTCCATAACTATCTCCCTGAGTTTCCTCAAGCTCATGTCTATTGAATCAGTGATGCCATCCAACTATCTCATCCTCTGTGATCCCCTTCTCTTGCCCTCAATTTTTCCCAGCATCAGTCTTTTCCAGTGAGCCAGCTCTTCTCATCAGGTGGCTGAAGGTTGGCTTCAGCATCACCCCTTCCAGTGAATATTCAGGGTTGATTTCCTTTAGGATTGACTGGTCCAAGGGACTCTCAAGAGTCTTCTCCAGCACCACAGTTTGAAAGTGTTAATTCTTTGGCACTCAGCCTTTTTTATGGTCCAACTCTCACATCCATTCCTGACTACTGGAAAAACCATAGCTTTGACTATACAGACCTTTGTCGGCAAAGTGATGTCTCTGCTTTTTAAAACCCTGTCACTGCTAAGTTTTCCAAAGTTTTAAAAAGCTGTGTCTAGGTTTGACATAGCTATTCTTCCAAAGAGCAAGCATCTTTTAATTTCGTGACTGCAGTCACCATCTGCATTGATTTTGGAGCCCAAGAAAATGAAATCTGACACTGTTTCCACATTTTCCCCATCTATTTGCCAAGAAGTGATAGGCTCTCTTACACCTTCATCAAAAGACTTTAGTTTCTCTTCACTTTCTGCCATTAAAGTGGTATAACCTGCATATCTGAGGTTGCTGATATTTCTCCTGGCAATCTTGATTCCAGTTTGTGATTCATCTAGCCCAGCATTTTGCATGATGTACTCTGCATATAAGTTAAATAAGCAGGGTGACGATATACAGCCTTGATGTACTCCTTTCCCAATTTGGAAACAGTCTGTTGTTCCATGTCCAGTTCTAACTTGCTTCTTTTCAGCGTACAGGTTCTCAGGAGGAAGGTAAGGTGGCCTGGTATTCCCATCTCTAAGAATTTTCCATAGCTTGTGATCCACAGTCAAAGGCTTTAGCATTGTCAGTGAAGCAGATGGTTTTTTTTTTTTTGAATTCTCTTGCTTTTTCTATGATCCAGTGTATGTTGGAGATATGATCTCTGGTTCCTCTGCCGTTTCTAAATCCAGCTTGTACATCTGGAGGTTCTGGGTTCACATACTGCTGAAGCCTAGCTTGAAGGGTTTTAAGTAAAATCTTGCTGGCATGTGAGATGAGTGCAATTGGATGGTAATTTGAACATTCTTTGGCATTGCTTTTCTTTGGGATTGAAATGAAAACTGACCTTTCCAGTCCTGTGGCCACTGCTGAGTTTTAAAGATTTGCTGGCATAATAAGTGCAGCAGTTTATAACAGCATCATCTTTTAAAGCTCAGCTGGGATTCCATTACCTCCACTAGTTTTGTCTGTAGTAATGCTTCCTAAGATCCATTTGACTTCACACTGCAGGATGTCTGGTTCTAGGTGAGCACACCATTGTGGTTATCTGGGTCATTACTATCTTTTTTGTATAGTTCTGTGTATTCTTGCCACCTCTTCTTAATATCTTCTGCTTCTGTTAGGTCCATACAGTTTCTGTCCTTTATTGTGCCCATCTTTGAATGAAATGTTCCCTTGGTAACTCCAGTTTTTCTTAAAGAGATCTCTAGTCTTCCCATTCTATTGTTTTCCGCTATTTCTTTTCATTGGTTACTTAAGAAGGCTTTCTTATCTCTCCTTGCTATTTTCTGGAACTCTGCATTCAGTTGGGTGTATTTTTCTGTTGGCATTACAGATCTACAAATCAGTAATATCCTTGGGGCACTGCTACTCAGTGTTTTTGGTTTTAAAGAGAAAGTAATGGAAAGATGTCACTTTGGTTAGTCACAGCAAAGGATAACTAGAATGACTTTACATTTTTTTTCTATTAGTCATTCATCTGTGTTTGCTAAATGTTTAATGATACCATAAGAGGATTTTCATGAGCTACTTTAAGGTCAAAAGTCTACCCAGGAAACTACCAATTTTATAGTAAAAATTGCCTCATTTTTCCAGGTGACAGAATTCATTCCCAGAACTGAATGGGCAAAAACTGAAAAGGAATCCTGGAAGAATGAACTGGAAAGTTGATAATTTTTCATTATTTTGTTTGGAAAAGTTGAACTTATTTAAATGTAAATTTAAAAAGTCAAAATAAAAACAGGTGATACATGGATAATAGGATGCTTTGGATTTTCATGGCCCCTTTGAGGACATGTTGCACTGTGACAGTTCGTCCCTAACCACAGCCTCATGAGAACAGTCACCCTTCTTACTTTTATGGTCTGTATTGCTCCAGATCCTCTCAGGTCCCTCAGACTGTCGATGGCTTGCTGCGGTGATACTGTGTCAGACAGGTATAGGAGGAGACAAGCAGCTACTAATAGAACATGAGAGAAAAAGCATATATTATGTATATTATAAACTGATGATGGGGTACAACAATTCATATTTAGTTTAGACTTCTGCTGTGCAGAAGACTGAGTTTGCTATAATTGTTTGAAATGAATTAAAAGACTAAGACTTTAGTGTGTGTTTTTGACAGTTAAATTATGATTTTAAATGACTGCAGTTGAATTAAAATTTAACACTGGCTTCATTCTTTTTTATTAAAACTGCTCTATTGATTGATTAAAATTCATATCCCACCATTCATCGAAAGTATATAGTTTAGTGGATTTTAGTGCAGCCCTTGCCACAGTTTCAGAATATTTTCATTACCTCAGGAAGAAACCCTGTACCCTTTTGTTATCATCCCCCATCACTCATCATCCTGTTACCCCTCCCCTAAGCAACATTTAATCTACTTTCTGTTTTTATGGATTTGCCTGTTCTAGACATTTCAAATAAATGGAATCATATGTTGTCTTTTGTGATTGACTTCTTTCACTTAGCATTATGTGTTCAAGATATTTACATATGGTGGCATGTACTTCATTCCTTTTTTATGCTGCTGCTGCTGCTGCTAAGTCACTTCAGTCGTGTCCGACTCTGTGCGACCCCATAGACGGCAGCCCATCAGGCTCTGCCGTCCCTGGGATTCTCCAGGCAAGAACACTGGAGTGGGTTGTCATTTCCTTCTCCAGTGCATGAAAGTGAAAAGTGAAAGTGAAGTCGCTCAGTCATGTCTGACTCTTCGCAACCCCATGGACTGCAGCCTACCAGGCTCCTCCGTCCATGGGATTTTCCAGGCAAGAGTACTGGAGTGGGGTGCCATTGCCTTCTCCGGCCAATAGGTTTATGAATACCTAAACTGATAATTTACTCATTATAATGGGAAATAGGATTATCATCGTATGAGGGCAAAACAAAAATATGGTCAAATTCTAGAAACATGATTTCACATAATGAGGGGGACAAGTTAGAAAATAATGACCACTGGCTAACAGGAAGGGTCAGAATCACTCATTTTGTCATATTCTACATAAAAAATTAGCATCTTCTGCTTTCCCTCTTCAGGAAGTACCACACTGAAGGGTTTGAGTGAGTGAGTGAAGGAGAAGGAAATGGCAACCCACTCCAGTATTCTTGCCTGGAGAATCCCATGGACGGAGAATCCTTTTTTATAGCTGAATAATATTCCACTGTACGGCTATACATTTTGTTTATCCATTTGTCAGTTGATGTGGACATTTAGGCTTTTCCATTTTTTGGCTGTCATAAATAATATGGCTATAAATGTTTGTAAGTTTTGTGTGAACATGTTTTCATTTCTTTTGGCTATATACATAGGAGTGAAATTGCTGGGTCGGACAGTAACTCGATGGGTAAGGAGGAGGAGGGACTGCCTGGCTATTTTCCAAAGCAGCTGCACCATTTTTCATTCCAAGCAGCAGAGTAGTAAGTTTCCAGTTGGCTCTACACCCTTGCCAACTCTTGCTTTCCATTTTTTGGATAATAGCCATCCTAATGGGTGTTAGGTGGTATCTCATTGTGGTTTTGATTTGCATTTCTCTGATGACTAAGATGCTGAGCATTTTTCTGTGTGCTAATTAGTGATTTGTGTATTTTGTTTGGAGAAATGTCTGCTCATATCCTTTGCTCAGTTTTTAACTGCGGTGTCTGTCTTTTTATTGAGTTGTAGGATTCATGGGGTCGCAAAGAGTCGGACACGACTGAGCGACTGAACTGAACTGAACTGAGGAGTTCTTTATGTAGTCTAGGTAAGTCCCTTATCAGATACATGGTTTGCAAATATTTTCTCCCATTCTGTGGGTTGTCTTTCATCCTGATAGTATCTTTACACAAAAGTTTGTAATTTTGATACTGTCCAACACTAAAAGGAATAATTGTTACTCCCACTGTGTTATTTCATTAGCTATTTTTCCAACATACTTGTTAACATATTAACTAAGGTTTTTATGCCATGTTACTCATGGATATTTAGAAGTTACTGTATCATAATACCTGCATAGGGAAGATATTAGAAAATAAAACATAAGAAGGCAGGTGCTAAGACATAAAAATTGTTTTCCAGAATCCTCTAAAACAATGCTGAAAACACCTCCCACTCCACTCTCACCCAAGATTTCTAAGGAACACTAAATGTAGGGCCTTAAGTAATCCTTTGGGTCTTAGTAGACATATATTATGTTTTGTCTGACTTTCATACAAAGTGAGCATATGGCCCAGAAAAATGAGTTTTCCTACTTCGAGGTAAAAAACAAAAACTGAATAATGGAAATTCATTTCTTACCAAGACAAGATCTCCCAAGTCCTCCATAACAGCTGAAAGGGAAATACAGTTTTGAAGTTTGTATATTTTTATTCCATCCCAACAATTATATAGAGACTTGCTCTTTCTGCCTTCTATTTCTAGTCTAATGCCTAGCACAGTGCCTTGCACCCACGGAGATTAATAAGTATCTTGGAATGAATCAGTCAAGAGCAAAGTATGCTTATGTATTTGCTGGGAGGTATTCTGTGTACCTCAAAGGGCCAAGGAAAGCAAAACCTTTTTATTGACCTTTTGCAACATCTGGTAGTTCAGCTGGTAAAGAATCCGCCTGCAGTGTGGAAGACCTGGTTTGATCCCTGGGTTGAGAAGATCACCTGGAGAAGGGAACAGCTATCCACTCGAGTATTCTGGCCTAGAGAATTGCATGGGGTCACAGAGTCATGAGCCACCTTCACTTTCAACATCTGAGGAGTGTAACATGTTACTAAATTGATAGAAATCAGACTAGTTTTACCAACTGCCTCTTTATTTTTCTCTAAATAAAACCTTAGTAGTTGTGAGACAAATCCATATAAATAACTCTTCAGTCATGTAATAAGAGTACAGAAGTAGTGTATCCTGTAGGTTTAGAGCTTGGGCTCTGGAGCCCCATGGCCTGGGGCTGAGAATCATGACTGTCACTTATTAGATGTGTCAGCCTAAGTTATTTAACCTCTCTGGGCCTCAGGCTTTTCACCTATATGATGGGGGCAGCAACAGTATCTATGTCATAGTGAGGATTGAATGGGTAACATTTGTAAAGCTTACAACAGAGCTTGGCACAGAGTAAGAAATAAATGAACATTAGCTGCTATTATGTAGCATTGTGAAGAAATGAGCAGTTCTATATAATGGATTTTCTAGGAAAATGAGGATCAATTCTTAAAGCAATGAAAACATTCACTTTAATCAGTTTCAAAGATCCTAAAAAAGTGTATTAGACACTTCCTGACTTTTCTAAGAGAGTGTACTGATTCCATTTAGGTGCTGGCAACTCATCAAGTACATCAGTTGCAGTGGTGTATACATAGAACTGTAGATAGGTGTCTTGTGACAGGATGTGAGACAGGGGATCAAACAGGTACTGACCCCTGGGTAACTGATGAACTTGCTTTTTACAGTGTCCTGGCTATAGGCCTGTTTCAGAGATGAGGCTCTACTGTATACAGACAGAAAGAGACTATTTCAGTGGCTTTCTGTAAGATTAAAATGTACCACTTATATCTCTTGCTGCCTTTATCGTTCCTCCTCTGTTTGGTTGATTCCTACTTATCCTTCAAAATCTAGCTCAAATTTCAACTTCTGAAGTGCCTCTGTCCCCCCACAGAAACTACTGCCATCTTGTGTACTGTGGCATATACATCTGTTTGAGTATTATTACACTTTTGTGATAGCGTCGTTAGCTGTGGTTTCTTTGAGGGTGGAACTGCATCTCAGAGTGTGTGCTTTGTATTCATAATATTTCGTATACAATGCTTCATACACTGGGTTGAACTGTGTCCCTGGAAAGATATGTACCTAATCTGTGGTACGATGAATGTGACCTAACATTTTTGTTAGTTGCTCAGTCGTGTCTGACTTTTTGTGACCCCATGGTCTGTAGCCTGGCAGGCTCCTCTGTCTATGGAATTCTCCAGGCAAGAATACTGGAGTGGGTTGCTGTTCCCTTCTCCAGGGGATCTTCCTGACCCAACGATTGAACCTTGGGTGTCCTGTATTGCAGGCAGATTCTTTACTGTCTGAGTCACCAAGGAAGCCCAATCCACTCTGAGTGGTGTCCTTCTAAGAGGAAACTCCATATGAAAACACAGACACGCTCTGTCAAGTGATGACAGAGGCAGGGAGTGGAGTGATGCAGTTACAAGCCAGGATATGCCAAGGATTGCCGGCCACTACCAGGAGGTAGGAACAAGGCAGGAAGGGATCTACCCAGGCTTTACAAAGGAGCAAGAAGCCCCAGGACAGCAGTCAGGCAGCACAGATAGAAAACAGAACAGGAAAAAAAGTTTACCGGATGCTGTTTCTGAGGAATAAACTCCAGAGCTGTCTAGCAATATCAGCACTCAAGGATGGGAGAATGAAAATAAAATCTTCTTTGTCTGAACAAACATTAGTCACTGTAGGGACACTTTTGAAAAGTCTAGGATAATGAAAATTTCTAGTCATCAGATGCTTTATTTTATGGGAGCCCGAAGCATTCGACATAAGCAAGACTGCCCATTCACCTTTCCATCCTGTTTGTGTTCAAACATCAGAGCATTTGGTTTGCTGGAACCTGCTAGAGTAGAATTTAAGCTTCTCTAAATTGAGCTAGTTTGATTTCTAGTAATATTTTGGCAGAAACTTTCAAAGATTTGGGGGGAAAAAAAATCACAGAATTTGTTTCAAAAATGGGTCCCAAAATTGTAAATTATTTTTTCACCAACTCCATGTATCTAATGCTATTTTACTTAGACTTATCAGCAAATTTATCATAGATAACTGTATTTATTCTAAAATTGTGTTTCTACAATTAGTACTAGATGAGAGGTGATGTTTTTCTATAGAGTAAGTTTGGAAACTAGGATATAAAATGAGTTCTAGTTCTTTCTCCCCTGCTTTACAGTTCTCTACATCAGGATTTAGTTTGGTGATAAACAGAAGTGTGTTCCCAAAGACCTCTGTACTAGGTTGGTTTGTTTTTAAAAACATAAACTATTGGTGTGAAGCCCCAGAACTCTTGATCTAAGGCAAGAGAAGCTGGCTGGGCTTGCTCTTTCAATAGGTGCCCTGAGACTATGTTATTTGGTATAGTTTATATACTTTCTAGCCCATAGTAGTGACCTTAGAGCTTTTGAGGTATCGCACTACTTAATGTCCTGTGTGGCTCCAGAAAGGATTACACAGACTAAGATATCAAAAAAGAAAAAAAAAATACAATCACAAAGAAGGACTAGTTTTCTCTCTGTAGCTGGTTCCCCTCTGCTTTGTGGGGCTCACCTCTGGCATAACTACGTTACTTTCCATGACACCACTTTGAGTCTTTGCAGTATTACTGTCTACTGCTGATTGTTGCTGTCTTCCTTTCTTGAAGGTTTTTTCTTCTCTCCCTTTTTTCTCCCTTAATTCATTTTGTTTTAAACTTTGATACCAGTAGCTTATGTACAACTACTGACAAAAATTGCGAGTCTCTTTTCTCTTTCTTAAAGATAGCAAAGTCATATCATCAAATAAAATTTTCAAGTCCTGTTTTTAGGATTGCTCATGGGTTAGGGATGATTCCTTTGCTGCTAATGTTTTAAAAAATTGACTTTCTTGCTGTTGGAAGAAAGTAACTGAAAGGTTGACTGATAGTTAAGGTGTTGTTATATAATAAGAATGACACCTTGACCTTTTTGGGAAGGATAGTATCCCCAAATTATGAGTAAAGGTCTAAGGCAAAAGGAAAAGGAAAAAAACAAAAGCCTGTTACCCTAGTCTAAAAATTTCCCAATCTACTCATTCATTGTCCTTACTCTTCAAAAATCATCATGGCAAATATCTGAGTGCTTGCTCTGTGCCAGGCATTGTGCAGGACTTTTCAAGTGTTACCTCCTTTAAATCTTTGCAATGAAATATAAGGTAGGTAATAAGTGCATACAGATGCAATAATTTGACAAATCATTTTTGACTGGGACATTTCTCACGTATTATATGGAGAAAAGGAGAACGTACTGTATTAAGGTTTTTCGGTTATTTTTAAGGCAAACTTCAAGCTCCTCCATAATTTCACAGCAGCTGGTGATGTCAGGAGTCCCTCCATCTGGAATTGGATGGTGATGAGTGATAATTCCATACTGATGGTAGAGATCCAAAAGGTTTGGAACTCTGTATTTTGATAGTTCCCCTCTGGTGCAGAAAACAAATATGTCTTGTATACCATAGCTCTTTAGTTCTTCTGCCAATAGACCGAGATACACAAGGACACACATGGACAAAACATTATAAATTTAAATACAGTCAGGAGGGAAAATATGAAGTTAAGTCCCTTAAGCTGAACAAATTAAGTAAATAACAAATGATAACCTGTTAACTTTGAAGTGCTTATTGATAACCTAAAACAATGATGATCTGTCTTCAAACTAGGGTAAAAAGTAACTACACACAAATAGGAATTAGAAACATCTGAACCAAAACATGATTAAAATGAGATCTGACTTTATAAGTCAAAATACCTTTTATTGGATTTTGAAATGTCAGTAGTATTGCTGCTTTGAAAAATAATTTTTATAATAAATAACTGCTTTAAATTTTAAAACATCTAATATTTCAAAATAGGAAGGAATGAGAGCACATTTTCCCTGTTTCCTTCTCACCAAATCAACCTTGTTTGCTATGTTTAAAACTGTTTTGTTTCACCCTAAGCATTGTATATAAAATCTCCAGCATAGCCATGGTGCCTGAGCTCTTGTATTCTCTTATATTTGCACTGTACCACACAATTATGCATTTAATTTTATGAACTAGGGTTTCAAGGAAATAAAAGCATTAGCTGTATGAAAATTATATGACCTAGTGAGTTTCAGGGTAATGATATGAACCAAGCAACAGTCATTCTGAACAGCAACGTGTAGCAACCAAGCTACACATCATTCTGTTTACTGGAGCTTCCTCGTGGCAATATTCACCACAGAGCATTTGGTTCATAATGAATAATTCTGGCTCATCTGATTCCTCTTTTTCTCTCCCCGCCAACCAAATCCAAGGACATTTAGCTATTTTAAGTACAAAGTACTTTTATCATGAAATGCTAAACCTGTACTTGAATTATGGCTAGTCCATTTGAGATGTATTGTAAATGTAAAATACATATATGATTTCAAAGACCAAGTACAGAACAAAAACACCCCTATCTCATTAATAATTTGTTTTATACTTAAAACCCACTGAAATGAGTTAACTTTACCTGTTTTTACTTTTTTAACGTGGCCCCTAGAAAATGTCAAAGTGCATATATGGCTTCTATTTGTGGTTCCCAGGATGTTTCTAAGGACAGCTGTTCTAGATAATACTATTATGCTTTTGTACTTGTAAAAGGGTTTAACATGTAGTTGACATACTTAACCATTTTTAGGAGAGTAGATAATTTCCTATTTGCCTCCTGTACACATTGAATAATTTCTATTATTTACGTTGGATTAGTAGATTTCAGCTTTTCCAGAAAGGACTCTGAGGAAGGAGACAGGAAGTGCTGCTAGGAGAGTCTACATCTCCCCCTTCAAACACTGTTATCTGTTTTGTATGTTGGATTCCACTGATGTCATTGGAAGAAAAAAAGTTTTGGTAAAAAAAACTGGAAACTCCTTTCACAGAAGAGACTAAATGAATAGGGCTTTCCAGAGTGTGCAAGATTATTTCTTGAACCAATGATTTAAATGTTATTTTGCTCATGACATAAATGATTGTTCTCCAAATGGAAATTGCCTACCAAGGTGGATATCTCTAGAGCAGAAAATCTTTACAAATACTGCAAGCATCAACTAATCTATTAGTCTTTTAAGTCTTTTTTGGGAGGTAAATTAAAAAAAGTATATTAGCAAATTGATATTCTAGGATAACAAGGAAAGAACTTTGAGATTTATAAAATCTATAGTAATCAGAATCGAACAATATATACATTTTTGCTTTGGTTTATTATAAGGACATTGGTAGGTCAAGTAAGCTTGAGATATTCCAGGTCAACCAGAAAAAAATATTTTGAAAATCTAAATTTGTTAGTATGGAATTTATAAATGCCAAATCAGGGTAGATTATCAGTGTATTTGTAGGATTATTAAACTTCAGGCTATGAATATCTTTGGGCATGTGGAGATCAGATCCTATTCCATCTTTTCTACCTATACCCTGGTTCTGTAAATTTTCTGTCTGGGATAGACAATTTCAATACTACCTCTGGGTTCCCAACTCAGGCTTAATTTCCAATACAGTGAAGTCTGCAAAGAACAGTATGTTCAAAGTTCTAGGCATTGCAATTCCAGTTTTCTATTACATTACTTTTCTCCCTCCAACTTATACATTCTAACCTCAAAAACAGTTTATATGCACAAAATGACAACAATTAGTGAAAAACAGCACCATGTTTAGTACACGATAGTTCTCTTTGCTCGTCACAAATACATCTTCATATATTAGAATAAGTCTATAGTTTGAAACTTAATGAAATACTGAACATTTCTGTGAAAATTCAGAAGAGACTACAGTTTGTTCTTTATGACAAAGAGATTTTCAGTATTATTTTTTAAAAACCTGTTAAGATGGTTTTCTCATATTACACCTACCTGTATCTTTTTGGATATTTCTTCTAACATCTTTAAATTTGCAACCTGTAAGTAATGACAAGGCAAGTCAAAGAGTCAGTTTTTGGCCATAAATAACAAATATATTTAAACACATATATAGCTACTGTAGAAAATCATTACACATGATCATTTATATGCACCAATTCCATTTGGAATGTGAATTTCAATTTCTTATATTCTTAGGAATATAATTCCAGGGATTCAGACTTCTGTAACAAGAACCTGGCTGTAGTCTTTAGCCTCATGTTGTACTCCCATGTTACATTTAAGATAGGTAAATCAGAAATGTAGACCTGTGAATGTGGGGTTGGAGGGCTGAAGAAGAGACGTATGTTCCTTTATCAAAAGCCCACCAACAGGGTTTCCAGAACTGAGTTCCTATGCTGATAGTCTGTGAAATTCTCTTACTCCTCAGTACAGAGAATGCTGTGCTAGCTGACACAAAAATTATTTCTAATAGATGAGTAGTGTCACCTACCTGGAAGAGCACATAAACCAAGAAACTGAGAACAATTCACTCGTGACAGGGGTAGCCTGAAAGGAAGAAAACCTTATCAAGTTCAATTTAAAGTCATAGATGGACATTTACACGAACATGTGTGCTGGGCCCTGAACAAAGGTGTTTTAAAGTTTTATAGCAGTCACAAAACAAAAATTCACAGTTAAGTATCAACGTGTTTGCCATAAAAAGGCTTGGAAAGACTAGGAGTTTTAAAATAGGGACTTATCATTTGCTTTGTTGAATTTAAGTCTTAAAAGTGGCAAACTTATTTAAACTAACTTAAACATAGTAATGCCAAGATTACCTACAGCTAGTATAAAGTGTACTTAAATTATCCTGCAGTATGTTACTGAGATGTTTTGTATTAGTAACCTTAGGTAATAAGCTGAAAATGAGCATTTTGACAGTTTCATCTCCAGATTTCTGTATAGGACTTCCTTAAACAGATACAAGTTCATAGAATAAAAACCACAGGCCACCTATTCTTTGTGTAATGGATTTTGGTTAAAATGAAATAATTTTAAGAAATCCTATTCCCAGTTTGCAGTACTCAGGGACAAAGGAGGCAGAGGCTTACCTTGTCTGCAAAAGAGATGAGTTTAGAGGAAAAGAGGGGGTATCATATAAATACTACCTGACTGAAAATTAGATAAGTTTTTGAGTCTAAAGGGGGTTTAGAAAGGGAAATGAAAAGTAATTGCTATTTGATGGCAGAATAAAATAACTATAGGGCCAACACTTTTTCCCTCTTGATTAGAGAGATTATTACCTTTATAAGGATAAGAGGAAGCATTTGATTGCTGGTTGTAGAGAATCTGATGTAAGTCACTGCTAAGATTTAGAAGCTGATTTTCTATAAAAACATTTGCTTTGTTAATGTATCTATGGTAATTTGGCTTTTATCTTAAACAGGATCTGCTGGTAGATGCACTACTGTGGCAAGTAGTTCTAGGATTTGAATAAAGGATGACATAGAATATCTCATTCTATATTTCATACACTATTCCTTTGTCATGAAAGAATAAGAAGGTTTTGGTACTAAATGGGAGGTCATTGCAATCTTAACTCATTTCTATTACGGTTTTCTCAATGAATAAGGAAGGAACTCCTACCACTCCCACCTCCCCTCTTCCAAAAAATCTTATTCTGTCATAGATATAAAAAGATAAGAATTATATAATCATCAGAAGAAAATCATTTACAATATATAGACTAAATTATACAAAGATTATGATGTACACCTCAAATATTTTAGCTCATTAACTCTCAGAAATGTTAACATACCATGATATCTGAATTGGAGTCTGTTCATCTTCAATAGGCTCTTCATCTGATGAGTCAAACTCACTTGTTTGCATTGAACTAGGCTTCAAAAGAAATCAATTATATTAAATAACCGTAAAGAATATTTGCATATAGTTTTAGCAAAACTGAGCCTTGCTTAAACACGCACTGAGGCATATTTGCAATTTGTTCAACCTGGAATATCAGAGATCAGTAATATCAATAATAAACTATTGCTGTTTACCATCCTATTAATAATTACAGGACTATGCAGTGGAAAGAGTGTTACAGTGGGAACCAAGAAGCCTGTTGTCTGGTCTTGACTCTGCCAGTTACTGTATAAGCTCAGACAAGTGATGTCAGTTTCTACTGGATCTCAGTTTTCCAAAACTATAAAGTGAGGATATTTATTTTTCACAAACACTTCTTGGACACTTTCATTTGCCAAGCTTTGGAGATGCAAAGATCCATAAACTAAATAGCCTGCCTTCAGTATAGTTGGCGAGACAATGTGTACATAGATTCAAAAAAGTTAGAAGTGCTAAAATGGAAGCATGAACTATGACCTTCAGAGCAGAGAAGCTAGTGACTGCTTAGGGAGTTGGAGAAAGCTTCACATAGGAGAGATCCATTAGTTGGATTTTGATGGAAGAGCAGGAGGTTTTCAGGCTGATAGAGAAGTTAAGGCAATTAAGACAAAACACTAAAACCACATATGCTTGTGTACAGTATAGTCCCTCAGCATCCGAGTGGGGACTGGTTGGTTCCAGGAGCAACCCCCCTCACCCATACACACTCCATGGGTTCCAAAATCCCCTGATGGTCAGTTCAGTTCAGTCGCTCAGTCGTGTCCGACTCTTTGCAACCCCATGAATCACAGCACGCCAGGCCTCCCTGTCCATCACCAACTCCCGGAGTCTACTCAAACTCATGTCCATTGAGTCGGTGATGCCATCCAGCCATCTCATCCTCTGTCGTCCCCTTCTCCTCCTGCCCCCAATCCCTCCCAGCATCAGAGTCTTTTCCAATGAGTCAACTCTTCACATGAGGTGGCCAAAGTATTGGAGTTTCAGCTTTAGCATCAGTGCTTCCAATGAACACCCAGGACTGATCTCCTTTAGAATGGACTGGTTGGATCTCCTTGCAGTCCAAGGGACTCTCAAGAGTCTTCTCCAACACCACAATTCAAAAGATCAATTCTTTGGTGCTCAGCTTTCTTCACAGTCCAACTCTCACATCCATACATGACCACTGGAAAAACCATAGCCTTGACTAGACGGACCTTTGTTGGCAAAGTAATGTCTCTGCTTTTTAATATGCTATCTAGGTTGGTCATAACTCTCCTTGATGGTCAAGTCCCTTACAAAAAAACCAAAATGGTACAGTTGTTCCTCTGCATCTGTGGATACTGAGGGCCAGCTGTATTCAGGAATTGTGACATCAGAGCAGAGGAGAGGAAGCTAAAGAAGTAGCTTTCTCATTTCTCTAAAGATAACCCCCATACAGCCTAGTAGTTTGATTGGGGAGCAGGGTGGGAAGTATAGATGCAATAACTTGCCCCTAACTTTGTGAATGACCGAACTAGAGAGATTGAGATGGACTTTGTGTGCTAATCTAAGAAGTCAAAACTCAATCGTGTGAGAAGAATTTCTACACGGAAGATTTGTGTTATAAGGCCAATTAAAAAAACACACCTTTCTTCTACTTCCTAGTTGGAGCCAATTGAAGGATGAGACACTAGAGAGGTATGGAGATCAATATGTCAGTTTTATTATGGAGGGTCAGATGGAGGATGCGGCTTTAAAGCTGAGGTCAAGTGGGCTTGTCAATTCTTCACTTCAGAATTGGACTTATCCACTTAGGCACCAGCAGTGATGGACAATTCAGCTCCCCTCCCCCACCCTGTGGCAGACAGCACCCTAGAAAGTACTCTCTGTGAAGAGAAGGGAAGGAAAGAATGAGTTCCTTGAGTTCAGCTCCTCCCAAACAGGAATCAGATCATTCACTCTCCCCCTCCTGGGGACAAGTGACAGCTGATGTCCCTCCACGTTGAAACACAGGGATTAGCAAGTATAACCGCTTAATGTCTTTTCTAGCTCTGAAGCTATATTCTGTAATGGTCTTGTTTGTTACTACAAGATCACGTTACAGAGTCAATTTAGGCTGTGGATTTGAGTTGCTTTGGATCTATCTGTATTGTTATTGTCAAGTCAACGCAAAGGGAGACCCTTCAGGGGGTTGTCAACCATGGTGGTAGGTGATGTGGGTCAGGTGGTGTTTCTGGTCCTTAAGCCTGCTTTTTCTTTCTTTCTCTTTAAGGCAGTTCTGGTGATTTGCGTTTCAATTTGTGTGGCCCCTTCACTCAGACTTTCCCACCCAGGTTTACAAATCCTAACAGAGCTGGACGTTTCTGCTTCCTTGAGCCCAGAGATTCTGAACGCCAGGGAAAGGGAAGCAGTGCTTGGTGGCCCTGTGGCATGGTGACAGTCGTGACACACCCACAAGCGGGGTTTGTTAATCATCTTTCATAAAGTTTTCCCCGTCAGCGGTGAGGACTGCTTCTCAGGGGGCCCAGGCAGCCCGGAATATGCTTTGGAACTGGGGTATCGGTCTGAATGATGCACGGAGACACAAGCTCTCTACGCCTCAGTTTCCTTCTTAAAATGGGACTCAGCCCTTTCTGTCAGGGATGTCGCCGAGGCTTAGGAGACCCTGTATGCGACAGCTCACAGCCCTCAACAGGCGCGTAGCGAATGTCCGTCTTCCCCTGGCCAGCCACCTACCCTGTTCCTTTGCTGTCATCCTCGCAGGTCCGGGGATAGCGCCGCCTCCCCTAGCCTGGACAGTTACTGAGAGAGTTGTGCGGCAGCCAGGCCCGGGCTGTCCCCAGGCTCAAGAACTGGCCTCAGGACCGCTCCCATTCCTGCGGCTCCGTTCCTCCAATCCCCGGCCCCACTCACCGGCTTCATTGCGGGCCACCCCACGTCCTGATCGGCCACCACCTCCCTCAGGCAGCACGGGTATCTCAGCCTCCGCCCCGAGCCGAGCCAGCCCTTCTACTCAGCTCATTGGTACATCCTGCTGTGAGGTGGGGCGAGGCGTCTTCTTGAAACCAATCGGACCCCCACTTCCTGTTTCTTACTCTGCCCCCGGGCGCCCTGGCTCGGCCTCTAACCGCTCATTGGTTCGTAGGAGGCCTTTGAAAGACGCGCGGGAGGAGAGCCCTGCTGAGCGTTGATTGGCTGGGAGGGCTCTCTCCTCCCGCCCGTTGGAAGCGTAGAGGGGGCTGGGAAAGGGGCGGAGCGATATCGTTTAAAGGCAGCCCAGGCGCAGTGAAGATGTTGGAAAGTGAGGCTTCTTGGTAAAGTTCTAAGGTGGTACCGAGTACGGAATTTTGTTTGTTTTCTCAATTTTTTTAAAACTTATTTTCTAAGGGCATGGTGGGGAGCATTGGCCTGAGGCACCTTGTGAAAACACACCACATCCTATAGACTTTATAATTATGGTTTGTCTCGTCTGTGGGGTCGCACAAGGTCGGACACGACTGAAGCGACTTAGCAGCAGCAGCAGCAGCAGCAGCAGCAGCAGCAGCAGCAGCAGCAGCAGCAGTCCTACAAATACTGTGGAAATTGCCCAAACCCAGAATATAAACATACTTTGTATGTTTGATATTTTATGTTCCTTAGCATTCCAGGATATAGACAGGTGAAATATGAATGAAATAGTATGTTATGAAGGGGAGATTAAAAGTCTCCAGATGGTTTAAGTGTCAGTTTTTCTAAATAATTGGCTCTAATTTTTTAAAAAATATGTTCGATTATTCTCTCTCCCATTCTCCAGTCCCCATTTAGTTGGCTGTGGGGAAGAAGACCTTCCTGGAGCAGTATTACCGGCAGATCTGACAAAAATATGCAGAACTTTCAGCGGCCTGACTCATGTTATGGAAACCAGTGGGAAGAGAGCTATTGAGAAGAATTCTTCAGTAAAGAAGGTAGCACAGTTTGACTTAGAGACTGGATTAGGGTTCTCCAGGGAGGGGGGATAGGATATAAAGAGATTTATATTAAGGAATTGGCTCTCACAACTGTGGAGGCTTGGCAAGTCAAAAGCTGATTGGAGATGCTAGGGGGGATGGAGACTCGGGAAAACGTTGTGGTTGTAGTTCAGAGGCAGTCTGCTGTAGAACCAGGACTAGCTGATGCTGCAGATAAAGGCCAAACCCCATTTGCTGCAAAATGTTTACTTACCTTCTTGTTCAGACTTTCAGTTGATTGGATGAGGACCGTCAACACTATAGAGCAGAATCTGCTTTCCTCAAAGGTCACCAATTTAAATGTTAACCTCATCCAAAAACGCCATCACAGAAACATCTTGAATACATTTTGAGCAGCTGTTTAGGCACAATAACCTATCCAAGTTAACACATAAAATTAGCCATCACAAATAGGTTGAACTTGAGTCATTCATTTATTCAGTAAATATTTATTGGGCACCCAGGTCCTATTCAAGGTACAAAGTATACTTGAGTGAACTAAACAAAGTCCTTGATGTTATGGGGGCTCACATGCTATTGGGGGAGACTGTCAGGTTGTGATATATGCTATGAAGAAAAAACAAGTGGAGTCTGATGAGGATGCTAGATAGAAAAGTCAGGGAAGGCATTTTTGAGATGTTACTTGAGAAACCCAAATGAAGAGAGAGAGTGAACCATATGAATATTTAGAGGGAGAGTTTTCAGTCTGTCTGAAGAGTGAGGAGGTGCAAAGACCCTGGGGTGGGAATGTGTTGCTGCTGCTGCTGCTGTTGCTAAGTCACTTCAGTTGTGTCTGACTCTGTGCGACCCCATAGACGGCAGTCCACCAGGCTCCCCTGTCCCTGGGATTCCCCAAGCAAGAACACTGGAGTGGGTTGCCATTTCCTTCTCCAGTGCATGAAAGTGCAAAGTGAAAGTGAAGTCGCTCAGTCGTGTCCGACCCGTAGCGACCCCATGGACTGCAGCCTACCAGGCTCCTCCGTCCATGGGATTTTCCAGGCAAGAGTACTAGAGTGGGGTGCCGTATCCTTCTCCAGGGAATGTGTTGGGTGTGCTCAAAAAACAGCAAGAAGACGAGTATGGGAGAAGCTGATTGAGTGAGGCAGGCAATTAAGCAGAGCCTTGTGGGAGGCTTAAGAGCCTCTTTTCTGAAGCATTCTTAGAGTGTTCAAGGAAAGATTGGGACCTGGGTTTCAGGTACTTTCAGGGTGGGCTTCAGGATATTTGGACTCCTTCATTCCCTAATGCTCACCTTCTTTCCACTTCTCCCAGTGTTGTCTCCACAGATCTCTTTAATCTTCAACATCAGACATTTCTCAGAACTTATCCACCCCTCCCACACCCTTCAGTTCAGTTCAGTCACTCAGTCGTGTCCGACTCTTTGCGACCCCATGAATTGCAGCACGCCAGGCCTCCCTGTCCATCACCATCTCCCGGAGTTCACTCAGACTCAGGTCCATCGAGTCTGTCATGCCATCTCATCCTCGGTCATCCCCTTCTCCTCCTGCCCTCAATCCTTCCCAGCATCAGAATCTTTTCCAATGAGTCAACTCTTCACATGAGGTGCCCAAAGTACTGGAGTTTCAGCTTTAGCATCATTCCTTCCAAAGAAATCCCAGGACTGATCTCCTTCAGAATGGACTGGTTGGATCTCCTTGCAGTCCAAGGGACTCTCAAGAGTCTTCTCTGACACCCCACAGTTCAAAAGCATCAATTCTTCAGTGCTCAGCCTTCTTCACAGTCCAACTCTCACATCCATACATGACCACAGGAAAAACCATAGCCTTGACTAGACGGACCTTAGTCGGCAAAGTAATGTCTCTGCTTTTGAATATGCTATCTAGGTTGGTCATAACTTTTCTTCCAAGGAGTAAGCGTCTTTTAATTTCATGGCTGCAGTCACCATCTGCAGTGATTTTGGAGCCCCCAAAAATAAAGTCTGACACTGTTTCCACTGTTTCCCCATCTATTTCCCATGAAGTGATGGGACCAGATGCCATGATCTTCGTTTTCTGAATGTTGAGCTTTAAGCCAACTTTTTCACTCTTCTCTTTCACTTTCATCAAGAGGCTTTTGAGTTCCTCTTCACTTTCTGCCATAAGGGTGGTGTCATCTGCATATCTGAGGTTATTGATATTCCTCCCGGCAATCTTAATTCCAGCTGGTGTTTCTTCCAGTCCAGCGTTTCTCATGATGTACTCTGCATAGAAGTTAAATAAGCAGGGTGACAATATACAGCCTTGACGTACTCCTTTTCCTATTTGGAACCAGTCTGTTGTTCCATGTCCAGTTCTAACTGTTGCTTCCTGACCTGCATACAGATTTCTCAAGAGGCAGGTCAGGTGGTCTGGTATTCTCATCTCTTTCAGAATTTTCCATAGTTTACTGTGATCCACACAGTCAAAGGCTTTGGCATAGTCAGTAAAACAGAAATAGATGTTTTACTGGAACTCTCTTGCTTTTTCCATGATCCAGCAGATGTTGGCAATTTGATCTCTGGCTCCTCTGCCTTTTCTAAAACCAGCTTGAACATCAGGAAGTTCACGGTTCACGTATTGCTGAAGCCTGGCTTGGAGAATTTTGAGCATTACTTTACTAGCATGTGAGGTGAGTGCAATTGTGTGGTAGTTTGAGCATTCTTTGGCATTGCCTTTCTTTGGAATTGGAATGAAAACTGACCTTTTCCAGTCCTGTGGCCACTGCTGAATTTTCCAAATTTGCTGGCATATTGAGGTCAGCACTTTCACAGCATCATCTTTCAGGATTTGAAACAGCTCAACTGGAATTCCATCACCTCCACTAGCTTTGTTCGTAGTGATGCTTTCTAAGGCCCACTTGACTTCACTTTCCAAGATGTCTGGCTCTAGATTAGTGATCACATCATCATGATTATCTGGGTCGTGGAATTAGTGAAACCCCAGTCCTTTTGATCATGAAGAGACATGCAAATTCTGCCACGTGTGGCCTCTGCTGGATATGAACATAGTCTCAATCTGTTCTAGCTCTGCTGATTCTGCAAGAGGAGAGGATGAGCTCCAGTCCCATGGTAGGAAGAGGGCTACCTACTGAAGGGCTGAAGTAAACTGGGAGTGTTTCAATTTCTGTTTGTTCTTTTCACCAGCAGAGCCAGTCTAGGGTTTCTCTTTACCCAAACACATCTCACTTCTGTGATGTAGGGTTTTCTTTTTTTCCCTTTTTTCTAGTCCAGAGTCTGTAGACTATAGCCCATGAACCAAATCTCACAGGGCTGTTTTTATAAATCAAGTTTTATTAAATCACAGACACGCTCATTGTTTTAAGTATTGTCCATGGCTACTTTTGCACTACTATGGTAAAGTTGAGTAGTTGCTACAGGAACTGAATGGCCTGAAAAGCCTAAAATATTTACCCTCTGGTCCTTTATAGAAAATATTTGCCCACCTGAGATATAGTCTATGACATGTTGTTTTGTTCAGTTGCCAAGTCGTGTCCTACTTTTCATGACCCCATGGACTGCAGCACACCAGTCTTCCCTGTCCCTCAGCATCTTGTGGAGTTTGCTGAAGTTCATGTCCATTGCATCGGTGATGCCATCCAACCATCTCATCCTCTGTCACCCTCTTCTCCTTCTGTCCTCAATCTTTCCCAACATCAGGGTTTTTCCAGTGAGTTAGCTCTTTGCATCAGGTGGCCAAAGTATTGGAGCTTCAGCTTCAGCATCTGTCCATCCAGTGAGTATTCAGTATTTATTTCCTTTAAGATTGACTGGTTTGATCTCCTTGCTGTCCAAGAGACTCTCAAGAATCTTCTCCAACACCACAGTTCAAAAGCATCAATTCTTTGGTGCTCTGCCTTCTTTACGGTCCAGCTCTCACAACCATACACGACCACCGGAAAGACCATAGTGCTGACTATACAGACTTTTGTTGGCAAACTGATGTCTTTGTTTTTTAACACACTGTCTAGGTTTGTTATAGTTTTCCTGCCAAGAAGCATTTGTCTTCTAATTTCTTGGCTGCAGTCACCATCGGCAGTGATTTTAGAGTCCAAGAAGAGGAAATCTGTCACTGCTTCCACCTTTCCCCCTTCTATTTGCCATGAAGTGATGGGACCAGATGTCATGATCAACTCCCTCTATTTCATTACTATGCTAAAGCCTTTGACTGTGTGGATCATAACAAACTGTAGAAAACTTTTAAGAGACAGGAATACCAGACCATCTTACCTGTCTCCTGAGAAACCTGTATGCCAGTCAAGAAGCAACAGTTAGAACCCTGTATGGAGCAACTGACTGGTTCAGAATTGAGAAAGGAGTTCAACAAGGCTGTTTATTGTCACCATATTTATTTAACTTATACGTAGAGCACATCATGAGAAATGCCAGGCTGGATGAGTTACAAGCTGGAATCAAGATTGCTGGGAGAGGTATCATCAACCTCAGATATGTGGATGATACCACTCTAAAGGCAAAAAGTGAAGAGCAACTAAAGAACCTCTTGATGAGGGTGAAGGAGGAGAGTGGAAAAGCCAGCCTAAAACTAAATATTAAAAAAGGAACTAAGATAGTCTATGAGAGGAATGTAGATTCCTGTAACATGATTTTAACTCTGCTTCTTGCAAAGAAAGAGTCCTGGTCTCATGCTAAACCATTCTCCTCTGCTCAGCTAGGTCCCTTCATTATGGAGGGTCCCACATAAACTGACAAGGTCTCTGGTTGAGCTATCTGGTTAAATGGCATTGTAGGAAACCTAGTTTCTCTCTATCCCCAAGATTCTCCCTGAAGAGGATAAGTGGGAGCTGAAGTTCAGCTTGCTACACCTGCAGTCGTCAGTTAATTTTTTGGTGTGTGATTCATGACTATTAACAGAAATGTATGTGGTCAAAACAATGTGGAAGATTTATCCAAACTATCAGAGAGAAAAGTGTTAACATTTGTTCATACACAGATGAGTATTTTTAGAAAAGCTCAAAGAGAAATGAAACATGATTACCGTCAGAGATTACACTTGGGTGTCTTAATATGTTTTATACATAAATCCATATTTTAAAAGTTCAGTAGAGTTCAGTCGCTCAGTCGTGTCTGACTCTTTGCGACCCCATGAATCACAGCACAGCAGGCCTCCCTGTCCATCACCATCTCCCGGAGTTCACTCAGACTCACGTCCATCAAGTCCGTGATGCCATCCAGCCATCTCATCCTCTGTCGTCCCCTTCTCCTCCTGCCCCCAATCCCTCCCAGCATCAGAGTCTTTTCCAATGAGTCAACTCTTCACATGAGGTGCCCAAAGTACTGGAGTTTCAGCTTTAGCATCATTCCTTCCAAAGAAATCCCAGGGTTGATCTCCTTCAGGATGGACTGGTTGGATCTCCTTGCAGTCCAAGGGACTCTCAAGAGTCTTCTCCAACACCACAGTTCAAAAGCATCAATTCTTCGGCGCTCAGCCTTCTTCACAGTCCAACTCTCACATCCATACATGACCACAGGAAAAACCATAGCCTTGACTAGCCCGACTTTAGTTGGCAAAGTAATGCCTCTGCTTTTGAATATACTGTCTAGGTTGGTCATAACTTTTCTTCCAAGGAGTAAGCGTCTTTTAATTTCATGGCTGCAGTCACCATCTGCAGTGATTTTGGAGCCCCCAAAATAAAGTCTGACACTGTTTCCACTGTTTCCCCATCTATTTCCCATGAAGTGATGGGACTGGATGTCATGATCTTCGTTTTCTGAATGTTGAGCTTTAAGCCAACTTTTCATTCTCCTCTTTCACTTTCATCAAGAGGCTTTTGAGTTCCTCTTCACTTTCTGCCATAAGGGTGGTGTCATCTGCATATCTGAGGTTATTGATATTTCTCCCAGCAATCTTGATTCCAGCTTGTGTTTCTTCCAACGATAATGGATTTGACACATAGTTAACACACATTTGACATGTGTGTTAGGGAGAGATCTTAGAGTTGACTGCAACTTGGAGAGAACATACTTCCCCATTCTTGACATTTCAAGTTTAAAAATTTCCCTTGTGATGACCATAGGGTACTGTTTATAACATCTATAGTAGGCATATTTTGTTTTCCCATTGCTTCTCCCTTTGGTAAGTTGCTCCTGTCTCATTTCATGTGGTTTTATTGGACATGTGACTGGGATTGATCCATGCTGCTGCTGCTGCTAAGTCACTTCAGTCGTGTACGACTCTGAGCGACCCCATAGACGGCAGCCCACTAGGCTCTTCTGTCTCTGGGATTCTCCAGGCAAGAATACTGGAGTGAGTTGCCATTTCCTTCTCCAATGCATGAAAATGAAAAGCAAAAGTGAAGTTGCTCAGTCGTGCCCAACTCTTAGCGACCTCATGGACTGGAGCCTAATGTACCCAATTCCCTGCTTTTGAAATGTGCTGGAGAAGACTCTTGAGAGTCCCTTGGACTGCAAAGAGATCACCCAGTCAATCCTAAAGGAAATCAACCCTGAACAGTCATTGGAAGGACTGATGCTGAAGCTAAAACTCCAATACTTGGCCACCTGATGCGAAGAGCTGCCTCAATGGAAAAGACCCTGATACTGGGAAAGATTGAGGGCAAGAGAAGAAGAAGGCGACAGAGAATGAGATGGTTGGATGGCATCACAGACTCAATGGATATGAGTTTGAGTAAACTGCAGGAGATAGTGAAGGACAGGAAAGCCTGGTGTGCTGCAGTCCATGGGGCTGCAAAAAGTCAGACACAACTTAGTGACTGAAAAACCTCTGGTTACAGTTAATGGTTCAAGGAAGGCATGTGACCCAAACTGGAGGATACTTCCTTGTCTTGTGCACTTTGGTTACTGGTATTCTTATTTTCTTCTTTACTTTTCTAAGGTCTCTGTTTTACCCCAGAGTGATACTGGGTTCTAACTAACACTGGATAACAGGAGTAGGTTGTAAAGCATATTTAAAATATTATTTAAATTTCAAAATGCTGTTGCATTTTATAATGGGAATGGATACAACAGTTTCACTCATTCCACAGACTCTTCTGCACTGTGACTTTGTCATTCTCCATCACCAAGTGGAGTATAATACTCTTCATTTTACATATAGGCTGGCCTTGGGGACCTGCTTGACTAGTAGAATGTACCAAAGTGATAAATGATAAGCTTGATAAAATTGCAACTTTGTTTATCCAGCACCCGAATCAGCAAACAGAATATTCAGTTCAGTTCAGTTCAGTTCAGTTGTTCAGTCGTGTCCTACTCTTTGCGACCCCATGAATTGCAGCACGCCAGGCCTCCCTGTCCATCACCAACTCCCAGAGTTTACTCAAACTCATGTCCATCGAGTCAGTGATGCCATCCAGCCATCTCATCCTCGGTCGTCCCCTTCTCCTCCTGCCCCCAATCCCTCCCAGCATCAGAAGTCTCCTTTGTGTCCCTGTCCACTAACCACTTCGAAGGTCACCTCTGGTTTGACTTCTTAGATTATTCCTTAGTCTTTCTTCCTTGCAAATTGTATACCAATGGCATCTTTTGTGTCTAGCTTCTGTTGCTTAACTTTGTGAGATTTACTCATGTTATGGTATTCGATTATAGTTATTCATTCTCATTAAAAGATGCTCTTTCGAAGAAAAGTTATGACAACCCTAGACAGCATATTAAAAAGCAGAGACATTACTTTGCCAACAAAGGTCCATATAGTCAAAGCTATAGTTTTTCCAGTAGTCATGTACAGATGTGAGAGTTGGACCATAAAGAAGGCTGAGCGCTGAAGAATTGACTCTTTTGAACTGTGGTGTTAGAGAAGACTTTCGAGAGTCCTTTGGACTGTAAGGAGATCAAATCAGTCAATCTTAAAGGAAATCAACCCTGAATATTTATTGGAAGGACTGATGCTGAAGCTGAAGCTCCAATACTTTGGCCATTTGATGCGAAGAGCTGACTCATTTGAAAAGACCCTGATGCTGGAAAGACTGAGGGCAGGAGGAGAAGGGGATGACAGAGGACGGGATGGTTGGATGACATCATCCACTCAGTGGACATGAGTTTCAGCAAATTCTGGGATATGGTGAAGGACAGGGAAGCCAGGCGTACTGCAGTCCATGAGTTCGCAGGGAGTTGAACATGACTGAGCAACTGAACAACAACTGTTGATAGACACTGGGTAGTTTCCAGGGCTGCAGTATTATAAATAGGGCTGCTATAAACATCCTTGTTCATGTCTTTTGGTAAACATATGTACATATTGCTGTTGAATGTGTAATAGGAGTAGAAGCACATATGTTCATCCTTATTCAGTATGGCTAAATAGTTTTGCCAAGACGTTGTATCACTTCACACTTCCACAAGCTGTGTTAGAATTTTAGGTCAACATTTTGGCTGACATTTAGTATTGCCTCTCTTTTTCATTTTAGCTGTTCAGTGGGTATTAATTTCAAATTTTTGAAAGACTAATACTAATTGGTTAAATATCAGAGAGTATCAGTAGATGCCATTCTTTAAGAGGTAGAAAAATTTCCATAAATTTCAGAGAATGTTGGAAAATGTTTCTGTATTATGTGTTCATTACCATGTGTAAATATTTTGTGCATTATTTTAGAAATATCCACATCATTTCAATGTATATATTTTGGGGGTACATGGCTACTTTAGACAATGAAACTATGATGTGAACTGAGTGGCCCCAAATTAGGGAGGTTCCCAACTTTAAGCGCCCTCAGTGAGCACCTCATCCACCAGCTTGGGGCTAAAATTAGAATTACGGTAACCACCCTTTATGAAATGATATTTCTCTGATTCCTAGTGTATCTACTCTATGAAGCTGCAGCCCCTCTCTGGCGGATGATGTCCCATATGCTTGGAGAGGCAAGAGCAAGGTACCCATTGTCTTTAGCTCTTCTGCTCACCCTTGCTTGTCACTTTGGGTCACGGCTCAAACCTGGAGCAGCTGCAGTGCTGACACCCACCGAAGGTGCTGGGACTACTGCTGACACTGATGTCCCACCCATCTGCGGTGCCATCCGCTGGAGCCACCCATCTCTTGCTGAAATTGCTGGCGCAGGACTTTGCTGACACTTCATCTTCAACTTCCCATGGAGATTTTAATGAAACAGCTCCTTTTAGTTTCACTGGCTGTATAGGACGTTGCAGGTGGCCAACACTGGGCAGTCCTCAGAATCATCCCTCTCCTCTGGTTCTGTCTTGATGTCATTATGCAAGTTATGTACTTTGACTTTCTCTTCCCTTAGTCCCCTGGAACTCTCTGGCCTCTCTGGGAAACAGTCCTGGCAAGATTATCTCACCCTCCACCAGCTGTGCTTGGGCATGTCTTAGTCCCAGTGCTTTGTCTCAAGCTGGGGTGACTGCATGACTGAGTGGCCTGGCTTTGTCCTGGTTTATGACTGTGGATTGCCCTGGAGTAATTATTAATAGCTTTCTCTTTGACTTTCAAAAGTGTCCAGGGTGGGGTAGTAAATTATATGGACACCCTCTTTCCAGCCCATCTTTAGGAAAGTTTTTCAGAGGCAAAACTGCATCAAGATCACATTTCAGAACAGTCAAGAAATAGAATGTGTAGAAAAGGGTTTTGAGTCTGAAGGCTGGTGTGGCATTGGAGCCTAGCTCACTGCCCCTGCTTTTCCTCTCTGCCCCAAGGCTGGCAGCCACTTGGCTCCACCTACAGGCTGGTTTCTGCTCTTGTCTTAGATGGTTTCTTCTTTTCAGAAAAAGCAGGAATAAAGGCTCTGAAACTTAGTTGGAATTTAATACTTGTGGTTGAGGGTCCACCCAGCATGGCTTGGGCCCAGTTTTCCTAATCTGGCTTTTGCTGTGTTCCTGAGACAGTTTCTATTTCAATCATATCTTAGTTTTGAATAGAGCCCGAATTATCTCTTGCGTTTTCCCCTGTCCCTGGCCTGCCCTGGACCTGGACTCTGGCTCCTGACCCTCCGTCACTTGGATTTTGCTGTCCATAGCCAGCTTTCTCAACACAGTCCGTCTTACCCTGTTGCCTGCCTGCTCCCCCTCAGTGTACCTGCTCATTGGAAGCCATTTGTAACCTCTGGTTGTCCTTGTGTGCTGAGTTCCTGCCAGGAAGGTGGGGTGCTCTAGCAGGAAGGGTGAGGGCCTTGAAGTCAAAAGACCTGGATTCAAGTCCTAGTTCTGCAATGAGCTGAATGAACTTGGACAAATCACCTCATCACCTGACTCATCTGCAGCATATGGAATGAAATTGCTACTTGAAAATGACTAAATTGACTTCTGAGCTCAGAGTCAGTTTATTTAGTTATGAATCAGTTATCTGAGGCTGGAATAATCTTTGGGAAATCAGATTTCTGAACTTGAAAAATTAAGGATCAGCATAAAATAAGCTGGGAAAAGAGCCTAGAAGAGTTGGCCAGATCTTCCATCGTCATGTTAGGAGAAAGTTTGGCCAACTCCTATCCCAATCGCTTTTAGCCCAGAGAGGCCTTGGATCAGACAGCTTCTCACAGCGGAGTGTAACTAGCACCTTTCTCCCTTCTCATCTCATTGGTTTCAGGGAAATCAGTTTGATAAGTTTGCCAGGAATGGAGAGGAGTCTGATATTCTTAAATTTCTGCTTTTCAGTAACACTTAGTTCATTTTCAGTAGAATCTAAAATAAGGAGAAAGAGCATTATTTTCATCACATCAAAGTGAATTCAAAATGGGTTGGAAACATGTATGTTATAAGCATCCATATAAATGACCTAAATATGAAACAGAAATTGGCAGGGACAATCCTGTAACAGTTCTGTTCTTCCTGGAATGGGAGATGGCCACTGAGAAAGGAAGTATTTCAGTACATATCTCCCTCCCATGCAGAAATCCCCAATGTGGACCTCAGACCTGACGAAATGAGTCCGGCTTACGTTCATTACGGTATATTACAAACACTTTTCAGCATTCAGAAGTGACTGGTGTCTCTGTGGATTTGGCCAGTTCCTGGCAGTTATGCACTTGGCTGCTGGTATCAACCAGTGTGCCAAGTGCCTGGAATGATGATCCAGGTCTGAGCGGCTTTCAGTCTGGGAATAATGTTGTTGAAACACCATGCTCCTTCCCAAGGTGGCTAAATCCTGGTTACAGTTCTGTCCTTTGAATTTATTTATCCTGAAACCCGACCAGAAAGGCTATGGCCACATCCCTCGCCCCTTTCAGCTTCTGCAGCAAATGCCTGGGGGCCTTACGTGGCTTTTACAGCGTCTGTCTGTCGATTTGTCCTGAAAGCAGTTTCCTGCTTAGTGCCTTAATCAGAAAATCACATTCCGAACATAATGTGTCAGATGGGTTATTAGAAAACGCTAATTCATTCAGGGACTGTTAAATCTGGAGGCCTGACCAAATCCTCCAACCAGTCCATTCTAAAGGAGATCAGTCCTGGGTGTTCTTTGGAAGGAATGATGCTAAAGCCGAAACTCCAGTACTTTTGCCACCTCATGCGAAGAGTTGACTCATTGGAAAAGACTCTGATACTGGGAGGGATGAGGGGCAGGAGGAAAAGGGGATGACAGAGGATGAGATGGCTGGATAGCATCACTGACTTGATGGATTTTAGTGAACTCCGGGAGTTGGTGATGGACAGGGAGGCCTGGCGTGCTGCAATTCATGGGGCTGCAAAGAGTTGGACACAACTGAGCGACTGAACTGAAATGAACTGACCAAATCCTGAACAGAATCGTGGCATTCTTTCTCTGAGATGTCCTTCCACTTTGATTTGAATGAGTATTCACCAACCTGTCCTCCATTGTAGCTGATTCACATTTGCTTTTGTGCTCCTGCCCTTTATTAGGAAGAGAGGCTGTCACATGGCACGTTCTGTAAAGGAAGCTCGTGAAAGAAACTAACGCTTTTTAGGAACTTGAGCAAGGACTACCTTGGCATATATGGAGAGGACAAGAATATGTGCTCTCTGAGGCAGGGATTTTTGTCTCTCCAAGGACTGTTAACAGTATCTAGACCAACATCTGGCTCAAGATAGCCACTCAGTAATTATTTGTTGAATGAATAAATAAGAAAATAAATAATTATAAGCCCCCCACTTCTTAATTGCACAGCAAATATCGTCTTGTCTATGCCTTACTCTCTTTTGTTTTCTCACTTTGTTTCTATTCAGTTTAGACAGAAGGCATTTAAAAGCATTTCTCTACCAAATGGGGCATATTGAAAGTAAATAGGGCTGCCTTGCAGGGGCCCTGTGACCACTTGTCAGCCTTTTCTCTTATCCCCCCGCCCCTGCCGCTCTTCCTTCCACCTCCTGCACCACTTTCCTCCGCAACAGTGCTCACCTCCTTTCCTCCAGTTTGAATGAGGCATCCTTTATACATAAGACAGACCCCTTCCCTTCTGTGAAATCTTGTAGCATCAGTTATTTCCTCTCTTCTGCCTTCTTCTTGAGATTGAATTCTTCAGAGCTCAAAGAAGTGCTCGTCTTTCCAGTGTTAACACACACACATCCCAAAACAAATACCCCTCTCAGTCCCTCCATATCACGTTTATCCTTACAGCCTAGTTTTTCAGTAGAAAGATCCATATTCAAAGATTCTAGTTTCTCACTTCTTTTTAATTGATTATTCTTTGCAAAATTAAATAAGAAAAAACATGTTCTTTTAGAAGGAAAATACAAAATCAGAAAGTATGTCTCTCCTTTATGAAGAGAAACAGATTTTTTTCTCTCTTGCTATCTAGATTTCTCAGGATAAGAGCCTAAGTCCCAAAGCACCTTGCATTTTGTCATCACAGATCTTTTTGCTGGCAAAATATCTTGGCAACAAAAGAAAAAAAATACAAAAACAATCTTTTATTGTAAAATTTGTTTATAATCCAAGAGGCAATATATCTTTGAACCCCTTGTATTCAAGTTTGTTTTCAGGTTGATGGACTGACCAGGTGAAAAGAAATAATGGTTCTTCAATTGAATCATTTGATATAAAATAGAATGAACCAGCAGGATGTTTGTTAATCTTTTTTTCTTAAGGTGCGTATTTGAAAAAGGTATAAAAAGACCATGTAAATTCTTTATGGTTAAAGGGAGCAATTCTAAATGCTCTCTTCCTCCTATGGTAGAGTCCTTGATAAAGTAATTTCTGACTTTTCCCCCTGGATCTTAAACTCAACATAGTGCCTTGTTTGAAAATTACCTTCCATGTCAGCCACGCTCAGAATTCCAGCTTATACCTCTGGGTTCTGATGTGCTCTGTGCACATCCCCTCCTGATGACATCCTCCTGTCAACAGGCAGTGGACATCGCAGATGACTTCTCTGTGGTGTTTAATTTTGATGACCCGTCCCCTTGTGAAAGTCCCTATTTCTTCAGTTCTGTAGGAGTGGGCTCTCCTAGCTTTTCCAATTCCCCGTCTGTTCTGGGTCCTTTCCCCAGGGTCTTTTCCTTGGCTCTCTTCTAACTCCCCATAATCACCTTTGATTGTTTTAGTCCTGTGGCTTCCCCTACCTGTGAATTCCTAATCTCCAGCCTGGCCCTTATCTCTCTTCTGAACTCCAAACCCTTGTGCACAACTGTCTTCTGCCTTGATGGCCCCCAGGCAGTAAAGTGGAATAGGCTGAAACTGTGATCTCTTCCTCAAACTTGTTTTTCCTCCCTTACAGTGGAGCCCCACACCTGAGGGTCACTCTAGCTCTCTGACATATTTAATTGGTGGCCCAGTGTTGCCTTTTCAACTTCTTACTACCTTTCGTCTTGGCCCCCTTCTCTCTATCCCCACTGCCACTGCCCCAGATCTGATCTTATCAGTCCTCACCTGCAGCGTGGACAGAGTTTCCCACCTACTTAACCTCCTCCTGCTCATACACCTCACCAGTGCATTCTCCACCTGGGTCTTTTTTTTTTTTTTAATTGGGCTGTGCTGGGTCTTAATTGCAGCACACGAGCAGCACACGAGATCTTCAGTCTTTGTTATAACATGAGGGATCTTTAGTTGTGGTTTGTGGGATGGATCTGGTTCCCTGACCAGGGATCGAACCCAGACCCTCTGCAACTGGGAGCGTAGATTCTTAGCCACTGGACCACAAGGGAAGTCCTTCCACTTGGATCTTTTAACAATACCAGAGAGATCATTTTAAGATGCACATCTGATCATGCCACTTCTTTATTGAATACCCCTGTTAATCCCCACTCTTGAGAGTGTCAACTAAAAAATGTTACTTGATATCCAGCTCTACAAGAATCAGGACATTAGCCACTATAGCTGCTGACTTCCAGCACGAGATTAGGAAAGAAGCACTCTGTGCTCTGGGAAAAACTGGCAGAACAGGCCTTCAGATAGATATTTTCAGGAGAAAATTTTATGAACCAATTTCTTGAATCTTGTCATATCTAGAAAAGCACTAAAATCATTAACAGAGACATCTGCTCCCTCATGACCAGCAATAGCTCTCTGCCAAAATGTGTGTTTGATCGCATGTATCCCCTGGTTTAGCAGAATCGTATCTAAACTGATCTTCCCCCAACCTGTTCAGAGCAATTCCTCAGACCTGTCTGAGAGGCAGTCTCCCAGGCTATAGTCCTCAGTAAGCCCCAGATAAAACTGGGCTCATAGCTATCACATTTTGTGTTTTAACACCCTTGAGCATAGCACGAAAGATTAATTGGCTCACTTGCCTAAGTTAGGCATTGTAACTTTCTTGGAGGAGTCTCAGACTCAGAGGCCTACAGTGGAAGGAACAGTTGGGATCAGGTTGGGGTGTTGTAAACTGGAGAGTTCACAATCCCATTTTGAGGGGATATTCTCTGGCCCCAGCCAGCTGTTGCCAGGTGGAAGTTTGGGCCCACCACAGCCAAATCAATCTTTTTTTTTATGTTAAACTTTCTGTTTATGAAGTATTGTTGTCATTGTTTAGTTGCTAAGTCCTGTCTGACTCTTTGTGACCCCATGAACTATAGCCTGCCAGGCTCCTCTGTCTATGGAATTGTCCAGGCAAAAATACTGGAGTGAGTTGCCATTTCCTTCTCTAGGGGATCTTCCTGAACCAGGGTTCAAACCTGCATCTCCTGCACTGGCAGGCAGATTCTTTATCACTGAGCCGCCAGGGAAGCCCCTATTAAATATTAGAAACTAATTAAAAAAACTAAAAAACATTGTGTGGTAGTTCATTATGAGAGTGAAAAAGAAAAACACATGATCTGCGGACCACAGTAAACATATCTGTATAAGATGGCGCAGGATTGATGCCTGTGTCTGTAAGTACCCCCTGTATTCTGTGTCTTAGAGGCATACAACTACTTCCAGTGTCCTAAATGTGTCTTATACCTCCTCACCTTTGTTTCTGCTGGGCTTGTTCTGTTTGAAATGCCCTCTTTTCTCCCCACACTCCTACACACCCGTATCTTCTTCCAAAGAAATACTAAGGAGTTGGGGACTTTTCCTTGTTAAGAATCCCCTCATAGGTCCTTTCTCTCTGAAGCATTTCTTGACAATCCATCACCCTGTTTTAGGGAGAACCAACTCTTTTTCCTTTGCAGTCCAATAGGTCTTATGAAATTTTGTTTTTGTTTTTATGATAAAATCTCAAGGCTGTAAGCTCCAAAAAGGAGAGATTTCATGTCTAATTCTTCCCCTCTATGAGCCGAAGGTGCAAAAAACTAAGGTCTAGAAAGGTGGGATAGTTAGGGGCAGAAGTGAGAGGATCAAGACCTGCTTGCTGGTTCAGTGGTTAAGACTCCCCGCTGCCACTGCAGAAGGCACAGTTTCGATACCTAGTCAGGGAACTAAGATCCTGCATACCACATGGTGCAGCCAAAAAAAAAAAAAAAAAGGAAGTGAGAGGATCAGACACTGCTGTGTTTCCAGAGAAAGGAACAGCTGCTGCCTTCCACCCCCTTTTTGGAGAGCATGTGCTGGGGGTAGGGCGGCAGTACCAGGACATTCAGTTGTGTAAGCGGATATGAGGAAGGAGGTAACTTGTGACTAGGTCCCGGGTGGGGTCTGAGAAAGCACAGCAGACTCTGGAGCTCCCTTCTGAACTGGTGAGACGTCCCAGAGGATATGTAGATAAGGCAACAGAATGTGTCAACATGGAGAGGGCCTCCATAGCCTGCCTGCCCGGCTTCCTGGCTGAGCCTGCCTTAGGAGAGCAGACATGGTTTCACATCATTTGAGAAGGGTTTGGAAGTTCGCCAGGAGGTAGAGAGAGAGCAGGTGGGCCGGAAGGGTCTCTTGGTCGGAAGACCAGCCGTGGTGAGAGTCTGTGCCATGTGGCTGGGGACCAGATGGGATTTCAGCCCCCTCAACAAATGCTGGCCTGGAGGGTCATCCATCAGAGTTGAGGACCAGATGGGGCTGAATATCTCAGCGGAAGCCAGTGCAGGGCGGATGATGGTGACCAGGGTCGAATGCCTTCTGCAGGTGTCATGATGCTGCACGAGCCCCATGAGCTTGGAAATCACCCAGGGAAAAGGAGGGGGAGGATCAAGTCCAGACTGAATTTAAACTTGAAATAACTAAATGTTTCGGGAGCCAGGAGTATGATTTCTGCCAGCAGGTGGAACTGAAGCTTGAGATAGAGACTATGTAGAGAAGACTTACTAGTCTTTCTGGACCTCAGTCTTTTCATCTGGCAAAGAGAAGGGCCATTCAGAGTCCCTCCTTCAGAGGGTTATTGTGAGGGTTAAATGAACTGATAGGTGCACAGCACTTAGAATGGTGCCTGCCACACAGCCAACCACAAACGTTAGCTCTCATTATCTGCGGAATGCACACATATGCAAATACATACCTCAAGCAAACAAGCCGAAAGACAGAAAGTGATGGGAATATAAAGACAATGCTTGCCACCTTTTCCTATTGCAGGGCTGTGCTTCTGTGCAAGTGAACTAGGAAATTGGAGTTCCTGCCCTTTGGAGCTTTCAGTTTAAGAAGCAATCAAACTTCTGACAATTCCTACTACTGTTGCTCAAACTGAATTATTAGTAAATATTGACTGCATGCTAAATGAATTCAGACAGTGGCACTGACAAGGCTGGCTTGCATTTCAGGCATGGTTTTTAGGGTCTTTGCATGTGGAGGGTGCTGGGATCTCCCCTTCAACTTTGTGCATTTATGGGCTTAACTTTATTAATATACCAACATTGGGTAGTCTTCCTGTGACCCCTTCTCTTACTCTTTCTCCATTTTTCTCTATTATATATTACACATAAAAATATTTCCTGTTCGGTCAACCTTTTTAGTAGTTTAAAAGATTTATTGGTCAATTTCATAATACTGTATCATTGTAAGTGTTATTGCTAGGAATCAGTAGCCAAAATGTGATAAAGTTTTCCTTGTGGCTTCCTGGATTATTCCTACTTTGTCCATCCTAACAGTTTAAGGTTTTATAACCATATTATTTTTTTCACCTTTCACAATTCTGTAGTCACAGTTAGTGTCTATCAGTGTCTAGTATAGTCCTGTACTATTGGCTTTCAGCCAGCTAATTACTGTTGGAGTGATGTGCAGAGAACTGGCCGCTTTCCTGAGTACTAGCTGCAGCCTTTCTCAATCATCCTGCTTCCCTGTTCCTCACGATTTTCAGGCAGTCATGGTTTTCTTATTTGGTACTCATTATGCAGAAGTTTAAAACTTAGCCCTGTGAAAGGAGCTGAGTGCCTGGTCTGTTTTCTGCCACCCAAACCAAATAAACCTGTAAACGTGTAAAGTCTTAAAAAAAAAAAGTCCACATTACATTGGGAAAAAAATTTTTCCCCCTGATACTGCATCTCCTTTAGGAAATAACCAGACTGGAGGCCTTTGCGGAGCTTAAGTTAGGTCCTTATTCATTAGGATGGTGTTGCACTGATTTTAGAGAGTGCATTACAGAGTCCAGATGCTGCTTCTTTCTGTCTTAATTGGGTGTGTGTGTGGGGGAGGGTGGGGTGTGAGGGGAAGATCACCCTTTCTTCCAAAATACTCATGTTTTTCTCCCATGTTAAAATTCATTCATGACTAAATCATTATAGAGAAGCCTTTGGAAACCTTTTTATTCTGGAGAGTTCTAGGTACAAACACATCCTCCAATGGCCATGAATACCAGGCTCCCTTTGTCTTTCAAGGGAGAAGGATGTGCTAGGTAATGAGCCAAAATGCAAGACTCTGCAGGCTCTTTTAGCTCAGACAAAAGCAAACACGAGGATGGGGAGAAGCACTCCAAAGGCCGTGGCAGGTTGCTCTCAGGAATAGAGAATCAGTCATTTATTTTTAAGCCTTCTATCAACCAGCCTCTATATAATCATCACTTTTTCTTTTTTCCCCCAGCTTTATTGAGATATAGCTGTATATATATATATATTTTTTTTTTTCTTTTTTTTTTTTTTAAGCTGTTTTTGACCCTCAGCACTGGGTAATGGAAATAAGCTACAATTAAGTCCAGCTTCATAAGACAATACAAGACTCAATTAGGAGAAATTGTTGTCTTTTCTTTTTTTCTTTTCTTAGCGCTGTCCTCACTCTGCTTCCCAAATTGCTTTCACTTGGGCAGGAGAGCCCACGGGAGCAAGGTCCCTCCCGCAGCTTGCTGGCTGTGGAGCTAAGCGCCACTGGAATGCAGGGCTGTGAAAACCCGGGCTGGGCCGTCGGCCTGATGGGAAGCCCGGAGCTGCTTGCTGAATTATTACTCCATTCTCAGCCAAAGCAGCGGGAGGCGAGATGATGAGTGAGGGAAAGAGCCCGTGGACTCCAATGTGGGCTGAGGGAACCAAAACAAACACAGAGAAGACAGGCCAATATTTAAATCTGTTTAAAGGATGGAGCATGCAGGAATGTTTGACTCTATTTTGTCTAGCGAACAGATTTCATTTCTTAATAGCCAGGCTAGTTGGCGGAAACCAGCATTGGGAAGGGAACTGTTTTCCTGCCCCTTTGCCCATGCCTCTTGCGGCTCTCAGGGACATCCCCCCCTTTCTTTTTTGGTACTTAGGATGGCCTGCAAGTTGTAGACCAAGTCAGGTTCTGAATGTGTATGCCTGGTACATCCCCCTGTTGTTTCTCTTTCCGGAATAAACTTTGCCTAAGAAAACTGGGGGCGAGGAGAAGACCATGGAGGCTGCAATCAAAGCATTTCACAAATTCTGATTTCCCAGTTTCCAGGCTGCTCATGGCACCCCACTCCAGTCCTCTTGCCTGGAAAATCCCATGGTCGGGGGAGCCTGGTAGGCTGCAGTCCTTGGGGTCGCGAAGAGTCGGACACGACTGAGCGACTTCACTTTCACTTTTCACTTTCATGTATTGGAGAAGGAAATGGCAACCCAGTCCAGTGTTCTTGCCTGGAGAATCCCAGGGACGGGGGAGCCTGGTAGGCTGCCGTCTATGGGGTCGCACAGAGTTGGACACGACTGAGCAGCAGCAGGCTGCTCAGCCCCAGTTGAACAGCATTAATTTGGACACAGAGCCTTTCCTCAGTCCCTCTCCAGCTGTTGTATGTGCTTTTCTCTGGGTGGTGGTGGTTTTTTTTTTAAAAATCCCTCCCTTGGATATTTTTTTAAATGATTTTTTTTTTTTTTTAATGACTGCACAGTGTCCTGTGGTGAAAGTGCTGTGTCTGTCCTAACTACTGGATCGCCAGGGAATTCCCTGATTTTGTTCTTTTATTTTTTTTACCACCTCTAACAGATCTTCATTCTTCCTGTATCGCCCCACTTTCCCACTCCAGACCCCCCTCTCAGACTCCCACTGCATTTTCAAATATGTCCTGACATGTTCAGCTGCAGTTGCCAGCTTTCCCCCAGCCTCCTGCCACTGTCACTGGCCAGGGGAAGCCAGTCGTGTACCTCCTTGATCTGCTGTTTTATGACAAGTGGAAAATTCTGAAAGAGATGCGAATACAAGACCATCTGACCTGCGTCTTGAGAAATCTGTATGCAGGTCAGGAAGCAACAGTTAGAACTGGACATGGAACAACAGACTGGTTCCAAATAGGAAAAGGTGTACGTCAAGGGTGTATATTGTCACCCTGCTTATTTAACTTCTATGCAGAGTACATCATGAGAAACGCTGGACTGGAAGAAACACCAGCTGGAATCAAGATTGCCGGGAGAAATATCAATAACCTCAGATATGCAGATGACACCACCCTTATGGCAGAAAGTGAAGAGGAGCTAAAAGCCTCTTGATGAAAGTGAAAGTGGAGAGTGAAACAGTTGGCCTAAAGCTCAACATTCAGAAAACGAAGATCATGGCATCTGGTCCCATCACTTCATGGGAAATAGATGGGGAAACAGTGGAAACAGTGTCAGACTTTATTTTTTTGGGCTCCAAAATCACTGCAGATGGTGACTGCAGCCATGAAATTAAAAGACGCTTACTCCTTGGAAGAAAAGTTATGACCAACCTAGATAGCATATTCAAAAGCAGAGACATTACTTGCCGACTAAGGTCCGTCTAGTCAAGGCTATGGTTTTTCCTGTGGTCATGTATGGATGTGAGAGTTGGACTGTGAAGAAGGCTGAGCGCTGAAGAATTGATGCTTTCGAACTGTGGTGTTGGAGAAGACTCTTGAGAGTCCCTTGGACTGCAAGGAGATCCAACCAGTCCATTCTGAAGGAGATCAACCCTGGGATTTCTTTGGAAGGAATGATGCTAAAGCTGAAACTCCAGTACTTTGGGCACCTCATGTGAAGAGTTGACTCATTGGAAAAGACTCTGATGCTGGGAGGGATTGGGGGCAGGAGGAGAAGGGGACGACAGAGGATGAGATGGCTGGATGGCATCACTGACTCGATGGACGTGAGTCTGAGTGAACTCCGGGAGATGGTGATGGACAGGGAGGCCTGGCATGCTGTGATTCATGGGGTTGCAAAGAGTCGGACATGACTGAGCGACTGAACTGAACTGAATACTTTTCAGTGACTGGATGGATACCAAGTATTTTAATGAACACTAGATGATCATTCAAACACATATTCTGTCCTTACAGTAACATAATAAGATGGAATGTTGGTTAACAGTGTGTGTGTGTATACACACACCCTCATTTTGGTCTATGAGGAGACCTTATTACCCAAAAAGGACACAGAGACAAATCTCTGTTTACTATGATTGTCCCAGAAAGTTGCCACTTTCACTTTCTTTTTATATCTTTCACTTTAAGGAGCGTGTTGGAGAACCTAGTTTATCATGGGTGGCATGGGGTTCTAGGATGGTAATTTTTCAGTCACACTATTAATGAAAGTAGACACGGTTCAGGCTTAGTTCATGGTTCAGGCTTAGTTCCTTCAATAGTAGAAAGCAATCTAGGCTCATAACTGTAGAGGGCGCTCATGTCTTAATAATAGCATTGCCATTGTCAATAGAAGCAGCAACCAGGTGGTGGGGAGAGAGCATCTTTTTATTACTAGACTATTTTATGGGAAAGGATATAAGGCACGTTTGATTTTCATATTATCCGTCTAATTTGTTTTTCTTATGAATAAATTCATCTTCTAATTTGCATCCTTTGGTTACAGTTTTGTTAAAAGTGCATGAGCCCTGCCCAGTGAGAATTCACCTCTTCAATATTTCATACCTTGTGTTGCTTCTGCCCCTTCCCGTGTGTGCAGGGAGCTATAGGTGATCTTCCCCAAATGGCAACTGGAGCAGGACACCCTCTGGAATAAAAGCCTTTAGTGGTTTTTGATCTCATTTAGAATGAACCCCTCTCTTCTTACTGTGCTGACCAAGGCCTTGTAGGATATAGCAACCTCTTTTGACTTGTCAACCTTGCTGCTGCCCCTCACTCCTTGCTGCTATCCAGGCCGACTCTGGGACAGTTTATGCCAAGTGGTCCATACTCAGTGTGTGTCTGCTCAGTGAGCCCATCCACCCGCCATCTCATGGCTGGCTAGTATCCACTTCTTAGTCCCTTGCTTTATATAAATTCCTCAGAGAGACTTTCCTCTTTGTCTACCCTACCTAAAATAGGCCTTTCCACTCAGCTCTTTTTTAATTAGGAAAATTTGAATTGCATTATGATTCACCTAACATTTGACATTGTAGTGAATTCTAGTGTGGAATTCGCCATTGAAAATGTACAATCCAGTAGGTTTTAGTATATTCACGAGATTGCACTGTTATCACAATTACCTAACGTCAGAACATTTCCACCACCCTAAAAAGCAACTGCATACTATTAGGAAGTCACTCCTCACCCCTCATTCCTCTCGGCCCCTCCATCCACAAATGTCTTTATGGATTCTACCTTCTGTCCTTATGGATTTGCCCCCTCCTGGACATTTGATACCCACCTCTTTGAACCATTAAAAAACCCTGCTTGTTTTGTTTCTGGCACATATGCATTTGTTTGTTTACCTGTTTATCATTTATTTATCATTTGTGCTCCATGGATATGAGTAGAGTTTTTTTCCCAACCCAGTCAGCCTTGCAATGCAGCAAGTCAGCCTCTTGCTGTGGGAGTGAATCAGCGTGGTGGTGTGATCTTCCTGACCCAGGGATTGAATCTGGGTCTTCTGCATTGCAGGTGGATTCTTTACTGTCTGAGCTACCAGGGAAGCCTATATATATATATTTATATATAGGAGAAGGAGGTGGCAGCCTACTCCAGGATTCTTGCCTGGAAAATTCCTTGAACTGAGGAGCCTGGTGGACTATAGACCATGGAGTTGCAAAGAATTGCACACGACTGAGAAACTAACACACATACACGCATACACACACACACACATGGAGAGCTACTGAGAGGGAGAGAGAGGATTGTTTTGATTTTTAATCTGCAGAGTGGACTGGTTTGCTGGAGACCCAGGCATGAGCTGATTAGTACTGTAGTTCAAGTCTGAAGGCCACCTGTGCAAAGTTCCCTCTTGCACAGGGTAGGTCACTTTTTTGTTCTAGTCAGGCCTTCAGCTAATTGGATGAGGCCCACCCATATAATCAGAGACTAACCTGCTTTACTCAAAGTCCACCAGCTTAAATGTTAATCACATCCAAAGCAACCTCACAGAAACATCTAGAATAATGTGTGGCCACATGTCTGAGCCTTGTGGCCCAGGCAAGTTGTTGCATGCATTTAACCATCAAAGCCCATACTTGATGCTTGGGTTCATCCTGGGCTGGGCTGGAATGCAAGGAGGACAGAATTGCTGGCAAACTTTCTGTTTCCCACTTGGTGAGGTGAGTCCAGTTCCCACCTGTTGAAGGTAAAACTGGTCAGTTCTCCAAGGGTGGTGCTTGTAGGTAAGGATGCGTGGTTTGCCCAGAAAATAAGCATGTCCCTGAGACCCACCTTTTGCCTGGGGAGGGGGTTTGTGAGCAGATAGTTCCTGCACTTTTTAAATGGATGGGCCTCAGGAACCTGGTAATCATTCACCCAAAGAGGTCCCACTTGGTGCTGGTTGGTGCCATCTCTTGATTGCATTCGTTCATTTATTCATTCATTCAACAAACATTTGTTGAATGTCTATTATATGCCAGGTCCTTTCTAGTTCTGAGGAAACAGCAGTGTACCAAGCCAGACAAAAATTGCTATTCTCAAGAAATTCACATTCTGGGAAGTGAAGAGAGACAGATATTTAAAGAAAACAAACAAACAATAGGTCCTAGTCCAGCTGATGATAAGTGCAGAGGAGGAACATCAAGGTGAGACAGGAACTAGGGAATGCCATTATTGCAGGGTGGGTGGGGGGCTGGTGCTTTGCAGTATGGAGTGGGGTGGTCAGGGAAGAACTCACTGGAAGAAAAGTTACCTTTTGAATAAAGAGCAAGTCATGTGGATAACAGGCGGAAGAGAACTCTGGGCACAAGGAACAGCCAACGCAAAGGCCCTGAGAAAGGTGTGTGTCCGGAATAGAATGAAAGTGGGGAGAGTAGTGGGTGGTGCAGTTAGAGAAGTAAGAGTTGGCCAGAGCGGGTGGGGCCTTGAAGGTCATAGCAAGGGCTCCCGCTTCTACTCCGAGAGGCGGAAGCCCAAGAAGGGCTCTGTGTTCAGGAGTGAGGTGACCTTGCTGCTCTTCTGACGTGTGTATGGGGGAAGGGGGGAGAGTCTTAGTTCATCTGGGCTTACATAACAAAGTACTGCAGACTGGATGGCAATAAACAATGGAAATTTACTTCTCACAGTTCTGGAGGTTGCGAAGTTTGAGAGTAAGGCACAGGCAAATTTGGTGTCTGGTGAGACCGGCCTTCCGGTTCATAGACGGCTGACTTCTCATTGCGTCCTCCCATGGTGGAAGGGGCGAGGGAGCTCTCTGGGCCCTCTTTTATAAAGGCTCTCATCCCATTCCTGAGGACCTTACCCGTGTGACCTAGTCACCTCCTAAAGGGCCCGCCACCAAATACCATCACCTGAGGGGTCAGTATTTCAACATATGGACACAAACATTCAGACCACTGCAGGGAGGGTGAAGCAGAAGCCGGGAGATTCTGCTGGGATTCAGGGGAGAGACGGTGGTGCCATGGACCAGGTGGAGGTGAGAGTAACCGGGTTTAGGTCTGTTTTGAGGCGTTTGCTGGACAGAGTGGAGCCCCCGTGGAGTGTGTATGTGTGGTGGGGGGGAAGGGTTAATATATATATTCCCATCCAGTCCTTCACCTTTACAGTCAAGGTGGGAAGAAGATGGCCTTAGATTGTTAGGATTCTTGTCCTCAATGAGAATGTCTGCGGGCTGCCTTTGGGGCTGTCATAGGATATGTGATCAGTTTTGTCTTCAAGGGAGAGAAACCCATTCTGGGGCCAGTGGCTGTGGTCAAGAGTGGATTGACCCAACCACCCGTCCTCTAAGCCTTGTGTGCTGAGAGCATACTGGGCCCTGTGGCATTCAAAGGAAGTGACCTCATCAGTGTGCCTTTCAAGCCACACAGGATGGGTCCTTGTGTGACATTCAGCCGTCGCTTTGGTTTACACCAAATTCAACAACTTGTGGCCTGCAGATCCTCAGTATAAATAGCTGGAAAAGCCTGACCTTGACAACCTCATTTCTCATTCCTTTCTTGTTACAGGTAATAGAGCTGAAAATGTGGTTTTAATTATAGCACTAATGAAAACTGAAAATCCAGACAGACACTTGACGAACTCTGCTGTGCTTTATATTACATTTGTGCTAACTACAAAGTGCCCAGCTGGGTGTAACATTATCCCCCTTTCCTCGAGCATCCGCCTGACTGAAGCTGTATAATTGATGTGTACTTTGGCAGGAGGTCAGCTTAAAGGGGTTTTTTTAAGATTTTTTTTTTAAAGCATCTTTAATGGTATTTAGGGGAAAGGAATACGTTTATTACCTGGGCTGGGAGAACATTTCTATAGGTTGCCTGACACTCCCCACCCCCATTCCAAACTTCTAGAGCATTCCACACATTACCTTCAGGAACCTCCAGGGCTAGAAGTGAGCAGAGAGACTTTAACTTGGAGTCACATACCTTTGTCCTTGGCCAGTGACGCTTCCTGGGTGAAGCAGTGCCTTCCCACGCAACTCTGTTCAGCTTCCTGTGCCTTCCTTCCTATCAGAAGGGTGTGTGCTGTGTCTATGAAAGGAGAGTGGTAGCTGCCAGGAGAGGGGACTGCACCCACGTGTGACCATCTGTCCTCACCTCCCGGCCTGTGGCTCCCATGTGGCCTCTAAGGAAGTTCAGAGGTAGGGTTGTCAAATAAAATATAGGATGCTCAGTTCAATTTGAATTTCAGAGAAATAGCAAATGGTTAAAAATTAAAAAGCATTTCCTCCATTAAAGTTTTTTAATTTTTATCTGTTGTTTATCTGAAACTCAAATTTACACTTGGCATCCTGTAGTTTTACTTGTTGAATCTGGCAACCCTACTCAACAGGGTTTCTGAGACTGCATACGTTTTCTGCAAGGACTTCTGAAAAAATTCTCGCCCCTGGCTTAAAGCAAATATATAGATCCTCATTTGGAAACAAGGTGAGGTTACTTCTGTTCTAGCCCACTGCATGCTCCATTCACACCCCACCTGACTGTGAAATCCCCTTTGCTTCCTGCTCCTTAGGTCACAGAGAGTGCCACGAATCCACCCCCATGGTTCTAGAATGACTGGAATTTATGGCATTGCCTACCTCAAAAAACAACAGTAGTTTCTTCAGAGACCCACTGATGATAATGGCATCTTTACTGACTTGGTTGGTGACCTGGTCAAGCTGCATAATCTCTTCCTTGTTTAATTTACATTCTTTCTGTTTTTATTTGAGTATTTGAATAGGTAATATATTCATATTACATGTATGGATATTAACAAAGCACAAAAAGTAAGAAGTCTCCTGTTCCCTTCTGATGCCCAGCCGTCCAATTCCCTTCCCTGTTGGCAACAAATACTGTTAGTTTATTGCTTACTGTTAGTTTATTGCTACTATTCCAGATGTATTTATGTATATATATATATAAATAAGCAAAAGTCTTCCTTCCTCCCCATTTCTATATAATTGTTAGCATACTGTACCCACTGTACTTGGTATACTGAAAGCATCCTCTTTTAATTTACTGTATCTTACAGATCTTATAGTATCATGACACAAAGACCTTTCTTATTCTTTTAAAAAATTTATTTGTTTGCTTATTTGGCTGTACTAGGTCTTAGTGGTGGCACACGGGACATTTTAGTGCAGTAGGTAGGGTCAAGTTTCTTGACCAGGGATTAAACCCAGGCCCCCTGCATTGGGAGTATGGAGTCTTAGCTACTGGAACAGCAGGGAAGTCCCTTATTCATTCTTCATGGCTACATAATATTACATTGTGTGGCTTTATCATATTATTTAATCAGTCTCCTTTTGTTGGACATTTACATGAATTCCAGTTGTTTGCTGTTACAAACAACAATATGGAACATGCATCATTTTTCATGTACTTAAATATGTGTACATGCATGCTCAGTCGCTTCAGTCATGTCTGACTTTTTGTGACCCTATGGACTGTAGCCCCCCAGGCTCCTTTGTTCATGGGGTTCTCCAGGCAAGAGTACTGGAGTGGGTTGCCATGCCCTTCTCCAGGGGATCTTCCCTGACTCAGGGATCGAACCCATGTCTCTTACGACTCCTGCATTGGCAGGCGGACTCTTTACCACTAGTGCCGCCTGAGAAGCCCATGTGTTTTCTTCAGTTAAATTCCTAAACGTGGCTTGTTGAGCCAAAGACTGTACGCATTTATAGTTTGCCAGATTTCTCTATTAGTTTACTATTGCTGCTGTAAGAAATGACCACTAACGTGGTGGCATAAAACAACACAAAAGTGTTATCTTACAGTTCTAGAGGTCAGAAGTCTGAAAATCAAGGAGTCAGCAGGGTTATGTTCCTTCTGGAGGCTCTACAGAAGAATATTCATTCCTGCCTCTTTCAGTTCTAGAGTCTGCCTTCATTCCTTGGCTTGTGACCCCTTCCACCACCTTCAAGGCAGATGTGTAGCATCTTCAAATCTCTCTTTGTCTGACCTCTGCTTCCATCATTACATCTGCTCCGACTCTGACTCTCCTGCTTCCCTTTCATACAGACTCTCGTGATTATATTGAGCACACTTGGATAACACGGGAAAATCTCCCACTTCAAGACCCATAACTTTAATCACATCTGCAAAGTCCCTTTTTTGCCATGTAAGGTAATATAGTCGCAGGTTGTAGGCTGCCATGTTGGCCATCTTGTGGGTCGTTACTCAGACTACGACACATAGAGAATTTGTACCAAATTAAACTCCCATCACAGCATGTGCATTCGAATTATTTGCAACTTTATCAGTCTGGTAGATTAAGTAAATGATAACAACTCCATTTTAAATTTTAAGTTGCATTTATCTTATTGGTGAGTAGATGGATGAGGACATCTATGCAAGAGCCTTTCCTTTCTTCTTGAATTGTTCAAATCATTACTTATTTTTCTATTAGGTTTTCAGTTGGGAAATGACTATATATGGGAGTAGGTGATGTTTTGAGAAACAAATGGCACATATTTTTTCTAGTTTGTCATTTCTATTTTAACTTTCTTTATAAAAGCTTTTTTTTTTTTTTTGCTGTGCAAAAGGTCTTATATTTATGTAGTGAAATTGATCAAATTTATTTATGGCTTCTGGTTTAAGTCATGTTTACAAAGATCTTCTCCACTTCAAGGTAATAAAAGAGACACTTTCTTTTTAAATTTAAATAAGTAAAAAACAACACAGGAAACAACACATGTTCTTTGTTGAAAAGGTAGAAAATGTAGATCAATACCAAGAAAGAAAAGCCACTTAAAACATACATTCTGTTGTTTACTCTGTATCAGAGAGGCTTACAGACTACAGTATGTTTGCAAGTGGAGCCTGGGCAGTGGGTTGCTGAAATTGGCCATGTGGCTTTTATGAGTATCTTTTCCCAACACCATACTCAGTAAACTCAAGTTGGTAGCTTAAAAGTGATCACAATGAGAGTATTTGCACTATAGAAATTGGTAAATCAGGCCTTTCCTCCTGGAGTACCAGTGGTTAAACATTTATGACCATACAACTAGAAGACTTGTGTAGAAGTCTTTTAGAAAAATCCAAGAACTGATTTTACTTAGATTTTTTTGTCTATTTGGGAGAAGGGGGGAAGGAGAGGAGGGCTCATGGGTATTATCTGTATGTGGGTGGCAGTTTTATATTTGTGGTGCCTCCATATACATACATACACATTTACTAAAACAGCGTATAGTATATTAAATATGGTAACCTGCTTCGTTGTCTCCTTAATGGTATATTGTTGCCATCTTTCTATCTCAATAAACATTTCATTATTTTAATATTAATAATTACATATTGTTGTTTAGTTGCAAAGTTGTGACTGACTCTTTTGTGATCCCATGGACTAGGCTGCCAGGTTTCTCTGTCCATGGGATTTCCCAGGCAAGAATATTGAAGTGGGTTGCCGCTTCCTTCTCCAGGGGATCTTCCCGACTCAGGGATCAAACCTGCATCTGCTGCTTGGCAGGCAGATTCTTTACTGTTGAACCACTTGGGAAGCCCCAGTAATTACAGAGTATGCCACCAAATGACATTACGTTTGACCACTCCCTTATTATGAAACCTTTATGAAACTTCTGTCTGTGTCAGTTGCGCCCTTTGGTTGATATGATATTAGGCTTCTAAACTCTCTCTGAAGGATGTAGAGTTTATTAGTGAAAAAACTTTCAAGTGCTTTGATGCCTTCAGATACATGAGGCCTTTGCAATGTTGGCATCACTGTTCTCAGTTCATTTCAGTCGCTCAGTCGTGTCCGACTCTTTGCCACCCCATGAATCGCAGCACACCAGGCCTCCCTGTCCATCACCATCTCCCATTACCCTTAATAAGGCAGGTCTTTTGGCAGATACCTTGGTTTCTCTTGGTATAACCTGCTCAGACCCCTTGAAACATGAATTCTGGAGCTATTCATGTGGCAATAACCACTCAGGAGGAAAGAATGGTAGCATTGGAGATGTGAATTCCAAGAGACAGAAGCCCTGCCATGAGACAGACAGGGAAGGTGATAATTAAGCCATAGATAAAAATAATGAGGATAAATCCCATCAACTCACTGAGAGGTTTCAGACAGGCCAGCAGGCATAGAGGATTCAGAGTAGAGAATAACTAGATAAGATAAATTTGGGCTAGGAAACTAGGTATGAGATTTCTTAGTTAGCACAGACGGGAAATAAATGCATTACAATCATTATTTCTCAAATATCCAAAATATCCTTAATCCTGCAACAGGTGTTTTGGGGAATTAAAGAGAAGTATAAGGAACGGGTGGACTGGTTTCAATCAAGGGAAATTTGGAGTTTTCATAAATTCATGAGTACCTTTGAACAACCATGTTGCAAAGCATCACTTTGATTTTGCTGTGTCTGGAACCATTGGCTACCGAGTATGCTTTCAGTGATGGCATACAAGATGACCACATTAAAGTCAGTTCAGAGTTATCGAGCCTATGGCTTTATTTGAAATGAGTAATTGTTCTGAATTTGATTCTCATCTACAGAAGGGAGATAAGTTCTCTAAATTTTTTCAACCAGTACTAAGAAAGGATTACTAATAGTGGAATTTTAGTTAGTGTCTACACCAAAGCTTTGAAAATAATCCTTTGGTGTTTCTTTGGTCTAAGGGTAAACGGACACTACCTTGTTGAAACTGTACATGCTGTCTGTGGTTTCTGATTCTTAAAACATATTGTTGCCACTGGAAGGCAGTGTTGCCTAGTCACTGTGTTCAGTCAAGACCTTGGGCGGGTTGGAAGATTTGGCCTGAATTTGCCAGGAATTCAGATGAGTCCAGAGATGTGCTTTTATCTCTGCCTCTTTTTTGCATCTGTTGGAGGTGCCATCCTTGTTGGATGTTTCCTTGTGTGCTGGCACACATCATATGTGCTGGCGTTAATTACGTGAAATCAGCCTGGCTTGTGTGTGTTAAACTTGTGCGACTTGAGAGGGTCTCCACTTTTTTTACATGTAAAATGGGATCATTAGCTCTTGCAATCTTAAAACTTCATTGAAAAAAAAAAAAAGATGGTGGGATTTCCAAATAATCAGATAGAGACAATTTAATCAATGAATTATACAGGTCTCCTTTTAGAAATCTCACTTAACTATTAAGTTTCATTAGTTGTTGCATGATTATCCCAGATGTTTTTCTTCCTTATCAACCTATTGCACTTGGTAGAATTCTGGGTCAGTCATGAGTTAGCAAAGAAAATTGGTTCAGCAATTAAGTAGCCTTTCTGCATTTTTCTTCCTATCAGCAAATATTCAGGTGATGTTTTGATTTAGAAGCATTCTTTAGAATTTAAGTTAGGGAGTGTTCTCTATTGATTTTTTTTAATAGTGGACGTCTCCTCTTTAGACTATTAATAATAATCCCTTATCTTTGTACAGTGCTGTAACAATGTAAGCCTTTGTATACATTTTCTCATTGGAGTCTCATAACAGTCTGGTGAATTTGGTGAAGGAAGAATCATGATTTTCATTCGGATGCATAGGAAACAAGCTCAGGTGGAGTCATGCACCCAAAGACACTTAATCATCTTCCAGTTCTAAACTGTGCTTTTCCCTTCCTCAGGCACACCGTGTATAAACAAAGGCCCCTTCACCTTGCAGGCCATGGTAGTAAGGCTGGAATTGTAGCCTTTTATTCATGGCATTTTTTTGGTCCCATCTTTCCTCTCTTGGTTCATAGACGAACATACCTATTTTTGGTTGTGTCAGTAAGTGATCATCACAGTATGATTTTTCATGGACTTAGAGTGAATAAGAGGCTCTATACATTAAAGCCTTTCCGTTTCTTAGGGAGCTTTATTCTACAGAGTGTTTCTGTAGAAAATGTTTTTTACTTGAAAGACTGTGGATCACTTTTCAAACATGGAATTGTCTTATCTGTAATACATTCCTACCTGTGCTGAAAGACACAGGTATAATCAATGCCTTGATCATAAGGACAATCTTTATCAAAAGTGCCTTAGATCCCCAGGAGCCTGAGGGGATGAGAGAGAAGGCCTCTACTAGTGTCAATGTGGTCAGGAGCTCAGTCCCCTTGTGGAGCAGGCACGAAGGAAGGTTTCAGCAAACTGCCTTGGAATCCCTCTAATCCCTTCTGTGTTTTCAGCATCAGATAATTAACATATTTCTAGATGCAAGTCACTTTAGTTCAATTAATGCCTTTAAGTTCTGCAGCCTCTTAGGTTTAGTGTCACTGTGAAGATGGAAAGCTAGAACATACCAGGTGGTAAATTAGTTAATGAGGATTCCTTTATCTAGTATATTGGCTATCAAAATTGATTGGAAATTGAATTCACCTTCCTCACTGCCCTGCAGCGAGGTTTGTCAATGACGAATAGTCTCTCAGAAGCTGCTTAGGAAAATCAAAGTCAGATTTACCAGTGGTATTCAGACACAGTCTGTAAATACCATGAGGCAGGGTCCTTGTATCCTTAAGTAATCCAGCTCCCTGCAGGTGTGCTGTTAAGGAGAGTAGAGAGATCAGAGATGGTGCTCTTCTTTTTATGTTAACGTGTGTGTCATAGAAAAGTGTCTCATGTTGTTGCCCCTGTCATTTAATACATGACAAACATATAACTTTTACTTTAATATTTTTCAAAAATGTGAAAGTTTTTGCTGAGATAATTGGAGATGCACATGCAGCTATAAGAAATATCACAGAGAGATGGAGTGTGCACTTTGCCCAGTTTCCCCCAGTGGTAACATTTTGGAAAGTCCTAGTATTATTCAATATCACAACCAGGATATTGACATTGATACGACCCACTGATCTTATTCAGATTTCCTCTGTTTTTTACTTGTACTCTTGTGCATAGGTGTGTATGCAGGCATGTGTGTACGCATGTATTAATATTTAGTTGATACAGCTTTGTCTACCTGTGTAGGTTGATGCAGCCACCCTCATAATCAGTGACACTGAACAGTTCCATCAACACTAGTATCTTCCGTGCTGCTGTTTCGGAGCTATCGGCTTCCCTGGTGGCTCAGACGGTAAAGAATCCACCTGCAAAGCAGGAGACTGGGGTTCAGTCCCTGGGTTGGGAAGATCCCCTGGAGAAGGGAATGGCAACCCACTCCAGTATTCTTGCCCAGAGAATCCCATGAACAAGAGGAGCCTGGAAGCCTATGGTTCATAGGGTCGCACAGAGTTGGACACAACTGAAGTAACTTAGCACGTTGAAGGACATCTGACTGGTTTCCAGTTTTGGCTATCATGAATAAAGCATCTGTGAACATTTGTGTGCAAGTTCTGTGTGAATGTCAGATTTCATATCTCTGGAATAAATGTCCAACTCATAAAACTTTTTAGGGGTAACTGAAGTAGTAAAATTTTCATGAGGTCTTACAGAAGAAAAGTGAAAGTGAAAGTCGTTCAGTCGTGTCCAATTCTTTGTGACCCATAGACTATACAGTCCATGGAATTCTCCAGGGCAGAGAATTGCAGGCAGATTCTCCATCCTACATTGCAGGCAGATTCTTTACCAGCTGAGCCACCAGGGAAGCCCAAGAATAGTGGAGAGGGTAGTTTATCCCTTCTCTAGCAGATCAAACTGGGGTCTCCTGCATTGCAGGTGGATTCTTTACCATCTGAGCCACAACGGAAGCCCTCCTTACTGAAGATGCTTTCTTCTAAAAGATGAGCCATTTCAGTTTGTGTAGAGATGCAGACTTATAGACATGTATATTATTTCCATCTTGTCGCAGGTGAACAGACAATGTTTTCCCATGAAAATAATTTGAATTTCAGTTCATTATATGGATGTTTCATGGGGAGATGTGGTAAAAGTACATAAAAAAGAACAAAAAGGGTGTACATGCAGAGTTATCACTAATTGGTTTGCCTTCTCACCTGTAAACTCTCCAGTTATTTGAAGTATCTCCATTGTTGCCATTTTGCATTATAATCATCTATTTACATGCCAGATGATCTCCACTCCAGTGAATTCTCAATTTCTTGAGAGGTGGGTTCCTGCCTTAATGATCTCAGTAATGCAGGGCAGGTATTTAACACACACTTCTTAAAGAATCTATCTCTTTTTTGCACAGGACAGTTTATAAGTCATCTAATATGTTTAATTTTCATGCAGCTAATTTGATAAAAATAGCAAAAGTGTACGTTAATATCTTTCAACTATGCTATTACCATCTTATATATAGAAAAAACTTCTGACTAAGACCACACTTCAGAGAAAATTTGCGAGGGGTTTAATGTTTGTTAGGATGAAGGGAATTTATCAAGGACAAAAGTGATATAATCTACTATTTCACATGAGAGAAAATAGATTAGGAATTCACCTTTTCCATGAGTAATATCAAAGAATGATACAACCCAACATTTAGCTCAAATCTACATTTTGTAGTGGGATTAGAGCATATGTGACATTTAAAAATATTTTACATTTTGAAAGTTGAAAGATACTTAATATTACTAAAATTCAGGTTTACTCAGGGTATGACTTCAGCAATTTTCTTTGGAAGCTGTAAAAGGCAGGAATAGATTCAGAAATCTAGGATGAATTTATTTTACCATCAGTGGTTTGAGTTTGATATTTTATTTTAAACCTTATGATGCATTTCTGATATTAATATCATAGCCTTTGTATATTACACTGCTTCGGTCCTCACTTAAGATGGTAAGGCCCAATGGTTGTGGAGCCTAGAGTTCCCTTTATTTATAAAAATAAATTTAACTTTATTGTTATTATTTTCTAGTCATGCTGGAGGGCTTGCAGGATCTCAGTTCCCTAATCAGGGATTGAATCCAGCCCACTGAAGTGAAAGAACAATGAAATAATTATGCAGCTATTTAAAGCTATAAATGTGAACGTCTTTCATAACTCTTTTATTTGTAAAAGTAACAATATTTAATAATTCTCTTATGATCTTTCCTGTTCCTACTCTACTAGGCATACATATTGATACATAAAACTGCCAATTAACAGGAAGGTTAGAAAACTTAGGTTTTGAATAATATAAAAAAATTAATTACCCAAAGTAGTCCATACATTTTGATGTGCTCTGATATGGAAAATTGTCCTTTTCTTTAAAATTTGACAAATGTTATATCAAGGAGATTATAGGTATCCCCCTTATGTGTAGATTAGAGAGAAATTGTAAACTCTTCCATTCTTGGCATCTTTTCTATTATATTTTGGAGAGTTTAAATTGGTACACTAATACATGACATTGTTTTAGAAGCAGCAGCAATTTATAGTTAGGTTGAAGCAAATTCTTGTAATAATGACAGGCGAGGTTCAGCACTAATCCATGGGGATCTATGCAACATGGCAAACAATACACTTTCCAAGACGTGTTTGAATTATGAATCCAATGGTGGGCGGTCTCTCAGTTCTGTGCAGAATAGCTTTGGTGTGAGTTGATGGAGCATTTTGTACCTGGGATTCAGAACTTTTATGAAGGCCAATACCCTGAAACTCATTCAAGCAATAAATTCACTTGTCTTTGAGTTTACAAGGCAATAAACAGTGAAGGCCTTTGACCTTAACATTTACTGAATACATTTGCAGCAGTTGTGTTTATTGACAACTATTTATAGGGAAGCATTGGGCACTGAATTTCTTCAGGGGAGGAAAAGATCTTGTGGGTCTTTTTTAAAAAATAAAAACTCCTGAATTTAATTTTTGGCTATTAGACAGATTTTGAGTTTTGGAGTTGGGATTTGATTCTAACTACATGAAAATCATACTTTGGGAATTTCTTTTTTTATGATAAAACTATGGGGGAATTTATTCATCTTGGGGTACATTATGCATTTTGAGTTTCATGAATTAAAGACATGAAAATAAAAGAGGAATCTTTATTATTGAAATAATTGCTCTGCCATGAAAAAGGCAGTCTGTAGCTCTTCTTTCTTCCTGAAACCTGGGAGGGATTACTATTGCTCCAAATTGCAGATGGGAAATTGGGTGCAAAGCAATCAATCAAGAGTTTTGTTTCTTAGAAGGAGAGTCATAATGATGGGTGAATTAGAAAAGATGCTGCTGGCACCTTGGGATACAGGGCAACATGCAACCATCATGGAAAAAGGTCATTTTTACTCAAAGAGAGTCCTCTGAGCCAACTTTTCACCGTCGACTCAACCACAGTTACATCCCACCAGAAGGAAGCATGTACCTATAATGGCCAAGGAAAGCGGGTAACCTCTTCTCATCATGCTATTTGAACATATTTGAAATAGGGAGAAATCCCTTGTTGATTTTGGTGGGACTCGTGCCTTGGAGAACACAATGTGCTGATCATTATCTCAACATCTGGTGATAGTGGGAGTACTTGAGGGGGCAGTTAACAGAATCCATTCCTCCTAGATTCCACAGTAACACTGACACCACACTCTTAGTAGATGAATTCTGCAATAACAGTGCTTGGCAGCCTTGCAGTTAGCTTAAAAAACTTCGGCTCACAAAATTCTTTGCAAGCTTTCTTCTCACAGAGGGAGCGAACTGCAAGAAAAACAAAAGAAGTATGTATTTTTTGGGTCATGTTGTCACTTCATATTAGACAATGATCTGTGGACCCCCTCCATTGAGGCTCTGCCTGCATTTATGTCCATTGCCTTGGATCTGGGCTTACGTATCTGTCTTAACAGGCTGTGAAAGAAAAGTTATGTTTCATTTGTTTGTCGAGGGAAGTGGGGTAAGATTGGGTTGGTTTAGCTAGTTAAATCTAGTGTTATGACATTGATGGTTAATGGTTCTAGTTAGCTCTGCCGAGAGAAAAATATGTGTTTCAATGACACAGGCCACTCTCTTATAAATGTGGTCATTGTTTGGAGAGTGAAGGAATGGTGTGAGCGACTCAGGACAGTTCATTTATTGAGACTGGAAAATAATGGAGTGTAATCTGCAAAAATACTGGATCATGGTGCTGTATATCAGAAACTAATATAAAGTTTTAAATCAAATACACTTCAATTTTAAAAAAAACTACTAAGGCAAGAAAAAAGTTATGCATTCAACTTAAAAAAAAAGACTGAAAATGTGATTGTCAGAGCAGATGCTGCTGTTAGAAATCAATTAGTGAGGTTAAAGACCCATCACTGGAGTCACTTATTTCATAGAACACAGAATTTTGCACTGTTCTTTTCATAAATATCCTATACTCTGTGTTTGATAATTATACCAACTTTATGGTCATACTCAATATAACATTTCAATGGTCATGTCCCATTGAAGTCAATTTCATCTCAACTTCGCCACTTTGGGCTCTGGCCCATAATTGAAGACAATGCTCCACATGCAGCCATGGTGTTGTGCAATGATATTAGTTGGGCAAAGCAAGTAGCTACTTTCTAAGGTTATCATGTGTAATTCCTTTTCCCGGTTCAAGAACATATCTTGTTTTAAACAATTTTTGAAAGGCAGCCAAAGAAAAGGTTGGCTCAGATATGCCCTTACCAGCCTTGTTTACGGGATATAATGTTCCACGATTGGAGGAAGATGATAAAGAAAAGCTGGCTTTGGGTGATGTGTAGAAATATGTGTTCATGTATTTAAATTCCATGGAAGAGTAAAGCCCAAAGAGAAAGACTGAATAGAAAAACATTACAATAGGATTATTGATTGCTATCTTATATTCAATTACAGGTAAGAATGAAGTTCTAATAGCCAGCTGTTAGTGAGAAGAGTATGTTAGTAAGAGCTACCTAACAGGACTAAATGGCATCACTTAAAAAAAACACAACCTGTTTCTTTTATATTGAAGTTTAGCCAATTAACAATGTGGGGATAGTTTCAGGTGGCCAACAAAGGGACTCAACCATACTTATACATGTATCCATTCTCCCCCAAGCTCCCCTCCCATCCGGCCTAAGTGGCATCACTTTGGATGAACTAAAGTTAAGGCAAGAATATGAAAAATGACAAATGACATGAACATTTACAAGACTTCTATTTTCTTTCCTGATCACTCTTATCAAATATGCAGGCAAACAAAGTTTTCTTTGAAAGCCAGTTTCTCAAGGGAGGCAAAATTGTTTTCGTGATCCAGCTGATTTTATATTAACTCGGGGCACTCACTCCAAAAATGGAAAGCTTAACTGAACAAACCAGGAACTCCCTGAAACAACTTGAAACTTCCCAGAAGGTGGTGCACACAGGCTTGTGTCAGAAACAAACAGAAAACAAACCAACAGGCTGCGGAAACCTGTTTGTTGAGCAGCAAGAGGGAAATGCCCTCAGCCAGACAGTCTAAACACGGGAATGTTGGGCAAGAGATCAGACCCACAATCGGAAGGGGAGAAGAGGCCGATAAGGCTGAAAAGAAAGCAGTGTCAGTCACCAAAACTGGTTTCAGAAGTAAAGCGAGGAGGGCCAGGATGTTTATGATACGATCACATTGTGCCGCTAAATCCTGGCACACACCACATCACAGGAGCTGTGACTAAGAGGTACCAGCTAAATAACCCCGCATGCGCATGCGCCAATGTAGAGCCTACCAAGCTGTGCTTCGGTGCAAAATGAGACACGTTCTCCTCATTGAATGTAAAGCCGTCGTCCTCCTTCTCAACAGGATGTCTCCTCTTTGTAGCCAACAGGTTGGTTGTATAACTAGGGTTATGGATGATCCACATTTTGAATTCAAGACATGTGGCTCATTTCCAGATGTTAGTAGGAGGATGGATTTTTGTGAAACGGGTATTTTTTAATGGCCTTACTTACCCTTTCATGGAACGTAGGAGTACTTCAGTGAGCTTCTTAACCAGATCTTTTCATGCTTCTCTTTCTCTTCTTAGTTTCTTGGAAGTGTAACTGTTACTTCTGGGGGAAGATGGCAGCTTTGCACGCTTCCTGTGCCCTTCTGAGTTTCTAGGATGTTAGTTCATGGCCCACCTCCTACTGTGCCCATAAAGATAAGAGGTGAGTACCGGGGAGTTTCCAGGTGTGCCTTGCCTCTCTCAGAACCTCCCTTCATCACTTCTGATTCTGCCCGCTGGGAACACAAATATGAAACACCACATGCTGATTTACTATTTTACTACTATAAAATGCATCTCAGGGTGTTCTGAGGCTTGTTTTTGGCCAGCCTCAGTGTAGTGTTGCTGATGGGGAGGTGTTCAGGTGTTCTCATGTGGAAGCCAAACATGGCTGCTGAGTGGGAATTGTCAATAAGTGGAAATCAGTGGCGGATACCTTAGCCTTTTTTCTTGTTCAACATTAATCTCAGGACTGCGTTTATAGGCTGATTCCAGATGTGCTTGACTTCAAGGCTGAGTTTTTTGAGGGGACAGGTGGTGTGTTTACCTCAGTAGAAAGAAGGTCAAATTGTATTATAGATCTCAGGGCAAAAGTCTGACTATCCCAGGGGAATGCCTGACGGCTTATTTTGCTGCAATCTGGCCCAGAAGTTTTGGAGAGCGCTCACCCCTGGGAGTGGGGAAGAGGTGTCATTCTCAACGGCTGCGATAGAGGTCGCAGCTTGAAAGGAAAGTGCTCCCCTGGGGAAGTGAAATTTGAGCTTTTAACGTGGTGTCCCCCAGGGTCATTCCTCTCCGTGCACCACTCTAAACTGCTGGCTGTTATTCTGCAGCCATGGTATTTGGTGAGCTGTGTTTTTAGGAACACTTAATTGGTTTGACCTGCCCTATTACTTCTTACATGAAGGGGAGCATTCCAGGAATAGAGCTCTAGACTCTTGCCTGGCAAACTTGAAAAATGTACAGACCTCCTTTAAAGGGACAACATTGTCTTTGTGCATCTCTTGTGTTGACTTCCATCCTTTTTCTTATTATACTCTATATACACATAAAGTTTGACATACATTCCTAATGTTTAGAAAACCTATACTATTGAAAATAACAGTATTAATCAAGTAGCATGGATGGTGTCATTTTGCATAAGCCCTGATTCATAGTAGAAGCACAAACCTGAGATTCAGTCTCATATTTAATTTGCTGTTTTAACTTCAGTGATGCTAGTTCAGAGAATTTCTGTTCATGCAAGTGAGTTTTAGGGAAAAGATTGGTAACTTCAAGACAAAGATAGTTTAGAAACTCAGACTTTATATTAAACCGAAAATTTAGTAAAAATAAGTATTCAAATGCCACTTTTAATGAGGCATAAGTTAATTGTGAGGTATTTTCTGCACTAGAAAGTCAGACTAGCATCACAGTGGATTGACCTCTGCGTCAAATGGGTATCTGGTTCAAAGACTGTTGAAGTTGGGACTAGAAATATTCTTTATGGGTTATTTGCTATTATGGTAACAAAGTGGTACAGTTATGTGCAAAGGCAGGGACCACCCACCACTTTAGCTTGCATTGCAAATGGAATACAGACTGTTATGGCAAAGGTTCTTTTGAGCACTGTATGCCTGTACTGCTATGTGTCTTGCAATGACTCAGTTCCTCCACCAGTGTTTTTAAATGTGAAGTACCAGGGCTTCCCTAGTGGTCTAGTGATTAAGAATCTGGCTTGCTCTATACATCTGTGTCTCTTTTGCTGTCTCACATACAGGGTTATCGTTACCGTCTTTCTAAATTCCATATATATGCGTTAGTATACTGTATTGGTGTTTTTCTTTCTGGCTTACTTCACTCCGTATGATAGGCTCCAGTTTCATCCACCTCATTAGAACTGATTCAAATGCATTCTTTTTAATGGCTGAGTAATACTCCATTGTGTATATGTACCACAGCATTCTTCATGGCAAAACCAATACAATATTGTAAAGTAATTAACCTCCAATTAAAATAAATAAATTTATGGAAAAGAAAAAGAATCTGGCTTGCAGTGCAGGGGACATTGGTTCAATCCCTGGTTTGGGAAGCTCCCACATGGCACGAGGCAACTAAGCCTTTGCACCACAGCTAGTGAGTCCATGTTCTAGAGTCCATGAGCTGCACCTGCTGAGCCTGCCTGCTGCACCTGCTGAAGCCTGTGTGCCCTGGAGCCTGTGCTCCATAACAAGAGAATCCACCACAATGAGAGAAGTCCACGTACCGCAGCTAGAGGGTAACCCCTGCTTGCTACAACTAGAGAAAACCGGGATGCAGCAACAAAATCTCAGCATAGCCACAAATAAAAATGAATAAATACACACACACATTAAATGTGAAGTACCAGGCACGGGCACAGGTGGATCACATACTGTGGAAAGGTAGAAGCAGGCTTGATCATCCCAGAGTAGGATTCAGTTGTAAAGCACCAGAAAATGACTCAGAATTTGCTTATGTTACATATTTGGGATTTTTGTCATGTGGGAAAAAAAAGAAATAAAAAGTCCAGTAAAGCACAATAACCAAAAAGTGGAAACAACCCACATGCCTGTTAAAGGATGAATGGATAAATAAAACATAGTATTAATATATCCATACAATGGAATATTATTCAGCACGAAAAAGGAAGGAAATTCTGACACATGGATCAACATGGATGATCCTTGAAGACACGCTGAGTGAAACGAGCCAGTCACAAAAGGACAAATACTGTATGATTCCACTTATGTGAGGTACCTAGAGTAGTCAATTTCTGAGACAGGAAGTAGAGTAATGGTTGCTGGGAGCTGGGAGGAGAGGGTAACGAGGAGTTAATGCTTAGCGGGTATAGAGTTTCCATTTGGGAAGATAGAAAAGTTCTGGAGCTGGATGGTGGTGGGGGTTGCACAACAAAGTGGATGGACTTAATGCCACTGAGCTGTACACTTAAAAATGGTTAAAATGGTAAATTTTATGTTATGTATATTTCACCAGAATAGAAAGATGCTGACAGAGCAATTTCAGACACCCAGGAGTGCCATAGTCTGAGAAACACTGCTCTGGACTGTGGTCACCCAGGGTAAGTCTGGACACCGGGGCCAATCAACTGTCCTTGGGGAAAGAGGAAAAGATAGGCAGTGGTACTAGGGTTTCAGAAAGCTAATTACCAATTTAAAAAGTTTTTATTTATTCTAAGCTTATGTTTATGCCACTTTTTTGGAGGGCTGTTTAAAATCTTCCTTTTGTGAAATGAGAAGGGTAGCAGTTGCTGATGATGACGGTTTTTCTCTAAAGCACTGACTTAGCAAAGTACAAGAAGCGGGGAACGCCACGTTGCTTCCCCCAATCAAGAGGTTATTTAAAACACCGATTAGTGAAATCCCCAAATCTTGGAACTGCTGCTTTTAAAAACTGGCATGTGGTCCTTTTATTCCTCCCCATTTTGATGGCTATACTTACTTAAGGTGCAATGAATAGGAGAAAAATTATAGCTTAGCATTCTAGAGCCAGATTCTACCATCTCCCTCAGCGGCCTTTGCAAAACATAAGGACCTGTACAGATGTAAGTTGTTGTTAACTCTCTTTCAATATTTATTGAACACCTTTGGTAGGCTTGGGGAAACAAAGATGAATAAGGTTTGGTCCCTGCCCTGGAGGAGCCCATGGCCCAGCGGGGGGCGGGGGCCAGTCACATAACCAACTATAACACAACGTGATAAATTCTGTCACAACGAGATGGACAAAGTGCTATGGGAGAACAAAGGAGTGGGTAGTAAAGCCGTAACATTATCCCAATGTTTTACAACTTTTATAGTGAAGAAATATATTGTCTAAGACTTGAAGTCAAACCTTTTGGCTGAGAGGTGGGCCCATTTCCCCTCATCTTGACCCCAGATTAGAAAACAAATCATCCCCACAGGACCTGGGCAGATGCAGATGAATTCAGGGTGAGGATCTGTGACGGAAGGCAAGTTTGCAGGGATAGCATATATCAAGGCTCAAGCATGTCCGAGGGGAGGGTGAAGGGCTCATGAGACGGGTGGACCAGACAAGAATCAGGGTGGCCCAGACTCCAGAGAACAGAGAAAGGCAGGAGGGCTACATGCCAAACCCATAAAAGGACCCCAAGTGGCAAAAGAGCAGGAGGACAGCTGGGGTACATTATTAAGAACTGAGTTGATTACTGAAAAAAAAAAGAGGGAAAATAATAAAGACAGTGTTTCTGCAGGGAAAATAACAAAAGACTGTGTTTATCGAAGGCTTTCTGTCTTCTAGGCCCTATGCTAACATCTATTTTATTTAATCTTTGCAGAAATGCTGGGGATATTAATATGGCTATCATCCTCATTTTCAGTCAGTTCAGTCCCTTAGTTGTGTCTCTTTGTGACCTCATGGACTGTGCACGCCAGGCATCCCTGTCCATCACCAACTCCCGGAGTTCACTCAAACTCATGTCTGTTGAGTTGGTGATGCCATCCAACCATATCATCCTTTGTCATCCCCTTCTCCTCCTGCCTTCAGTCTTTCCCAGCATCAAGGTATTTTCAAATGAGTCAACTCATCACATCAGGTAGCCAAAGTATTGGAGTTTCAGCTTCGGTATCAGTCCCTCCAATGAATATTCAGGACTGATTTCCTTCAGGATGGACTGGTTGGATCTCCTTGCAGTCCAAGGGACTCTCAAGAGTCTTCTCCAACACCACAGTTCAAAAGCATCAATTCTTCAGCACTCAGCTTTCTTTATAGTCCAACTCTCACATCCATATGTGACTACTGGAAAAATCATAGCTTTGACTAGGCAGACCTTTGTTGGCCAAGTAATGTTTCTGCTTTTTAATATGCTGCCTAGGTTGGTCATAGCTTTTCTTCCAAGGAGTAAGCGTCTTTTAATTTCATGACTGCAGTCACAATCTGCAGTGATTTTGGAGCCCTCAAAATAAAGTCTGTCACTGTTTCCATTGTTTCCCCATCTATTTGCCATGAATTGATGGGACCGGATGCCATGATCTTAGTTTTCTGAATGCTGAGTTTTAAGCCAACTTTTTCACTCTCCTCTTTCACTTTCATCAAGAGGCTCTTTAGTTCTTCTTCACTTTCTGCCATAAGGGTGGAGTCATCTGCATATCTGAGGTTATTGATATTTCTCCTGGCAGTCTTGATTCCAACTTATGCTTCATCCAGCCCAGTGTTTCTCATGTACTCTGCATATAATTTAAATAAGCATTTTACAGATGGGATAACTGAGACTTAGGCTTCTAACTTGCCCCAGATCACAATAGTTGGACACTCTAGAGGTAGAGGTAGGGTTTGACCCCAGACCTGCAGGACCGCAAAAACTCATCCTCTCCAGTCTTACCTCTGACACCAGAGTCAGCACCCTCCCACCTTCCAGCTGAGTATCTCCAGCTGGATACGCCACAAGCTCCTCACAGTTAACATGTGAAAACAAAATTCACCCCTCCGCTGTTCACTCTGGCCGGCCTCCCTGTCTCTCTTCTCTCAGGCTTAAAGCCCCGGCTTGTTCTTCCTTTGTACTACTTCCTTGCCACATCCAGAGGCTGCCTGGGTTTCTTGGCATCTGACCCAAACTTTCCATTCTTATTGCCACGGCTGCAGTCCAGCCCTTGCACTGCCTCTCACCTGCTAATTTGTCCTGGGCTACTAGTCTCCACCATCGCCAATTAACGAGAACTCTGCTGCCAGATAAAGCTGATTTTAATGCTCAGCTCTGATTACATCACTCTCTGCTCAAAATTTAATATATGAATAATAACAATGGATTTCTTCCTATGGACTTATAAGAACATTCAGCCTCTTTAGTTAGGCATTCAAAATTTTAAATAACCTTCCTCAGTCCAACTTTCCAGAGTTAAATTGCATTGTTACTTTCATATCCCCTCTTGCCCTTTAGATGCTTTTATTCCAAGCAGACTCTTCCTAATATGCCTTTATTCATGTGCTACTGTTTGCCTGAAATGTGCTCTCCATCTTCTCCCTGCTGACACTCTAACTGTTGTTCTGGGTTTGTTTCAGATGCCAGTTCTTCCCTGAGGATACCCCTCTTATCCCTCTTGGGACTGACCTCTCTTGAAATGCTGCTATAAGCATACTGTGTTAGGCAATAGTTCCGTGTTGACTTTTACCTCATATATACTTGCCTTAACTCTTTTCATTAGATTTTGATTTCCTGAAGATAGGGGTCTCGTCTTATTCTTAATTTGGTTCTCCTTAGTGCCTATGCATTGAAGGAATAAATGGAGTTGGAAGAGGTTGGCAGATGGAAAAATGGGGAGCTGAGAGAAAACTGGCTTCTAGCCACATCATCCATGGTTTAGATGCCCCGAGAATTTTTCCTGAAGAAAACTCCAACTTTATCCATGTAATTTTTAGGTTTTGCTTTGCTGCTATCAAGTCACATTCTCTTCTCTTCTGCATCCTATCATTCTCTCTTCACTCTCTTTTACTCTCTCAGAAACTGTTCCACCTTTTAGGATTAAATCAACTCTTTCCAATCATCCCAGAAACTCATTTATACTTATTTTAAGGGTTTATGTTTTACTTATTCTAAAAATACTCTTACCATCTTGTCTCATTTACATTTGGGGCAATTTCGATTTGTGGTCGTCTGTCCTTGTCCTGAATCCTCTAGTTATCTCTTTACCAAGGGCAGGGCTGTTGTGAGCAACATCAGGTCACATCACTAGCCTGTATGGATAGTGGTCTCTGGAGTTGAGCAGTGCTCAGCCTGCTCCACAGTACGTGGCAGCCCTGATTGCAGACCCATGAAAGGCAGGTATGTGTTTGGCTGCTTTCTGGTCACTTCATAGGGTCATTGTGGGCTCACTTGGACCCTGGGTGCCTCCAGAGGGGTTGAATGGGAAGCCAACTGCAGGCTGGCTTCTCCAACCACTCTTGAGTTTCAGGAAATCAGGCTCCTGTTTGGACATCTGGCCCTTGTCTAGTCTGTTACTGGGCATGCAGAGACTCCACAGACTATCAATGTAAGCACTGGGAGCCTGAGAAACCACTTGCAGGTGCTAAATCTCCCATTTGGGTCTTCAGATTGGCATCAAGAGGAGAAAATACTTGGAATCCAACAGCATTGCCAATTATGAGAAGTTGGTTGTGGCCTTTGTGTCAAAATTATGTGCTTGTTTAAGCCCTGGGTACTATAGTGATTGGTCCTGTGTAAACACAAAGACAAATGATGCTTTGTATTAGTCTACCACCTGTGCCTGTCAAGTTGCCTAATCGCCCCTTCGCAAGCCTGCTTCTCGTGGAATAAATGTACCAGGCAGTGTAATGAGATGTTTCCCCTTTGAGCTTTGGGACTGCTTACTCCCACATGGGATGCCTAGCTCTCTGAATTCCAGGACAGCTAGGGATGAGGCTTTCCTGCAGAGGAGGCATGATGTGCAATATTCTTGGAACTCAATGTGAGTCTGAAAGGAAAAATGACCCAGAGGAGGACAAGTAAGAATAGACAGCCCATTAGCAGCCGAACCATATGACAAAGTAAAAAGCAACTTCAGAGCTGTCAGCGCAGCAGCTGGGGGATCATGCCAAGAAGCCAGATGCTGCTGCTAAAAGATTATTTTCCATAAAGTGTGGGCCTGTGATGTTCATCTCAGCCCCATGTGTGGCCTTGGGCATGGGGCTTTATTGCTGGATGAAATAAAGAAGGTGAGGAGAAGCAGTGTGGGAGGGGGCATTGAGTATCCTCCTGGGGGCTGCCTTATAAACTTGAAGCAGACAATAAGAAGTGGAAATCCTGTTCATTATAACCTACCGACATTATTAGGAATTTGAACTCCATACATACCCCTTGTACAAGGTGTTTATTTGGAAAACTACCTAACAAGTGGCCTGTTTTAATTTGGAACTGGATAAGTTGGTGAGATCTCGCTGCTGGCTCATCCTGTCTGACTTTCTAGCTTTTTTTTCTTGTGGTCCCAGCAGTATTCATATGTGTGGAGTATTGATCTGGTATTGATCTTTGTCCCCAGTAAGGGGAATTTGTTTTCATTTTACAGGCGAGTGAACTGAAAAGAATCATACCAACTTAAAGGAATTAAAAATGGCTTGCTTAAAGTTATTCCATTTGACGTCTTGAGGCATAGAACTTCCTGAGTGCTGAAGCCTTTTTCTCAGCACTTACCACTAGACTGCATTTTCCCGCTGTTTCCTCCTCTTGGTTTACTGCCCCAGATTCACCTGTTTCCTTCACGTGGTCTCTCCTTTTCCCCCACACCATGGACTAATGATATATGAAACCAGTGTATTTTCTTTCATACCCAGAAGACTACTGGAGAGGTCATTTCTTGACTTTTTGGAAGAGAGGAGCAATTTTTTAAAAAAAAGATTATTTGTACTGGAGAGAATTTGTGGAAACTGGCTGAATACTTTAAAAAATCTCAGGGTCTGAGGGGATGATTCTTTCTGCACCAGGCAAATAGAGCAGTCTGAAGATAAACAGTAGAAATTAAGTTTGATGCATTTCCTTAATATCTTGGGGGATGAGAGTACTTTGCCTCCAGATAGGGAAGCTGGGTTGAAGGATATCCTTTTTTGGTTTATTCCCCTCATTGAAGGAGAGCAAATAATGGACTAAGGTTATTGTGTTACCTAAAATGCAGATTCCCTGTGGTTGGTAAGGAGTGTGGTTCTACTTTGATACATTTTTATGTGGTTGGGATAGTTTGACGATCCTGGGGTTTGCTGGTCAGGCCACTGAGCACCTAGGTGTGCATTTCAAACAGGCACTAGGAGGCATTTTCCTCATTCTTTGTCTCCTATTTCTGAGCTTTTCTTCTGTTATGGAGCAGCAAGGAGATCCCACTGCCTCTGTTAGGTTGGGTTTTCTTAGAAAGCAGAGTCAATGAGACGAGCTTATGTGCAGGTAGTTCCTTTTGTGAGGTATTATAAGGGATGGGGGTGTTCAAATCATGAAATAGGGAGAGGGGAAAGCCAGGACAAAGGTATATTAAAATGGTCACCAATGCAACTGGGCCCAATCCCACTGGGAGTCCTCTGAGTAGCCTTGTAAAGTGCACCTCGGAGTTATTCACCCAAGGGACAGAAAGCAGGAGCATTTAACTGCTGCTTCTCCCGCTCCACAGGCCAAGAGTTGTCCCGTGAGATTAACTTCCTCACTCTTTCACATCTGTGCACATGAGAGTGTCTTGCACCCCTTCTGTGTCAGAGATTCCCCAAGGAAGAACAGAAGTGATCCTGGGTGTAGCTGAGGTAAAGTTGCTGCTGGGCACACCTGGGTGCAGCTGGTTGCCAAGGCAACAGCTGAAGTCAAAGGTGGGCTGAGACGATGTGAGGTGGAACACAAAGGTATCTGACAGTCTGTGCCTCAAGGGAGGTGTGGCCCCAGGCATCTCAGGGTGGCCTTGAGATTCAAGGGAAAGCATAGTTTTTGGGCAGACGGCAGGCAGTCTACAAGACTATGTTGATGTCTATCTGTCTTGGGGGCTTCCCTAGTGGTTCAGAGTGTAGAGAATCTGCCTGCAAGGCAGGAGACCCAGGTTTGATCCCTGGGTCGGGAAGATCCCCTGGAGAAGGAAACGGCTACTCACTCCAGTGTTCTTGCCTGGAGAATTCCATGGTCAGAGGAGCGTGGTGGGCTACAGTCCATGGGGTTGCAGAGTTGGACACGGCTGAGTGACTGATTCTTACTACTACTTCCCATCTGTTTCACTGATTATTTTCTAAAATTCTCCTGCTGTGGGACTATAGGATGCTGTGTTCCCCCCATCCTCATTGGTTTGAGACACAGGGGTTCAGCTGGTCACTTCCTGCATTGTCTAGTGTTTGAGTCAGGATCCCAATAGCACTCTCAAGAGGGTGAGCCAAGAAAAGAGTGTAATCACAGAGTCTAGGTACAGTTCAGGGGAAGCAGCACTGGGGGGAAGTCCTACCAGCTTTAGGCTGCAGGAGCAAGGGGAGGGAGCATTGCAGAGCCCTGGGACCTGTAGTTGTGGCTGGAGTAGAGGCTGTAGGAGGGAAGCCATGACCTTCAGGAGAAAGACCTGGAGACCAGCAGGCAGCTGGGAAAAGAAATGCCTTGATTTCACTCTCCTCTTGGCCTCTGCTCTCCTGCTGGTGCCCCCTGTTGGCTGACCCCAGAGGACAAGGGAGCCTGAGGTAAACGTCCACGTGGTTCAGCCTTTCTGGGCACAGAGCAGAGTGGAGAAGGGTAGAGAGTGAATTTGGAGGGATAAATGGAAAATACCCAGTGAGGCTGGCACACACTGTTGGCAGTTTATGTTCAATTCTATATTATTGGGCTTCTGGGTGCTATTCATACCTACTTAAAGATGGCTTGCTTTAGCACAGATAAAGAATCTTTAGCCCTGAGAAATCACTGGCTTACTATTGATCTAGCTTGGGGGGATGTAGCCCAGAGTGTGGCTAGATGGATCACTGTGGGGTTTTAGTACATTCAAAGTTTTTCAGAAAATATTTTTTTAACAATGAGATTGGAGAGACATTTTATTTACTGTGTAAAAATCGTGCTGGCCCATAAACAAGGAATTGAAGGGGAAAGATGAGATTAAGAAGCAAGTTCATGGTTTGCAATGGTGGTAAGGAAACTTTTCTCTTTCCTAATTTCTTTTGTTGCAATTTTAATGCAGTTTTTGCAGTAAATTAAAAATAAAGAGAAGCCACTAGTTACTTGATGAGTTTGTTTGGACTTCTGGACAACCATGCTGGCTTTACCAAATATCTTGGATAAGAGAAGCTTTCAACATGAATATTTCTTGCCCGAGTCTTGGAAACTTAAACTAGAATCCATGTGAGGTTCATTTAATAGACCCCTCTAGGTTTTTAAGCATTTTTTCCCATAATTACTTCTGTTTTCTTTATAAGCAGTTTTATGGGGAGTGGAGGGGAGGTATTTTCCTTTACCCCTTCAAGTGGCTTTGTGCCCAGTTCCCAGGTCACTGGATGCACAGAGTGAGATACAGTCTCTTATACAACTTCAGTTCAGTGGCACATCTAGTGTGCTGAGGCCTGTCCTTACTTTGGGGAGGCATAGGGAAAAAAGTTGCATGTTGTGGGGAGCCAGGGCTTCATCAGATTGCTGCAATCAGCAGGCGCTTTCCCACCTCACCTCGCCCCTGGTGGGGAGGCTGCTGCCCTCAGCAGTCAAAGCTGGCTGTCACTAATATTTATCAGCACACACAGATCAAATGCCAGATGGTGTTTCTAGGACATGACCCTGAGAAGTGGGGATGGGTGGCTTTAATACATCTCCTTTTAACCGCAACTGCAAACCTGACTCCAACATCTTGGGACTGTCATGAGAATTTGCCCTGAGAAAAATGTTTTAGTTGAAAGGCATTGTTTCTGATCTCATAGTCTATGACCAGTTGACAAGTTATCTGAGCTGAGCTGGCTCAGCGGCCTGGCTTCCAGATGTGAACTGGTAGTTTAGTTTTCCAGTCTCCTGTCACCCCTATCTGCCCAATAAGGACACTTAAGGACACTTTTTTTTTTTTTAAGGGGAAATAAGTAGCTTGCTAGTTCCTGGCATATATCTGATGTCATCAGGTGGGGACTGCATCTGAAGAGAATTTTGTTTGTATGAAATAGAGATGCCTACTGTCTGTCTAAACAATGGAAAGACAGTTTTCTGTCTTAGCTGAGTGACAGGAACCAGTAGAAGCTTAAGGCAGAATTTACCAACATTTGATTATGGCCTCTGGATTTATTAAAAGACTACCTGGGAAAGTTTGTTGTTGTTTTTTTTTTTTGCCTAAGCATGTTTGCCTGATATCCTTATCCTTGGGTGAAACAATTAATTTTGAATTGTTTGAAATGTCTTGAAGTTCAGCTATGCATTTGAGATGGAGTCCAATTAGACAAGGCATGGGCCCTGTCCTGTAGGGGCAGAGTGATGGGGATCAGAATTGAAGGCCTGGGTCCTGTAGACATTCTCACAGCCAGTTTGGTTTCAGTGCCAACTTTCTTGCCCATTTGAAAACTGGAATTGTGGTTTGCATGCTTAGTCTTCCGGCATCAGTTCATGTATTATAGTAGCGATCTTGCTAGTTTCACAGATGGATGAAACTAGCTTTCATCTTTACCTGTTCAAAGCTTTACCTGTAACTATTGCTGTGAACTAGCAGGAAATGGCAACCCACTACAGTATTCTTGCCTGGGAAATCCCATGGACAGGGGAACCTGGTGAGCTACAATTCACAGGGTCACAAGAGTCAGACTCGACTTAGCAACTAAACCACCACTACAACAACAGCAAGATAATGGATTTTATGTGTCACCTGTTGCTAATTTCCAAAAGAGATCACTAAATGCTTACCTTGTGGGATTCTTGTGCGCTTGAATGAAACAGCACATCTAATTATTTTACAGTAAGGTTGCTTTTATTTAAATTATCTATTATAAACTAGATCTTTTCCTGCCTCAAAAACAAAAAAATGGGAAACGTGGGAGAGAATGTGCTAAAATCCCAAAGACAGCATGTGTGTGAGGCTGGTGATCAGGAAAGGAACACAGCTCAGCCTCCCGACTGAGAGAGGATGCACAGGATCAGCCATGTCTGCAAAGCGTCCTGTAACTAGCACAGGCAGAGGTCCAGGCTGTTTACAGGTGCTCCTGAAGCCCACATATCAGAGGTGGGAGTCCAGTTTCCCCAGCGTTGCCATCCACCTCCAGGGCAGAGTCATCAGATAAGAGATTCCCAGACCCAGCCTTTTCTCAGGCCCCAAGTCTCTGACGGAGAACTCCCTCGGGCTCCACTTTGTAACTGTAGCCGAGCCCCACGCGAGACCAAGGGCAAGTGCAAGGACAAGAGGAAAACATCGAGTTGTTTCAAAATCGGAGACAAATGTAAACTAATATAAAAATAATAGCACTCCCTTGACCCTGTATCTTTGAGGCTTCCAGAGCCTCAGAGCTCTCTAATGGATTGTTTCATGGTTTAATCTGCCTTGTGTTTCTCTGAATTTAGGGATACTGGGAGAGCTGGGCACAGGACTCTAGGAACTGAAACAAAGAATAGAAAAACAAGGAATGCTTGGCCACTGTAAATTTTTAAAATATTTTTTGTTCTCTTCTCAGAATATATCACATCATACATACTCTAGAAAAAGAATTCATACAAGAAGGTTTTTCAAAGAAATCAGTATGTGTGTCTGTACAAAATGTGCATCTCTAAATATATTATTTATATTTGCCAATGATACACTTTGCTTATCTCATTGGAATAATAAGAAAAATACTAGTAAAAATAATAGTAGATTTACGTGCATTCCTCCTCACTCTCCCCCACTCCCTCTTTCTTTGAAGATTTCTAAAATTCATCTGCAAGATGAAATTCAGAGATGGTAAAAAAAAAAGTCAAGCTTTCATTGTTCATACTTAACAATTTAGAAATGAGATACTTATTTGTTGTAACTTTAAAATTCAATTCATTGTGTTGATCATGCATCTACTAAGTGCCTAGAAAAAAATCAATACACAACTCAGTTCTTACTCCTAAGAAGTATAGGGTTGTGTCAGAGGTGGTTGGAGGAACTGTGTGTATGTCTGTGTTCTGTCGTGTCCGACTCTTTGTGACCCCGTGGACTGTAGCCCTCCAGGAATCTCTGTCCAAGGGACTTTCCAGGCAAGAATACTGAAGTGGGTTGCTGTTTCCTCCTCCAGGGGATCTTCCTGACCTAGGTATCGAACCTTCGTTCTCCTGCATTGGCAGGCAAGTTTTTTACCACTGAGTCACCTGGGAAGTCAGAGGTGGTTGGAGGAACTGGAGCTGCAGTAAACAGAGACAGCAGGAGAAGGCAGGGGTAGAGAAGTGTTATGATAGTATGGATGTGTATGTGCAAATGCTAAAGAAGCTTTGGGGTGGTCAGAAGAAAATGAACCAGGGATGCCTGGAAGACCAGAAATGTCAGGTACAGTTAGGGATGAAACATGTGGGGCTCTTGAGAGATTTTTTTCTCCTCACAAATAGGCTTCAATGAAGCAATTGCTTATGTCCAGTGCTAAGCTTGGCACACAGGGAGGCCAAAGATTGCAGCGAATGATATGTGCCATGTTGCCTTCCTCCCCTGAGTGGAGGATGGAAGCAACTGGAAAGCCCTTCTCACCTGGCTCCAGGAGACAGCAGACTGAACTGATTTTCAATGAACACATAATCCAGCTGCTGGAAACGATGGCCGGATGTCAGCCTTGGCGGTCGTTGGAGATGCGGCTCTGGGAGTGCAGTGGCTCCAGGCGTTGCTTATTCTCTCCGGATGCCCACCTGGAGTGGGACTTTTGCAAGTCGTAGTCTGTGCAAGTTGTGTAGTATTAGTTCTGATGCTCCATGTTATTTTGAGGCCCCTAGGATCCTTCCTGTCTTCCCATTTAAGTGTCACCACTCAGGGAGTTCTGTCTGGATGGCCCTACCTAAAGGGGTCACAGCCTCTATTATTCTTTGGCACAGCATCCTGTTTATTTCATCCATGGCACTTTTCACAATCTCATTATTTTGCTTGTTAGTTTTGATGAGGATAGCATTCCCTGTAAAATAAGACGGCATTATGTGCCAGTAATTTTAGAGAAAGAAAAGTTAAAATCTCAGTGTGTTTTCAGCTCTCCTTTCGAATGGCCTTCTGGAAGTTTACTTATGACTATAGGTTTGCCTCTCCTCTCCTTGCTGAGCATCACTGGGTTTCCACTTTTCCACCTGAGTGTCACAACTCCATGGCCTTCCTCTGAAAGGTGCTCAGGTCCCCCACCTACCCCCAGAGTAGTCTTGAGGCAGCCAGACACTGGGAATGGTGGGTCCAGTCTCTGGGCGGTGGACACACTTGTACCGTCTGTACAATGCAATTCTTTTGTATTTTAATTTGTTTTTATTTTTTTACCATGCCATGTGGCATGGGGGATCTTTGTTCCCTGACCAGGGTTCGAACCCATGGCCCCTGCATTGGATGTGTGGAGTCTGAACCACTGGACCGCCTGGGAAGTCCCTGAACAATGTACTTCTTATCAATAACAAAAATGTGTTTCAAGTTCCGAGTCTGTGGTCTCTTTGCTGCCTGATATAGCTGGCCTTTCATGTCTGTCTGCCCTACTGGATTTTTCACACCAAGAGAAGAGGGCCTCTGTCTGTCTTATTGTTTGTTATACTCCAAGGCTGTGGCATAGTATGGGTCTGATCCATGTATCCTGGATTCTCAGTCAAGTGAGATCTTTGCTTCTTCCTGTTTCTTGAGTCACATTTTACCCCTGGAGTGCCACCATCTCCCAACCTGTGTAGCCCATCTCAACCATGAGCCAACCAAATTTGCAGGGTGAAGAGGAAGTAGAGGCGGGACCACTTCTGGTTCTACTAGTTGGTTTTCAGCTCTATTCTAGGGAGTTTGGGGAAGGAATCGGAACTCTGAAGAGTCCCAAGATGTCCCTTGTGGCCCCTCAACCCCTGACTCCAACTTTCCAATGCAGCCTTGTGGCAGTCGTTTCTCCATGGCCCCTCCTGTCCTCTTGCCCTCTCTCAGGCTGGCTCCCTATGTGGGCTGTTCTTGTTCTTGAATGCCTGGATTGCTCTTTATCTACTCGCCATCTGTGTAAGGGGATCCTGCCAAGATGATCAGATGTGAACTCAGTGCCAGAAACATTTTAATTAATTTATGGTGATAAAATGCGAAAAGAAAACCATTGAGGAAAGCCTGGGCCAAAGAAAATTAAACATAAGAGGAAACAAAGAAACTAGAGCCATGCGGCCTTGGAAGGAAGGGCCCAGTTGGCAAAGGAGCCAGCAAACACTTTCTTTCTTGCCCTCTTCACTTTTTTAATAACACCCAGGTGGAAAAGCCGCAGAGGGCCTGGGGACTGGAGGGTGGGGACCGGAGGAAACGAAGTAGCCTGCTGTTGGCTTAGGCTTCTTGATCAGGGCAATTGACCACAGGTGGGTAGAAAACATAAGGCAAGGCTGCAGGATTGCAGGCCCCTCTGGTAGTGGGTGTGGCCAGTGCTTTCCAAGAGGGAAGCAGAAAAGGGAAGTTTCCTAAGCTGCAGCTCCGAAAACACTTTGGTGGATGTAAATAGTGGTTATCAGGGGGTGAGGGTGGAGTGATAAAATACACGTTTCAGGTACAAACTTACAATGAGTAGTAAACAAGCCATAGAGAGCTAATGCAGAGTAGAGTGAATATAGACAATATTGTGCTGTAATGATGTGATATAATAAATATTACTAAAATGGCAATCATACTGCAATATGTAAATGTATCTAAGTAAAAAGAGAAAACGTTCAGTAGATATTTAAAGAAGTCTGTAAGACAAATTTCTCAGTCATTCCTTCTAATTGAACTTGAGGTGAAGATAAAAGGGGAAATGCTTGTGAACCAGCACATAGGAATTCTATCCAAATAAATTATTTTTTCTTATTTATTCAGATATTATATCTTTATGGGCTTCTCTGGTGGCTCAGCTGGTAAAGAATCCGCCTGCAATGAAGGACACCTGAGTTCAATCCCTGGGTTGGGAAGATCCCCTGGAGAAGGAAATGGCTACCCACTCCCCTATTCTGGCCTGGAGAATTCTATGGACTATGTAGTCCATGGGTTGCAAAGAGTTGAACCCAACTGAGCGACTTTCACTTTCACTTTATATCTTTATATTAATAGATTTGATGTTTTTAATCCAACTGTTGTAATTCTAGGAAAAAACAGACTTCAAAACAAGTAGGAGAAGAATATAGCAGTGAAAGGGAAAGATCGGGGTGCATTGATTTCAGACAGGGAAAAAGTTAGACAAACTTCTCAGAGATCTGGAGAAATCTAGAGATTGAACTGCCTATTTGTCCTAACTAAGAGGGAACTATATAAATTTAAATAAATTCGTGCCAAACTTAGTAAAGGATTATTTATACAGCTGATTTAATAGAATAATAGAATCTTATAGTTGTAAGTAACTTCATACTATGAGTCTGAATCAGAACTACCTAGAGAGGTTTTTTTTCCCCCATTAAAAAAAGGATTGGGCCCCTACTACGAGCATTTATGGAGTGGGGCCTTGGCATGTGCATTTTAAAAAAGCTTGTAAGAGAGCCTGACATGGATTCCCATGAATTTATTCATCCATTCATTTCGCATGTATTGCATGCCTGCTATGGGCCAGACACTATGGTAGGGGCTGGTGACACTGTGGTCAGGAGAAAAACGACATGATCCCTGCTCTCATGGAGGTGTGGTCTCTGGATAATGCATGTCCCTTTCATTTTCAGTTAAAGACACTGTTATTCTGAAAGCTGAAGTGACCTTCCCTGGATCACCTCCCTGGTTTACAACTACTTGGAATGGAATTATAAACTGGAAATTGAAACAAAACTATACTCTGATCTCCCAATTCTTATTTCCATGTTCCTCCCACTATCTACCTTTGTTGATTTTTTGATTATCTTTTATCTAAGTAAAGTATTTGAGGTTCCAGTTGTACTCAAAAAACTGCTAGGTTTGGATCCTATTTGAAAAACTTGCTCTACCATGTGTTAGCTTTAAGACAGTGTAACCTATAGCAACCTCTAATAGAACAGAATCTAAAATAGAATCATGCCTGCCACACTGAGGTGGAGGGACAGGATGGGGTTACTGATGAGACAACATAAGTGGAAATACCTGTCCAGAAGCTGGGGCTTTTGGAGAACTCAGTTATTGGAAAATTCTGGCCGGTTCTATGCAAGAAGTCTCAGATCTTACTGGGTGTTTCTGGGGGGTGCGGTGCATGGGGAGCTAGATTGAGTACTGGCAGAGGGACCAAGTCTGCCTCACTCTTTGGAATGTGCCAAGTCAGTGTTGGGCACATTGGCATCAGGTGAATCCTGCCATCCAGTGGTACACTTAGGAGGCCAGTGGTTGGTCTCTGGGGCTCATGACAAGGCACTGGCAGCCTTTCTAGAGCAAGCCAGAAATTCACAGGCACAAAAAGAGTCTGAACTGAGAAGTTGCAGGAAGATCTGGAAACAGGGCCTGGAGTGCAGTGGTGGTGATTTCAGAAGCTCTCAGTGAATAGGTTTCCTGTGCAGACCTGCCCCAGGGCATGTTGTAGTTACTTTCTAGGAGGCTTGTTGCTGACCAGCTCAACAACCTTGATCTGAATCTTGAATGACTTTCTCTGTCAGAATAGAAGTCATCACCCAAACTTGCTCCAGGTGTCAGAACCGTATCTTGGTACCAACTTAGAAAGGAAGAGTTGAGAAGAAACTGGTTTGATCAAGCAGCAAGAATCTGATCTAAAATGTAGCTCTCAAATCTATTTCAGATCTTTATTATTTAAGAGAACATAGCACCACCCCTAGGAATATAGCCAAGAGAAATAATATACACGTTGGCCAGAAGACACATAAAAGAATGTCCATAGCAATGTTATATGTAATGCTGGACGCAACTCAAATGCTCATCAACAGGAAGGTGGATGAATTCGTGGTGGTATAATCACATAACGCATTGTATAGTGATGAGGATGAGCAAACCATAAATACACGAAGCCACAAGCTTGACTGTCACAAACAAAATATTAGCACAGGAAGCCAGATGCAAAAAGGTACCTTCACTGCTTCTACTTACATGATGTTCAAAACAGGCAAAACTTATTTATGATATGGGAGAAGGAAATGGCAACCCACTCCAGTAATCTTGCCTGGAAAATTCCATGGGCAGAGGAGCCTGGTGGGCTAAAGTCCATGGTGTCACAAAGAGTTGGACATTACTAAGTAACTAAACCGCAACAGCTAGAAGTCAGGATAGTGGATACTTTTGATGGGGGGCAGTGACTGGAGGAGCATGCAAAGTCAGTTTCTGGACTGCTGGTGATGTGCTGTTTCTTGATCTGGGTGTTGGTCACATTGGAGTATTGAGTTGATAAAAATTCACTGAGTTATGTACTTAGGATTTGTGCCCTTCATATGTATACACTGAGCTTCAGTGAAAAATTCATAAGGAGGAGGAGCATGTTAATATGTCTGCACTGTAATGGTCCTAGATTGCTGCCTAGTCTGGAAGTCTCCATTGTGGTTTTTCCACCAGTGAAGTAATAAAATAATACCCGGCATTTTCTTCTGTCTGGGAGAGGAGAGTAGACATTCAATACAGTTTTTAAATAAGTGAAGAATGGGTCATAGCTTTCCTGTGGGACAGGTAAGCTATTAAGTAAGAGAGTCAGGGAATTAAAAAAACCCTCTAGGGAAATTTCCAATATCACAGATTTTTATTATCTAAACCATGGTGTCCGACCTTTAGGAGGGGAGCCTCACACCTGTGTGCACCATCTGGCTTAAATGTGCCTGTGCAACCTCGGAGTCCTCCTTGTCTGTGTGGCGAGCAGCCCAGACTCTGGGTGGTGTGGAACCTTCCTGTGAGGAGCTTTTCCTCTGTTCCACAGACCCTAGAGCCCTCCCTGAGGCCCAGTTCAGTTGGATCTTTGAGGTCCTCTCTGTGTAAATGCTGCCTGGTCTTCTCTTGATCTTTGATGAGAAAAATGTGAGTGGGAGATGTTTGACCTAGGGGCATGGCTTATAGCAGAAAAGTAAATACCTCATCTTGCTGGGGTGCAAAAAAGTGAACAGGTACCATTAACAGGCTGACTGAGTCTCCCTGCATGACACTGAGACCCTGTCCTATCCATAAAACCTGGATTTTGCTTCCTTTTCAAAGGCTCAAAAAAACATTGTATTATGCAACTCAAATCTAAGAAACAGCACAATATCAAGAAGCATGTACCTTGTGAAACCAGGTGACTCCTTTGTTTCTAAAGGTAGTTGCACTTCCCTTGGCCCTGGTGAGACAGAGCAAGAAGTCTGAATTTTCAGAGCACAACCCCAGAACTGGGTTCTCTGCTGCTGTGTTGAATGTGGCAATCCACATTCCAGCAGGCTGTGAGCCTTCTGCCAGGGTCTCTTGAAGATTTGCTTTTTTTCTGATGATGTTGCCTGATTAGCTTGTGTAACAGGAGTATCTGTGTTTTGCCCAAGTGTTAGACAATGATGACATTTGCAAAGAGATGAAGCTGAAGAGGGAATCCTGACTTTCAAAGACGGTCTGGTTCACAGGGTCTTGTGAAGCCTGTCTGGAGGCCCAGACACCCCAGCTCTGGTACTCAGATCTCACTCTTGGCCCCGGACATTATCCTCGGCGGACAGCCATCTTTAGGGTAGGTGCCAGTGGTGGTCTCTTCTTTTGCATTGTTGGGGACTGAGGAGAGAGGGGTGGAGGAGGAGAATGGAGAAGAACTGGGTGGCATAGTCTTTGGAACTACCAAAATATGCCAAGAGGCTCTAGGTGTTGAAAGGCAAACCAACAAACATATAATTAGCATTGAGCCCTGGGTCTGTTACTGATGGCTTTTCCTTGACTTTGCTTCTAACAGTGTAACCCAGAGATCCAATTTTGGAGTGTCTAAGAGCTTTCCCTTTTATTCATTTGACAGAATGAGGAAAATTGACTGTAAAGGTCTTTTCAAATCTGCCTATGTGAACTTGGGAAGGTCTGTGGTCATGTCCCCCTTGGGCCTCAGTTTTCTTCTCTGCTATAAAGCAAGCAAATTAGAATCTGATCTCTCAGGTCCCTTTCAGCATTCCAGAGTTTCTTCCAAACAGCTTCCCTGGGACGTGCTATCATCAGAGACTTCAGTTAACATCCAAAAGTGTCTCCTATGAAGGATAACGTTGTAAGCCTCATTTACACAAATACCTCAGTTCAAATGTGTCTGCCAAATATACTCGATACTTTGAGGATCCGGGACACAGGCTTGGTTCATTTATGTTGGAGGAGAAAAGAGGAACATTCTGCAGAAAGGGGAGCTGACCAGCAAGCTCAGGATTGGGTGATGTTCTGTGGTGGGCACTCTGCCCACCGTCTTACATGAAAGGTTATTTGAGGCAAATGGCACAATTTCTTTATAACCCTTATAACTGGCATCAGGAATTTGAAATCCTTTGTGATCCCCAGCTGGAAAGAGAAGGCACCTAGTCTTTGAGATGGACCCTAGTAATGCCCCTCCTTTTATTCACAGCCATGTGTTGTCTCTTCCCCTTGGGTACAGGCTGGACCTGGAATCTTACACCTTAATTGATTGCAAGGATATAGGGGGAGGATCTATTCATATTTGTCATCAATATACACAAATACTCAATACTTCAGATGTCACCAGTGAGAATCCATCAATCAATCGCCAATTTCTAACAGTCATTATCCTTGTAAACAAGCTGCTACATTCACTTAAAAAAGCAGCAAGGGCCTGCTTCTGTCATTGAGCAAATTAATTTGCAAGACTTGAGTTTGATTGAGATATGGATTTGAAGCATTTTTTAGTAGCAGCCTCTGGATTATGGGTTTCTTGAAGAGAACTCCAGCTGGCAACTGCAGGTCTGTGCATTCTTGAGTCAAATGTTTTCTGAGCTTGGCAGCTCAACCCCAGACTTACAGCTGAAACCAAGGTACACACTCAATGTCCCTTTGCATGGAATGAATTATCTTAAAGGGAGTTATAGACAAGTGGTAAATAAGGGTACATTTGCAGAAGAGTTTTAATTTCTTGTTCATATCCAAGATGGCCAAACTCTTAGTTTCCTGTTTTTCTTTCCATTTATTTCTTGCTTTCTCATTCTTCATCTGGTACTCTAGGGTCTTCCTGACACCTGATGGAAATAAAAGAAATGTTCTTTAGCCAAAGGTTACAGTTTCCCACCACTCTAAGCAGGGTTCAGAAGAAGAGGTGTGAGGTAGAGAGGGGGTTTGAGTGGTGGAATTGCTCCAGCTGTCTTTGGATTGCCAAGGAATCTGAGTCCCTGGCTGCCAGAGGTTGCGCAGGTGTAACAGTCATGGCTCAGACTGAGTGGGTGTCCCAAGGTTCTGTCTGTGCTGGACATCTGGCCATTGGGCCCATGCTTCTTTGAAGATATATTCAGACTGGGCTGCCTGTAACATCAAGAATGGCCAGATACCCTGGGCTGGGCTGCCCAGGTTCAGCAGCCCATCGGTGTTTTCAAGATGTATAGCTCAGAACTAAGGACATCACTGAGGACCCACACTCCAAACACTATTCTTTTAGGTGCTCTGCCCAACGCCTTTGTCGATGCACCAGTCCATTCTGCATTGAAGGTCTATAGGCTTCAGTGTCCCTGAGGGGCAGCTGGGTGACTTAAGAAAGCCTCATTACTAGCTGTGATTTGGGGATTCCAGGTCAAAGGGAACGTAGAGCTTGAAATCCCCTTTTCAAAATACTCCTAAACTGGTAAACAGAAATCAAACAGATTAGATAAAGATTTGCAAAAGAAAAGTTAAATTGTCCATGGAGCTACTTCCTGTTTTCAGAAAGGTTCTTCAGAAAAGTTGTTTTGAAGGCAGCAACTGGTGATAGGTATCCATCCACCCTAGAGAGTCTCGGGGGATCTAGCTGTCGATGAGCATTCTACCTTTGCTTATAGTGACTGATTCCCTTTCCTCCTGCAGACCAGAGTTTTCAAAGTAAACCCTGAAGTGACTGAGGAATTGACTTTCAGCCCATGTACACATTGGTTTGGTGGATGTGGGTGGCGTAAGGGCCGTGTGGCAGTTCTCGTGCTTCCTGAGAGCAGCCAACACTCATTAAACATGATTTGTGCGATGAGCAGAAATGGCGTTGCCCTCCGGGAGCTCCCAGGCTCCGGGTCCCTCAGCTGGTTGGGACTGCTTGGACTGGGCCCATGGAAAGACTGCCCTGTCCTGGCTCTTCTCCTCTGGGCAGAGTTTGCGCTGACCAAGCTCCAGTGTGCTTTGCTTTCTAGTCCGCCTGGGTGGGTGAGAAAGGAGCAGGTTTCTTTTGGGTGGGGAGGAACATTCCTTTCTTCCTGTGGGGAAGGTGGTATTTATGTTTCTCAGAAAAGAGGTTTCTGGAGAATAACATATTGCTATATGCTTTGGATGTTTGGGATAAAAAGAGAACAATTTAAGCAATCTATTTCTCTTCTGAAGTGCTGTCAGAAGGGTCAAGAGGGAGTACAGCCTAGGAGAGCCCTTCTTCAGATTTAGTGTGTGAGGAAAGCAGTGGTGCTGAACTCTGCTTAAAATCACCTTGGAGCTTTAAAAACACATGCACACACGCACACACACACACACACACCAATGCTGAATTCCACCCCAAACCGATTAAGTCCGACTCTCTGGGCGGTGAGGCCTGAGTCTTGGTATTTTTTTTTAAAGCTCCCCAGGTGACTTTTATGTGTGGCCAAGGCTGAGAGTCCCAGCAGTGGGGTATTGTGTAGCTTATATTAGAGGGTGAGGGAGATAGCATCTTGATTATCTGAGATTAAAGGAAAAAAAGAGAAAAGGCCTTCTCTGAGTCAGCCATTGTGCTGAGCACTTGTTTTAAATTATCCCATAATCTCCACGACACTGCGAGGTATATGTGATGCATCACTCTCTCTGTCTTGCAGGAAAGGAACTGAAGCTTAGAAGGATTAGCTGACTTGTGCAAGGTCCCCCAGCTAGGAAGTGGTGGAGCTAGAGTGTGAGGGAAGATCTCTCTGATTCCAGAGCCACTAAACCACGTACTCTGACCTACTTAGGGGCTGATGGAGCAAAAGGACCCCAGGCTTTGGGAGGATGTGTTTATGGCTATGGTAATGCTCTTCAGAGTCCCTTGGACTGCAAGGAGATCAAACCAGCCAATCCTATAGGAAATCAACCATGAATATTCACTGGAAGGACAGATGCTAAAGCTCTAATAATTTGGCCACCTGATGCGAAGAGCCAACTCATTGGAAAAGAACTTGATGTTGCGAAAGATTGAGGAGGAGAAGAGGGTGACAGAGGATAAGATGGCTGGATGGCATCACTAACCTAATGGACAGGAGTTTGAGCAAACTCCAGGAGATAGTGAAGGACAGGGGAGCCTGCCATGGGGTCACAGAATCAGACACAACTTAGTGACTGAACTACAATGGGGCAGTCCATAAAGACAAGTAATTTTAAGAGGGTTTTAAGGTTCCTCGCTGTGCAGCTTTCATTTGCCCTTCCCAAGTTTCTTGCTGCTTTTGCTTTCCCTCTCATTCAGTTCTGCTTCTTCTGGCTTTCCAGAAGATAAGCTGGGCCAGTACCTATCAAGACTGGAATTCATTGTCTTTCTGTCCAAACCTGTTTCTTTTCCTGCAAACTTGTCCTCCAGAGGTTAACCTCCATCCTACTGGGCACTCCAACCTGAAAATTGAGACTTGTCTTCAAACCTTTACATATTTTTATATCCATCCCCTGCTCCCAAATGTTGATGGTGGAGCTTGATCTGAAGACAGCTCCTAATCATAAGAAATCCTCCTCATTTATGTTCCTCATTGCCGTAAGACTGTTGCATTAGTCTTTTTTACCTTCTTCCCCTCATTTGACGATTTCCTTACAGAAAAAGAATGACATTCATTTAAAAACAGGAGTGAAACACATTGTAAACTTTTCTGAGTGTGCCTTTTCATACCATTTTGAATTTTGAAGACACGTTAATGTTCTACCTATTCAAAGAATGAAATAAATCTGCAATGATGCAAAGTGAAAAAGCATCCTGAAACTGGATGAAAAATGAAACAAATGAACCCAGGTGTTTTTCAAATGAATGACATGACCACAATGAATGGGGGCAGGGGGAATAACCAATTGAAATTATTTATGAACACAGGGTTTTGAACTAAATACGCACAGTCTTGGAGGGCTGGGGAGATGGAGAGAATAGCAGACAAGTCCTGAACTCTTTCTAGTAGGTTTGTTTTTTGGGAGAAGCCCTTCTGAAACCCTTTTAGATTTAGTATAGAATTGAGTAATGAGTGCGTTAGTTCGTATTGGTGGGAACAGGTATTGTCATTGTGTAATAGGGGAGCTACAAATGTGGAATGAGGAAGTCAGGAAAGGAAACTGAAGGGATGGATTTGAATTTGAGACATGTAATGGATTTACAGTTGTGTGTGCGTGTTCTCTAGGGATACATACGTGTGTATTTCCTAGCTTTTTCCACTGAAAAGACCAACAAGTAAGGCCACCTTAGTATTAATAGCAATGAGCACAATTGGTACCCAAATCTTGGTCTCTAATGCCATTTTCTAATAAAAGAAACCAGGGAACCTTGGAGAAAAGGCTGATGCCAAGGCTGGGGCAGGGTAAGATATGGGTTTACTTGATATATCTTATATTAGAAAATATGAAAATACTAAAAAAAAAACAAAACTGAAACCCAATGGGGTATATCACTAGGACACAGAAGTCATTTTGAAGGGATTTCCAGTGGTCAAATAAGAGGTAATCTGAGCATTAAAGTTAAAGGGCTTCCCAGGTGGCACAGTGCTAAAGAATCTGCTTGCCAAGCAGGAGACATGGGTTTGATTCCTGGGTCAGGAAGATCCCCTGGAGAAGGAAATGGCAACCCACTCCAGTATTCTTGCCTGGAAAACCCATGGACAGAGGAGTTTGAGGGCCTATAGTCCATGGGGTTGACTTAGGAACTGAGCACCAGAACACAAAGTTAAAGGCAGTAAATGAATTATAAAGCAGTGAAGAAAAAGGAATTCATGATTCATTCTGATAATAAAGAGATAAATACTAAAGAAAACCATGGAGGAGAAAGGAAGGCTTTTGCCTATAATGGAATGTCAAGTACTTATTGGTGATTATGGAAGGAGTCCTAAAGTTGAAAAATAATCATCTTTGCTTAACCTAAAAATGTCTTCCCTGAAATTGTTTATTAATAGCAATGTAGAAAATAACAACTGTACATAGAATGGAGAAACTGAAAACACTTTGGAGATCGAAATTAGTATCACAAATGAGGGATGAGAAGACATCACATGTGGTCCTAGACTGGATCCTGTATTGCAGGGGTTCAGTTTAGTCGCTCAGTCGTGTCCAACTCTTTGCGACCCCATGAATCACAGCACGCCAGGCCTCCCTGTTCATCACCGTCTCCCAGAGTTCACTCAGACTCACGTCCATTGAGTCAGTGATGCCATCCAGCCATCTCATCCTCTGTCATCCCCTTTTCCTCCTGTCCCCAGTCCCTCCAAGCATCAGAATCTTTTCCAATGAGTCAACTCTTCGCATGAGGTGGCCAAAGTACTGGAGTTTCAGCTTCAGCATCATTCCCTCCAAAGAAATCCCAGGGCTGTAGGGGTAGAATGCTATAAAGGACAGGTTGGGGATAACTAACAAAACTGGAATTAGGGCAGAAGAGTAAAGTATTACAAGATGTTAAATTTACTGAACTTGATAACTATACTGTAGTTATAGCAGTGAATGCATACTTTTATTCTTAGGAAATATATCCTGAGGTGTTCAAGGGTAAATGGCCATGATGCATGTAACATATTCTCAAATGTTTCAGAAAAATAAGTATACACAGATGCGTACATATCTACATAAGTACATATTTTTTAAAAGAGCAAGAGTGAGAACACAAATGATAAAGCAGACAGGGCACAATATCAATAGGCAAATCTGGGTAAAGTATCCATGGAAGTACTTTATACTATACTTGCAAATTTAATTTGAAATTATTTCAGAAAACAATTATTTAAGAATCAAAGTAATACAAACTCTCTCAAATATGCTATATTGTATACCAAACCCTGGTGGCTCAGAGGGTAGTGTTTTCCTGCAATGTGGGAGACCTGGGTTCAGTCCCTGGGTTGGGAAGATCCCCTGGAGAAGGAAATGGCAACCCACTCTGGTACTCTTGCCTGGAAAATCCTATGGACTGAGAAGCCTGGTAGGCTACAGTTCATGGGTCACAAAGAGTCAGACACGACTGAGTGACTTCACTTTCTTTCTATACCAAATTTTAACACTCAGAGCACCACCAGTTCACAAACTCATATTCTCAGCAAATATAACATAGATTTGTTTATTTATTTATAAATGATATATTTGTTCTGATCAGACTTGGCCTTTTAGAAATTCTCTCCTTTCTCTGTTTTCTTTCCCCCGCCCCTGCTTTTTATACATGTTTATAGCTTCTTATAGATCAGCTTGCTTCCAGTGCTGTTTGTAAGTGATTCAGACTTACGTTTTTTTTTTCTTTTGGCCCTGCCACCCAGCATGTGGGATCTTAGTTTTCCAGACCAGGGATCAAACCTGTGCCTCCTGCAGTAGAAGTACAGAGTGCTAACCTTTGGAGCACTAGGAAATTCCCAAGTTATTTTATTTTTAATACAATGAGTATGTACTAAGAACATAAGATATTAATTTTTTTAAGTTGAGATCACACCTATCATTTCATAATAAAAGGGTGTCCCCTACTTAGAAATAGGTTGAAGACCACTGCTAGATAGGCTAAAAACCTAGATTCCTTAAAAGGCATCCAAAGTCTTCATGAAATCATCTCTGGTTTAGCCCCCACACCCTCTAGCCTCACCTTTGTTTCTCAGCTTGTTATACTTCCCTTCCAGTTGCTCCCACACTTCCTTCACCTCCTTCTGTTGCATTCCTGTGGGTCTTTGTGCACTCCTGTGCATGTCCTCTCCCACCACACGTATAAGTGGTAGAAAAGGCAGAGGAACCAGAGATCAAATTGCCAGCATCCATTGAATCATAGAGAAACCAAGACAATTCCAGAAAAATGTCTACTTCTGCTTCATTGACTACACTAAAGTCTTTGACTGTGTGGATCACAACAAACTGTCGAAGATTCTTAAATAGATGGGAATACCAGGGGCTTCCCTGGTGGCTCAGATGGTAAAGCGTCTACCTGCAATGTGGGAGACTTGAGTTCGATCCGTGGGTTGGGAAGATCTCTTGGAGAAGGAAATGGCAACCCACTCCAGTAAAAAGAAAAAAGAGATGGAAATACCAGACCACCTTACTTGCCTCCTGAGAAATCTGTATGCAGGTCAAGAAGCAACAGTCAGAACCAGACATGGAACAACAAACTGGTTCAAAATTGGGAGAGGAATACGTCAAGGCTGTGTATTGTCACCCTGCTTATTTAACTTCTATGCAGAGTACATCATGAGAAACACTGGGCTGGAAGAAGCACAAGCTGGAATCAAGATTGAAGGGAGAAATATCCATAACCTCAGATATGCAGATGACACCACCCTTATGGTAGAAAGTGAAGAGGAACTAAAGAGCCTCTTGATGAAGGTGAAAGAGGAGAGTGAAAAAGTTGACTTAAAGCTCAACATTAAAAAAACTAAGATCATGGCATCCAGTCTTATCACTTCATAACAAATAGATGGGAAAACAATGGAAACAGTAAGAGACTTTATTTTGGGGGCTCCAAAACCACTGCAGATGGTGACTGCAGCCATGAAATTAAAAGATGCTTATTCCTTGGAAGAAAAGCTGTGACCAACCTAGACAGCACATTGAAAAGCAAAGACATTACTTTGCCAACAAAGGTCCATCTAGTCAAAGCTATAGTTTTTCCAGTAGTTATGTATGGATGTGAGAGTTGGATCATAAAGAAAGCTGAGTGTTGAAGAATTGATGCTTTTGAGCTGTGGTGTTGGAGAAGACTCTTGAGAGTCCCTTGGACAACAAGGAGATCCAACCAGTCCATCCTAAAGGAAATCAGCCCTGAATATTCATTGGACAGGTTGATGCTGAAGTTGAAGCTCCAATACTTTGGTCACCTGATGCAAAGAACTTACTCATTGGAAAAGACCCAAATGCTGGGAAAGATTGAAGGCAGGAGGAGAAGGCGATGACAGAGGATGAGATGGTTAGATGGCATCACCAACTTCATGGACATGAGTTTGAGCCAGCTCTGGGAGTTGGTGATGGACAGGGAAGCCTGGTGTGCTGCAGTCCATGGGGTTGCAAAGAGTCAGACTCAACTGAGCAACTGAACTGAACTGAAGTGGTAGACTGTCAGTCATAGAGGCATCTCTCCCTGGAAGCTTCCTCTGAGGGTCCCACTCTAGCCCAGGCAGAGGGCTCACCCTTGCTTGGGGCCATTGCTGTATCTTGTTTGTGCCTGTATTACAGCAATTACCACATTGTTCTGTAATTATTTCCTTCCTTCTCTGCCTTCTCTGAAATATCCCTTGAGAGCAGGGACCAGATCTAGCTGGATTTCTGTAGGTGTGTACAGAGGGGTGTGCAGTATGGTTGAGTTGGTGGTGGCTGGAGTGGGCTCCCACCTGCTCAGCCAGGCTCTGGACAGCACCTCTTCCCTGCGCTCCATCTATGACCTCCGGGTGGTGGTGACTTGAAGCTGGGTCGGGTGGCAGAATTTACACCATGGAAACATGCACCGCCAGCAGGGAAGTATCCTTTTCTTTCTGGTGCCGAAGTGGGAAGTGATCAAGATGTGAATCTGGAGGTTGCCAGAGTTGTGTTTCCTGGAAAACCCAGATTGAAGGGATGATGCTGACGCATGGAGAGAAGCACAGGAACAAGACGTGAAAACCAAGTGCATGAGCATTTCAGCCCCCTGCTCCTCAGGCTAGATCCACACTGGCTCCATAGCTGAGTCCGGTGAGCCAAGAAATTCCCACTTTCCTCCACATTTTCTGTGGTTTAGTTGCACTAGATCAAGTTGCATTTCCGTGTGTACCCTCAACTGTTTTGAGGAGTTTGAGGATAGAAATAGCTACATGCATTTTTATTCACATGGTACTCGACACTGTCAAAGGCACTTAGAAGATGCCCAGTAAATCCATCAGATGCACTTTATGCAATGTCCATAGTGGCCTGAGCAGGTGGTCTGGCTGAGTGTGCTTTTATTTTTTATCCCATGGAACTCATTACTTGGTGTGTTACAATATTTAAATTACATTTTTACAACACTGCAACAACCAGTCCCTTTTATCTTACCTATGTTGGTGAACATAGTTTTTGAATCTCAATTCAGGCTGCATAAATAGGCAGGAAGCAGTTATAATTTAGGAGCTGAAGTTGTGACATTCATGGGATATTTTGCTTGTTTATGGGTACAGTTAACTCAGGGATAGCCACATGTATGGGCTTCCCTAGTGGCTCAGCTGGTAAAGAATCCACCTACAATGCAGGAGACTTGGGTTCGATCCCTGGGTTGACAGATCCCCCAGAGAAGGGAACAACTACCCACTCCAGTATTCTTGGGCTTCCCTGGTGGCTCAGACAGTAAAGGATCTGCCTGCAATGTGGGAGACCTGGGTTGGGAAGATCCCCTGGAGGAGGACATGGCAACCCACTTCAGTATTCTTGCCTGGAGAATCCCCATGGACAGAGAAGCCTGGCGGGCTACAGTCCAGGGGTTGCAAAGAGTCAGACACGACTGAGCGACTAAGCACAGCTAGCCACATGTATTGTTATTTAAAAGCTTGTTCTAAGAATATTTTAAAAAGGCTTTCGCAGCATCATTGGGTTAGATGCTCCCAAGCAGGAGGAGAAACCAGAGGCGCCCAAAACATAGGTGATGCCTCCGAGTCAGACAACCAACAAACTGTTATCTCTCAACACCCATGCATAGTTTGGTTCCAAGGTTCTATTTTAGATTTGGTTTCTCAATGACTTTAAACCTTAAAATAGAAGTGTACCAAACAGACACCTCATTTTTCAATATAGAATTAAGTTCTGCCTGATAACGGATGGATACTTTCCACATTAATGCAGAATGTGAGCATGCATTGCGAGATAGTGTAATGCACTCCAGGAACCGACGGTGATATATTTAGATACTGATTAGAAGTAAAACTGATACATCATTCCTTATAATGTACATGAATAGTACCAGTGCATAACAGTGCCTCTTGGGACTGAGGTCATTTATTTTTCCTCCTGGATATATTGTTTATATCATGTTCTCTCCCTCATGTTATATATTAAATTGTTTAATGTAAGCCATAAGAGAGCAAATGGCACTAAAGTCTCCCCACCCCCCATAAAATCTGAAGAATCAAGTCTTCTAAAGCAGGTGATCTGTCAGTTTTCATTCCTGAATGTCATTGGTACGAACAGCTTTTCTTATCAGTTCATTTCACATTCCCAAATCGAATGACTATTAATCTACAACATCTGAGCAGAAAGACTGGGCGCTTCCTGACTTATATGCAGGTTACTTTCTAGGTCCCAAATGTGTATCTGTGTGAAGGAAAGCCTCTCTGTAGTTACTAGGAAAATCAGTTCATTATTATAGAGTTTCCTTAGAGGTGAAGATGATTTAAAGTCAAGTTGGTAATAACTACTATGATTATTTTTGGAAAATATCTTTGTATGCATGTTTGTGTGAATAGAGGTATACCAGTAAAGCAACCATGTACCTTGGAAAGTAGGATGGTCCAAAATTAAGCTGCTCTGTTCTGTTATCATAAGTACCTCTTCAATCTATAAATACAACAATAATAATCACCATCGTGGAGGTTTATGCATCTGGCATTGTGCAAGAATTTCACATAAATCATCTCATTTAATCTGCACCAAAAGAAACCCATGGTGAGGTGGTTATGATTACTCCACATCCAATCCATCAGCAAATTTTGTTGTCTCTGCTTTCAAAATGTCTTCTGCATCTGTTTCCTAACACCTCTCTTGCCACTGCCTGCTATAAGCTGTTCTCTCTTGCCTGGATTACTGTGAAAGCCTCCTGATCAGTCTTTCTGCTTCCCTCTGGTCTCGTATTCATTAATGCTATTCATCCAAGTTGCCAGCTTGTGGACACATGGGAGGATTGTACTTTTCCACTGCCTTTGAAGTTAGATATGTTCAAATGATTTGCTTTAGCCAATGAGATATGAGTGGAAGTGATGTGTGTCACTCCCAGACTGACGTGGCAGAGCCTGGGCATGAGTCACCATGCTCCCTTTTCCCTGTGACTCGGTGACCTGCAGTGATCCAGACAGAGAGTGCTCCATCCTTGGGTCCCAGAAGGAGGACGGGTGGAGCAGAACCCTGGCTAACTTACGATGAACGTGAAGTATGAGTGAGAAGTCGTCTTTGCTCCTATAAGACACAGCATTTTTGTGGTTGTCGATTACCTTCTTGTTTTACAGGTTTAGGGAAACTGAAATCTAGGGACTTGATATTGTGCCAAAAATCATGTCAGATTGCAGTGACAAAAGACGACCTCGCCTGTCTCGTTGGATGCACTTCCCTTATATTCCTGTCTGCAAACAGCAGCCAGAACCATCCATCCCTTCAAACATCCATCAGTTAATGCTACTCAGAACTTCTAAAGACTCATCAAAATAGAAGGAGACCCAAAGCGTTCACTTTCAGGCCCTTTATAATCTGACTTTGAAAGTGAAAGTCACTCAGCTGTGTCCGACTCTGCTTCCCCATGGACTATACAGTCCATGGATTTCTCCAGGCTAGAATACTGGAGTGGGTAGCCTTTCCCTTCTCCATGGGATCTTCCCAACTCAGAGACTGAGCCCAGGTCTCCCGCACTGCAGGAGGATTCTCTACCAGCTGAACTGCAAGGGAAGCCCGAGAATCTGGCTACTTCTTTTCTACTGCCCTCCCCCTTACTTGTTTTCCTTAAGCCACTCTTGTCTCTTTGCAGTCCCTTGACCTTTCCTCAAATGTTCCTGCCTCAGGGCCTTTGCACCTGTACTTTGCTTCTGCCTAGGTGGCTTTTACCCAGGTATTGAGGCTCCTTCCTCACTTTATTACGGCCTGTGATCAAATAGTCCCTCCTAGAAAAACTTTCGTTGGCCATCTTATCTGAAATAGTGACCCAATACGCTCTAACTCCTTACCCTGATTTAGTTTTCACTGTATCACTGTCTGACATTGTAGTTTCTATTTCTTTGTGTCTTGTCTGTGTCCCTCCTGAGGGTAGGGATTTCTGCCCGTTTTGTCCACTGCTTCAAATTACTATGCCATTACTGGCCTACCCCAGACACTCAGTAAATATTTAGTGAGTAACTGTGAGCCCCGTTCACTTCTCACACATTCTGAGAAGTGAAGTAACTTGGCCAAGGCCATACAAGTAGCTAGTAAGGAAGTTGTGGTCAAGCCTTGCTCTCTGACTTCGATGTGCTCACAAATGGAACTCTTGTCCCCACAGCATCCTGTAAATTCCGTCAGCACACATGAGTGCTGGCCTTTGGGTCATACTAGCCATGTGCTCTCTGGTTTTCATTTATGAGCCCTGAGGTTAGGATGAATGATTTTGAAAAGTTCCATGCTTTGTTGTGGTTCATTTATCACGTGTGTCATAATTTGTTTTCTAATTTTGTCTGTACCACATTCTCTCATGCTAATGGAGAAGATTTGTCTGATAACAAGTAACAAATCATGGATGATCCCGAAGTCACTGCTTGCAAAATGAAAGGTTTCTGCACTTTTCCTTGAAAATGCAAGTATCTCCTGTTTTGGAAACTCACCTTGATCACAAAGGTGATGCACCACTTTGAAGGGCCATTTCTCTAAGGCTGGGCCCGTTGGCTGGGCCGGGCGGGGGTGATGTGCCTGGTTTCTGGAGCAAAGGGCTTCCACCTGCATCTGGCTCAGCTTCCAAGGCCCCCTGGAACCAGGCTTGTCCTGCTCACAAAGTGGAGTCATGGAGTGGAGATATTGGAGAAGCCAGTACCTAACAGAGATAGATTTGTCAATAAATGTAAGATTTGCTCAGCTGATCAGCTAATAGCTCATTGAGGTTTTTATAGAGTCACAGATATTTGGAAAAGCAAGCACCTTGATTGTGTTAGATTTACCGCTGGAGGGTTGAAAATGGAACATTCCTGGGTGCCACTTCAATGCTGCTGAATCAGGATGGAGCTCAGATCTGCTTACTGAACCAGCTCCTCAGGTACTCTGCATGAACACTTAACTTTGGGTCCAGAGCAACCTTCTTATTTTATAAGTTTAGAAAAACTGAGGCCTAGGGATTGGATCCTTGTGGAAATGCTAATGATAAATTGCAACACAGAAAGGTGAAAGTAAGTTTCAGGGCAAAAGAAAAATTATCATCATTCATCTATTGTTTTCTTTTTTTTATGAGAATCTCCTTAATAAAAAATAAAAACACAAGTCCTTATAGGAAGCATGTGGCAAATTGAGGTTTTCTCTAATATTCCTTGAAGCTGGTTTTCTGATTCTCTGCACACCCCATACTAAAGCTACTGACTCTTGCCTGAAATGACCGTCTCCTGTGACCCTGGCTCTTGTGTTTACCAGCAGAACTGAGACTTCTAGGAGTTAGTTAGTCAGCAGCTGGAGAAAGTGAGGGGAATAGTGAGAGATGGGAGAAGGAAAAGAAAAATGAGTCAAACCCCAGCAGATTATTCATCAAAATAAATCCTGTGAAGAGCTTTTTCAGAGGCCCTGATGCCATTAGACAAGTGAATAAACATAGAGCGTATTAGAGAACCCAATGTATCTATGTGGACGACCTAATTATTTTTTTTCCTCTGGTGTGAAATAAGGCTTAGGCCCTATTAATCAGCCCAGGAATGACTAATGGTTACAGAACAGAAAATTCTCTGTAGTTTATCGTTTGTATCAATACATGAAAAAAAAAATTCCTAGAATTTTGTGATCAAATGTGGCTTTAAGTGAACAGATAAGAGCACAAGTAAATGGAAGGACTCCTCTATTCCCAAGAGAAGTTGGTGAACTGCCCACATAATTTGCTGATAAAAGCCCATCTGTTAAAACAAAAGTAGTATTGCATTGGCAATACATTTCAGCCAGAGACCATAAGTGGTTATTTTTTCTTGACGGTCTTGTTGGGTGTTTTTTTTTTTAAGCCCTAGAAAACTATTTGAGAATGAAATATAGATGATGATATTGGCCTTAAGTTACGGTTACACTTTCTGCTGGGAGAGAAAAACCCATCAGCCAAAATCCTCTGGTAAACACTGTTGCGTGATAAATTGTTATGAGAATAAAGTCATAAGGAAAACTCAGCTTCGCAAATGACACACGTAGAAAAACAGCAGATGTCTGATGAAGTAAAGAACCAACTTATTGCCAAGACCTTGAAAAACAAAATTAATTTCCTTTCGTCTTTGATAATGGTGATGTAATGTAGTTAATAGGAAGAGCCTGCCACGCTCAAGTAGTTATAAAAGGAGAAACGTTCGCCAGACACCGGGTCGGAAACATGGGTTTTAGTTGCTGTTACTCTTACCAAGTTGGTTGCTAGATGAGGTGTGTGAAAGACCAGGGGAATTGTTTCGTGTTGCTTGAAATGTAAATAGGCTTGGGCTCTATTAGTATTTAAAGGAGATATTTCCCAAAGAGGGGCAAAGAGCAGTGAAATCAGAGTTTTGCTTTTCACAATGATTTCAGATATGTGAAGCTTTTGAAAATCGTGGGCAAAAAATATACTCCACACGAATAAGGCCTTATTTTACAGCATAATTAAATTTCTGTATGGAGGAGAGTGCTTGATTTTTAGGTCAATGAGGCATATAGTTGATGTCCTTTTCCATCCGGGTGAAATTTTAAAGCACACACTAAGGAAAATAATTTATCAACTACTTAAGCTGTGGACACTTTCTGAAAGAAAGAAAGGGTTAGTTGCTCAGTCATGTCCGACTCTTGAGTGACTTTCTTTTGGAAATTGTGCAACTGTCTCCCTTCAGCGCCATCTAAAAATAATCAATGCAAAAGCTTATTTTAAGGAACATGCCACTCTTGCTGGCATCTTGAGTTTCAGAATGTGGATGCTGCTTCGTTTTCTGGCCCCAATAAAGTAAGTTTAAAGTAAACAACATGGCAGGCAGCCTACCTCTGGTCTCTGCATCAGAACTGGCCCCATTCTCCCGCACACCTGAGTTTGTTTTGTCTTCTCTGAACTGCATACCTTTTGAACAACCTCTTGGTAAGGTTACTCTGAGTCTCAGAAAAGGTGATATCACTCTTATGACAGCTGGTAGCCAGAGGGTCAGGAGATCAGCCTCTAGAACTGCTAGCTTGATGGGGCTGATGAAGGGTCCCCCTCTCTCCTGTGTACTCCCCGGGATGTGTGAGCAGTAGGGATTGATAGCACACGTGTGTGTACCTCTGGGTCCCTTTTTCAGTAGCTTCACCAGAAGAAACTGTAGATGGGTCAGCATGCCTGACCTGGAGACTATTCCCTCAGTGTGAAGGCTAGAGTTTTGAACTTTCTCTTGATATTTTGAGGCCAGTCCCTCTTCTCTGGGGGACATTCTTCTCCCTTGAGAAAAGAGCTTTGAAGATGGGTCTTTTCCAAAGCTATGAAAGTATATGTTGAAATCTGGGAGAGATGCAAGCTTTATCTGTTTTGTCTGTCCTTTTCCTTTTATTTTCTCTTTTCTGCTTCTAGGCCATTTATATTGGAAACACATTTGAAAGGTCCTTTGTTTGTTATTTTTTCTTTTTTCCACTTAATTCATCTGGTATAGATTTGGGTTATCTAGGAGGGAAACCTGACATTATACCTGTTGGCCTAAACTCCTTTGCTTTCATGAGAAGCTGCCTGGTCCATGAAGTAATAGGAAATAAAAACTGTGATTGCAATAGGAACTACTTATAGGGCATGGTATCATAAAAATGTTAAGTGCTTTTTTTTTTTAAACAGTCTTGTTAAACTATCTTGTCACAGCAAAAACACAAATTAAGTACTGAGAATAGCCCCATTTTACAGAGGAGGTAACTGAGGTTTGGAGAACTTAGTTTACCCGAGATCGCAAAAACTGTTCCTACACCAAAACTGGGATCCCAAAGCCTTTACTCTTCAGTGCTTCAGGCTATACTGCTTCCCAATGCTCTCCAACACTGTACTTTCTTTGCTTTTTTTTTTTTTTTTTAACCCCTTATCCCCAGTTACCCAGGAGTGGAGAGTTGTCCGGTAACCTGGATAGTTGTTTTGGTAAACTGGCTTGAGAGAGAAGATCCACAAGCACACGGCCTCTCCCTATTGTGCAAAGGTTCCTATTAAATTCAGTCACTGGGTTAGTACACCATGAAGGCTGATGAAAGTTCCCTGTTAGAAAACTGGGTCAGCTGTGGAGAGTCCTTCCCCACCATAATATAACAAGTTTGAAAGCTGTTGCTTTTTTGGTTGAACTGGGAGATTTGGATATGTCTTCAAAACCTTCTGTCTGTTGCTATTTCAGCTGGGGCATTTTTAGCTCAGTAGTCAAGCTCCAGAAGAGATGGAAAGAGAGCCTGCTAAGCAGAGTTGTAAATCTTAAACACTTGCATTTTCATACAAATTCAAGCAGAAAGGAATACGAACTTGGAAGCTCATCTTACAGAAGAAAATATTAAGGGAGAAGCTGGTAAAGTTCATGTAGAAATTGGAGAGGCAGGGGTTAAAAGGCAGGTGGAAGGGGCAAGAGTTGGATAGATATTCTTGTGATGTTTTCCAGAAAAGAAGAAAGGAAAAAAAGAGCAAGAGACACAGAATGATCTACATGATGGACAGATTAAAAAACAAAAGTCAGCTATCCAGATAAAAGAATCATAATGGTCTCAGGGTTGGAAAACAGTAAGTTATTAGCCTAGTGTTTTTATAGCTTTGTTTGAATGGTGTTGATGCTGAGATAGTTATTATTATAGACAAATTAGGACTTGTAAACTTCTGTATAGATTTTACTCTTGGGAATACTAATTTTTTTTAGCTCTGCACATTACTTTTGGTAGAAATTTGCCACAAAGAAGGCAGAACTCATCTTATGTCTTCCATAAACATGAGCTGTTTGTCACTTGGAAGAGAGAGCAGCAGTTTCTACAAGTGTTAAATTTCAAATAATTGTGCTTTCTTTCCTTGGAGTTGATGGGAGTAATATCTGAAAACCCAGAAATGCTCATGAACAGCCTGAAGTAGTTGAACTGTTATCATGCAAATAAGCACTGGTCTAGAATGGGTATGAAGGGGTTGGAAACTGTGACTGCATATCACATGACGCAAATGCTTGCACACTTTTCAAGGGTATCACATGCTTGTGTACCATGAGCTGATTCTCTTGACCATACTGATGTTTCGGCTTTTCAAAACAAAGACACAGTTAAAAGCACGAGCCTGCAAGGCAGATGAGATAGTCAAGCTTCAGATACCAACTCTGATATTTACATGTTCCATGTGTTTTTGCCAGTCACTGGAGACAACTTCCTCATCTGTGAAGTATGGATAATACTACCTCATAAGTTGGCCAAGTGGACTGATGTGAGAATGTGTTATGAACATTCCTGGCAGGGAAGGTACTCACTAAATGGTAACTATTATTATTATTATCAGAGGCTGAATATCTCTAAGCATTTTGATATGTAGGCAGTTTTGTGTTTGGAAACTAGAGAAGCCCTACTGAAGTCAGGCAGTTCTCACAACACTGGGAGGCTAAGTGTAGTGTTAGGGTGTTTGCAGTGGTTGTGAAAGTGAAAGTTTCTCAGTCATGTCCGACTCTTTGCAACCCCATGGCATATACAGTCTATGGAATTCTCCAGGCCAGAATACTGGAGTAGATAGCCTTTCCTTCTCCAGCGGATTTTCCCAGCTCAGGGATCAAACCCAGGTCTCTCACATTGCAGGCAGATTTTTTACCAGCTGAGCCACCAGGGAAGCCCAAGAATAGTGGAGTGGGTAGCCTATCCCTTCTCCAGTGGATCTTCCCAACCCAGGAATCCAAATGGGTTCTCCTGCATTGCAGGCAGATTCTTTACCAGCTGAGCTATCGAAGTGGTTAATGCTCTTCAAACTCCCTAAATCAGGGGTTCCCAACTACCAGGCCTTGATACTGTTCCATGGCCTTTTAGGAACTGGGCTGTGCACCAAGAGATGAGCGGTGAGCAAGCGAAGCTTTATTTGTATTTAGAACTGCTCCCCATCGCTTACGTTACTGCCTGAGCTCTGCCTCCTCTCAGATCAGCAGTGCCTCTAGATTCTTATAGGAGTGCGAACCCTACTGTGAACTGCACATGTGAGGGATCCAGGTTGCGAGCTTCTTGTGAGACTCTAACGCCTCATGATCTGATTTTGCCTTATGGTGAGTTGTATGATTATCTCATTGTATATCACAATGTATAATAGTAGAAATAAAGTGCATGATAAGTGTAATGTGCTTGAATCATCCCCAAACCATCCCCCACCTACCCTGTGGTCCATGGAAAAATTGTCTTCTATGAAACTGGTCCCTGGTGCCAAAAAGTTTGGGGATCAGTGTCCTAAATAACAAGTCAGATGTTTCATAGTCCCTCTGGAGAAGCTGTGCCCTTCCTCTGAGGAACACTGGACAATTCATTTATTCATTCATTCATCTATTGTTTATTTAGCTCCTACTGTGTGCCAGTCATTGCTTCTACAGTGTGCTAGCCGCTGGAAATTTGAGACTGCAAAAAGTTGGTAACGTTCCCCCTTTGTGGAACTTACATTTTTGAAGGAGAAGAGGGCTATAAGTGAATAAATATACCCAGAATATTGCTTGATGATTGTAAGTACTCTCAAGAAAAGTCTCAGGGTGATGTAGTGGAGAGTAACAGTGGAGGTAGAGCACTGCCTCTGGTGGGGAGAGCCGGGAAGTGTTTCTGGGCAAGTCACTATGAAAGTAAGAAATGAAAGATGAGAAGAAGACAGAGATGGGTCTTTCAGGTAAACAGCAAATGCAAGCACCTGTTGGCAGGCAGGAGCTTGGTGTGCTCAAGGGGAGAAGGGCATCATGCCAGGAACATGATGTGGGGAAAGGAGAGTGGTGCAGGGTGAGGTCTTGGTGAGAAGATGGAGACAAGGAGCAAAGGATTAGGGAGGGGAAGAGGGGGCACGGGAGGAAATAGTTCCATGATCAAACTTTACTGAAGTCTCCTAGAACAGAGGCTTCCGATTAATGAAGGTTGATGCCTTGCCCCTCAGGCACCTGAGAGCAAGTTCAGGAGACTAATACAAAGGGAACTTGCCAGGAAAAGGAATGCTAGAATTTTGGTGGTAACTTTACTCACTGGAAAAGACCCTGATGCTGGGAGGGATTGGGGGCAGGAGGAGCAGGGGATGACAGAGGATGAGATGGCTGGATGGCGTCACCGACTTGATGGACGTGAGTCTGAGTGAACTCTGGGAGATGGTGATGGACAGGGAGGCCTGGCGTGCTGCGATTCATGGAGTCGCAAAGAGTTGGATATGACTGAGCAACTGAACTGAACTGAACTTACTTTGGATAACACACAAAAAATCCTCATTTTATTCATCTTCCTGGTGGACAAAAGTAAAATGGAGCCACTAGAAATCTTTTGAAAAATCTATTTCAATTTCTCCTCCAGAAGTTTCTAAAATTATATATATATATTATATATAATTATATAAAGTATAATATATATACATTTAAATAATGTATGTGTGGTTTAATATATAAATATCTGTAATGTGTTACATGTATATATTTATATACCTGTTATATACACAGTCTTATATTTCTATTAAAGGCTTAAAATCAACCACTTTCAATCTGTAGCAATTTTGATATGAAAATAGGAACATGATATATGAAGTACACTGCTTCCTAGAAATAGACACATTGGCAGTAGTTCAGCCTTAATTTCCTGACTTTCCATCCCACACAGGACTCATGACCTTGGTAGTTTCCTGCCAGGTGATGTGACCACAGCAATACAGCTCTTTAACTCTGTTGTGGAAGGCATGGTGCTAAAGAGGCCAAGGTCATGGGGTCAAACACCAGTGGTTGGTTATCCTTGTTTGGTTACAAGGCCAGGAATTCATTTAGCCTGTTTAGGCACATGTGCCTTTGGCTGTGAGGAACCCAGGGGACATGTGTCAGTGGCCAGGACAGATATGTTGTGGTCACAGGCATGTGGGACAGCAGAGGGTTGCCTCACAGTGGCTCCCACAGAGACACTCTGAGGCTCCTGTTTGGTCCGCAAAGTCCTGTGATAGTTGAGAAATTCAATGGAGAGGTATATTCTGAAAAAATGTTACTCTTCATGGAGGCTCACTCATTGGGCAAGTCAGGTTTTGCTGTGTTTGCTAGGATGATCTTGTCTATCTACTGTATTCAACGTGCATGCATGCTCAGTCACTTCAGTTGTGTCCGACTCTTTGAGACCCTATGGACTGTAGGCCACAAGGCTCCTCTGTCCATGGGATTTTTCAGGCAAGAATACTGGAGTGGGTTGCCATGCCCTCCTCCAGGGGATCTTCCCGACCTGGGTATTGAACCGGTGTCTCCTGCATCTCCTGCATTGCAGATGGATTCTTTACCCACTGAGCCACTTGGGAAGCCCTTCTGCCTCAGAAGAGTACATAAACATTTTATGGGGCTGCACAGTTTAGATTAAGTAAGTACATAATTTGTCAAAGTGTTAAAAAAGATGATGGGAAAAAATACTGCATTGTATTATTAAATATTCAAATATGGTGTGAATGTTTAAGGCAGTGAAGGCCAAAGGGGTGAGTCCAAAGAGGTGGTTTGGGTTTGGAGGTACTTTTGCATCTAGAGGAATTCTTTCCATGACCTCAATGACTGAGCACTGAAGAGGGAGTCTTCTCCTTCAAGGCCAAAGATGGTTGAGATGCCAGGTGCTTTTATTTTTCAACTCTGGTCCAAAGAGAGGCTTGACTTGGGCTAGAATTGCAGTCAGTCAAAAGAGAAAGCAGTAAACTGAATAAGTCACCAACATGGTGATGAGTACTCTTTAGGGATGAACCAGGGCACTGAGAAGTCGACAAACCCTAGATATATTCATCAAGGTGAGGGCTCCCGTGACGCCATTATCTGCCGGAGGTGACACCAGAGCTTCCAGCCCCTGCCCCATTGTCCCACTTTAGCCTTACCTGGCTGATTTCCTTGGTGGAGGAAAGCGTTTCTCTTTTGGCTGGTTTGGTCTTCCCCCCAACCCCCAACACTGTGGTTTTGTAGGGTTTTGCTCAGAGATTTTTTTCCCACAAGGTAGACCAGTGGTGTTGATCACTTTTAGGCCAAGGATGCCAAGTTCTGTCTTTAAGCAGGCAGGCCATTCTGGGTGAGTTTGCTGAGAGGTATGGTATATGTGTGAGATTCCCTGGTGGGTCAGTGGTAAAGAATCCGCCTGCCAAGCAGGAGACCTGGGTTTGATCCTTGGGTCAGGAAGATCCCCTGGAGAAAGGAAATGGCAACCCACTTCAGTATTCTTGCCTGGGAAATCCCTGGATAGAGGAGCCTGGTGGGCTACAATCCATGGGGTTGCAAAAGAGCTGGACATGACTGTAGTGACTAAACAGCAACGGCATGGTATACATGCATCCAAAGACTGCTGGACTCTGAACTTTCATGGTGAACTACGTGAAAGCACTGGCAAAGTAGTCACTGAACACTAGGTCTAAAGACAGCTGCGTATTACCTTAATAGAGCAAAGGACTTCTCCACTGCTCCTCAAAAGGATTAGTGCAAGTCATTGTGCCAAGAGGAGGAAAACGAAAATACTCCTGCTGGGAGACAGACATCAGTAAATCATGCCAGGCTTCTTTAAAATGGTGCACTTGAAAACTAAAGAAATTCATGTAAAAGATGTGTTTCCTGAAGGTCACAAACATAAAGGTACATGGTATCGCTAGACCTGTTTCTAGGTCCTCACCAACGTACTTAATCATCCATGCTCTCCTCCGTGAAATGTTGATTTTCTCCTGGTTTAATTGACAGAAATACAAGGAGAAGGGAAAAGTGTTTGAAAAATAATGAATATACTTGGAGATAGTCAGTGTAAACATATCCATTGCTCAGGTCATATAAAAGTTTGGATGGAGAAGACTGGGGAAGATGTTATGGAAGAGAAAGGCTACTGCCTCTTGGTGGAAGTTAAAAGTGCTGGGCTGGGAGGGAACTTGCAGGCTCTTTTATCTCAGGCTGGCAGTTCACATGCCAGCTCTGAAGTCAGATGCCTCCATTCAAATCCCAGCATTTCCAGTCACTTCCATGAGAGCTTGGGGAAAACAGTTAACCTCTTTAGGACCACATACCTTATCAGTTAAATGGTACCTATTTCATCGGACTCTTATGTGAAGACTAAAGGAAATAATGTAAAGCTTGTCAAGTGCTTCACTCTTGCTGGGTAAATGTGAGCTCTCAGTAAATGGTAATTGTCAATCTGAAGTCATGCTGTAGGAGAAAATATACAGACAGCGTGGCAAGGAGTCTCCATTCTTCTTGTAGGCTATAAATGTAAAGTTGACACACACTATTGTCTGTATTCTAAGCTGTAACTGTCATTGTGTCACAAGACACCATTTCCCCCCTTGTTTTTCTCATCTTCTGGCCTATGCTGCTGATCTACTTTGCTTTCTCTTATCTGGAGTCTAAATTAGGATGGATTAACATTAAATTAATATTAATAATAGTATTAATACTAAAGTCCCTCTGGGGCTTCCCAGGTAACTCAGTGGTAAAAAATCTGCCAGCAATGCAGGAGACATGGGTTCGATCCCTGGATCAAGAAGATACCCTGGAGAAGGAAGCAGCAACCCACTCCAGTATTCTTGCCTGGGAAATCCCATGGACAGAGGAGCCTGGTGGGCTGCAGTTCATGGGATTGCAAAGAGTCAGACGTGACTTAGCAACTAAACAACAACAACAACATACCTCAGTAATCTTTGTGGAACGTTTTCCAAACTAATGACAAGCTCAAATTGATCTAAATATACGTTCATGTATCTTACAAAGAAGGAAGATACAAAAGTTTATTTCTAAAATTGTAATATATACGTGATGCACATGAAGACATGTGTGAGTAAATGTAACACCATAATTAACGGGGCAACCTAGATGCTAGATACTAAATGAGTTCCATGGACTATTTCAGCAACTCAGCTCTACGTATTCTCTCTTCTCCAATTTCATGGATTTAGGATTTTAGTATCAAAGAAACAGTCATAGGAGAGTGATACAGGAGTCAATGGAATTGATTTCTAAAATGAATATCCCTAAGGGTTTAAAAACAATTGGTGTATCCCAAATGCACAGCATCCTTGCATTTAACTTTTTTTGAATCGTTGTACTTTGTTATCCATAGTTTCAGATCATTGTGGAGTACTTTAGAATTCTTTAGGATGAACAATGGGAGAAGCATATTCATTTTTATTATAGTTTCTAAATTGCCAAGTTAATTATTAAAATGAGGCTGCCTTGCTTAGGTAGCTCTCCAGTAACTCTTGCACACTGAGTCAGCGTGGAAGGCAAGTTGCTTTCGGAAGATCTAAAAAGTCCAACTGTAACACTAGGCTTCCCCTTACAGTTTGTGTGTTTAAGGCCAACAAAGACTAGAAAAGTGTTTGGGGGCTATCGGGGGGTTTGATTTTTAATTCAGAGAGCAAACTATTTTCAGCTCTACACCAAATCTCCATTGGTCCAAAAGGAAAGGCATAGCAAGCCACGGCTATTCCAGGGACCAAATAAATCCTGAAGGAAAATATTGTATCGTTCTGTTTATTCCCGTGTCAGGAGTTTATTGATCGAGTGAGCTCTCCTGTAGCTCGGGCAGCCTTTGATCTGCCAGGGAGAAATTGGGTTTGGGATTTTGGCGGAAGGGAGGGGAGGAGGTTGGGGAAGGATTTGGAATGTAATGGCCCTTGTTATCTATAGTGGCCAGAGACGCCCTGACATGGGCCAGCTCAGAGCTGCTGCTGGGGAGGAGCAGAGGCCAGGGCATGGCCGGCAGAGCTGAAGGCTAGGGCTTTGGCATTTTCAACGGGGAAAGCACTTAGTTAAAGCTGCTGGAGTGATTTCTTGCTGCTAATAGATTTGTTTCTTTAGAGGCAGATAAGTAAAGGAAACGATGACTTTTAAGTGAATAGTTCCCCTGCACAGGGCTGGTTAGTGTCAGCTAGTCTGGTGGCAGGAAATACCAATGGTTTTTTCTTTATTTTTGTAGCCCAGTGACAAAAGGCTTTGCTGTCTCCCCTCCCCCGTCCCCACCTTCCCACCCTCTCTCCTTCTCGCCTACAAAACGCAGACGCTGGCCCCTCTGCCTGCTGGTGGAGGGCCAAGGCTTGTCTGAAAGCCGTTTAAGTAATTGCTCATAATTGCACATGTTTCCCCGACTGGGCTTTTACCTCTCCACCCCTGAAATTAAAAGGGGCCAAAGATGTGTGACCTTTTTCTAATGGGATGGGTTCTGGAACAAAGGAATTCAAGGAGGAGGCCCAGGGCCTTTATCAGGGCTCATCTCTGACAGCTGGCCCAGGCCTGGGGGAGCAGCAGGCTTGTCCTTTTTCACGTTGGAGGGGAGCAGGGGTGAGAGGGAAGTCTTCCTCCCGAAGCCTCACAGTTTTGTGTGGTGTGTCTTGAAGTTCTCACTTCTCTTTCTTCCAACACTCAGCCTGAACATAAAGTCATTGCTGATGCCAAATACTCTTTAATTCTAAAAGGATTGACTGACAATGCCCCACGGCAGCTGGGGAGGGCAGCCTCTCCTGGATGACTCCTTATCTCTTGGATAATTCACTTTGTTTCTCATCTGCAGGTTCCTCATCTGAGAAACAGGGATGATGGGATAATGCCACCTGTCAGAGGGATTGGAGATAATATATGCAATGCACAGGATGGCATTCAGGAGGAGTTCAATAAATGGTTATTGTTTCCTAAACATAATTTCTCCATGTCATTTCACTCTTGTTCCTTTTATCTCTCTGAACTGTATGCGTGTGTACTCAGTTGCTCAGTCATGTCTAACTGTTTGCGATCCTGTGGACTATAGGCTGCCAGGTTCCTCCATCCATGGGATTTTCCAGGCAAGAATACTAGAGTGGGTTGCTATTTCCTTCTCCAGGAGATCTTCCCAACCCAGGGATCCAACTGGCATCTCTTGCATTGGCAGATGGATTCTAAATACCTGGGAAGCCCTCTCTGAACTGAGGAGAGACAAATTCTAGGCCTTGAATTTCATGACCTGAATTAAACTCCATAGAATTAGAAACACAGAAAGGAATTTTAGAACTGTCTATTCTACATTAGAACCACCTGGGGAGTTTTTCAAACTACTGCTGCTCAAGCCACATGTCTAGAGATTCTGATTTATTTGGTCAGGGGGTAGGATCCAGGGGTTAGTCTGTTTGTAATGGGATTCAGCATCATTTCAGTGTGCAAGCAGAGTTGAGAACCACTGATGGTGTTGAACCCCCTCATTTCACAAATGAGAAACCTGAGTGAAGCCAAAAGGGATCAGTTCTCGTGAGAGTCCATTGGACAGCAAGGAGATCAAACTAGTCAATCCTAAAGGAAATCAACCTTGAATATTCACTGGAAGGACTGATGCTGAAGCTCCAATACTTTGGCTCCATGATGCAAAGAGCCACCCCTTTTCAGGTGGCTCTTGAAAAAGACCCTGATGCTGGGAAAGATTGATGGCAGGAAGAGAAGGGGGAAACAGAGGATGAGATGGTTGAATGGCATCACTGACTCAATGGACATGAGTTTGAGCACACTCTGAGAGATAGTGAAGAATAGGAACCCTGGTGTGCTGTAGTCCTTGGGGTCGCAAAAACTGGACATGAATTAGTGACTGAACAACAACAATTCCTTCATTAGCTCATAGATCCATCCAGCTGTGTGTGCAGCACCAAATACATATTGAGTATTTACTGTGTGTCAGGCAATGTTCTAAACACTGGTGATCAGTTGGTGGATGAATCTCCTCCTAGGAGAGCCTAAGATGCAGAATGAAGACCTGACTGTGTATAGTTTCCAAGTATCAGATAACTAACCAGTTGCTCTAATTTGCTTCTGTATATCAGTAAACTGGAGGAGGAAATGGCAACCCACTCCAGTATTCTTGCCTGGAGAATCCCCATGGACAGAGGAGCCTGGCAGGCTACAGTCCACGGGGTTGCAAAGAGTTGGATACGACTAAGCACATACCAGTAAAAGTCATGCTCAGGGCAAGGAGCAGCAGGTCATTGGAGATGAGTGGGTGAGAGAGATTAGGCTTCCAGCCTAGGTGGTGCTTTCTCCATGCTGAGATTCCCGTGATCATTTCTGAATCCAGACATCACAGAATATTCTAGACTTGAGCTATTTTCTCCAGGCTGTCCTCTTGCCCTCAAATTTGCCTCACACATTCGGGCACAGCTCGTAAGCTCCCACCAGATTCTGGGCCTGGAAATCCTGCTGACACAAACAAAATGGAGACAACGTGAAAATTCTGTGCCTCGGTTTATGCTATTATAGTTAATGATCTGTCAGTGTTTCCATTATAAACCCCTATTTTCAGGGATGTATAACCCAGTCATAAACGTTCTCTCCAGGCTGAGCTTTGGCACTTGTGATTTCAGCCTGGGAGCACATGTGTGTGTTGGTGTGTGCATGTGTTTTTACAAGGATATGAGGGAAAAAAATAAGTTAGCCATTTTTAAGCAATGGATAGTGAGAAATGGGGTGAGGGGAAGGTGGTAATTGATTACAGATGCTCTTCTGATCCTGCCAGGACTTGAAAACTGCTGAGTTGCTTTGCCCCCCAATTGGGGATACAAAGGATTGAGATGCTATTCTGTGCCTTAATTCTGTGCAAGAAATGTTAATCAACAAAGTAAAAATCCACATATGAAAGGGGAAAATATGGACCTGGGTAGCTTCCACAAGAACAGGAATTGACTCAAGTCCAAAGGCTATAGGGGCCAGAAACCAATGAATCAGAACAATATGCTTCCAAGTTGAGCTCCTTTTACCTGGGGCTGGCTGTTTCTATCATCCCCTTTTGCTCTATCCCTAAGTGGTGGGGGTTGAAGAAGGTACAGCAGGGGCTTCCAAGTACCTGTTTCACCTAGGTTTTGATGGTGGCCGTAGCTCTCATGGTGTGTGGTTGATGGATGGAATTGTCCATTTTCCGTTTGCATACATGAGTGCGTCTCTTCAGTCATGTACAGCTCTTTGCAACCCCATGAACTGTAGCTCTGCAATCCTCTATCCACGGGATTTTCCAGGCAGGAATACTGTAGTGGGTTGCCATTCCTTCCTCCAGAGGATCTTCCTGACACAGAGATCAAATCTGCATCTCCTGCGTCTCCTGCACTGCAGATGGATTCTTTACTGATAAGCCACCAGGGAAGCCCTCCCCTTGAGTATGCAATTCCAGAAGACTTTTGATAATTTGTATTTAATGAGATTATGTTCAAACACTCCCATGAAATGCACCAGGCTTATCAATGTTGGTTAGAATCCAGGAATCAAACCATAACACTCAAAAAGTTGTAAATCCTGAACAAAACAAACAAGCACAACCCCATTTTGTGAACTGCTTTTCCCACAAATTTTCTAGAAAGATGCTGTTGCTTAAAAATCTAATGGCAATCTTGAACAATGAGGAAATCTCCAGAAGAGAAACAAGGGTGAGTAAAGTCAGAATCTGTTTTGTTCAGAGACATGCTGGTTCATCAAAGTGTGGAGCTGCACACCTGGCTGATGAGCCCAGTGACAGGATCGCCTTCAACCTCATGGCTCCAAATCATGGTCAGGTAGGGGACACAGATGTTTCTAGATCTGCTTTCCCTCACCACTATTCAACACCTGTCTGTGATGGATAGTACTGTGGATGTGTTTACACATACATATGCACATACTTTTGCACCCTGCCTTCTTATGCCTAGAAGGTTCTTCCCTCCGCTTTGCGTGTCTAGCTCTTTCTCCTCATGCTAATCTAGGCTTAAATGTCACCTTCCTGGAAGAGCCCCCTCGACCTCTTGCTCTGTCATGCAGTTTCAGGGGTGTACAAACTACAGCCTAGGGGCCATATCTGCCCATCAACCTATTTTTATATGGCCTGAGAGTCAAGAATGGTTTTTCCATTTTAAATGGTTAAAAAAAGAGAATATTTTGCAACATAAAATGTATGTGAAGTTAAAATTTCAGTGTCCATAAATGAAGATTTATTTGAATACAAGCCATGTTAATTATTTACATATTGTCCAAGGTACCTCCAGGCTACAATGGCAGAGTTGAGTCATTGCAATAGAGATTATTTGGCCCACAAAACCCAAAGTATTTTCTCTCTGACCCTTAGCAGAAAAAGTTTGTTGACCTCTGCTCTAGTGTAACAATACATTTTAGTTTCTTTATAGTACTCGCTGTTGCTGATAAATTATCTTATTATCTATTTTCTTGTGTATTTATTTGTCTGTCTCCCCACTAAAAATTTAGAGGGCAAACCTTTTCTGTCTTGAGCTGCTGCATAGTTCAAGATATAGAGTGGATATTGTAAAGCAATTATCCTTCAATTAAAAAAAAAAAGATACAAAGTGGACTCTCAAAATAAATGTGCTGCATGACCTAATGCATGAATTGACATAGTTCCTGGACCAAATGGTTGGCTCTGAAGCTTGAACTGACTTATCCACCTACTCATTCATTCAGTAACTATTAAATTAGTGCCTACTATCTGGGGGCTTCCCTGGAGGCTCAGAGGCCAACAAATACGTCTGCAATGCAGGAGACCAGGGTTCAATCCCTTGGTCAGGAATACGCCCTGGAGGAGGGCATGGCAACCCACTCCAGTATTCTTGCCTGGAGAATCCCCATGGACAGAGGGAGGCTGGCAAGCTACAGTCCAGAGGGTCGCAGAGTTGGACACAACTGAAGCAACTTAGCACGCAGGCATGCACTCACTGTTCATGTGCGCCAGACACACTACACACACACAGGCATTTGTGTCCTTGATTTATCCATTCATTTGCTTTCATGAGGCTTAACCTGTCAAGACTGCTGTGTTCCCTGAGCTGCTAGGGAGGTGGCTCCCATGGGTTTGGCCAACTTTGCAAGCCTTCAGACAATCTGACTCTTTTTATCTGCGGTTGAGGTTGCTCACTTTGTTGCATCCTTCCCTGACAGAAGCTCAGAGCTCTCAGTTGCTTCTTGGGATGACCCATCTACACTCCCTCAGAAGAGGCATCTGTCTTTTTTTTTTTTTGCTGATTCAAGTACGACCTTTGCTTCTTCTTCTGTCCCAGAAACCCTCCTCTCTCCACATTCTCATTCATCCGGGTTTGCCCCGGCAGCCTCCCACTCACACCTGCAAATCTCATTCATGTGGCATCGGGTTCATCATGACTGGCCAGAAGCATTCTCCTAAATGGAGCAGAAGACGCCAAGACAGAGGAGGGCATGGGTTTGGTGGTGCACAAGCTCCCCCTCCCTCCTCCTCCTTCCTGCCTGCTCTGCAGATGGATTTCCGTGAAGGAACCTCTGTCTGCTTTCCTGGAGTGAATGCTTAGTTTACTAACTGTGCTTTTAGAGTAGGAGGATGTTACAGTCTACTTTTATATGTTATACATCTCAGTTCCTGGTGATGATAGGAAGATAATTACCCATTCTGAGTTTACATAGCATTTGTTATGCTGAACAATGTTATGTTGAAAGATTGCAGGTTTGGACACAAAAGAAAGGATACAGTTCATCTTCGAAGAAGCGGATCTTTCCCCCACGTGTGTTAGGATAAAATGCCCATTTCTATATTGACCTGGTTAGCAGTTGTAGTGATCATATCATCTGGATTTTTGGGCTGGGTCTGGTTTAAAATGCATGTTCTGTTAAGTCAGGAAGCCCAGTACATAGTAAACCTGGTCATGTCATCTGTGAGATAGTCATAGAAAAAGCTGGTCTATTTTGATACCCTTTTCAGCATTTGTGGGGTTGTCTAATTTTCCTCTAGATAGCAGGGAGCGGGCAGGGCTCAGGCAGGGTGGGGGATGCCCAGAGAAGTTGAGGACAGCTCTTGGACAGCGCTGATAAGGTGAAACTGACCAGGCACAGCCCACTGGTTTACCTGATTAAGACTCAGGAACTACTTCTCATGTGTCGTGTCTATCCCCATTCTTGGTTCTCACTTTAAATTTGAGTCTGCTTGTGTTCCTGCAGAGCCTGCAAGAACACCGGAGTAGAAAGTTCAAATAAAGGGTAATACCATTATGTTGGCCACCTGGCAACCTTAAGCACTGAGAAAAGCTCCAGGCCCATGTGGGTGCTTCATAAACATCATTTAACGTTTAATGGAGGGAAGAGACTAGTAAATGTGCTCTCGGTTGGCAAGAGGACAGGGAATCTGATCCCTTCCTTCTGACATTTAAGCTTTGCTTTTTCCACACACAAAAACACACATAGCCAGGGAGAATAGATGAAACACATATAGGAGATTCAGGAAAGCAATTTGTAAGGAAAAAAAATAATTCCTGTTTTTCTTGTTAAATGGGCATTCAGAATACCAGTCCCACAATGCAGAGGTGGATATGTCCTGACATCATTAAATAAAAGGGCTGAAAAATACACTGGCCAGTCTTGTTTGGACTAGGGTAAAATAAGAGAAGACCTGGCCCCACTTCTCTTCCCTACCCCTGTCTCTTATACCAAAGACTCCCTGTTTCCTTAAAGCAGAGCATCTTGGAATTGTAAGTACCTGTGTATCACCAGTGGACCTTGTAAAATACACATGTGGGTTTGCTGTATCTCAGGAGGGGCTGCAGCCTTGCACCTCAAGTAAGCATCAGCTGATGCCTGTGCTGCTGGGCCACAGTCTGCACTTTGCATTGGGAGGCCACAGAGAACAAGTTCTTGAGTCTAAATTGCTTGCTTCCTCTTGGCCCAAGGTCTCATTCAATACTTGGGTCAGAACTCAGAAGTGGGAAACATTTTTCTTGGGCTGGAGGTTGGAAACGTGTGTGCGGGTGTGTAGCTTGGGCTCCTTATCAGCTGGGTGTCCTCCTCAGCTTCCAGTGGGACTGAGAGGCTCTTCCTCCTGCTCGGCCGGTCTGTCTCTCCATGCTCTGTCCCCTCCAGGGTGCCTGATCCTAAGCTGAAAGTGGGAGCAGCTCAGCCCCGGAGAAGGCTTTGCCATCTTGGCTGTGAAAGCTGATCAGCTGACCTTAGCTCCAGGCCTGCTTCTTCATCTGTAAAATGGAAAAGAAAATACTGCCTACATCACAGTGTTTTTAGGATTTAACGACTTAACCCTTGTGAGGGACTTCATATGATGCCGGACTCAGAACCAGCCCTCAGAGAACCCTAGTGTTTTCTGTCACGTGCGCTGGTCTCTGCCCTTCTTAGGGAGCTGACAGTGTTCAGGAGGGTGAAGTTGCTGCTCTATTTGTGACCGAGTGTTCATGGTACACTTCGGCCTTCAGGGACACCATCAGGTGCACTGTGGTTGGAGGACTGTGAGGCGACTGAGCTCTGGAGGCCAAGTTCTGATCACCTCAGGTAATCTCGGGTGGCAGGTTCTGTGTGATGCTCAGGGAAATAAAAAAGACTGGCCGTCATCTCGGCAGTCTCAGCAAAAACAGAGGACCGTTGGAGATCCCCTGCAAATGTAGCCGTGGGCCCCTCGCCCTCTCCTGGACGTGATGGCCAGTGCTCCCTCATCTGATGCTTGAGTCCTACAGACGATTCTGTTGACCTCTGCCGCTGCTTCTGTCATCCCTCTGACCACTGTTTCACTGTGACAAGGCTTCCCTCTGCTCTCCTTCCCTCATCCCTTCTGCTTGAGTCCTCTGTATCTGTCTCCTGATTCTGCAGCCATGCTTCTTCTGCTTACTGTCTCTCCCCCACTGTCTTGAGCTCAAACTCTCCCAGAAACTCTGTGATTGGATCTGCCAGATCTAGAGGGGAACACTTCAGTGAGCCCCCCATGGACCACTGGCCAGCCTGTGGTCCAATCAGCTGTAGTCAGGACCCCCTTATTGTGAGGTGAAAGCCATGAGACAGTCCCCTCTCCTGGGTCAAACTGCTACAGGTGGCCACACATGGGTCATTTAGGGTGCTTTCAGCAGAAAATCTGATTTAAGTGGCTTTCAAGGTGAGGAATTAATTGTCTAATGTAAGAAGTCCAGAGTTAGGGTGGTTGCTGGGTGGGTCTTTATTGGGCACTGGCCTAAACCTATTTTTCTCTTCTTTCCTGCTGGAAGAGCCTGGGTTTTGTTTCCATAGGAAGCTGTATGATCAGGGGAGATTGTCCTTCCTCCATAGCTATGAGGGGCTTCCCTACTGGCTCAGTGGTAAAGAATCTGCCTGCAAAGCAGGAGCCGCAGGAGATGCAGGTTTGGTCTCTGGATTGGGATGATCCTCTGGAAGAGGAAATAGCAACCTACTCCAGTATTTTTACCTGGAGAATCTGGATCATGGATAGAGGAGCCTGACGTGCTGCAGTCCATGGGGTCACAAAGAGTCAGACATGACTGAATGATTAAGTACACCCACAAGCTATAGCCGTGAAAATGGATTTTGATTCATTTCTGTCTGCTCCTTCTGCCCAAGATTGGTTTAGGCAGGGGCATGGGACCCAGTTATCACCATAAACACAGAGGAATTTCTGTGAAAAGTTTCCTTGCTCTTAAAAAGCAATGTGTGTTAACTTTCCAACTTAGCAATCCCACTCCTAAGAATGTACTCAAGGGAAATGAAAACATACATGCACACAAAGACCTGTCTGTGAATGTTTATAGCAGCTTTATTCATTGTAGATAAAGCTAGTAACTGCTCAAATGTCCATTCACTGCTGAATGCATAAGCAAATTATGGTATGTCTATACAATGGAGCACCACTCAGCAATAAAATAGAACAAACTACTGAGATAGGCAACAAGACAGAAATGCCTCGCGCTTAGTGAAAGAAGCTGAGTACAAATGGCCACCTTAATGTTTGTTTCCATTGATCTGACATCCTTGCAAAGACAAATTATAGGGACTATATTCAGATTAGTGGTTGCCAGGTGCTGAGGTGGAAGGAGGCGACCGACTACAGACAGGAGGGAACTTTTTGGCGTGACAAAAATGTTCTGCACCCTGATTGCTACGTGCCTGTACGCATTTGTCACACTCATCACTTAAAGATGATGAATTTTACTGTATGTAACTTACAGATTCAGAAACCTGACTTTTAAAAAGCCACACATATGGAGAGGAAGCAGGCAGGCCCTTTCTGCCTGCCAGACAAGGCCTTTGACTTTTTCTGAAGCTGCAGTAGCATCTTGGCACCATGAGGGGGAGCCGAGTTAGACGGTCACACTGCACGTGGAGGACGGTAGAGTGGAAAAAATTACTGAGCTGAATTAACCAGCCTGGAGAAGGAAATGGCAACCCACTCCAGTGTTCTTGCCTGGAGAATCCCAGGGACGGGGGAGCCTGGTGGGCTGCTGTCTATGGGGTCACACAGAGTCGGACACGACTGCAGTGACTTAGCAGCAGAGAATCCCAGGGATGGGGGAGCCTGGTGGGCTGCTGTCTATGGGGTCACACAGGGTTGGACATGACTGAAGTGACTTAGCAGCAGCAGCTGCAGCAGAGTCACCCCATCTTTGATTTCTTGTTTTGTGAAATAATTAGTTCCTTATAGTTTAAGCTACTCAAATTGGGCTTTCTGCGCAAAGTATCCCATCCCTAGATGACACTGATCTAATGTAAATCACTGTGTGCATCAGCTTGAGATGTGGTAGAATCTTTGTGAAGCATCGTGATCCATCTAGGAAAATAATCTAGAGATACTGTGATGTTGGGACATGGCAGAGACTTCGTGAAGCACTGTGATCCATCTAGGACAATAATCTACAGATACTGTGATGACTTTATGCTTTTTTATGTCTTGAGTCTCCTAGACTCTACTTCACACTTACTACTATGAAAACTTCTAAATTATCTGTTTCCCTTAGACCTCTGAAGCGTATACATCATAACTACATGAGTAATATTTTCCCACGGTAAGTAGGGGCACTGTCAGCCAGTGAGGCCCTGGAAACCCAAGGTACTCGGAGCACAGAAGGACTAAATTTTCCAGAGTAGCCTAGAAACTTGGTATTGCCATTTGGTACCCCTAGTTTATCTTCTGGTGGAGAGAGCTCCCAGCTAAGGCTGAGCAGAAGACCACATGTTCCTGTGTCCTGAATAGGAAGGTAGGTGCCTTCGGGGCAGGCAGAGGTGGGTCCTTGTCAGTAATACTGTAGACACACTTTCAGAGACTCACGCATGAAAGTAAGCTGTGGCATTCAGACAGCACTACTCTGACATTGAGGCCAGAGACTTTTTTTTTCTGGTTTTAGAGCCAAGCAAGTAAGACCCCAAAGACTTGTATGAAAGTGAAAGTCAATCAGTCGTGTCTGACTCTTTGTGACCCCATGGACTGTACAGTCCATGAAATTCTCTAGGCTAGAATACTGGAGTGGGTAGCCTTTCCCATCTCCAGGGGATCTTCTCAACCCAGGGATCAAACCCAGGTCTCTCACATTGCAGGCAGATTCTTTACCAGCTGAGCCACAAGGGAAGCTCAAAGACTTGTATAAATAAGTCAAAGCTACAGATACAAATGATGACCAAGGTAAGTTCTGAGTCTGGAGTATTATTCTGTATACATGTGGCTTCAACTACGGTGTCATGAATCTGTCTTAGGACCAAAGAGAACCCTACATACCTACACAGTGTTATAGGGCTACATAGTGTCACCTAGTTTAGCAAAAGCATACAATTCTCCCAGGTGACAAAGCCATTCATTTCCTGTCTGTCTGCATTCAATGCTTCCTTCCTTCCTTTCACGTAGGTCCACATTGCCCCTGGCTTTCTAGCACTCCCAGGGTAAGACCTGGCATACCTGGCTAGGGATTCATTCTGTGGGCCTTTCTGTATCTCCTCCTCAACCAAAACATTGGGATCCCCAACCAAAGGACTCAGTTTTATGCATCTGATGAATGGACAAGCCAGGCTAATTTATGGTCCTTCCACGTCAAACCTTGTTTCTCCTGTTACCCACATACTTGGGTATGGGGTTCAGGAGGACACATCAGATGGTGATATGACCTTTGACCCTACACTGTTGTCCCGATGCAGGGCAAATCAGCTCAGTGGGTGGAAGGGCATTCCTCTGATTAGGTCCTATACAGGGATGGTTAGTGGTGACTTAACTACGCATGGTGAATGACTATGATCCAGTTACATACATCCTGCTAAACACAAATGTACCCTGAAATTAACTTCTTAGCCAGAACCCCAAAATACCTGTAGCCAATCCAAAGCCACCCAACTCGAGGGGAACTGTGGCTGAAGGAAAACCAAAATGGAAATATATAATGGGGCTTAAGCCACTGGCAGTTAAAATATCACACATTTGCGCATTTCATAAAACACACAACCATGTAAACTCTTTGCTAAGTTCCCTCCCACGGTCTTGGAAAGTATCTATTCAAGGGAAGGGTCTAGAAGCTTCAGTGCAGTTCAGTTCAATTCAGTAGCTCAGTCATGTCCGACTCTTTGCGACCCCCTTAATTGCAGCACACCAGGCCTCCCTGTTCATCACCAACTCCTGGAGTTCACTCAGACTCACGTCCATCGAGTCAGTGATGCCATCCAGCCATCTCATCCTCTGTCGTCCCCTTCTTCTCCTGCCCCCAATCCCTCCCAGCATCAGAGTCTTTTCCAATGAGTCAACTCTTCGCATGAGGTGGCCAAAGTACTGGAGTTTCAGCTTCAGCATCATTCCCTCCAAAGAAATCCCAGGGTTGATCTCCTTCAGAATGGACTGGTTGGATCTCCTTGCAGTCCAAGGTACTCTCAAGAGTCTTCTCCGACACCCCACAGTTCAAAAGCATCAATTCTTCGGCACTCAGCTTTCTTCACAGTCCAACTCTCACATCCATACATGACCACTGGAAAAACCATAGCCTTAAGCTTTATTAATTTAGGGGGGTAAAACCCTGCCTCTGATTTAATTAACTTAAACCATGTCATATAAACATTTCCTGGCCTGATGGTGAATCCCTGTATGAAATATATGTGCTGCTTACACATTAAGGGCTCACAGAAAGTTTGTTGAGTGAATGAACAAGAGAATGGAGCAGCCCGTTGTACTTTAAGCTGGCTTGAAGAACTAGGAAGCATACAGTTTATAATTCACAGATATTTATTCTCTTTCTTTTCTACAGCTTTCCCTCTGCTTCCAGTTATAGGTTGGTAATTAGGAGTTAGACTAGCTCCTTATTAATCTATCAATGGATATTTAAAGAAATTGGAGTATGTTTACCCTTTTATTACAAATATAAATACAACCTCATCAGCTCTGGTTGAAAAGGGGCCCAGAAAGAGTGCTCATTTATTCATAATGAGTAGAGCAAAGGGGCCCCTTTGTGAAGTCAAAACTGAGCTCTGAGTCTGCCCCCTGTTTCCCAAGAAACCAAACAGGAATCGTAATGTGGGATGACATAGTGTTGAACGCTGTCCACCGCTGGGTGAGATCACCTCTCAGCTGCTGGAAGGCAAAGAGGTGAAACCCGCTTCATTTACTTTGAGACAGTTCTAACAAAGCCCACAGCGCTCGGTCGTGGCAGAGAGCGTGGCCCTCCGCTTAGCAGGGCCCCCCCACCTCCCCGAACGTCACTGGCCTCCTGCTCACCTGACCTGTGAGGTGTTAGATTTTTCACTACCCACCCCACCTGAGCTGTGATGCCTGGAGCCTCCACCATGCAGCCCAGGCCGGGGTCCCCTCGTCTGGAGGCTGCTTACCTCCTCCGTGAGGCCAGCCAGCTCCGCCTTGATGCAGAGCAAACACCTCCCGGCCTGCCCATCTCTCCAGCCCCGTCTTTCACGTATTAGTTCTGTGCTTAGCATGTGATGCTCTCATTTTCTGCAGGCAGCCGGAGGTGTCACTCTGCAGTGCTTTTTTTGCTCAGTCATTTTTCTGCCTGGAAGGCCCAAACCCTCTGCTTCCCAGATAGGTCCCAGTCACTTTAAAGTCTTACTTCACACAGCAACCCCTACAGGCTGCCTTTGTGCCTTTGCTGCCCACATCCCCACGAGCTCACTCTTGCCTTTACTTTCTGCTCAGTGATGTTCTTCTGCCGCCAGACATTGGGATGCGGTAGCTGCTCCTAATGTACATTTTGCCACGTTGTTTGAGTATGTTCAGTTTTGCTGTAGAAGAAAACAAATGAAGTGGATCAAACTTATTAATATGTGTTAGGCATGGAGTTCTTTTCACACTTAACCTGTTTGACAAATAAAGTTAATCAGAGCATATGTGTGAAACAGGAAAGGGTGGAAGGACCCAGTAGCTACTAGATACTCATACACTAAATACACATAAAGTACCGAATATTTATGAAGTCTTAATTTAGATATCCACAGACACACCCCCTTTGATCTACATGTCCTCTATCAAGAAGTATAATATAATCTGGCAGCTCAATAGGCTAATTGCCAAGCTACAGCCATAGACAGACAGAATTGGTGTGATAGAGCCAGTATGTACCCTTAATCCCAGGCACCTTCATCTGTTGTGTCCCCCTGCCCATCCCTAACTCTAGTCTTTGCAACAATAGCATCCCTGGGGAAAGCTAAACCCAGAATTCCAGTTGCGTGGTTTCTTCCACCTGCTTGTACTCTAGCCTAAGTGTGATAATTTACACCATATCTTTTCACCCTTGCTTCTCACTATGTGCTTTAAATTCATTTAATGAACCCTGTGATTCAAACATAGTTTGAGAGCTTTTCTGTTCCATGACCCCTGGGAGAGCTGGCATGTTCATATACTTGGAGGCTACCAGTGTGTCGAGGTAATTTCTCACCAAGCATGGCTCAGTAAATATTTACTTAATGAGTGATTCTGTGAATGAACACACTGCAGAATTAAGAATTGTCTTTCAGGGCCCCACAGGCTCTTTTATAGACCTATCTACTATAGCAAAAAAGCCATGAAAACCTGACTGTTGCTGCCTTGTACGCATTCGAGATGACCCCTACCTTTCTTGAGTAGGTCAGGGAAACTCTTGCAAGCCTAGAAGCAGGGTAAGCACATTAGAGGCAGGTGGATACACTGCGAAGAGTGAGAACAGAAGTGCTCGGTGGTGATGCACGGTAGGTGGGGATGTTGTTTCCCAGAAAATGAGATGGTGATGAGAAGAGGCTAAGAATAGTGGTCCAAACATCCAATCACGAAGCAGGACAGTTCAGGGAGAATACAGAGAAATATGGGATTTATAAATGAATAGGAGTGTGGTGTATAGAAGAGGCAGTTAAAGAACTGGAATCTTGGGGCATCAGTAAAGTTCTGGGTCAGCGTGTAAATGAATTTGGGTAGTACAAACTCAGGAGGAGCCTTGGGGGTTCAAAATACTTTGCTTCATGAATGTACAAGAGCAGACAGTTGCCACCCCACTGGTGCTTTGCTTCTGTTTGTAATAGGTGAATTCTCCATGTTTGCAATAGGTTAATTCTCCATGTATGTGTCATTTTTTTAAAAACTGTAGGTTCCTTTTATCCTGTTTGATATGTATTTTAATAATACAGATCACTCTGTCTCCTTTCTTAAATCAATTTCTTGAAATATAAATAAGCAAATAAATACTCAAACAATTAACTAAGATTTCCTTCTATTGATGGTTTGTGACCATTCTGAAAAATAACATCTGCCCTCTACTTGGCTCCGGGGAATTTTATGAGTGTTAATGACATGTCTGAAAAGCGTTTCATTTCCTTGGAAACAAGCTTAACAAAGTGTTTTTCTGTCCACAATGATATAACAAGCCACTCATGCTGTGCTACTGATTTATAATAATTGAAACTTTGGTTACTAAAAAATTTAAGTGGTTTGATGGCAGATCAAAATAAAATATCAATTTTCTAAAATCTCCTGCATGGTTTTAGGTGGTAGATAGGTAAATGGTCTTTTCATGACTTAAAAAAAAAAAATTTCCATGATATTTATTCTCCCATCATATTTTAACCAGTCCTTCCATCAGTTCACGAGGTCATGGACTTGGCCTGTTTTTCATTTTGTAGACATCTGGATTTATAGTAAATGATTCATGCAGCCCAATACCTGACTGCCCTCATTTTGCTCTGTCTTATTATCACTTGTGGAATCTGATTTACTTCCTACCCCACATACTATTCTTTCATTTGGAACAATTTCCTCAGTTATACAAGTCTCCAGTTTATGGAATAATCACGATTAATTTGTCCACTGTAACGGAAAGTGCTATCCAGAAAAGGTTTTCTCATTTATAGCTGGGAAAATTCACGTCCTCCTTTGCAAAAAACACAGTGAAGGGCGGATGTGATAACAACAGCAAAGTCCCAGAGCAGAAGGTCACAAACAGGATTGGAGGGGACAAAGTCGGAAGTTTTAGATACACTGTTGTTTTTCTTCTTGTCACTGTCTGACAGGTTATATAATTATTTATAGATTTGTTGTCCTCCCTCCTGGTCCCTTAACATGTAATCTCCATGAGAGCAGGGACTCTCGCCTGCATATATCACTGTGCCTGGCGCATAGTAGACATTCAATACTATTTGCTGAGCTGTTGAATGAGTGGCCCATCCATCCATCCATCAGTCAGTAAAATGATAAAATAGTAGATACTGATAGTTACTATTTGTTGAATGTCGCTTTGGGTTGAATAGTGTCTCCTAACATCCATGTCCACCAGAACCTCAGAATGTGAACTTATTTGGGAATAGGGTCTTTTCAGATGTGATTCATGTAAGATGAGGGTTAGGGTGGACACAGGAATATGCAGGGAAAAAGGCTGTGTGGACAGCTTGGACAATGTGGTAGAGACTGGGTTTAACTAGCTGCAAGCTGTACAATGCCGAGAGTTGCCATCAGCCAGGAGAGAGGCATGGGACAGTTTCTCCCTCAGAGATCCTGCTGCTGCTGCTAAGTTGCTTCAGTCGTGTCTGACTCTGTGAGACCCCAATAGACAGCAGCCCACCAGGCTCCCCCGTCCCTGGGATTCTCCAGGCAAGAACATTGGAGTGGGTTGACATCTCCTTCTCCAATGCATGAAAATGAAAAGTGAAAGTGAAGACGCTCAGTCGTGTCTGACTCTTAGCGAGCCCATGGACTGCAGCCTGCCAGGCCTCCGTCCATGGGGTTTTCCAGGCAAGAGTACTGGAGTGGGTTGCCATTGCCTTCTCCAGCCTTTGTATGACCATTGCCAATTTACAGATAAGGAAACTGGTTCATAGAAGCTAAATGTCTTGCTAGTAGGTGACCCGTAGCCCAACTCAGGTTTTTGCCTTTGGAAAGCATGTTCCAAACTGCGGCCATTCTTGGCCCACTTGGAGCCAGGAGATTTAGGGAGATTGTAAGTTGAAAGTCAGAGTCCCTACCCCATGGTCATTCCATGGCTGCATTCAGCAAGTAAGGTTAGTGAAGAGGGTACAGAAAAAAGGGGATGTGCCTTCTTTATTAAGAGCTTTGTGCCCATTGGAATCAATGGGAGTGCAAGTTAGCCAGAAACCAGGGAATGTGCACATTGGATTTTAGAATTTCTTCTGAATCTGCACTTCCATTATCAGTTGTCCTCTCTTCAGAAATGGCTAAGGTTTGAAGACCAATTGGCAGTATCTACTGAAACTGAACATTTGCAAGCCTATCACATGACCCTCTGATTTTATCCCCAAGCGTATATCACCAATGAAATGCATGCTTATTTTCACCAAAAGGCATGTATAAGAAAGTTCATAGAGGCACCGCAAGGCAGAAACTACCCAAATGATCATTAACACTAGAATGGAAAATGACTTGTAGTATATTCATTCAAAGTCAGGTTTCACAGCAATGAGAAAGAACAGACCAATGCTCCATGCAGCGGCATTTCACAAAGATAACATTTTAAGGGAAAGAAGCCAGTTAGAAAAGAATACGTAGCAAATGATTTCATTTGTATGCATTTCAAAAACAGGCAGTTGTAAAGTCAAGATAATTGTTTATCTCTGGAGAGGTAGTGAAGGATTTGTATTATGTATTTTGTTTCTTGATCTAGGTGCTGGTTACATGAGTGTTCAGTTTTTTAAAAAAAATATGAACTGTGTATTTGTGGTTTGTGTACTTCTGTACACATAGATGAGCTTCCCAGGTGGCGCTAGTGGTAAAGAACCTGCCTGCCAATGCAGGAGACCTAAGAGACACAGGTTTGATCCCTGGGTTGGGAAGACCTCCTGGAGGAGGAGGGCATGGCAAGCCACTCTAGTATACTTGCTTGGAGAATCCAATGGACAGAGGAGCCTGGTGGGCTACAGTCCATGGGGTTATAAAAGTCGGACACGACTTAGTGACTAAACCACCACATGGTGGATGAATCCCTCTTTGGTTGAGTCATTGAGTTCGCCCATCACTATCTGCCTGTAATTGTCTCAGTAACTGAAAGTCCTGTATCCTGAGAAATGCTTCAGACCTGGGGAAGCCAGGATGATTGGTCACCCTAGCTTTTCTGCACAAGCCAACTCTGATTGCCTGTAGTGTAATCTTGACCCCTTCCTGGACTAGTTCTTGAGATTTGGTGAAATAGATATGAACAGAATCCAATAACTAAGAGAATGAAGGTACTTTATGTTTGAGGAATGGCCTTGAAGACCCTGACTTCGGGTCACAAGATATGGATTTGATTCCCAGCTATCTATTTACTTGCTGTGTGACTTGATGTTACTTTTCTGAGACTCCTCTTGTCTGTGGATAAAAAATGTCCTACCAAAGCAGTTGTATGACTTAAATAAGATAAAGCATGTAAAAGTGCTAGACTCATAGTAGCTGATCAATAAATATCACTTTTCTTTCCTATCAGTTTTTTTTCTTTCTTTCTTCCCTATGTAGTTCTCATTCCTCCAAACTCTCAAAAACATTGTTTCTATTTTTTTGGTTATACTTCTCTTCATTGCGTGGTGGTATGGACTAAGCATTAGAATGAGATATCTACCTTTGAATTCAAATTCTGGTTCAGTCACTTTCTGTTTGTGGACGTCAGGTAAATTAACTTCTCAGAGCCTTGATTTTCTCACCTCTAACATGGGAATCTTTCTTCTTTAAAAAATATAATAAATGCAGACATTGCAGTTGCTTTTGGTACCCTGCATCATGCCTGCTCAGCCCATCTCTCGTTTCTGCTGTAGCTCTGGTTCTCCAGGAGCTGACACTCATATTGTCAGTACTTACCTTATCATGTGCATCTCTGCTGTTTAGATTCTAGTCTTATTTGGGCTATGAAGTGAAAGGTAAAGGAGAAAAGGAAAGATATATCCATCTGAATGCAGAGTTTCAAAGAACAGCAAGGACAGATTAGAAAGTCTTCCTCAGTGATCACTGCAAAAAAATAGAGGAAAACAATAGACTGGGAAAGACTAGAGATCTCTTCAAGAAAATTAGAGATAACAATGGAATGTTTCATGCAAAGATGGGCACAATAAAGGACAGAAACAGTATGGGCCTAATAGAAGCAGAAGATATTAAGAAGAGGTGGCAAGGATACACAGAAGAACTATACAAAGACCTTCATGACCCAGATAATCATGATGGTGTGATCACTCACCTAGAGCCAGACATCTTGGAGTGTGAAGTCAAGTGGGCCTTAGGAAGCATCACTATGAACAAAGCCAGTGGAGGGGATGGAATTACAGCTGAGCTATTTATTTATTATGGTTTTAAATTTAAATTTATTTATTTTAATTGGAGACTAATTACTTTACAATATTGTATTGGTTTTGCCATACATCAACATGAATCCACCACGGGTGTACACGTGTTCCCAATCCTGAACCCCCCTCCCACCTCCCTCCCCATACCAGCTGAGCTATTTAAAATTCTAAAAGATGATGCTGTTATACTGCTGTACTCATTATGCCAGCAAATTTGGAAAACTCAGCAGTGGCCACAGGACTGGAAAAGATCAGTTATCATTCCAATCCCAAAGAAAGGGAATGCCAAAGAATATTCAAACTACCCCACAATTACACTCATTTCACACGCTAGCAAATAATGCTCAAAATTCTCCAAGTGAGGTGGCAACAGTGCGTGAACCAAGCACTTCTAGATGTTCAAGCTGGATTTAGAAAATGCAGAGGAACCAGAGATCAAATTGCCAACATCCATTGGATCATAAAAAACGCAAAGAGTTCCAGAAAAACATCTGCTTCGTTGAGTACGTTAAAGCCTCTGACTATGTGGATCACAACAAACTGTGGAAAATTCTGAAAGAGATGGGAATACCAGACCACCTGACCTGCCTCTTGAGAAACCTGTATGCAGGTCAGGAAGAAACAGTTAGAACTGGACATGGAACAACAGACTGGTTCCAAATAGGAAAAAGACTACGTCAAGGCTGTATATTGTCACACTGCTTTTTTAACTTATATGCAGAGTACATCATGAGAAACACTGGGCTGGAGGAAGCACAAGCTGGAATCAAGACTGCCGGGAGAAATCTCAATAACCTCAGATATGCAGATGACACCACCCTTATGGCAGAAAGTGAAGAGAAACTAAAGAGCCTCTTGATGAAAGTGAAAGAGGAGAGTGAAAGAGTTGGCTTAAAGCTCAACATTCAGAAAACGAAGATCATGGCATCTGGTCCCATCACTTCATGGCAAATAGATGAGGAAACATTGGAAACAGTGACAGACTTTATTTTCTTGGGCACCAAAATCATTGCAGATGGTGATTGCAACCATGAAATTAAAAGACGTTTGTTCCTTGGAAGAAGAGCTATGACCAACTTAGACAGCATGTTAAAAAGCAGAGACGTTACTTTGCCAACAAAGGTCCATCTAGTCAAAGCTATGGTTTTTCCAGTAGTCGTGTATGGATGTGAGAGTTGGACCATAAAGAAAGTTGAGCACCGAAGAATGATGCTTTTGAACTGTGATGTTGGAGAAGACTCTTGAGAATCCCTTGGACTGCAGGGAGTTCAAACCAGTCAATCCTAAAGGAAATTAGTCCTGAATATTTATTAGAAGGACTGATGCTGAAGTTGAAGCTCTAATACTTTGGCCACCTGATGGGAAGAACCGACTCATTGGAAAAGACCTTGATGCTGGGAAAGACTGAGGGCAGAAGGAGAAGGGGACAACAGAGCTGGTTGGATGGCATCACAGACTCGATAAACATGAGCTTGAGCAAGCTCCGGGAGTTGGTGCTGGACAGGGAAGTCTGGCATGCTGCAGTCCATGGGGTCACAAAAAGTTGGACATGACTGAGTCACTGAACTGAACCAAACTGAGCACAAACAAAAAATGGGATCTATGGAATTTCATATGGAGTCAGATACTAAGCTACCATACATGATAGTCTAGGATGGACAGTGTTTGAGTCTGATAAAAATTTCAGAAACAGAAAAAGATTTAAAAGAGGAGGGAGTCTTATGAATTTGCCATGACTTGCATCTTCCATATTAATCTGAGCTATATTTTAAATTTATTTAGGATTGCAATGCAATACAATGGAATGTATTATTAACCTACGAAGTACCCATCAGTATCTATTTCTGTCTCTAGAGGCCTGTATCTTAGCAGGTTATGAAAATCCACTGCACAGATTTAAACACTGGCTCCAAAAAATGTAGCTTGATTCATTCTTGTCAGTAAAGCTTAGAGAATTACACTATTGTGTGAGATCTTAATGATGGTCTTGTTCTTTCTGAAACATATCAGTTAACTCTACAAGTCACATGTAGAGTTGTATATAGTTGAAATAAAGTTGATATAAAGTTGAAGAAGATATAGTTTTGTGCCTTTAAAGAACTGTAGCTTAACTGAGACAAAAACACTTTTGTTGAGTGTCTAGGTGTTATGCACATTACATGTAGCATCTCTAAACACCCCCCAAAGCTTATATAAAGTTTGGGTTCCTCCTAAAGTAGACACCAAGAATTTGAGGTGGTTTACAATTTTATTTAAACCTTGAGGTAAATTATAAAAAATATGCAAAGGATAAACTTTACGATTAAGGGAATCCAGGAAAGGCAAACAGAGCTAATTTGGGATAAAACAGCACACAGGAATGAATGTATCCCAAATTGTTCCGTGCAGCTGCTTGAGGTGGGCTGCATATTTGATTCTGAGTTTCCTAAAGACCAAAGTAAAAAGAAAAAACATTCATGGTTTCAAGAGCTGTAGCATCCTTGAGATAAAAATGAATCAGTTTAGGAAAAGCAGTTTTTCTATGGAGACTTGAAAGCAAATCCTTCCATAGGTCTTCATTAAGAGCACATCATAGGGTAATGATATCATTACCCTATATTATCCCAGATGGTGTTATACGGTGAAAACTGTGGAGAGCAGGTATATGGCTGTTTCTTATACTGTCCCTCAGTCTAAGACAAAAGCTCATTTTAGCACTGTCAACATAAGTATTTGTAGTCCCTCAAACAGTTCTCTATAAATATAATTTCTTAACAATATTTTAGATTTGGTTTACTTGAATCAGTGTCCTCATGCTGCATTTGGCTGAGATCTTTTATGCGTCCTTCAGTCTATAACAGTTCCATTCCCTTAGTTCTCCTCCTTGCCATCTAGAATAGTTGTTGAAGAACCAGGTCATTTGCCCTATGGAATTTCCCACATTCAGGATTTGGCTGATGGTATCCTTGTGGTTTCACTGTGTTTTAAATAACAATTATTTTATTTCCACGACTACAAGTTACTCTCAGTTCTTTTTCAGATTTGTCCAAGTAATTTTTTTTTTTTTGGTTTGTTTTAGTCTCTTTCTCCTTATTCATAGCTCCATTTGTTTAAAAATATTAAGCATACTTACCTTTCGTTTAGAAGCTGATATTGCTGTTTTCTGAATCCCTTATACATCTGGTTCTATTGTTTATTATTTCTTGTTCATGGGTGCTTGTCTCCTGGTGGATTTTGTGATTTTTGATTGTGAGTTTGTGTGAATTCATATTTTTTGGCATTATCTCTGAGAGGATGCTGCAGGATCTGGGTTGAAGATTTGTTTCTCTGGGTAGATTTCCAATTTAAGTGACATGCTCTTCTAAGTGTTCTAGTGTGATTTCTCACCCTGAACCTGATGTGTGACCTATTCGGCTGTTTTGAAATCTCAGAGGACAATTATTTATTTTTTTTAACCTCAATACAGAGCCAAGTTTTCTTTTGTGCTTGCTATTGCTGGAAAGGCTCTCTTTGCTTCACCATTTTCCTGAAGGAATACCCACTATGAATCCTGCTGCTGCTGCTAAGTCACTTCAGTCGTGTCTGACTCTGTGTGACCCCATAGATGGCAGCCCACCAGGCTCCCCCGTCCCTGGGATTCTCCAGGCAAGAACACTGGAGTGGGTTGCCATTTCCTTCTCCAATGCATGAAAGTGAAAAGTGAAAGGGGAGTCGCTCAGTCCTATGAATCCTAGCACTGTGCAAATAGGTCTGCAACCTGGCTTCCTGTCATTCACAATGGCTGCGTTTGAACTCGCTCAACTCTCTCATCTCAGTCTTAGCTTCTTAGCAGGTCTGCCATTATTTCAATTTTATTTTTTAAAGTGGGGCTTCCCTGATAGCTCAGTTGGTAAAGAATCCGCTGCAATGAAGGAGACTCTGGTTCGATTCCTGGGTCGGGAAGATCCGCTGGAGAAGAGATAGGCTACCCACTCTGGTATTCTTGGGCTTCCCTTGTGGCTCAGCTGGTAAAGAATCTGCCTGCAATGCGGGAGACCTGGGTTTGATCCCTGGGCTGGGAAGATCCTCTGGAGAAGGGAAAGGCTACCCACTCCAGTATTCTGGCCTGGAGAATTCCATGGACTGTATGATCCATGGGGTCGCAAAAAATTGAACAGGACTGAGTGACTTTCACTTTCAATGTATGTCTACATGATTATATAACTTCTATATATTATAATTAACATGATACATGATTATTATCTATATGTGTAGTGTAATAGATAATATACCGTATAATATTACATATACATGTATGTATTTGGTATGTGTGTATATGTTTATTCTTTAAAAAAATTTTTATAACTGGTGGATTTCAAAATCTTTAGCCTAGCATGTTTTCAAAATAGAAGTCCTTGATTCTCTGCAGTATGCCTGCCTAAATCCAAAGAACCTTTTAGGACTCTACTGAGTTCCTGAATCATGGAAGACATGGCACCCTCATATGCCTACCTAAAACTGTGTCTGTGCTTCTCTATTATCTTAATTAGAGCTCATTATTTCACTTAACTCCCCGTGGCTTCTTCTCACAACCAGTGAACTCTGACTGTGATGGCCCGGTGGGCTGCTATGCGGAAGCAGACCGGCAGTATCTTCTCCTAGCCCTTTCTTGGACTCTCACAACATGGAAATAAAGCCAGTTGCTCCCTCAGCCTCTGATGGAGGCTTCTCTCCTCACCATTCAGGCGGCCTGGCTGCCCTCTGGAGATGCCTGTGTCGTATTTGTGTACATTTTCACTATCCACTGCACTTGCTTAAATGTCTGTCTTTGCCGCTCAATCGTGGGTGCCAAAACCTTTTTCAATCTCATCGTTATAAGCATCTCTCTCCAGACTTGTTCTGCCTCCTGTATCTTTTTGTTCAGTTGGTTAGCCTTTCACCCACCTGGTCTCCCTAACCCTAACCCTAACCCTAACCCTAACCCAGAAAGTCTGTCTTCCTCCTCATGCTGAGCTTCTGTGGGGTGCTGATTGACCCCTTGACCCCTGCTCTCCAGTGGGTCCGGGCCCTCTCTGTGCCTCCTCTGGACTGCTGCAGCAGTCTTCTGAGCTGGTTTCTTATTTCTTCTCAGGCACTACAAACCTACCCTCCACACAGTCATCATGATTTAAAGTGCAAGTCTGAACAAGGCCCTGCGTAAAATCCTTGGGTGGATGGAGCCTGGCCTCCTCTTTGCTCCCGGTTTTACAAGATTGCTCCCAGCCCCATTTCCTCCACACATTGGACATGGGAGATGGAGTTCAGCAGCACTGACTGCTTAGTGCCCCCATTTTGAACCAGGCTGTCTTTCTCTTTGGTGCCTTACCCGTGGGGTCCCCTTTGCCTGAATTACGCCGACTGACCCTCTTTGTGGGACGAAGTCCCACCCACCTGTGAGATTCAGCACCTGTCTTTGTCCCTTCAGCAACTCTTCTCCAAAGTCCCTCGCACCCCTCTGCCAGCCTCCCCACTCTGTGTCTCAGAACAGCCTGTGGGTTGTCCTGCTTGCCCATCCATCCTTGTCTGGCTCATTTCAAGGTCCTCTTTTCTGATCTCTCTCCCACCTGCACAGCAAACTCAATGTTTGTCTGTCTCCGTAAGCCCCTTAGGGGATCTAGGACTGGATCACACTTATCTTTGTGTTTCCTGTCCTTAACATTTCTCTCACCATTTAGCAGGTGCTCATTAAATTTCTTTGTTCAATGTAGAAATCATTCTTTTTTTTTTAATGTTGATATATAATTTTTTTTAATTTTTATTTTTACCTTATTTTACTTTACAATACTGTATTGGTTTTGCCATACATTGACATGAATCCGCCACGGGTGTATATGAGTTCCCAATCCTGAACCCCCCTCCCACCTCCCACTAGAAATCATTCTTATCTTTTACTAACAGCTTTATGATTTGGATAATTTTCTTAATTTAATTGAGCCTTAAATGTTTCAGATGTGAACATGGATAATAAGGTACAACTAGCTTATAGCACAGAATACAGGATTCTAAGTGTTAGTTCCCTTTTCCCTTGTTTTCTGTTAAAACATCTCTTGAGGGCACAGTGCTGACATATTAATAATAGTAATAATAATGATTCTTAAGCTGGGAGATATATCAATAACATCAGATATGCAGATGACACCACCCTTATGGCAGTAAGCGAAGAACTAAAGAGCCTCTGGATGAAAATGAAAGAGGAAAGTGAAAAAGTTGGCTTAAAATTCAACATTCAGAAAACTAAGATCATGGCATCTGGTCCCATCACTTCATGGCAAATAGATGAGGAAACAATGGAAACAGTGACAGACTTTATTTTGGGGGGCTCCAATATCACTGCAGATGGTGACTGCAGCCATGAAATTAAAAGACACTTGCTCCTTAGAAAAAAAATTATGACCAACCTAAACAGCATGTTAAAGAGCAGAGACATTACTTTGTCAACAAAGGTCCATCTAGTCAAAGCTATGGTTTTTTCCCATAGTCCTGTATGCATGTGAGAGTTGGACTATAAAGAAAGCTGAGCACTGAAGAATTGATGGTTTTGAACTGTGGTGTTGAAGAAGACTCTTGAGAGTCCCTTGGACAGCAAGGAGATCCAACTAATCCATCCTAAAGGAAATCAATCCTGAATATTCATTGGAAGGACTGATGCTGAAGCTGAAACTCCAATACTTTGGCCACCTGATGTGAAGAACTGACTCACTGGAAAAGACCCTGATGCTGGGAAAGATTGAAAACGGGAGGAGAAGGGGATGCCAGAGGATGAGATGGTTGGATGGCATCATCGGCTCAATGGATGTGAGTTTGAGTAGGCTCCAGGAGTTGGCGATGGATAGGGGAGCCTGGCATGCTGCAGTCCATGGGGTCTCAGAGTCAGACACGACTGGGTGACTGAACTGAGCTGAATCCTATTAATATATAATAGTAACAGTGATAGCTACAGCTTATTTGGCTTACCATCTGCCAGACAGTATTCTAAGTGCTTTACATAGATGAACTCACCTGTTATCACTACAAGCTTATGAGGAAGGAGATATGACTACCTTAGCTTATGGCTGGGAAACTGAGGCAGAGAGGCTGTACAACTTCCCCAAAACCCTCAGGCATTAGTGGTAGAGCTAGGGTTTAGACCTGGGCTGTCTGACTCTAGTGTGTGCTTAACCACCTCCTCACCCTGGCTTACTTTCCCATGAAACTAGTCAAAAGTTTTATCCTTCTTTCAAAGAGGGAGAAATTGAGGTTCAAAGAGAGTGGGAGACTTAGCTAAAGTCACACAGCTCAGATGTGGTAGAGTGAGGTGTTGCAGCAAAACCTTCACTTTTTTTTGGCGGGGGCTGGGGGGTGGCACTCTGCCACATACGATGTGGTATCTTAATTCCCTGACCAGGGGTAGAACCCTTGCCCCCTGGAAGCACTTAACCACTGAGTCTTAGCCACTGGACAGCCAAGGAAGTCCCAAAATCTTCACTTTTGGATGGAGACTTTGCTTGAAACTTTTCCAGTCTTAAAACAGACCCCTGTCAGGAGTTGGGCTATTGACAATACTTTTGATGATAATATATCATAGTAATGGAATGGTTTTCTTTTTTGGTTGAATTAGGAAATGAGACCCATCCTTTTGGGTGACTGAAAATGTCTGAAGTGGAGTATCATGAAAGTAGAGTTATTTATTTAAATTTTACATAGCATTTCTAGCCCACAACTAGCTCAAAATCATAGGTCTGGTAGCCTTCCCCATTTTCCTCTAGGACATTCTTGCTTCCTGAAGAGAGGGCACCAGCAATGACCCCCCAGAACTGTGGCAGACATGTTTTCTAGCCCACTGTCTGGATGCATTTTGGGGATGAGTTCCTGATATTTATGTGAAAAGGAGGATGACTGGGTCACTCTGTCTTCTCATTGAGTTTTGCCAGAGGTCACCGTCACAAAAAGTTGGAAGAAATGGGGTGTGTAGGAATTTGGGGCTGGTAAGTTATTTATTTACTTAGCCATATTTTAAAGGCTGAAAAGCCATCATGAAATCTGTGGAATGCATTGTCATGAGAGGTCAGCAAGTCAAGTTCTGTGGCTGTATTTTTTAAAGAGCCAGATTATTTCATGACCAATGATGATATTTGTATTTATGATTAAACTTAGTCTTGGGCAGGACTTGGATGGGGGAGATGGGGTGTGGAAGAAGTGGTTACCACCCTTCTCACCTCAGTCCCAATCTCTGAATCCCAAACTACAGCCCCACGCCCATATACACTTCAGAGTAGCAACATTGCTTGGAGACAAAACCATCGCAGAAGAGTTGTGAAGAGAAAAATCAGAGGACATTTTAAAATGTCCTCTAAAATTTTTGGCACCAAGGACCAGTTTTATGGAAGATAATTTTTCTCTGTGGACCAGGGTGGGAGGGATGGCTTCTGGGTGATTCAAGTACATCACATTTATTCTGTACTTTATTTCTATTATGATCACGTAAGCTCCACCTCAGATCAGCAGGCATTAGATTCTGGAGGTTGGGGACGCCTGATTTAGGGGATGATTCCACTATTCTCCGACGTAGAATCCAACGTTGTCCTCAACAAGGGACCCGGAACATGCCAGTCATACAGAAAGAAGAGCTATAGTTGTAAAGATGGGATCCTTGTAGTGACAGGGGCTAGGATGGTAGAGACAATGTGGAACAATGCCCTCATCAAAAACAACCATGAGTAACTTGGCATAGTTTCTTTCTTTTTGTAGATATAATGTATTCTTGGGGTATCTGCTCTGTAATATGCACCCACTCTGGATGTTCATTCTGTTTAATCCTTTCAGCCAGCCAATGAAGAAGGGACTGGCATTACTTCTGTTTTACAGCATGGAAACAAAGGTTCCGAGAGTTTAAATAAGTTGCTCAAGGTCAGATAGCTGGTTTACCTCCACACCTGTGGTCTGAATTATTAAACTATCTAACTCCCAAGAAAAATGCACAAAGAGACAGTAGTACAATAAGCCAGTATACAATTCTATCACCTAGGAGTAACTCCTGTTAGCCGTTGGCATTGAACAGATATGGAAAAGGATGGCCTGCTTGCTTGTGACTTGCTTTGCCCTCTGGTTTTGTTGATGTTCCACAGAGCACTTTGCATAGTTAGGTGTGTAACAATATGTATCTCCTCCAATGGGCAATAAATGCTAGGAGTGAAGGGATAGTTTCTATTTGTTCATCTCTGCATCCTCAGGGGCTAGCTCATAGTAGACTTATGGTTTCAAATGAATAAATAAGTGATCAGAGCTAGGTTGTGGCAAGTCCAGCATTTTCCCTGCCTTCTTCTAAGTTTTGTGACAGGAATCAGTTCTCCTTTGATCACTGAGAGTAGAGAAGTGTCATAATCTCGTTGCCCCAGGGAGCTTGACCTGTTGATGACATTTTCAAGGCTGCAGTGAAATGTCGCTGGAACATCAAGTGTGTCATGCCCTTTTCTCCCCCTTTTTATCTCCTCCCATTGTCATCACAGTGCACACACACACACACACACACACACACACACAAAAACAAAAACACACCTCTCTAGGTGGATGCCCCAAAAAGAAGGATCAGGAAGCTCTCTTGGAGATGTAGCAGCTGTGGGCCAGCTCTGGAGGGCCTCCTGGCTGCAGGAGTGGACAGTGAATGTGGACGTGTGATGGAATCAGTCTTGTGCAGGACTCCTCCTGTTGAAAGGCTCCCATGGTGTGATATTTCTTACTGCAATGTGCCTTGGGTCACATATTGGAATTTTCAAGAGAATCCAAGAAAAACAGAAGGGGAAATAAAGTGTTCCTAGTGGGGATTCTCTCTTGAAGAGAAGAATAGATGTGATTCTCTGGTTTCTAGACAAAATTTTTTGGTATGAGGGTATTTTATGGAAGAGCATCCGTCTCCCAGAGCAAAAAGAATGGAAAAGTGTCCTCTAATAAATCTACTGAGCCCGAGTTAACGTGCAGCCAGACTTCATGAGAATCCTGCGCTGAGGATTTCAGTGCACTTAATTACATAAATACCAAGACATGTCATCTCCTCCCACCAAGACTGAAAGGTCTCTGGAACAATTAGGAGATTGCGGCCCCCTTGCCCCCTTGTCATGCACATTCATGTCACAGACCTCAGAGGAGGACTTGGGGTGCTTTGATGCCCAATGTGCTCAATTTGGTTTCAGAGATTTCCAATCCCTTGCACCTAAGCACATGTCCTCAACAAACAAATAGCACTGGGGCAGAATTCTCGAGCACTGGAGACTTAATTACCTCCACTCAGTGGTCTTCCCGCTGTTGAGAGCATCCCGGCTACTTGGCAGCATTAACATTCCTGGAATTGTATTTGGCCAGCCTTTGTGAAGGAGTTGAATACTGCCTCATTAGCTCAGGCTCGTGGGGCTTTTGTGTCTCTGACAACAGTTTAAATATGGACATTGTTTACTGGCCAGTATTACATTGACAGACTAGAGGGCTAATCTGAAGATTAACACAATAGCTTGTTTTCATTTTATTCCTTCAGCCAGTGCTTGTAAGAGTTACACAAATCTGTTTTTGTAGCCCTTGTTTTCCATAATAAGATTGGGGGACATAGTCTGAAGCATTTAAGGGTTTCAACATCTTTCTTCTTGAGCTCAATTTAGCCTGGAAGGATCCAAAGAAAGAAATGATAGCTTTTGGAAATACTAAGGTTAGACAACTAAAACATTTGAGGGACAGGCTAGTTAAGACAACTGAATTTAGGAAACTTTGTCTTGAGACTTTTTTAGTTCCCATAAAAACCTCTTCTCAGAGATCAGTGGTTATTTGAGATTCTTAGGGGTAAATGTGACAGAAATTTGAAGAACAGAATTAAAAATTCCCCTGTATGCACGTCTGCATGCATTTCATTTGTAATAGAAGGTTTGGCATGCTTCTGCTTAGCACTTTGAGACGTGTGAGCACAAAGCATTGTAAAAATATTATTCGTTGAGGAGGGAAAAAAATGGGTCATTCTCAGACTCTGGAACTTGAGGACTGATTATGAGATATGTGTATGAAAGTGTTTCTGTGATTAGGAGTTCTGACAAATTAAGGAAATAACCTTGAACATTGAAAGACTTAACTCTCCTTAATCTCTCAAATAATGAAGCAGAGTAGCAGTTGGAAAATTCAACTTTGCAAAATCATATTTGTCTTCAGAACAGAAGGTGAGGTTGGAGCGTGGAAGATGGTAGTGAGTGTAGCCGGATCTTGGAGCCAGATCTGGGATTGCCCTATCACATTAGCTGGATGGCAGGCTTCCGGAGGTGGAGGAAAAAGCCAAGAAGAAGCCAGTGGATTTCACCTCATAGGTGCTGGAAGAACCTGGGCCTCGAGTCCCCCGGGAATAGGCTTGAGTTTCAAAAAAGCCGTGGAGACAGGGATTCCCAGCTCTACTTACTGAAACAGAAAGAGGTGTGAGAATCCCTCCATTCCTCACTACCATTAGTGACCAGGCAGGTTCCACCTTGTGCTGGAGACCCCGAATATTTGCTTGACTGGGCAAAGAGTGAGAAAGCTGGCACCCTGGGAATCACACCAGCTGGTTGATGAGGGTTGTTTGCTGTGGTGTGCTTTGTTTCCATGTTTTTCAACAGACTTAGTAACCACCAAATCTGCGGGTGCCTTGAGCTTGAACTTTCTAACCTCCAGAACTGTGAAAATGAATATATGTGTTTATAAGTTCCCCAGTTTATGGTATTTGGTTACAGCAGCCCAAACAGACTAAGCTAAGGCCCATGGAAGCCTTTCTGCCTCCTGTTAATAGAGATATTAGAACTGTTCCACTTTCTCAGGTTTCTGGAGTATTTTGAGAGGAGGAAGAGAATATTAGGGTGATTCCCTGGTGGCTCAGACAGTAAAGAATCTGCCTGCAATGTGAGAGACCTGGGTTTGATCCCTGGGTCAGGAAGATCCCCTGGAGAAGGGAATGGCTACCCACTCCAGTATTCTTGCCTGGGAAATCCCATGGACAGAGGAGCCTGGTGGGCTACAGTCCATAGGGTTGCAAAGAGTCAGACACGACTGAGTGACTAACACTTCATTTCACTATAAAGGAAACACCTGTGCAGACATTTTGAGCAATGTTATTATATGTCACCTCTATTCAGCCACTTAAAAGAGCAAAGATGATAATTTTAACTTCATCTTCTTTTAACTCGCCATCCAGAGTTGATAGGCCATAGGCAGGGACCTAGAGTAAGGAGGGGAAAAGAAAAGGGTGTGAGTGGTCCCCACCTTTGAATCCATGAGCATTGGCCCCAAAGAACAGCCACCCAGGCCTTGCCCCACCATCTCCTGAAGCCGTGTTTGTTCCACTTAGAATAATGAGTCTCAGAATCCCTTATTTGATTCAGCCAATCCACATGGTGTGATTCATCTTCTAAGAAGAAGAAATCAACATTTTCAAGCCTGCTTGGATTTACTGTAAGCAGCCTCTCTCCACTAAACATGGCCTGCAATGTGATCTGGCCCAGGGCTGGGATGGTGGCTCTGTTTTGGAGACCCATTTGCCTTTAAAATAACATGGCTGGGAAGAAATGCACCTCGTGGTTGGCCGTGGGCATGTTTTCTTAGGAACTTGAAAGAACTTCTCTCTGAGTCACCTTAGCTGCTCCTCTGAGTCACTTCTGAGACTCAGCATGAGAAGGAGAAGGACAGAGAAGTGGGTGGTGGAAAGGCCTGGGCAGACTGCAGCTGCCATGACCTGCCTCATGCTGCTCTGTCTGCCTCGACCTGGGGATGTGGGTTTAGGTCTTCTCCTCTGGCCTCCAGGAAACCCTGGAAGACACTCACTTTTTACCAGGAGACCGTAGACAGACTTCCCACCAGTGCAATCTTGTTAGGTGTGTGAAGGGCATGTGGCCCTTTGGCTTTTCCAAGGCCACCAGGCCTGAGCCTTGGTCTTTGAAGCTGTTCTCAGGTGGAAGGGCCTTTACCTGAGCACCCGTGCCCCCTGTCATCAGCACATGGGGGCTGCCTGCATCCTCGTCTTGTCCATGAGGTATACATGGATTTGGGACTCCTGGAATCCAAGTGGAACCCGTGCCCCATCCCTCTTCACTCTTGGTTGCTGAACCGCAAGCCCCCACATGCCTTAACCTCTACTTGACAACTGCTCTGGCATGTTTTAAAGGTATCACCTAGCTGGTGAGATTTCTTAATAGAAATGTGCGTTTATAGCTTTGTGGTCCCCTGGGATAAGAATGGGTGCATTCTGAGTTTCGTTTCACTACTGACTAGTTTGGTGAACTTGGGCAAATTAACTGATCCTTTCTAAAGTTCAGTTTCCCCAACTGCGTAATGGAGATCGTAATTTGGTAACTATGACTTGCTTCACTTGTTGATAGTACTACCCTCCTTTCATAGGGCTATTGTGAGGATTAAATGAAACAAGTTTCTGTAAAGTATTAATACTTGTCGTGGTACCTAAAGCCCATTGAGTGTTCAGTAAATACTACTATTGTTATGTCTTCTATGGAAATGGGAGCTAAGAATATGTACTTTTAAGCAGCCTGGGGTGTGAGTTATTGAAAATCCTCCTAGCTGCTGTGGGTGACTGAGCCTTTAAAACAGGACCTGGCTTCAAGTCCTCCTGGCAGGTCTGTTACACTGACCTCATGCTGGTCTGAGCTGGAAGTTTAGTTGCTGGCAAAGGGAAGAGCTTGTCTCCTAGAGGCACATGGGTATCCCTGAAGGGAGATTCCAAATTCACCAGCCAGCCTTCAGCCAGCTTGCTAGACCCAGGCTGCAGCAGTATTTTGACTTCTTAAACTATTTGGATCACTGCTACCTTCTGAATCCTTGGACAAATTAAAAGCAGTGTATACAAGGAACTCTTTGGCCTATGTTCCCAAGCTGAGCCAAATTCAGAGTTGAGGGTTAGACACGAAATAGCAAACAGAAGGAAGGCAGACAGGCAGTCACACCTGGCTGCTGGGAATGAACAAAACAGATGCCCGGAAAGTCAGGAAGAATTCGTATGTGAATGTAGAATCGTATGGATTTACCATTTTGACTCCAGCAGCTCCTAGAAGACCTTCAAAGTGAGGGAGTGCCCCCTTAGGAGTGCTGGAGCAGCTGGGCACCTGCGTGGGAAGCCATGCCTGGCCATTCCCGGGAGGACTCTGATTTATGGAGAGAAGGGTTCTGAGTTCAGCAGCATTTTTGTGGCTGGGATCAAAAGGGCTTTCTCACTGACCACAGATCACATCCCAGGAATCCTCCCTAGACAGAACATTCCTAAGAATGAATGTGGCCTTGGCCACAGCCCATGGTGTGAAGTGAGTCTTGGAGGGCATATTTCTGGGAAGATGGCATTTTCAATTCCCTAAAACAAAAGTTTTATGTACCCCCAAACAAGAACCCTGAAGATTTGGGAAAAATTATAATCTTCATTTTTGACCTAAAGGCAACCAGATCGGTGGAAAGTGAGTGAAACTGAATTTTTATCATGACAAATTATGTCACTTTTTGGGGATGAGTTTATTCATCTGTGAAATGGGAATGTTGGATTAGAATCAGAGGGACTGTTCTTAGGCAGTTTGTTCCAGTTCTCACCACTCCCTATTGCCTCATATGTGACTTGCTGTTCTCATATATAGTACCTCCCTGACCTCATTAGGAATTGGAATTTACAATCTTGGGACTAGAAAGTCTTTAAACCCCACCTCAGCTCCCTAGCTATAAAATTCTTGAAAATCAAAGTTGTACGTAGATTTTAGAATATTGGATTCTATAGACAGGATGCTCATGTGTCTTCTGGATGAAGGTGTTTGGAGCAGTAGGAGTAGGAGGAGACAATGGACACAGTTGGAGCTGGACATGGGGTACCTGTTGATGGACAGAATTGCCTGTCTGGCAATTTCAAAGCAGAGAGGAACATTGGTGCTAAGTGGGAAAACGTGTATGCAGGGTTGACACACCCAGGATATTTCACTGTTTGCTTTTACAGAATATTTTCAGGAGTTGGCTTGCTTACTTCTTCCAGGGCAACTTGTCCCTGAAAGGGTCAGCAAAGTTGTGCTTTCCCCTCTGACAGGGTGTGTAAGCCTGGCAGAGAGAAGAAAGGGGTGAGGAATGCTGCTCGTCTTTCTGCCAGCCGGCACCATTTATGTGATTCTCAGTGGCCTATGTCTATAATGAGAAATACGAAACAGTGCTCCATATAATTGGAGATCCAAATTCCCCTTTGGAAGTTGGAAGATTGTAACCAAAATGAGCTAGGGTATGACAGAGAGGCCGCACAGCTCCCCCTTTGTTTTTATTCCATTCTTGACAAAGTCATAGCCAAGAAGTTTGTTTGATGAAGAAATAATTGTATTAAAGCATCTGTCTACAATGAGGGAGACCTGGGTTCAATCCCTGGGTTGGGAAGATCCCTTGGAGAAGGAAATGGCAATCCACTCCAGTACTCTTGCCTGGAAAATCCCATGGACAGAGGAGCCTGGTAGGCTATAGTCCATGGGGTCGCAGAGTCGGACACGACTGAGAGACTTCACTTCACTTCACTTCAGAGATAGCACCAGTCATATTGAGAGAACTGCCAACACAGAGGCTAATATTTATGTCCATTTCGTGGGTTCTGTATCTGGCACAATAGCTTGAAACTGCATTTAGATTAAGGGTCCTATGCAGAAGAGCAAAGCTGATGCTTGTTTAATTAGAGATTTCTTTCCTGTCCTTCTTGCTACGCTGAGCATTTGATAGTTATGTGGTGCTGATAATTTGGTTTTCTCTCCAAGGATGGGGCCAAGAGGAGAGATCTGGGGGCAAGGACTGGGTGGGTGGGGAAGAGTATTGTAGTGTAATGAGAATATGATATGATATATGGCTCCTACCTGACAATATTGCATCCAAAACCCAAGAAAAATAATATTCAAAATACCAACCCACCAACTGAGGGATAGGGATTCTGTCATAGTCTAGAAACACTGGAAAAAAGAATAAGTGTGTCTCTACACTTAACCTTTAATTATTTGTATTTGTACATTTGTCTTACAGCCTTCTTTCTGCAAAGAGAACTCATTGAATCAAGGAAGGTGGGCTCTCCATTTTGAAAGTGGGCTTTGATAAATACCAAAACAAAGCTACAAGGTCCCTTAGAGACTCTAGCAAGCCAGTGTATTAGAAAAGACTGTTTCACAGTAGGCAGCCCACAATACAGCTAAGTGTCTATACTATTCCTGGTGCTTAGAGAAATTACATAAGGAGGGAAATTTTCCTTTTCTAATGAAAAGTTCAAAAAAATTAAATGATTATATGAACTTACACGGATTTAGATAAATTAGTCACTTGTCTACTTCTGTGTATAGCTTATTAATGTAGTTTTACGTATGTATTCAAAATAACATATCATATAAAAGGTTTTTGGAGAAGGCGATGGCACCCCACTCCAGTACTCTTGCCTGGAAAAGCCCATGGATGGAGGAACCTGGTGGGCTACAGTCCATGGGGTCACTAAGAGTCAGACACGACTGAGCGACTTCACTTTCACTTTTTACTTTCATGCACTGGAGAAGGAAATGGCAACCCACTCCAGTGTTGTTGCCTGGAGAATCCCAGGGACGGGGGAGCCTGGTGGGCTGCCATCTATGGGGCTGCACAGAGTCGGACACGACTGAAGTGACTTAGCAGCAGCAGCAGGGAGGTGTTTTGTTTTTCATTCGTTTTTACTGGTATATCTGTGATCACCACAAGGTAACCTTTACTCTGTGACTTTTAAAAGTATCTTTTTTCAAAGTTCCTTTTCAATGACATATATTTGCAATTCATCTGGGCTAAATTTCTTTGTCTTTTTAATTTTTATTTATATTTATTAAAAAAATTTTTGCCCAGGCCTTGTGGCATGTGGGATCTTAGTTCACTGACCCGGGATTGAACCCATGTCCCTTGCACTGGAAGTGCCAGAGTCTTAACTGCTGGCCCACCAGGCAAGTCCCTCTTTGTCTTCTTTTAAAAAAAACAGGTTTATCAGTTGACCTCCATAAATATCCCAGATTAGTTCTGATTGTATTCCATTAATCTGCTTAATTTTTTGATTAAATACAGTGATTTAGAGCATGCTCTATAATGTAAATATCCCCTCCTCCTACACACGCATGGCCTCCCCCATTAGCAACATCCCTACCAGTGTGGTGCATTTGTTACAATTGATGAGTCTCTATCGACATGTCATAATCACCCAGACTCTGTAGTTTTATGATATGGCTCATTCTTGGTGTTGCACATTCTATGAGTTTGACAAATGTATAATAACATCTATCATTATGGTATCATAAAATATTTTTTCGCTGCTGTAAAAATCCTCTGTGCTCTACCAGTTCATTTCTCCCTATCAATTCCTGGCAACCACCGATTGTTTTATTGTCTTCTTAATTTTGCCTTTTTCTAGAATGTCACATAGTTGGAATCGTATAATACATAGACTTTTCAGATGTGTATGCTCCTCTGGGGCATTTGAGATGCCAAGGGTAATATGTCCATGAGGTCTATGGAGCCACCCAAGAGACACCTGGACTCCATCCTGACAAGGCCCCATTACTTATGAGAAGGCAGGGGCAAAGGTGATAAGTGAGGGAGAGCCCCCAGTGTTCTGTGGGATGATGTTGCTCAAATTATCTATTACTTCTTGAACCACTCCCCACTCCCGAATCCTAGTCTCAAGAAAATTGGTACCAAATTCCTGGAGAAAGGGAATTTTGGAAACATTATCAAAGTGCATAGCAGCACTTTTTTTGTGTGTGACTTGACGAAAAATTTTAAACCTTGTGGGAGGTGAGCCCTTTCCCTAGCATGGCACAGCCACCAGCCACGGCAGAAGAAGGACTTGAGCTCCACCACCTTGGGTTGACTTCATCAGGCAGGGAGTAGTAGGTGCACACCTTCAGCCTGGAAGGATTAATATCCCCAGGCAGCCCTGTGGAGAGCACAGGGTGACAAAAAGGAGGCTGGATTCCAGGAGACAGCCAAGTCTAAAGTAGTAGACAAGGAGTCCTGGTGAGACATCAAGAAGATCCTTATACCAGTGCTATATATGTTTCTTCAGGTAACCCTGAAACAGGCGTATCTATGGCAGAAGTCTCCAAATCTATGGCCAAGAAACCTTGCTAAACTTTGAAAGAAGTGCCAGTTACTGAACAGCACCCTGTGGAGAGTCAGAATCAGTAGAGATGTCCTGAATCGATTTTTAACAAGCTCCCCAAGTGATTTTAACAGGCGTCTGGATTGAGGGACCACTAACGTGGGGAAGCACAGGTTTTATTTTGAAAGTATTTCTTTTTAGAAAAAAAAATATTTTTGGCTGTGCTGGGTCTTCGCTGTTGTGTTTGGCCTTCCTCTAGTTGCAGGGAGCAGGGGCCACTCACTGTTGCACATGGTCTTCTCATTTTTTCACTGCGGTGGCTTCTCTTGCTGCAGAGTGCAGGCTCTGGGGTGCATGGGCTTCAGTAGTTGCAGCACCTGGCTCTAGAGCTTGGGCTCAGTAGTTGTGGTGCATGAGCCTCATTGCTCCTTGGCATGTGGAATCTTCCTGGACTAGGTATCAAACCTATGTCCCCTGCCTTGACAAGCGGATTCTTAACCACTGGACCACCAGGGAAGCCCCTGAAAATATTTCTTGAATTTAATACTCTGTTGTGAAACAAACTTCGAGAAATGAGAATACACGCTCCTAAACTCATAACACTGCTTATTGAATGCAGAAGTCATCTTAAAAACAATTATACAATTGCACTGGCTAGTGAGTGGTTTGGGCTTCGCACTGGTGGTAAAGAACCTGTCTGCCAATGCAGGAGACACAGGAGACAGAGTTTCGATCCCTGGGTTGGGAAGATCCCCTGGAGGAGGGTGCAGCAACCCACTCCGGTATTCTTGCCTGGAGAATCCCAGGACAGGGGAGCCTGCTGGGCTACAGTCCATAGGGTCACAAAGAGTCGGACATGACTGAAGCGACTTCACACGCATGCGCAGTGAGTGGCTGAAAGTCTCTTTCTTTTTTTTATTCATTTGTCTGCAGACCTGATCTCTCTTGTTTTCTTCCACTCTCATCCGTTTCCTCATTTGTCCTTGTTTGAGGACTTTTCCCCACATGAGACCACCCAAGCCGGGATCCTGCACTGATGTGTGCAGAATCTCTGCATGTTTGAATCCTTTCTGCCATATCCTCAGAAATAAAACAATTTCCAATTTGTGATTTTTATTTTTTACTCGTGCTTGGATTATCTATCCTTTGATACTTAACATATAATCTTACTCCTCACTTCTGAGTCATTGAGCTAGAAATTTGCCAGGGGGCATTTTTCTATTTTGAATGATAACATTCATGACACCAGAGAGCTGAGCTCTATCCTCAGAGGTCAATTTCATGCCCGTCTTTACCAGGCAAATCCATCTCAAAGTAGATTCTCGATAAGCAGGAACACACCTAGTTTCTTTTTAGATGTTGTCACTTGCTATAGGCAGGTTGTATTTGTTCTGTGTCATTTTGCAGAAGTTTGGGGTAAGATGCTCGTGCCTCAGTTTCTCCATAAACAGAGGCAATAGTGTACACAATGTAAACTTTTTGCGAAGATTTTTGTTAATACAAGTGTGGCCGGTTCAAGTGTAACTAACCCCAAATGTGTTCATCATTTTAAAATGAAAATCTGCAAAGAACAATTAGATAGGAACTGCATTTTCAATGAGCGGCTTGAGGTCAAAGTTCATAAAATAGTCCTGTACCACTTGGGTCATTTTCTGCAGACTTTGTAAACTGAAGGGATGGAATGCTCTCTGCTGTGTAAATTCTGCATCTGCTGTTTCTTACAACTGCTTTCCCTAGGGCATAAGTGACCGAAGCAACAGAGTTAGTAGAGAAAACAGGTGTGCCTGTTCAAAGGAGGAAAATAAGTGTATTTATGAAAATGATCTCCCCAGCACCCCAGCCCCCCTCCAGGAGAGATTCACAATCCAGGTGTCCCTGTGGGCAGAGCTGGCTCCTTGCATGGATTTTCCAACTTGTAGCTTGGTAAGTTCAGGATGGAAGATTGACCCCTGCCTGCTTGTTCTCTGCGGTCCTGCAGAGTTCCTTTAGTTTTAGCTCACTGAGATTTTTCCAGAGTAAGATAACGGCTTGCCTGGGTACATGCTTTCAAAACTTGAATCCTAGAACTTCTCATTGGTAAGTAAGGCAGATTGGGAAAATGGTGTTTTCATTTCATTTAGAAGCTATTTAAGATCCTAGGGCTATAGAGGATGGTGTGTGTGTGTGTGTGTGTGTGTGTGTGTGTGTGTGTACGCGTGTGTGCGCGTGCGCGTGCTCAGTCGTGTCCGACTCTTTGTGACCCCATGGATAGTAGCCTGCCAGGCTCCTCTGTCCATGGGATTTCCCAGGCAAGAATACTGGAGTGGGTTGCCATTTCCTTCTCCAGGGGATCTTCCCCACCCAGGAATCGAAACTGTATCTCTTCGGTTTCCTGCATTGGCAGGCAATTCTTTACCACTGAGCCACCTGGGAAGCCCATAGAGGATGGCAAATCAGAGCAAAAGCATAAAAGATCTAAATGTTTAATAATCAAGGAGCATAACACACCCTCACAGGGATGCCCAGGAGATGGCGGAAGGTCACATGACCTTGGCAAGTACAATAGGGCCTGGGTTCTGTTTAGTTTTAACATTTGCAGGATGGAAACTGAATTTTTTCAGCATCTAGGAACTGTTCGGAGAAGGCAATGGCACCCCGCTCCAGTACTCTTGCCTGGAAAATCCCATGGATGGAGGAACCTGGTGGGCTACAGTCCATGGGGTCACTAAGAGTCGGACACAACTGAGCGACTTCACTTTCACTTTTCACTTTCATGCATTGGAGAAGGAAATGGCAACCCACTCCAGTGTTCTTGCCTGGAGAATCCCAGGGACAGAGGAGCCTGGTGGGCTGCCGTCTACGGGGTCGCACAGAGTCGGACACGACTGAAGCGACTTAGCAGCAGTAGCAGCAGCAGGAACTCTTAGAGACTATCTCATTCTCACAAAACTTGGAAGAGATTGCACAAACCAAAATAATGATGGTTTGACTTACACTGAGAAATTGCCTGTCAAATTGACTGGATACTCTTATTGGCTGGAATATTTATATTAATCTATAAGAAATATAGCTACCAATTGTACTGGGCATTTATACCAGCTTGCCTAGCACTTTTCTCTAGGATGGCTATATAGGAAATTAAAATATAGTCAGAAGATTGTATGTTGAACATGGAGAGTGACCTTGTCAATATTCATATAGAGTGCATCAAGCCATATAACCTGATGTATACCATCTATAGGTATCAGATATGCCAGGCAAACTGGATGTGTGGGCCAGAGGATCAGAACCTCTTCTTCCCAGAGTGGTGCTAGAAGTGTCTTGTCACACATTTGAATTAACTCATTTTTTTCTGTATTCTGATGACAAACACCTTTCCTCACCCAGTGTTTCTCAAACGTGTCTGTGATTCACTGGTCCTACCAGATTCTTTGAGAAAAAAAGGACTCTGACAAATTCAACACTGCCTATCATATCCTCATTTATGGGTTCATTATGCTCATTAACGCATTAAAAGTTCTGAGCAAACCTGTTTAACTTTGTTTACCCCCACGTTTTCCAAACTTACTTGACCCAGAACTCATTCTTTGAAAAATATCTACTAGCACCCTAAGGAACTAGGTGTTCCAGGGAGTGGATGTGCTCAGTTGTTCACTCATGTTCCACTCTGTGTGAACTTGTGGACTTGTAGCCCGCCAGGCTTTGTTCATGGGCTTCTCCAGGCAAATACCAGAGTGGGCTGCCATTTCCTCCTCCAGGGGATCTTCCCAACCCAGAAACCAAACCCCCATCTCCTGCATCTCCTGCACTGGCGGGCAGATGCTTTGCCACTGAACCATTTGGGAAGCCTGTTCCACAGCATACTCTTAGGGAAATGCACATATAGCCATGAGTGCCGCCGGTTGGTCGATAGTCAAGCTCTTTCTCTCTTGCATTTTACCTGGATAACACTCAGAGTTTTGTGGCCGCCTTACTGTTGTCCCTAGATTCTGCCTGTAATAAGAGAAGACAAAAGAGACCAAAGGAAGCAGGGTAAACCTAAAGAAAGGTAAAATGGTCCTAGGGTGACATTAAGTTCAGGAGGCTAGAATGGCTAGCTTCTAAATTTCCTTCTAGTCCTAAATATTTAGGGGCTGTAAAGATTCTGGGGAAAGAACATTCCCTTTATTGGAATTCTATACTTTGTTTTCTCTATCAAATGGAAAAAAAACCAACTTTGCTTTGTAGGACAGAGAAGATTTTCTGAGAACTTACATGAGTCATTCTTATTTGTAATGGCTTTTAAGCCTTAGCAGGTGGAGTAGTGTTAAAAGGCCAGGCTCAGCATGAGAAAACCTGGGTGCAAATCCCAATGCTATTCAGGTGTTACTTGGAAAGTGACTTTAGATTCATCTTCGTCAGTTTAAATGGAGATAACAACGTTGGTTCATAACGTCATTGTAAGGATTAAATAATGGTTGGATAATGCCCAACAGTGCTAAGCACTGTGCTAAGTCTTGTACATGCTTGTTTCTTTTCAATCATCCTAAATAATTCTGTGTGGTAAGTACAGCAGAAGCAGAAACTAAGATGTAAGGTAGTAAAAACCCTGCTCAAGGACACACAGCTGGTAATGGTTGAGTGGCATTTTAACCCACAAGTCCATTTTCTTTGCTATAGTGCTACATGGAGAAGCCTAGAGTCTAACACACAAGCGTTTAATCCATGTTTTAAAATATAATTTGTTTTCTTTTTATTTAACATAATTAGTCCACAGCCAAATGGCTGGACTGATTCATGTTAAGTATGAGATTATAGAAAAAGGCAGAGAAAATGATCCTCTAGGGAAGAAAAACCTTGTCAGGTAAACCTGATATAATGGTAATGTAAAATTTTTATTAGATTATATTTAGGAAGGTCTGATTGGTACTTGGAAGTCCCAGCATACAGAGATTTTTGTTTTTGTCTATGTATTATTATATTGGACTGAATGCTCCATGGCAGGCTGTCATATTTTACAGTGACCTTTGTGGTCACCTAGGCTTTTGGTGATTTCCCACAACATGACACCTAACTTTCCAAGACAGAAGCCAGAAAACAGATCTGTCAGATTCCTTTGTGACCAGGGGGCAGACCTGTGATCTGGACTTTGTGATGTGCTCCACGCAAGGTGGATTTGGAAGTGAGTCACAGAAGGAGACAGCTGCATGGAAGGGAGCCAGTCTTCTGCTAAGGCTGACGATGGAAATATTGGGGAGGTGATGGTGGCAGAGTTCTGGTCTTCAGTCCCAAGGATGGCAGTTACTGACAGGGGCAGAGATGCTTCTCTTTCTGAAGTCCCTGCTCTGTGCCTTGTTGTTGGATGTGTAGCTTCAGGATTTGGATCTCTGACCTTTCTGAGCTGCTGCTGCTGCTAAGTTGCTTCAGTTGTGTCCGACTCTGTGCGACCCCATAGGCGGTAGCCCACCAGGCTCCTCCGTCCCTGGGATTCTCCAGGCAAGAGTACTGGAGTGGGTTGCCAGTGCCTTCTCCGTTTCTGAGCTACCCAAAACCTAATCCATTTCTTTTTCCATTTAAACTTTCCGAAGTGGATTCTGCTGTTTGATACCACAAATCATCACTGATACCCTGTTTAATTGTAATACCTGACACTCTACCAGGCATACAGTAGACACTCAATGAATGCTTGATGAATGCATAAATGGAGGTAATTATGATACTGGTGATGTATGTATAAATCTTGCTCTAGTATATGTATTTCTTTTTTACCTTTCAACTTGATCCCTGCCTAGGGACTTGGTATGCGACATTTTTGTTTCTGGCAGTAACCTTGTAGGAGCATTATAAATATTAAGTCACTACTTTACTTGATTCTGAGGGGTTGTTACTGAAGGTTTGTAGATATACGTTTATACCACGTTTCCCGCCATTATAATTATGTGAACAAGTTTTCCTCATTTCTGCTTTTAAGAAGGAAACTTGGGATGTATGAGGTCTGGAGTTAACTTGAGTTAAAGCTGACATTTTTCTAGTGAATACTCTACCTGCAAATCGCTTCATCCTTTGAGAGATGTTTAACTATGAACCTCCAAGAGTTCCAGAATAGTTTTTTAATCTGTTATTTTTGTTTCATATTTTCAAATATATGTTACTATTTATAAGGGCTTATTCAGAAATTGGTCCAACTTCGTATTGTTTTGTGGTAGTTCAGGGATAGCAGAGCCTTGCTTGCCACCTGTAATTTAGACCCTAGGAACCCCCAAATAATGAAGTTTTGCAGCAGCAGCATGCCCAAATAACATATAAGATTTATCCTAGAAGCTATATAATGTGGGACATTTATATGTTGAAACAAACTTTCCTTTAGTTTCCTTAACACTTTTATACTTCTTTCTGAGCATCCATTGGTTTCTTGGGGACATCCGTGAAGAGGAGAACCTGCCTAGAAAATACCTGATACCTGAGAATACCTGCTGATGCTCTACTAGACATACAGTGGATGCTCAATGAAGGCTTGATGAGTGCATCAATGGAGGGTAATTATGAAACTGGTGATGTGTGTATGAATCTCATATGTTATTTGGGCATAAAACTTTGTTATTTGAGGCTACTAAAATTTAGATTTGGAATTCAACTTGGCAAGAGGTAGAAGGAGGCCACTGAGTAACTGGGAAGGAGACTGGAAGATCACATCCCTACCTCCCTTCTCTCTCAGGCTTAAAGAAAGCCAGACTTCCCTGGCAGAACTCACCCACTCCCATTCTGGCTTCTTTACTAAGCATGACACCTATGACCTTCTCCAAGAGAAGTATCTATTTCCTGGAATTTTAAGATTTATACCTTCTTATATATATATATTTTTGGTTCAAATAGATGTTAACTATGGCAAATTTCACCAAAAAGAAGTTGTTTTGTGAAGGTTATATTTTGCCTAAAATAAAAAAAAAGAACGAATGGCCTCATACTTACACATTAGGATAATCTTAAGGGTCTGGCTTATCTGCAGAGAGGACATTTACAAGATAAAGTTGACACTCCATTTTAATCCCACCCCCAGCAGAGTCACATTTTTGCAGCACTTTTCTTTGTCAAGAATCAGGATAGAATATGCAAGAAATAGGTTTTTGTTTTTGAAACAACTGCTAAGCAACCACTATCAACCACCTTCTGTTACCAGGTTTTGGGCAGATAGTGGCTGAGTGGGTACTTCCAGAAGCTCTCCCTAGATTTCGGTGCTTTGATCACACAATAACCTTTGAACATCTGTTTATATACGGACTATGCTGTTTTTCCTCTCATGCTTAAATTTGGCAGTATAACCACAATTCTGTAATTCTGCAAGGGAAGTGTCATGGGAAATAGTGTATCACTGTGCTTATAAAGTGCAATGGAAATAAATACTAATGCATAATATTTCTTTCTTGGCATATCTGAATTAGACTCCTGCTACTTAGTCCACTTCTTTGGATTTCACCTCGGGAAGATGCCTCTACTGGCCAGAGAATGCCATGGAAATCATACTGAGGTTAAAACTAGGTGGATGATATATAGGGCTGGCATGAACAAAAGGTGTTAACTTCATCCACCAGGGCTGTAGAAGCATAAAGACAATTGCCTCACACCCACACAATATTAATCTTTGTTTTACATAAGTGTATTCTCTTAGCAAGGATGAGTATTTGCCCTGTGGGAAAGAAAAAAGTGGAACTATCTTTTCTAAATTTTGAGACATTACACATTGACACTTATATTGTTTACTGTAGGACAAACTTGATTTAAGGAATCAAAGCATTTATACCCTGTGGTGTTTAATATGATGTGTAGAAGTATTTAAATATTCAACCTTGCTGTTTTTCATCAGGATTCTGCTTTGGGCTTTCTCTTAAAGCCAGACGTCAGATTTTTATGTGTATGTGTGTATATATTATTGTCACAGGTGATATGATATGCATTATTTCATATGATACACAATATAATACTAATATTTTAGTGTATATATATGTTCAATCTATTTTTTCTTAGGTATATTTACATGAGTCGGAGAAGGCAATGGCACCCCACACCAGTACTCTTGCCTGGAAAATCTCATGAGCAGAGGAGCCTGGAAGGCTGCAGTCTGTGGGGTCACTAAGTCGGACATGACTGAGCGACTTCACTTTCACTTTTCACTTTCATGCATTGGAGAAGGAAATGGCAACTCACTCCAGTGTTCTTGCCTGGAGGATCCCAGGGACGGGGAAACCTTGTGGGCTGCCATCTATGGGGCCACATAGAGTCGGACACGACTGAAGTGACTTAGGAATTTACATGAGTATACTTGTGTTTATTGAAAAATCATAATATACTAGCTGTTTTCTGATTTTTGTTTTTCCATCACATATTAAACATTTTATGCTTTGTTAAATATCTTCTTAAAAATATAATACTTGTACCACACTTTATTTGTTATTGTTTAGTTGCTAAGTTATGCCTGACTCTTGGCGAACCTATGGACTATAGCCCACCAGGCTCCTCTGTCCATGGGATTTTTCAGGCAAGAATACCGAAGTAGGTTGCCATTTCCTTCTTCAGGAGATCTTCCTGATCCAGGGATCAGACCCACAGCTCCTGCACTGTAGGCAGATTCTTTACTGCTGAGCCACTGGGGAAACCAGACCCTAAGTGTTGGACATTCAGTTTTTTTTAGGTATGTTAAAAGTGCATGCTCCTTGTGTGTAAATCCTTAGATTCATCTCTGGTTAGGTTATTGGGATAAATTCTTAGAAATGTAATTATAAGTCAAATGGTATATACCTTTTGATACATATTGCTTAATTGCCTCTAAAAGGTTGAACCAAATTATATTCTTACTCATATTTATATACATATTGGTTTCTTCCTGCATGCATATGCTGGTTTTTATTATTTTTAAATCCTTATCCATTTAATAGGCAAAAAAGAAAGTATCTCGTTTTTAGACTTGTATTTTGAGGTATGATAGTCGTATCTCATATGTTATGATTCTAGAAACTCTTATCTTCTACTTAATTTGTTTTAAATGAGACAGATGCTGTAGTGTTTGAAGTATAGTAAAAGTTGTGTATAGAACTTTGCATCTATGACTGAGTGGAGAATTTACAGTTCTGTGAGTATCCAGCTGTTGTAGTAAATACAGGTTGCTTCTTTGGCAATATAAAATAGGTCACTTTATCTAATACTGTTTCTTAACACATATCTTAGAAATGTGCTGTATAATCAGATAAGCTCCATGGAAAATTGTGCTGAGATTTACTGGGTTACCACTTGAGGAGATTATCTGTGAATTCAAGGACATTTTAAACTTGGCTAAATCCAGGTACCAGTGTTCAAAAGGAACATAACACCCATCAGGAACACATTTCTGTGTTCCTTCTTTCATCAGAAGCCTTTGGAACTTTACGTATGTGCACAGGGCTTTGTTGAAGTGAAACTGTGGTGTTTCTGGACAATATGTAAGCAGAGGAAGTTGGGGGTCAGCTCTTCATCTCCTACTGTTTCCACTAGGGCCTGAAGGGCAGGGAGATAAATCATTGTCCAGTTTTGGCAAATAATGAAATCATGGAAAGGTAGCTAGAGAATGCAAACAGACTCTCTAAAACCCAGGGTACATATGCCCTTGTTTGAGTTCCAAGAGGTCGACCTGCCCACCTCTGCTAGAAATCAAACAGAGGGCTAGTGAATACGCGATCATCACATTTGGGTAACAGGGGAGCAGTTCTTGCCCTTGTCATAACATACCACCTCCGACTACTTTCCTTGACCAGCCCCTACTTCTCAGTCGAAAGCAGAGTTCGTCTCTTCTCTGTGCCCCCTTGTGCACGGCTTTATTTTGGCACTGGCTACAAGGTACACTGTGGAATTCTATTTTCATCAGTCTGCCCCCAAACCATATATACATCTTACCCAGTTTTCTGCCTCAAGCCCCTAGCACAGTAATTGGTGCATATAGGCACCAGTGTTTGCATGATCTTTCAGTGATAAGGTTATCAGTCTTGAGCTCCTCTGCACATGGACCAGAAGGGTGATGTAGAGCACCAAGGAGATGTGGGCTCTGCAAGGCCTGAGTAGCTCTGGGAATCTGCTGTATTTCACCTTAGACTCTGGCCCGGCATCATCCTCTGACTATTGAAATCATAGAGGCTGTTGTCTTAAAACAAGCCCTTGCACAGGGCTTGCTTTACAAGCCTTGTTTGCAAGCCTTACCTGTTTGATATTAACCATAGGAAAGGAGCAGATATTTTGAGGATTTCTTTAAATCTAGCAGGACGTGATGAATTTTAGGTTATCTGTAACTTCAAAGGATGGGGAAGGGACTATTGCAAAGAATTGTGAGCCTTTCTGTGATTCTTTTAAGGAGTCTGCTGTGTTCTAAATCAACTGTGGAAGCCAAGTGATCTAATCAGTGTGGTGTTCTCAGTTACTGTAAGGAGTGCTACTACTACTACTAAGTCGCTTCAGTCGTGTCTGACTCTGTGCGACCCCATAGACGGCAGCCCACCAGGCTCCCCCGTCCCTGGGATTCTCCAGGCAAGAACACTGGAGTGGGTTGCCATTTCCTTCTCCAGTTTTCCTTTAAAATTGGAGGAAGTTACAGTTCAGTACACACAGGCAAAGTCGTATCCGACTCTTTGTGACCCCATGGACTGTAGCCCACCAGGCTCCTCTGTCCATGGAATTCTCTAGGCAAGAATACTGGAGTAGGTTGCCATTCCCTGCAAGATGCCTTTTATGTGAAGCTTAAATTTTTGACTTTAGCTTACCTGGGACATACCATTAGCTCACACAAGCTATAATAGCTCACACAAGCAGCAAAGGAATTAAAAAAGCATGGATTTGTTATTTCAAAACAGACATTCAGTTTTAGTTTAAAATAGTTTGTTTCAACAATACTTTATTTGTTACAGTCTACTGCAGATGGTGACTGCAGCCATGAAATTAAAAGATGCTTACTCCTTGGAAGAAAAGTTATGACCAACTTAGATAGCATATTGAAAAGCAGAGACACTACTTTGTCAACAAAGGTCCGTCTAGTCAAGGCTATGGATTTTCCAGTGGTCATGTATGGATGTGAGAGTTGGACTGTGAAGAAAGCTGAGTGCCGAAGAATTGATGCTTTTGAACTGTGGGGTGTCGGAGAAGACTCTTAAGAGTCCCTTGGACTGCAAGGAGATCCAGCTAGTCCATCCTGAAAGAGATCAGCCCTGGGATTTCTTTGGAAGGAATGATGCTAAAGCTGAAACTCCAGTACTTTGGCCACCTCATGCGAAGAGTTGACTCATTGGAAAAGACTCTGATGCTGGGAGGGATTGGGGGCAGGAGGAGAAGGGGATGATAGCGGATGAGATGGCTGGATGGCATCCCTGACTCGATGGATGTGAGTCTGAGTGAACTCCAGGAGTTAATGATGGACAGGGAGGCCTGGTGTGCTGCGATTCACAGGGTCGCAAAGAGTCAGACACGACTGAGCGACTGGACTGAACTGAACTGATAAAGGCTTTTAGATGCTGATTATTCTCTGCTGAAAATTATTTTCTATTGAAAATAAACAAAGGTGACTATTCTTAATACATGTACACACAGAAGAGATTCAGTAGATACACATATTGATTTCAAAGTCTCAAACCTACAGGTAAAGAAACATTAAAGTTTAATTTTGGTTAGAAAGACAGATAAAACAATAGGCTATTATTAGGCTTTGGCTTATTTCTGAGCATTGTATAGGTACCAGATAAATATGATCCTCTTAAAAATTATATGCAAACATTTCCCTACTTTTGTAGAGAAATTTTCTGTAGCCCAGTAGAAAAAATGGAAACTTTAGGGATTTTAAAACAATTTGATTGGAAGGAAAAAACCATGAGAAGTAGGCAAAGTTTATCTCAGTGTCTATTTTTTATTTGAGCAGAATTCTTGCCTCACCTCAACTTACATAGACAAAAGTTCTATTCCTCTGAGAACAGCAATTGTTATTCTCCATGTGTGTATCTTATTTTGGATGAGAGACTATTATAGAAAAAAATCCTAGTTCCATTCCACTTTTGCATGTGCTTTGATTTTTGGCTCAAGTGTACACTATAGTTACTAAATTGTAACTGTGAGTTGGCCTCTTATTAGAAGTCTGTCAACTTTATCCACATGAACAGCATCACTTTGGAGGAAGAAGTTTTGAACTTTTAGGATTTCTGTCCCATTTTCACAGTTGCAAACCCCTGTGATGGGAACTTTATATGCTCCTAGAGACTTTTTTGAACCAGGGATATAAAACAAAAGGAAAAGGAGAATGAGAACAGAGACAGCTGCTGAAAGAGACCAAAGAAGACTTAATTATTCAGCAGATATTTGTCACTTTTAAGCCAGAGACATTTTTTTTTTAAGAAGAGAAGAATTCTGATTTAACTAATAGTACATAGAATCCATCCCAATGAGCTTCTGCTTGAGTTTTCTTTATCTTTTAGAATGTCCCCGTTTTCTCTCCATCACCGGATCTCTGGTCTCTCAGTTACAATATCATTTTTCAAAGGGAAAAATATTGAACAATCCTTTGTGTTGTATAAAGCATTATCTGTTACAGATTCAGGCATTTTACAACAGCCTTTTGTATTTTTGTGAAGTTTTATAAGGCATTATCAGTTATGGATTCAGGATCATTACAAACTCTAGGAAAAAATGAAAACAAAAAGGGGGAGTTCAGTTCTGACTATGGGATTTAGTTCTGCTCTACACCATGAAACTCAAATATTCAAAGTGTTATATAAATGGGGAAATGGCTAAATAAATTATGGTGCATCTGTCTTATGGAATATAATGCAGACTTTTATTTTTTGATATTTAAAAAATTGAAGTATAGTTTTTGTACAATATTACAAAAGTTACAGGTGTATGACACAGTGATTCAAAGTTTTTAAAGGTAGTATTCCATTTATGGTAATATCCAGTTACTATAAAATACTGGATATATTCCCTGTATTGTATAATACATCCTTGTATATAATGCAGCCTTTTGAAAGAATAGTATAGATATATCTAAGCAGGGGTAGCAAACTTGGAAATTTAAAGGGCCAGGCTGCACATGGACTTGAGGGTTGCAAGAAGGAGTTAGGGGTGTACTGAGAGTGTGGATCCCATCAGAGGGACTCCTGCTTATGATCAATTCCTGGTGAGAAATGGGGACAATGTTGCTGGATATTTTCATTAAAAAAAAGAAAGAAAATACTGATTTTTTTGATGAAACAAATCAATTAAAAAAAAAAAGATTTATGAACTGTGGGCTCTAGTTTGCAACTTCTAGTCTCTACATAATGACCTGGAATGATGTCTGAGACAAAGTGTTAAAGGAAGAAAAATCACCCACAGAAAAATACATATAGTATTACCTTATTTAAAAAACACTCTGTTCCATTACAGTTGTGTATGTGTACATATGTTTGTAGATGCATAGATAAAAGTCTATAAAATACTCTCCACATTTGCTAATTGCTGTTATCAGCAAGGAGGGAGGCATGCGGTGTATATTTGGGGAAGAGATTGGGATATTTGAGGGAAGCTTTTGTTGTCATACTGTACACATGTTGTCTTTGTTGACATTTAAAAAATAAAATGTTTTTACGTATTGCTTTTATAATTAAAAACTCATTAAAACTAGATCTTAATGTTCAATTACCAAAGTTTTCTACTTTTCCTATAGTGTCCTTTTTTTAGAATGGAAATGAAAAAATAGAAAGGATAAGAATATTTTGGAAGGTATTTATCTCATATAGACAGAGCATAGTCTCATTCATGCTAACAGCACAACACTGACAGGCTGTTGAAAGTTGTTACAGAAATGAAAGTATTTTCATGTCTGCTGTAGCAGATTCAATTTTATGACTCTGTTGTTTTTCAGTTGCTAAGTTGTGTCTGACTCTGCCACCACATGGACTGCAACATGCCAGGCTCCTCTATCCTCCACTATCTCCTGCGATTTGCTCAAATTCATGTCCATTGAGTCAGTGATACTGTCTGACCATTTCACGCTCTGCCACCCCCTCTTCTCCTCTTGTCCTCAATCTTTCCCAGCATCAGGGTCTTTTCCAATGAGTTGACTCTTTGCATCAGGTGGCCAAAGTAGTGGAGCTTCAGCTTCAGCACCAGTCCTTCCAATGAATATTCAGGATTGATTTCTTTAGGATTGACTGGTTTGATCTCCTTGTAGTCCAAGGGACTCTCAAGAGTCTTCTCTGGCACCACAATTTAAGTGTCAATTCTTTGGCACTCAAGTCATCTTTATAGTCCGACTGCCACATCCATAAATGACTACTGGAAAAACCATAGCTTTGACTCTATGGACCTGTGTTTACAAAGTGATGTCTCTGCCTTTTAATATGCTCTCCAGGTTTGTCGCAGCTTTCCTTCCAAAGAGCAAGCATCTTTTAATTTCATGGCTGCAGTCACTGCCTTTCTGCAGTGACTTTGGAGCCCAAAGAGATAAAATCGGTCACTGTTTCCACTTTTCCCTCTTCTATTTGCCATGAAGTGATGGGACTGGATGCCATAATCTTAGTTTTCTGAATGTTGAGTTTCAAGCCAGCTTTTTCACTTCCTCTTTCACCCTCATTAAGAGGCTCTTTAGTTCCTCTTCACTTTCTGCCATTAAAGTGGTATTATCTGCATATCTGAGTTGGTTGATATTTCTCCCAGCCTGGAAGACTCTAAAATATATCAAAGCCCATTTTTGTTGTAAATGTATATTGGTTTTCTTTTCATTGAGAAATCGACAACTCCTAGGTCATTGAGTGTGTACAAGGTTGGCTACCTTGATTGGTGATATAGTGCCACAATATTTATTTTGGCAGTTTTGTCGATGGTTAGACACTTCCCTAAACTGTAACTCTCTTGGGAATGTGTTTTATTGATCAAGTATCATCTGGATTAACCATTGTCAATTCATCACTTTTACTGGAATGATGACACAAAGTCAATGACCTGCTAGTTGTTGATGACTTCATATGTGTACAAATAATACAAAGGTCTTCTGTACATTGAAAAATTATTTAGCTGAACAAGTTAATAACTACTTACTTGAAATTGCCAAAAAAAAAAAGAAAAGGAGAAGAAGAAACTGAAAGAGCCCTTATCATTCAGATGAAAAACAGTTGGGAGAACAAAGCCATTTATTTCCAATATGAGGTGTATAAAATGGAAAAACCAAATGTGTTTTCTTACCTCTGCATTTTGCAATTGTCCATATGCTGCAGAGCTTAAAATTGAATGATTCATAGACAACATGGTGAAATGCTGTGTAAGTTCATGCTGTACGTGAACTCTTGTAAATTGCTGTGCTGACATCAACTCAAAACTTTCACCATTCCAATCCGTTGTTTGAAAACACATGTTTCAGAACCGGAGTGGCATAAGCTCCCTAGACAAGAGTTGCTGCTCTGTATCCTCACTATGACTGGTGATTTTAAAAAATCTGCCAACAATTAAATACTTACTGTTACGATCACTCCTCCTGTTTCTTATATCAAATTGTACCATGGAATTCCATTTAGATCTTTCCTCATTGGGAAGGAAAGAAAAGCAAATGAAAGTGTACCATTCAAAATATTAAAAATGATCTGAGCGAGAGATGGAAGGTTGTTTCATTACTGAGGGTTACCGAATAAGGAGGAATAAAAGAATGTTGGTGCAGTATTTTATTTTCCACTCCCCAGCCTAAAGCAGTTGTGGAACTCTTTGGTAAAACTGCCGCTTTATCTTAAATGAACTGCAGTATGTTGCAGGACTGAAGTGTTTCAGAGGAACAGTCACTCCATTCTTTTTGCAGAGATTACCTGCTTCAAGTGAAACCTATATGGAATCCTTTCTGACCTGTTTGGTATTGTGATATTGATAACCAGCCACACTTTCCAGCCCCTTATCTTGCCTTCTATGGGATAATCTTTTCTTCTGGATCTTAATTCTGCTAATAGCACCCTTGACTGGCTGCCAGACAACAAACACAGGCAGGTGAAAAATGAATGGCTCCAGCCTGACCGCTGATAACTTCCAAAGGCTTTTTATTTTCAGAATTCCCTCCAAAAAATACAAGATGACAGGATGCCTGTCAATCGCATTCCTCTTGCTCTGTTCTGCAGGCACCCACCCTCCCCCACCAGCCACCTCCCCTGCTGATTTATTCTGGTAAGGAAATGGCTAATTGATCTCTGTTCTATTTGCATTTTTACTTTTCTTTTTTAAATTTAGAAAGTGACATATGTATGTTCAGAAAAGTTAGAAAACCCTCAGTAGTTTACCGAAATGTTCTCTTTCTTTCTTATTCCGAACAGTTAGTTACTGAAAACAGTCTGATGTAAATTCTTCCAGAGCTCTTCTACAAACACGTCAACATACATGTTTCTTTATATTTTTTCTCATTAATGACAACAAAAAACAATACCAAACTATTCGTGTTGTATTGCTCCCAATACATCATGAAGATCATTCCTTCATGCATACACATATCCTTTATCTGTATTTACTGGCTGTAAGATATTCCATGCTATGTATATAACATAATTCATTTCATCAATCCCCTTTATAAGCATTTTTATTTTTTCTAATTTTTCTATATTTTATGTGTAATATATTTCTGATTTCTTTTTCTACTGTATCGAACACCCTTATTCTTTCAGTTATCCAAGAATTACTTCTACTTGAGTTTTTTAACCCTTATAATTTTTGTGTGTGTTGGTTTCTGTATTTTAAGAACAAAAATCAGGAACACATGATACTACCAAATTAAAGGTGGGGGTGGTAGAAAGTAATTTCTCATGTAACTGGTTAATGCATGGACTTACCGTCTGTGATTCTGAGCCTTGATGTAGTTTACAATGAACAAAACGAGTATGCACCATAGGTATGCAAAATAATTTTAGAGAAAATACTTTCCTGATTTATTATCTGTGGAAATAAGTTATACAGCTCTGAAAAAAAAAACCAGAAGCTTTTATTCTGTGAAATCAATATACTATATTGTATAGGACTTGAACTCTGAAAAGTGCTGAAAACAGCTTACTGCCTTCCCCTTACATGGGGTTCTGGAAAGCCCATAGCCCAGCCTGGGAGGGGGAACAATGGCTCCTTTGCTCCAAAGTAAAATTTTGTATTCCTAAAAGATTCTTGCTTGTTCTGTGGCTCTCAGACCTGGGGACCATATTTGCCAATGCAGTGAAATCAATCTCAGAATAAGACTCATTTGGTACCAAAGCAGTGATTTAGGTGGAACATTTGAACATATGATTATAAGGTAAGCCCTACTAAGGGGGCCTGGCATGATTAGCTTTGCTGGAATATATAAAAGTATCAACTGTTCCTTCAGGGAAATCATTTTAATAGATAACAGCATGTTGTACAATGTTTCATCAGTGATATTTAGATCTAAATTAAGAGCAGTTGTGAGATGGGTTGCCGATTTTTCTTGTGATAAAAGGGAAATAGTTCAAGAAATATAGACCAGATGTTATCTTAATCCAGACCTCATGTAAAAAAGCACACTATGGGACAGTAATAATAGTCCATTCTACCTGTTTTTAATTTTCCTGTTCTCAGACACCGCCTGTGAAAAATAGATTAAACCAACACATCATTTATGCATCAGCACTAGACTGGGGTTTGCTTTGTATGGAATGTACAGACTGAAGTTTGCAGCCATTGGTTTTGATAAATGCTTTAAAATGCTCGTTTGACAGTAGCATTTAAGAGGAAGAAACCCTTAGACAGTCAATGGCTTAGAAGGAAAGTTCACAGTTGGGGATAATCCAGACTTTAATAGAGATTCTTAAATTCATTGCTCCTTGACTCTGAGCTACAAAATCTGTAATATATTTACATAAAAGTCAATATCAGAAAAATGGGTAATAGGCAACTTCTCTTGATCCTGAAAAGTACCTCGAGTTCCTTTGTAAGCATCTACCTGTGGCCCTGTTTGTAACTGTTGAGTAAGAAGCATGGCTCAGTAGGTCTCTAGGGCGTGACATCCACTGTTCTCTCCCACAGGTGGGTAGGTAGAGGAGAGTGCCAAGGGTTCACTTTGCAGAAAGAGGGCTTCTTAGTCACGTTTCTATCATGGATGCTGGCTCATGCGTCCTGTCCTGTCTCAGCTCCTCTGGGCCTGGGATGAACTGAGTTAATTGTGGTGTTATCGGTAAAAAATCCTGTTCTAGGCAAATCTTGGAAAGTTGTATGTACGTGTGAGAGTTATTCATAGAGCCCTTTAGAGCAGAAGGCTGCGAGGGCCTGGCAGGAAGCCTATGTGGGTGATGTGGAGTGGGTGGAAGACCAGAAGGAGAAGGTGGGCTGTGGCGATCTGATGGGTCCATTAAGAGTACAAGCTACTCAATTTTAATCTTAGGTATCATTCAGGTATGCTGGCTAATGTTAATCATTACTTAGATTTCTTTGTTTCTAGGTAAATTGGAAGTCTCTATTTTAATGTAAAAAGCTTGATTTTTATCATGGCAAAATATACATTACATAAAATTCATGATTTCAACTATTTTGAAGCATACAGTTCAGTGGCATTAGGGACATCCACATTGTTCTGAAACCATCTACAGACCTTTTTTCATCTTCCCAAACTGAAACTCTGTACCTATTACACAGTAACTCCCCTTGCACCCTCTCCCTAGTAGTCTTTGGCAATCTCCATTCTACTTTCTGCCTTTATGATTTTGAATACTCTAGGTACTTCATGTAAGAGGAACCACACAACATTGTCCTTTTGTGACTGGTTTGTTTCCCTAGTAATGTCTTCAAGGATCATCCATGGCATAGCATGTCAGATTTTCCTTTCTTTTGAAGGCTGAATAATATGCCATTGTGTGTGTACAATGGGGCTTTCCAGGTGGTGCTAGTGGTAAAGAACCCACCTGCCAATGCAGGAGACTTAGGAGACATGAATTTGATCCCTGGGTCAGGAACAGTCCCTGGAGAAGGAAATGGCAACCCACTCCAGTATTCTTGCCTGGGGGATCCCATGGACAGAGGAGCCTGGCGGGCTATAGTCCACAGGGTCGCAGAGTCGGACATGGCTTAGAGACTGAGCTCACATGCAAAGAGGCCAAAAGAGTTAAAAGAGGATGGAATTCTCTTGCTGGGCACGCTTTCCCAGAGACAGAGAACTCGGTTTACTGTGGTTACTGCTGCCTCCAGGCCTTGCCTTCTCCTCTCTTGTCCAGTGCCAATGGTAGTTACGGTGCTAAACAGAACAATCAGGACATCCTCCGGGAAAGCAGTGTGTACCCTATGGAGGACCCCCTCGATGGCTGGCAAAACTCTTCACTGTTTTTTTTTCTCAGAGGATCCTTGCCCTTTTCAAAATGTGATATTTCCATTTTTATTTTGTGACAGAAAAGCAAAGACTGTGTAATAAGAAAAATGAGCCTTTAGGGGCCGCCCACACAGCTCGACCTCTGCCGGGGGAGTTGTTCCAAACAGCTTCAGTAGGGATTACAACTCAGGATTTACATTTTTAAATAATTAACCTTTTGATCACCAGTGACAGTCTAAGGCCATTTTAATGACCATTGTTGTTTTAATTGCAGTGACAGCAAAAGCTTTAGAAAATGACTTTTTCTTATCAGAATCTAGGCAAAAATGTGGTTTTTTGTCATTCTGAAGAAATTACTTCAAATATTCCTAACTCTAAATTACCTACATAGATATATCTTGCTCAGCACTGCATTGCCAGTGCGGAGCACAGAGCCATGCATACTTTGGTTGCTCGATAAATATTTGTAAATACTGAACTTTTCGACAACTGTATGCAATTAGTAGAGAAAGCTATTAGAAGGATTTCAAGAATGATGAAAACCATAAAATGTGAGATGAAAAGTACATCTTAATTTATGTGTTTTGAGAATTCTTTCTGAAATCTATATTTACTTTTAAAACAAAGACTTAACAAAAATGAGCTCTTAATGTAAAAAAGACCCTGTCAGTAGTTGCAGCAGGACATACAGGTTAATACTGAAAGCGTGTTATTAGTAATGACCAAAGACCTTTAGCCTCCTGTCCAAAATTCTGTTTTACTGTATAGAATGAGAATGTAAACTCTATCATGTTGGGCTATTTAGTAACTTATTAGTGCATTCATCTTTTCATCATTTGACAGGTGGAAGTAGTAGTTCAGTTTTTAGTTTTAATTATAAGGGATTCCAGATGTAGAATGCTGCACAAATTAAAACCAGAGCTGCTCATATGTCTTTTCAAAGCAGTCTGACTTCAAGGTATCTGCTTTTCATTTCAAAATGTTATTAAAGCTATTACTAAGAAATTCATAGTCTTAGCCTGTTCCAATAATTGACACCTTTAAAGTGACTAAACAGATTTAGAGTGTGCAGAAAAGTAAATTTGTCTTAGAGAATGACCCTAATCATCTATTTCCATATAATGGACAAATCAGTGCCCTTGGTATTAGCCTGGGAGCTGATGAAGTAAGCTGAGGGGATCCCCTGTTCCCTGACCCTTTCTCAGTTTTCCTTTTCCTAATTAAACTTTACTTAGAGAAATCTGCAATTTAGAAGTGAAGATTGAACCATTTTCCAGCTTACCTGAACTTGCCGTTCCTCAATTTTGTTTTGGCCCCTTGGAATAAGCAAAACCATCTTCATGGAAACAAAACAACTGAAACCAGAAACTTTCTGTTTTTCAGTTATTTTGATAAGCAGTCTTGGGGAAGTCCTGTCCACAAACATTTTCCAAAACTCATTTCCTAGCTGGCTGTTCATTGTACACCTACAAAAGTGGCTTCAAAAAGAGCACACGTTTTCCGTAATTAGAAGGATAGCTGGCCAAGCTGATAAATTAGAGAAATAACTTGTTTGGTGTAAACCGAGCCTGTTTCTGAGGCAGAAATGTTAGGCTTTTATCCTCTGGAGTGTGATTGAAAGGGTGAGAAGTTAATTTGGCAGCCTCGCTTCTATGGTTTCATAATGTTTCTCCCCACCCCCTCCCTCCAGCCTCGCGAAGCCGGGGGATTGCCGCGCTTTGCGCCTGCCCCCATACAAGGCAGGACCGTGACCCGAAACGGAACCCCTCTCCCCAGGGCACTTTCTGAGCAGCAACAGCTTGGCTCAAGTGTTTCTTATGAACAGCCGTCTTGAGCACTTGATCTAAATCATGCCATTTCCTTCACAGCATGGCACAGTTAACAAGTCAGTGCACCAACACAATCTACAGATGGCAGTTCAAAAGGTGCGGGTCCCCCCAGCAAGATAAAGGGCAGACAGTTCCAGGGGGATATGCTCATTACCGCGATGCAGCCGTGGAGTTGGGGAGGGGTGTGAGCGCAGTGCTGGGCTGCGGTTAAGGGGAAGGTTCGGGGAGGGGGCGCGTCAGCGCAACTCGGAAAATGCACTCGTGTCTTCGCAAATCAAGCCGGTGTTCGGAGGGATACGTGATTGAACTAAAGTGCAAACAGCTTGCAGAGAAAGGCTACATTCAGCCGGGGCTGCCTCCTTCCAGAGCCTGGAGGGGAGAAAGGGTGGTGACAGGGTACAGCACTTACCTTGCTCCATTTATCTGCAAACCCTGGCAAGTATAAGGCAATTTCCTGAGCAAAGCCCCCGACATCAAAAGCGGTGGGCGTGGGGTGGGCGAGCGCACGGGTCCCCCTGGCACTGGGAAAGCGTCCTGTTCGGCTGAGGCCCGGCCGCCTTCGCCATCGCAGCCCGCGATCCTCCGCAAATTACATTAGCGCTAATGTCCAGCGAAGAATCTACGAGACATATTGGGCCTTTCTACTTCAAAACAGGCCTAAATTGGAACCATATTGCGGGAATGCTTCTTAGCTAACATTTATATTACTTCAGTTACCAAATCCAGACTAAGTCCCCGGACTCGGCAGGGGAGGACATAATATATTAGGAAGTAAGAGGAGGGTGTTCTCTTCGGGCCTCCTTTTATAAAAATGTACAAAAACTTTCCTCTCACAAGCAAGGAAATGACTACAAGGCCCTAAAATGTGGATTGCCAGAGGCAGCTGGGGGGCCTCTCTCCGCCCAGGCCGGCCCCCCAGCTGTGTGTCTGCCGCGCCTCGGGGCGAGTTTGCGCGCTGGACTTGGGCGCATGGAGAAAGGCTCAGGTATCACGCAGGTAATTAGACGCGCGAGGTTCAGCAGGGTCTCGGTGAATTGTCAGAGGATGAGATCTATCTCAGGAGACCCAATCAGCCTCCCCTTACCGATCTTTGTAAGCGAATCTCTTTGGGAACGTGCGGGCGGGGCCTTTACCACGCATTTCAACGCTCAGGAGAAAGGAACTCTGCGGTGCAGTTGATTTCTGAGTTCCGTCAAAGTAGCCGGTGAAGATTTTTCCTTTCTGCACTTATTTTCATGTGAACATACTGAAATGGATAACATTCCTACAGTTCATAAATTTCACCAGCAGAGTTGCCTAAGAGCGGCTAGATGGGGCGAGAGATACTACTTTTAAAGTCTGTATAGGAAGAAGAATGCAAATTTACAAAGAGTGACTTTGAGGTAATTCTCTTACCCAGATTGGCCTAAGTTTTCACCGGTGTTAATAATCTTACCCCATCGTGAGCTCCCTCTCTGCCGTTCTTATCACCCCCACCCCCTACTCCCAGCTTAAGGGTGCGAGGCAGAGAGGAAGAAAAGGGAAATAAAGCTGCAGGGCGATAAGCTGGCAGATGTGAAGTTCAGGCTGGGCAGGGAGGAGGTTAGGTCCAGCTGTGCCCCAGTTGGACTGAGATTTCACAGTGGCCCATCCTATTAAGTCCCCAGCACGGTAATCCAGGGGCTGCCACTGTTGTCAGGTTCCTGAAGATCCTTTCACACAGTGAGAGCTGGAAAATCTCTCCCTGAATTTCAGGAGAGTCGATTTTCAGACTGGAAATCAATGGGTTGCAATGCACTGCTGTGTGCTTTCGGTATTCCCTCTCCAAAGTTTTTTCCTGTATAACATTTCCAGGACTTGGGTATGACTTTGGAGAGAAAGAAATAGTCATAGAAGCTGTAATTGAGCAGTGTTTTTGTCAGAGTCCCACACTGTATCATGTACCTTTGATCTGTTATCATTAGGGAAAGTTTCATTTGCCATCTCTTATCTTAATTTTGTTTGGAATTTCCACTGGAACATCTATGGAAATAATCAGTTTTTCTTTACTTATTTTTAAAGAGGCTATCAGCTTCAAGGACCAGGGTGGACTTCTAGCATTTTCAAGAATGTTTGTAGCGATGGTAGCATAATCAGTATAAATGCATAATTTCTTAAGGTGATACTTTAAAAAGTAAAATTTATTGGATGATTCGAGATCTGACTTTTGTTGTTATCTTGGATATCTAACATACACATTTTTGAATATTGGTTAAAGATTAGAACTGGCTTTGTAGCCCCATAGAAACAAGCATAATGCAGCAATTATTGCAGGCTCTCAAAATCCTTGTTGGAAGTTCGAATAATACATGTTGGCCTGCTGTGGAAGATAGAAACAAACACAAAATATATTTACTGTAAAGCATCACTATGAAATACATGCAGGGAAGTAGAAAAAGAGAATTTGTAAAAAAAACAACATAAGATAACAACAAAAATCAGATCTTGAATTATCCAATGAGGTTTACTTTTTGAAGTATCACCTTAAGAGAGTATGCATTTATATTGACGATGCTATCATTGCTGCAAACATTCTTGAAAATGCTCATTTGAACTTATCTTCAGAACCTGTATGCAAGCTATTAAAGAAATCTGCTAATTTCTTTATGCTGGTGCTTAGCTTTTCATTTCAGTTAAGTCGCGCATTCATGTCCATCTCTTTGCGACCCCATGGACTGCAGCACGCCAGGCTTCCCTGTCCAGCACCAACTCCCAGGCTTGCTCAAGCTCATGTTTATCAAGTCTGTGATGCCATCCAACCATCTCATCCTGTGTCATCCCATTTACCTCCTGTCCTCAATCTTTGCCAGCATCAGGGTCTTCTCCAATGAGTCAGTTCTTTGCATCATGTGGACAAAGTATTAGAGCTTCAGCTTCAGCATCAGCCCTACCAATGAGTATTCAGGGTTGATTTCCTTTAGGATTCACTGATTTGATCTCCTTGCAGTCCAAGGGACTATCAAGAGTTTTCTCCAACACCACAGTTCAAAAGCATCAATTGTTCAGCACTCAACCTTGTTTATGGTCCAACTCTCACATCCATACATGACTACTGGAAAAAGTATAGTTTTGACTAGATGGACCTATGTTGGCAAAGTAATGTCTCTGCTTTTTAACATGTTGTCTAGGTTGGTCATAGCTTTTCTTCCAAGGAGCAAGCATCTTTTAATTTCATGGCTGCAGTCACCATCTGCAGTGATTTTGGAGCCGAAGAAAATAAAGTCTGTCACTGTTTCTATTGTTTTTTCATCTATTTGCCATGAAGTGATGGGACCAGATTCCATGATCTTATTTTTTGAATGTTGAGTTGTAAGCCAGCTTTTTCACTCTCTTCTTTCTCTTTCATCAACAGGCTCTTTAGTTCCTCTTTGATTTCTACCATAAGGGTGGTTCAGTTCAGTTCAGTCGCTCACTCGTGTCTGACTCTTTGCGACCCCATGAATCGCAGCACGCCAGGCTTCCCTGTCCATCACCATCTCCTGGAGTTCACTCAGACTCACATCCATCGAGTCTGTGATACCATCCAGTCATCTCATCCTCGGTCGTCCCCTTCTCCTCCTGCCCCCAATTCCTCCCAGCATCAGAGTTTTTTCCAATGAGTCAACTCTTCTCATGAGGTGGCCAAAGTACTGGAGCTTCAGCTTTAGCATCATTCCTTCCAAAGAAATCCCAGGGTTTCTTTGAGCAGTGTTTTTGTCAGAGGCCCACACTGTATCATGTACCTTTAATCTGTTATCATTAGGGAAGGTTTCATTTGCCATCCTTCAGAATGGACTGGTTGGATCTCCTTGCAGTCCAAGGGACTCTCAAGAGTCTTCTCCAACACCACAGTTTAAAAGCATCAATTCTTTGGCGCTCAGCCTTCTTCACAGTCCAACTCTCACATCCATACATGACCACAGGAAAAACCATAGCCTTGACTAGACGGACCTTAGTCGGCAAAGATGTCTCTGCTTTTGAATATATTAACTAGATTGGTCATAACTTTTCTTCCAAGGAGTAAGTGTGTTTTAATTTCATGGCTGCAGTCACCATCTGCAGTGATTTTGGAGGCCAAAAAAATAAAGTCTGACACCGTTTCTACTGTTTCCCATCTATTTCCCATGAAGTGATGGGACTGGATGCCATGATCTTCGTTTTCTGAATGTTGAGCTTTAAGCCAACTTTTTCACTCCCCTCTTTCACTTTCATCAAGAGGCTCTTTAACTCCTCTTCACTTTCTGCCATAAGGGTGGTGTCATCTGCATATCTGAGGTTATTGATATTTCTCCCGGCAATCTTGATTCCAGCTGGTGTTTCTTCCAGTCCAGTGTTTCTCATGATGTACTCTGCATAGAAGTTAAATAAGCAGGGTGACAAGATACAGCCTTGATGTACTCCTTTTCCTATTTGGAACCAGTCTGTTGTTCCATGTCCAGTTCTAACTGTTGCTTCCTGACCTGCATACAGATTTCTCAAGAGGCAGGTCAGGTGGTCTGGTATGCCCATCTCTTTCAGAATTTTCCACAGTTTATTGTGATTCACACAGTCAAAGGCTTTGGCATTGTCAATAAAGCAGAAATAGATGTTTTTCTGGAACTCTCTTGCTTTTTCCATGATCCAGCGGATGTTGGCCATTTGATCTCTGGTTCCTCTGCCTTTTCCAAAACCAGCTTGAACATCAGGAAGTTCACGGTTCACGTATTGCTGAAGCCTGGCTTGGAGAATTTTGAGCATTACTTTACTAGCATGTGAGATGAGTGCAATTGTACGGTAGTTTGAGCATTCTTCTGCATTGCCTTTCTTTGGAATTGGAATGAAGACTGACCTTTTCCAGTCCTGTGGCCACTGCTGAGTTTTCCAAAATTGCTGGCATATTGAGGTCAGCACTTTCACAGCATCATCTTTCAGGATTTGAAACAGCTCAGCAGGAATTCCATCACCTCCACTAGCTTTGTTCGTAGTGATGCTTTCTAAGGCCCACTTGACTTCACATTCCAAGATGTCTGGCCCTAGATTAGTGATCACCTCATCATCATTATCTTGGTCTTGAAGATCTTTTTTGTACAAATAAGGGTGGTGTCATCTGCATATCTGAGGTTATTGATATTTCTCCTGGCAATCTTGATTCTATCTTGTGCTTCATCCAGCCCAGCATTTTGGACAATGTACTCTGCATTTAAGTTAAATAAACAAGGTGACAATATACAGCCTTGATGTACTCCTTTCCCAATCTGGAACCAGTCTGTTGTTCTATGTCCAGTTCTAACTTTTGCTTCTTGACCTGCATACATGTTTCTCAGGGGGCAGGTTATGTGGTCTCTTTAAGAATTTTTAAGAATTTTATGCAGTTTATTGTGATCCACACAGTCAAAGGCTTTAAGGTAGTCAATGAGGCAGAAGTAGATGTTTTTCTGGAACTCTCTTGCTTTTTCTACGATCCAGTGGATGTTGGCAATTTGATCTCTGGTTCCTTTGCATTTTCTAAATCTAGGTTGAACATCTGGAAGTGCTTGGTTCACATACTGTTGCAGCCTAGCTTGGAGAATTTTGAGCATAGTGTGTGAATTTTGAATAGAGAATTTTGCTAGCATGTGAGATGAGTACAGTTGTGCAGTAGTTTGAGCATTCCTTGGCATTGCCTTTCTTTGGGATTGGAATGAAAGCTGACCTTTTTCCAGTCCTGTGGCCACTGCTGAGTTTTCCAAATTTGCTGGCATAATGAGTACAGCAATTTAACAGCATCATCTTTTAGAATTTGAAATAGTTCAGCTGGAATTCCATCACCTCCACTAGCTTTGTCTGTATTTATGTTTCCTAAAGTCCACTTGACTTCTCATTCCAGGATGTCTGGCTCTAGATGAATGATTGCACCATCATGGTTATCTGGGTCATGAGGATCTTTTTTGTATAGTTCTTCTGTATATTCTTGCCACCTCTTCTTAATATCTTCTGCTTCTGTTAGGGCCATACTGTTTCTATCCTTTATTTTGCCCATCTTTGGATGAAACATTCCCTGGTATGTCTAATTTTCTTGAAGAGATCTCTAGTCTTTCCCATTCTATTGCTTTCCTCTATTTCTTTGTGTCAATCACTTAGGAAGGCTTTCTTCTTCTTGCTGTTCTTCGGAACTCTGCATTCAGATGGATATGTCTTTCCTTTTCTCCTTTGCCTTTAGCTTCTCTTCTTTTCTCAGTCATTTGTAAGGGCTCCTCAGACAACTATTTTGCCCTATTACGTTTCTTTTTCTTGGGGATGGGTCTTGATCACCACCTCCTGTACAATGTCATGAACCTCCATCCATAGTTCTTCAGGCACTCTGTCTATCAGATCTAATCCCTTGAATCTATTTGTCACTTCCACTGTATAATCCTAAGGGATTTGACTTAGGTCATACCTGCATGGCCTAGTGGTTTTCCCTATTTTCTTCAATTTAAGTCTGAATTTGCAATAAGGAGTTCATGATCTGAGTCACAATCAGCTCCTGGTCTTGTTTTTGCTGACTGTATAGAGCTTCTCCTTTTTTGGCTGCAAAAAATATAATCAATCTGATTTTGGTATTGACCATCTGGTGATGTCCATTTGTAGAGGCATTTCTTGTATTGTTGGAAGAGGGTGTTTGCTATGACCAGTGGGTTCTCTTGGCGAAACTCTGTTAGCCTTTGACCTGCTTCATTTTGTACTCTAAGGCCAAACTTGCCTGTTACTCCAGGTATCTCTTAACTTCCTACTTTTACATTCCAGTCCCCTACGATGAAAAGGACATCTTTTTTTGGTGTTATTCCTAGAAGGTCTTGTAGGTCATCATAGAACCATTCAACTTCAGCTTCTTTGGCATTAGTGGTTGGGGCATAGACTTGGATTACTGTGATATTGAATAGTTTGCCTTTGAAATGAACAGAGATCATTTTTGTCATTTTTGAGATTGCACCCAAGTACTACATTTCAGAATCTTTTGTTGACTATGAGGGGTACTCCATTTCTTCTAAGGGATTCTTGCCCACAGTAGTAGATATATTGGTCATCTGAATTAAATTCAGGCATTCCAGTCCATTTTAGTTCACTGATTGCTAAAATATTGATGTTCATTCTTGCCATCTCCTGTTTGATCACTTCCAATCTACCTTGATTCATGGACCTGATATTTCAGGTTCCTATGCAATATTGTTCTTTACAGCATCAGACTTTACTTCCATCACCAGTCACATCCACAACTGGGTATTGTTTCCGCTTTGGCTCCATCTCTTCATTCTTTCTGGAGTTATTTCTCCATTCTTCTTCAGTAGCATATTAGGCACCTACCAACCTGGGGAGTTCATCTTTCAGTATCATATCTTTTTGCCTTTTCATACAGTTCATGGGGTTCTCAAGGCAAGAATACTGAAGTGGTTTGCCATTTGTGATATATTGGATTATTGATTACCATACTTCACTCCCTCCCTGTGATAGGGTTCTGCATTCCTCTTCATGTCCTATGTAAATCACACAGTATACTGGCCTGATTCCTGCCTTTCAGCTTGACTGTGACATGCTCTGGCTAATGGAGATGAGTGTGTGTGGAGCTGAGCAGAAATCAGAAAATCTGTAGCCAATCTCATGAAATGTGAACAAAATAGATAAAATCATTATAAGCCATCAGGCATTGAGGTTGTTTGTTACAGTAGCAAAATATAGATATATTAGCTATAATATCATAATTTATCTATATAAGGCAGATAAAACTTAAGTTCATGAACTTGTAAAGAAAATCCCCAAATACCGGTCATATAGGAAAAGAAATATCTAAGGACTCCAGAACAATAAAATGTTTAAAGAATTTTACAAAGATCCAGGTTTGTACATTGTGTTTTTTTGGGCAATATTGTTTGGTGGAGGGTGGTCAGGGCATTTCCAGTCATTAAAAGTGTACTACAAGCATCCAGATACTATAACTGATAACTGGATTTTTGCCATTTTAATGATACAGTAAGTTGCAAACACTGTCAATAGTGTTTACAAGGCAGGTAAAAGTGAAAAGTAGTGAAAGGATCAGTTGCTCAGTCGTGTCCAACTCTGCAACCCTATAGACTGTAGCCCACCAGGCTCCTCTGTCCATGGAATTCTGCAGGTAAGAATACTGAAGTGGGTTGCCATTTCCTTCTCCAGGGGATCTTCCTGACCCAGTGATTGAACCCAGGTCTCCTGCCCTGCAGGCAGATTCTTTACCCTCTGAGCCACCAAGGAAGCCCTACAAAGCAGGTGGTGTGTATTTATTATAGGAGTACAAGTTATATAGTAATTTCTAATGCAGCTTTCCAGAGTGTAATTATCAAATCACCTATAGGAATAACATGTACACTTGAGCAAGCAGATATCAACCCATCTGATCTTGTGTTAAGAAACAAACTTTTATTCCTTGGGTTCAGAAATTGAAATGATACAAGAATTGCTACATATTCCTTTGCTTCTCTCCAACCCCTGTCTATCTTTTCTGGTTCTAGTTAAGGAAAGAGGGTTACATGGGAAGTTATTGCTATTTTAACTGTGGATAATTTGTGGTTCCAAATATCCCCTTGGGCTGCTTCTTAAAGACAAGCTCAAACTTCATTGACCCGAACTCCTAGAAATAGTGTACCAAGTTTTTTCAGTCATCCATGATGTTTTAGCCTTGGGGCATAGTGAAATTGGGGGTTTGAAATGAAGCACAGCATTATCTCTGAGGTTTGGTATATGACAGAACTACATGGAAATTTCCAGGTTCTTCCTCTTTGTCCAACCCTTCCCTCTTATAGGTAGAAGACCTATTTTTTCTATGGAATAAACTCTTTGACCTGAGTATTCAAGAATTTGGCACTGGTTACAAAAGGATTTTAGAAAAATATCTCTCAAAATTTGGCTATAGCAGGTCAAATTGAAGACGTTTATACCCTATCAACTGGCATTTTAATCTCAAGATATATAATAAGGTAGGTCATATCAATTTGTCAACTCATAGGTCAAAATGGTTGAATATTGACACTTTTATATTATTCAGTCTAAACATTTGGAGGGACACTTTCACACTTTAAAGGAGGCAAAAGTGTTTATGGGAGCATTTTTTGGATACTGAGAAACTGAAAAAAATCTGTCCATCAGTAAATTAGAATATGTTATAAAGCCAAAAAATTGAATGAAAATAGCTATATCTATCAATCTATCATTAATTGCACAGGGATAATGATTAGTGAATGAAAGAATACTTGAAGATTTCAGTTGAAATTGTACATGGTGTTACAATTTTTATAATGTTTAAAGGTACACAAAGTAATAACATATATTGGTGTGGGAACAGACAAATATGGTAAAAGTATACAAACATTCAGGGGAATGATCCACTGACCAGAGCAGAGAGAAATTGGCTTGGAGGTATCAATTATGCTTTGTTAAAAAAGATTCAAAGCAAATGAAGGAAAAGGTTAAGACTTTTAAAATTTGGGGTATAGATTTAAAAGGTGTTTTTTACCACAATTGAAAGAGACACGTGTATCCCAATGTTCATTGCAGTTTATAATAGCCAGGACATGGAAGCAACTTAGATGTCCATCAGCAGATGAATGGATAAGAAAGCTGTGGTACATATACACAATGGAACATTACTCAGCCATCAGAAAGAATACATTTGAATCAGTTCTAATGAGGTGGATGAAACTGGAGCCTATTATACAAAGTAAGCCAGAAAGAAAAACACCAATACAGTATACTAATGCATATATGGAATTTAGAAAGATGGTAACAATAACCCTGTATGTGAGACAGCAAAAGAGACACAGATGTATAAACAGTCTTTTGGACTCTGTGGGAGATGGCGAGGGCGGGATGGTTTGGGAGAATGGCATTGAAACATATACATTATCATATGTGAAACGAATCGCCAGTCCAGGTTCAATGCAGGATACAGGATGCTCGGGGCTGGTCCATGGGATGACCCAGAGGGATGATATGGGGAGGGAGGTGGGAGGGGGGTTAAGGATGGGGAACATATGTACACTCGTGGCGGATTCATGTCAATTTATGGGAAAACCAATACAATATTGTAAAGTAATTAGCCTCCAATTAAAATTTTTTAAAAAGGTGTTTATAATGTCATTATCTTGTCAGTATGCTTAAATTATTTCACAATAAAACATTCATTAAACAAATCCCCTCTTAATGAAACCTGACTTACAAACCTATTGCTTTATTTTGTTCTATTCTGAAATTAACAGTTGAGGATTAGCTCTTTATTTCTCTTTATTTTCCTGCCAGAACAATCCTATTTCACCACAGGAGCAGGTGGATGTTTTGGGTTTACTAAGGAGAAGTCAAATACATAGAAATACAAAATAAAATAAACACTTCATATTTTTCAAAATATTATTCCAGTTACTCTTCTTACATTGTGCATGCATGCTAAGTCGCTTCCGTCATCTCTGACTCTTGGCGAACCCTGTGGACTGTAGCTCGCCAGGCTCCTCTGTCAATGGGATTCTCCAGGCAAGGATACTGGTGTGGGTCTCCTCCAGAGGATCTTCCCAACCCAGGGATCAAACCTACATCTCTTTCGTCTCTTGCACTGGCCAGTGGTTCTTTACCTCTAACACCACTTGGAAAGTATAATAGATGTTACACTATTACATCAGTTTTCTTTTAACGCAGGAACCAGCTGCTCTCACTGATTCTGACTTTGAGTCTCTCTGTTGCCTTTTGTACTTTTCTTGCTGTAAGCAAGCATGTGAATGCAAACATCTCAGAAAGATAAACATTTCAGCTTGAAACTGATGGAGAGACTAAGTCGCCATTTCTGTGACAATAAGACTGCATTCTTTATTCTTTAAGTTTTAGTACAGTATTAGCAGGAGAGTAACTCTGATAAATTAAACCCAAATAAATGCCCCTTGTAAATACAGTGTAACATTCTGCAACCACTGGAACCTTTTCTAAATAAGCAGATCTTGAGTTTTTTAAAATTTTATATCATCTTTTTTATTTGCTCAGAAACTGTTGGGTTTTACATAAGGTCTTGGGTCTTACATAAGATAGGAGGCAATGGCTCCAGTGTCTGAATTCTGGGTCAGCATCTTGAAGCCCCTATAGCCTCAAAGCCAGTGTCTGTGTCATGGGATGGCGATGGGGCATGGCAGACTAAGAGTGGCCATATATCTCTAAGGTTGCTTTTGCCCACAAGCACCTGAAAACCCTAAGTCAATTGGTTTAAACAATATGGAGATTTATTGCTTCACATTGTAAGAAGTCCGGAGATAGTGTTGTCTCTCGGATGTGTTGCTTCAGAGGCTCAGTGATATTGTCAATAACCCAGATTCTTTTTGTCTCCATCCTCAGTCAGCCCCTGGTTTGACTGCATCTCCAGGCTTGTAGCAGGATGACTGCTACAGTGCCAGGAGTCACATCCACGTGGGTCAGTGTTTGTGGTAGAGGAGATTGTCTTACTTAGGAGCGAGGAAATCATTGCCAGGCTCCTCCAGCAGACGTTTCCTCACCTCTAATTGGTCAGAGTTAGGTTGTATGCTTATTCCTAAAACATTCCTGAAAAGACCCTTGGGGTTATCTTAGGCCAGTTGGCTTTGGTCCTGGACCATGTTCCCCTAAGGAACATAGCTGTTTAGAGCATTAGTGGCTGACTGGTCAAAATCAGGGTTCTGTCTGGGAGGAAGAAAGGTAGAATAGTTGTTGGGTAGACAAGAGCAGTGTTTACTGCTGTGGCCTGGAGTGGTTATTAGTTTCATCGTAATCTTCAGTAGCTCCCTCTCCAAGTACTGCTGCCAATAACTGCATGTGTGTGTGTTCAGTCACTCAGTTGTGTCCGACCTTTGAGACCCCGTGGACTGTAGCCCACCAGACTCCTCTGTCCATGGAATTTCCCAGGTGAGAATACTGGAGTGGGTTGCCATTTCCTGCTCCAGGGGATCTTCTTGATCCAGGGATCGAATCTGCATCTTCTGCATTGGCAGGCAGTTTCTTTACCACAGAGCCCCTGCCAATAATTGTAGGGTCTAAGTAAAATCCACTAGGTGCTAGATTGTCGTCAAGTTCCCAGCATCCTCTTTATCCAGATAATCTCCTATAAGCCCCTTCTATATAGGAATTCTGTGACCATCACCACCACCTGCCTGGCAGGGGACTTCTTAAGCAGTAGCTCAAGTGTTAAAAAAAAATGACATTAGAAAAAGGGAAAAAAGGTTCATTTATACAGATGCATCAGCAGATTCATTTCCGTTGTTTTAACACTAAAAAGTTTACCTTATTTATATTTTGAGAAATTCCATGTTTTTCCTCAGGGTATATTTACTTGCCTGATTTGAAATTTTAGGAATATTTTCAAGAATTTTCCAGAAAGCATTTCCATTTTGGCAGTAGCCACCTTTACTTTTTTCTTTCTGTGAGTCAGATGAGAGACTTGTCACATTCCAAATTACTCATTTGCTTTGTGAATTTGCTTGTTGTTGTGGTGACCAAAAAACATGTTGGCTGGGAGAAAAAAGTTTTATTTTGGGGTGAGAGGTGGGTAGAGGGAGGGGAAAGGAAATGGCCTTAAGAAAAGGAGTGGAAATCCATTGACTATTTTGAGTCTTCTACAAAAGGAATGGAGGAGATGAATGTTTTATTTTGGCTCCCAGAGAAAATTTCCCAGGATTTGTGCAATGAAAATAGGTTCACCAGTTGTGTCTCCGTTGTTGGTCATACACGCTTTTCCTGTTTCTTTCTCCAAACACATGTCCAAATGAAAATCCAAGATCTGTGATCTTTTTTTCACTGGATATGGTGAGTCTCTCCTGCTGTAGGGAAGTCTTCTGTTCCAAGGCAGGGAGAGCCCAATGCGCTTGTTATTGGGTTTTTCTTTAACAGGAGAGGCTGCTGTAATAATACTTACATAAGCCATCTCCCCAAGTCAGGAATTAGGAGGGATATTTTAGGTACTTGTTTGAACGAGAGTGGAGAAGCAAGATTTGTTTCCCTCTAGTTTCATCAGGGATTCTTGTAAAATATAATTTAATTGAGAAAAAGAAAAAAACAACTTGGGTTCTTTCCCCTGAAGTGTCATTCCTCCCCCTTAACTGAATTAAGGCTAACAAAACAAAGTTCTAGCTCTTGCAGTTACCCCAGCCAAAGAACTCCAACACTCCCTCTCCGCTTTACTGGATCACTGCAGTGAGAAGGAAGTTAACAGATGAGGCCTGGGCTTCCTAGGCGGTGCTAATGGCAAAGAACCTGCCTTCCATTACAGGACATGTAAGAGACCCAGGTTCAATCCCCTGGAGGAGGGCATGGCAACCCACTCCAGTATTCTTGCCTGGAAAATCCCATAGACAGAGGAGCGTGGTAGGCTACCGTCCATAAGATCACAAAGAGTTGGGCACGACTGAAGTGACTTAGCATGCATGCATGAGTTCCTGTGGACCTCTTTAAATTCTGCCTTTGCCACTTCCTAGAAGTGTAAGTTCTCTGAAATTCAGGCTCCTAATTTGTAAAATGGAGGTAGCACTCATTCATTTCACCAGGTCCTTCTGAGATGCAAGCATATAATGTCTATGATATAAAACGTGTTCCACGGAAGTAAGATACCTCTATGCTCTAACTGTTGTTTGGATTTCATTGGGAGGGTTGCCACAAAACTATATTTTGGCACAGATTGGCTGTACTCTATGTCTCGAGGGAGTAGAACTTTAAATACAAAAGTTAGTTCAATTTCAGTTTCAAGAAATTATATTCAAGGTCTGCTCTCTAAAAGATGTAGAATCTGTACTTTCATTCAAATATTCTAAATTCTACACTTAGCTCAAGCCAGACCATTGAGGAGTAGGTAACCAAAGTTAGTTATGTACTATTTTACGTTTAATTGAATTATAATTCACTTAAAACATTGTATTAGTTTTAGGTATGCTAAGTCGCTTCAGTAGTATCCGACTCTGTTCGACCCCATAGACGGCAGCCCGCCAGGCTCCCCCGTCCCTGGGATTCTCCAAGCAAGAACACTGGAGTGGGTTGCCATTTCCTTCTCCAATGCATTAAAGTGAAAAGTGAAAGTGAAGTCGCTCAGTCGTGCCTGACTCTTAGCAACCCCATGGATGCAGCCTACCAGGCTCCTTCGTCCATGGGATTTTCCAGGCATGAGTACTGGAGTGGGCTGCCATTGCCTTCTCCAGTTTTAGGTATACAGCATAGTAATTTGATATTTTTATAGATTATATTCCATACAAAATTATTGTAAAATATTGACTATATTCCCCATGGTGTGCATTACATCCTTGTAACCTATTTATTTTATACATAATCATTTATACCTCTTCATCTTTTTCACCTATTTTATCTCTCTGGTAACCACTAGTTACCACTAGTTTATTTTCTGTATCTGTGAGTCTATTTCTTTTTGTTACATTTGTTCATTTGTTTTATTTTGTAGATTATACATAAAAGTGAAAACATACAGTATATGTCTTTCTCTGTCTGACTTATTTCACTACTGTTTAGGTCCATCCAATTGTCACAATTGGCAGCATTTCATTCTTTTTAAGGCTGAATAATACTCCATTTGTGTATGTGTGTGTACATGTACATATGTATCGTGTGTTCTAAGTTGCTTCAGTCGTGTCTGACTCTTTGCAACCCTATAGACTGTAGCCTGTCAGACGCCTTTGTTTATGAGGTTCTCCAAGCAAGAATACTGGAGTGGGTTGCCATGCCCTCCTCCAGGGGATCTTCCAACTCAGGGATCGAACCCACATCTCTTATGTTTCCTGCATTGGCAGGTGGGTTCTTTATCACTAGTGCCACCTGGGGAGAAAATGTATATCACATTTTCTTTATTCATTTATCTGTTGATGGACACTTATGTTACTTCCATATCTTGGCTATTGTGAATAATGCTGATATGAACATTGAGGTATTAATAATTATATTCTATTTTGAGCAGATGGAAAAAAGAGTAGAAGGAGCTTTGTCTGAGGTAAGCAGGCAAAAGGTAAAGGAGTCTAGTGGAGAAATAAGGGAATTAATGATATTTCAATTTCTCAGTGTTTGAGCATCCGTTATAAGGAAGAGATATTTATCTGAGAGAGTCTGGTTGGGAGTGACTGAGAGGTAAGAGGTAGAAGATAATAGAAAACAAACTTATAGGGGACAGTGACCTACTCCAAAAAGGAAGAAAGAGAGGGTATGAAAGAGACATTCATGGCATAATACTTTGAGCCAGTTATCAAGTGGTGTTCATCCAGAACAAGGAGTAAACTGACAAAAAAATAATTTTGCATCTTTACCATTTATCTCCAGTGTTACCTGATACCTAGTATATACTCAACAATAACTTTCCACAAGTGGTTGTAAGACACGAGAATTCCTGTTATAGGATCACTAGCATTTAAATGTAGAGTTTTGAGAAGAGTGCTTCATGTCTTATCTTAGAGATTTGTTAATCTTGTCCCTTGAAGTACTCCTTTTCCTATTTGGAACGAATCTGTGGTTCCATGTCCAGTTCTAACTGTTGCTTCCTGACCTGCATATAGGTTTCTCAAGAGGCAAGTCAGGTGGCCTGGTATTCCCATATCTCTCAGAATTTTCCACAGTTTATTGTGATCCACACAGTCAAAGGCTTTGGCATAGTCAATAAAGCAGAAATAGATGTTTTTCTGGAACTTCCTTGCTTTTTTGATGATCCAGCAGATGTTGGCAATCTGATCTCTGGTTCCCCTGCCTTTTCTAAAACCAGCTGACCATCTGGAAGTTCACGGTTCACGTATTGCTGAAGCCTGTCTTGGAGAATTTTGAGCATTACTTTACTAGCAGCAGCAGTTACTAGCGTGTGAGATGAGTGCAATTGTGTGGTAGTTTGAGCATTCTTTGGCATTTCCTTTCTTAGGGATTGGAATGAAAACTGACCTTTTCCAGTCCTGTGGCCACTACTGAGTTTTCCAAATTTGCTGGCATATTGAGGTCAGCACTTTCACAGCATCATCTTTTAGGATTTGAAATAGCTCAACTGGAATTTCATCACCTCTACTAGCTTTGTTCATAGTGATGCTTTCTAAGGCCCACTTGACTTCACATTCCAGGATGTTTGGCTCTAGGTGAGTGATCACACCATCATGATTATCTGGGTCATGAAGATCTTTTTTGTACAGTTCTGTGTATTCTTGCCACCTCTTCTTAATATCTTCTGCTTCTGTTAGGTCCATACCATTTCTGTCCTTTATCTTTGCATGAAATGTTCCCTTGGTATCTCTAATTTTCTTCAAGAGATCTCTAGTCTTTCCCATTCTGTTTTCCTCTATTTCTTTGCATTGATCACTGAGGAAGGCTTTCTTATTGCGCCTGCTATTCTTTGGAACTCTGCATTCAGATGCTCATATCTTTCCTTTTCTCCTTTGCTTTTCACTTCTCTTCTTTTCACAGCTATTTGTAAGGCCTCCTCAGATAGCCATTTTGCTTTTTTGCATTTCTTTTCCATGGGGATAGTCTTGATCCCTGTTTCCTGTACAATGTCATGAACCTCGGTCCATAGTTCATCAGGCACTCTATCAGATCTAGTCCCTTAAATCTATTTCTCACTTCCACTGTATAATCATAAAGGATTTGATTTAGGTCAGACCTGAATGGTTTAGTGGTTTTCCCTACTTTCTTCAATTTAAGTCTGAATTTGGCAATAAGGAGTACATCATGACAAATGCTGGGCGGGAAAAAGCATAAGCTGGAATTAAGATTGCCAGGAGAAATATCAAAAACCTCAGATATGCAGATGACACCAACCTTATGGCAGAAAGTGAAGAGGAACTAAAAAGCCTCTTGATGAAAGTGAAAGAGGAGAGTGAAAAAGTTGGCTTAAAGCTCAACATTCAGAAAATGAAGATCATGGCATCCAGTCCCATCACTTCATGGCAAATAGATGGGGAAACAGTGGAAACAGTGTCAGTCTTTTATTTTGGGCTCCAAAATCACTGCAGATGGTGATTGCAGCCATGAAATTAAAAGACGCTTACTCCTTGGAAGAAAAGTTATGACCAACCTAGATAGCATATTCAAAAGCAGAGACATTACTTTGCTGACTAAGGTCCGTCTAGTCAAGGCTATGGTTTTTCCAGTGGTCATGTATGGATGTGAGAGTTGGACTGTGAAGAAAGCTGAGTGCCGAAGAATTGATGGTTTTGAACTGTGGTGTTGGAGAAGACTCTTGAGAATCCCCTGGACTGCAAGGAGATCCAATCAGTCCATCCTAAAGGAGATCAGTGCTGGGTGTTCATTGGAAGGACTGATGCTGAAGCTGAGACCCCAATACTTTGGCCACCTCATGTGAAGAGTTGACTCATTGGAAAAGACTCTGATGCTGGCGGGGATTAGGGACAGGAGAAGGGGATGACAGAGGATGAGATGGTTGGATGGCATCACCGACTCGATGGACATGAGTTTGGGTAAACTCCAGGAGTTGGTGATGGACAGGGAGGCCTGACAATTCATGGGGTTGCAAAGAGTCGGATACGACTGAGCAACTGAACTGAACTAAATCTTGTCCTTAGTATTGAGTGGAGAACTTTCTACCATTTATACTAGGGGCCATTAGTATAATAATTTTGTCATTGCCGTGATAATGTTCTGAGCTATGTTAGATCACACTGGATCAAGAATTTAACATTAAAAAAAAAAAAAACCAAAGCAATTTCTTAAGGTGAAGCAGATCTACACTGGCAGCTGTAAAAACATCACTATGTGGAACACTAGGTTTGGAAGAAAGAACTCAGCTGAATCTTAACTGAATGAATTCAAACTCATTAAAAATGTTTTAGGTTCTGCAAAGTCAAAATGTCTTTTGCCTCAAGTGCTTTTCCCCTTGGCCTTTAAACCCTGGTGTAGTTTAGAAGAAATTTCATCTGTGTGTTTGTGATTCATTTACACTTAACTCATCCCTGTGTGGTTTCTTAAGAGCTAGTTGATGTTCAGTAATCTTTGGGGCCGACTCTTTTCCTTGGTATTTGGAAATGAATTTTGCCCAAACTAAATGAACTCAAACCCCAAAAGGTTCAAGATCGGCAAGCTCAGAATCTGTAAAGTTCATATTTGTTCCACACTTACCGAAAATGTGTCTTCCTCCTATTCCTGTGGGTTTCATACTCTTTGCTTTGGACTTTGCAGAAGTTCTCATGTACAAGTCCCTGGATTGATATTTGGCTATGCATTCTTGCATATTTCCCTTTCACAGCTACTCCACCCCCTCCAGAAACAGGAGATCCTTGCTCTCAAAAGCTTCTGACTCTACCATTACATTTTTAATTCACAATTAAAATTTTCCCTTTCCAGGCTTCATCTGCCAAGAGCAGAAGTCCTTGATCCCAAACATGCTTTCCTTCTATTTGTAAATATGTTTAATTTCACTCTAAAATGAGGCCCAAATTCAGCTCCCTGTGCCATTTCTTCCAAATATGATGTTATACTTAGAAATTCTTATTTTCTTTCTCAGTATAGGAGATTTTTTCCCCAGTATGGTCTGCCTAAATTCTAAACAAGTAAGCTAAATTGTACAGGTAAATATGTATTCAGTTCAGTTCAGTCGCTCAGTCGTGTCTGACTCTTTGCAATCCCATGAATCGCAGCACGCCAGGCCTCCCTGTCCATCACCAACTCCCAAAGTTCACTCAGACTCATGTCCATCGAGTCAGTGATGCCATCCAGCCATCTCATCCTCTGTCGTCCTCTTTTCCTCCTGCCCCCAAATCCCTCCCAGCATCAGAGTCTTTTCCAGTGAGTCAACTCTTCGCATGAGGTGGCCAAAGTACTGGAGTCTCAGGTTTAGCATCATTCCTTCCAAAGAAATCCCAGGGCTGATCTTCAGAATGGACTGGTTGGATCTCCTTGCAGTCCAAGGGACTCTCAAGAGTCTTCTCCAACACCACAGTTCAAAACCATCAATTCTTCAGCGCTCAGCCTTCTTCACAGTCCAACTCTCACATCCATACATGACCACAGGAAAAACCATAGCCTTGACTAGACGGACCTTAGTCAGCAAAGTAATGTCTCTGCTTTTGAATATGCTATCTAGGTTGGTCATAACTTTTCTTCCAAGGAGTAAGCATCTTTTAATTTCGTGGCTGCAATCACCATCTGCAGTGATTTTGGAGCCCCCAAAATAAAGTCTGACACTGTTTCCACTGTTTCCCCATCTATTTGCCATGAAGTGATGGGACTGGATGCCATGATCTTCATTTTCTGAATGTTGAGCTTTAAGCCAACTTTTTCACTCTCCTCTTTCACTTTCATCAAGAGGCTCTTTATCTCCTCTTCACTTTCTGCCATAAGGTTGGTGTCATCTGCATATCTGAGGTTATTGAGATTTCTCCTGGCAATCTTGATTCCAGCTTGTGTTTCTTCCAGTCCAGCATTTCTCATGATGTACTCTGCATATAAGTTAAATAAGCAGGGTGACAATATACAGCCTTGATGTACTCCTTTCCTATTTGAAACCAGTCTGTTGTTCCATGTCCAGTTCTAACTGTTGCTTCCTGACCTGCATACAGATTTCTCAAGAGGCAGGTCAGGTGGTCTGATATGTCCATCTCTCTCAGCATTTTCCACAGTTTATTGTGATCCACACAGTCAAAGGCTTTGGCATAGTCAATAAAGCAGAAATAGATGTTTTTCTGGAACTCTCTTGCTTTTTCCATGATCCAGCGGATGTTGGCCATTTGATCTCTGGTTCCTCTGCCTTTTCTAAAACCAGCTTGAACATCAGGAAGTTCACGGTTCACGTATTGCTGAAGCCTGTCTTGGAGAATTTTGAGCATTATTGGATGTAATCTATTCCTCCAGGCGACAACAGATGCCAAGCCCATTTTATGAGACATGTGGGTGGAGATCAGTCACCATTGTTTCCTTTTCTTTGTGGGCAAAGCTTTGAATTTGGGGGCCCACCTTTATCTTATGTGACTTAGAAATGAATCTTGATTGGTCTGAACCAATTATGTTAATCCATCTTTGGTTTAGAAAGGGACTAGACTCCAAGGCTGGGGTTAAGTCTGGTGGAGGCACTCTGGGAAGGACTTCTTCACTCTACAAAGAGGACCTGCTCGGCAAACGGCCTCTGTTTCTTCAGTTGTTTCCTATATTGTTGTGTTTAGATATTGCTGTATCTAGGTGTGATGCTTAGAACTGCATTAGCCATCCTGTGACTTGGGATATTGCAGTTCTGGGGACAAATCTGACACATGGAGGAATTCAGAGTAGAAGGAGGGTGAGAGTCTGGGACTTTGATGACATTGTTGGGCCACTGAATTAACCAGGCCACTCTTAGGACATCTTGTGATGAGAGATAGTAACGTTTCCTTCTTGTTCAAATAATTTGGGGTTGGGTTTGCTTTGGTCCCAAAGGCTTTCCAACAATTCACTTACTTTCCTGAATGAAATCCCAATCACCTTTGGCTGTGAAAGGATCCGTAGTTTCTCAGAATACCAGCTGCTTTCCTACCCTTACTTGCTCTTACCCCCAGACTTAGCCACTTCTTTCCACCCATGGTTTACCACAGCGGGGGTTGTTCTTTCACTTCTCCCAACCCATCTATCTGAAATTTCTTTTCTGCCCCCTGAGCCACTAAATCAGTTCCTCCCTTTAAATCTTATCCTGCAGCAGACCCTTTCTCCCCAGCGTTTGATTAGCTCCCTGTGATAGCTTGCATGAAGGATGCTCTATAAAAGTGAGTTATGCTGTACTGTGTTATACTGCTCCGCCCTGGGGCCCAGTAGGAATCATGGGAAACAGATGAGCACAGAGGTCAGAGGCGCAGACTGCAGAGGAAGCCTGCAGAGGGACCGCAACACTGTGACCCTCTCAGGGACACATGTAAAAGCTCCAGTAGTCTTCAGACTCTCTAAGGTGTAAGCTAGAAGTAAAACACTAGTTTATGTGACAGCCTGGGAGCCCCAGGGGTGATCTGAGGGGTTTCATCACTATAGATCATAGAGTTTTAAATAAGTGTGATATTCCAGAAGTTGAAATATTCTTTGAAAACAAAACATGCCATAAAAGCCCAAGAATGAGGTCTCCCCTGGATGTTTGCCAGGTTGAGCCTTTGTTTCCAGTGACTCCAAGAGAGTCCCTGTGTACAATTTAGGGCAAATTAAGGAGGCTTGATTCCTGTCCTGAAAATTAGGCACGAGCTTTAATTTGTCCTTCAGTGATTTACTTGATGGGACCCTTTAGAGCGGCTGTAGAACACGCAGGTACCACAAGGATGACACATGGATTTGTGGGGAAGCATTTTCAGGCTCTGATCATGACTTCTTACACTTCCTCTTTTTGTGTGGCTCTCTTTGTGGCTCCATCCATTTCCAACTAACTCAGTCATCTGCCTTTTTCGGACAGTATCTGCATTTCCTATCTTTCTGCATTTGCTCACTTTGTTTCATCTCCTAGAATGCTCACTTCAGGCAACTCCCTGTTACCTTCTCTTAGCCATGTTGCAAGCTTCAGATGGCAGGCCATTTCCCTGACATGAACCTTCCCTGGTTCTCTCAAGAGAAATCTTTGGAGTCATATCTGGCCTTGCATCTGGGGATGAACTTCTTGAATCTTTATTTCCTCATATAAATATTGGGATTAATAATATTTCAGGATTGTGGTGAGAAGCCATGCCTGGCCCTTACCAGGTGCTCAAAAATAGTATATTTTCTTTTTCTCTTCCTAACTGAAAAGTGATTTTCTTCTTTGGAATGTCCCTTGAAACTTATTTGAAACTGTTTGAAATTACATTTTAAAAGTTATTTGTGTAGAAAGAAGATGCCTGTCTACAGTTGGCAATCACTTGCCCCTGTATATTTTGTGGATGAGAAGTGAGATCAATAGTTGAGATAGTTGATGGTGGAGATAGAAAGAACAAAATTTTCCTGGCATGTTTTTTCCCTTGAGTTATTCTGTTTTACTCTTATCTGTTCCTTTAAGGCAGGGTGACCATTCCTGTTAGAACTATGCTGGACCCAATAGGAGAACCTTTTGGACACCTGATCTTGCATTCAATAAACTCTCTGAACTCTACTCCCTTGAATCCTACCTTCTCCACTTTTGTTTTCTCATTCTTCTGGCTTCTTTTCCTGTTCCTGGCCTGAAGCCAGCCCCTTGATCTTATGTTGTACTCAGCTTTTCTGGTTTGCTCTCCCTATGATTTCTTGAACATGATTTTGTGTTTTCACTCACTCAGCCTCCTACTCCCCTGGACTCTGATGTTCCTGCTTGATCCTAGTTAAGACTCTGGAACCTAACTGTGCTGTAAGCCTCACTCCCAAGGGAATCCCAGGGTCTAGAACATTCCTTTGGGGATAATTTTAGGTACTTAAGGGATTTCCCCCTTTAAAGTACCTACAATTATTTAAAGCTAATTTACAAATATCATAGAACCATGCTCTAGACCATGCCATAGTCAGTGCCTCCCGGATCCATTTTTCAGAATGAACATTTTTGAAACGCCAGTAGTAACCATTCCCCATTTCCCTCAGTCTTTCACTGGGTGTTGCTGAAATGTGATTTTATTTTATGTGAATTAGGAAAATGAAAAGATTAAGTTAGGGGGCTTTGCTAATTTTGTCACTGATTTTTTGTCATCTTGGAGTATTTCGAAATCTCATCTTGGGGGCTTTATGTTGTTTCCTCCTTGCTCTGCTCAGTGGATTCTTGATTGTTGGAAACCAGAATCCATTGAATTCTGTTCCAGGTTTAGGCAAATACGAGTTTTGGCCTCCCAGGTTTTCTTTGGTAAGGTCCACCAAGGCCAAGTAGGAGAGATGGTATGCCACTTCTCACAAACTTGGGTCTCTGAAGACACCACATATACTCACACCCCACACACCCACACGCCCCCCCCACCCCAACACACACACCCCATGACCTGGGGTTAGAATCAACAATGAAAGCAGATATGGGAACACAACTACAGTTTCAGCACAGATTCTAAGTGAATATTGGGAGGCCTGATTCGTCTAGTTTTCTAGTCACTGCTCAATTGTCCCAAAGTTCTACTGTTTAAAATCCTCTGTGATTGAATCTCAGTTCAGTTCAGTTCAGTTGCTCAGTTGTGTCCGACTCTTTGAGACTCCATGGACTGCAGCATGCCAGGCCTCCCTGTCCATTGCCAACACCTGAAGTTTACTCAAACTCATGTCCATTGAGTCAGTGATGCCACCCAACCTTCTCATCCTCTGTGATCCCCTTCCCCTCCCGTTTTCAATCTTTCCCAGCATCAGGGTCTTTTCAAATGAGTCAGCTCTTCGCATGAGGTGGCCAAAGTATTGGAGTTTCAACTTCAACATCAGTCCTTCCAAGGAACACCTAGGACTGATCTCCTTTAGGGTGGACTGGTTAGATCTCCTTACAGTCCAAGGGACTCTGAAGAGTCTTCTCCAACACCACAGTTTCAAAGCATCAATTCTTTGGTGCTCAGATTTCTTTATAGTCCAACTCTCACATCCATACATGACTACTGGAAAAACCATAGCCTTGACTAGACAGACCTTTGTTAGCAAAATAATGTCTCTGCTTTTTAATATGCCATCTAGGTTGGGTCATAACTTTCTTCCAAGGAGTAAGCATCTTTTAATTTCATGGCTTTAGTCACCATCTTGCAGGGACAAAATAAAGTCTGCCACTGTTTCCATTTCTCCGTCTATTTGCCATGAAGTGATGGGACCGGATGCCATGATCTTAGTTTTCTGAATGTTGAGCTTTAAGCCAACTTTTTCACTCTCCTCTTTCACTCTCATCGAGAGGCTTTTTAGTTCTTCTTCTCTTTCTGCCGTAAGGGTGGTGTCGTCTGCATATCTGAGGTTATTGATATTTCTCCCAGCAATCTTGATTCCAGCTTGTGCTTCATCCAGTCCGGCATTTCTCATGATGTACTCTGCGTATAAGTTAAATAAGCAGGGTGACAATATACAGCCTTGATGTACTTCTTTTCCTATTTGGAACCATGTCCAGTTCTAACTGTTTCTTCCTGATTTGCATATAGATTTCTCAAGAGGCAGGTCAGGTGGTCTGGTATTCCAATCTCTTTCAGAATTTTCCACAATTTATTGTGATCCACACAGTCAAAGGCTTTGGCATAGTCAATAAAGCAGAAATAGATGTTTTTCTGGAACTCCCTTGCTTTTTCGATGATCCAGTTGTTCATCCATTTGATCTCTGGTTCCTCTGCCTTTTCTAAAACCAGCTTGAACATCTGGAAGTTCACGGTTCACGTATGGTTGAAGCATGGCTTGGAGAATTTTGAGCATTACTTTATTGGCATGTGAGATGAGGGCAATTGCGCAGTAGTTTGAGCATTCTTTGGCATTGCCTTTCTTTGGGATTGGAATGAAAACTGACCTTTTCCAGTCCTGTGGCCACTGCTGAGCTTTCCAAATTTGCTGGCATGTTAAGTGTAGCACTTTCATAGCATCATCTTTTAGGATTTGAAATAGCTCAACTGGAATTCCATCACCTCCACTAGCTTTGTTCATAGTGATGCTTCCTAAGGCCCTCTTGACTTCGCATTCCAGGATGTCTGGCTCTAGGTGAGTAATGCTTCCCTTGTAATTTTATCTGATTAAACATGTTAAAGTTTCAAGTAGTGATTCCTGTTACCAGAATTATCTGAAGGCTGATCTGGTTAGTGGACTCTTGTCTTCTTATTATGGGACCCACATTTCTCTCCTTGGTTATGATTCTGCTTGGATAGGTATAAAGAAAAAATGACTCAATAAGGTCAGTGCCATAATCTATTTAAACTTCTAATCTATTGCTTTGCTGGAAATTCCATCAAAATATTATGCTAGCTCCCTTCCTAATGGGGCACGAAGGCTTCCTTTTTATCTCAGTTGCTTTCATCTTTTTAGCTACTTGTGGGTATGGATGAAGTGACAGGAACAGCAGTCATTCAGAGTTCTCCTACCTTGGCTTCCATCTGCCGGTGCAGGGTCCTTCATTACCAGCTTCCAGCTATGCTCTCCTAAATATCTCTGGCAGTCTCCAGAGACAGTCTCACATGTGCTCACAACCAGATCCCATCCATCTGGCCAGTGCTGGGAGCCACTGGGCTTCACAGTCTCCTGGCAGGTTCCAGTGCTGTGCTTAGGGACACTGCATCTGGCATGGGGTGGGGTGGGGGCCTTTCACTGCTTCCCCAGGCTCTGCAGGCTCCATGGATACCACTTTTCGTCCTGATTCCTATTTCTGGTGGACATTTGCTTAGCACCTATTTCTCTCACTGCAGTGAGGAAGTGAAGCTCAAGAGCTTCCAAGCTGTAGGGGTTTTAGTTTGAAACGAGAGAAACATCTTCCTCTGGGCCCCAGGGTGGAGGGAGGATGCTGCTTATGGAATTTTAAAACAGAAATACTTCTTTCAATATTTACTCATGATCTCCAAATCTGGTGGGTGGCTGGGCCAAAAGACAAAGTCAAATGGCCCACATTATATTGCATCCAGACATTGCATTGTTCCTTTCTTGACAAAGAAAGCTTTCTTTCTTCTTATGTCTTTCCATGCCTGGCTTTTCGTTATTACACACTACTAAGTTTATTGTCTCATTCATCAGTTCCAGAGTGGGCCATGCCATTTTCAAGTATGTGGAAAGCCTGATTCAGAATGACTTAAACAATGAGGAAAACGTCTTACTTTCCTAAGAAGGAGCCCCATAGTCACGCACCTCCTGGGTTAGTAAGAAGACCCAGGTTCTTTCCGTCTTCTTGCTCCACCACCTTGAGTAGGTCAGATTCTGTTCTTAGAATCTCAGGATTCTCTTCATCACTGCAGGATCGTGAAGATGCTTTTAGTTACCAAACCTAGAAGGAGAGGGAGCTGCTTCCTCTTAGGTGAAGTGCCTCTTTTTTTTTTCTTTTTTTTAAAGCAAAGAAAACTTTCTCAGACTTCCCCACCAGCAGACATCTCTCATCTCATTAGCCAGAATTGCAGCAAATGCTCACTGAAAAGATCAGTTTCTAGCAATGGGAATGAAAATAGCATGACTAGTTTAATAAAGCACAAGACTGTCTGTGTACATGTGTGTGCTCAGTCGCTCAGTCATGTCCGACTCTTTGCAGCCCCACAGACTCTAGCCTGCCAGGCTCCTCTGCCCACGGAGTTTTTCATGCAAGAATACTGGAATAAAGTGCCATTTACTACTCCTGTGGATCTTCCTGACCTATAGGTATCAAGACCATGTCTCTTGTGTTTCCTGCATTGGCAGGCAGATTCTTTACCACTAGCACCACTTGGGAAGCCTGTGTATAGTATGTGGGCCCAAAGAAAATCTGACATTAGGAATTCTAAGTAGCCAACAGTCTGCTAAACTTGGGTGCGAGCAGATGTGACTGAATACAATGCTTCAAACAAAAGCAAACAAAATGCAGAAGATACTCAGTCTCCCTCACTCGGTGGTTGTTAGGTGCCTTAGAAGAAACAGATTTTCAGGGGCTTCAAAAGAAAGTGTCTCACCTTCTGTGAGTCCTGTAAGCAGCTTAGCTCCAAGACAGGAAGCAGGGAACTCTGGAAGCTCTGGGGGTTGTGGATGGGGACCAGGAAGTTTGGGGAGGCTACCAAGCTCCCAGAGGCCTTGTAAACCCCTGCTGGGTGAGGGCTGGGATTCCTGGGGAGGGGATGGAAGCCAATATGCCAAGAGGAAAGAAAGTGCTAAGTGAACAGAGCAGGAATGGGCTCTGAAGCCTGAAGTGGTTTTTATTATTTATTTTTCATTTATTCTTGGGAAGTTCAGGGAATTCTTGTACTTGAAAGCAGTATTTCTTGTACTGGAAAACAACTTTCTAGGAAGCACTAAATGTTTTTTCAAGTTTTGACTCTCTTTTCACTGTCTGTTCATTCTACTCCAAGGAAATGACTACCTTCTCCCTACCTGAAACTCTCACTTTCAACATTTGACTGGACTTGAGTTCTATTTTCTAGAAACTCACAGAATTTTGAGGTACAGATGGTTTTTGAACACCAAGAATTTGCAATTTATCGAAAATAGGATGATAGCTCAGTTGGTAAAGAGTCTGCCTGCTATGCAGGAGACTCTGGATCGATTCCTGGATTGGGAAGATCCCCTGGAGAAGGCAAAGGGTACCCACTCCAGTATTCTGGCCTAGAGAATTGCATGGACTATATAGTCCATGGGGTTGCAAAGAGTTAGACATGACTGAGCACCTTTCACTTTCACTTCACTTTCAGGACACGATTACACAATCAATAACTATACTGAGTCAACGAGCTGATACCCATGAGTCAGTTCTTTATCAGTCTTGAGAGCTCAAGGTCAGTGGTGACTGTATTATAGATATTCCTTGAGACATACAAAATTATGGGTTTTGATGTACAGCAGACAAATCAGAAAATGAGTTGTGGATCTTGGCTTTATTCTCACTGAGTGACATTTAGAATTAACTGAGTTTGGGGTTCAGGATTCATCATCTGTAAAGTGAATATTATTAATATAGATCCATTCAGTATGCTCAATACGTGTTGGCTCTCTTTCTTTCCCGAATGTTTCTGTGTCTGAACATACAACAAGGGAAAGAACCCACTCAATTTATTGAACACTTGCAAAAGAATCTGTAAATCATAGATATCATACATATGAAAGGGATACAATTATATATTTGTATATAATGTATAAATGTTAACACAAGATTTTTATAATTTATTATATCTTAGTTCAGTTCAGTTCAGTTCAGTCGCTCAGTCATGTCCGATTCTTTGCGACCCCATGAATTGCAGCACACCAGGCCTCCCTGTCTATCACCATCTCCCGGAGTTCACTCAGACTCACGTCCATTGAGTCCGTGATGCCATCCAGCCATCTCATCCTCGGTCGTCCCCTTCTCCTCCTGCCCCCAATCCCTCCCAGCATCAGAGACTTTTCCAATGAGTCAACTCTTCACATGAGGTGGCCAAAGTACTGGAGCTTCAGCTTTAGCATCATTCCCTCCAAAGAAATCCCAGGGTTGATCTCCTTCAGAATGGACTGGTTGGATGTCCTTGCAGTCCAAGGGACTCTCAAGAGTCTTCTCCAACACCACAGTTTAAAAGCATCAATTCTTCGGTGCTCAGCCTTCTTCACAGTCCAACTCTCACATCCATACATGACCACAGGAAAAACCATAGCCTTGACTAAATGGACCTTAGTCGGCAAAGTAATGTCTCTGCTTTTGAATATACTATCTAGGTTGGTCATAACTTTTCTATCTTAAGTTTTAAATCATGAAGTTATAATTTTTTAGCTGAAAGAGTGTTATCCTTTCCAAGCTGAATGCCTACCCTGTAGTCAGTGTGGTCTTCCTAAAACTCTGATCATGTCATTTCCTTGCTTTAACCTTTGAATGGATTTTTATGTCACTCTGTAGAAACAGGAACCTATCTCTGGTTTGCTCTTCTGGTAACCCCAAAACCTAGAAGGATGTGTGGTCCTTAGTAAGATCCAGTAACAGTTTCCAAAGGAAAGAATCAAGTCCAAACTCCTTTTGATCATAGGCAAAGCCCCTAATGGTGGGTCTAGCTGCTTCCTACCTTTCCATCTCCCCTCTGCCCACTCTCCAACTGCCTTTTCACAAATTAGCCAGACTAAGCCAGTTTCACAAGGGGCCAGGGAAGGGCCCCTCAGGTTTTTCCCTGGCAGTTCTATCTGCCTGGGATGCGGCTCTATCCTCTCTGTGTGCCTGCTTTGCTTGCTAACTCCTATTGATCTTTTATGCCTCTACTTTAGATGTCACTCCCACAACTGTGCACCCCTTCAGTACCCCTAGAATGAATTGGAAGCTCCTCCATACACTCCCATGGCATCCTCTGTTTATCTTTTTACAGCAATTATCACACTATTGAAATTGTCATCTTGTTTATTTCTTCTGCCTGTGCGTGCATGCTCAGTTGTGTCTGACTCTTTGTGAACCTTTGACTGTAGCCCTCCAGCCTCCTCTGTCCATGGAATTCTCTGGACAAGAATACTGTAATGGGTTGCCATTTTCTCCTCCAGGGCATCTTCCCAACCCAGGGATGGAACCAGTGTCTCCTGTCTACATTGCAGGCAGATTCTTTAACCACTGATCCATCAGGAAAGCTCACTAGACTGTAAACATGAGGGCTAAGATATATTGATAACTAATAATAAGTATTTATTGAATAGACATAAATATTCTAGATCAATCCCTTCATTTTCTTCTTCTCTTTTAAAAAAATTGGTTTGGTTGCCCTGGGTCTTACTTGTGGCATGGAAACCCTTACTCAGCATGTAGACTCTGGCTCTCTGATTAGAGATTGAACCTCAGCTCTCTGTACTGGGAATGCTGCGTCTTAGCCACTGGGTCACCGGGTTAGTCCGCTTTATTTTCTGCTTGAGGAAACTGAAGGCCAGATAAGTTAGTAACATGTCTGATGCCACCAGCATTTTGGCCTCACAGAAGCTGGGCCCTGAATTTAGTTTCTCTGCTGTCTGCTATTTTCTTGGCTGACTTGCTCTAGTACTTAGCTAACATTGTTTCAGAAACTGTGGAACAATTGTAATTTAACATTTGAAAAATGTGGTTAAGAACTCAAGTAAATAAAATAATAATCATATAATTAATTCAAAGCTTCAGACACAAAAGATTTCTTTTTTGAAATCCTCTGTTATTTTAAATTACCCATGTCATTGTTTTCCTCCATTCTGGAGTTGTTGAAAGAATGTGGCATAATAGTGTGCTCACTGTCGGAGGCCTGGGTTTCTGTATGACAGCCAGGATGTAACTCCATTCTGGCAAAATCTGATGTTATCGCTCAGGTTTTTGTTGCACTGAAGTTAGGACATCTTCTTCTGGGAGGATCCTGGTGGGAAAAACATCCAGATATCAAATCGTTCTCTTCAGCAGTGCCAAATAACAGAGCTTGCAATGAAAATGAGAACGAAGCAAGCCTGGATGGTAAAAAGAGCAGAGGCTTTGAAACCATGAAAACCCTTTTAATTCTAGTTTATCACTTTGTAACCTTGGGCATAATATTTTCTCTGAGCATTTGTTTCCTCATCTGTAAAATGGGGCTAACTGGAAAGTTAATTTAAGGCTGAGTTTATATAAAGAGTCTAATCTACTATCTGGCTAAGGGCCCTATTGCAGTCACTCTACCAATTCAGGAATTCCTGCAGGACAAAGATCTTCACCACAGGGCCTGGTCGGAGAACCTGTAGGTGCTCAGTAATACGGAAAGATTCATGATTGTAAGAGAGGTGTATTATCACAGAATAGCTAAATTCTTGCTTCAAAGAACCCGAGGCTACTGTCTCTTCCTGTCTATTTTCTACTGGGATATGGGCTGATGTGTTTACTCATGTCTTTTAGACACTATCTTTACATGTGTATACCTCAGAAAGAATTGCAGTCTGGTTAGGCTTGTTACAATGATAGTGGAAGACAGAGCTGTGTGAAAAAATAAAAAATAAAAAAAGGATACAAAAATCTCAACAGAATGCAGATTTTGCCATCTTTGCTTGCTCAGATGATTGAACTGGGTTACTCAAATATATATATTAATTTATTTCATGAAGTGTCTGAATCACTTAAGGCCTTTATTGAAAAAGTGAAGAAGTTCTGTTGAATCCATGGGGACTTTGGAAAAGTGGCTGTATACCCTTCAGATGGGCTTTCCCATTGCCTCAACTGTTAATAATCTGCCTCCAATGCAGGAGACTCAGGTTTGATCCTTGGGTGGGGAAGATCCCCTCGAGGAGGGCATGGCCATCTATTCCAGTATTCTTGCCTGGAGAATCCTGTGGACAGAGGATCCTGGTGGGCTACAACCACAGGGTCACAAAGAGTTGGACACAATCGAAGCAACTGAGCAGGCACCCACACACGCTTTAGATAATTTTCTTGAGCACTTTGGGGTGCTTTTGGGAAAAAGTATTACCACTGACTTGCTTGCTTACTACTCCAACCCATACCACTTTCTCCTAAGGCTAACCCATACTGCTTTTTGAAGTATACTCTTGGTGTTTAATAATATACTGTCTTGAGTATGTCCTTTAGAATAAGATTTTGTTTCCTGAGAATGAGGACAAAGTCTTTTGCTGAGGCAGTATTGGAACTTCTAAGGAGATCAAAATAAATGGTTTACTAATTGCATGAGTCACAACAACTTACGTTTTTCAGCAACTCAAGAGTAGGTATTCTCTCCATATTACAGATGGGAAAACGATTTTCATAAGCTCAAAGTCTTCAGTTGGAATTGCCATGAAGATCTTATCTCTTACCTTTTGGCAAATTGCTATTGTTCTAGGCCATTGCTTTGGCAGGATTCCTTTGAGAAATGTAAGAGGCATTATAATTTTAAGCCAAAAAACATGAATTCTAATTTGTTTCTTCTCATTTTAAAAAATGAATGTGGAAAGGAACACATGATAAGCAATGAGAAAAGATACAGTATCAGGTGAGAGAATTAGGTGGAGAAAAACCAAAATCATTTAGCAAATGGATTGCAGCTAGCCAGAATTTCACTATGTTTTAAAACCTGAGCCCCACAGAACACAAAGGGATGTGTGTCTTACTGTGTCTTTACTGAAGGCCATTTAACACTGGGAATTTTTCCAGCAGTGTAGTTCAATAACAGCAGTCCTTACAACATTTGGGACTTGCCCTATTGAAAATCAATATGTTCAGTGTCTACTGAAACTGCACATTTGTTCTCTGTGAGATGTATATAGGATGACCATATAAATTATCCTCCACACTGGGACATTTTTTCTGAGTGAAAGGGAGAGCCGTTAATTGCACCAGGGCAATTAGTAGAAGTTGAGACTACCCCAAGAAAACTATGATGACAGAATATGTCAATTATAGAAACATAGATTTGTATAGTCTCTTTCTAAGGAAGGTTATTATATATTTCCGTGAATATATTTCTGTAGGCTTAAAAGAACAGGTAACTAAGGTATTCAGTTCATGATGGTGGTGGAATTGACCTGAATCATCTACATATTCTTAACAAGTCCTTTTTTTAAGCTGGGTGCTACTTGCTGGTCTGTTGCCTGCCTTTGCACACTCCAGTGCAAGCATCACAACTGGCCACTTGGAAATTGAACCCACAATCTTGCTTTCATCAGTTTAGTTTGTAACAAGTTTTAGATTCTGCAGGGCCCTATCAGTGGGTCATATGCTAGACTATAAGATCAAAGCAAAAACGCAGAGGGTTCTGGGCTTTTCCTGTAAGGCTCCAGATTCTAGTTCTTTGTTTATCAGTAACTAACTGTGATTTTTGGCAAGTCACGCAACCTGTGTTTTGGTTTCCTTATCTCTAATGCGGCGTAATGCTATCTGATGTGCAGACCTCAAAGGTTTATTAGGAGGACCCAGAGAGGTGATGTATGCGGAAGCCTTCTGGAAAGTGCTATCCATATGTGAAGTGTTATCATTCCTAGGAGAGAAGGGGGACATGAGATGTGAGGGGAAAACAGGGCTTTCAACTCTAACTGGCCTTGCAGATTAGGCTTGTGCAAACAAACGATGAAAATAAGGCCACAGGAGAGACATTGTACTCTCTTTTATGAATAGGAGCAGGGAGAGAGAAAAGTGAGGATAGGGACCGTAGCCAGCAAGACCCACAGACCATACGGTGAGATGGCTTCCATTCGTTTTTTTATATCACTGTTGTCCCCAGGGCCTGTTAAGACTGTATCTAATATGGACTTATTGGAGAAAAAGAAGACAGCTGGGCTCCAAGGTTGTGAGGATACATTAACTCATTCCTGATTGAAGGGGTTGGCTTTATTCTATAGTTCAGTAGGAATCAAAATATCATACTTGCCTTTCTTCTCCTGTTGACTTTTTGTCAAGATTAAACAAAATCATTTATGTAAAACTGCTTTATGGACTATAAATTCCAATAAAAGAAAAAATAAGAACTTCACAGGATGAGTCTGTTGATGATAGTCATTATTGGGTTGGCCAAAAATTTCGTTTAGGTTTTTCCATGCACTGGTATGTAAACCTGAACGAACTTTTGGGCTAACCCTATATTATAGTAAGAGTCAGGTTAATTTTTTTCTTCAAAACGATAATTACTTAAACATTTTTATTTTTAAAAACTCACATGTGCTTATAAAAACTTAGATATATGAAAAGGTATAATAAAGGAAATAAAAACCACAGATAATTCTGCTACCAAGAGATAACCAAATGTTTTGGTAAATAGTCTTTCAGACTTTTTGACATTTGCATAAAATAAAAAAAAATCAAAATGGAGTCTTTGTCTTTCATTCTTTAATTTGTTAATGATTATTTGAATATTGGTAGACAGAATGTTAATAAGCTAGACACCAGGTCCTTTTTCATGTGGTTTATGTTTTCCTGGGGGAATACAGACACAGAACAGATAATTATAATATCATGTGAAGCACGTCACCATGGGGAAGCAACAGGTGTTTTGCAGCAGGCTTAGGTAATCAGGAGAGGCTTCCTGGAGGAAGAGATATTTAGGTTGAGGCCAGAAAAATGACTAGAGTTAACCAGACTGTCATGGATATTGGGGTGAGTCACCCAGCTCCTCCTTAAGGATGCAAATAGTCCTTCCCCTGCTGGCAGTAGAGCTACCTTTTTGATGATTCTCAGCTGAGGTGTTTCCCTAGGAATTGCTGTCTGCTGAAGGAAGCTACCTTGCTCAAGGTTATCTCAATCTCTGGGGGCAGCTGAGGTAAAAGGACTACCTTTTTACCTTCATTCAGACATCTCTGAAGGGCCATCTCAGCTCCAGAGCTCCTCAGATCAGTTGAGGCTTCAATTGCCCCTGCATTGGAGATAAGCTTTTCCTTCTGCCCAATCCCACTTCCCTCCCTATTCACAGGTATTGGTCCTAGGTGCACTGCCCAGTAAAAATTCTGCACAAATAAACCATCCCCTATGAAGACAAAGAGTGCAGAGAGAGTGTTACTAAAAGATGGAACATCCTATATAAGGCTTAGAGGTGTTGGAGGAGTTAAATGTGTGTGTTTTTTTTTTTTTTTTACAAAGTCTGCAAAGTAGGGAGTGTAGTCAGTAGAAGAGACACAGTTCCAAAGAGGGAGTCAAGCTCTTGTCATCTGTGTCAAGAAGATGGAGAGACTGGACTCTATCCCAAGGCCAATGGGAAGGCCTAGAAGGTTATAAATCATGGGTGAGACATGGTCTGGTTTTCTAATTTGTGTTTTAGAAAGATCATTTTGGCCACTGTATGGCACCATTAATTAAAACTCATTACTGACAATCATCATATTTTTTTATTAGAATATTGGAGTGACTGGTGACCTCCTTGTGCACTCTACACCTTTACAGAATGAATGGTAAACCATATGTCCCCCAGCAGGATCATGTAATGATCACCAGTACTGTAGCAGTATTATTGGACCTTTAAAACTTGGAAGGGATTCAATTATAGTTCTTTGTTGTTGTTTTTTAACCTGATTAATACTGTTTTAATATTTATTGAGCACCAATGACATGCCAGAATGCACTGTGCTATTGCTGTGGAAGATCAAAGACAGAAGCTCTCAAGAAGAGGGCCATTGCTGTCTCATCCATCACTCTGCCACTGAAGTGCCTGCAAATAGTGAGTGCTCCATAAATAAGCAAACAAACAAAAAATGGAAGGAGGAGTCTCAGAAACATGTGAGAATTACTTAGTCCTCATGAGCACAAAATGGGGATAACAGTTTCTCACTTCCCAACATTGTTGTGAGAGTGGATAGGTAAAATACCTACTCCAGAAGCTTAAAATAGTAAAAATTGTATTTACTCAAATAGTTCAAATACTGTTTGCTATTCTCAGTATTGATAGAAATAAATCAAGGCCTTAAATGATTACAACCAAACTGATATCTATTTCTTTCTTGTTCTCTTTGTCCTGTAATATCACTTCAAAAGAAAAATGTGATTTGCAAACAAAGTTAAAAGATTTAGTCACTCACTGATATAGTCAACAGATCTTTTTTTGAGGTCATCCAAAATGCCAGGCATGGGTTATGCAGTGATGAGCCGAACAGACCATGTCCCTGTTCTTGTGGAGCTTATAATTTAGAAGGAGAACATTTAACAAAGAAAATCTCATCAGTTATTACCAAAACAATCTGTCACTAGAGAAAATATTAATAGAAGCTAATTTAGTAATAAAAAGGTAAATCTCTGAAGACGTAACCTTTAAACTGGGAACTAAGAGTAGGAGTTTAAGAACAGGGAATAAAGCACCCTAGAAAATGGGAAAATCCTGTGCAAAGACCCTGTGGTAGAAAAAAGCTTGGCTTACTGGAAGGATGGAAGGAAAGCCAGTGTGGTAAAGTGAGGGGTGATGAAGCCAGGAAAAAGGCAAGGCAAATCTAGAAGGGTCTTGGTTGCTATGTGGTCTTCTTTTATCCAGACTAAATAGGATACAAAAACTGCCTGAAATTTGTTCCTGAATGGATCAGTATGGTTAATGATGTCTGTAAAACAGGAAGATAGGTAAACTGCAGTCTCAATAGTCACATCTAAGCCTTGGGAAAGTTGATTATTTTTTCCCCTCTGGTTATCGTGATAAATGAAGAGGCATATAACAAAGACACGTAGTTGTTTGTTGAGAGTGCTTATAAAAAAATACATTTTTACCCCTAGACAAAATGGAACTATTAGAAAGTCTTTCTTTTCTGCTTACCCCTTTTTTTCTTTGATGTGGTTCTTCCAAGGTAAACAACCAGTGGGATCAGTGGACAATTTAGAACAGAGATGCTGTGGTGGTTTCCCAGGAGACGTAGGACAATTCTGGGTGTCATCAGTGTTTGGGTGGTGGCTTACCCACTGGATTTGCTCAGAGAGGCCTCCATTTCCCTCTCAGTGATTAGAACAACCTGTGTTCTGGAATACAGTATTTAAACAGCAAGATTGGTATTGCTATCTTCCAGAATGGTGAAGGCTTAATTAACATTTGAAAATGCTTTGAAATCTTTGGATAAAAGTGTTCTGGAAGCATGAAGTGTTATTATCTTTGGAGTGATACAGGTCATGTGACACAGGAAGTGGCTTTGAAGGAAAGGAAAACCTTTCATCAAGCAAACTCCTTGGGGTGGTTTGAGCCTGTTTTGAGTGACTCAACATGCCCGTGTCATCTCTCCCTAGATCGTGAATGAAAGGAATAAGTTGGCCTATAGCTTAGCAACTGCCACCGTCATTAACTGAAAGAATTTAGTGAGCTTGTACATGAAACATACTACAAATTACACAGAATCCTAAAGCATATAGCACAGTTGTCTCTTATAAGCACTAAGTAAATATTAGCTGTTACTATGACTGTTCTCCATCAATATAGTTTAAAACCTCTGGACTTGTGTTTTCTGAACTTAATGCCTTTCAACCAGAGTTCAGTGTTCTTCAGTGATAAATCAGTCTTACTTTCATTTTAAAGACTCGGTAAAGAGCAAAATAAATGAAGACTGTTAACAGCTGAGGCCCTAATGTGGGAGCAACAGATAAAGCACCTTCATTGCCTAAGACCCTTCCTGGCATGTAACATTAGCTCAAAGCTGGATTCTAAGTCCTTCCCTTTCTCAACAAGAAGGACTCAAAATAGAAACTGGGTTTCCTAACTTCCAATGATTCCTCGGGGTCTCCAGTGAACAGGATTTCAAAGAGAACACTTTAAAGCAGTTCCAATTTATTTAATGGCAAAAGGGCAGAAAGATTTCATCTTCTTCCTTCCATTAACGTATATGTCTTCATAATACTTCCTGGATAAGTAGAAGTCAGAACATGGGCGGAGAGTGAAGAATAGGAATATGGATCACTTGAGAAAAAAATATTTTTGAGCGATATCAAATCAAACCTGCCCATGTGTGTTTGTTAAATTAATTTTACTGTCTGGATGACCAGAAGTTTCTTTTTGTTTAAATGCACACCTGCCTCAAATACAATATTTTGACCACGGTATTTTGGGATGTAGTACAGGAGAGAGAAGGAATAAGAGAAGGCTGTAGGTAAGAGGATATAAACCAAGTAATAATTGAGTAAGGGCCCCAGGGTAGCCGGGATGGTGAGGTCGCCAGGGCTTGCTGGGATAGTGGCGCCCTCCAGGGCATGCTGGGATAGCGAGGCCGTGCAAGGCATGCTGGGAAGGATTCCGGGGCTGTTACCCGCACTACCCGTGAGTAGGCTCCTCAGACGCGGGCCCAACAGTTCTGTGTGGTCAAGCATCGAGCTGACCTAATTGAAAGCTCATTACACCAGCACATCCCCATTAACAGGCAGACTCTCGCGCAAATCCTTCAGAGCAGGAGCTCTTTCTGTTTCCCAGACACGGGGCCTGGAAACGCTGGCCAGTTAAGGGATCTCCACGTCTGTGACCATCAGGTACAGTTCCTTTCTGGCTTATTTCATATTCTAGTAAATTAGTTTTATTTGCTCTGAAACATTGTAACAAAGAAAGCTCTCCAGTCATCACATGGGTAAAAATAACAAAGGATAAAAGAACGCGTACTTCACCTAATCAGAAACAAATAACTACATCTCCCTGGAAAATGAAGCCTTTCCCGTCCCGTCCTTTTCGTGGGATTTTGAAATTTCCATTCTATAGGCATACTGTGGGTACTGGCCCTCCCTGCGTTGTATTTTGTAAAACTGTTGCCCATCCTGACAGAAGATCTCAAAACTTAAGTATAAAGTTGGTAAATGATCCTATTGTTTGGGAGGTGGGGGTGGAGATGGAGTGGGAGCTGAGGGTTTATCTAACAAAAAAAAAAAAAAAAAAAAAAGGAAAATGCAACCTAACCAGGCTCAAATTAACTGAAATGGATCAAAGTAAACAGAGACATCTAAAAGCTTTTGTGAGTTAAAAGTGGCTATCTGTTGCAGGTCTTGCCTCATTAACTGCTGATTGAAGCTCTGCTTGGCCCTCTGGGATACCTAACACCCTAGGCCTATCACCAGAGGAACCCTGGTTAGCCGCTTTTGCCTTTCCCTGTGTTGCTTTGCACAGCTCCTTGACCTCAACCTTCATACAGATCCTTTCTACCAGGCAAAGGGAGGAAAGGGTTGTCCTTGAGAATCTTGCTGGGAATGTCACTTCTAGCCAATGAGAACTTGTGGGAAAAGAGAAGTGGATGGCAAAGATGTGGTATCTCTGCAGATTTGTATTCTGAAAGATCAACTTGCAATTCTGGTGTTTTAAGTAGAGCCTCTGCACAAGGTTATGTTGGGGAAAGAGCCCAGTTTGTTTTTCCCGTAGGTGTTGGTCTCATCTCCATGTGTGAATGGTGAAAGGTGACGATTAGACCATATGCTTTAAGATGCAGATATCTCTTGGCTCCCATCATCCCAGCCCTTCAGCAGGTCATTCAGCTCTGGACAGAGAGCCAAAACTGAAAGGGTTTTCTAGGGAAGAAAGAGAAAATAGTGGTGGGGGGTGAGTTGGGAAGTTGGTGGGGTGGAGAGGGGGAAGGAGGAGCAGGGCTCTTTTGAGTAGGACCAGATAGGTCTCTGTGTAGAGTAATATTACAGCTCTTTCTCTCATAAACAAGCTGCATGCCTGCTTCTAAAGACCCATCTGGCATAGCTTTGAGAATGGCAATAATTACAAGCTGATGATGGACATGGAAAAAAAGCCCTGCTGAGCTAACTCATAAGGAAGTACAGGCCAGGACTGCAGGGAAATTACAGGCTGAAAACCTTTCTAGTTTAGGCCTTTTGGTGTTCTTAATCACAGACTTTAAATGTTGTAATAAACACTGTTGCATTTTATTGACCAACTCCCATGACAGGCAAATCTTTTTCATTTTATTTTATTTTTACCGTTTGCTCTTTGGAAAGCTGCTCAGCAGTGACTGTTTAGGCCATGACAATGTGCCTTTAGTTTTTCTGCTTATAGGAAAATTGGTGATCTTTATTTAGTTAATGGAAATGTGTATATATATATATATATATATATATGTAAAACATTTTTTCCCCCTTAAATTGCTTTCTGTATTCTATGGTTCAGACAGACTCTCAGATTCAATGCTTGAACTTTGGCTATATAAGATATGGTCTGGATGTTTGAATTAAGAAAACTGAAGAGATAAAAAGAACAAGCTTGGGAAGAATAATCTATATTTCTGTACAATCAAATAGTGTTTCTTATATAGAAATAAGTAAAAATCCAAGTTAAATAATGTACTGTTAGGTTCTGGCTTTGTTTGTAGAGATGATCCTTATTTCAGGGATAAATCTGATATGGAAAGGATAATCTTTCTTAAAAGTTTTAGAACCTAATATTTTACAAGTGGATCTAAGACATTTTGTCCTCTCAAACATTTTAGATCATTTAATGGAGCAAATGTTTTCAGGAAATCATCTTAGGAAGAATAAAATAGGAACACTGGAAATTTCCTTTCCTCTGAAACATGATTAACTTTGAAATGTATAGCTTAAATATCACGGCAGAGGTGGTCTTGAGTATAACATTATTACCATTTGCTATTATAATGAGATTTTGATATCTAATGTGGGGTTGATTCTACTTTAACATGTTACCAGTTTCCATGAAAATAATTTGATCTTCATTTTATACATTAACCTAAGCCTGAGGTTAGAAATGGTGAGTAATGGTGTCAATCAGAGTTTTTCAATGATTTGATTAACTTATTATACAAATAAATCTTTATTCAAAAGATACCTTTATGGATTTTACAGCAGAGGATGTAAACTTTGTTGTTCTTTAAGCACTAGGTACTGCATTTGTAACTTATTTTCAAATCCCTTCCTTCTTTGCTACAGTTTCTCATTCATATTCCTTAAAGATTTGTATTTTATTCTTTGTGTTTTGCATATAGTCCTGGCCACCTTGGATGGATTATTTACTTCTGTCCTTTTGTATTTGATTACTTGTTCAGGGACATAAAGTTTTGAGGTCTATGAAGTTAAAGCTGTGAAATGGTTGTGTAATGGAAATTTACCAATATAAACTCAGGCTCTTGTTCTTTCATAAGCATTGCTTTACCTGAAGCTTCCTTGTCAATGAGAAATTATTTCTTTATATCTAACTGCCTCTCTTCCTATACAGGCTGGAATTGTTCCTAACAAAAGAAGCATGAATTGGTGGAAACTATACATTAAATGCAAGACTATTTGTCTAGTTTTCATTAGGTTGCTGAGTGAAAAGCCTTAATTCCTGTCTTTTCCCAAGGTACTCAGATATCCATGAAGGCCCCCTCATCTCACACTGTCATTTCTCTCACTGGGCACAATCCAGCTTTAAAGAATTCAACACTTACTAGTCTTTAGAGAACTGTCAGCAATGACAGCAACCAGGGACATGACATGTCTTACTGTTTACAAAGGATGAGCGCAACAGGGCCTCTCGGATAACTTGATAAGCCTTGCAACTTCTCTCTCCCTGATTCTGGTCTCTCTGGGCCAGCTGCCTTTTCATGGCCAGCTAAAGACACAAGTTTCAAAACTTGATCTAAACACTGACAAGGCAGCAGACACAGTGGCAAAGATAAACTAGGGCTGCTCAAGGTTGCTTTGTAAAACAGTGTAAACAGAAAGAGAAACAAGAAAAATCTCAGTCCCTGATTTCTTAATGCATACAGTTTTCTTATATACTTAAAGTTTGGTGAAAAAATCCTGAAATAGCAGTAAAGTAAGTTCATGGATTATTATCGTGGTCTTGAATATTTAATCTCTTTTTCTCATTTCAGCATCCCTCCATCCCTCTAGAAACATCAGACAATGTTATAGTTAAATTAAGTTCAACTTTTATTTTTCACTGTTTTGTTTTTAAGTATTTGGAACATACTCTTCTGTGTAGGGAATCCTGAAATGTGTTAGAAATTGTACAAATGCATGTACTTTTCTTCACTCCTACTTTGTGAAGAACTTTCTTATCAGGAGGGGGATGACCCCAGGAAGCTGAAATTCCTTTCTTCCTTTCCTTTTGCTGCCATTCAGCATTGAACAAATGGAGGAGGAAAGGAAAGTTTCATATGCTTATGTTGCCCTTGCGTCAGTGCTTTCGTAAGTGGTATATATCCTAATTCCACCAACTCCATGGGATTTAGGAGTATTGTTTTCCTTAACTTCTTTGTAACTGACTGGGACAATGCTGCTATCTTCTAAAGGTGCTAGACTGTTCCCAGAAGTGATCTCTTCCAAGGTGCTTGGACAAAAGATTTTTACAAGTTGTACTCCCACCCCTTTGTTTCTTCTTTGTTATAGAAATGCCATTATTGAAAATAATGTATGCCACAGTCAATAGAGCAAAGCACCTTTCTTAATTTTAGTAGTTTAAAGGCCACATCGATCACACACGTTGTGATTTAGTGTTGCAACAGAAAGGGATTTAGTCTTGATTATGAGGCAGAATCTTCCTGGTTGTGGCTAACAATCTGCTCGGTTATTTCTGAACAGTTCTCATAAGGTGATTGCCTAGTTTTTTTTTTTTTAACCAAAGCATCACTGCTTATAAATCACTGCTTCATAGCTATTGAGTCTCAGGATGCAAGTGAAAATGGCTATTTCCTTTTTAACAGATGGGGCTTCCCTGGGGCTCAGATGGTAAAGAATCTTCCTGCAATGCAGGAGACCTGGGTTCAATCCCTGGGTGGGGAAGATCCCCTAGAGAATAGAAAGGCTATCCACTCCACTATTCTTGCCTGGATAATCCTATGGACATAGGAGACTGGTGGGCTATAGTCCATGGGGGTCACAAAGAGTTAGACATGGCTGAACGACTAACACTTTCACTTTTTTAACTTTTTTTTTTTTTAAACAGATGGTGAAATTACAGTTCTTGGAACCATCTTGCTCTATGTGATACAGTGTGAGTGACATCATGAACCCAGGGTTATGTGCTATCAGATGTTTCAGCTGTGCTTTTTTCTCCTGTGAGCCCAGTTTGAAAATGGAGGCACAGTTCTAACTGGGACACTCAGAACAGTAGGCCCATTGGTAGAGGCTCTGACAGTGATAAGCAGTGGAATGCAAAACTGCAAGCTTATGGCTATTTGCCATCAATAGCACTGTCTGAAAATGCCGAGAACAATAGAGCAATGTGGCTAGGAAATGATACAAAAGAAGACTGTTCACTCCAGCTCAGTGTTTGAGCCTATAGAATTATTGAATACTATTGATTCTGATGGTGACCTGTACCACCTTGATATGCTGGGGTGATTTTCATCCTAAACAAGTTAAGTGCATTTTTGTGATTTCACAGGCTAAAATGTTAACTGTTACTGAAATATCTGTATTTGGAATTGTACAAATACTGTCTTTTCCATACACTGGGCTTAACTTTCTTAAAAAGTTAACCAAATAATTTATTGTCTCATCAGACCATCATTTTAGAAATACTTTTTCCTTGGTACCAGGTACAGAGTGAAGTGAAGTTGCTCAGTTGTGTGTGACTCTTTGCAATCCCATGGACGGTAGCCTACCAGGCTCCTCTGTCCGTGGAATTTTCCAGGCAAGAGTAAAGGAGTGGGTTGCCATTTCCTTCTCCAGGGCATCTTCCCCATCCGGGGATCGAACCCGGGTCTCCCACATTGCAGGCAGATGCTTTACCCTGTGATCCACAGGTACAGAGTAGGTAGAGATTTGTGCTTACGTAGGATGCCCTCTGCAGAGGTCTCCATGTGTAGATGGGATACCAGTGCTACTTCTAACAAAATAATAAAGCTACTAATAATTCTCAGGAGACCTCATGGTAAATCAAGGCTCAAAAATTGATATGCCACCTAAGGGATGTAGTATTGCATTTTTAGCCTTTCTTCTCAAGCTCAGGGCTTCCCTTGCTTCTCAGGTAGTAAAGACTCCACTTACAATGCAGGAGACCTGGGTTCAGTCCCTGGGTTGGGAAGATCCCCTGGAGAAGGGAAAGGCTACCCACTCTAGTATTCTGGCCTAGAGAATTCCATGGGTTATACAGTCCACGGGGTTGCAAAGAGTTGGACACGACTGAGCGACTTTGACTTTCACTTTTCTCAAGCTCAACTATTCCAGCTTCCTTTTGCTTCTTCTTTGGTCTGGCTGTGGCTTTCAGGTATTTGTTCAGACCCAGGTTTTGTTTGTTTGTATGCTTTTAGCTTGAGCTTGGGGAGTAATTATGTAGCTTGAGGTCCTTCAACTTCTATCTCATCTTGAGTCCTTGTGTCATTTTCAAGACAGAGTTTCTTTCTCAGGTAAATTTATCGGCCTGCCTGCTTAGCTTTATCACTGTCCAGGCCTCTATCTGCAGAGGTATGAGAACTTGAGATCTGCTAACATGCAAAACAAAGATAAAAGCATTTAAAAAAAATGTCTTCCTGCATACGGGCCTGCTTTATAATAAACCAGAACAGTGCATGAATTAAGATGTTGTTGAAATGCCTGAGTGTCTCTGCCCTTTTATTACATCCAGGGTGATGAGGTCATGGCTTACTGTTTCGCTTATATGGTGCAATTAAGAGATTCATTTCTTAACGTGATTCATCTCAGGAAGAGTTGACTCAAAAGTTTTAGAGTAGAGGCAGAAAGATGTTGGAAAATTATGATTTTCTTTTGGAAGTTTTAGTTTGTTTTTTCATTCCAGGTGAGACTAAGAACTGCAATTAGTCTGTCTCAGGTTTCTTAGTAGCAGGGAATTTGATTACTTAATGCCAGTAAGGCTAAGGAGATGGTTTCAGTTCTTGGCTTTTTTCCCTTTTTGGAATGAAGGCAAAAATGTGAACTAAATATTTGTTTTATTAATGGCATTCTATCATGTATACTATCATGTAAGAATTGAATCGCTAGTCTATGTCTGACGCAGGATACAGCATGCTTGGGGCTGGTGCATGGGGATGACCCACAGAGATGTTATGGGGAGGGAGGTGGGAGGGGGGTTCATGTTTGGGAACACATGTAAGAATTAAAGATTTTAAAATTAAAAAAAAAAAAATAATAAAAAAAAAAAAAATGAAAAAAAAATAAATAAAAAAAAAAAAAAATAAAAAAAAAAAGACATTGTTAGATCTCTATGTAGAGATGTTTAAATGAAACTGAACTCAGACGTGTTTGTATATATGTAACATATATTATACTTGTATGTTTATTATATTTGTATTATGTATATATAGATCATTTTTTATTGTGATGGTTATCTGTTGAACCTTGATTGTGAAGTGAAGTGAAAGTCGCTCAGTCGTTTCTGACTCTGACTAACCCCATGGACTATACAGTTCGTGGAATTCTCCTGGCCAGAATACTGGAGTGGGTAGCCTTTCCCTTCTCCAGGGGATCTTCCCAACCCAGGGATCGAACCCAGGTCTCCCACATTGCAGGTGAATTCTTTACCAGCTGAGCCACAACGGAAGTCCAAGAATACTGGAGTGGGTAGCCTATCCCTTCTCCAGCAGATCTTCCTGACCCAGGAATTGAACCAGGGTCTCTGCATTGCAGGCAGATTCTTTACCAACTGAGCTATGAGGGAAGCCGTGAGCCTTGATTGAACCTCTTTTAAATGTAGCACTGAAGTCTGTACTGTTGAAAAGGAGGTGGTCTCTCCATTTGGTTAGGGTGGCAGTTCTCAATCAATGTCAAACCCTTCTCGAGTATGTGTGAATATAGAAATGTTGAGAAGAATGGATTAGGTCATTTCTCTTCTTTTATGAAAGATGGGTTTGTGGGCCTCAGTTTGGGTGACGTTTACTGAGGTTCTGTCCTTCCCTCTAAGCCTTATTGATTATGATTCTCGACTTAGTCTTTTATTCATGGTTTAGCTTTTAGTGAAAATTGATAATTTCTTTACTGGTCAACTCTAGTATAAGAGCCATTTATAAAATGCTTATCTTATTTAAGGCAACATGCTAGTTGTTCAGGACCACCTTCAGAGGGATTAACTGCTGTCTCTTTTAGGAAGAGATGGAAAATTAGTGTATGCAAGTCAGACTTCTTAATGTGATTCATCTCAGAAAGAGTTGAATTGTAACAAAGAGGTAAAAACACAGTGTTATATGTGCTTTGAGGAGGAAGCAGTTAATTTTTCCTTGCAATCAGATGAGGCCTTCTAGAGATTGGACATTTGAATTAGTCTTTAGAAGAGAAGCCAGATTTGAATAGATGAAGCTAGAAGACAAATACAAAGTTCTAGAAGTGTGAAAGCCCATGACATGATCCAGGAAAGGAGATGAGTCTTCTTTGGGTAGAGCATTAGCTGTGTGTGAATAGAAAATGGCAGATAAGTTTTGAAGTATGGGACAGGTTCAGTTTATTAGTGGCCTTGAATACTATGCTAAGAAATTTGACCTTTGTTTCAGAAATACCCCAGAAAGCTAGTAAAAGCTTTTGGACAAACAGGATATGCCATGATTATAACTACACTGCAGAAAGGTAACTGTTAGGGATGTGAAAGCTGACTTGAGGCAGAGAGAAAGCAAGTGGTGCCAGCAGACTCACCAGGGGCTGTTATAACAAGCCAAGTTAGATGGCGTGACAGGGGCAGTGACAGAGAATCAAAAGCACAGTTGAGCCATTCTAAATCTAAAATCGAATGTGGTAGGAAACACAAGTAACTGAAGTTTCTACTTCGGATGATTGGTAAACGGAGAAATCATGAGCTGAGATAAGGAAATTTAGGAGAAGGTTTGAAGGAGAAAACAATGTATGCTTCAATTGATATTTTTAATAAACTTTGATTATATATACCATGTCTTCTTTTGAAGAAAAGTTTGTAACAGCTATTTGTTCTAGATGCCATTATTAGAATTATACCCTATTTTGCTTTTGATTTAGGATCTTGACACTTCCTAACTCCTCAGAGGAGGAGGAGAAAGAAAAGCTAGATTTTCTTTTTATCACTTCTGAACACATTTCTGTTTTACTGTAATCTCAAGGTATTTCTGAAGAGTGTCTTGAGACTTCCTCAAGATAAACCCTTTGACCTAAAATCCCTTTCTTCAGGCCATACTCTTGAGGATGAGGCAATATGAAATCCTTACTAATACGTACAGGATTCTCAGTTTAGACAGAACTGACCTTTATTAGGCTAAAATTGGAACCAAAATGGATGCTTGGATCACATATCTCCTGCTGGTTACAAAGCTGCCAGATTCCAATCCAGTGGGTGGAAATGGACACCAGCCACCAAGGAAGTGATGGCCACACATGGGCATCTACCACCTCTCTTGCTTTCTCTCCTCAAGGAGGAAGGAAACCGTGGGCTTTTCTAGGCATTTTTCTTGTTCTTTTAACATGGGGGAACTGAGGAGTCTTGGCCTTCAGAGGTTGGATAGAAAACCTAAGACTGGAGGGATTTCCAGAGAGCAGATGGTTCCCATCTTCAAACTGTCATTACTTTCTTTCTACACCCCCTTTCCTGTGCTGTACAATGCATCCCATCTCCAGAACTCTAGTGCACAGTGTTAGAAAGTCTTAGCAGAGAGCCTGGGGTTTAAAGACAATGCAAGGCTACAAGGTAGCGACATCGAAATGGAAGAAAAGACTACACCATTGTGCTTTCTTCCTGCAAATGAAATGTAACTTATATAAATATTCAAACTCTTTCCTGATTTTTTTCTTTATTATAATAATTTTCATACTGCATATCCAGTGATGACTGGTCCTCTTTAAAGGTAGTGAAAAGTGTTACCAAAATTCCAATTATTTATGTTTCATCTGATAAAGCTGTTCTGCAGTTTGCAGTAAGGTTTGCAGTTTGTTGTTGTTTGGTCCCTTAGTCCTGTCCGATCCCATGGACTGCAGCACGCAAGGCTTCCCTGTCCTTCACTATTTCCCAGAGTTTGCTCAAACGCCTGTTCATCGTGTTGGTGGTACCATCCAACCATCTTATCCTCCGTTGTCCCCTTCTCCTAGTGCCTCCAATCTTTCCCAGCATCAGGGTCTTTTCCAATGACTCAGTTCTTGCCATCAGGTGGCCAAAGTATTGGAGCTTCAGCCTCAGTCCTTCCAATGAATATTCAGGGTTGATTTTCTTTATGATTGACTGGTTTGTTCTCCTTGCTCTTCAAGGGACTCTCAAGAGTCTTCTCCAGCACCACAGTTCAAAAGCATCAATTCTTCAACACTCAAGCCTTTTTAATTGTCCAGCTCTCACATCTGTACATGACTACTGGAAAAACCATAGCTTTAACTATAAGGACCTTTACTGGCAAAGCAATGTCTCTGCTTTTTAATGCACTTTGTAAGTTTATCATAGCTGTTCTTCCAAGGAGCAAGCATCTTTTAATGTCATGGCTTCAGTCACCATCTGTGGTGATTTTAGAGCCTAAGAAAGTAAAGCCTGTCACTGTTTGCATTGTTTCCCTATTTGCCATGAGTAGGTGCCATGATGCCATGATCTTCATTTTTTGAATGTTAAGTTATAAGTCGGTTTTTTCACTCTCCTCTTTTAGCTTCATCAAGAGGCTCTTTAGTTCTTCTGTGCTTTCTGCCATCTTCATATCTGAGGTTATCGATATTTCTACTGGCAATCTTGATTCCAGCTTGTGCTTCATCCAGCCTGGTATTTCACATGATGTTCTTTGCATATAAGTTAAATAAGCAGGGTGACAATATACAGCCTTGATGTACCCCTTTCCCAATTTTGAACCAGTCTGTTGTTCCATGTCCTGTTCTAACTGTTGCTTCTTGACCTGCATACAGGTTTTGCAGGAGGAATCCCCCAAATCAAATATTTAAAAATCTCAGACAGCAAATTCAGCCCTGATTCTCTGGAAGACAGTATAAAATGGGTGGATCTAACTAGATTGTGAACTTAAAGCACCATGTGCTTTATATAAGCATTAACAATTTACTCAGGGCATTTTGGGCCCCATTTCCCACTCAAGAAAATGGAGAATATTATGCTTCCTCCCCCCCCCCCCACCCCGCCCCTGCCACCAAGTTGTGGCACAAAACAGCTTCTCCAGGTTTTGATTCCTTTGATTATTTCATAAGGAATGGATAAGATAAAATAACCCTTCAAAAAGGACATAAATATGATCTGTTCCTGCGATTGTAGCTGAAAAGGCTTCTGCCTGCAGTGCCTGCAATGCGGGAGACCCGGGTTCAACCCCTGGGTCAGCAAGAGCCCCTGGAGAAGGAAATAGCAACCCCCTCCAGTATTCTTGTCTGGAGAATCCCATAGTCAGAGGAGTCTGGTGGGGTACAATCCATGGGGTCACAAAGAGTTGGACACGACTGAGTGACTAACACTGCTGTACACCTTGTACATTGATGGATGCTATATGGGACAAAAAGAAGAAACAGGGCCTATAGGAGATTACTGCAACCATTTCTGAATGAGGGAGGAGAGGGCTGGAGTTGAGGAAAAGCGAGAACCACTTACCATAATCTCTTTGCTGGGCTTTGATCCCCTGAAGCCCAAGTGGAAGGGAAAAGCTCAGAAGAAAAGAACATTGTCAACCACCCTCCCATTTTAGAGATGGAGATAGCAGGGATGGGGAGGGATAGAAATGGGGTGGCAGACTGTTTTATTTGCAGTAGCCTGGCTTTAATTCTCTACAGTAGTGAGTTTGAGGGCAGCAATGCAAAGGGTGGCTTATTTTATTTTTTGATGTTAGCTTATAAGCAACTTTGACAGTAAAATCCCCCTGCTTTCTTTTTAACTCTCCATGGTATCCCCTGTACAGGCAGCAGGTAAGTGCTGGGGTCCAGCTCTCTAAGAGGCTGATATTCTCCAGACATTTCCATAGACACTAGTAAGTGGAGAGCCGAATCCTCTGTCAGACACATTTTCCTGGTCAAATCATGCCTGTCGCACCTAACTGATACTGATAGTCCTGGGAGCCAGTTGTGATGCTAGCCTGTATTGAACCCCTGGATGTGAACAAACTTTCTTAAAGGGCAGTTTGGGCTAAAACTTGACCTTTCGTAGCTTTGGAAGGTGGGCAGGGGAGCAGAGGGTTGCTGAGGGAAGAGAGATTTCCCGGTTATTGCTACAGGGAGTCTGTTTACTTGCCTTCAAGGGTCACAGCCATTTGAATGGGCTCTGCTCTTGGGTTTGGTTTCAGAGGACCCGGTCCTGTGGAATTTTGCTCCCGGTTGGCCCTCCCCTTACTCTGTTAGGCATGGGACTTTTTATCCCTCAGTATGATTCAAGCCTTCCCCAGGAACACTGCAACTTGCTTGCAAGAACAGCAATTGGAAAGGCTGTTTTAAGTGGAGTTTACTGTTGTTGTATAAACCTTCATTTAAAATCGACTATAAAATGTTTCTGAACCTGCCAAACACACATTAAAATATTTTGCTCCATTTATGCCTATGTGTAACATTTGGTTTCTAAAGAGCTTTAATCAAGTAATCTTCAAGTAGGAAGTTATTCATCTTTATTGCCAGTCGGTTCTCAGTGGTGGTCGTGGCAACAATCTTTTTATTGCTTCTGTGTTTAGTTGTTCTTTGACATGATAGAAGTCAGCTGCAGTTCAATGAGCTCACTATTTGTGCAACTTAATTGCTTGCTTCCTTCAATACATACTCAATTTTTCCTTTTATGAGCAGGGCTGTTGGAAAAATTAAGCTTAAGGATATAGCCATCCACTGTTAATTAACCTCCTTCCCAAACACATTAGTAAAATAGGTCAAATAACTGCTGAGCGCTGAGTGTGCTGTTCCCAAGGTCCTCCTCGGCTGAGAAGTGAATCCTGTATTAAGTGAACAAATGTTGGAGCTTTGAGCATATTCTGGAAATAGTGATGACATACTAATAATGCTTTGTAACACAGCATTCCCTGTTGCACCATCTCCTTGAAGTTGAATCTATTGTTTGACTTTGTCTAGCTCTACTGTGGATTTAACTTGTTTTGTGTTGTATCAACATTAAGAAAAATAAATGGTGGCAGCGGCTGCTCCTGCTGGTGTTCCTCCTTCTGTGCTTTCTAGGTTATTGCTTGATTTTAAAGGGACATCCTAAGTTCACTTTCCCTTCACCTTATTTTGACTCACAATTCCTGAGTAATCTGAATATTATGAAGATGTATAAATGTTTGTGATGAGTATAAAAATATTCTCAGTGAGGTAACCAATCTATCAAAATAGCTTTATATAGAGTTTTTGTAATTCCTCTCTGTGTCAGTTATATTCAGATAGAAAAATCACTCTAATTGCAGTGGTGAAGGGCTGATTGGAGCTTTGCCAACTTAACAGAAAGTATTTTGAAGTTTATAGACTTAAAAAGAAAAAAAAGAAAATGTGACGGTTCCTGAATTTGGTAGAAGGCTATGTATATATCAGGGATCAGTTTATACTTTTAGAAAGAGGAAAGCAAATACAAACAAAATTAAAATGGGAGGATATGCTAGTTAGAGCTCAAGGCTGAAGATCACATTTGTGATCATTATCCTTTCTGTAATTTCCATGTTTAGCCTTTTAATTGGGAAGGAGAGGGGAAAAAGAAAGAAACCTAACCAACTCCACAAATAAGTCCTAAACTGATAAATGCAGAAATTTCTTTTTTTTTTTTTCTAATTATTGCTCAGTTGCAATCTAAATCTTATAAGTGTTTTTTTTATTTAGGTAGAGAATCTGTATTTCTAAAATGATATGCTCTGATAAAAATCATTGCCAAATAATGGTTGGTTCAGTACTTGTCCAAGATTTTAGTGCCTCCCGACTTTGGTGTATTTTCTGTTTTGCACTTATAGTCAGTGAGAAACTTCGTGCAAGCATCTTTTATTCAGTGTCACTTCAGAATATCAATTACATGAAACTGATGTTGAAATGGTAACTGGGTGTCTTAGTCTGCCTACCAGCTAAAGGGATAGTGACCTTTTGCTGGTCTAGACTCCAGGGGCTTTTAGGAAGCTTGATTAGCTAATGCTTGTCAGGAGCCTTGAAGCAAAAACGTTTTCCCTGTGTGCTACTTTGTCCTACAATAAAATTTGCAAGAATGACTTCATTCATATTCATTAGTTGTGGGTTCTAAAGGTTATCCTCTCTTATCTTTTGCCTGGTTGAGGTCTGAGATGCAAATGGCATATTGTTGATAGGTGGAAAATAGTTGAACCATCTGAAAGGTTGAGTATGGGAGGAGGGGCATTGCATTCCCACAGGCTTGTAGATGCATTTGTGACTGTCATTTGCATACTGGCTCCTAGATTCTGGGTTAAGGTGGGTGGGGCTATAACTCTGGTGGAAAAGGAACTGCTATGAATCAAAGTCAAGGGATTGAGTTAAAGTTTTATTCTTATCTAACCAGTTATGATTGCAAATTTCATATCTTTTAAAAGTAGAAGATACTTGTTTAAGGAAGGGAAAAAGTAGAAACCCTGGATTGGTGGGTAAAAGAAAATAAAGAATTTTGGGAAAAATTTTAATTATTTGTCCTTGTTAATCATTTTTTCTTCTTTCTTCCTTCCTTTCCTTTTTCATTCCATTCTCCTTCTTCCCTTACTTATTTCATTTTTAAAAACATGTTCTTATGTAGAGCCCTCTTTCCAGCTGGCAGGAGGCAAATTGCAAATATTCCATTTAACTTTTAAAATAATCGTCTTTTAAATAGCCATACTTTTGTCTCAGGCAAATGTATTGGGTCATATTAACTCTCCATTAATAGGTATCTTGCTCATCTCATTGATTCTTTTATTGTTACTTAAGTGTATGTTCCTATGACTTTTCTAGCAGTCTTTGACTTTAATTAAGTGAATCCAGAAAGAAGACCTGGGAATCATGGAGATACTTCCATAACCAGCAGGTGGCACTGTGGATACTACAGTAGCAAAGAAAGGATTTAGGAGGCAAAGATGAAAGGGGGAAAACTGGGATAATGAGATAACTTAAGCTTGTCTAAAGATCTTTGGGAGGTTAGCAGGGCATCTCCGAAAGCTACAAACCGGTTTCTAAACGTAAGAAGGTTGCCATGGATCGGCCTTATAAGATTATTTTCTCTTATTTTGAAAGTCTTCTTTCCAGCTGTATCAGTTGATACCTGTTTAAGTTACATATATGTTTATATACATGAAATATATGTGTTTGTATACATGAAATACAAGCATATATATTTGTATACATGAAATATTCCCAGATGGCTCAGTGGTAAAGAATCTGTCTGCTAGTGCAGGAGACACAGGAGACGTGGGTTTGATCCCTGGGTTGGAAAGATCCCCTGGAGGAGGAAATGGCAACCCACGCCAGGATTCTTGCCTGGAGAATCCCATGGACAGAGGAGTCTGGTGGGCTACAGTCCATAGCGTTGCAAAGAGCTGGACATGATTGAAGCAACTAAGTACAGCACAGCACACATATATACACACATGTATGTTATTGCCCAGAGTTGGAAAAACAAAAACAAACCTGAAAACTTTTCAGAAATTTTAGAAATCAACATTTACTCATATCCTAGAATTGCAGAGTGTAAAATGGAACTCAAACCTAGTGTGCTTATAATATAGAACTATATTTCATGTTCATAGAATATTATTCACTAGGGAAACAGGTTAATTTATTTAGTTATATTAAGGAGACTGAGGAGGACATTTTCCTGACCTTCATTTACCTCTGTATTCTCAGTTGTCTGTAACTCACTTTTCTTTAAAAGATAATTTGGAAAAGACTTCTGTAAATCAGTTTTTAGAGGATACTTTGTTGTATGTGGGTTAAGTTTTGCTTCTTTGGAAGCTTATGTAGTGCTGTGTTTAGGTGATGAAGTTGAGTAAAGAAATAGCAACAATTCTTTACTTCCAAATAAAGCCTTCCTGAGATAGCGGGGATTCTCCATACTTCTGGGCTCTCTTGTGAGTGTAGGCGCTTGGTCTCTTTTTCCTGAATCAAAAGGGAACTCCTTTTGCAGCTTAGACCAGAGACAGATGGAGGGCCTGGGAGGAAATGGAATTTCTCTCAATGAATATTTGCTAAGCTGAGGCCTCTTAGGAACTCTAGCCTTTTTATCAGAAATGTATACTTCGCTCCCTGATAAGTTTCTGCTCTCTGGGGCAGATATTTGAAATACTCTTTCTCTCTGACCCCAGGGCTAGAAAGCATGGGTATCCCAATGGTGGTAGAGCCCATCTGCTAAGGGGAAAACTGAGGGGGTTGTGAATATGTGGCTGCTGGTCCAGAAATCCCTGTTGGGTGGATCATCACATCCTATGTGAAGACGAGGAACCAGGGGGAGAGGTGGCAAGAGGAACAGTTAAGCTGGGTTTAGGACAGGGTGGCAGAAATCAGTATCCAAGAGTGGTAGCACAAGCTCTTAGGGGCCAGTTTCAGTGGTTCTGAACTCCTGTAGAGGTCCAGGATCTTCCATCTCCCCAGGTTCCCCAGTTCAGCAGGAGCTGAGGCAGGCTGCTGGCTTGGTTGCTGAGGGAAGGTGTCGTGAGTGGTCTTTCCACGTGACTGGAAAGTCTGACCCATTGAGGGGACCTGGGACTGGAAACCGGTTTACTGTATATTCAGAAACAGGGGTATTTCTGATTCACCAGGGCAAGCTTCTTTCTTATTTCTTGGAACAGATTGCTCTCTTCTGAGCCTGGAGCCTGGGCAGTGGTTGAGCGGCAATGAGGAGCATAAGTTTCCTGTCACTTCCTCTTTGGCAGGTTGTGTCTGCAGACACTGGCTCCCATACCCCATAATTACTTTTTCACATTTTTTAATATAGTAACACATGGTTGGGCTTGTGGTGGGGGAACCGAGTGATGCCTCCGGGCCATGAACACTATAAATAACTTCAGGGATCGTTTTATATGGTTAGGGAAGGAAGCAGCTTCTTTCTTAAGAAATAACTCCACGCAAAGAAACAGGGTTTAGGAATAAATAACTTTTATTTTCAGGAGCCCTTTTGCCTTTTTCCTCTATAGATCGTAAATATTATTAGTATTAATTTTTTTCTAACCATCTGTTATACCACTTTTTAGAGTGGTTATTGAAGCCATCTTGTCATTTAGAGAAAAGTACACATGTTCTGTTTATGAATGTGAAATGAAGCTATCAGGCCCATTATCCAGGGTTAGCTTCTGACTGTGAACTCCTTAACAGCCAGCCATCTGCGGTGTATGTGTTGATTGAAGACCCGTATTGTTGGATGGGACTACAAGAAGCCATCTAAAATCATTCCTTATGACCCTGACAAAAGTTTTAAGCCATCCAAGACACCTCAAACTTAGAACTTCCTGGGAATAGATATTTAGAACATTTGTTGTAGCGTTTAATATTTACCATTCTGCATTGTCAGGAATGCTTCCTTTCATCTAACCTTCCAATGCATTTTAAATTTTTTGCTTCTTATTTATTGTCTAGAGGTTGACAACGGCTGATTTGTCAAAGATTTTAAAATACAATGGAAGGTTAGATGAAACCTTCATCTAACTCCAAGAGATAACATGAGAGAAGGCTCATTTTATCTCTTGGAGTATTGTATAGTCAGTTTGGGATCAGGGACACAAATTGCAGTGAGAGGCAAGTCTGCAGGACTGGACAAGGGGCAGTGGGACCATTCCCAGGGAACAAGAAGGAGGAGAACCAGACTCCATAGAGCTTGATTGTTCTGGGTCAGTGTTTCTGAACTCACAGGGCACCTGGCAGTATGCTCCAGGTTTCCAGTCTGACAAGCAAAGATGGAAGTTCCTCTCTGTTGCAAAAGGAAACTTCATTTTGCTTCTCTCCTGAAGATGTGTCTTGTAGACATCAGAGAGCTTAACCTGCAGGGCCCGTGGCTGATGTGTACACTTAGTACTGTGATGTTTGTGTGCGTGATGAGTCACAAAGTGACTGTGGTTAGATTGTCATCAACAATAAATGATGCCATTTGTTAATTTTATTTTAGAGGCTTCTTTAGTGCTGAGACCCTGATAGAGCATATGTTTTGATGTGGTGTGCTGACAGCCACCATATCTATCAGAAGGAACTTTGAGGGACTAAATAGCGGAATGCTTTTCCCTGATGATGTGGCAGCACACACAAGGGAAAAAAGCTTGTACTGTTTCCTGGGCCCTATCCCCTGAATCCCTGCACAAGGTCCTATGGGATTAAGTAGCCTGGCCCCAGAACTGAAAGTTCTTTTTCACCATACATACCCTAACACAAACAATCCCTGTTGTAAAGACGTCCCTTTACAAACATTTTCAGAAAATACTTGTACCTGTTCTCTGCCATGCTGCATTTTTTGAGATGATTACATGCTTATGTTAGGGAATGGCATGTCGCCAAAAGTAGAGTCTGCCTGCTGGAGTTTCAATAGTGCTCATTATGAAGGAGAAGAAGTTTCTATTCCTACCCCTGGAAGGAAAAAGCCACTCACAGATAAAGTGTATGATATGATTACCGTTGCTTTAGATAACCACAAGTATTACTTCCGACATGATAAGGGATTGTTTTCTGTCTCGATCGTACAGAGCTTGGCTCAGCCTTTTTAAAAAGTGGAGGCATTTTTGAAGGCCACTTGATCAGTTTGGAAGCTGTGGAAGCGTGAGTTTGCTATGCAGATAAAAATGAACACTGGTTTCAGCTACCACAGCAGTTGCAGTGAGGGGCAGAGGGTGGGGGTGCTTAGGAGGTTTGGAAATGGGTAGCAGGAAGGCCTTAGTGACTCTGGAAGAGGGAGTTAGAGGCCTCGGGAGCAAACATCGTGCAGATCAGGATCTATTAGATGGTTCCTTTCATTGTACTATTAATAACATGATTCAGATTAAATTCATTGAGTGAGCTGAAATGCCAAACTTCTCAGAAAGGTGTATTAATGAGGCAGATTTACTTTTAAATAGTCAAGCAGAAGTGTTAGCTCTCAATACCTGATGTGGTGGATGGGTTATTAACATGGAAGTTATATGACTGATGAGATTTTAATAAATTAAGTTGCAGCAAGGGAATTTTGGGTACATTCCTGACACATGGGTGCTATGTAATCACAAGTATTGTTTTCATCATTCGTTAGCCTTTGGTGGGAAAACTAGACTAGAAGATAAAACTCTTTAAGCTGAGGGACAGTGTAAAAATAAAAAAGTAAGAAATGGTAGTTACTCCTTTCTGCTTTGGCAAGTAGCTAATGGATGGATTGTTGACTACAATATAGTATTCAGAGGGGGAAAATCAGAGTAAAACCTGAAGATTTAAATTAAGTCCAAAGGCTGGGATAATGTTTGTATGTACACATGTAAGCATGTATGTATGTGTGCATGCAGTCAAAAAGAAAAACCCCAGTTTGAATATTTAGTAATTTCCAAGAAGCATCCAGATGTATAGAACAGGCTCCTCAAATGGAATGGGATGGGTATTTTGATGCATTTTGTAAGTATAAGAAAAAAGTTTAAGTAGAAGCACATATATTTACACAGTATATTAGTACAGTCTAAGAAAAAAGAACAAGGGATTTAGTTTCTCCAGCAAATCCACGTCTATTCCTGTGGTGGCTGATACTATACCCTGTGGAACTATTTTTATGATCTCCTGGTACTATCATTGGTAGACAAGGTGGAAAAGTGGGGGGATTTTGCCTATATGAACACTTTTTCTGGCTCAGCCTTACTACTCAGGATGACACTCAAGGTGTTAGTTTTTCCAAGAGAAGAAAACTCTGTTTTGAATGGTAGTGGGGAAAAGCTGTGCATCCCCCTTAACTTGGTATCTTCAGTTTTCTGTCCTTTCTGAGAGATGCAATTAAATTTGGAAACTTCTCTCTTCGATAAGTAGGGATGTGATTATCTCACTTTTGGCAAAGTGCTTGAGGATTATCAAGATGGAAATGCTATTAAGGGCCAGGTTTTAGAGGGGTTAGCTTTTTTTTTTTTTAAATGAGATAGTGCATTAAAAAAAAAAAAACTATTGATACAATTTATACCAGGGCGTTGTGTGTATGCTCAGTCATGTCCGATTCTTTGCAACCCCATGGACTGCTACCCTCCAGGCTCTTCTGTCCATGGGATTTCCCAGGCAAGAATACTGGAGTGAGTTGTCATTTCCTCTTCCAGGGGATCTCCCTGACCCAGGGATTGAACTCATGTTTCCTGCGTCTCCTGGATTGACAGGCACTTTACCACTGAGGCACCTGGGAAGCCCAGGGGAGTTAGCCTTTAAAAAGGAAAATATCTGCAAATAAGCTTTAGTTGTGCTCCTGTTACAGTCTTTCATGTAGGAATTGCTAGTCATGAAAATATAGGCCAGAGGTTTCTAGGTATGCCCCATAGCTTCTTGGACAGTTGGGGAGCAGAGCTTCCAGCCAAGGGGTTGACAAAAAAGCCACTATATACCTTTTTTCATTGTTAGCTCTCTCCGTGGTGTCCATAACTGACGTCTGTATTCCTAGGTTTGTGTTGGAGTTAGGACTCCCCCAGAACCCTAGCTTCTTGTCACATGCCAAGTTTCCTGAGAGTTTTTGTATTGGGGAGACCCTGTGATTATAGGGAATTAGAAATTTGAGAAGACCCTTGGCTGCGTGGCTACCTACATGCTGCTATGAACTGGGTATAACCTCCATGGACTTAGTCTTACTAGTCAGTTCTCAAGTTCTCTGTAAGTTGTATTTCATCTGTCTGTTTTTAAAATGGGCTCTTGCTGGACATCATTCTTGTCACTTTCCTTTCTGTCTTTAAACTTCAGCTCCTAGAGTTTTCCCAGCTAGAGACAGGGACTCCCTCCCTTTCTTGGGAGGGGTTCAAGAGCTCACCCAACTCCAGGGTTAAGGCAGATTTGCTGTTGTTGCCGTTGCTGCTTTCTTTTCAAAGCACCGCAGGTCACATGATGACTTCCAGGCCCAGATGGGGAGATGATGTGGATAAAAGTATTTAGCAAGAGATCAAAAACTGGGCTGCACTTCTAAATGGCTTCCCTTTTAGAAAAAGCACATTAGCCTCTCACCCAGATGCGGTTGTGGGTAACTATCAATACGGCACACAGGTGGCATGGTTATCTGGCCATTTACTCCCTGATGCCTTGGCGAGTGCTGCCAGCCCTTCAGAAATAGGAAATGACTAATGATGTGGTGGAAATTATGAACCAGGATTAATAAAACTTGAAAAGGAACAGTCTTCAGTTTTTGATCCCTCTTAGAGGAAGTTAAGTCTGAGCCATAGATTCTTTTCCCTGAGGTGTTCTTCTGATTTCTTCTGATTACTTGGCTGTAGTGGGAGTGTAGGCTGGGGCTGGGAACAGTGAACCAGATGGTGCAGGAAGCAGAGCACTGCTCCCCATCCCTGAAGATCCAGACGCATGTATGGCTCTGCAGCCCATCTGTGAAGAGTTCAGTTAAAGGAGCCACAGGCACAGAATAGAGATCTAATTTTTAAAGATCGAAGTTTTGTGCCTGCTCATGAAGAAAGTTCTGGCAAAAGTTCATTCACTACCTGAGTGATTTCTATACTTTGTCATTAAAGATAGTTGTGGGAGTCTGACAGGGTTTCAGGGATTTGACATTTTTCTTTTTAGTTTGGAAATCAGAACGCCTTTTCCTTATGATCCATGGCCAGGCATTTTTCAGCAGTACTCAAGGCCTGTTTTCTATCCCTCTTCCTTCCCCTCACATCCTCAGTTTTCTCTGTTCCATGTGGGAAAATGCTAAGTAGGCAAAGGGAGAAGGGTACATTTTTTGTTTTCTAGATGAAGTAGGAAGTAGGTTAGGCCAGTGTGAGGTATAGTGAAAAGGAAGCCAAACTGTGGATAAGGAGACCTCAGCTCTAAGTCCCTTTTTGGTTGTGTCACCTCTGGGAAGTGGTGACAAGCTCTCTGAGCCTAAAGGTGTCACTTTTATGGTTATACGTCTTAGCCAGATATCTGCTAAGGTCTCCTTCTCTCATTAAAACACATCTGTGTGGGCTGCTCTGCTGTGAACCAGTCTCAGTTACCTTGTCTGAAAATGCTGTGGTCTTCCCAAGTGCCTATCCTCTCAGTGTCCCATGAAGAGCATCATGGGCAGGGCTATGAATGGGGCTGAAATATTACCATTTGCTGCAACAGAGTGCTAACACTTGAGTGATTCTTGTAGTTGTAAGTCTTAATGTTGCTGCAGATCAGCTAGTTAAGAAAAATCCCAGAAAGTGTTTCTAGGACCTCTAGAGTCAAAATAGTTGTTGAATTTGTTCATTGAGGCCAACTGGACCACAAAAAAAATCAAGCTAAACTGGCCACCTAACGTTTTTGGTGAATTGAAGCATCCCTAAATCTCAAGCTACATCAGAGTTGCCAGGATGTCTCTTGTGGCTTAGCAGGATATTGGGGGTATGTGGTGTTACAGGACCAGGTTTTAAAGGAACTTGTTTTCTGAAGGCCCACAAGGGTATGTGAATGAGAAACTGTGTGTTTCTTATGTGCTTGTGTGTTCCTGAAAACAAGAGAGAGAATAAAGATGGTGACTGGTTTACAGCAAATTTATGTGAGAACTGGGAACTAAGGAATTAAGCTAACAAAGAAAAAAAAACAGCATATCATCTTGCTTTATCCACTCAGCATCTCCTTTTAGGAATTCCTTAATGCTAATAACTATGGCTAACATTTATTGAGTACCAACTACATTCCAGGTAATCTTATAATGAGGTTCTTAACCTCTTTGTGTCTCAGTTTCTCCAACTGTAAAGTGGGGATAACCACAGAACCTACTTCCTGTGTTTGTTGTAAGGATCAAATGGGTTAATGTGGGTGACAGCCTTAGTTAGGGTTGTTAACAAAGATTAATGGGTTATGATTCAGGCAGTGTTAGAACAGAGCCTGGCTTGTAGTATATGCTCAGTAAATGGTAACTTGTTATCTTTAGTTATGCACAGGGAAATGGAAGCTTAGAGGAATTAAGTAACTTCCCTGAAGTCTATAACTGAAGGGAGTTGAACTCAGCAGCCTGACTCAGCAGGCTGACCCTCTGTATTCCTCTTCTGGCCTTCATCAACAATACTGGTCCTTGTTGCTGAACTTTGTCAAGTTAATGCTAGCTGGATCCTTGAGGGCCTTCGGAAAAGAAGTTCCTTTAAAGCCTGGTTCTCTAGGAAGATGAATTAAAAATACTTTCTCACACTCTATTGCTATCTCAGGGGAGAAGGAAATGGCAACCCACTCCAGTATCCTTGCCTAAAAGAATCCAAGGGACAGAGGAGCCTTGGTGGGCGGCTGTCCATGGGGTCACACAGAGTCGGACACGACTGAAGCGACTTAGCATACATGCGTGCATTGGAGAAGGAAATGGCAACCCACTCCAGTATTCTTGCCTGGAGAATCCCAGGGGCAGAGGAGCCTGGTGGGCTGCCGTCTATGGGGTCACACAGAATTGGACACAACTGAAGTGATTTAGCAGCAGCAGCAGGATTGCTATCTCAAGGCCTTTTCTCTATGCCACCCTAGGACTGCATGGACCTGTCGCAGTTGTCCCTCTCCAGATCTTTGAGTCTGGTGTGAGAGAAAGGCTATATGTTTAAAACAAATCCTTAAGCTTCTTTTGGCTCTTGCTCCCAACCTCACATTTCTGTCAATCAGCTTTGCACAATAATGAAAACAAATGCTTTTAGCAGATTTAATGGTAGTTAAGATAAAGACTAGTTGAAATACAGTAGTTAAAGAGTATATTTTCCTCTTGCCTTGTGACCTTAGCTATGCCATTATAAAATCAGGAGGTTAAAAAAAAGAACAAAAGTTGAGAGCCTAAATGTCTGAAAATATAGCATTTCTTTGAATACATGCTTTACTTTGTTCTTTAATGGCTGAGTCTTTACATTAGAAATGCCAATGGATAGGCTTGTAAGAGTTTCTTCAAATTGAAGATGCTCTTCCTGGTTCCTGGGAAAGTGCTGGCCATGAGACTAGTGCTCCTGCACTGATCAAGGCAATGAGAGATGGGAAAAAAGCAAGGGTGAATCTCTAAGCTTGCCTCATATGGTATGTCCGCTTATAAATGGTGGACGTTGCTGGGAGGGAAGATTGGCTCTCACGTGGCTGCTCAGAAGGGGAGTCCAGGCACCACTCCAGAGCTGAGGAGGGACCATGCCTAAGGTGGGAGCCAAGTAGGGGTGAGGTGCTGGACAGTGGGGAAGTTGTGGTCAGTCTTCTTTTATCCTTCTTCTCATCTCTCCAGGAAGTCTTGAGAAATTTTGTTCAGGGGAAATAGGATGAAGTAAACTCTGAGGATAGCCTTGAAAGAGAAAGGATGAACGGATGTAAGAGGGAGCTTAGATGGCCAGTTGTTGCTAGACAGCCAGACCTTGTCCTTATGCTGTGCTGGATGTGCGCACAAACACTACAGGTCTTCTTTAAGACCTTCTGGCAGTGCTACCTCCAGGTCCCTGGGGCCTGCCAAGAATTCTGATTTCCTCAGCAGCCCCAAATCCAGCTCTAGGCACAACTGGTTCAGTTGCTGAACCAGCTGCCCAATTGTGTGCTGAGGCCGTGTGCTATTCTGGCTCTGCCTTTGGGTGCCTATCTATCCTGCCCTTGGTTCTGGCATCCTGCTTCAGCACTTAGCTAAAAGGCTAGCCACCAGATTTGTGGAGCTGGATTTGAAGTGGCCCTGGTCTACTGCTTTACATAGATTTGCTTTCTTCCTGTCTGTATGGTTGCCTTCAGGCTGGCACTTGAAGGAGCCCTACAGGCCATTGCAGTCGCACAGGCAAACAAAGATCTTTTAAGAGAACAATTGTTATTTGTTTCCCAGTTGGCGTTTCTGGAGATTTAGTAGGATAATCTTGGATGTACGTCAGCAAGCATGAGCAGCAATCATCTTAATCCTTAACAAGGCATACAAATGAATTGAGAACTCAAGAAAAGTGTACAAGGAGTTTTTCTTTCTCCTTTCTCCTCCTCCGTTCTAACTGTAGGGTGTTGGCAGAGGGGCAGTTTTCTTTTGATAGAGCTACCTGCTGCAGAGGTGAGGGTTCAGCTTTAGGGATATTCTGGCCAAACGTACACTCCTTTTCCAGGAGAGGGCTTCTGTCCCAACTCCTGGCACATGCGGATCCCCTGAGATCTTAGCTGGGAAACATGGCTCAGATTCTTGCAGCTCTTTCTTTTATTTTATTTATTTTTATTTTTTTGTTTTTTTGCTTTATTTTACTTTACAATACTGTATTGGTTTTGCCATACATTGACATGAATCCACCACGGGTGTACATGTGTTCCCAAACATGAACCCCCCTCCCACCTCCCTCCCCATAACATCTCTCTGGGTCATCACCGTGCACCAGCCCCAAGCATGCTGTATCCTGCGTCGGACATAGACTGGCGATTCGATTCTTACATGATAGTGTACATGTTACAATGCCATTCTCCCAAATCATCCCACCCTCTCCCTCTCCCACTGAGTCCAAAAGTCCGTTATACACATCTGTGTCTTTTTTGCTGTCTTGCATACAGGGTCGTCATTGCCATCTTTCTAAATTCCATATATATGTGTTAGTATACTGGATTGGTGTTTTTCTTTCTGGCTTACTTCACTCTGTATAATCAGCTCCGGTTTCATCCATCTCATCAGAACTGATTCAAATGTATTCTTTTTAACGGCTGAGTAATACTCCATTGTGTATATGTACCACAGCTTTCTTATCCATTCATCTGCTGGTGGACATCTAGGTTGTTTCCATGTCCTGGCTATTATAAACAGTGCTGCGATGAACATTGGGGTACATGTGTCTCTTTCAATTCTGGTTTCCTCGGTGTATATGCCCAGCAGTGGGATTGCTGGGTCATAAGGTAGTTCTATTTGCAATTTTTAAAGGAATCTCCACACTGTTCTCCAAAGTGGCTGTACTAGTTTGCATTCCCACCAACAGTGTAGGAGGGTTCCCTTTTCTCCACACCCTCTCCAGCATTTATTGCTTGCAGATCAAGACAATATGGTATTGGCACAAAGACAGAAATATAGATCAGTGGAACAAAATAGAAAGCCCAGAGATAAATCCACACACATATGGACACCTTATCTTTGACAAAGGAGGCAAGAATATACAATGGAGTAAAGACAATCTCTTTAACAAGTGGTGCTGGGAAAACTGGTCAACCACTTGTAAAAGAATGAAACTAGATCACTTTCTAACACCATACACAAAAATAAACTCAAAATGGATTAAAGATCTAAATGTAAGACCAGAAACTATAAAACTCCTAGAGGAGAATATAGGCAAAACACTCTCCGACATAAATCACAGCAGGATCCTCTATGATCCACCTCCCAGAATACTGGAAATAAAAGCAAAAATAAACAAATGGGATCTAATTGAAATTAAAAGCTTCCGCACAACAAAGGAAAATATAAGCAAAGTGAAAAGACAGCCTTCTGAATGGGAGAAAATAATAGCAAATGAAGCAACTGACAAACAACTAATCTCAAAAATATACAAGCAACTTATGCAGCTCAATTCCAGAAAAATAAACGACGCAATCAAAAAGTGGGCCAAAGAACTAAATAGACATTTCTCCAAAGAAGACATACGGATGGCTAACAAACACATGAAAAGATGCTCAACATCACTCATTATTAGAGAAATGCAAATCAAAACCACAATGAGGTACCACTTCACACCAGTCAGAATGTCTGCGATCCAAAAATCTGCAAGCTCTTTCTTTTAAAATCTTTGATGTAAGTTAGCCTCAAAGACGGAGAAGGCAATGGCACCCCACTCCAGTACTCTTGCCTGGAAAATCCCATGGACGGAGGAGCCTGGTGGGCTGTAGTCCATGGGGTCTCTAAGAGTCAGACACGACTGAGCGACTTCACTTTCACTTTTCATTTTCATGCATTGGAGAAGGAAATGGCAACCCACTCCAGTATTCTTGCCTGGAGAATCCCAGGGACAGGGGAGCCTGTTGGGCACCATCTATGGGGTCGCACAGAGTCGGACACGACTGAAGCGACTTAGCAGCAGCAGCAGCCTCAAAGAAGTGACTACTAGATTCCTGATCCCATTTGGTTTTACAAAGACAGAAAAAACCCAAAACCCCCCAAACCAAAGAAACTCCCTACCAAAAAAAAAAAAAACAACAAAAAACCCAGCTACAAGTAGAAGACACTTTAACCTCTTTCTTCCAAAGGGAGCGAGAATAACAAAGGTGTTCAGGAGTCTCTTCTCCATAGTCCTTCCCTTCCAGCACCACCAGCACCTTCCAGTTGTGTCAGACCCATCTGTGGAGGGAGCAATTAGTGGGGAGTGTGAATATCTGTTACCTTGTCTGCCCTCAGACTGAGATGCCATAGTGCTCATGATGCTAACAGATCCTTCCTTGAGGAAGTTGGGCCAGAGAAGAATGGACTGTGTGGATCCAGCATTCTTCTCTCAATAAATAGTGCCAGAGTTGTCCTTTTCTTCTTTACTATATGATCCATTGTGCTTGTTTTTGTTAGACTCAGTTTTTCTAATTTTATCTAAGCAGAAAATTTCTATCAAATTTACATTCTCTAGGGTTTTTCTCTTCATATTTAGGCCAAGAATTTTATTATTATAAATAGAATAAAAAGTTTTAGAAAAGTGACACTTGCCTCTAAGCAGTTATATTTGATGTTGTGTTTTTTCCCAAAGAATTAACTGAACATTGAATCTGAACATTTACACAATTTGCAAAACCAGGGATATAATCATTTTTAATCCCTTAGATTTGAAATCACCATAGGTTTTATTATGGGTTCTGTCAACCCCTAACCCATGTACTCCCTCAGGTGAAAGATCTGTGTATTTTCTGTAGATGAGGTAAAATCCCTAGCGAGTCCTCATTTTTAATTCTTCCTCTGTGCTATTGTTGAGTGGAAAGCGAGAAACTCTGTGAAATACATGTCCTTCTTTCTACATGTCCCTCTAACTCTTCTCAACTCCTTGCGCAACTCTTACTCTCTTAATAGTAGTTGAAAAAAGTTAATGAGTTAACAGATTTTTTTCTAAAGCTTTATTTGATCACCAGTTATAACTTTGACACTTAGCAAACTTTTATTATAATTGTTTCCAGTTAGCTATAATAACTGATCTAAGTTTTCACTTCATCTTCTCATACCTAACCAGAATCACATAAAATTTTAGAGTTGAAAGGCACTGTAACATTTAGTCCTAGGATGTCAAACATTTCAACTTGTTAACTCCAATCTGTTGGTCAGGACTGTCTGTCGGAAAGTGCTGTTTGAGAAAGACTATGAGGTCAGGTCTGGGCTTGGGAGGGAAGACCTTTATGATCAATTAAGACAATAGTCAGTAATGCCTAAAATATATAAATCAAGAAATATTGTTGTTCAGTCACCCAGTTGTGTTCGACTCTTTGTGACCCCATGGACTGCAGCATGTCAGGCCTTCCTGTCCCTCACCATCTCCTGCAGTTTGCCCAAGTTCATGTCCATTGCATTGGTGATGCCACCCATCCATCTCATCCTCTGATGCCCTCCTCTCCTTCTGCCCTCAGTCTTTCCCAGCATCTGGGTGTTTTCCAACGAGTCAGCTGTTCACATCAGATGACCAAAATACTGGAGCTTCAGCTTCAGCATCAGTCCTTCCAACAAGTATTCAGGGTTGATCTCCCTTAAGATCGACTGGTTTGATCTCCTTGCTGTCCAAGGGACTCAGGATTCTTCTCCAGCATCACAGTTTGAAGGCATCAATTCTTTGGCGCTCTGCCATCTTTATGGTCCAGCTCTCACAACCATACGTGACTACTGGGAAGACCATAACCTTGACTATATGGACCTTTGTCAGCAGAGTAACATCTCTGCTTTTCAACACACTGTCTATGTTTGTCATGGCTTTTCCTGTCAAGAAGCAATCACCTTCTGATTTCAGGGCTGCAGTCACCATCTGCAGTGATTTTAGAGCTCAGGAAGAGCCCATCTGCCACTACTTCCACCTTTCCCCTTCTATTTGCCATGAAGTAATGGGGCTGGATGCCATGGTCTTAGATTTTTTAATACTTAGTTTTAAGTCAGCTCTTTCACTCTCCTCCTTCGTCCTAATCAAGAGGCTCTTTAGTTCTTCTTTGCTTTCTGCCATTAGAGTAGTGTTATCTGCATATCTCAGGTTGTTGATGTTTCTCCCTCCTATCTTGATTCCAGCTTGTAACTCATCCAGCCTGGCATTTCTTATGATGTGCTCAGTATAGAGATTAAATAAACAGGGTGACAGCAGACAGCCCTGTCATACTCCTTTCTCAATCTTGAACCAATCAGTTGTTCCATACAGGGTTCTAACTGTTGCTTCTTGACTGATAATACAGGTCAAGAAAAAAAAAAAATATATATATATATATATACATATACACTCAAGAAATATATATATATATATACATACATACATATACTCAAGAAATATTAGCATTTAGAAATGCTAATTTGTTTAGAAATATGGAGTTGAACATTCATTTGTAGCCATGGTGTAATAACAGGGATCAACTTTACCCTCCTGCTAAAACAAAAAGCTGGACACAGTACATGAAAAAATATGTTTCAAAACATTGGGTATCAGGCAGAGAAGGATAGTGATTTGTGAGAAACAGGAACTAAATGAGGTGAGTCCTACCTATGGCTGCCTTACTTTACTGCCTTGAGAGGATTGTGTGGGGAGGGGGAACCCAAGTGGAGTCTGACAGACTCCCTAAGTTGAGAAAATGTTGCCAGGGAGGGAGAGTAGGTTATCCAGAATCCTCAGGGTAGGATACTAGAGAGAAAAAAGTAGCACAGAAAGAGAGCTCCAGAGATCTGCAGAAGGTCCGCTTTTCACCTAGGTACTGATAAGAATTTGCATGTGAGAAAACTAATCAAGTTTAGGGATAGAACCATTGGAATAGATTAGAGGGAGCAATGTTCAGAGCTCATGCAGGGCCAGGAACAGTTCCTGTTTCTACAAGCCGACGTGGGGAACCTAATAATTCACAAAGTTTAGGCAGACAGTTCAGAAGGGTTTTACTTCAGTAGTGGAGAAACAACTAGCTATCGACCAAATATTGCTCCTAACAAAGCCTCAAAGCAAGACCTGAAAAGATTATTGTTTTCAAGCATGAAACTTAAAGGCTTCCCAGGTGGCACAGTAGTAAAGAATCTGCCTGCCAGTGCAGGAGACTCGGGAAATGCCAATTCTATTCCTGGGTCAGGAAGATCCCCTGGAGAAGGAAATAGCAACCCACTCCAGTATTCTTGTCTGGGAAATCCCATGGACAGAGGAGCCTGGTGAGCTACAGTCCATGGGGGTCACAAAGAGTTGGATATGTTGAGCCACCAAGCATGCATGAAACCTCACCATGGTACAGAACAAAACTTAAGAATATTGTAGGAATATAAAAATATACAACACTTAACAGCACAATATTAACAAAATCTGGAATCTATTTAGAATTACCAGGCATACAAAGAAGTAGGAAAATATGACCCATAAGGAAGAGAAAAGTGAGTAAAATGACACAGGTGATATAACTAGTAGACAAGAATATTTAAAATAATTATTATGATTGCATTCTGTTTGTTCAAGAAGCTAGAGAGAAGACTGAGCATGTTAGAATCATGTAAGATACAAAAGACTGAAATTGAACATCCAAAGATAAAGAGGAGATTGAGAAGATTTCCACCTCTCTAAAGGCAGTTATGTAGATGTCGTTGCCTACTTGTAAGAGGAGATAGTGTGACACAGTATTGGAGATCAAAAATCTTTGTCTAGAGCTTCCCTGGTGGTCCAGGGAAGGATGCACCTTGCAGTACAAGAGACACTAGTTCGATCCCTGGTCCAGGAAGATCCCACGTGCTGTGGAGCAGCTAAGCCTGTGTGTTGCAACTACTGAAGCCCATGCACCTAGACCCTGTGCCCTGCAGTGAGAGAGAGAAACCAGAGGAACGAGAAGCCTGTGCACTGCAGTGAAGAGTAGCACCCACTTGCTGCAAAGCCTGCGTGCAGTAACAAAGACCCATCACAGCCAAAAAATAAGTGAATCTTAAAAAAAAAATCTTTATCTAGTTGAAATAATGAATTCTCATTGAGCTACTTACTACTTTTGAAAGCTTTTCAGGAATCTTGGGGAAAACCCCTAATTTTAAAAGACACCATTGTTCAAATGTAGACTCTCTGAATTTCTGCTCTAGTTCACAAGATTCCTTGAAGTTTTTTCTATGCCCATTTTGAAAGGAGCATCTTATCAAAACCCGTGAAGTGTGTACTTGTGTGTATATGTGGAGGGAGAGTAGGGATAAGAGGAGAGGACTTGTTTTTCTCAACAACATATTCTATTCTCTGTTACTTCAGCATTTCAAGAGAGAGCACCCTGAATGGAAAGAAACATGTAAAGAAATGACTTATAGATTTATCAGGCTTGAACTGCTAGATTATTTAAAGTAAAACTTCAGAAAAATAGCAAGGACTTGATTTCTTTCTTCTACTCTCTACCTCAAGGTATTTCTTTATACAAGAACTTCTGGGGTTTTATATTCCAAGATTGCCTCCAGATGGTTTGAAGTGTTCTCTCTCAGCCATTTCTTAGTGGCATTTCTTTTCTTACCTGGGGAGAGGTACCACAGAGATCAATGCCAGAGGGCATTATTGAAAACATTGACCTAGAAGGCACACTCCAGGCCACTGGAAGCATCTGCTTCACAAATGTCAGGCTGGGGGACATCACCAGATGTTAGTGTTGAAATACCGTTCAGAAGACAAACATTGACTCCAGGGGCCAGAGGTCACCTAAACAAAGAGCCAGACTGGCAATGAGGCTCAGAGTGAGGGTACAAAAACTAGATTCATGTGGCCATGTCTCTTTACGTGTTCTAGCTCATAGCTCATCAGACATCCCAGGATTGTAGAAGCATTCTGCATTGTTTTCTGAGGCTTGGATTCTGAGTCCTATCTGGTATGACATTGGCTAAGAGGAGGGACAGGGAATAGGGTGGGCATAAATTTAGCATGAAGATAGATGAATATAATTTCTTTTTTATGTGGACTATGGAAGGGGATCTATAGGGTGTCTCACCCATGGCATAGGGTTAAGTGAGGTCATTCCTTTTCTTTGTGTTGAGGAAGATACTCAAATAGCCTTTCTGAGACAGAAAGGATGAGCCTTCTTTTGCCCTTTTGTTTACTGCTATAGTCCATATTCTTAATTCTATCCAGTTTAGAGGCCAAGGGATTATGAGCAGGTAGACAGAGTATGTTTCTCACTTCTTCTTTTTATTCTGCTTCAGTCATGCATTCTTTTATGCTTATGCGTTCAAGACATGTTTACAAATCATAACACCATGTAATAGTTATCTTGTTGGATTCAGACAAAGAGTGGGAGTTGAGTCAAAATGCAGACTGGGATCCGTTCAGTTCAGTCACTCAGTAGTGTCTGACTCTTTGCCACCCCATGAACTGCAGCATGCCAGGACTCCCTGTCCATCACCAACTCCTGGAGTCCACCCAAACCCATGTCCATTGAGTCAGTGATGCCATCCAACCATCTCATCCTCTGTCGTCCCCTTCTCCTCCTACCCTCAATCTTTCCCAGCATCAGGGTCTTTTCAAATGAGTCAGCTCTTCGCATCAGGTAGCCAAAGTATTGGAGTTTCAGCTTCAGCATCAGTCCTTCCAATGAACACCCAGGACTGATCTCCTTTAGAATGGACTGGTTGGATCTCCTTACAGTCCAAGGGAGTCTCAAGAGTCTTCTCCAACACCACAGTTCAAAAGCATCAATTCTTTGGCGCTCAGCTTTCTTTATAGTCCAACTCTCACATCCATACATGACCACTGGAAAAACCATAGCCTTGACTAGATGGACCTTTGCTGACAAAGTAATGTCTCGGCTTTTTAATATGCTGTCTAGGTTGATCATAACTTTCCTTCCAAGAAGTAAGTGTCTTTTAATTTCATGGCTGAAATCATCATCTGCAGTGATTTTGGAGCCCAGAAAAATAGTCAGCCACTGTTTCCACTGTTTGCCCATCTATTTGCCATGAAATGATGGGACCGGATGCCATAATCTTGCAAACTGGGATAGAAAGAGGAAAATGAAGAAAGGGCTGACTTCCTGTTTCTTAAACTAAATACACTAAGACACTATGAAAAACCAACAAGATTCTAGCTTGACTATGAAATACCTTGACCACCACAGTGGGAATTTGGAGACTTTTATTCATAACATCCCCTAATACTTTATTATACTCAGAATAGTAAAGATCAATCAAACAGTTCAAGTATTCTGTTCTGTATCTGTGCAACATCCTCCCTAAAACTGTCTTTGATGTAGAGCAGATTTGTAGAGAATTATATAAAAAAAAAATTACCTGTTAAATATTTTTCACAGACCTGAGAAGAATATGAGGTGGTAAAATCAATAAAGTTGGCATTCTTCTTTTTTACTCATCTGGCACACATTGCTTCTTGGCCCAGGTGAGAAGACTTGCAAGAATGATGACATTATATTTGAAATGTTTTTATTTCAATAGAATGTCTTTTTGAAGAATCTTGGACTTTCAGTCTTTTTTTTTTTTCTTTTTTACTTGAGAGAAAGCTGAAGAATTTAACAGTTTAACTTTCTAGGCACACAGCTATAAGCCAGCAAAAGAGCTCAAAGGGCTGAGTCCATGACTCCTTAATTTTTGACTGATTGCATCAGAAGAAAAATTTAAGAGTTGGGTTCCTCTGTTTTGGGCCATTAAAAATGAGGTTGATTGAGTATCAGTGATTCCAGTCAGTTTCAGGCATGACTAGTGGGTGCTGGAGAAAGAGCAAAAACCGTCTACCATGGAGGGTGCTTAGTTGACATCTGTGGGCCATCGGGCCTATGAAGCCTGCATGGTCATTACTTCAAAACAGAACTGCCTCTTTAAATCAGTGAGTTCTTCTGGAGGCCCAGTTCTCTGCTTTCTGCCAGAGAATTTACCTGGACAGCATCCATTTACCCACTTCTGGAAAAAATACTCTAAATTTTCATGGGAACCTGCCCCTCCTCTACTGTCAAACCATGTTACTTGGATGAACTAGATTCCATTTCATGCTCCAGGATTGGCCATCTCAGGAGATTACATTCTTCTAGCCACTGTGACTGACTCAGGATGGGCATGTGACACAATTATTATGAAGGAGACTCAGTTCTTGGAAGCAGCTGGAAAAAGAGAAACTCTTTCTGTAGAGGATTGTTGAGAGGATAGAAAAATGGCCTGGAGCTCTTGGCTTCCGTCTTGCCACTGTATTGGGGGATCCTGCCAGAGAATGGAGCCAACAAAGAAGAAGGCTGAGTCAAGGCACAAAGAGGCAGCTTCATGAAAAATTGTTTGAGCACCTGGACCTACCCATAGCTGAGGCCAGGATATCCTTAGATTATTGTTTTAATAAGCCAATAACTCCCCATCAGTGTTTAAGGTAGTTAGAGTTGTTTTCATTTACTTGTAGCAAAGAGAGCCTGAGTAACACTTATCCAAGCAAGGAGGAGAAATGAAATATCCTTTTACTTTTCAATGTTTTCAGATATGTTAATCTGTTTTATGTCTAAGGAAATTCTTTACCTCCTTTAATAAAGCCAAATCCAAATTGTCTAAAATTATCATTAGGGAAAGGCCTTCACACTGAGAGGGAACCTTGATCCCCACAAATTCACCTTTCTCTTAGAGATTTCTTGCTCATCCTGCTGTTGCAATCCACATGAAAAACCTTTCTTTTCTCTTAATAAACATATGTCCAGGTTCTGCAAGTTTGGCAGTGGGGGGAGAATTTCCCTGTTCGAGGGACCAGCTGGACCTCATAGTCTCAATGCCTGTTTCCCTGATGTTTGTCTTTCATTGATATTATTAAAAGAGTCAGCATGTTTCCTCACAGGCTTATGCTGAGCAGATGAGGAAAGTGGGCCACCCCCGCCTCTTGTTTCCCCTGACCTGACTCATCCTCACCCAGGATTTATATATACAATTGCACAACCTCTCCCTTTCTTCTGATCATAATGAAGCCAGGGTGGACAGAAGAAGCAGTTGCTGCAGCGACATGCTCCATGCTGCCTTGCTTCCTTTTCTTTTCTGCTCCTGTTAGGAGACCTCTCTCTTCAACTTCTTATTTGAGATTTATGCTCTCAGTTTGACCTTGGAAACTTCTTAGTGATTAAAGGGTATAGAGTTGACATTTTTTTTCCCAGTAAAGAAAGGTTTGGAAACATTCCACAACTGCTTCATTTTTCTTACAGAGTTCCTGAGCACAGTATTGCTCCGTGAAATATACTGATTACAGTAGATTCTTGATGAGATTCCATTCTTTGTGTCTAAGGTACATGTAAGCTTATATGTGATAATGTCCACTTTGAAATAATTGGCCATGTCAGTACAGATTCTTCTGACAGTTCTAACATTCATGTTCTAATATACCAGTGGAACTTTTTGCACAGAACTTGGCTGGTCCTGCAGATTATTCTAGAACCAGAATTTTGTGGTAGGCCCAGTTATATGACCTCCGAAAAGGCTTTGAAGTTAGTTCTGAGGCACAGCCAGGTTGAAAAATCACTGGGCCACAACTTCAGGCCTTGGGGGATTCAGGGTCAAAATTATTTGAAGCTGGTTTTGAGCTCATTAAATAAAATGTAGTGTCTTACTTTGACTCTCTACTTGTTTTGGTTGTCCATTGATTCATGATAAACACCCACAGTCTCTTTAAACAACAGTGATTTATAATTTTTCATGAGTGTACAGATCATCTGGCAGCTCTGCATAGGGTATCTCTAGGGACACTGCAACAGGTGGAATGTCCCAAAGGGCCTTATGGCCATGGCTGGCAATTTCTACTGGCCTCAGTCTGGGAGTCAATAATGGGGGCTGTGAACCAGAATTCTTGAGTCTCTTCCATGTTGGCTGCTCCATGTGGTGGCTGGGTCCAAGAAGATAGAGTCCAGGAGAATAAGGATGAATGTGCAGGGACTTATCAAGCTTTGCCAAAACTCATCACGTGCAAAACCTAGAGTCAGTGTTAGATGGAATGACACTACCATGAATTCTGGAAGTTTGTTCATTAGGGCCACCAGATTTCAGCCTGCCACACCACTTTCCATGTCTTCATGATAAGAATTCTGATAGAACCTATTAGAATGTGTTGCACATGGTAATTCTCAAAGGTGCTGAGTGAATTAACACACTTTTCCAGCTGTATTGTCCTTTCCCTTTGTTTATAGCTCTATGATCCAATCAAAATGTGTATGTGAATGCATATATGATATATATGTGTGTATTTGAGGAATTGATACTTTTGAACTGTGCTTCTGGAGAAGACTCTTGAGAGTCCCTTGGAAAGCAAGGTGATCAAACCAGTCAATCTTTAAGGAAATCAACCCTGAATACTCTTTGGAAGGACTGATGCTAAAGCTGAAGCTCCAGTACTTTGGCCACTTTATGTGAACAGCTGACTCATTGGAAAAGATCCTAATGCTAGGAAAGATTGAAGGCAGAAGGAGAAGAGGGTGACAGAGGGCGAGATGGTTGGCTGGTATCACTGATTCATTGGACCTGAACTTGAGCAAACTCCAGGAGATGATGAGGTACAGAGAAGCCTGGTGTGCTGCAGTCCATGGGGTTGTGAAGAGTTGGACATGACTGAGTGACTGAGTAACAACAAATGTGTGTATTTACTTATATATATTTTTATTGAGGTATAATTGATTTATAATATTAGTTTCCTATGTACAATACAGTTATTCAAAATTTTTATAGATTATACTTCATTTATACTTATAAAATATTGACTATATTCTCTGTACTGTACAATATATCCTTGCAACTTACTTATTTTATACATAGCACTTTGTACCCCTATCCTGCCCCTCCCCTCCTCCTTCTATCCCTGGTAATCACAAGTTTGTTCTCTGTATCTGTGAGTCTGCTTCTTTTGTATTCACTAATTGTTTGTATTTTTTAGGTTCACATTATAGGGGACTGGAATGCAAAAGTAGAAAGTCAAGAAACACCTGGGATAACAGGCAAATTTGGCCTTGGAGTACAGAATGAAGCAGGGCAAAGGCTAATAGATTCTGCCAAGAGAATGCACTGGTCATAGCAAACACCCTCTTCCAACAACACAAGAGAAGACTCTATACATGAATGTCACCAGATGGTCAACACCGAAATCAGATTGATTATATTCTTTGCAACCAAAGATGGAGAAGCTCTATACAGTCAGCAATAACAAGACTGGGAGCTGACTGTGGCTTAGATCATGAACTCCTTATTGCCAAATTCAGACTGAAATTTAAGAAAGTGAAGAAAACCACTAGACCATTCATGTATGACCTAAATCAAATACCTTATGACTATACAGTGGAAGTGAGAAACAGATTTAAGGGACTAGATCTGATAGATAGAGTGCCTGATGAACTATGGACAGAGGTTTGTGACATTGTACAGGAGACAGGAATCAAGACCATCCCCAAGGAAAAGAAATGCAAAAAAGTAAAATGGCTGTCTGAGGAGGCCTTACAAATAGCTGTGAAAACAAGGGAAGCTAAAAGCAAAGGAGAAAAGGAAAGATATACCCATTTGAATGTAGAGTTCCAAAGAATAGCAAGAAGAGATAAGAAAGCCTTCTTCAGCGATCAATGCAAAGAAATAGAGGAAGACAATAGAATGGCAACGACTAGAAATCTCTTCAAGAAAATTAGAGATACCAAGGGAACATTTCATGCAAAGATGGGCTCAATAAAGGACAGAAATCATAGGGACCTAACAGAAACAGAAGATATTAAGAAGAGGTGGCAAGAATACACAGAAGAACTGTACAAAAAATATCTTCATGACCCAGATAACCATGATGTTGTGATCACTCACCTAGAGCCAGATATCCTGGAATGTGAAGTCAAGCAGGCCTTAGGAGGCATTACTATGAACAAAGCTAGTGGAGGTGATGGAATTCCAGTTGAGCTATTTCAAATTCTGAAAGATAATGCTGTGAAACTGCTGCACTCAATATCCCAGCAAATTTGGAAAGCTCAGTAGTGGCCACAGGACTGGAAAAGGTCAGTTTTCATTCCAATCCCAAAGAAAGGCAATGCCAAAGAATGCTCAAACTACCGCACAATTGCAATCATCTCACACGCTAGTAAAGTGATGCTCAAAATTCTCCAAGACAGGCTTCAGCAATACACGAACCGTGAATTTCCAGATGTTCAAGCTGGTTTTAGAAAAGGCAGAGGAACCAGAGATCAAATGGCCAACATCAGCTGGATCATGGAAAAAGCAAGAGAGTTCCAGAAAAACATCTATTTCTGCTTTATTGACTATGCCAAAGCCTTTGACTGTGTAGATCACAATAAACTGTGGAAAATTCTAAAAGAGATGAGAATACCAGACCACCTGACCTGCCTCTTGAGAAATCTGTATGCAGGTCAGGAAGCAACAGTTAGAACTGGACATGGAACAACAGACTGGTTCCAAATAGGAAAAGGAGTATGTCAAGGCTGTATATTGTCACCCTGCTTATTTAACTTCTATGCAGAGTACATCATGAGAAACGCTGGACTGGAAGAAACACAAGCTGGAATCAAGATTGCCGGGAGAAATATCAATAACCTCAGATATGCAGATGACACCACCCTTATGGCAGAGAGTGAAGAGGAACTAAAAAGCCTCCTGATGAAAGTGAAAGAGGAGAGTGAAAAAGTTGGCTTAAAGCTCAACATTCAGAAAATGAAGATCATGGCATCCGGTCCCATCACTTCATAGGAAATAGATGGGGAAGCAATGGAAACAGTGTCAGACTTTATTTTTTTGGGCTCCAAACTCACTGCAGATGGTGACTGCAGCCATGAAATTAAAAGACGCTTACTCCTTGGAAGGAAAGTTATGACCAACCTAGACAGCATATTGAAAAGCAGAGACATTACTTTGCCAACAAAGGTCCGTCTAGTCAAGGCTATGGTTTTTCCTGTGGTCATGTATGAATGTGAGAGTTGGACTGTGAAGAAGGCTGAGTGCCGAAGAATTGATGCTTTTGAACTGTGATGTTGGAGAAGACTCTTGCGAGTCCCTTGGACTGCAAGGAGATCCAACAAGTCCATTAAAAGGAAATCAGTCCTGGGTGTTCTTTGGAGGGACTGATGCTGAAGCTGAAACTCCAATCCTTTGGCCACCTCATGCGAAGAGTTGACTCATTGGAAAAGACTCTGATGCTGGGAGGGATTGGGGGCAGGACGAGAAGTAGACGACAGAAGATGAGATGGCTGGATGGCATCGCCGACTTGATGGACATGTGTTTGGGTGAACTCTGGGAGTTGGTGATGGACAGGGAAGCCTGGCATGCTGCAGTTCATGGGGTCGCAAGGAGTTGGACATGACTGAGCAACTGAACTGAACTCCTTGGAATGAAAGTTATGACTAACCTAGACAGCATATTAAAAAGCAGAGACATTACTTTGTCAGCAAAGGTCCATCTAGTCAAGGCTATGGTTTTTCCAGTGGTCATGTATGGATGTGAGAGTTGGACTATAAAGAAAGGTGAACACTGAAGATTTGATGCTTTTGAACTGTGGTGTGGAGAACTCTTGAGAGTTCCTTGGACTGCAAGGAGATCCAACCAGTCCATCTTAAAAGAGATCAGTCCTGGGTGTTCATTGGAAGGACTGATGTTGAAGCTGAAACTCCAGTACTTTGACTACCTGATGCGAAGAGCCGACTCATTTGAAAAGACCCTGGTGCTGGGAAAGATTGATGGCAGGAGGAGAAAGGGACGACAGAGGATAAGATTGTTGGGTGGCATTACTGACTCAATAGACATGGGTTTGGGTGGACTCCGAAAGTTGGTGATGGACAGGGAGGCCTGGCGTGCTGCAGTTCATGGGGTCACAGAGAGTCGGACATGATGAGCGACTGAACTGATCTGATAAGTGATATGATACAGTATTTGTCTGACATATTTCACTAAGCATAATACCCTCTAGGTCCATCCATGTTATTGCAAATGGCAAAATTTCATTCTATTTGAAGGCTCATGAGTATTTCATTTGTGTGTGTTTATATATATATGTATATGTATGTATGTATTATGTGTGTGTGTGTATGTGTGTATACATATATATATATACTTTTTATGCAACCATTTGTGCTCCTGTTCGGTCATGTCTGACCCCATGGACTGTAGCCCACCCGGCTTCTCTGTCCACAGGGTTTTCCAGGCAAGAATACTGGAGTGGTTTTCCATTTCCTTGTCCAGAGGATCTTCCTGACTCAGGGATTGAACCCACGTCTGCTGCATTAGCAGGTGAATTTTTTACCCACTGAGCCACCTGGGAAGCCTATATTTGTGTGTGTGTGTGTGTGTATGTGTATTACACAATATATTGTGTAATATATTAATATATATACATAATAATATATTACATCTTCTTAATTCTTATTCATTTATCTGTTGATTGTTACTTAGCTTGCTTCTATATCTTAACTTTTATAAATAACACTGCTATGAACATTGGGGTGCACATATCTTTTTGAATTAGTGTTTTTGTTTTCTTCAGATATATACCCAGGAGTGGAATTGTTGGGTTATGTTAGTCCTATTTTTAGTTTCTTGAGGAACCTCCATAGCATTTTCTACAGTGACTACACCAACTTGCATTCCCACCAACAGTGTATTATGTATTTTCTCCACATCTTCACCAACATTTATTATTTGTGGTCTTTTTGATGATAGTCATTCTGACAGGTATGAGGTGATATTTCATTGTGGTTTTGGCTTGAATTTCTCTGATAACTAGTACTGTTGAGCATCTTTTCATGTGCTTGTTGGCCATCTGTGTCTTATTTCGAAAAGTATCTATTCAGGTTTTCTGCCCATTTTAAAATTGGGTCTTTTTTTGATATTGAAATGTATGGGCTGTTTACATATGTGGGATTATTACCCCCTTATTGGTCACATCGTTTGCAGTTATTTTCTCCCATTCAGTAGGTTGTCTTTTTGTTTTGTTAATGGTTTCCTTTGCTGTGCAAAAGCTTTTAAGCTTAGTGAGGTCCCATTTGTTTTTCTTTTATTTTCATTATTCTAGGAAGTAGGTCAAAAATGATCTTGCTGTGATTTAGGTCAAAGAGTGCTGGCTCACTGGTGGATGGGGCTGGAGCAAAAGGGATTCTGGGGCTAGTGCCTATGCACTGGTGGGTGGGGCCATGTCCAGGGGAGGCCGTGAGCTCAGGAGACTTAAGGCAGCCTGTCTGCTGGTAAGTGGGGCTGTGTTCCTGCTCAGTCAGTTGCTTGGCCTGAGGCATCCCAGTACTGTTACCTACAGCTAGGGAAGGGGAACTGGTTCCTGAGGTGAATAAACCAGGGGGAGGATTTCAGAATGGCTCTTGCCAGCACCAGACTCCAAGTGGCAGACTGAGCGCCCCAAAATGGCTGCTGTTGGTGTTTGTATCAGTTGCTTCTTGCCTCTCCAGGAGACTATAAGATAAGCATAGTCTACCTCAGGCTTCCTTCAAATTACTGCTTCTGCCCTAGGTCCTCAAGTATGTGAGATTTCATGTGAGTCTTGTAAGAGTGAAGTTTCTATTACCCATAGTCTTTTGGGTCTCCACTGGTCAAACTTTCCAGGATTTGTCATCCTGGTGCAGGGCCCCTAGGACCAAAGAGCCTGATATGGGGCCCTTGCTTCTTGGGAAAAACCTCTGCAGTTGTAATTACTCTCCCATTTGTGGATCACCCACCTGGAGGTATAGGATTTACTAAACCACAGCTGTGCTCCTTCTATCTGTCTCATTGTAGTTCCTTCCTAAACATTAGTTGTAGTAGACTTTTTTTGGTGGGTTCTGGTTGTTTTTTATTGATAAATATGCTGTGAATAGTTGTAATTTTGGTATGCCTGTGAGAGGAAGTTAGCTCCGGGTGTTTCTACTCTGCCATCTTGGGGATTCATTGTATGTGTGTGTATTTGTGTGTTTAAAACCATCATCTCTGCTAGCTTCAAGGTTAATCCAAATGCAGTCTCTCATCTTCAGTTATTTCCTATTCCTTAGCTGGAAGCCATCTCCCTTTCTTAAGTTGCTGTTAAGCAGCTAAGTCATGCCGACTCTTTGAGACCCCATGCACTGTAGCACAACATCATCTTCTGTCCTCTGCTGTCTCCCAGAATTTGCTCAGACCACGGATGGAGGAGCCTGGTGGGCTGCAGTCCATGGGGTCGCGAAGAGTCGGACATGACTGAGCGACTTCACTTTCACGTTTCACTTTCATGCACTGGAGAAGGAAATGGCAACCCACTCCAGTGTTCTTGCCTGCAGAATCCCAGGGACAGAGGAGCCTGGTGGGCTGCTGTCTATGGGGTCACACAGAGTCGGACACGACTGACGCGACTTAGCAGCAGCAGCAGCAGCATGTTGACTGAGTAGGTGATGCTATCTAACTATTTCATCCTCTGTTGCCCCCTTCTCCTTTTGCCTTCAGTCTTTCCCAGCATCAGGGTCTTTTCCAGGGAGCTGACTCTTTTCATCAGATGGCCAAAGTATTGGAGATTTAGCTTCAGCATCAGTCCTTCCAGTGAATATTCAGGGCTGATTTCCTTTAGAATTGCCTGGTTTGATCTTGCTGTCTAAGGGACTCTTAAGAGTTTTTTCCAGCACCACAAATCAAAAGCATCAGTTCTTGGGTGCTCAGCCTTCTTTATGGTCCAACTCTCTGTATATGACTAGTGGAAATATCATAGCTTTGACTATGTGGACCTTTGTCCGCAAATTGATGTCTTTGCTTTTTAATACACTGTCAAGGTTTGTCATAGCTTTCCTTCCAAAGAGCAAGTGTCTTAATTTCATGGCTGCAGTCACCATCCATAGTGATTTTGGAACCCGAGAAAATAAAATCTGTCACTGCTTCCACTTTTCCCCCTTCTGTTTGCCATGAAGTAATGGCAGCAGCAATGGACTGGATGCCATGATCTTAGTTTTTTGAATGTTGAGTTTCAAGTCAGCTTTTTCACCCTCCTCTTTCACTCTCATCAAGAGGCTGGAATCAAGATTGCTGGGAGAAATAGCAACAACCTCAGATATGCAGCTGATATTGCACTAATGGCAGGTGAAGAGGAACTAAAGAGCCTTTTGATGAGGCTTGAAAAGCTGGCTTGAAATTTTAATTGTACTTTTCTCTTTGGCATTTATATGGTTATTTTTATATTTTAATTCATAATTCTCCATATTTCTGTTTCTGATGACAAATTTCTTATCTGAGCCATCTTTCTCCCTTTTTCAATTTTTAAAAAAAAATTATTGATTTTAATTGGAGGATAATTACTTTACAATGTTGTGATGGTTTTTGCAATACATCAGTATGAATCAGCCGTAGGTATACCTGTGTCCCCTCTATCTTGAATCTTCCTTGCACTTCCCTTCCCATCTCATCCCTCCTGGTTGTCACAGAGCACCAGCTTTGGGTGCCTTGCATCGTACATCAGACTCACACTGGTTATCTATTATACATTTGGTAACGTTTATGTTTCAGTGACATTCTCTCAAATCATCTCACCCTCTCCCTTCTCCCACTGAGTCCGAAAGTCTGCTCTTTACATCTGTGTCTCCTTTGCTGCCCTGCACGTAGGATTATTGGTACCATCTTTCTAGATTTCACATATATGCATTAATATATGGTATTTGTCCTTCTCTTTCTGACTTACTTCACTCTGTTTAATAGGCTCTAGGTTCATCCACCTCATTAGAATTGACTCAAATGCATTCCTTTTTATAGCTGGATAATATTCCATTGTGTGTATGTACCACAAATTCCTTATCCATTCATTTGCTGATAGACATCTAGGTTGTTTCCATGTCCTAGCTATTGTAAATAGTGCTGCAGTGAACACTCAGGTACATGTGTTTTTTCCAGTTCTGGTTTCCTCAGGGTATATGCCCAGTGGGATTGCTTTGTCATGTGGTAGTTTTATTCATACTTTTTTAAGGAATCTCCATACTCTTCTCCATAGTGGTTGTATCAGTTTACATTCCCACCAGCAGTGTAAGAGGGTTCCTTTTCTCCACACCCTCTCCGCATTTATTATTTGTAGACTTTTTGATGATGGCCATTCTGAGATGATACCTTATTATGGTTTTGATTTGCATTTCTCTTATAATGAGTGATGTTGACCATCTTTTCATGTGTTTATTAGCCATCTGTATGTCTTCTTTGGAGAAATTTCTGTTTAGGTCTTTTCCCTACTCTTTGATTGGGTTGTTCGTTTTTTCTGGTATTGAGCTGCATGAACTACTTGTATATTTTGGAGATTGGTTCTTTGTCAATTGTTTTCTTAACTATTATTTTCTCCCTTTCTGAGGGCTATCTTTTCACCTTGCTTATAGATTCCTTCGTTGTCCAAAAGATTTTAAGTTTAATTAGGCCCTATTTTTAATTTTTATTTCCATTACTCTAGGAGGTGGGTCACAGAGGATCTTGCTGTGATTTATGTCAGAGAGTGTTCTGCCTATGTTTTCCTCTAAGAGCTTTATAGTTTCTGGTCTTACATTTAGCCTTTAATCCATTTTGAGTTTTTTTGTGTGTATGGTGTTAGAAAGTGTTCTAATTTCATTCTTTTACATGTAGTTTTCTCTTTTCTTAATACAATATCCTACATCTAGTAGGATGTTAATTGACACTGGATGACTGAATAAGTGGATGGATGCATGAGTTGACACACTGTTGACTGTGTCCCCAGATCCTTCTCAGTTCTTTAATGCTACCCTATCTGAAGTTCTCAGGAAGACAAGACAGCCAGCCAGGCAAATGGGTGCTGTTTATTTCTAGCTGGAAATTTTGCCTAAATTCTTAGGTTTTCTACTCTATTGAGGTAAGACAGACAAAGCAGAGCCATCAAGGATTCTCTCTCCCATTCTCCCCTAGTGCCAAAGACGGACAGGCTGAGTGTAGTGCCTCACCACGTGCTCTTTCTTCTTCTGGCCCCTCACTCAGAGCTCTCTCCCTAAAGAAGGAGGAGTCTTTAATCTCGATTTTAGTGAGCCTCAGCCAGAAAGGGGAAAGAGAACTCATCTTGATAAACTATCACTTTGTTGTTTACAACAAAGGCTCCAACCTTGGTGAGATAATTCTTGACTTTGGGCACATGATTATATTTGTGTGTGTGTGTGTGTTTGCATGTGTTTTGACACGGAGAGTGATACAATATAGTTTTAAAGTTCTTTAGTACATTATTTATGGTTTTCAAAGAACATTAGTATACATCTTTTATATACATTATACACATGTATAAGCCACAGAAACTCCTTTGGATGGTTGCCTGAGCTGCCCATTGCCCAATCTTATTCTTAGTCCAAAACAACCTTCAGGGTAAAAGCTGTCATCTGTTTCATTATACAGTGGACATGTGGGAATACTGTGATGCCTGAAGCTTTTTAGCTGAAAGAGACTTTGGGCCAAATCCATTCCTGGGGCATTCATGTGTAGATCCTATATATGTGGCCCATACTGAGTAACCTGTTTACAATTTCTTTGTAAAAAATAGAAAGCATATGGGAGCCAGTTGTCTTTTGCCTTTTTCATTTGGAAAGGCACATGGTAACTAGCTCTTTGGATTTACTGATATAGGTTAGCTGAAATAGTAATATACAAATGTGGCATGGTAGTTCTGCTCATGGCCAGTGCTGTGTTTATTTATTTATTTTTTGTAACTTTTCTCAATTCACATTAATTACTGTTGCTTGTATATTATTTATTCAGAAAAAAAGGCCTTAAGAAGTTATTTTGTAAAATGACTTTGATGTACAATTTATTAAAATTTTTAAGGTAACTTTGTTTTAGGGCATTAAGAGTAATTCTAATTCAAGAAAAATCTGATATCTGAGAAACTCATCTATTTGCTTAAAAGATAATGAGGCACCAGTTAGCTGTGAATTTAATTATCTCAAGAACATTACTAGGCGCTAGTTGCAGGCCTCCAATAGCAAGTTAGCTATTCCAGAATCAATATCTAGGTAGTTGGTTAATCAACCAAATTGTAATCTGGTGGTTTAGTCTTTCTAATATTTAGGAAGTACTAATTCCCATTATGTAACTCATCGAACAATTCTCTAGCTGACTGATAAATCAGTCACAGAATATCAAAAATATCTTTAAATGTGCTTTTTTTTTAAAAAAAAATTAGAGGCTTGTGAAGTAATGCAAGATCTAAAGCAATAGTCAAGTCATAGGAATTGGGTTAGAGCCTGCTATTTTATTACCTCTTTCGGAAAAAAAGAGCAAATCTAATGACAAAGAGCAAACTGGAAGATCATGAAACAAATTCTTACAGTTTCCTGTCTGCTAATAGCCATCAAGGGCAAATTTATTTTCTGGGCTTTAATTATTCCATTGAAAATAACAATCAGTGCAAGAAAGAATAAACAACTAGGGTAATATATAATTATTAAACTCTGTCCCAAAGATAATCAACTTGGTTTCTTTATCTTGAATAAACCAAATGTTAGAATAGTATTTTGGGCTACCTCAGAATACAGAAAAGGTCTTCAACAGGAAAGCAATTAAGCTAATGTCTGAAAGTATTTGTTAATATGTTGTGTTAAACAGGTACAGTTACTGCTGTCTAAATGTTTACCTAAAATGAATGAAACAGATGCAAATAAGCAATGGAACAGAAATAGCGTCCGTCTAGTCAAGGCTATGGTTTTTCCAGTGGTCATGTATGGATGTGAGAGTTGGACTGTGAAGAAAGCTGAGTGCCGAAGAATTGATGTTTTTGAACTGTGGTGTTGGAGAAGACTCTTGAGAGTCCCTTGGACTGCAAGGAGATCCAACCAGTCCATTCTAGGGGAGATCAGCCCTGGGATTTCTTTGGAGGGAATGATGCTGAAGCTGAAACTCCAGTACTTTGGCCACCTCATGCGAAGAGTTGACTCATTGGAAAAGACTCTGATGCTGGGAGGGATTGGTGGCAGGAGGAGAAGTGGACGGCGAGGATGAGATGGTTGGATGGCATCACCGACTCGATGGACATGCGTTTGAGTGAACTCTGGGAGTTGGTGATGGACAGGGAGGCCTGGCGTGCTGCGATTCATGGGGTTGCAAAGAGTCGGACACGACTGAGCAACTGAACTGAACTGAACTGAAGCTGAACAGAGTTTTGTATTTTAAAAATGGAAATGAGTCTGATTTATAGACATGTAATGAAAATGTAAAAATAAGGAGTTGAGAAAACCACCCCCTCTCTAGTTGGATTAAGAAGGCTGGACTTTTATATATTTACTCTGGAAAAATATTTTCAAGGTCCTCTTATTGTATAACTTTCATTTTTTTGTGGGAAGAGGGGTAAGTGTATATACCTCCCCACACAATTATATGTCATATATATAATTTCTGTATAAACATACATATTGAAATATATATTAAAACTAGACTATAAACTGTGTTGCAGAGATTCCCTGCCTTTACTTATGTTTATATGTAAATATGTGTGTTCTGCTGAAACTATAGACATTTCCTTGGTGAAAATCTCCTTCATTCTTTACTCACTTGATACTTTTTTTTCACTCTGACAATTGCCACTTGGGGTAGAATAGATTCTGATCTAACACAGAGGAGGGGTATACCAGATTTTATCTCATTCCAATTTTTTCAGAGGCTACAAAAGGTTAGCAAAAGACAGTAACCTGAAGTATGGTGTCAGAATTCATTAATTCATCTAGGGTGAGCTGGCTCTTTGATAATAATCCATGTTGGCTGTACCTGGAAACAAAGTGACCACTCTGTAGAACACTTGGAAATGATCTGCTGGTCTGGCAGACTTCCAGAACAATCCTTCAAGGACAGAGCTTGGTTCTCCTTATCACTCTGGTGATATGGAACACCCAGATTCTAGGGTTCAAAGAAGGTAATGGATGAATGGATATTTGCTACCTGAGAAAAGAAACGTAGGAAACCACTTTCTCGGACAATTCTTACTCCTCAAAAGGAAGACAATGTGTGGCGATAGACAATGTTCTAGTCTGCACTTTATTATGAAGAAGTCCCTTTCTGGAACATTTGCTTAGTTAGAAGCTCACTATTGGTGAGCTTCAGATGGTAATATGCCTGCAATGTAGGAGACCCGGGTTAAGTCCCTGGGTCGGGAAGATCCCTGGAGGAGGGCATGGTAACCCACTCCAGTATTCTTGCCTGGAGAATCCCATGGACAGAGGAGCCTGGTGGGCTACAGTCCATGGGATCGCGAAGAGTTGGACGTGACTGAGCAGCTAACACTTTCATGCTTTCACTATTGTTGTTTTGCATTTCTACTCAGAGATGAAAATGAAATTTATACCTCAGCTAATGGTTTGGCATATCATTTGACTGTATTTGGGTTGTCTTTTTCCTTAATGATGAAAAGCCTGGACCTTCTTGACTCATCGCCTTTTACTTTTCCCTTGTTCACTATGCTCCAGCCACTTGGGCATTCTTTCTGTTGCTTGAACAACCAAATTTGTTTCTACATTAGGTCCTTGGGATTTGCTATTTTCTCTTTCTGAAACACTCTGCCCTAGATCCACAAAAGGTGGCTGTTTTTTTGGCATTCTTGCCTTTGCTCACATAGTACCTCCTCATATCACCTGGTCTGAATTTGCCTCCTCCCCATGTTCTACCAGTCATTCTCTATCATATTATCCTATTTTAAAAATCACTTTCTATAATTAACTTGCTTGTCTCTTTGATTACATGTTTGCTGGCTGTCTCTTGTCTGGTACAGGGTGCCCATCCTGCACACATCTGTTTCTTCAATGCCTGGAATAGTGAATGGCATACAGCGTTTTTCAGTAAATATCAATGATTAGAGTGAACTTTAATTTACTTTTCCATCCAGCTTCATTGAGTAATAATTAACATTTATGTAATTGTGTAAGACTTACATTGTGTAAGACTAAACTGAATTTTAGATTCACCAGTAGGTTCCAGCTGGAGGAGGACACAGCAACCCACTTCAGTATTCTTGCCTGGAGAATTCCGTAGACAGAGGAGCCTGGTGGGCTATAGTATATAGGGTTGCAAAGAGCTGGACATGAATGAAGTGACTTAGCACACACATGCATAGGTTCCAGAGTTCATCTCTTCTGAAGAAACTTGCTTTCTTATAGCTAGAGAGTTCCTTTTAAGCATTCCAGATTAAAATACTGGTGGTGGAATAAATGAAACAGTTCTGGCTGATTTTCAGTAATGTTGAGGATGGTTCTTGAAAGGGTAGGAGAGAGATAAAAGAAATAAAACTGTATTTAAGTATGAGGTATCATGGATTTTCTTATTCCTACCTTCCTGGCTGACTTAGGACAGATGTTTGTTAGAATTGAAACTGTGTTGTATATTCCCAAGATGTTTGGTCTTTTCTTTTATCATGAGTGGGCCTTTGTGTTGGGAAGGAACTGTAAGACTTCCTGCTTACTCCATCTTAGACATCTGTTAGTCAAACAGACATTTCTCCATAGACTTCAAATGACTACTTTCTTCTTCTATGAACGGAAATATGCTGACTATAAGAGGGCCAAGAACAAAAAAATTTTCCATCGGATATCCTTATAAGGAAAACATGAGACATGTGCTTATAATGTGCAAACAGCTATTACTCTGAAAAAGAATTATTAACATGTATTAACTTTGATAAAAATAAAAACTAAATCATTTCCATTGATATAAACCATTTGTTTTTCAACTGGGATATTCATAAACTTCAATTATAAAATTAATGACAGATGCACAAGAAGTTATATATCTGGCTTCCACATGCACGCTCTGGAGTTAGCTTTTAAATGCCCATTTAAAAGCTCTCCTTTTTTTTTTTAAGGGCTGAAGTAATTTAGAAATTATGAGCTTATTGTTTTTACCTGTGCTATTTAATAATAATGTAGATAATTCACTTAATCTGAACTGTTTAACTTCTGCATATTCACTTGTTCATCTTATACCTATTCCAAAGTATTTAATTTCCTTAATAGTGCCAGGGTTAAGATTATGAACCACCCTTTTGTGAAGAATCAGGGAGGAGCTTCTCCTTCCCGAAGAGCATGTCTTCATGAGCAATGAAATTTCCTGAAGATGTGCGAAGTGAAAAAGAGCGATACTTCTATTTAATGTTTTAGGCTTTTTTGTTATAAAAAACTTTAAATTACTTTGAAAATAATGTGAAATATCTTTAACTTTATTTATCTTCATTCAGTTAAATGAGACTTTTTGGGGAAAGAACCTTAAAACTGAGAGTCCAACCAAAAGGAAAGACAATCAAAGGCAGCAGGAGTCATGCCTTCTTTTAGATAGGACACACTGCAGGACAGCACTGAGGCATGTGGAGAAGAACTGTAAAACTCACCTTGCAATGTAATGAGGGATTTTTGTGCCTCTATCTTATGAGCCTTCGGAGAAGGCAAGGGCAACCCACTCCAGTACTCTTGCCTGGAAAATCCCACGAACGGAGGAGCCTGGTAACTGGCTGCAGTCCATGGGGTCACTAAGAGTCGGACACAACTGAGTGACTTCACTTTCACTTTTCACTTTTCACTTTCATGCATTGGAGAAGGAAATGGCAACCCACTCCAGTGTTCTTGCCTGGAGAATCCCAGGGACAGTGGAGCCTAGTGGGCTGCCGTCTATGGGGTCGCACAGTCGGACACAACTGAAGCGACTTAGCAGCAGCAGCAGCAGCAGCTTATGAGCCTTTGGGGATGTATGGATAAGAGAAAATTATTTATGAAATTAGGTTTTCAAGGATAGGGATTTACCACCTGAAAATTTCCAGGAAAATATGAATACCCATGGGTAAGTCAGCTTATTCTATGACTCCCTGAAGTTATGTGCAGAATTTGATGTGCATGTAGCTTTATGCTCTCATTTTTCATTGTTGATAAGGGGAATGGTCAGTAGCTTTTGTTTGGTTCTCAGAGGGTGTGTGACTCAAAAAAAGTGAAGACTTATGGCAACAGCGCTAGGCCAGCATTCCCAAACTGTTGGGACTTAATGGACTATATGATGTCATTAAGTCCACATGTGGTTAGATAAGTTTGGGAAACATTGTTTAATGTATCTCACCTGTTAGAGATTCATAAAACATTAACTTATTAAAGGCTCTAATATATCCTTCAGTAAATAAGCTTGTTTTGCTTTATTTAACCTAGTATTTTTATTTGACATGAAAACTGTTTTTGTAAAATACATGTAAACATCCCATGAGCACTAGAGTTCCATGCAATGAAGTTTGAGAACTGTTGATCCAACATGTGTTTCCCAGATTCCCTGCCACTCAATATTAAGAGCTCTACTTCAGGGTCTGTTGTTAAAAAATTCTTTCTTGTGTATTCTAAGATGAGACTTAACTGATTAGAACAGTCATACAATTTGAGGGTTGGGAAGCCACATAATTGGAGGTCTCTGTGTAAATACAGGTCATCTAATTAATCCTTCATTGGATACTTAAACTATCTCCATGAACATTACATAAAATGGTGTTTCCATGATTTTGCAATCCCTTCCCTAATAGAGCATTCACTAACTATGAGGCTATCACATCATTTCTAGGCTGTTGCATCTCTGATCTGGTTCTTTCTCCTGTAAATGTATCTGTCTTCAAAATGATAGTTCATCTGGCATTTGAAGAGAGGCAGCAGCAGCTGATCTTCTTCAAGTCTGCTTCTCTGGAAGAGTAGTCACAGTTCCTTCCACTGTTCCTCATGGCTTGGGGCCCCTCACGTCCTTGGTACTGATGTTTGGTTTCTCCTTTCCTAAGCTTCACACAAGGCATTCTGCCCACCCAGACTGCCTTGCCAAGGTGATTGGAACATTTCATTGAAAGGGTGTATCCTCTTCCATCCCCCTTTCAAGAAAATTCACACATACATATTTCCATCTGGTATCTGTTGCCACAGCCACATGTTCTCTGAAAATGAGCCCAGCCACCCACAACTGGGTTGTAGAACTGCTTTTGAATTACTTAACCCTGCCAGCCGTGGTTGATGGACTGGGGATGGAGCTCTGACTTCATCTGGGCCAACTGAATGATCTGCCCTGATGATTGAAGTTGGACCTATTCTGTCCTGGTACCAGAGGTTTGTGTGATCAGGAACTATTGGGGCAACCAAATGTATGGAGAAGCTGAGAAACAACTGTAAGAGAGAATGAGTCAGATGGGCAGGGAGAAGCAGAAGTGTGCATGTGTGTGGTGAGGATGGCAAGGGTGGGTGTGAAGAATAGCCGTTTCCCATCCTCTGTTTCTTATAAGGATCTCCTACTTTTAGGTTCACCAAACACTCTTGATTCTTTTCAATAAATTCTCCTTTTTTGCTTGTGCAAAAATGTGGATTTCTACTGTTTATAATTAAAAGATCCTTGACAAAAAGAAACTCTTGAGATGTTGGAAGAAATGAATGGCATGCAAGGACGAATTAGATTATTGCAGAGTACTAACCTGTCTCCTTCCATTCAGCACCTTATCCCACCTTCACTCAATTTACTAATTTGTTCTACTCTCCTGCCTCCGCTTATGCTGTTTTCTCTTCTCCTGTGCCATCCTTTGCCCTTTCATCTATCTTAATTCTACTTCTCGTTTAAGGATATAATTATTCCTCTTTTCTGAAGGTTTCCCTGACCACTCTGCTAATATGTGTTGAATAAGAAGAGCTAATCTGATTAAAGGAGTAAGTAATGGTTCCAAAAGTAAAGATGAAAATATTATAGACATTTTTTTAGCTAGGTAAGAAGAAGAATTGGTAACTCAATGGCAAAGAGTAAATAGAGGATTGTTCTATGAACTGAAAATGGAGAATGATGGCTTCAGCAGAGTCAAGTCAGTGAGGCAGGACTTGCATCAGGAACAACAGTCTTGGATCTTAGAAATAATTTCTCAGTCTTTTTGGGATTCATTTCTAGAGCAGTTTTTCAAAAGATTGTGGGTTTTCTTGTAGAGGTTTAAAATAGCAAACATTTTGTTGGACCCTTCTAAATAAGTGACCTCTTAAGAAGGGCTCTTTGTAGCTTTTGGAATCTCTTCATTAGCACTTGGTGCATAGAAGATGTTTAATAAACATTTGTTGAATAAGGAAGGGAACGAATGAATACACTTTCATCTGTGCAGTTCAACTGCTAGACAAGAAAAAGGCTGCAATTCGTTTTGAAGAAATGCCTTATCTAGTGGTTAGAAAAGAAGCCAAATATAATCTGACATGTATAGAAATGCACACAATTCTTTAATTTCCAGAGTTAGGCAACTAAAGTAGTTTTAGAGTTGATATAGGGACAAGCAGGTCTGATACTTAAATGCATGAGCCACTAAAAACAGCCACCACATTCCTGAATTGTTGTGCTCCTTGGCTGGGGAACCAGCATTCCAAAATCCCCAGAACACATCTCCGCCATTGGCCAGGGAGTCAGAGTCTCTGCTCTCCACTGTGGTATCATATTTTAAAGGGGGAATGAAGTGACTACCTATTTATCTTTCTAGCTTATTTGGGGCCACCAACACAGAGCATAGAGCAGGCACATCTGAGGATTAGCAAGAATCCAGCTCTGTCACCAGCTCTCTTAAAGAGAGTCTAACAAGGAAATGGAAGTTCACTTCCGTTCATCAGTTTAGAGATGCTTTATCTACAGAAAGTGAGAGGAAAATGGCAACAACAACAAAGCCTCCTTTGGAGTATTAAGGGGTATGTACCCCAGAGTTGAGGGGAAAATGCTAGCCAAGAACCCCAGCCTAAGGTTCTCAGATCCCAAACCCCCACCTGTGGGCAGGAGAGAACCAGCATTACTGGATAGTGTGATCAGATCATCTGGTGGGAGCAGGATGCCAAAGACTGTGGATGTCTAACCACCCCACTTCCATTCTTATGGGTACAGATTGAGAGCCATGTTTCAATTAAATTCTCAGTGGTTGAATACCCTATATGAGATAAGCAACAGATTCAGACAGTTAGGCCCACAGACTAAGTTGATTTTTATGAGAGAGAGGATTTTTTTCCATCTCAATTGATGTGTACACTTAGTTGTTTGAACTATGTTAAATCCTGGCAAGGCAATTGAGATACACAGTTGAATGATTTATATGTGACTTGGGAAAGGAGACGATTACAAAGCTATTTCTAGTCTTCACTTACAAAATGAACTTTTTTCCTTTTACTCCTTTCACTCAAAGGTACTCTGGTCTGAGCAATGATTCCAACTTCCAAAGTGGTGATAGGGAGTCAGGATGATTAAAGCTTTCCCTTTTGAATTCTTTGCAGACCCGGCTCAGATTCCATAGGCCTTCCCAGCCTTTTTCTGTATGAATTCAGTTTTCAACCTCTCTTCAGTTTGCATTGTGGTCTTTACTGTTGTCATCCTAGGACTTTTTGTTCTCCTTCCTGTTTGAAAAAAATCTGAATTTCCATTAATCCTAATGAGAAACTTTAGCTTTAATGGTATAAAACAATGATTCTTATGCTTCTCTGGTTAGAGTTGTATTTAATTTTGTCAACTGAAATACATTCAAAGTACAATCTGGCTCTTAGTTAGGTCAAGTGCATGAAATTAATCAGATACCAAAGAGGAGGTTGATGCCCAGACACAGCAGGAACACTCCTGGACAATTGAGAAAGGAAAAAAAACCCATTCCAAGATGATTTATCAAGGGAACATATGGGGAGTGTAAAGCGGTGAGGACTAAGGGAGGATTGAATGTCAAAGATAATGTCAGTTATCCACAAAAAATATGTAAATGATAAATGTTTTTTTGTTGTTGTTCTGTTTTGTTCTACTTTTTTGTTTGAAGAGTGAGGACTTCTTCCTATGGATCATCTCTCCAATGTCATGAAAACCTCATGTTTAAGGCTATAAGTTCAGTTCAGTCACTCAGTAATGTCTGACTCTTTGTGACCCCATGGACTGCGATACGCCAGGCTTCCCTGTCCATCACCAACTCCTGGAGCTTGCTCAGACTCATGTGCATTGAGTCAGTGATGACATCCAACCGTCTCATCCTCTGTCATCCCCTTCTCCTCCTTCCTGCTTTCAAGCTTTCCCAGCATCAGGATCTTTTCCAGTAAATCAGTTCTTCACATCAGGTGGCCAAAGTATTGGAGCTTCAGCTTCAGCCTCAGTCCTTCCAATGAAATTCAGGACTGATTTCCTTAAGCATTGACTGGTTTGATCTCCTTGCAGTCCAAGGGCTCTCCAGAGTCTTCTCCAACACTACAGTTCAAACGCATCAGTTCTTTGATGCTCAGCTTTCTTTATGGTCCAACTCTCACAGGTATACATGACTACTGGAAAAACCATAGCTTTGACTAGGTGGACCTTTGTTGGCAAAGTAGTTTCTGCTTTTTAATATGCTGTCTAGGTTTGTCATAGCTTTCCTTCAAAGGAGCAAGTGTCTTTTAATTTCATGGCTGCAGTCACCATTTATAGTGATTTTGGAGCCAAAGAAAATAAAGTCTGTCACTGTTTCCACTGTTTCCCCATCCATTTGCCATGAAGTGATAATATTGGATGCCATGATCTTAGTTTTTTGAATGTTGAGTTTTTAGTCAGCTTTTTCACCCTCCTCTTTCTCTTTCATCAAGAGGCTGTTTAGTTCTTCTTCGCTTTCTGCCATAAGGGTGGTGTCATCTGCATACCTGAGGTTATTGATATTTCTCCCGGCAATCTTGATTCCAGCTTGTGCTTCATCCAGCCTGGCATTTCTCATGATGTACTCTTCATATAAGTTAAATAAGCAGGGTGACAATAAACAGCCTTGATGTATTCCTTTCCCAGTTTGGAACCAGTTCATTGTTCCATGTCTGGTTCTAACTGTTGCTTCTTGACCTGCATACAGGTTTCTCAGGAGGCAGGTCAGGTGGTCTGGTATTCCCATCTTTTTCAGAATTTTCCACAGTTTGTTGTGATCCACACAAAGGCTTTGGTATAGTCAATAAAGCAGAAATAAATGTTTTTCTGGAACTCTCTTGCTTTTTTTCTATGATCCAACAGATGCTGGCAATTTGATCTTGGATTCCTCTGCGTTTTCTGAATCCAGCTTGAATATCTGCAAGTTCTTGGTTTGTTGAAGTCAGTCTGTTGAGAAACCAAGCACCACACTTGGACAGTTGGAGAACTCAGGTTTATTACACCGGCGGGCCCAGAGGAGTTAACACTTCCATCTCTGAGCCCTGAAGAAGGGAGTTGCAGAGTTTTTATAGACAGTGCATGACACCAGATTTTAGTGGGCAGTGCTGACTGTTATAGGCTAGTTCCAACTAGGGTTTTCTTCAAGGAGGGTGGGGGGAACAGCTCCGGAACAGTGGTTAGGACACAGAAGTGGGGGAGGCCTGACCTTTACACAAACAAACATGGTTAAACAGGATTATAAGGGCTGGGTAATTGACAAGGGTGAGGCAAGTTTCTGAAGAAGGAAATGGCAACCTACTCCAGTGTTCTTGCCTGGGAAGTTTCATGAACTGAGGAGCCTGTCAGGCTATAGTCTATGGGGTGGCAAAGAGACAGGTATGACAGTTACTGAGCAGGAGGTAAGTTTCAGCTCCTAGGATTGTTATAAGCTCCTATTCCATCCCCCCAACCTATGTAACTTACATTACTTTGCATGGAGCTATTTGAGCTGCAGAAGCAGAACAAGCATGAGGTTATTTCTAGCTGGGTGCAAGCTTTAAATTTTCCTCTTCAGATTCATTTACTGTTGAAGCCTCACTTAGAGAATTTTGAGCATTACTTTGCTCATGTGTGAGATGAGTGCAGTTGTGCAGTAGTTTGAACATTCTTTGGCATTGCCTTTCTTTGGGATTCTGGAGAAGGAAATGGCAACCCACTCCAGTACTCTTGCCTGGAAAATTCCATGGATGGAGAAGCCTGGTAGGCTACAGTCCATAAAGAGTCAGACATGACTGAGTGACTTCACTTTCTTTGGAACTGGAATGAAAACTGACATTTTCCAGTCCTGTGACCACTGTGGAGTTTTCCAAATTTGCTGTCATATTGAGTGCAGCACTTTCACAGCATCATCTTTCAGGATCTGAAATAGCTCAACTGGAATTCTATCACCTCCACTAACTTTGTTCATAGTGATGCTTCCTAAGGCCCACTTGGCTTTTCACTCCAGGATGTCTGGCTCTAGATGAGTGATCACACCTTCGTGATTATCTGGGTCATTAAGATCTTTTTTGTATAGTTTTTCTGTGTATTCTTGCCACCTCTTCTTAATAATACCTTCTGTTAGGTCCATACTGTTTCTCTCCTTTTCTGTGCCCATCTTTGCATGAAATGTTCCCTTGGTATATCTAATTTTCTTGAAGAAATTTTTCCCATTGTTTTGTTTTCCTCTATTTCTTTGCATTGATCATTGAGGACGGCTTTCTTATCTCTCCTTGCTATTCTTTGGAACTCTGCATTAAGATGGGTATATCGTTCCTTTTCTCCTTTGCCTTTAGTTTCTAACTCCTTTGCCTATCTATAAGTAATGTCCCCATTTTGAAGAACCAAAATAGAGACTATATAAGCATGAGAGACTTTCAGAGTCACCTGATTGGTGGCTTTCTCTTTCTTTAAAAAGAATGTTATTTTGTGGTTATTTTCTTTGAGGCAAAATTGAAAATAAATTTTTTCCTTACAACCTGCAGAATTCCTAGTCTTATGAAGGCAGGAAAAATGTCTGTTTTGTTTGGAATTATACCATCAGGGCCTAGTATGATGCCTAGTCCATAGCATATCTTCTATATATATTTATTAAAAATAATGTCTAAATCAATAAGTTTCATAAAGCTGTAAACAGTTATAGATTAAAAACCACTGCAAATTTTTTATGGCTGGTTTCTGTTACGTATTTGGTAGATTCACTTCTATTTAGTGAATATATGTGATATCCACATTGGTTTTACTATATAGTCCTGAGAATTCATTGCAGAAATACCAGGAAAACCTAACCAACAGCTGTTTTTGTCATTTCAAAAGATTCTCTTTATTGAAAAATGTGTGGTACTATTTCTTTGAACTGAGAAGTTAATCCACTTCTACCTATGATAATTCTAAGGGTCAATCTGTAATATCTGGTTACATGAAATGAAGAGAGTTTGGATATTGATCAAAAAGTAAGTAATATGGAAACCACTAGATTTTACCTCCAGTTTTATAATAACCTTCATGGAGTTTATTTTGACACCAAGTTTGAGAAAAAAGCTTTTTTATTTCTGATAGATTAGTGCTCCATTGTGTGAAGTGTAAACATTGTCTTTCTAGCAAGGTTTTGTAAGTAGATACTGATTTTGAATAATTCTTTGAAAATATTTCTGGATAGTAAATGTATCTTATCTATTTACTGAAAGACTGATGAATAATGAATATAAAACACTTAAAATCAGAGAATGCACTGATTGGCATCTAATGTTGTCAGAAGACAGGGAGCTTTTTAAATCAAATTTATATGCTTAATATAAGTGGCAGAGGAAAAACCTTGCTTAAGTCTCATTAACTTCTAAAATTGAGGCTAGTCACTTCTGTTAATTCAGTAGCAGTAAATATCAAGAATTAGTAATATTATGTTCCAAAGACAACCTGGCTATGTTTAGCAAAGTAATTCCTAAAAGGAAAGTTGGATGAAAAATTAAAGTGCCGTAACTTAGCCTCAAATGAAACCCATAAAGCCTTGACCAGTACTTTAGCTCACTTTTACTCATAACTCTTATTATTAATGCCATTGCAGTTATAAGTGTGGGGCTGCTTGCTAGATACAGGGGTTTGCAATAAGGGCTGACCTTTAGGAGTGCAACATGCTAATAAGAGCACATCTCACAGTTCTCTGCATGTAGAGCTGTAATGCCAAACTATTATATAAGGGACAGATTTTTCTTTCAAGATAAAGATAAACCAGCTCAAAACCATACCTAGGCACATAGGAGAAGAATACTGCATGCTGATGGGGCCATGCCATTCTTACCAGTATCCAGGATTGCCTAGCATCCCAGTTCAGGTTTGAATTCAGGTTCAGGTGGAAGAAGTAGAATTCACAATGATAAGGGATCAGACAAAATAGACATGAACCATCATTCTGTTTGTATACTTCTGGAAAAAATGTAGCTACATGCACTGGAGGCAAAAGAAAATGAATGTAGCACTGTTAAGCTCTCAAGTCAGATTTTTATAATTCATTTCCATTACTGGCAATTACTGAGATTATTTACTTAGAAATATTTCCCTTTGAGGGCTTCACCAGTGGCTCAGCAGTAAAGAGGTAAAGAATCTGCTTGCAATGCAGGAGATGCAGGAGACGCAGGTTCAGTTCCTGCGTTGGGAAGGTTTCCTGGAGGAGGGCATGGCAACCCACCCCAGCATTCTTGCATAGAGAATCGCATGGACAGAGAAGCTTGGTGGGCTACAGTCCAAAGGGTCGCAAAGAGTTGGACACAACGGAAGTAACTGAGTATACATGCATGCACGCACATTCCCCTTTGAAATAGGTTTCTTTTCAGCAAAGGTCAGAAATCAGTAACACTAGATTATTTTTTATGAGGTAGTTGGTGATGTGGAGTATTGCTTTCTTGATCCTTTACATTTTTAAGCATCTTTTTCTACCTGTGATTCCAAGTTGGGCTTTTATTAAAAGTGGATCATATATAGGGCCCCTGATTTCCTGTGATTCCCTGACCACAGAAATAGCCACAAAAGTGTACTCTGCAGGGCTAGAACCCATAGCCATGACTTCTTCCTACAAAACAATCCTCTTCCAAATTAGGGGGAGCCAGTGTTTATTTAGAAATAGCAGTCAAAATGTAAAGTGACACACATTTGACAAGGGCATGGGATTTGGTACCTAGAATTCATTATTTTTCCCGTTAATGGGATTTGTACAAAGCACTTACCCTACCCTCTTTTGCCCACACAGCACTGCCTCTGCCTAGACCAGCTCTGAACACTTTCATTAGTCTGAGACTGATAATTAAAACTCAAAGCCAATATCCTTTGAGCACATAGGCATGGTAAAAATGGCTCTCCTGAGCAGTAGCTTAGGAAAATAAATGCTTATTGTATTTAAATTGTTTCTGTTTTTCAAAATTTATTTGTTTTTCCTACCACCCTATTGCAGACTTGCTAATCCCCAGCACTTCTACTTTCCCGTAATGGACAATCATAAATTTCCAGAAAAGTAAGGGTCCATGGGTCTGAAGCACAGTGACATTGTTTGTTCAAGATATTTGGAGACATTGCTAAATGCATGACAAAACACAGTTTATGGCCTTCATTTGGCATTGATTTGTGCTGCAAAGCTCAGAGTATCATTTCCTCCAGAAGGTTTTGCATTTTTAATGAGAGAAAATATTATCTACAACAGAGTTCTTGAAAAACTCGATAAAGTTAAATTGTTGAAAACACAAACCTTTCAAAATAAAGCAGCTTAAAAATATTATTTTAAATTCTTTCTTGTAAATGGAGCCTTCAAAGTGATCTTTTCAAGGAGTATTCCTTACAACAGTCACTGGTGGTGTACCCTGGGGGACACAAACTGACTTGAAGTACCGGCGGGTGTTATCAATACATACTTTACAAGAAACTGGTGGCAAGAAACATTATTTCCCAGTGTGTATGCTGCAGCTGGGCCTGAGTCAGAACTTTTCCAGTGACCTTAGAGCCTCAGAATAGGTGAAAAGGGATGAATAATCCAGATTTCCAACGAAGATAGCTTCACTCAAGTGTGAACAGACGAGTAGACTCATTATGACCAATAAAAAGATGGTATAATGTTTCAGGAAATCCACTGCAAATGAATTAGAATAAAGAAAAAGAATTAGAATGAAAAAATTAAAAAAGCAAGTCAGTTTCTCAGATAAGAAGAGAAATAGCCCGTTACCTATAGGGATGTGTATGTGTGTGCTCAGTTGCTCAGTCATGTCCAACTCTTTGTCACCCCATGGACTTGTATCTTGCCAGGCTCCTCTGTCCATGGGATTTTCCAGGCGAGAATACTGGAGTGGGTTGCCATTTCCTCCTCCAGGGGATCTTTCTGACCCAGGGGTTAAACCCATGTCTTCGGTATCTCCTGCATCGGCAGGCAGATTATTTACCACTGAGTCACCTGGGAAGCCCACCCATTGGAATGAAAAGGGTGAAACAAAGGGGAAAACTGGAGGGGCCTAGCAACCCTCCAAAGGTCACATGTCCTCCACAATATTGACTTCCCTTACTCAGATCCTTCCTTTGCTAGGAGAAACAAAATAAAGCTAAGGAACAAAGCTGTTCGGTAGGCCCAGCCCAAATGTTTAGTCAGCTTTGAAAGAAAAATTATTATAGGTGACGTTGGCCCAGTCTGTCACTGGCTTGTCTGCAGGCTCCATAAACCACGTTCCCGCTTATACCCCAGAATTTCTCATTCTGTGAGTTTAAAGTGGTGGGGAGAGTCGCACAGTTGGCAATTCTGACAAATACCCAGGTGATATGATGCTGCTTATGTGATACCATTGTTTGAGAATCATTGTTCTAGCATAAATTATTAGCTTTGAGATCCAGGAAATAGAAGCACATGAGTTAAAGGTAATCTTGTGATAGTTGTGGATTTATTTTCATGTAGGTGTCTGCCCCTGCAAAATACAATAGTGAAGGCATTTACTTGGATAATCCAGGCTTAGAAGACTCCATTAAAATATTTTCATTGAAATATTTTAAGTATAGGAGTTTTTCCCTAGGGGACTAGAAGGGGAATGTTTCTGTGATTTGCTTTACTGCCCTTTCTTGTTTTGCATAGGGAAGCAAGGTACTGTTTGCTCTAGTAATGACTTTAGTCTGATTTCCTGTTTGTACAAGGTCTGGAAAAAACTGTGTTAGGAAATGTAGAATGTGAATGGGCATGGGATTTTCTAGATAAGCAAGTTGCAAGAGACATTCTTTTCATATCATGTCAGTGAGAAAGGTCACAGGCAGTCTGATGATGAGTTTATGATGTGTTGTTACATCATAGCTGGATGAACCAAAGCAGTGCCTCCTATTTTCCTTCAGGCCAGGCTCTAACTAGGAGGGCCCTGGAAGAGCCTCAGAATCTCTAGGACTGATGTAGCCATTGCTAAGTGTCTTATCTCACAAAACTGCACAATGACAAGGGATCAAAATAATCCTAGTGTTAACTTAAACCAACTTTTGGTTAACTCCTAATCTATTTTGTCTGCATTTCCAATCTTTGTTTTTGTAGGCCTTCCTGTTTTTCTGTATCTTGTGTTTATCTTAGTTACAGTGTCAATGAGATTACAAGCAATTGACCCCAAACTTCTCAAATCGATAATTCTTTAAAGACAATTGCTCATCTGCAAAATAAAAACTCTGGTGAACACTCTTTGAAACTCACAGCCCAACATGAAAATTTCAGTCTAATGTTGGTGGCAAAAGGCAGCTTTTAGAGTCGTGTATTACATCTCCTAAAACAGACCGCCAAAGCAAGTACTTCTGATGGAGTGTCAGATGTTCAGTTTAATCACATGGAAAGCTACCTTTGTTGTGGGCAAGAGACGTCTTTGCAGTGATCATTGTTATTCTGATACTTTTTGAGTCCAATTTCTGACACTTGTATTTAAGAGTCTTGTGATCACAGGACCCTTTTTAATTGTAGAAATGGTGCAAAGCTCAGTATCACTGAGATTTCCCCAAACAAATTAAATACTCAGAATGAAGGCTTTGGACACAGCCAGCACTGACCCTACTTGTCTTTTCTACATATCTAGCTATGTCTAATGAACTTAACAATTCCAGGCCTTAGTCATATACTACCTCATCCTTAGGGTGTCTGCGTATTCATCTGGCTGAGTAAGGATCCGGTGCTCTCTTCTGCATTATTTTGCTGCTGGAAAACACAGGTCTTAGGGCCATTTGGAGGCCCACATTGAGAAGTAGAAGTTTCTCTTTGCCTATGGGAAATCTAGATGAGTGGACAATCAAAGGCAACCAGAGGACACATATGGAAGTAGCTCCAAAGTTGGACTCTGGTAAATTCAGAAAGTAGGAAAAAGTTTTCTGTTAGCATTTGCCCAGTTTCCCTTTTGGTGTACTCCTGTCTCTCTAAGATGTACCTAGTGCCCTAAAGCTGTGGTCTGGCTTTCCAGTTGGGCCTTGTAGATTTGCCTACAATGGAAAGTAAGAGTGTGATAAGATGACCATGATGGAGAGTATGTAAAATTGAAATGGTCACAGAGAACCACCCTGGAAGACAAGATCTATGAGGGGAAAGTCTTGTCTGTAGAGTTCACCTCATAATTCTTAGCACCTGACCCAGTGTGTGGCACATAGTAGGTGCTACACAAAATTTGTGGTTTTAGTGAATGAACATATAAAGTCAGGATGTATGGTTCAATACAAATGCCATTCAGCCAGGTACCTCTTATCCTAGTAGGCTATGAGTTCGAAAAGAGTAGATATCTAATGCAGATGACTTAGTGACTGGTAAGAGCTGCAGTGCCTCAGACAAGACCAGGAGGAACTCAGGAGACAGCCGCTGATGGAGAATGAGATGACTTAGGGCCTAAAGAAAGGAAAGCACATGTTTGTTGAATACCTGTTTTGCTAACTGCTTTACATACATTATCACTATTGCTTCTTGCAATAGTCTTGAGAAGTAAGTCTTAGACTGTGTGATGGTAAACTAAATTCAGACAGGCCAAGCTGTAGGCTAGGATTTATACTCAGATCTTTTGGATCCGAAGCTAATCTGGATTATATAAATTGGTAATGGAGAAAGGGTTGTGGCACCTCCTTTGTTAAAAGTTTGATTGTAACATGACATGAATTTATGATAACATCTCCCATGCCCCCAATATGACTCTACAGGACTTTATCCACACCTGTCCACAGCTCCCTGACTCAGTGTTTTAATTCCTAATGATAATCAAATCCCTTATGATTATGCAATGGAAGTGACAAATATATTCAAGGGATTAGATCTGATAGAGTGCCTGAAGAACTGTGGATGGAGGTTCGTGACATTGTACAGGAGGCAGTGATCAAGACAATCCCCAAGAAAAAGAAATGTAAAAAGGCAAAATGGTTGTCTGAGGAGGCCTTGCAAATAGCTGTGAAAAGAAGAGAAGCAAAAGACAAAGGAGAAAAGGAAAGATACACCCATTTGAATGTAGAGTTCCAAAGAACAGCAAGGAGAGATAAGAAAGCCTTCCTCAGTGATCAGTGCAAAGAAATAGAGGAAAACAATAGAATGGGGAAGACTAGAAATCTCTTCAAGAAAATTAGAGATACCAAGGGAACTTTTCATGCAAAGATGGGCACAATAAGGGACAGAAACAGTATGGCCCTAACAGAAACAGAAGATATTAAGAAGAGGTGGCAAGAATACACAGAAGAGCTATACAAAAAAGGTCTTTATGACCCAGATAATCATGATGGTGTGATCACTCACCTAGAGCCAGATATCCGGGAATGTGAAGTCAAGTGAGCCTTAAGAAGCATCACCATGAACAAAGCTAGTGGAGGTGATGGAATTCCAGTTGAGCTATTTCAAATCCTAAAGGATGATGCTGTGAAAGTGCACCACTCAGTATGGCAACAAATCTGGAAAACTCCGCTGTGGTCACGGGACTGGAAAAGGTCAATTTTCATTCCAATCCCAAAGAAAGGCAATGCCAAGGAATGCTCAAACTGCTGCACAACTGCATTCATCTCACATGCTAGCAAAGTAATGCTCAAAATTCTCCAAACCAGGCTTCAACACTACATGAATCATGAACTTCTAGATGTTCAAGCTGGACTTAGAAAGGCAGAGGAACCAGAGATCAAATTGCCAATATCCGCTGGATCATTGAAAAAGCGAGAGTTCCAGAAAACTGCTTTATTGACTGTGCCAAAGCCTTTGACTGTGTGGATCACAACAGACTGTGGATAATTCTGAAAGAGATGGGAATACCAGACTATCTGACCTGCTTCTTGAGAAATCTGTATGCAGGTCAAGAAGCAAGAGTTAGAACTGGACATGGAACAACAGACTGGTTCCAAATCAGGAAAGGAGTATGTCAGGGCTGTATATTGTCACCCTGCTTATTTAATTTCTGTACAGAGTACGTAGTGAGAAATGCTGGACTGGGTGAAGCACAAGCTGGAATCAAGATTGCTGGGAGAAATATCAATAACCTCAGATGTGCAGATGACACCACCCTTATGGCAGAAAGTGAAGAAGAACTAAATAAGCCTCTTGATGAAAGTGAAAGTGGAGAGTGAAAAAGTTGGCTTAAAACTCTACATTCAGAAAACAAAGATCATGGCATCTGGTCCCATCACTTCATGGCAAATAGATGGGGGAACAGAGGAAACAGTGGCAGACTTTATTTTGGGGGGCTCCAAAATCACTGCAGATGGTGACTGCAGCCATGAAATTAAAAGACGCTTGCTCCTTGGAAGAAAAGTTATGAACAACCTGGACAGCATATTAAAAAGCAGAGACATTACTTTGTCAACAAAGGTCTATCTAGTCAAAACTGTGGTTTTTCCAGTGGTCATGTATGGATGTGAGAGTTGGACCATAAAGAAAGCTGAGCACTGAAGAATTAATGCTTTTGAACTGTGGTGTTGGAGAAGACTCTTGAGAGTCCCTTGGACTGCAAGGAGATCCAACCAGTCCATCCTAAAGGCTATCAGTCCTGAATATTCATTGGAAGGACTGATGCTGAAGCTGAAACTCCAATACTTTGGCCACCTGATGTGAAGAACAGATTGAAGGCAGGAGAAGAAGGGGATGACAGAGGATGAGCTGGTTGGATGGTATCACCAACTCAATGGACATGAGTTTGAGTTGGTGATGGACAGGGAGGCCTGGCGTGCTGCAGTCCATGGGGTTGCAAAGAGTTGGACATGACTGAGCAACTAAACTGAATTGAACTGAATGATAATCAACTGACCCATCTAGAAGAGAATATAAAACAATCAGATATGAATGTGGCTTCTCATTATGACTGAAAATGGTACAAGATTGTTTTAGAAGTGAATGATTTAAGAAGACAGTGATCAGCGTTTTTGGGACAAGCAGGAGTAACCAACATTCACCTGCAATCTTCTTTCTTCTTTTGTCCTTCCATGAACATCTGTCCCCATTTCCTTGCCAAGATGAAATGCTTCTACTCTTTTTTCCTGTTGGTAAGCACAGGTTATTTGATTCTTTTGTCAGCTGAGTCATAGGTGACTGATGCATGTGAAATATTACATATATAAAAACTGTGCGAACATCTGCTGCCAAAGAAATGACACCTTATGGCAGTTAATGATAAAACATGATAAACTCTTTCTTCATTCATCTTGCCCTCTAACCAAACAAAGGCCACTAGCTTATGAATGAGGAGACTAAGTTCTGGAGCTGGCCTTTACTTTTACTATAGCTGTGCTGAATCAGTCACTGCAAAAGTTAATGGCTCGGTTGTGGCCAACTCTTTGCGACCATGGACTGTAGCCCTCTATTCATGGGATTCTCCAGGCAAGAATAGTGGAGTAGATAGCCATTCCCTTCTCCAGAGGATCTTCTCAACCCAGGGATCGAGCCCAGGTCTCCCACATTACAGGCAGATTCTTTATTATCTGAGCCACCAGGGAAGCTCCATGAGTCATTGCAAGGAACATGGTAAAGGTGAAGGATGTGTGGCAGAGCCTCACTCAGTTCTCCCTTCAACAGAGAAGCTGCTAGGAGGATCATCGTGAGCCAATAGCCTCTGCTACCACACCTTTACGACCTACTCTATCACTTGCTCATGCCAAATCCATGATGTTGCCAACCTATTCCCAGCCAAGGGCCAAAAATGCTAGGTGTATTCAAGCTGGGCTTTGAGTCAGGCTGTCTGGTACTGACTCTTCTGTCTTTGCTCTGGGGGTTCTCACTCACCTGGCCAAAATATCTCAGAGATGTGTTACATTCAATTTTAGGATTTTCCTATTCAATCCTCCTTCATTCCTTCTTTGCTTTCATAGTGTCTCACCTACTCCATGGTCTGAAGTTGTCCTCTGCTTGCCTCTTCTCACTCTCCCTTCTACTTTCCAGAGTCATTTCTCAATAAATCTCTTTCATGTCTAATTCTGTCTTGATGTCTGCTTCTTAGAGGATCTGAACTGACCGAGGATAAGGGGAAATTCATGGTTCCCAATTATAGCAAGTAGAGCTGAGACTCTCAGGGAAAGACATTTTATTCAAACAGCAATAGAGATAGTTTCTCAGATTCATACTAGTCCCTGAACTTGAACTGTCATTAGTACAGGCTAAGTGACTCTCATGCAGTACGTGTATCCAGTCAATCTCAATCCTAAAGAAAATCAATCCTGAATATTCATTGGAGGGACTGTTGTTGAAGCTGAAGCTCCAGGACTTTGGCTACCTGATGCGAAAAGCTGACTCCTTGGAAAAGACCCTGATGCTGGGAAAGATTGACGGCAAAAGGAGAAGGGGGCAGGAGAGGATGAGGTGGTTAGATAGCATCACCAACTCGATGAACATGAATCTGAGCAAACTCTGGGAGACAGTGGAGGACAGAGGAGCCTGGCATGCTATAGTATAGGGGGTCAGAAAGAGTCAGACATGACTTAGCAACTGAACAACAAGAAAAAAGTGACTCTCATTTGTAGAGGTCAGAATGACTCTAATCTATACTGTAGAGTTTTAGAATTCATGCCTAGTCAAACAATTATGGGACTAATTACATTTGTAAACTAAATAATTACATTATATGTAAAAGAATTAATGGAACTTCCAAAGGTGCCTAATGTAACAAAGATGTTGAGAGAACAGGACAGTTTTAAAAATTAGGTCTCCATATCCTTGACTTAATAAGTTCCTCTAGTCTCAAATGAATGAAAGGCCGCTTTCTAGTAATTTCTTCTGTTGTGGGGGAGAAAAGTCCTTGGGATGTTTAGGCCGAATACAAAGCTCTGCAAAGGGAGCCCTAAACGGCTTTGCCACACCTTGTCCCATGAGACTGGAAGTTTTCTTCTATTTTTTTCCCACTTATAGTTAAGATGGAGATTGAAGGAAAGTTTGTGTGCTCTCAAATTGTGGATTTTTACTGCAGGATGATCTGACTTAATTTCATTAGGGAACACCCAGCTGACAGAAGTTTTCTTTCAGGTTGGGGTTTTAGTCTGCTTGTGGCATTGTAGGCTTTTTCTAGTATGCATGTTCTTTAAGCCTCTACCCTTTAGCCAGTATCTCACGTTTTAGGTATTTGTTATAGCAGCACCCTTCTTAGCTGGATCTACTACAACAAAAGTAGTGTAGACTGGGTGGCTTATAAACAACAGAAATTTATTTCTTGCAGTTCTGGGGCCTGGGAATTCCAAGATGGAGGTGCTGGCAGATTCTGTATGTAGTGCAGGCCCCCTTCCTGCTTCCTGGTTCACTGATGACTGACTTCTCACTCTATTCTCACATGGGTAAAGAGGCAAGGGCACTCTTTGTCTTTTTGGTAAGGGCGCTGGTCTCATTCATGCCTTCATGATCTAATCAACTTTCAAATGCCCCACCTACAAACACCATCTCACTGGGTTTAGAATTTCAACATATGAATTACGGAGGGAGACACACTTTCAGTCTATAGCAGATGCAGATGGTCTATTTTCAATAAAGATGAATCTCTCAGATCTGGGGCATATTCTGAGAGTCATGTGGGGAGAGGGGGTGTGTTTGGGTATGTGGAGATGGGAGGGAAGTTTTCCCATTTCAGTAGTTAGACTTTCACTTAATCCTCTGTTTTCTGTATGGCACACCTTCTCTCAGCTTTGTCTGGTGTTCCTGAATCTGTGTTTCTCTGGTTCATTTCCTATAATAGCAGATGTGTAGAGAAAGTTCTCTGTTTTAGTTTTCTGCTCAGATAGGGAAGAGATTGCTGCTTGTAGTAAAGAATGGAAAAAGAGGACGTGTTTGTCTAATTTCGCCTTAAGGAAACTTCCAGTGAAATTTGTTGTCTACTTTCGATTTCGGAGACATTGCTATCACCCATTCCTTTTAAAGTTTTGTTACAGTTAAATCCCCTTCTATTCTCTGTGTTTATGCCTTCTCTCTCCCCTCACCTCCATTTTATATCAGGTTTAAAGTGGAATGGGAGGTAAATGCATGTGTTCATTCTTTCATGTTTAACTGTAAGGCCCCTCTGAGGAGCTCTGGAGGGTTTGCTTGGCAACAGTTATTCCTTTTGGTGGGGATGGGGAGTTGTAGAGAGGAGTAAGGTTTTAAACTCTATAAATTTTTGCAGGCTTTGGAGATCATACCTAACTCTATGATTTGACCCTGAAGAGAATGGAGAACCTCTAGAATCTGCAGAGTATGAGTAGAATTAACTCCAGACAGTTTAGATTTCAAAGCACTTAACCTTTTGTATTGTCACTGAGTTAGTTTTTTGAGTTGCTTAAGGTGAGATTACGTGGAATATATTATAGTAAAATGATTAAGAAGCTACCCTAAAAAAATTGGCTTTTTTTGGGTGTATAAAAATCTCCTGAAAATTCAGTTGTCCTTTAATAATTAGTATCTTACTGATCTAGTTGAGTTGGCAAATTGGTTACATGTGTGGGACTAATCAGGGCTTCCCAGGTGGTGCTAGTGGTAAAGAACTGGCCTGCCAGTTCAGGAGACATAAGAGACTCAGGTTTGATCGCTGGGTTGAAAAGATCCCCTGGAGGAGGGCATGGAACTGCATTCTAATATTCTTGCCTGGAGAATCCCTTGGACAGAGGAACCTGGTGGGCTGCAGTCCATAGGGTCACATAGAGTAGGCTATGACTGAAGTGACTTAGCAGGCAGACAAGAGATTAATTAAATAAGTGAAAAATATTGAGAATTAGGGATATATAGAGCAGGAAAGGTAGATTGAATCTTACGATGTTGGATTGGAATTGGCAATACAGGCATGAGTTCATCATGATTGATATACAGAGCTAAATATGTAGGTGCAAATCGATATGCACACTGCAGTAATGTGGAGAACTAAATTTCAGTGTAATTCTCTGGTATGTGTGTATGCTGTGTGCTGTGCTTAGTTGCTCAGCAGCTAACTTAGTCATGTCCAACTCTTTGCGACTCCATGGACTGTAGCCTGCCAGGCTTCTCTGTCCATGGGCATTCTCCAGGCAAGAATAGTAGAGTGGGTTGCCATGCCCTCCTCCAGAGGATCTTCTTAACCCAGGGATCGAACCCGGTCTCCCACATTGCAGGTGGATTCTTTACCATCTGAGTCACCAGGGAAGCCTGCATGTGTGTATATATACATATATTTGCTAGCTCTGTTTAATGAAAGGGCCTGGGAGCAGCAACACTGCAGTAGCTAAGGGATACCTTGGACCTGTCTTGGCTTTTTAAATACCATGCTCTGTTAGAAGCAACCAAGTCTCTTTGAGTGAATGGTTGATCACTCATCAGGCAGAGGAAATAAAAGAGTAGCTGGAAATGTTTTTTGACATCAGAAAGTAAAGAATGTTCAAGAAATACTGGGACATACAGAAAGGATATGGAAACTGGTTTGAAGTGGCTCTCACTGGCCAACTCTGGGATAATGTGAGCATCAAAATACAGATAATAATCGATTATAACTCATTAAGTAGAACGTGAATCTACATGTTACACTAACGAATAATGAATATATAGATAGGAAAAAAAAATCTTACAGTAGAATGGCAACTAATGTAGAAGGAATGACAGAATTAGAATCATACCATTTGGCAGCTATCATAATGATAGTCAACTCAGGCAAGAAGCATCAGTGGATGCTTGAAGTAGTAGATAAAATTTTGATGAGAGAGAGGATATTAGTGTCAGAGTATCTTCCCATAAAATAATTTTAAATTACAAAAGGAAAGAAAATAACTTCAAGTGGAGAATCCTGGGAAGGACCACCTTAATAACAAAGTTAATATCTCTAGTAATGAGACAATTTAAATCATGTACCAACCAACAGGATACAGCAAGATGAACATTTTTCTGATATATTCCTGCCAAAAATCATAACCTGATTCTAATCATGAAGAAACATGGGGAAAATTCATGCTAATTGATGGCCTATAGAAAAACTGGCCTTTGTTCTAAAATTGCAAGATCACGTAAGTCAAGGAACAGTAGAAAAATAGTCTCTATATTAAAGAAGACTAAACAGACATGATAATTAAATACCACATATAATCTTAGATTTATACTTTTGCTATAAAGCAGTGGTTTTCAAAGTGTGATCCCAGGACCAGAGCTTCAGCACCACCTGGGAACTTGGTTAGAAAAGCAAAACTTTGGATTCTATGCCTAATCCACTGAATCAAAAGCCCTAGGTTTGGGAGCCAGTAATCTATGTTTATAATGAGACTTTCCATTAATTCTGATGCATACTAGGTTTGAGATGCATTGGATAAAAGCAGATTGTTGGGGCACTTATTAAAACTGTAGAGCAGGTGAATGAAGGATATCAGTATTATTTTTCTGCTTTCATGTCACTGTAGGAACTACATACTAAATTTATTCTTATATAGTTCAAGAATAAAAAGTTCTTTATAATATATATGCAGCTTTTCTGTATGCTTTTAAAAATCTCACAAGTTGTAAAAATGGGAGGGGCTAAGCTATGTATTTATCATATTAGGAAAAAAGTCTGATTCATTCATTCCAACTGCCTTTATTTAATCAAATGTGGCACTAAATACAAAGGATATATATTCCATTACATGTATGGTTAAATCTGCTATGGAAAACAGTTTGTTCTCCAAAGAGCCATCTGTGTTTATTTTCAGGTTGAACCAACCCTAAGGTTGCTAACATTCTTTAAAACCATGTTGATGAATGACACAATCTCTGAATCACATCAAAGCCAATATGGTTTCTTTGGGGATTCCATATCAGTGGAAAAACATTTCTGCTGAATAGCATCTGCCTATCCATATGTAGAAAGAGTCAGTACACAAAACTGAAAAATAGTTATTTTCAAATAATTGACTAATGACATATACAGCCCTTCTTTCTCAGCTGCATTACTAATTGCCTGAATATGATCCATGATCTGACTTTTTTCCCCTTGCTGTAGTTCTTTGCAAGACTTTCCATTATACACAATTAAAACACAGCAAGAGCAAAATATAGCCTGAGACAAGTACGTATGTTGGATTAGATTCAAATATGCAGGGTTTTATCTAGAAGGAAAAATCCTTTTAGAGTTAGAAAGGAAGTGAATCAGGCCCATGGACCTTGGCTAACTGACCAATACACAAACATTAGTGGTTGGTGGTTGTTTTTCTACTTTTGGTTGTCTACTTTGAAGCCATTGTACAACATCCAAATTCCCAACTCTCTTCTTCCTGGCATTTTGGTGGTCACCCATTTGTTCTGAGACTGTGAATGGAGAGTTCTCTTCCAACTAAAAAGTGTTCCTTCCCCAGCCATAATCCTTTAGAAGAACTGAATCTGATCAGTTATGTCACAACTGAAGAAGACTACATTTGTTTTAATGGAGTTTATGTAGAACATCCTGCTGCTAATGTCAGCACACAGATTGGGCAAGTTCCACCAAAATAACTTTCAGACTATTTGTACTCAATTAAATGTTTATTTAAAATTTCCTTTTGGTTTTTACTGTTGTAAATGTATTGTTCATTTTTCACATACCAGGCACTGTTGTTTAGTCTCAAGGGCATTACTTGTTACAAATTTAACAACTGTGACATATTAAGAACAACATTTAGGGAAGAAATTAGGGTTGAGAGGATGTGACCAGATGTTTCCGTGGTGTTTAGCCAAAATGTCACTTAAATGCCAACAAGATTTTAAAAGGAATTTTTCCCCAAAGTCTCTTTACCCACTTGACTGATCCCAAAAGATGTTGCTATCACAGTTGTACTAGAAAATCCATTTAATTTTCTTTTTCATCACAGTTCTATTGAGGATACTTAAAGTCTTTTCACTGTCATTTTTTTTCTTTTATAATTTTACTATGACAATAAAGATAATTATGCTATGTCACATGCTACCTTTGTGACTCAAATTTTCTTATGACTGAAATAGGGATGCTGGTACCTACCTTTTATGATTATTGTGGAAAATTAAGTGAAGTAATTTATGTGACACTCTTAGCCCAGGACCTGGCACATAATGACACATTGAATAGTGTTATTATTATTACAAACAGTGCTCATTATTGATATAAGCAAAAACCCCCAATGAGTGCCCTGCTGCTAAATTTTTTTTAAAAGAAAGGTTATCTTTTCCTTAAGTTTCAGTCTTCTATTGAGATTGTCAAGTCATAATAGGAAAAAGATCCCATAAAGAGGCAACTTCAAAAGAAAAGTCATTGTTATTTTTAGTTAAATCTGGTGGTAATTAGATTAGACCTCTCTTAGCTGATTTCTAAACTCAAGAGCATTTAGAGAAGAAGCATGCAGGTAAATACAAGAAAACAAAGAGGTTGTATGCACCCAAGCAGAGGATTCTGGGTTTGCTCTCCTTCTGTGGGTGTTCTGTTAGTGTTGGAGGGTTAATAGAGCTTTAGACTGGGCCCCTAGAGTTTTCATGATATATAAAAATATAAAAGCCAGTGAAGCAAATGCTGTACAACAGAGGTTTTTCAGGGAAAAGGGATAAGCTTGATCCAAAAATATTTTGGAGGGTGGAGACATTCCAAGCATACCATTCCATGACTATGCCAATGGAATGTGGGCACAGCACAGGAACAATGTCCAAAGCTGGAGAGCTTTAGAGGATCAGGGAAATTCTAAGTGAAAAACACAAAGCAGTGAAGAACATCACTGTCTGCTCCCCACCAAGTCTCCCTGTTTACAGACTGAATTGTGAATTCTGAGTGAATTTTATGTCTGTGAACTATGGATTCCAAAATTTGGTGCCAAATAATTATAGATACATTTTGCAAATGTACAGTTCACTCTAGTCTTTCTCTGTTTCTCTCACATACACACACATACAAATTGAATTGGAAGGAGAGATTGTTGAGTAAGTTCCAGTTGTTATTTAAATCCCAAACTGGAAATAACATTTTCTTTCTTTCCATTATCTTTGACTCAAAGTGAGTAAAGCTACCATAATGGAAATTTATCAATTTAAAACATAAGCATTTATATGGACTGCTTTTCCATATTAATTCTGGAAAGGAAGTAATTTCTAGACATGGAGGAACATATCCTTTCCTGTTCTCAAATTCCTTGTATAAAGTTTATATTTTTGCTGTAATGAGTGTAGATTTTTTTCATCAGTGTTTGTGATCCTTCAAGACATGAGAAGATTTTGTTTTGGGGGGTATTTTATTCTTTTTTTTTAAATTGAAGTACAGTTGATTTACAGGATTATGTTAATTACTGCTGTATAGCAAAGTGATTCAGATCTATATCTATCTATCTATCTATCTATCTATCTAGATATATACACATTTCTTTCTTTACATTCTTTTCCATTATGGTTTATCATTCAGTTCAGTTCAGCCACTCAGTCGTGTCTGATCTTTGTGACCCCATGGACTGCAGCATGCCAGGCCTCCCTGTCTATCACCAACTCCTGGAGCTTACTTAAACTCATGTCCATTGAGTCGGTGACACCATCCAACCAGCTCATCCTCTGTCATCCCCTTCTCCTCCTGCCTTCAGTCTTTCCCAGCATCAGGGTCTTTTCCAGTGAGACAGTTCTTCACATCAGGTGGCCAAAGTATTGGAGTTTCAGCTTCAGCATCAGTCCTTCCAATGAATATTCAGGACTGATAGCCTTTAGGATGGACTGGTTGGATCTCCTTACAGTCCAAGGGACTCTCAAGAGTCCTATCCAACACCACAATTCAAAAGCATCAATTATTCGGTGCTCAGCTTTCTTTATAGTCCCAACTCTCACATCCATGCATGACTACTGGAAAACCATAGTTTTGACTAGACAAACCTTTGTTGGCAAAGTAATGTCTCTGCTTTTTAATATGCTGTCTAGGTTGGTCATAACTTTTCTTCCAAGGAGCAAGCGTCTTTTAATTTCATGGCTGCAGTCACCATCTGCAGTAATTTTGGAGCCCCCAATATAAAATCTGTCACTGTTTCCATTGTTTCCCCATATATTTGCCATGAAGTGATCGGACTGATGCCATGATCTTAGTTTTCTGAATGTAGAGTTTTAAGCCAACTTTTTCATTCTCCTCTTTCATTTTCATCAAGAGGCTCTTTAGTTCTTTGATTTCTGCCATAAGGGTGGTGTCATTTTTATATCTGATGTTATTGATATTTCTCCCAGCAATCTTGATTCCAGCTTGTGATTCATCCAGCCCAGTGTTTCTCATGATGTACTCTGCATAAAAGTTAAATAATCAGGGTGACAATATACAGGCTTGACGTACTCCTTTCCTGATTTGGGGTCAGTCTGTTGTTCCACGTTATTTTAATTGTTGCATCATAGGAAATTGAATATAGTTCTCTGTGCTCTACAGTGGGACCTTGCTGTTTACCCATTCTGTATGTAAAAGCTTACATCTGCTAACCCCAAACTCCCATTGCATCCCTCCCCCAACCCCTTCCCCTTGTCAACCCCAAGTCTGTTCTTTATGTACATGATTCTGTTTTGTAGATAATAGGTTCATTTGTGTCATAGTTTAGATTCCATGTATAGGTGATATCATATAGTATTTGTTTTTTTCTTTCTGACTTACTTCATTTAGTATGGTAATCTCTAGTTGTATCCATTTTGCTGCAAATAGCATTATTTCTTTTTAATGGCTGAGTAGTATTCCATTGTATATATGTACTACGTCTTAGGTTGTTTCCATGTCTTGGCTATTGTGAATAGTGCTACTATGAACATAGGGGTGCATGTATCTTTTTGAATTTTAGGTTTGTCTGGATGTATGCCAGTAGTCTGAATTTGGCAATAAGGAGTTCATGATCTGAGGGAAAACACCCTGATGCTGGGAGGGATTGGGAGCAGGAGGAGAACGGGATGACAGAAGATGAGATGGCTGGATGGCATCACTGGCTCAATGGACATGAGTTTGGGTGAACTCTGGGAGTTGGTGATGGACAGGGAGGCCTGGCATGCTACGATTCATGGGGTCGCAAAGAGTCGGACACCACTGAGCAACTGAACTGAACTCAACTGTACTGATGCCCAGTAGTGGGATTGCTGGATCATATGGTAATTCTATGTTTAGTTTTCTAAGAAACCTCCATAGTGTTTTCCACAGTGGCTGCACCAACTTACATTCCCACACACAGTGTAGGAGGGTTCCCTTTTCTCCATACCCTCTCCAGCATTTGTTATTTGTAGACTTTTTAATGTTGGCCGTTCCAACTGGTGTGAGGTGGTACCTCATTGTAGTTTTGATTGCATTTCAAGACATAAAAAAATTATAATTTGATAAACCTCCATCATTCTCAAGAACTATGTTAGCCCATAGTTTGTGGGTTTAGTTGTATTTGTTTGTAGTAGTTTGTCTTTGTTCTTCTTTGTAGATGAACTGAGCAAATGAGGAGACACATTTGGATGTCCAAAAAGGACTGAAGATTTTTCAATATAAAGTTTGGTCAAATGTCTTTCAAAAAATACTTTGCAGACTGTTCTACTAAAGAGGCATACCCCCACCCCTTTTATAACCTAATAATCTGTTTAACAGAAGAAGAGCAGTGCAGTTTATGGCAAAGAACTGTTCAAGAGGTTGCTTGGAGGTGGGATGGCTTAAGTGTTTCTCAATGGTGGGGCACAGCTCACCTCTATCAGAATGCCCTGGAGAGCTTTAGAAACTTCACATTCCTAGGCTCCAGTCCATCGCTACTGAGTCTGGGTGGGGACCCAGAAGCTGCATATTTAGTGAGCTTTGTAGGTGATTCTTTTGCATCTTCAAATGTAGGTGATCTCTTCAAAGAGGATATTAGTGGTTATGTCATAAAACCCAGTAGTGCCTTCTGCGCTGGTACTTTTCTAGCTTTGAAGAAAGGGTCAGTGGTACATTGCCTTTGAAAAATTCCAGTCTGAGCCAAAGAGCAAAGCTTTTTCCCTCTTCTCAATGTTTGCTCTTAACTCTATTTTCCTTCATGGGCTCAGTTGACCAGCCTTCCTCATGGAGAATAAGAATAGTATTTGGAGTTGACCAGCTCCCCAAACCTTGTTTTTCTTATTTTTGGTTCTTGTTTGTTCCTAATATCACTGCATTGCTGATAGGTGACCATGATCTGCATTTTTAGGTGAGAAAAGGAACACATACTAGCAGCTGAGTCTCCTGACAGTCACTACGTATGAAGTAGATCCCAGTCTCTGACAACACCTTCTATTGGGAGTGGTCTTAAACTTGTGTACATGTTGGAACTATCTGGGAAAGTTTAAAACTCCTAATGCCTAGGTCATACCCTTGGCCAATGTCATTAGAACCTCTGAAGTAGGACCCAGGCATCAGTACTTTAATAAGCTCCCTTGGTGATGTGAAAGTCACTCAGTCGTGTCCGACTCTTTGCGACCCATGGACTGCACAGTCCATGGAATTCTGCAGGCCAGAATACTGGAGTGTGGGTAGCCGTTCCCTTCTCCAAGGGATCTTCCCAACCCAGGGATTGAACTCAGGTCTCCCGCATTGCAGGTGGATTCTTTACCAGCTGAGCCACCAGGGAAGCCCCATGTCAGGGTACAAATTAGACCAAGAACCACGATTCTGGGGAGATCTGTATAAAGTGCACTGAGGCCTTTAGAGCACCTGAGGCTGATCATCAACATTTTTCTTTACAGATGAAACCTTTTCTATTTGCGGCACATCCTAAAGGGAAGAGAAAAGTTAGGAGATATTTCTTACAGAAATCTCATCCTGTAATAGAATTTAAACATTTCTTCAGAGTGTTCAGCCACCATTGCAAAAGCTCCAGTGCATGTGCACAGTCCCCCCCACCCCCGAGTGTGCCCTACCAAGTGCACCCATGGGATACCCACACCAGCCTTCACTTGTTTGTTTCAAGATAATCTGTGAGATTTATCAGTTTTTGGCTCTTTGCTGTCTTCTCAAGAGCCAGTAACAGATCTCCAGTGAGCTGAAACAGGGAAAGTTGTTTTAAACCATTGACTGCTTAATAAATTAGCACTGGACGTCTCTTAGCCTAATTTATCTTTGAAAGCCAGTTTCCCAGGGTATCAGAGCAATACCACAAGAAAAATTATTTCCATTAAACACCACAAAAATGTCTTTCCTGTGATACTTCACTGAAAGGGTGACATGTACGAGATTCTCAGTCACAAAACAGGAAAGAAATGTTTGAAAGTTAAATTAAAAAGTAAAGCACAGTTAAGATTTTATTGAGCTTAAACCCCATTCCTACCCCCTAAACATATAAATCTGTTCTGTGTTCTTTGTCTCCCACTCAGATGGGTGATAAATTTTGGATGCTGAATTCTTATGTCTCTAAAAATAACGTTTACCTAAAGTGAAGTGCAACATCTGGGTCCATTGAAGGAGCATGAAGTGGCCTTTCAGGTTAATTATTTGTGTGGCCAGGTTAGGTTTCTCAGCCCTGAAAATGATACGGGTTTTGTTTCTCTTGGCCCCTGCCCACCACAGGTAAAGAATCCTGTCCCAGTGACTTTCCCATAGACCTGCTCCTTCATGCAGAATGTAGCCATCAATGCCCTGACATTGAAGAAATGGAATATTTTCCATCTGCTGCCTTAGCTGAAGGTCTCTTGGTTGTGCGGTTAGAAATAGGTTGAAGAGAGTCCCCGCAACACCCCCCACCTCCCACCCCTGCTGCCAGTGCTGTCATAATGGATGCCATCAGAAGAAGTCATGGTTCTCTAGTATTCTTAAAGGAATGTTTCTCTCCGCTGTCCCCATCAAAGGGCATGTCTACTTGTTTACTCCAGAAAGTGGATTGAGATGGTCCATATGTATCTTTAAACACTGTCTGAGTATGCTGGCATTAGATTGATCATACTGAGAACTCTTCATCCCCTGTATAACACTCAAGTCCATCTTCCAAAACAGGCTAATACCATGGAGAAAGAAGCCTTATGAAGGAATGTGCCAAGAGCAACCAGCTGTCCAGGGTGATCCTGCGAAATTATGGTCTTTCTTTCCTTTTCTAAATGGATAACATCACAGTCTTGAAATAAAATTTTAAAATCTCTGAATCTTTGTGTAAATTTGAGTCCAAACATTTTTATCCACAACATAAATTTTTCCGGGCACTGACTCAAGACCTGGGAGTTATCTTTTCATTTTTCCCCCTTTCCCTACCAAGTTATGTTTGTTATTTCTTCTCTTCTTTTCCATTTTCTTGGCCACTACCTCACTGTAAGTCTTATTGCTTCATCTTTGTCTATTATAAAAGACTCCCAAACTCATCCACAAACTTTTAACCTTTCAAAATTAAAGGCCATTCTATATACCACCACCAGAGCAAGCTTCTTGGATTATTGTTGGCTCAAATCACTTTTTTGTTTAAACTTTTGTAATGATTCTCCCATTGACTACTGAATAAAATCATGGCAATTTATCCTGGTGTTCAGGATCTTTTAAAATTTGCTTTCAAATTATGCCTCCTATGTTCCAGCCAAACGACACCTCCATAGACCTTCATTTTTTAAACTCATCTTTCTCTTGCTTACTTCTGACTCATGTCATCTGGACTGTCACTTCCTCTCATCTGTCCTTGATGAAATCTTGTTTATCCTTCAAATCCAACTCAGAGGCTCCCTCTTTCTTTCATAAAACCTTTTATGGCCACTTTATTCAGAATTTTTCTTTGTTTTCCTGTCTTCAAGCATTTGATTAGGGCTACTCTCAGGGCCCCTAACAGGCATTGTGTTGTGTCGTACTGTAGTTATTTGGGTACCTAGTTTAGCTGTCTCAATGGGTTTCAATTTATGGAAGGCATAAACATGCCTTGTACATATTAGATGATGAATGAGTAACTGAAAAGAATCAGTTAAATGCTATCTCCTTCCTTTACTTATCCTTATACTGAAAAAGTGTAGTCTAGAGGACAGGCCCTGGAGAAATCTCTAGTATGTCTAGTTTGAAGATAGTCATTGCGCCTAAGGAAGTAGATTCATGGTGAGGAGACCTTGGCACATCTGAATGGAGACTAGTTTCCAGGGATCATCTGTGTATTCAGAGGCTTATCTGACTGAACAGATCCTCCCAGATCTTTGGAATGTCAGGGATGCAAGGAGGCAGAGGTGTGAGCCTTTTAAGTCATAAAATATGTATTTTAAAAAGTTTAACCAGAGATTGCATAACTTTTTGAAATTTTGAGGCTCAAAGCTGGCAAGTATGTGGTGCAGATGGCTTAGAAACTGCTGAGTGGGTTCACCTTTGGCATGCTTTCTCTGGAAACCTGGCTACAAGACTTCGGCAGATCATAAGTTTACAGGCTGAAAGGCAAAAGAACTTAAAAAAACACTTCAAAGGATTAAAATGGTGCAACAAATACCCAGTCCTGGTCAGCCTGTTTGCATCACACCATGGCTTAATACCCAAGAATAGTAGACCCTTAAAAATAAACTCCTCTTTATTTGAATTATTTTTGCAAACAAAGATTCTGGGTGTGAGCCATCACATTTTGTACATATTGTTATGTATAATTGTTTATACATAATAATGGTGTAAATCTGATTCTCTGTTTCTCTTATTTGCCATAGTATTATGACTGTTAACATTAATAAAGTGAAGAACTCATTTAAAGAGCAGAAGTGAAGGTGAGTTTACTGAATAATACCACACCCCCCTCCCAATTTTTCCCTTTCTTTAATAGCAGGTGTTGAGATCTGAACTTGCTGATAACTTACGTGTATTATCTCTTCGTTTCACTTTGCTTTGGTACTGTACTGTACTCTGTTGTAGCCAGGTTTTTGTGACCCTTTGGACTGTAGCTCTCTGGATTGGTCTGTGCATGGGATTTTTCAGGCAAGAATACTCAAGTGGGTTGCCATTTCCTCCTCCAGGGGATTTTTGCAACCCAGGGATCAAACCCGTGTCTTCTGTGTCTCCTGCATTGCAGGCAGATTCTATAATGCTGAGCCATCAGAGCTTAGAGATATTCTCAGTTTTTTTGACTTGTAACATGAAAGTAATAGTAATTTTAAATATCCCATGCGATTATAATGAGGATTAAACTACAAACATGAAGAGTATATTTAGAAAGTACTTAGTACCTTCTGAAGCACCGTCCACATGTTTGTGTGTTTTAGGTGTGTATGTTATTCAGATAAAGCAGTTGATTACTCTGTGGCCTATATTTAATCCATTGAGCCATACTCCTCTGCAGATCATTTTAAGTTTGAATGGATAGATTAGATATGCAGCCAGATGGATGCATGATGAATGTATGTATATATATTCTATTTTAAATATACATAATTAACAATTATACTTAACCAGATAATAAACAATTTAGAAGTAAATCCAAAGGAGGAGATTAGCTTGAATGGATTTTACAAATACTGTTTTTGTGGTTTCAAACATAATTTTAGATTCTTTCAATACTTTAAAAAATGTTCTCTAATGCAATGCTTTCTAAAAGCCCATAGACCCTTGCTGGTACATAACTATTTTTTTCCCAGTAGCAATGAGAATAAGCCTATAGACTAGTTCATTACTTTTTTTCTTCCTAAAAGTTTCTTAGTTTCTATTCTGGCACAAGTTCTTTAAGTTCTCATGAACTGGCAAGTCGACTGATAGTACAGTATAGTACAGCAACAGTACAGTAATATTATCATCAACTGTAGTAGCACAGTTCTCATGATAGGTTTACTATTCGTTTATTCATTCAGCAGACATTTATTGAGCAACATATTAGTTAACATAATAGTAGAAGTTATAACCAGTAAGTCCTGAAGTTAATGTAATAGAAACTCATTTTTCTATTTCATAGTCTGTGCAGTTGTTCTTGGTCTGGTGCTCTTCTATAGCTTTTTGGGAAAATGGCTCTTTCCATTTTGTGGTGCACTTTTTTATATTCTGCAAAGTCCTCTTCGTTTAGCTAACTATGGAAAAAGTGATGGTGGGGAAGGCATAGCCCTTTATTTGTCATTTCAAGAGTGACATGTATCGCTTCTACTCACATTTTCTTGTGACAGATGCCCTCACTTACTCCCAGGCAGAGGGACTGGAAAATATATCCCTGGCTTTGTGGATACTTCCAAGCATTAACATTTCATTAGGAAAGAGGAGCAAAAAATTTCAGTGGTCACCCAAGCCAGTGTTTCTCAAACTATCTGAGGTGAAGGACAGCTCTGTTTTTAAAAATGTTAAATCTATCACAGCCTGATACTTGGGGGGAAAAAAACCCGTAAAAATAAATTACTGGAAAAGTAAAATAAGCCAAAGATATACAAAATGTATAAGTCTAGTTTTTAAATTATTAGATTCAGCAAACATAAAATTAGCATACAGCTTCTCTACTTAGCTCATAGATGACTGGTAACACCACACACTGATTGGCACTATACTTACCACAGTTAAGATGCAAAATTTTAGACTCTGAAGTTAGAATCAATGGGAAATATTTTTGTGTGTGTAAGGAAATATAATAAACCAATTAATAAGTGAAATTTTAGGTAATGATAAGCATTATAATTCTATACAGTCAGCGAAAACAAGACCGGGAGCTGACTGTGGCTCAGATCATGAACTCCTTGTTGCAAAATTCAGACTTAAATTGAAAAAAAGTAGGGAAAACTACTAGGCCATTCAGGTGCGACCTAAATCAAATCCCTTAGGATTATACAGTGGAAGTGACAAATAGATTCAAGGGATTAGATCTGATAGACAAAGTCCTTGATGAATTATGGATGGAGGTTTGTGACATTGTACAAGAGGCAGTGATCAAGACCCATCCCCAAGAAAAAGAAATGCAAAAAGACAAAATGGTTGTCTGAGGAGGCCTTATGAATAGCTGAGAAAAGAAGAGAAGCTAAAGGCAAAGGAGTAAAGGAAAGATATACCTATCTGAATGCAGAGTTCCAAAGAGCACCAAGGAGAGATGAGAAAGGCTTCCTAAATGATCAATGCAAAGAAATACAGGAAAACAATAGAATGGGAAAGACTATAGAGATTTCTGCAAGAAAATTAGAGATTCCAAGGGAACATTTCATGCAAAGATGGGGATGGTAAAGGACAGAAATGAATAGCACAAGAGATTAAGAAGAGGTGGCAAGAATACACAGAAGAATTATACAAAGGAAATCTTAACGACCCAGATAATCACGATAGTGTGATCACTCACCTAGAGCCAGACATCCTGAAACGCAAAGTCAAGTGGGCCTTAGAATCATCACTACAAGCAAAGCTAGTGGAGGTGATGGAATCCCAGTTGAGCTATTTCAAATCCTAAAAGATGATGCTGTTAAAGTGCTGCACTCAATATGCCAGCAAACTTGGAAAACTCAAGAGTGGCCACAGGGCTCTTTCACAGGATGAAAGATCAGCTTTCATCGCAATTCCAAAGAAAAGCAATGCCAAAGAAAGTTTAAATTACTGTACAGTTATACTCATTTCACATGCTAGCAAGATAATGCTCAAAATCCTTCAAGCTAGGCTTCAACAGTACATGAACCAAGAATTTGCAGATGTACAAGCTGGATTTAGAAAGGGCAGAGGAACCAGAGAACAAATTGCCAACATCTGCTAGATCATAGAAAAAGGAAGGGAATTCCAAAAAAAAAATCTGCTAATTACCTACACTAAAGCCTTTAACTGTGTGGATCACAACAAATTATGGATAATTATTCAAGAGATGGAAATACCAGACCACCTTACCTGCCTCCTGAGAAATTTGTATGCAGGATAAGAAGCAGCAGTTAGAACTGGACATGAAACAATGAACTGTTTCCAAATTGGGATAGGAGTACATCAAGGCAGTATATTGTTATTCTATTTATTTAACTTATATGCAAACATCATGCGAAATGCTAGGCTGGATGAATCACAAGCTGGAATCAAGATTGCTGGGAGAAATATCAATAACCTCAGGTATGAAGATGACACCACTCTAATGGCATAAAGCAGAGAGAAACTAAAGAGCCTCTTGGTGAGGGTGAAAGAGGAGAGTAAAAAGGCTGATTTAAAACTCAACATCCAGAAAACTAAGATCATGTCATCCTGTCCCATCACTTCATGGCAAATAGAGGGGGAAAAGTAGAGGCATCAACAGATTTTATTTTCTTGGGTTCCAAAATCACTGTGGATAGTTACTGCAGCCATGAAAGTAAAAGATGCTTGATTCTTGGAAGAAAAGCTATGGCAAATCTAGACAGTGTAGTATAAACCAAAGACATCACTTTGTTGACAGAGGTCCATATAGTCAAAGGTATGGTTTTTCCAGTAATCATATACGGATTGAGATTTGGATCATAAAGAAGGCCGAGTACCAAAGAATTGATGCTTTTGAACTGTGGTGTTGGAGAAGATTCTTGAGAGGCCCTTGGACAGCAAGGAGATCAAACCAGTCAATCCTAAAGGAAATCAACCCTGAATATTCATTGGAAGGACTAATGGTAAAGCTGAAGCTCTAATACTTTGGCCACCTGATGAGGCTGACTCATTGAAAAAGATCCCGATGCTGAGAAGGATTGAGGGCAGGAGGAGAAGGGGGCAACAGAGGATGAGATGGTTGGATGGCATCACTGTCTCAATGGACATGAGTTGGAGCAAACTCAGGGAAATAGTGAAGGACAGGGAAGCCTGGTGCTCTGCAGTTCATGGGGTCATGAAGAGTCAGACATGGCTTAGCCACTGAACAACAACAAATTGGCTTCATAACAGTGTTAAGTCTTCTGATCCCTGAACCTGGGATATTTCAATTTATTTACATTTTCTTTAACAATGATTCATAATTTTCAGAATATAAATTTTGTAATTTTGTTAAATTTATTCCCAAACATTCTTTTTGATGCTTAGTAAATGAAATTCTTTCAAATTTCACATTTGGATTGTTCATTACAGGTTTTTAGAAGCACAATTGATTTTTGTATATTGATCTTGTATTTTATAACCTTAATGAATTTATTTATTATTCAAATAATTTTTAGTGGATTCTTTAGGATTTTCTTTATACAGGTTCATGTCATCTGCAAATAAAGATAGTTTTACATTTTCTTTTCTAGTTTAGATGCCTTTTATATCTTTTACTTGCCTAATTACCCTGGTTTGGACCTCCAATATAATGTTGAACAGAAGTGGCAAAAGTGGACATCCTTGTCTTGTTCCTGAACTTCAGGAGAAAGCATCCAGTCTTTTACCATTAAATATGATGTTTGCTATGGGCAGGTTTGAGCCCTGGATCAGGAAGGTCTCCTGGAGAAGGAAATGGCAACTCACTCCGGTAATCTTGCCTGGGAAATCCCATAAACAGAGGAGCCTTGTGGGCTACAGTGCATGGGGTCGCAAAGAGTTGACCATGACTGGGGCGACTAAATAACAACAAGAACAAAATGGGTTTTTGTAGTTCACTTTGTTCAAGCCAAGAGTTTCCTTCAATTCCTAGTTTATTAAATTTTTTAAATCATAAGTGGGTTCTTGATTTTGTCAAATGCTTTTATATCATCTATTGAGATGATTAAGTGGTTTTTGTTTTTTATCCTACTGATATGGTGTGTTATATAAATTGATTTTCAGGTGTTAAACCAACTTTGCATCCTGGGATAGGTCCCAATAGGTCATGGCTTATACTTCTTTTCATGTGGTGCTGGATTTTGTTTGCCAGTAGTTTTTTGAGAATTTTTATGTGTCAACTGAACTGAACTGAACTGATTCATAAGAGATACTGGTGTGTAAGTTGTCTTTTCTGTGATATTTCTGTCTAGTTTTTGTTTCATAGTAATATTTGCTTCATAGAGTAAGTTGGAAAATGTTCCCTTATCTTGTACTTTTTGAAGAATTGATGTTAATTCTTCTATAAGTGTTTTGAAGAATTCACCAGTGAAGTTCCCTGGGGCTTGGCTTTTCTTTGTGCATAGGTTTTGATTATTAATCTCTTTTCTTGCTGTAGGCATATTCAGATTTTATATTTCTTCTTGAGTCAATTGCAGTAGTTTTCTGTCTTTCTAGAAGTTTTTCCATTTCATATAAATTGTCTAATTTATTGGCATACAGTTGTTCATTCCTTTATACTCTTTTCTATTACTGTGTGTTCAATAGTAATGCTCTTTCTTTCATTTCTGAATCTAGTAATTGAGTCTTTTTCTCAATTAATCTAGTTAAAAATTTGTCAATTGTGTTTGTCCTTTCAAAGAACCATTTTGTCATGTTATTGATTTTCTCTGTTATTTTTCTACTCCCTATTTCATTAGTCTTCACACTAATCTTTATTATTTCCTTCTTTCTGCTTGCTTTGGGTATAGTTTGCTCATCTTTTTCAGTATCAGGAGTTGGAAGTTGAAGTTATTGATTTGAGATCTTTCTTGTTTTTTAATTTAGGTATTTGCAGCTGTAAATTTCTCTTTAAGCACTGGTTTATCTGTGTCCCACAAGTTTTAGTATGTTGTATCTCCATTTTCCTTCATCCCAAAGTATTTTCTGTTTGCTCTTTGAATCCATCCTTGAACCGTCAATGGTTTGGAGTTTGTTAGTTTTCACATATTGTGAGTTTCCAGGTTTTTTCTATTTTGATTTATAATTTCATTCCATTATGGTCAGAGATCATATTAATACTATTTTCACTCTTAAATTTTCAAGGTTTGTTTTATGGCCTAACATATAGCCTATGTGGGAAAATGTTCCATGTCCACCCAAGAAAAATGTATATTCTGCTGTTGTTTGGTGGAGTGTTCTACAGATGTATGTTAGATATTATTGATTTATAGTATTGTTCAAATCTTCTATTTCCTTGATCTTCTGATTTTGTTCTATCATTATTTAAGTGGAGTGTTGATGTCTCTGGCTACTCTTTTTGAATCGTCTCTCTTTTTTTATTTGATTTATGATTTTGGTACTCTTTTTTTCTTTTTTGGGGTTATATGAAAGAAAGAAAGTGAAATTGCTCAGTCGTGTCCGACTGTTTGCAACCCCATGGACTGTAGCCTACCAGGCTCCTCTGTCCATGGGATTCTCCAAGAAAGTATACTGGAGTGGGTTTCCATTTCCTTCTCCAAGGGATCTTCGCGACCCAGGGATCGAACCTGGGTATCCTGTATTACAAGCAGACACTTTACCATCTGAGCCACCAGGGAAGCCCATATATATGTTTGTAATATCTTCCTCATACAATATCCCTCTTTGTTGACGGTAATGTTTTTTTTTGTTTGTTTTAAAGTATCTTTTGTCTATTAGTATAATTTCCCAGTTTTCATCTTGTTTCTATTTGCATGATATATTATTTTACATCCTTTCAGTTTATTTGTATCTTTGAATATATAATGGGACTTCCCTGATAGCTCAGTTGGTAAAGAATTTGCCTGCAGTGCAGGAGACACTGGTTTGATTCTTGGGTTGGGAAAATCTGGAGAAGGGATAGGCTACCCGCTCCAGTATTCTTGGGCTTCCACTGTGGCTCAGATGGTAAAGAATCCACCTGCAATGAGGGAGACCTGGGTTTGATCCCTGGGTTGGAAAGATCCCCTGGAGAAGGGAAAGGCTACCTGCTCCAATATTTCGGCCTGCAGAATTCCAGGGACTCTATATTAAAAAGCAGAGACATTACTTTGCCAACAAAGGTCTGTCTAGTCAAGGCTATGGTTTTTCCTGTGGTCATGTATGGATGTGAGAGTTGGACTGTGAAGAAAGCTGAGCACCAAAGAATTGATACTTTTGAACTATGGTGTTGGAGAAGACTCTTGAGAGTCCCTTGGACTGCAAGGAGATCCAACCAGTCCATCCTAAAGGAGACCAGTCCTGGGTGTTCTTCGCAAGAAATGATGCTAAAGCTGAAACTCCAGTACTTTGGCCACCTCATGCGAAGAGTTGACTCATTGGAAAAGACTGTGATGCTGGGAGGGGTTGGGGACAGGAGGAGAAGGGGATGACAGAGGATGAGATGGCTGGATGGCATCACCGACTCGATGGACGTGAGTCTGAGTGAACTTCGGGAGTTGGTGATGGACAAGGAGGCCTGGCGTGCTGCGATTCATGGGGTTGCAAAGAGTCGGACACGACTGAGCGACTGAACTGAACTGATAGTCCATGGGGTCGCAAAGAGTCGGACACAACTGAGCGACTTGCCTTGCCTTGAATATATAATGTGTCTCCCCTTAAGAAAGCATATAGTTGGATCCTATTTTTTAATTTAGTATGCCAGTTTCTGCCTTTTTCTTGGGTTGTTATACCATTCACATTTAATGTTATTATTGATGTAGTTGGATTTGTGTCTGCCATTTTACTTTGTTCTTTATATGTCTTGTATCTTTTTTGTTCCATTGTTCTTCCTTTACTGCTTTCTATTGCATTAAATGAATATTTTTTTAATGTAGCATTTAAACTTCATGGTTTTTTTCACTGTTTTTGAGTTATTTCCTTGGAGGTTGCTCTAGTGCTTATCAAATACATCTGAGCTTATCAGAATTAATTTCATGTTTCCACAAACTTAATTTTAGTAAGATATAGAAATGTTATTTCTATAGAGCTGATTCTGTTTTCCCTTTTTTATTGTACATATTATTTTACATGTACAAAATAATACATATATATTTTATATTATTATGTGCATGTATAACAAATACATGTTATATATATTGTTTTGGACATATGTTCTGTACATATTACAAATCCAACAGTATACTTTTATAACTCTCATTATATATAATTTTATAACTTTTAAAGAAGCTGAGAGGAGAAATGAGAACAGATACATATTTATAACTTTTGTTATATTAACCTTATTTATAATTTTTTATTCTTTTCATGGATCTAGGTTTACATCTGGAGTCATTTCTTAGACCAATAGAGTTTTGCTTTTACTCACCTCCTTTGTGCTTTTATTAGCGTGCATGTGTGCTCAGTCACTTCAGTTGTGTCCGACTCTCTGTGACCTCATGGACCATGGCCTGCCAGGCTTCTCTGTCCATGAGATTCTCCAGGCGAGAATACTGGAGTGGGTTGCCATTTCCTTCTCCAGTGATGAAGTATGAAGTGAGTGAAGTGAAGTCACTCAGTCATGTCCGACTCTTTGTGACCGCATGGACTGTAGGCTACCAGGCTCCTCTGTCCATGGGATTTCCCAGGCCAGAGTACTGGAGTGGGTTGCCATTTCCTTCTCCACTTTTATTGCAAATACATTTTATTTCTATATGCATTGATATAATATTATATACATATTATTTTATACAATTGATTTTTAAATCAATTAAGAGAGAGAAAATATGCATTTTACTTTCTTTTGTAATTACATGATTACCTTTAATGATGTTGTTTTTTTCCTGGCATGGCTCTGAATTTCTGTCTGGGGCTTTTAGCCTGGAGAATTTTTATTTTTAGCATTTCTTATATGGCATGTCTGCTAGCAACACATTTTCTTAGTTTTTGTATATCTGGAAATTTTTTCTATCTCTAGTTTTTAAAGATAGCTTTGCAGGATACAGTTCTCTTAGCTGACAGATTTTTTTTTGCATATTTTAAATATTATTTCCTAGAATCCATTGTTTTGACTGTAAGTCAGTTGTTAATCATATTGCGGTTTCCTTGTAAGTGATTAATTATTTTCCATTTTCTACTTTTAGGATTTTCTGTCTTTCAGCATTTTTACTGTAATATGTCTATTTGTGAATCTCACTGTGTTTATCTTACTTGGAATTTGTTGAGCTACCTGGATGTGAAGATGAATGCTTTTCAATAAATTTGGTAACTTTTCAGCCATTATTTCTTTGAATTTTTTCTGCCCTTTATATTCTCCTTTCTTTCCAGTATTCACATATGCATATATTGGTATTTTTCATGCCATCTCACATTTCTCTGAGGAACTTTTCACTTGTCTTTATTCTTTCTTCTCTCTGTTGCTAGGGTTATATAATCTCTATTAATTATTTCAAGTTTGCTAATTATTTCTTCTGCCAGTTTGAATCTACTGTTGAGCTCCCCTATTTTTAATTTTAGTTGTACTTTTCATCTCTAGAATTTTCATGTGTCCTGTAATTTTTATCTTTATTGATATTCTCTGTTTGATGCAATGATGTCATCATGGCTTCCTTTACTTCTTTAATTATGATTGCCTTTAGTTCTTTGAACATATTTATAATGGCTACTTTGAAGTCATTTTCTGTTAAATCCAACATCAGGTCACTCTTACAGACAGCTTGTTTCCTGCTCTTTTTTTCCCCTGGTGTAAAGAACATACTTTCTTGTTTCTTTGTCTCATAATTTTAAAATGGAAACTGGACATTTTAGATAATATGTTAGAGCATCTCTGGATATTGGTTCCCAAATCTAGAGCTTATTTTTGTTAATTTGTTTTGTTAACTTTCTGGATTACTTTAGGAAGTCTGTTTTCTCCTGGCAGTGTGGAAATCTCTGACTTTACTACTTTGGCGGCACAGCATTGGGTATGCCCATTCACCTTGGGATGAACATAGTTTTGACAGGGCTCTCTTAGATGTCTCCTTCCCTGACCACTCTCATCCACTAAGTGTCACTAATTGCCTTCTGATTACTATATTGTTTTCAACAATATACTAGGGGCATAAATTGCTTATAAATTAATCCAATCAAATTCAGGCTCCTTTGAAGATATAGTTGCAGCAGTCAGTATTTGAGATCTGTTCTGAACCTAACTGTTTTCCCCAGTTCTCTATTGTAAATTAAACATCCTGCAGCTTAGCATTTATCTCCAATGACTCTGTCAATCTCCTCCCAATATCCTTTCACCACAACTTCCACTGTTTTTGAGAATTTCTGTAGGAACCTCTCACTTAGCTTGCAAATGAAGTCAACTTCTTAGGGAGGGATTTGGACTACTTCTCCTCCCAGGGCAAATCTCTGATCCTTAGCAGTGTGCTTGGGGCAGGAATACTTGCACACATCTGAGTAACACCTCCCAGCTCTCTTTTGGAACTGAGTGCTCAGTGAATGGTGGGAGCGGTCCCAGATGTTCTCAGTTTTCCTCCCTTGACATGGGATCCTTGCCCCCACAAACAACAGCAAGGATATTCAGGGCCCCCATATTCTCAGTGGTGTCATCCCCAAGGTAAAAATCACCATCCCATAAGCAAAGACTGGGCAGAAGAAGGAGGGAGCCCCTATTCTTGGATACATTCTCTTGGAACTTTGCCCTCACAATAGACAGCTTGGGGCAGGATGACATCTGCTGGTTTTCTTCCCCTCTTGAGAGGATAGCTCTCTGGGAGTTTAGGGGAAAGGGAGCCATGTGTTCTTCATTGTATCAATCTGGAGCAAAATTTCTGTCTCACTGCTGTCTCACTGTTATTTGAATGAAGATATGATTCTTCATTCAAATCCCATAAACTCTTGAATTTTTTATTGAGTTTTAGGAAATTTTCTTGAGTATTTCTTCATTGCTCTATGCCCTTCAGACCATTTCTAGAGTTTTTAGTGTTTTTTTCCCTAATTATAATATTTTACCAGTTTTATTGGGGAATGGGTCTGTGGAGCTTCTTGCACTGTCATGCCAGAAGTGGAATCTTATACATTAATTCTTTCATCCTCTCACTCATACACCCAGTTTTATTGGGTGTATCTTATTATATGTCTGTTGCTGTGGTAGGAGCTAGATATATAAGGTGAATGAAACAAACCTGGCACCTGCTATATAGGAGGCTGCTGCTAAGTCGCTTCAGTCATGTCCAACTCTGTGCAACCCCATAGATGGCAGCCCACCAAGCTCCCCCATCCCTGGGATTATCCAGGCAAGAACACTGGAGTGGGGTGCCATTTCCTTCTCTGATGCGTGAAAGTGAAAAGTGAAAGTGAAGTTGCTCAGTCATGTCTGACTCTTAGCGACCCCAAGGACTGCAGCCTACCAGGCTCCTCTGTCCATGGGATTTTCCAGGCAAGAGTACTGGAGTGGGGTGCCATTGCCTTCTCCAGCTATATAGGAGGCCAGAGAAAGACAAAACAAAAGAGGATTAGAAACTTTGACAAAGTTGCATTACATCTGAATTAATGATTTAATGAATAAATCATATTAAATAATCTAAAAGAAAGCACGGAACTGGGAAAGGCCTGTTGAATTTTGCTGTAAATAGGTCACCTTTGAGAAAGTGGTTTTAATACAATACCAGAATGGAGCTCATGTCAGCAAGCTAAAGAGTGAATCTGAAGTAAGCAAACTGGCAAAGAATGTGTAGCTATTCTTTGAGAAGCTCACTTTTAAAGAAAAGGAAGGAAACCTTAGCTAGAGAGTAAACAGATTTTTTTCTTTCACCAATTCTATTTAGCATTGTACTCTAGAATTTTCAAGAAAAGGGATAGATGTCTGTTACTTCCAGTGAAACTTGACCTTTGTGGGTTTGGTTAGAATGAGCTGACCCCCCTAGGTCTTATCACCTCTAGACATCCTGACAAAACTGGTCTGGTTTTCAGAGCTAAGCTCAGACCTGGAGCAGAGTTTCTGCTTGCCACCTGGTCATGTAGCCTACCTTTCCCAAACCCAAACCATGCCTTGTATTCTTCCTGGACCTTGCTAGCTAAAGCATTTACATTGTGTTTTCATCAAAGAATTTATCAGGGAAGCCTTAGGCTTATTTGAATTTTACCTACTATTATATAATGGGGTCAGTTTTCATTCCAATCCCAAAGAAAGACAATGCCAAAGAATGCTCAAACTACCGCACAATTGCACTCATCTCACATGCTAGTAAAGTAATGCTCAAAATTCTCCAAGCCAGGCTTCAGCAATATGTGAACCGTGAACTTCCTGATGTTCAAGCTGGTTTTAGAAAAGGCAGAGGAACCAGAGATCAAATTGCCAACATCTGCTGGATCATGGAAAAGGCAAGGGAGTTCCAGAAAAACATCTATTTCTGCTGTATGGATGTGAGAGCTGGACTATGAAGAAGGCTGAGCGCCAAAGAATTGATGCCTTTGAACTGTGGTGTTGGAGAAGACTCTTGAGAGTCCCTTGGACTGCAAGGAGATCCAACCAGTCCATTCTGAAGGAGATTAACCCTGGGATTTCTTTGGAAGGAATGATGCTAAAGATGAAACTCCAATACTTTGGCCACCTTATGCGAAGAGTTGACTCATTGGAAAATACTCTGATGCTGGGAAGGACTGGGGGCAGGAGGAGAAGGGGACGACAGAGGATGAGATGGCTGGATGGCATCACTGACTTGATGGATGTGAGTCTGAGTGAACTCCGGGAGTTGTTGATGGACAGGGAGGCCTGGCGTGCTGTGATTCATGGGGTCGCAAAGAGTCGGACACGACTGAGCAACTGAACTGAACTGAACTGAACTGATATAATGGGGTTATCTACAATCTCTTCGACAGACATTTTCAGATGTAAGGGAACTGGGACTTCTCTAGCAGTTGTTGAGAATGTACCCTCCTAAAGTTAGAAAGAAATGTGAAAAGAATAACAAAGAATGGAAATTAAACATGTGAAGGTCAGAATGTATTTACTGTCTTAGGTATTAGGTAGTGGTTTAAAGATAGCTAAAGACAATAATGGCCAAAAGAGTAGAGATATCCTAAAAGGAAGAGGAGCATAAATGGAGGTGAAGAGAAATTACAAGAAAAGACCAAACTGATGCTTCTTTCCCCAATTCCCTCCAGCTACAAATGGGTTCTCTGAGCCTTAACAAATACTGAAAGTCAGTTTTGATAAGGGGGCGCTTCTAGGCAGTAGAGCTAAAGCACTTTTTCTCATTAAGTTGGGTTTCTAACCTAGATGAAAGGAGACTAATTTATTCATTCAAATGTTTATTGAACTTACTGTTTACAAGTCAGGGTGCCAGGAACTAGGGACATGACCGTGAGCAAGATGGGCAGAGAGGTGGCTGATGTCAAGGTAACAGTCAGTTTTTATTCTGTGTAATAAGTATGAGGAAATGCAATATGCACAGGGTATCATGGGAGCAAAGAAGAGAGGCATCTAACCCAGAATTGGCAGCTAAGAATGAGGCTGCACAAGCAAGGGTCCCTGTTAGACTAGAATCTCTAGAACAGGACCTCATTGCTCTTGTTCACTTTAACATCCCTAGAACCTAGCACAATGCTCCGTATGTGAGAGAAACTCAATAAAAATAGGTTGAATGATTGAGTTAATCAAGACTTCTCTTTACTTCATTTGCTTGGTGTGGAAATTGTCTCAATGGAAGATACTATCCCAAATCCTCTTCTTTGATTCTGAGAGTTTTCTTATAAGAAGAGGAAAAAAAACATTTCTGGAAACCCTGATTAATTAATCTGACACTTATTTGCTCTTAAACTTTCATGAATATAAAAATTTTAGGATGAATTTCCAAATAAGAAATTCAGTGTGATATCATGAAGGTATCAGATATAGCTTGAAAAAAATAAGGGAAAAAATCAATATGTAATGCCAATGGAAACATTGCAGTACACCATAATTTGAATCTTAACAACTCAATAAAGCAAGTACATGCTTCTGTTTAAGCTCTTTCAGAATGTGTCTGGATATTTACAGATAGTTGAAATACCTAAGAATTACTTGATTATTATTTGCAATTACTTCTGTGCACCACAAAGAAATTAGCTGCCAACTCTATTTAGTTGCTAACATTTGGAAAACAGACAAAACAAATAGCTTCAAAGGAATATCTTCATTAAAACTCATGCAAATAATGTGATATGGGGCAAAGAAAATAAATTTCAAATAAGAAGATTTACCACTTAGTAGTTTTGTGATCTGGGATATGTCAGTTAATCTCTCTGAGCTTGGTTCCTAATCTATGAAATGTAGATAGGATGTTACCTAACTTCATGGCAAGCTATGAAGATCAAAGGAGATCATGCAAGTGAAGGAACTTTGAAAACTATAAAAAGCAATATGTGTTAACTATTAAAACAATATTATGAATAGAAAATGGAATTAAAATTGCTAAAGATGAATGTGGCCCATGAGGGAGAATCTTTAATGTTCCATATTTAGCTCCAGAGTCCTTCACCTGTTAGCAGTTCATCACTTAAAGTATGGAAAAAATATTATGCTGGGTGAAAGATTTAGGAATTGTATAGAACAGTTAAAAAAGCAAAAATATTCTCTGATCAATCTCACAAGCCAAGTAGTGAGCATCTGCACATGTCCTTTTAAAGAATATCCTTTTAATCATTTGGGAAGCTTTTCAGATTCCCTGGAGTTCTCACTGAAGCTGATATGGAAAACTTGCTGGAGTGACTAATTAGACAGTCTGCATTAATTTGATGGTTCTAACTGTTCAAATAAAAGCTGCCTTGATAGTGGAAGACTCCAAGCAAGGCTGGAAGGGACAGGATCTGGGACAAGAATCACATCCAGGGAAGATAGCTGAGCTGGCTGCTTCCCTAAGCCAGTGTCTGAGAAGCAACATCTTTATAAGACTGAAAGGGTTTGTTTTCACTATAACTAAAAGAAACTAAGTATCAGTCACCACTAGCAAGAGTGATCTTTATCTGTCTTTGTTGGCTTGAGAGAAAGGGAAGGAATCTTAAAAGGTTCCAGCAGCTGCAGGCTCCTCACCAAGGACATCTCCCTCACATTGCTGACATGTCTTAGATTTTTCCAACCTTACCTTGTGTTAGAAGAAATTACCTCAGAGGTCAAATGTCCTCCTACACATGTGACCCCACATAGGTGTTATCAAGTACCCCTCTCACAGAAGAACCAGAATTCCCTAGTCTGTTTCTCGGAAAGGCCAGTGATGGCTTTGCGAAAGATTTTGTGATCCCCTCCTGGCTTGGAAGGCGCTCTCCCAGCACCTGTGAGCCCTCACCCTAGAGAGACGGCTAATGTGCTAATTACCCCAAACCCAAAAATGTAAGCTGTAAACAAATGAGAGCTGTGTTTATAATCAATCAGTTTTATGACCTTCTGATGGTGATGATATCAGTGGCGTTTACACTGGAAGACCGCACAGCGTTCTCCAGCAGCTGGCCGCTTCTGTTGCTTGAGAGCAGAGAATGATGTGGCCCATTAATTGTAGTCTTTGCACTGAAGGGCATGTTACTTTGGCCAAATGTCCAATCTAGCTCTTGGAATTGCCAAATAAATTATTTTCAAAAATTCAAAGTCAGCTTGGATGGTTTTTAAATAATCTGTGATTTGGGGCCTACACTCCCTCTGTGCCAACTGCCAATCTCTCTCTTTCATGAGATCCACCCCCAGGATCTCATGAAAAACTGAAAATGCATTCTTTCTGAGCTGTAACTTGATATATACATTATTTGAAGACAGCAGAGAGACACTTTAATCCCAGAGAGAGACTTGGCCTGGATGCATGAGGAGTTCACCCCCTCTGATTTAGGACTGACCTTTGCTGGTCACTCTCTCTGCCCTGAAGCTGTTTCTCCACCTGAAGGCTGAGGTGGGGATGACTCCACAGCAGATGCCTGCAGAGCACTTTGCATCATCAGACCAGGAGGATCCATGCAAAGTGTAAATATCATAAAACATGGTCAGAGAAATGTTTACACCAACCTGTGGTTTCTGATCAAAGCCCAAAATTCTGGGTTCTTGAATGAAAACTTCTACATATGTCAGGTCTGCAGCTGCCTTTGGCACCTATGAAATACGATTTTTGAGGTCCCCAACAATGTATTGGGGTCTCTAGAACCTCCTTTCATGTTGAGTCTTTCCAGCTTGTGGAGATGCACCAGGAGAACTTTGGCTGCATTTTGGATTTGTTAGCAGTGCAGAACACTTGCCAGTGAAGCCCCACATGCATTTTGCCCCCAAGCACCTTGCCCTTCAGTTATAAACCCCTGGGAAAACCAGGCCCATCTGCTTCTCATTCATTTACACTTTACTCATCAAAATGTTGGTTTTGGTTGGATTCCTTTGTTTTTGTTTCAAGAAACCCTTAAGAATGCAGAGTAGGGAAAAGATGGGTGATTAACAAGGAGTGCTGATGACCCTAAGCTCTCTGTTCTTTTTCTAGCATTACTTTTGGTCCATTGTCTGGTGACAAGCATTGTTGTTTCCCCATTTATCCCATGTACCAAGCTCCCTAAATTATTATTTTTTTAAAGAATATAGTGTTTTGCTGCTGCCCCACTTCAAGAGATTTGAAAACAAGCTGGAATCTGCAAGGATTTTATGAAGGGAAACTCATGGGATCTTTTTCTTTCTTTCATTTTAAAAGAGCTGACTGCTATTTCTTACATTCATGAAAATGAGTGAGTGACTGAGAACTGTTTATCCCACTGACTTTAGGGAATAGAAAAAAAGAAGTCTTGCATTCTATTCTTCCCCTCCCCTTTCTTTGTCAAATACTCTTGAAACTATGAATATTTGTGAGCTGCAAGAAAAATAAATGCAGTATTTTCTGGTCTTATGGATTGTTTTTTATCGTCTCAAAGTAGCTTCCCACCTCCCCCCCGCCAACCCCCCCAGCTTTTAGACAAAATCAGTAGTTGCAGGCATCTTAAGTGGGGCCAAATTCCTTCCTTGCTTACAGTTGTAAACTTGCTGATCTTTGGAAGTAGAAATAAGGTTAGATTACATCCTGTTTCCCCCACCACCAGAAATAGAATAGATACTTCCCTCCCAATCCTTAGTTTACACATTCCTGAATAACAACCATAATCTAAACTTTGTAGGAACATGATGAGAAATATCTCATTTAAAGGATGCATTACTGTTGATTATGTATTGTACAACCTTAAACAAGGTTCTTATTTAAAGATTTAAGGGATTTACATGCTTGGGTTATCAAGTTTTGATAGTAGTAACCCTATTATGAAGTACTTCAGTGTAACATCTATAACATGTATTGATTTTAATGATGTGGCAATCAGGCACCTATACAGTTTGGCAAATTCATTTCCATTTTATGTGGTAATAGATTTACTTTTTGTTATGTATGCCAGATGGTAGAAGATCAATGTAACCTGTGACAGTGAAGTAATTGGGCAAAGGAGACCTAGCTGTTTTTATGGGACTTAAGAAGTTCCAAAATTACCACTACAACAACTTTTTATTAAATATCATTTAAGAGGGTGGCAGCCTAAGACAGGCATTCAGAATTTATGCTGTGGAACTAGATAAACCCAAAGTTGAAATCTGAGCTCTGCACTTAGCACTAACTAGGGCAAGCTAATGAGCCTCTCTGATTCCTCACTGATATGATAGTAGTAATAATAGTGCCCAGTCCAGTGGTATGTTGGTAATAGTTCATTTCCACAGTATGAATATTTCCATTTGGTTGATTTCAAGTTGTCAACTGGAGTTGGGAGAGACCAGTGCAATCAATTCTCATGAGCTGGTGCAAGCCATCGTTAGCACTCCACTAGGTGGCTTAGACAGTAAAGAATCCACCCTCAATGCGGGAGACCTGGATTTGATTCCCGTGTTGGAAAGATTCCCTGGAGGAGGGCATGGCAGTCCACTCCAGTATTCTTGCCTGGAGAATCCCATGAACAGAGGAGCCTGGCAGGTTACAGTCCATAGGGTTGCAAATAGTTGGACATGACTGAGCAACTAAGCACAGCACAGCACAAAGTACCTAAACCTTATGGTTGTTGGGAACATTAAATGAGATACAACATGTGAACTACTTAATTTTGTTCTTATATACATTTATTTCCTTGACTTTAGGATGCCATCAATTTTAAGAAAAACCACAATTTAAAAATAGATTTTAATGGAAAATATGTTTATTAGTAGTATATATATAACCTGTGTTTTTGTTCAGTTGCTAAATTATGTCCAACTCTTTGTGACCCTATTGACTACAGTGCACCAGGCTTCCCTGTCCTTTATTATCTCCCAAAGTTTGCTCAAACTCATGTCCATTGAGATCAGAAATGAAAACAAAAAAGCTTGTGATAGAATTGAGAAAATAGTGTTTACTCTACACTGTGCACACTATGCTAAGCATTTATCATGGGTAAGAAACCCTCAAGAACCATGTTCTTGATTTATGACTAAATTTGTTCATTTATTAAATTAGAAGTACTCTATCAAATGCTAATACTCTGGGCCTTCTAGTTCTTTCATTAGAATTTCTTACCTGTAGAAGGTCTCTGTGTCACACCTTGTATTAACCTACGAGTGCTATCACGATAAAATATCACAGACTGGGTAGCTTAATGAACAGAAAGTTCTCACAGTTCTGGAGGCTGAAAGACCAAGATTAAGGTGTGAATAGGATTGGTTTCTCCTGAGGCATCTCTCTTTGGCTTGCAGATGGCCATCTTGCTATGTCCTCGCCTGGCATTTTGTCTGATCAGTGGGGTCCTTCTTTTTATAGTCCTGTTTAGTTAGAGATTCAGCATACAGTTGTGGTGGCATGAGGGACATAGTTCAGTCCATAACATACCTCTTTAGGCTGTGTATTAGTTTCCTAGAGTTGCTATAACAAATGACCAGTTAGTGCTTAAAACAACAGCAATTTAGTCTCTAACAGATCTGGAGACCAGAAGTCAAAACTGAGGTGTCAGCAGGACCACATTCTCTCAGAGGGCTCTTGGGGAGAATCCTTTTTCACCTCCTCTAACTTGTAGTAATTGCTCCAGGCATTTCTTGGCTTTATGTGGCCTAACTCCAGTTTCTGCCTTCATCTTCACATGGTCACCTTCTTTTCTGTCTTTTTCATCTGTCTCGAAATGACAGGTGTCATTGGATTTAGGGTCCACCCAGCTAATCCAGGGCTTCCATGGTGGCTCAGTTGGTAAAGAATCTGCCTGCAATGGCAGGGGATTGCCTGCAATGTGGGAGACCCAGGTTTGATCCCTGGGTTGGGAAGATCCCCTGCAGAAGGAAATGGCTACCCACTCTAGCATTCTTGCCCAGGAAATGCCAGGAACAGAGGAGCCTGGTGGGCTACAGTCCATGAGGTCCCTAGAAGTCGGACACGACTTAGCAACTAAACTGCCTCCACTACCTCAGTTAATCCAGGTTCCCATCTCAAGATCCTTAGCTCAGTCACACCTATAAAGACCCATTTTCAAATGAGGTCACATTTGCAGATTCTAGGTGGACATACCTTTTTTGATGGTGGTGGTGGTAGTGGGCCATTCAATCTACTGTAAGCAGATTAACTCATCTAATCAAATGCATGGTACAAAATATTGATTTATATCATAGCTAGATATATAATAGTGTCAAGTAAAGAAACTATTTGAAAAACCTTATTTTTAAAAAATCTTTTCACTCTACTGTATGCTCTGTGGTAACCTAAGTGGGAAGTAAATCTAAAAAGGTGGGATATATGTATATGTATAACTGATTCAGTTTGCTGTATAGCAGAAGCTAACACCCCCTTCATGGATCACAGCCTTGTCTTGGTGAAGGGGCTTGCATAACTCAGTGAAACTATGAGCCATGCCATGCAGAGCCACCCAAGATGGATGGGTCATAGTGGAGAGTTCTGACAAAATGTGGTCCACTGGAGGAGGGAATGGCAACCCACTCTAGTATTCTTGCCCCAAGAACCCCATGAACAGTATGAAAGGCAAAAAGATATCACAGAAGAAGATGAGCTTCCCCCCACCCCACCAGGGCCAATATGTTACTCGGGAAGAGTGGAAGGCAATTACTAATAGCTCCAGAAAGAATGAAGCAAGTGGGCCAAAGCAGAAATGACACTCAGTTGTGGATATTTCTGGTGGTGAAAATAAAGTCTGATGCTATAAAGAGCAATATTGCATAGAAACCTGGAATGTTAGGTCCATGAATCAAGGTAAATTGGACATGGTCAAGCAGGAGATGACATCAATATCTTAGGAATGAGTGAACTAAAATGGATGGGAATGGGCAAATTTAATTCAGATGACCATTATATCTCCTAGAGTGGGCAAGAATACCTTAGAAGAAATGGAGAAGCCTTCATAATCAACAGAAGAGCCTGAAATGCCATACTTAGGCATACTCTCAAAAACTACAGAATGATCTCAGTTCATTTCCAAGGCAAACCATTCAACATCACAGTAATACAAGTTTATGCCCCAACCACTGATGCTGAACAAGCTGAATTTGACTCTATGAAGACATTTAAAACTTTATAGACCTTAACATCATAAAAAGATGTCCTTTTCATCATAGGGGATTGGAATGCAAAAGTAGGAAATCAAGAGATACCTGGAGTATCAGGCAAGTTTGAAAATGAAGCAGGGAAAAGGCTAATAGTTTTGTCAAGAGAACAAAACTGGTTCTGTTCATCAAAACCGTGAAGACTGGTTCTGTTCATCAATGTTGGTCATAGGAAACACTCTTTTCCAACAACACAAGAGATGACTATACACATGTACATCACCAACGGTCAACACGAAATCAGATCGATTATATTCTTTTCAGCTGAAGATGGAGAAGCTCTATATAGTCAGCAAAAACAAGACCTGAATCTGACTGAGGTTCAGATCATGAGCTCCTTATTGCAAAATATAGATGTAAATTGAAGAAAATAAGGAAAATCACTAGTCCATTCAGGTATGACCTAAATCAAATTCCTTATGATTATACAGTGGAGGTGACAGATATATTCCAGGGATTAGATCTGGTAGACAGAGTGCTGAAAACTATGGACAGAGGTTCATAACATTGTACAGGAAGCAGTGACCAAAACCATCCCAAAGAAAAAGAAATGCAAGAAGACAAAGTGGTTATCTGAGGACACTTAACAAAAAGTTGAGAAAAGAAGAGAAGCATAAAGCAAGGGAGAAAGGGAAAGATATAGCTAACTGAATGCTGAGTTCCAGAGAATAGCAAGGAGAGATAAGAAGGGCTTCTTCAATAAACAATGCTAGGGGAAACAATAGAATGGGAAAGAACAGAGATCTCTTCAAGGAACTTGGAGATATCAAGGGAATATTTCATGCATGGATGGGCATGATAAAGGAGAGAAATGGTAAGGACCTAACATAGGCGGAAGAGATTAGGAGGAGGTGACCAAGAATACATAGAAGAACTATACAAAACAGGTCTTAATGACCAAGATCACCATGGTCGTGTGGTCACTCACCTAGAGCCAGATATCCTGGAGAGTGAAGTTAAGTGGGCCTTAGGAAGCATTACTATGAACAAAGCTAGTGGAAGTAATGAGATTCCAGCTGAGCTATTTCTCATCCTAAAAGAAAGATGATGCTGTTAAAGTGCTGCACTCAATATGCCAGCAAACCTGGAAAACTCAGCAGTGGCCACAGGACTGGAAAAGGTCAGTTTTCATTCCAATCTAAAAGAAGGGCACGCAATGCCAAAGAATGTTCAAACTACTGTACAGTTGCACTTGTTTCACATACTAGTAAGGTTTTGCTCAAAATCCTTCAAGCTAGGCTTCAGCAGTATATGGGATGAGAACTTCCAGATGTACAAGCTGGGTTTAGAAAAGGCAGAGAAATCAGAGATCAAATTACCAACATTCTTGGGATCATAGGAAAAGCAAGGGGATTCCAGAAAAAAAGATCTACTTCTGCTTCATTGAGTACACTAAACCCATTGACCGTGTGGATCACAACAAACTGTAGAAAATTCTTAAAGAGATGGGAATGCCTGACCACCTTACCTGTTTCCTGAGAAACCTATATACAGGTCAAGAAGCAACAGTTAGAACTTTACATGGAACAACTGACTGGTTCAAAATTGGGAAAGGAGAATGTCAAGGCTTATATTGTCACCCTGTTTATTTAACTTATGTGCAGAGTACATCATGTGAAATGCTGGGCTGGACGAATCACAAGCTGGAATCAAGATTTCTGGGTGAAATCTCAACAGTCTCAGATAAGGAGATGATACCACTTTAATGCCAGAAAATTAAGAGGAACTAAGGACCTCTGATGAAGGTGAAAGAGGACAGTGGTAAAGCTGACTTAAACATTAAAAAAACTAAGATCACAGCATCTGGTCCCAGCACTTCACAGCAAATAAAAGGGGAAAAATAGATGCAGTGACAGATTTTATTTTCTCGGGCTCCAAAATCACTGCAGATAGTGTCTGCAGCCATGAAATTAAAAGGCACTTGCTCCTTGGAAGAAAAGCCATGACAAAACTAGACACCATATTAAAGAGCAAAGACATCAGTTTGCCAGCAAAGATCCATATAGTCAAAGCTGTGGTTTTCCCAGTAGTCATGTACAGATGTAAGAGTTGGACCATAAAGAAGGCTGAGTGCTGAAGAACTGATACTTTTGAATTGTGGTGCTGGAGAAGACTCTTGAGAGCTCCTTGGACAGCAAGGAGGTCAAACCAGTCAATGCTAAAGGAATCAACCCTGAATATTCACTGGAAGAACTGATGCTGAAGCTGAAGCTCCAATACTTTGGCCACCTGATGTGAAGAGCCATTTCATTGGAAGAGACCCTGATGCTGGGAAAGATTAAAGGCAAAAGGGCAAAGAGAGTAGCAGAATATGAGAGGATTGGATGGCATCATTTTCTCAGTGAACATAAATTTGAGCAAACTCAGGGAGATAGTGAAGGACAGAGAAGGCTGGCATGCTGCAGCTCATGGGGTCACAAAGAGTCGGACAGGACTTAGAGACTGAAAAACAACAGCAACAGAAGCTAGCACAGCATTGAAAAGCATCTATACTCCAATAAAAATTAGTTTAAAAGAATAAATAAAAGCTTATCACAAGCTCAAACCAGTTGACACCAGCTGTGGCAGAAAGAGGTGCCTGACCAGAGGTATGAGATCTCTTTCTACAATGTATTGTTGTGCCTAAGTTGCAGCTATCTAACTGGGACCTCTGCTTTCCAGCTCCTTTGAATTTTAGTGTGTCCATGACAAGTTCAGATCAATGGATTGTGAATAGAAATGATGCATAACACTTCCTAAGACCAGGGTGGTGAAGTATTCTGTGTGCCTTGCCCACATTTTCTTTGCCTTTCATGTCAACGTTAGAAAGGCTGCATGAAGATGGCATCTTCACAAGATTAAAGTGAACTAACTACTTGAGTCATCACTTTCAAGAATAGCTGCTCAGGAGAGATGCCCCATTAGAAATAACCTCATAAAAAAAATACTGTCATAAGAATTTTGCATGAACGATAAACTTTTACTTTGCTAAGCCACTGAGATTTGGGGATTATTTGTTATAGCAGTTAGCTTATCCTAATACTACAACTGATTCTATACAATATATGCACAATAAAGTCCACTTTATAGTGAAATTGTAACACTGCTTCATTAAACATCCACCACATTATCTAAAATAGCCACCACAGTATCTTAACATGCTAAGAATCAGTCACAAAATAACTTTGGCTAGAAGAAAGATTTGGCTGTGTAAAATTTATTCTGATCAGAAAGTGCTATTAAAAATGTTAAAAATTCCATATAACTGAACCTAACTTTCCAAAGTACTTGTTTTCCTTGGGGGATAACCAAGAATCAATAGCAATATTGAAGGATTATTTCATGGGGAGAACATCATAATTTTGGGAGTGGTTATAATACAGTGGGAAAGAACCCAGCTTTTAGAGTCAGATGAATTCATGTTTAAATATGCCACTTTTACTTTATGAATTGGGAAAATTGTTTAATATTTCTATGTCTTATTCCTTATTTATAAGAATGATTACACCTGTTTCACACATGGGGTTATTGTGAGCATTAGATAAAAATAATTTTTTGTGTGTTTAGAACATGGCTCAGTTAAGACTATGGCTATTTTATTGCTATTATTGCTATTATTGTTATTGATTATAATCTATAATTTCTGAAGATACTCCAGAAAACTGTCTCCACCACCAACTTGTGCTTTGGCTTGATGTTTCAGACATCATCACTTCCACTTGTGTGTGACTGAGTTTAAACCATTTGAAAGTATCTCATTAAATTAACCACCCCTGGTCCTTTTCACCTTCAGGAAAAATGGTCAGCCTGTATGCAGATATCTAGCCATGTTCTAAAGCAGATGGTAGAAGAGAGTGATCAACAAGACCTTCCAGGGTTCTCAGAACTTGGCATATTAGAACAGATAGAACCATAAGAATCAGGCTGAGTTTCTGATTGGGTAATGTTTTAGATTTGCCTTCAACTTTTCTATTTTGACTTTAGTTGAAACTCTGGGACCAGTATAGACCTTTATGAATCTTAACTTGGTGGTAAAATGACTGCAAACTGATGAGGATAGAGACTGCATGTTTTATCTGCTGCTGTAGCACCAATGCCAACCACAGTGCCTGGCACATAGTAGGTACTCAATGAAAGTATGAAAAATGAATAGATACCACTAGAGAATATGGAGGTGGACTAAAGACTGCTACAGGGTGTTCTTAAGAGTTTTGTCATGCATGTTAGAGTCCCCATGGGCTAGATATGACCTTGCTAGGTTAATCAACTAAAAGATATTTCTCCTAGCATGTCTTGATACCCTCAAAACTATGCAGTGCACCTTTCCCTCAGCATTGTCTGTCATTTTAAACTATGTACCTTTAGAACTTACTTAAGCAAATAATTATTTTCTGGTCATCAGAATTACTCAAATGGAGTCAACAGTTTTGTCTATATCTTGTAGAGGAATATAAAACCTAGCAAAGGTATTTCTTCTCTAGTAAAAGAGTGAGTTAAATTCAACAGCTATTTCTTGATTAACTTTTATTCAGGAAGGGATAAGTGATATGCACTAAATGGAGAATTGCTGTATATAGAGTTCTGTGTTTGAGGAATTTTGAGGTTGTTTATAACTACAGAGGTTTCAGGGAAGAGGGAGCATTTTTCTAGATTACAATTAGTCATTTGAACAAATAGACTGGGGCCTTGCACAATATAATGAATGTTCAACAAGTGTTGTGCTTGTGTTCTAATTAGAGATATTAATATCATTGCTGCTGTGGATATGATGGTCCTCCACCCAGATCTTCCCTTAAGGATGAGGACACTAACTCTCCCAGGTCCAGAAGTTTTGATTGATGATAGCTCAAAGATGAATCTGTCTCTAAAAATTGCCTTTGGCTGAAAGGAGCTTGTTATGGACTTAATTGTGTCCTCCAAAATTCAGATGTTGAAACCTTAACTTCCATAACCTCAGAATGTGACTGTATTTGGAGATAGGCATGTTAAAGAGGTAGTGAGGTTAAAATGAGGCCATCAATGTGGGACCTAATCCAATGTGACTGTTGCCTTTATAAAAAGTGATTAAGACATAGAGAGAGACACTGCAGGCATGCATGCATGCATGCGCAGAGGGACAGAAGAGTTGCCTAAGACTGGATCCTGTGGGTGCTGTGAAGAGGCAGTAAGAGGGCAGCCATCTGTGACTCAAGGAGAGAAAGCTCAGGAGAAGCCAGCCCTGCTGGCACCTTGATCTTGAACTTCCAGCTTCCAGAATGTAAGAAAATAAATATATGTTAAGTCACCCAGTCTGTTTGTTGTGACAGTCCTAGCAAATTAATGCAGAGTTGCTTCCTGAAAGTTACCCCTAAAGAGGGGCAGCCTGCATCTGATCACTGTGGGAATATAATTCCCAGAATCCTAGCCTCAGTTTGGGATAGTTCTAAAGGCCATCCCATCTCTGAGCACCCCTGCAGTACTTGCTGAGGCCCCTGATGTTCAGCTTCTTTCTCTGCTCAATCTTCGTTACTTTAGATGTGTTGTCATTGAGAGAGTTTTGCAGAGAACTTCCTGCACAATAATGTCAGAGTCTGTTTCCTAGGGAATATAACCTATGACAATTAGTATCAGGAATGACTTTAGGAAGCAAACTCTAAAATGGGATTTGGGAGTGAGATCATTCCTGGCTGGTTATCAATTAGAACCCATTCATTGGTGGTAGGGAGTATGCTGGCAAGCTGTTGCAGTACAATTATTATAACTTTCACTAGTGGTAAACTGGGATGAAATGACAAAAAGTAAAGCAATGGTGGTGTGATATCTTAAACATTTAAGAAGTTTAGAAGAAATAGTAATAAGAGCAATGGAATTGAATGTCTCTTGCTGAGGGCTATCAATGCATCGAGAAAGAGTGAAAGGCTGAGGGGAATTAGCCATGTGTTTAAGTGTAAAAGTCAGAGGGCTTCTTCACAGAATATAAAGAGACTATCTTATGCAGCCAGAGGATAGAAAAACCTGAGGATTAAGCTCAGGATTTACTTATCAGAACAACAGAGCTTCAAAGAAGGTTGGATTCTAAATCTTGGCAAGTCTTCTATACTAAGATCAGGGCTCTGGCTGGGAAGGAGTATCATTCTAGGTTGATGCACTCAATCTTGAAAACTGAGGTCCTTTTGAACCCTCTGAGCCTGCAAACATGGCTCACTCTGCTCTATTAAGCCTAGAGCTATTCCATTGCCTAAAGCTGAGCCAGAGGTCTCTGCCTTGAAAGATTTGTATCCCACCTAGTATCTATGTATACCTCTACTCCTGGCTACTAGATTATAACTATGATTAGGCCACAGTCCAATCTCACCAGGAAAGTGCTGGGCTTGTAAAGGAATGAGACAGCTGTAGGAACTAATCACCATGCATTGATTATTTCAAGAGCCAGGGGAATTTCCTGGGTCTGGTTGCTGGGGGTGGTGAGTCAAATGAGGAGTGGAAGAAAAAGTCAGACATAGGAGAGCTTATCAATATGGGAGCACCTCCCTGTGATACAAGATTTAACACTCTGGCAAGTATTCTAGGAAATGGAGTCTTTGCAGACAGTGATGGCCCTAAGTGAGTTGGAAAAAAGAAAGGGTCAAAAGCTTAGAGAAGGGGTTATTCTGGAAAAGATATATTGCATAATGCTGGAAAATGAACCAACAAACTATGTTACACAGGAGGGTGTGTAAAACCCTCCATATACCAACATGAGATGGAATGTGCTGGTGAGATGGATACTAGCTGTTGAGTTCAGTTGGTTGTCTTTTGTGAGTTGAGTCTGACAGTAGCTATTTTTCCAAAACTAAGCTCACAGATAGCAATGGGGATAATAGGGCCCTTAGATAAATAGACTGGAGAAGGAAATGGCAACCCACTCCAGTATTCTTGCCTGGAGGATCCTATAGATGGAGGAGCCTGGTAGGCTACAGTCCACGGGGTCGCAAAGAGTCGGACACGACTGAGCAACTTCACTTACTCACTTAGATAAATAGAGATCAGGTGGTGGTACTTACCTGTCAGAAGTGATACTTACTTCTAACAGGAATTGAGTAGAGTTACCGTAATGAGTGTCTGCCAAAAGAATCTGACCGACAAAGAACTATGGACATGGTGAAAGGACACAGCATTACATATAGGTAGTTGGACAGTTAAAAGGGGGTATTGCTCAGTTTCTAAGGCCCACTTGACTTCACATTCCAGGATGTCTGGCTGTAGGTGAGTGATAATACCATCGTGGTTATCTGGGTCATTAAGATATTTTTTGTATAGTTCTGTGTATTTTTGCTACCTCTTCTTAATATCTTTTGCTTCTCTTAGGTCCATACCGTTTCTGTCCTTTATTGTGCCCATCTTTGCATGAAATGTTCCCTTGGTTCCCTCTGATCTTCTTGAAGAGATCTCTAGTCTTTACCATGAAAGAGAGTGAAAAAGTTGGCTTAAAACTCAACTAATTCAAAAAACTAAGATCATGGCATCCTGTCCCATCACTTCATGTCAAATAGATGGGCAAACAATGGAAACAATGAGAGACTTTATTTTCTTGGGCTCCAAAATCACTGCAGCTGGTGACTGCAGCCATGAAATTAGAAGACGCTTGCTCCTTGGAAGAAAAGCTATGACCAGCCTAGAGAGCATATTAAAAAGCAGAGACATTACTTTGCCAACAATGGTCCAACTAGTCAAGGCTATGGTTTTTCCAGTAGTCATGTATGGATGTGAGAGTTGGACCATAATGAAAGCTGAGTGCTGAAGAATTGATACTTTTGAACTGTGGTGTTGGAGAAGACTCTTGAGAATCCCTTGGACTGCAAGGAGATCAAACCTGTCAATCCTAAAGGAAATCAGTCCTGAATATTCATTGGAAGGACTGATGCTGAAGCTGAGACTCCAATACTTTGGCCACCAGCTGTGAAGCACTGACTTATTGAAAAAGACCCTGGTGCTGGGAAGGATTGAAAGCAGGAAGAGAAGGGGACGACAGAGGATGAAATGGTTGGATGTCATCACTGACTCAATGGACATGAGTTTGAGCAGCCTCCAGGGGTTGCTGATGGACAGGGAGGTCTGACGTGCTGCAGTCCATGGGGTTGCAAAGAGTTGGATACAACTGAGTGACTTAAGTGACTGATTGATTGCTCAATTTATAAAATTAAAACAAATAAAAGATGGAGAATCAGAAATTTGAGAGTACCTGACCTCAATAAAAAGTCACAATTGTTTTAAAGAAATTGTGCTGGAGCAATTGAATAGTCATATGGAAAATAAAATGAAACTAGACCCTTATCTCATGCCATATACAAAATTAACTTGAAATGCATCACAGACCCAAACATTAAAGCAAAATCTGTCAGATTTCTAGATTAAAAAAAATGAAATCTCTGTGACTTTGAATCAAGCAAAGATTTTTCAGGTAGAACACACAACGCATGAGTCATAGAAAAAAAAATTGGTAATGGCTTTTTCAAATTAAAAGCCCTTGCTTTTCAAAAAAAAAGAGAATACTATTGAGAAATTATAAAAAAGGCCAGACTGGGAGAAAATATTTGCAAAACATATATGTGATAAAGGACTTGTATTCAGAATACAGAAAGTACTCTTACAACTCAAAAAGAAGACAGATTCAAATCAACTCACACTTATACGGGCAATTAAAAAATCTATGACAGTATAGGCAAGAATATACAGTGAGGAAAAGACAGCCTCTTCAATAAATGGTATTGGGAAAATTATACAGTTCCATGTAAAAGAATCAAGCTTGGACTACTTTCTCACCCCATGTGAAAAAATAAATTAAAAATGAATTAAAGATGTAGAACTGAAACCATAGACCTTCTAGAAGAAAAAAACATTTGACACTCTTTGACAGAGAAGATACTTTTTGATAAACAGTACACTTTGACATTTCTGTTAGTAATTTTTTGGGATATGTCACCTCAGACAAGGAAAACAAAGGCAAAAATGAACAAATAGGACTATATCAAACTAAAAATCTTTTGCATAGCAAAGGAAACTATCGACAAAGCAAAAAGACTGCCTACTGACTGGGAGAAGATATTTGCAAATGATTTATCAAATAAGTAGTTAATATCCAAGATATACAAACAAACTCATACAATTCAATATTAGAAAAACAAACAATCCAACTAAAAAATTTGCAGGAGACCTGAGTGGACATTTCTCCAAAGAAGACATGGAGATGGCCAACAAGCATATTAAAAGATGCTCAACATAGCTAATCATCAGGGAAATGCAAATCAAAACCACAGTGAGATGTCACCCACACCTATCAGAATGGTTCTCATCAAAAAGATAGTAAATAACAAAGACGTGTTTGTGAGGATATGGAGAAAAGGGTACCCTCATGCACTGTTGCTGGGAATATAAATTGGTGTAGCTGTTATTGGTGCAGTGGTCAAGAACCCGCCTGCCAATGCAAAAGATGCAGTTTCTATCCCTGGGTTGTGAAGATCCCCTGGGGTAGGGAATGACTACCCACTCTAGTATTCTTGCCTGGAAAATCCCCTGGACAGAGGAGCCTGGTGGGCTATAGTTCAAAGGGTCGCAGGTCTCCCTAGAACACTTCATTTTAATCTTGGCAGACACCCCATGTGACAGCTCCAGGGAATGGAGGGAGAGGAGCTCAGGCAGCACATACTTCCTCCCCTTCAAACATCAAACCAGGCAGGTATGGGAGAGAAGCCCTCCTTTCCCATCCTCTCAAAGCTGGTACATCAGGTACCCCTCTCAAGAAGATTCGTATAATACCTTCTCCTACCTTGTTATCAGAGGTCAAAGAGTCAAACACAACGGAGCACACACACACATTATGAAAAATAGTATGGGGATTTTCTCCAAAAAGTAAAAAATAGAACTACCATATTATCCAGCAGTTCTCCTGGGTATTTGTCAAAAGAAAGTGAAAATACTAATTTGAAAAGAAATAAGTATCCTTGTATTAACTGCAGCTTTGTTTTATAATAGCCAAGAAATGGAAGCAACCCAAATGTCCATCAATGAATGAATAAAGAAGATGTGATATATTTGCTATATATATGTGTATATGTATAATAATATAATGGAGTGTTTTATATATTTATAGTGTTTTATTTATACATTGTTTTTATATACATATATATATAGTGGAATGTTGCTGAGCCATCGAAATCTTGCCATTTGTGACAATAAGGGTGGACCTAGAGGGTAGATCATGCTCAGTGAAATAAATCAGGCAGGGAAAGACAAACACTGTATGATTTTACTTACATATGGAATCTAAAAAACAAAACAAATTAACATAAAACAGAAGCAGGGTAATAGATACAAAGAGCAAACAACTGTTTGCTAGGGGGAGGAAGGAAAAGAGAAATAGGTGAGGGAGATTTAAAGGCATAGACTAACAGTTGCAAAATAAATGAGTCATGGGTATGAATTGTAAAGTGTGGGGAAAATAGTAAAAATTATGTAACACCTTTGTATGGTGGCAAATCATAACTACACCTTTCATGGTGATCATTTTGAAATGATGTGGACATCTGCCCATCCACAGACCATTTGCATTCAGCAAATGATCATGGAAAGAATATTTATAATAACCCCAAACTGACTTTATTTTTTGGGCTCCAAAATCAGTGCAGATGGTGACTGCAGCCATGAAATTAAAAGATGTTTATTCCTTGGAAGGAAAGTTATGACCAACCTAGACAGCATATTAAAAAGCAGAGACATTACTTTGTCAACAAAGGTCCATATAGTCAAGGCTATGGTTTTTCCAGTGGTCATGTATGGATGTGAGAGTAATTGATGCTTTTGAACTGTGGTGTTGGAGAAGACTCTTCAGAGTCCCTTGGACTGCAAGGCGATCCAACCAGTCCATCCTAAAGGAGATCAGTCTTGGGTGTTCACTGGAAGGACTGATGTTGAAGCTGAAACTCCAGTACTTTGGCCACCTGACATGAAGAGCTGACTCATTTGAAAAGACCCTGATGCTGGGAAAGATTGAGGGCAGGAGGAGAAGGGGATGACAGAGGAGGAGATGGTTGGATGGCATCACTGACTCAATGGACATGAGTTTGGGTAAACTCCAGGAGTTGGTGATGAACAGGGAGGCCTGGCATGCTGCAGTTCATGGGGTCACAAAGAGTCGGACACGACTGAGCGACTGAACTGAAATGAAACTGGGAACAACCCCAAATGCCTACCAACTGATGAACTGTAAACATATTGTGGTATGTCTGTATGGTACAATGAAAAAGTGAAAATGTTATTTGCTCAGTCCGTGTCTGATTCTAATGACCCCATGTAACCTGCTGGGTTCCTCAGTTCATGGAATTCTCTAGGCAAGGATACTGGAGTGGGTAGCCAATGCCTTCTCCAGGGAATCTTCCTGACCCAGGGATTGAACCCATGTCTCCTGCATTGCAGGCAGATTCTTTACTGTCTGAGCCACCAGAAGCCCATATAATATACTACTACTCTGCAATAAAATGAAGTACTGATACATACAACCACATGAAATTATTATATTAAGAGAAGGACACAAAAGATTATATACTGTGTAATTCCATATGAATGACCTCCTAGACAGAAAGCAGACAAGTGGTTGACAGGGGATGGAGGAGAGGAGGTTGGAATTGGCTACAAAGGGCACAGGGAAACTTTGGGAGATGATAGAAATTTTCTGTATTTTCATTACAGTGATATAATGAAAATATACTCATGTCACAACTCATTGAATTTTATATGGAAAAATGGGTGAACTTTATTTAATAAAATTTATCTCAGTTAAAGCTGACTATGCTCCCTCTCCTGCTTCCAGATTTGAGCAAGTATGTAGACCTGGAATTTACAGCCAGAGGGAAAGGTGTGGTTCTCAGGAAGAAGAATCCCATAGCCTGTATCCAAGCAAGGGTAAACAGTTTGATTCCTATAGTCCTTCTCCAAAGAGATCTATGGCTATTTCATTGAGTAACCATACAGTGATACATTGGAAGATGGCTGAACAAAGGATTTAGATTGAAGTTGATAACCAAGTCTTGAAGGGTCATCACAGTCCCTCTGTAAGAGAGGTGATGTGTGAAGACCAGTGAAGCTCTGGCCCATATTTAGCTCACAGTGAGTTCACTGGGACTGTGGAGTCACTCCCTAGCTGTTTCCCCAACCTCTGAATGCATAATCGGGAGTGTACATACATGGTAGTTAGCTGAACCCCATGTTAATGCCTTGACCTCTGAGTAAGAGCTATTGTAGTTTGGGAACACCAAGCAAAAGTCTCTCAAATCCCTGCTTCCAGTCAAGACAGTAACTAAAGCAGTTGCATACCAGAGGAAATAGTAGAGATTAGTGCCAGTCTTAAAGATCTGAAGGATACACAGGTTATGATTTCCACATATCTCTGCTTAGTTTACCAGTCCAGTCCATGAAAAGCCAGACTGATCCTGGAAGTTAAGGGTAAACTATCACAAGCTCAACCAAATGGTAGTCCCAATTATAGCTGCCGTGCCAGATGTGGTGTTTTTGCTAGAACAGATTAACATGATCTCAAGTATCTGGCAGATGTATTTTTTCATCTTCATCAGGAAGGAAGACCAGAAGCACTTTGCATTCACCTGGGATTAACATTGGTATATACTTACAGTCTTGTCCCATGGCTGTGTTTAACTCTGCCATCAGTTGGCTGTCATAGTCTGAAGAGCACTGGACTCTCTATAGATAGTCCATTGAACATTATATTGATCCATGATATTGTTTACATTGTGTTAATCAGACTGGATGATTATGAAGCAGAGAATATGTTGAAGGACTTGGTATGGTACACATACTATGAAAGGTAAGAGATAAGCCTCATGAATGTTCAGGGGCCTGGCATATCAGTAACATTTTCAGAAATCTAGTGATCTAGACAAATTGTTTCCTTTTTCTCTTTCTACCACTAATAAGGAAGCAGAATGCCTGGTAGGCTCTTCAGATTCTGGAGAAGAGTATATGACATGACTGGGAACCAGGTGATGTAAAAGGTTTTCAACTTTACTGTTATTCAGTTGCTCAGTTGTGTTCAACTCTTTGCAACCCCATGAACTGCAGCACACCTGTCTGTCTTGTCCTACACTGTCTCTCGGAGCTTGCTCAGATTCATGTCCATTGAGCTGGTGATGCCATCTAACCACCTCATCCTCTGACGTCCCCTTCTTCTCCTGCCTTCAGTCTTTCTCAGCATCAGGATCTTTTCTAATGAATTGGTTCTTCACATCAGGTGGCCAAAGTATTGGAGCTTCAGCTTCAGCATAAGTCCTTCCAATGAATATTCAGGGTTGATTTCCTTTAAGATTGGCTGGTTTGATCTTGTAGTTCAAGGGACTCTCAAGAGTCTTCTCCAACACCACAGTTCAAAAGCATCAATTCTTCAGCCCTCAGCCTTCTTTATGGTCCACCTCTCACATCCATACATAACTACTAGAAAAACCATAGCTTTGACTATCCAGCTTTGAGTAGGGCTCAATGCAGGAAAGGGATATATGTAGCACACGCAAGCCATTGTGTGAACAGCCCTGCTTCCTTGGCCACATGATCTGAAAGGCCCTATGGTGTTGTCTTCAGTGAAGAGTGATATTGTATGGAGTTTATGGCAAGCCCCAGTAGGAGAATCACAGTGTGAACATCTATAGCAATGCTATTCCATCTACAGTGGAGAATTCTATGTTAATTGAAAATTTGGTCCTGCTATATTTCTGGGCTCTGGTAGACAGAGCACCTAATCATGGAACTTGAGTGGCCATGTGTCCAAACTGCTCATCATTCCCTAAATTCTGTAAGACCCACCAAGTCATAAGTTGGGATATCCTAATAGCAATCCTACATCACTACATCACTACAAACAAAGCTAGTGGAGGTGATGGAATTCCAGTTGAGCTATTTCAAATCCTGAAAGATGATGCTGTGAAAGTGTTGCACTCAATATGCCAGCAAATTTGGAAAACTCAACAGAGGCCACAGGACTGGAAAAGATCAGTTTTCATTCCAATCCCAAAGAAAGGCAATGCCAACGAATGCTCAAACTACTGCACAATCGCACTCATCTCACACGCTAGTAAAGTAATGTTCAATATTCTCCAAGCAAGGCTACAGCAATACGTGAACAGTGAACTCCCAGATGTTCAAGCTGGTTTTAGAAAAGGCAGAGGAACCAGAGATCAAATTGCCAACATCCACTGGATCATGGAAAAAGCAAGAGAGTTCCAGAGAGACATCTATTTCTGCTTTATTGACTATGCCAAAGCCTTTGACTGTGTGGATCACAATACACTGTGGAAAATTCTGAACGAGATGGGAATACCAGACCACCTGACCTGCCTCTTGAGAAATCTATATGGAGGTCAGGAAGCAACAGTTAGAATTGGACGTGGAACAACAGACTGGGTCCAAATAGGAAAAGGAGTACGTCAGGCTGTATATTGTCACCCTGCTTATTTTACTTATATGCAGAGTACATCATGAGAAATGCTGGACTGGATGAAGCACAACCTGGAATCAAGATTGCCAGGAGAAATATCAACAGCCTCAGATATGCAGATGATACCACCCTTATGGCAGAAAATGAAGAGGAACTAAAGAGCCTCTTGATGAGAGTGAAAAAGTTGGCTTGAAGCTCAACATTCAGAAAACGAAGATCATGGCATCTGGTCCCATCACTTCATGGCAAATAGATGGGGAAACAGTGGAAACAGTGTCAGACTTAATTTTTTTGGGCTCCAAAATCAGTGCAGATGGTGACTGCAGCCATGAAATTAAAAGATGCTTACTCCTTGGAAGAAAAGTTATGACCAACCTAGATAGTATATTCAAAAGCAGAGACATTACTTTGCCGACTAAGGTCCGTCTAGTCAAGGCTATGGTTTTTCCAATGGTCATGTATGGATGTGAAAGTTGGACTGTGAAGAAAACTGAGCACCGAAGAATTGATGCTTTTGAACTGTGATATTGGAGAAGGCTCTTGAGTGTCCCCTGGACTGCAAAGAGATCCAACCAGTCTATTCTAAAGGAGATCGGACCTGGGTGTTCACTGGAAGGACTGATGCTGAGGCTGAAACTCCAATACTTTGGGCACCTCATGTGAAGAGTTGACTCACTGGAAAAGACCCTGATGCTGGGAGGGATTGCAGGCAAGAGGAGAAGGGGACAACGGAGAATGAGATGGCTGGATGGCATCACCAACTCGATGGACATGAGTTTGAGTGAACTCTGGGTGTTGGTGACAGACAAGGAGGCCTTGTGTGCTGCAATTCATGGTGTCGCAAAGAGTTGGACATGACTGAGTGACTGAACTGAATTTAATAGCAATCCGTCATAACATAGAAGTGGTACATCCAGGATTGGGCACTGCCATGACCAGAGGGCACAAATAGACTGCATAAGCAAATGGCCCAGACTCTCATGTCATTATGACTATTATGGCAGCTTCCTCTCCCTCATTTTAAACCCTTGGCCACATATATAGTGTTTTAGGAGGCTAGAGGCCAAACTAAGTTGTGGATGTGTTGGTATGTGGCTTTATGAGGAGAAATTCTTCCAGTGAACACACCTTTGAGCAGTATAGAACATCATCCACCTTATGCTGTAGGAGAAGTGGCCAAAGGAAGAACATATATCAACTTGTAGGCCTTTTCAATAGCTTGACTGAATGGTCAGGGGTCTGGAGGAGAACAATTGGATTAAGGATGAGCAGATATGGATAAGAGTAATGTGGATGGAACTATGCCACTGAGCACTAAATGTGAAGATCTTTGTATTACTTGTTAATACTCTAATGGCAGGATCAAGACCATCCCCAAGAAAAAGAAATGAAAAAAGGCAAAATGGTTGTCTGAGGAGGCCTTACAAACAGCTATGAAAAGAAGAGAAGCAAAAGGCAAAGGAGAAAAGGAAAGATATACCCACTTGAATGCAGAGTTCCAAAGAATAGCAAGGAGAGATAAGAAAGCCTTCCTCAGTGATCAATGCAAAGAAACAGAGGAAAACAATAGAATGGGAAAGAGATCTCTTCAAGAAAACTAGAGATACCAAGGGAACTTTTTAGGCAAAGATGGGCACAATAAAGGACAGAAATGATATGGACCTAACAGAAGCAGAAGATATTAAGAAGAGGTGGCAAAAATACACAGAAGAACTATACAAAAAAGATCCTCATGACCCAGATAAGCATGATGGTGTGATCTCTCATCTAGAGCCAGACATCCTGGAATGTGAAGTCAACTGGGCCTTAGGAAGAATCACCATGAGCAAAGCTAGTGGAGGTGATGGAATTCCAGTTGACCTGTTTCAAATCCTAAAAGATGATGCTGTGAAAGTGCTGCACTCAGTATGGCGGCAAATTTGAAAAACTCCACAGTGGCCACAGGATTGGAAAAGGTCAGTTTTCATTCCAATCCCAAAGAAAGGCAATGCCAAAGAATGCTCACACTGCCACACAATTGCACTATCTCACATGCTAGCAAAGTAATGCTCGAAATTCTCTAAGCCAGGCTTCAACAGTACGTGAACCGTGAACTTCCAAATGTTCAAGCTGGACTTAGAAAAGGCAGAGGAACCAGAGATCAAATTGCCAACATCCGCTGGATCATCAAAAAAGCAAGAGAGATCCAGAAAACTTTTGCTTTATTGACTATGCCAAAGCCTTTGACTGTGTGGATCACAATAAACTGTGAAAAATTCTTCAAGAGATAAGAATACCAGACCACCTGACCTGCCTCCTGAGAAATCTGTATGCAGGTCAAGAAGCAAGAGTTAGAACTGGACATGGAACAACCGACTGGTTCCAAATTAGGAAAGGAGTATGTCAAGGCTATATGTTGTCACCTGGCTTATTTAACTTATATGCAGAGTACATCATGAGAAACGCTGGACTGGATGAAGCACAAGCTGGAATCAAGATTGCTGGAATAAATATCAATAACCTCAGATATGCAGATGACACCACCCTTATGGCAGAAAGCAAAGAAGAACTAAAGAGCCCCTTGAGGAAAGTGAAAGTGGAGAATGAAAAGGTTGGCTTAAAACTCAACATTCAGGAAACTAAGATCATGGCATCTGGTCCCATCACTTAATGGCAAATAGATGGGGAAACAGTGAAAACAATGACAGACTTTATTTTGGGGGGCTCCAAAATCACTGCAGATGGTGACTGCAAGCATATAATTAAAAGACGCTTGCTCCTTGGAAGAAAAGTTATGACCAACCTAGACAGCATAATAAAAAGCAGAGATATTACTTTGCCAACAAAGTCCGTCTAGTCAAAGCTATGGTTATTTCCTTTATTTATGAATGTAGAATTGTTGACCAAAAGTTATGGACAACTATATAAAATCAAAACTGTCCTCCAAGTAGATATATGATTGATTCTTTAAAATATGATATGTCTTGATTCTCAGTCCTCTAGTATTGGCATGGTGGGTGTTGACAAAGATGATTTTGCCAGAGATTTATCCTTTTTAATCTTTATAAGAGTATGTAGGCCTTGTTTTAGGCTTCCCAGGTGGTACTAGTAGTAGAGAACCCACCTGCCAACGTAGGAGACATAAGAGGGACAGGTTCGATTTCTGGGTTGAAAAGATCCCTGGAGGAGGGCATGGCAACCCACTCCAGTATTTTTGCTTGGAAAATCCCATGGACAGAGGAGTCTGGTGGGCTACAGTCCATGGGGTCACAAAGAGTTGGGCACGACTGAAGTGACTGAGCATGGCACGGCCCGGGCCATGTTCTATATATGTAGGTTTACTTCCGGGATTTTATTCCTGATGTCTCGTCCAGTATGTGGGAGGATATGAAGGTGCATAGATTTCTCTCCATTTTTCAATTGTTTGTTTTAAACAGGAGAAGGGAGGGCAGATAAGACCCTATCCTTTTGTATCATATGTTAACTCCTAGTCCCCTTCAATACCCTTTACCTCTTTATCTAAATAATTTCTAAATATGAAAAGAATTGCCTGGAACTACACTACTGTTCCTCAGAAGGGACAATTATGCAACATTCAAGAGTGGAGAGGGTACTCTCAGCCAGAGGCAGAGCCCTCGTTCCAATTAATGAACTTCTTGGAGGAGAGCATAAGTAATTGGTTTGAGGTTGTTTCCACTGCCTTTAAAGGACAATTGAAGGGCTCATAAAGATGTGCCAAATGTTTATAGAGTGCTTCTTTGGATGAGTATCTGCTTTAAATAAGTGAATTTAAAGGGGTCTTTAACTCACTTAAATTACACCAAGATGGGAGACTGGAGACAGGATATAACTTCCAGTTGAAATTCCTTGATCTCTGGTTTAGTCTTAATTTTATAGATAACAAAAGCCATCATTGGAAGAACTTTAACCAGTTATGTTCAAATGGTATTCAGATGGAACACAGGCTGCAGGCTATCTGCGAGCTTGTTGGTCCAGATCTGTTTTCTTCTTAATGCAAAAGTTTGGCATTTGTTGGCCCAGTGAGCACATACAGTTTGTAAATTGAAAAGTCTCCAGCCCTTCCCTGGACAGAAGGAAAGCAGGATTAAGAGAATGCCATACCTTTGTCACTGGCCCCTGAAAACCATGGTGTTGTCTGGTGAGTCTGAGGAAGTCAGCTGTAGGATTTGAGAGAGGCTCATCCTGTATTCCAGGGGATGGAAGGGGATTCCTTCCTTCTGGGTGAAGCTCCATCGGTAATTTCCTAATTCTGGGCTCTGGACCCAGCCTAGTGCACTGAAAGCTTCAGTAAAGTACACACTTGGCTGAAGAACTGGGAGAAGCTGTGTGAGATACTGTACTGAGAGATAGCAAGGGGGATTCATTATAGAAGATGGGAGTCATGGAACAGGGCTCAGAAATGCTCAGAGAAAGGCAGGCTTAAACCTACAATGAGACAAATAGACCAGCCTGAAAATTCATTGTACCCGGCCAGTAAAAGACGACGGGAAGACTAGTGTGGATGAAGACAGAGAACTGACATCTAGATTTGTCTCTGCCTCTAGCTGTGTGAACTGGACATGGAACAACAGACTGGTTCCAAATAGGAAAAGGAGTACATCAAGGCTGTATATTGTCACCCTGCTTATTTAACTTCTATGCAGAGTACATCATGAGAAATGCTGGACTGGAAGAAACACAAGCTGGAATCAAGATTGCCGGGAGAAAGATCAATAACCTCAGATATGCAGATGACACTACCCTTATGGCAGAAAATGAAGAGGAACTAAAAAGCCTCTTGATGAAAGTGAAAGAGGAGAGTGAAAAAGTTGGCTTAAAGCTCAACATTCAGAAAACGAAGATCATGGCATCTGGTCCCATCACTTCATGGCAAATAGATGGGGAAACAGTGGAAACAGTGTCAGACTTTATTTTGGGGGGCTCCAAAATCACTGCAGATGGTGATTGCAGCCATGAAATTAAAAGACGCTTACTCCTTGGAAGCAAAGTTATGACCAACCTAGATAGCATATTCAAAAGCAGAGACATTACTTTGCCGACTAAGGTCCGTCTAGTCAAGGCTATGGTTTTTCCAGTAGTCATGTATGGATGTGAGAGTTGGCCTGTGAAGAAGGCTGAGCATCGAAGAATTGATGCTTTTGAACTGTGGTGTTGGAGAAGACTCTTGAGAGTCCCTTGGGCTGCAAGGAGATCCAACCAGTCCATTCTGAAGATCAACCCTGGGATTTCTTTGGAAGGAATGATGCTAAAGCTGAAACTCCAGTACTCTAGCCACCTCATGTGAAGAGTTGACTCATTGGAAAAGACTTTGATGCTGGGAGGGATTGGGGGCAGGAGGAGAAGGGGACGACAGAGGATGAGATGGCTGGGTGGCATCACTTGATGGACGTGAGTCTGAGTGAACTCCGGGAGCTGGTGATGGACAGGGAGGCCTGGCGTGCTGCGATTCATGGGGTCGCAAAGAGTTGGACACGACTGAGCGACTGAACTGAACTGAACTAGCTGTGTAGCCTTGGGAAAGTCATTTAATTTTCTAGGCCCTTGGTTTCAAATGTTATAAAATGAAGGATTCAGACAAGAAGATCACTTGGATCATTTTTAATTTTAATCTCTAAAATTCTCTGATTTTATTTCTAAGAATATGTTCCAATTATATCTAGTTGCCTTTAAGATTCCATGCACTTTTCATTTTTGAACTGTGGACCTGTTTGCTTCTCTGTCTTAAAGCTCAGTGAGTTAGCTGACTTTGAAATTACGGCTCACTTCTCTCCCCTTTACTCTGAACCCTTATGGACATCACCGTTTTCACCACAGTGTTCAAATGCACAGAAGGAAGATGACCCTTGACCTCATGTGGGCTCAGTCCTGCTCAGGGATCCTATTGCATTTCCCTACTCTGATCTTTCCCCACTCTGATCTTTCCCCTACTTTCTTAGGTAACTATTTCACATTTTTCCATCTTCCTTCAAACCATTCAAACTTTTCCCCTTCTCTTGACTCTCAAATAATAAATTTGTGTCCTATTTTCCTGAGAAAAACGAAGGAGAAGAGGATTTGTACAGAGCCTATTGCCTCATCTACCCACTTATCTGTACCTTTGCCTTTATATTCTGCCTCTTCTTCAGTTAGAGTATATGAGTGATTGATATATTAATCTAAGGCTGACTCCTGTGCTTGTGACTAGACCCCATCTCCTCTTGCCTACTCAAGAGCACTGTTGTTCAGTCACTCAGTTGCATTTGACTCTTTGTGACCCCATGGACTGAGTGCACCAGGCTTCCCTGTCCTTCCTCATCCCCCAGAGCTTGCTCAAACTCAAGTCCATTGAGTCAGTGATACCACCCAACCATCTTGTCCTCTGTCATACCCTTCTCCTCTTGACTTCAATCTTTCCCAGCATCGGGGTCTTGTCTTTTCTGAGAGTCAGCTCTTCACATCAGGTGGCCAAAGTATTGGAGCTTCAGCTTCAGCATCAGTCCTTCTAATGAATATTCAGGATTCAAAAACATTACTCCAGCAATTGTCCCCTCCCCCTTTCACATCAGTTTTCTCTTTGTAATGGATCATTTCGATAGCATACAAATGTGCTGAAATACCATCCAGCTTAAATTTCTCTCTTGTTCCCACATGTCTTTTAAATATTGCTCCGATTCTCTATTTCTTCATACTATAAAATCCTTGACAAAGTTGTCTCTACTCACTGTGTACGACTCATTCCCTCCTTTTTTATACCCACTCCAGTGACTTCTGTGTAGCTATATCTAGTTGTTAATTATTAGTCCTCATCTTACTTATCTCAGCATTTGATCTAATTAGCCACTCTTTTTTGAAAAAATATTTTTGCACTTAGCTTTACCTTTTGGTTATCATCCTACCTTATTCGCTATTCATCTTTCTTTCAGCATTGAGATGCTGCTCAAGGTTATAGTCCTTAGGACTATTCTCTTCTGTATGGACCCAGTACCTAGCTGATCTCAACCAGCCTCATGACTTTTAAGTTCATATGTACTCTGATGGCTCCCAAATACTTTGTCTCCAGCCCAGAAATTTCCTTTTACCTTCAGACTCATTTAGCTCACTATCTATTCTAGATAGTTATCCGACAGGCGTCTTAAAGTTAATATATCTAAACCACATTCTTCCACGATTCTGAATCTGTGCTTCGCAAACAGCCATTGTCTCAAAGTACCTGGCATCTCCATCTCTCTAGTTGCTTAGACTAGGAGATAGTTATGAAATCTAAGCATCTCTCTAATTGCTTAGCCAATGGCGATATACTTATGAAAACTTCTGCTTAAATTCTATTCTGTTGGTGGTTCTACCTTCAAAATATATTCAGAGTTCAACTATATCTTATCACCTCCACTCCCGTTTTCATGGTCTCCCTAATTGGCTTGCTAGTTCCTTGCTTCTGTTCTCAACATGGCAGATAGAACAGTCATTAAAACTTTGAGTCAGGTTATGTGACTCCTTTGAGTCAGGTTATGTGACTCCTTTGCTCACAGCTACCCTGGGAGTTCTTATCTGGTTCATAACATAAAGCTTAAAATTCTTTTTTTTCTTTTTTTTTGGCTACATTGTGGCCCTTGCAGGATCTTAGTTCACGGACCAGGGGTTGGACCTGTGCCCCTTGCATTGGGATCATGGACCCCCGGCCCACCAGGGAAGTCCCCTAAAACCTCAGATTCTTATAATGGTCTATGAGGTCTCTAAATTTTCTGCATCACACCTTTCCTCACTAACACTTCTCTCACCTTGCCTGTTACCACACTCTCATTCCCTCCACTTCAGCCACATTGGCCCCCTACCTAGTCCTGCTTCAGTGCCTTGCATGTATAGTTTTCTTGGCTTGGCAGTGTCTTTTTGCAGACAACCACAAGGTTCACTATTTCATCACATATGAAATAGATGCCCACCCTGCATTCCTATCCTTTTTACCCTATTTAATCTTTCATCATAACATTTTATGGCTATCTGACATAAATCGACTTTAAAATGTTTCTGTCTTCTTTCTCTAGAGTGGAAGCTTCACAAGGGCAGGGCTTTGTTCTTTGGTCATTGCTGAGTTCCCAGGGCCTGTGCCTGGGCATGGCACATAGTAAGTGCCCACTACTGATTTGTTGAGTAAATATGTGAATGAATGGGGGAGGTTCAGGTCATTCCCATACACTTGCCAAAAGATTGCCTTTTGCAGGTGCTTCTCCGTTAGCTTATGCATATGTGCATGTTCCCAATAGCATGCCGGAAGACAGAAATTCAGAAAGCACCATCCCAGTTGAAATCCATGGTCCTTTCGACACAGTATTCTCTAGCCAACAACAATGCAATGGAATTAGGTCAAAGCAGATATGTACACTTGATAGCACATTGTCATTGTTAGGCTAGATCTGCAATTCAAACTAGCTTGAACAAATAAACCAAGAAAGGAATATATTGGTTCCAGTAATTTGGAAGTATAATGGGTATTTTTAGGTATAGCTGGATTGTGAGACTCCAATGAAATAATAACTTTGTATATATCTCTTGGATTCTTCTTTCCTGGATTGGCTTCATTCTCAATCAGGCTCTGTACAGATGATGGCAAAGAGAGCCTTAGGCAGTTGGTTCCAAGCTTATGTGGTCCCCAGCCCTACCACAATTCTTTGAAGTTGGCAGGCGCAGGCCATAAAAGGAAGCAAATCAGAGTAAACAAAAAAATGACATTGCTGCTCTGCTCCTCATGGCCATTTGTAAAGTAGATTTATTCAAAATTTTTAAATGTATTTTCATTTCCTTGAAGTCATTGACATAGAGTTGTCATTTTAGATTCAGCTGTCTTTGATTATTATGTTTGTTAGAGCCCCATGTTTGTTTCCTCTGCAACTCTTTCTGGCATAATGTTATTGTTCCTAATAGCATTGATGAGTCTTTGGAAACTTTAGACCAAACACAGTTCAAATACTAGTTAGCCCCTTTGGTGCTGTTGTCATGACCTGATGAAAATTATGTAGACTGTGGCAATGTCTATGGGATCTGATGCAAGTGGTGTGGTCCTTGCCACCAAAATAGGCCTCATACCACCCTTATCCAGAGGCAAAGATTAGTCAAATTCTGCTCCAAAGTAGATGCAGCTTGAGAACAAACTTTTAGCTTAGGAAATCAATAGGTTCTACAGGCATTTCAGTCAAGAGATTTGGGACTGGTCAGGCTGAGTCCTTTGAACATGAACCTGGGCTATCATTTGCTCAGTCTGCTTGATCCAGGGAGTGGAATGGGCATCTTACCTTATTCCTAAGATAGAAGGCCTTTGCCATTATAAAGTCACAGTTCAACTCATCCTTAGAGAGCTCTGGGTGGAGAATTTCAGAAGGGAGGTGAGGAAAATAGAGGGAGAGATTAGACAGGTCAAGATTCAAAATGGGGGAGCTGCAACACTAGTTCTGCTGATTTAAATAAGAAAAGAGTTTATAAGAAAATATTGTGAGGTGGCCCACAAGACGACTAGAATGGCTGGAGATCCAGGCCCAGGAAATCAACAGGAACATAGATTTTGTGCATTGAATCGTGTTCCTCTAAAAGACATGTTGAAGTCCTAATCCCCAATACCTGTGAAGGTGACCATTATCGGAAATAAGGTCATTGTAGATGTAATCAAGTTTAAAATGTGGTCATATTGGGTTATGGTGGTCTCTGACCAGTGACTGGCATCTTTTTAAGAGAAAGGAAGAGACCAGGTAAGAAGGCCATTGGAAGATAGATGTGCAGACTGGAGTGATGCAACCACAACCAAGGGACACCAAAGATTGTCAGCAGTCCTTGGGTAGTTTGAAGCTACCCAGTTTGTTGTACTTTGTTTTGGCAGCCCAAGGAAACTAACACAGTCAGGAAGCATTGTAGTGGGAGCCTCAGCCAGAATCATGCTGAGTCTGCAGATGTGATATGAGAGCTGCTGCTGGCTGCTCATGCTGGTGCCCCTGGCAGTAGTGCCCTCTTCTCTGGTCCAGGATGAATGCTCCATTCTCCTTGTTTGCTTGTATTCAAGTTCTAGGTAGGATTGTCTGACTGAATAAAGTCTGGGGCACATGTGCCTACCCAAGGTGACCAGGGGAGAGAAAACAAGACTCTGGATATTCAGAAAGTTACACAGTGGGTCTTTCTCAGAGATAAGACAGAACTTCAGATGCTAGGTAACCAAAAAAAGTCACTGTAACATGTATATGAAAGAAGGCAGCTATTTGAAAATGTTGTTCAGTCACCCAATTGTATCCAACTCTTTGTGACCCTGGGGACTGTAGCCCACCTCCCTGTCCCTCACCATCTCCTGAAATTTGCCCAAGTTCATGTCCATTGCATCAGTGATGCCATCCAGCCATCTCATCCTCGGATACACTTCTCCTTCTGCCCTCAATCTTTCCCAGCCTCAGGGACTTTTCCAATGAGTTGGCTGTTTGCATCCGATAACCAAAATACTGGAGTTTCAGCTTCAGCATCGATCCTTCCAATGAGTATTCAGGATTGATTTCCCTTAAGATTGACTAGTTTGATCTCCTTTCTGTCCAAGGGACTCTCAGGAGTCTTCTCCAGCACCACAGTTCGAAGGCATCAATTCTTTGGCACTCTGCCTTTATGGTCCAGCTCTCACAACTGTGCATGACCACTGGGAAGACCATAGCCTTGACTACACAGACCTTTGTTGGCAAAGAAATGTCTCTGCTTTTCAACACACTGTCTAGGTTTGTCATAGCTTTCCTGCCAAGAAGTAATCACCTTCTGATTTCATGGCTGCAGTCACCATCCACAGTGATTTTAGAGCCCAAGAAGAGGAAGTCTGTCACTACTTCCACCTTTACTCCTTCTATTTGCCATGAAGTAATGGGGCCGGATGCCATGATGTTAGGTTTATTGATATTTAGTTTTAAGCCAGCTCTTTCACTCTCCTCCTTCACTCTCATCAAGAGGCTCCTTAGTTCCTCTTCACTTTCTGCCATTATAGAGTGGTATCATCTGCATATCTGAAGTTGTTGATGTTTCTCTCGCCTATCTTGATTCTAGCTCGAAACTCATCCAGTCCGGCGTTTCTCATGATGTACTTAGCATATAGCTTAAATAAACAGGGTGACAGCAGACAGCCCTGTCATACTCCTTTCTCAATCTTGAACCAATCAGTTGTTCCATACAGGGTTCTAACTGTTGCTTATTGACCCGTATACAGGTTTCTCAGGAGACAAGTAAGATGGTCTGGTATTGCCATGTCTAAATATCAATAACCTCAGATATGCAGATGACACCACCCTATGGTAGAAAGTGAAGAGGAACTAAAAAGCCTCTTGATGAAAGTGAAAGAGGAGAGTGAAAAAGTTGGCCTAAAGCTCAGCATTCAGAAAACTAAGATCATGGCATCTGGTCCCATCACTTCATGGGAAATAGATGGAGAAACAATGGAAACAGTGTCAGATTTTATTTTTGGGGGCTCCAAAATCACTGCAGATGGTGATTGCAGCCATGAAATTAAAAGACGCTTACTCCTTGAAAGGAAAGTTATGACCAACCTAGATAGCATATTGAAAAGCAGAGACATTACTTTGCCAACTAAGGTCCGTCTAGTCAAGTGGTCATGTATGGATATGAGAGTTGGACTGTGAAGAAAGCTGAGCACCGAAGAATTGATGGTTTTGAACTGTGGTGTTGAAGAAGACTCTTGAGAGTCCCTTGAACTGCAAGGAGATCCAACCAGTCCATTCTAAAGGAGATCAGTCCGGGGTGTTCATTGGAAGGACTGATGCTGAGGCTGAAACTCCAATACTTTGGCCACCTCATGCAAAGGGTTGACTCACTGGAAAAGACCCTGATGCTGGGAGGGATTGGGGGTGGGAGGAGAAGGGGATGATAGAGGCTGAGATGGCTGGATGGCATCACCGACTCGATGGACGTGAGTCTGAGTGAACTCCGGGAGTTGGTGATGGACAGGGAGGCCTGGCATGCTGCAATTCATGGGGTTGCAAAAAGTTGGACACGACTGAGTGACTGAACTGAACTGAACTGAACTGAACTGATAAGAGCTTTCCACAGTTTGTTTTGATCCACATAGTCAAAGGCTTTATCGTAGTTGACAAAACAGAAGTAGATGTTTTTTCTGGAATTCCCTTGCTTTCTCTATGATCCAGCAAATGTTGGCAATTTGATCTCTGGTTCCTTTTCTTTTTCTTAAACCCAGCTTGGATATCTGGAAGTTCTTGGTTCAGATAATGCTGAAGCCTAGCATGCAAGATTTTAAGCATGACCTTGCTAGCATGGGAGATGAGTGCAACTGTCTGATGGTTAGCACATTCTTGTTACTACCCTTCTTGGGAACTGGGATGATGACTGACCTTTTCCAGTCCTGTGGCCACTGCTGGGTCTTCCAGATTTGCTGACATATTGAATGCAACATCTTGATGGCATCATCCTTTACGGTTTTTTTGAATAGCTCTACTGGAATTCCATCCCATCCACTGGCTTTATTAACAGCAGTGCTTCCTAAGGCTCATCTGACTTTGCACTCCAGAATGTCTCACTCTGGGTGACTGGCCACATCATCGTAGTAATCCAGTTCATTAAGATCTTTTTTGTACAGTTCTTCTGTGTATTCTTTCCATCTTTTCTTGATCAGTGTCTACTAATTGTATACCATTTCTGTCCTTTATTGTGTACATATTCTGTCCTTTAAAATGTGTACATTTTAAAATGTAGTAAGTTGCAAATAATAATAATAACACTGAAATTTGTGAATAATTTGCATTTTGACATAAACTGGAGGGACTGCAAGTTTATCTTTTAATTTCCTTTTAGGTTCCTGCTAGAAGTTTGGATATATTGTATATATCTTCATGGCATATACTTGAGAATGTCACATCTGAAAATGCCATTTGCTGGGCATTTCTGCAAAAAACAAGACAGGTGTATGTTGAAGTAGATGTTGTGTCACCACAAATTTGAGCAGATTGTGAAGAAGGCCAGAGGTGCTGTACATTGTGGAGGAGTATAGGCTCTGAAGCAGGCCTCTGGGACTTGAGCCCTGGCTCTCCCACTTACTAGCTGTGTGATTTGACAGTGTTTTAACCTCTTAAAGCTCTGGCTTCCCTGTTTGCAAAATTGGGATGATAATACCATTGTAAGGATTAAATGAGTTAAGCCACAAACAGTGCTGGTATATAATAAGAACTAAAGGATAGCTACTATCTCCTTACCAAGTTCTGAGCTTTGGAGAGGTTCTCTTTATCCTTTTGGGGATAGCATTTCTCAGCACAAAATTAAACAAAAACCAAAAATAGTATTCAGATAGCAAAAATATTAGTATTTTGCTTATACCATCTGCATGAAACTATGTGTCTGGGTGCTTTACCTCTCCAGTCCAGAACCAAGATCAGTAGATGGTCGCAGGCCTCCAGGGACAGGGACTACAATGTATGCTTTGCAGTTACTAGTTGCTCAGTAAATATTTGTTAAGTGTACTGGGCAAGGCAAGCAAGGTGCTTGGCAGTTTCACTACCCATCCTAGAAAACCTCATTGCCTTCCATATCCCCATCTCTTTCTGAAGGTTTTGTACATTTAGCTTGTCTTACACTGTAGCTGTCATGCGTGCTAAGTTGCTTCAGTCATGTTCAACTCTTTGTGACCCTATGGACTGTAGCCCACCAAGCTCATACAGTGCTGGTATATAATAAGAACTGTCCATGGGACTTCTCAGGCAAGAATACTGGAGTGGGTTGCCATGCCCTCTTCCAGGAGATCTTCCCAACCCAGAGATCTCTTGCACCTCCTGCACTGGGAGGCAGGTTCTTTACCACTAGCACCACCTGGGAGGCCCTAGTCTGAGTCAAATCCTGATTGTGGAAGTCAATCCACAAGTTTCTCTGATATATCTTAGAGGAGACTTTGTGCAAACAGAGAGTCTTCCTCGAAGAGGTCTAGTGGATCGTGACTAACTGACCCAATCAAAGCCACTTTTGGAACGTACTAATTGGAACTTGTAGAGAGAGCCAGAAGTTGGTAGTGGAAGCAGAGTTCAAGAAGTACACAAAGCAAAACAAGCAAAACCGCGAGTTAGCTGAATCCAGAAACAGACGCTTGAGGGAAAGAGAGAGAATTAGTGAATTGCTTTTTGCTGGCAGCAGAAATAAAGACAGGCATGCATAATGGCAGACATACCAGTGCTGTACATGATTATCTCATTTAAAATTTATGGTAACCCAATGAAATAGTTGCCATGCTTATTCTCCATTTTACACGTGAGGTCATTGAGGCCTAGGGAATTGAGTGTCTTGTTAACAGTCGTAAAATTAGAGAAGCTAAGTTGGATTGATACCTAGGTCTAGCCTATAAGCAGAAGCAGAGCAGCTGAAGCCACACCGGGCAGAGTAATGAACGCCTGCCACTGAGGCCAGTTGTGTCCCAAGTCCTTGTCCAGGCCTGCTTCACTGGGAAGCCCAACTATGAATTCATTTTCACTGACTGTGTGTATAATAAATCTCCACTGAGGAAGGCGAGAAGGAAACTTGAAAGGCTTTTGTTTGCTAAAGGCTCACTACTCAAGGTAGGGTTCAGGAACAGCAGATTTGGCATTACTTTGACTTATTAGAAATGCAGTATCTGGGTGCTTCCTCCAGCCCTCCTAAATCAGCCTTCCTTTTAATAATCAACACAATCTCTACATATTTGGTATGCCCATTAAAGATGGAGAAGCACTTCTCTAAAACATTGGTTGTCACACGTAGCTGCACATTGGGAGTTGAAAAAGATACAGTTGCCTGGGTCTCTAGCCCTGGTCCTACTGATGTGAGCTGTGGCCTGGACATGGTGCCTTTTGGCTCCCCACGTGATTCTAGTGTACAGCAGAAATTGAGAACTCCTGACTCTAAAACCTCTAATCATGGTGTAAATACCTGATATGCAAGGGGCTGAGGCATAATTTGAATGATGACTGTGAAATCATGAATATCAGTTAAAGTCAATACAGATTTGTTCGCCTAATCAGAGGTGAAGAGAAATGCTTGAAGCTATAGAAGGATTAACCATAAAATGAGTGTGATGAAATTAAAATTACTGTGGATGACTACTTCCAACTTTTCCCCTTCTCCTGCACGCTGTGGAAGACCTCACTTGCTCTTGTGTTTTCCTCTTCCTGCTCTCAAGTGAGGGTTCTATCTCTTGAGTGCTTAAATGATATGGGCTCATAAGGAAAAGGAGGAGAGGTGGAAGACAGAACGTAGTGGCCAGAATAGAGTTTTAAGAAGTTTGGTGGTGGGTTTGAAGGAGTGATGTTGTTAAGTGTGGGTCTTGAGAAAACTGGGGAGAGGATTAAAAATATATGGTAAGTGTGGAAATTTTACTGATTAGAGTCTCATTAGCATTTTTAAGAGATGTAAGGAAAGCACTGAATATCTTTTATAAAAAGTTCTTGTATGGAAATATACATAACACAATTTACCATTTTAATTTTTTAAGTATACTGTTCAGTGGCATTAAGAATATTCACTTGTAGTGCAACCATCACCACTGTCCATTTCCAGAATTCTTTCATCATCCAAACAGAAACTTGACCCATTAAATAAGAACTCTTCATTTCCACTCCTCCCCCACCAGCCCCTGGTAACTGCTACTATACTTTCTGTCTCCATGAATGATTATTCTTGGTACCTCATACAAGTGGAATCATGCAATATTTGTCCTTTTGTGTCTGGTTTATTTCACATAGCATGTGAATTTCTTTTATAATTTTTGTTAACCTCTTAGACTATTCTGTCTAAATTATGACTTCTTTGGGAACTGAAGCATGTGTGACTTCGGTTTTTTAGTGCTGCATTCGTGTAGTGCTGCTTTTCTTGATAGGGCTTGAACTTAGATGATTATACTAAGAGGTAAGCCAAGCTAAAAGTAAAAATAGTTTCAGGAAAGGTTGAGATAACCTTGTTGATGACAGAGCATGCAGGCTTTTAAGGAAGACCGATATCTAAGATTGACAGTCTGTGACACTGCTTATAATTGCTTCATCCAGTTCGCTAACAAAGGCGTTTTTGGTATTTCTGGTTGAGAGTGGATCACATGCTCTTTACCTACTCCTGTTTTCAACTTCTTCCCAAACTAAAATGCTGTTTTAACAATTATCGCTCCCTCTTTTTGGCTGTGGAGACGTTGGTTGATTTGGCTTGTGTGAACAAAGATATTAATGTGATGAGAGCAGGGTGGGGTTTTTTGGTTTTGTTTTTAGAAAAGTATGCTTTAAATCTCATGGGTAAGCCTTAGAACACATCAGTCATTTCTGAAGTGATCACTTGGGCTTTATCCCACAACTGTTGAAGAACAGGAAGTTAGAAGGACATCACTATTTTCTCTCAGAGTATTTTAGAACATTTATGATCAACCTGTGAGACCTTTACAGGAAATACTCAAAATAAATTGTCATGTACTAGTTATCTGATTTTTCACAGATTTTTCGACATTGTTGACTCAATTTTTTAAAATTTTGTCACTGTGAGTGGTTGTGCCTACCTAGAATTCGAGGAGCTAGCATCTACATGGAAAGCTCTCAATAAATTATAGTTGCCTGTGTTGATTCTGTACCATGATAATATGTCCTTTTCAGACATCTACACTTTAGGTAGAATATGAAATTTCACTGGCAAAGAAGTCTGTAGGTATTGTTATATAACACTTCTTTATTAATAAGATAATAGTATACTGTTGTCTTCAGTTGGCCTCACTAAAAGCAGAGCCTGAGATAAGGCTTCAACTGCTCTTTGGTAAGAATCTGTAAGGTAATGAGGGAGACAGGCTAGGAAGGTGAAGGGCTCAATTAAAGATATGGCTTAAGATAAAATCAAGCCTTGTAGCTTGATGTTGGAGCATGAGGGGGAACCGCTGGAATATAAATGCTACCACAGAATCATCCCAGGCAGCAGTTCAGGCTTTCATTATGTAGTGGGACCACTTTAGGACTCTAAAACTTTTATGGAAAGCTTGTGGAACCATCAAGAATAGCTATTTGCTGTGACATCTGTGTCCACTAACTTTAAAATGGCTATGCAGTAGAGCCTCTTAACCAACTGTTAGTGATGAATCAAGCCAAAATTGCTTCACAATGGAAAACAAAACATTTATTTGTTCATGAATTTAACTTCTATTTCTTAAACATCTGTTAGATGCATAGAAATGTACTACACACAAAAATCATGGTCAAAACAATAAGAATTATCAATGGAGATTTTTTAATTACTTAAAGAATAGCTTGTTGAAACAGGACAGCAATAACCATTTCTTCCAGGACTTTCAATCAAGTACCTAGGCTGATAAAGGTAACGTGGTGTTTAAACTGTATTTTTGAAAAAGGATGCTACAACTTGTTTAAATTAGTTCTTTACATGACTGGTTAAACTTAGAAAGTTGAAACATTAGCAGCAAAAGTGGTACCCTGTTTCTGCTTCAAGTGATTGCACATGAAAATCAGGGGAAATTCGTGGTAGCTGAGGTAGGGCTTTGGAAATTGGTAAATTTAAAATGCACCCTTTGAAATTAATCTAGAAATCAGTGGGTTTTTTTTTAACATAAAAACATGTAACTCTGTCTAATATCTATTGAACAATAAGTACTTTTAGATACAGTAATAAAGGGTTCTTATGGAGTAGGCAAAGAACTAAATGTTTTCATTTCGACTCAAGTTTTTGCCCTTACATATATTTGGTGAGCTCAACCAGACATATGGAAACAAAAGGAGAAAAAAATCCACAAACTTCCTCTAACCTTCTTACTGTATGTATGTGGTGTGCTGTGCTCAGTTCTGTCCAACTCTTCATGACCCCATGGATTGTAGCCTGCCAGGCACCTCTGTCCATGGAATTTTCTAGGCAAGAATACTGGAGTAGGTTGCCATTTCCTACTCCAGGGGATCTTCCTGACCCAAGGATCAAAGCTATGTCTCTTGCATCTCCTGCATTGGCAGGCAGCTTCTTTACTATTGCGCCACCTGGAAACCATATTACTAAGCCCATGTTGTGCTGTGTTGTGCTTAGTCACTTAATCATGTCTGACTCTTTGAGACCCGATGGACTGTATCCTGCCAGACTCCTCTGTCCATGGGGATTCTCCAGGCAAGAATTACTGGAGTGGGTTGCCATGCCCTCCTCCAGGGATTGAACCCAGGTCTCCTGCATTGCAGGTGGATTTTTTACCAGCTGAACTACCAGGGATGCCCTACTAAGCCCATATTTGGGAATAATAATTGTTTACTTCATACAGTGAGCTGGGAAATGTGTGTCTTGTCATGGTTCTTCTTTCATAAGCAGCAGATATGAACTTTGAATAGCTTAAGCAGAGGGAGAGTTTACTGGAAGGATATATAATAGTTCTTAGAATAGAAGAGAAAACTTAGGCACCTGGCTTGGAAAGGACAGGAATCATTATGATAGAATCCGAGGATCCAGGTAACAAAAATGGATGGTCTATCTTCAGAACATGTCTGCTGCGTTGAATCCACTTCTTGCATTTTTTAATCTATGATATTTTACTTAAAGCCCAAATCTCATTTATCTCAATATTTCATTTGCGTGTAAAATTCTTCTAGTTTTCTTATAAGTTTAATTTTCCATTATCATCCTCCTGATAGAAGGGCCAGCAGAGTCCTTTGTGTTTCCATGTCTCCTTTAAAGGATATTTTTCTCCTTTTTACCCTGGAATATATTCCTAGGCTTAATATTGGTTCAAATACAGGTGTACTTACATTTAAAAGCAGATATAAGGAAATGACTACACTACCTAAGCTCACCTAACAAGAGCTAAAGTTAGAAAAACACGTTTTCTTTTTGTTATTCCTGCACAAACCATACTACTAGTCTTCATTATCAGAGCATTATTGAAATACCTTCACTGTTTATTTGTTCATTCATTCACTCATTCATTTTTATTTATTTACCAAACAGTTATTAGCTACCTACATTTGTCATGCCTTATTTTTTTCCCTAGGGCTTCCCTGATAGCTCAGTTGGTAAAGAATCCACCTTCAATGCAGGAGACCCTGGTTAGATTCCTGGATCAGGAAGATTCACTGAAGAAGGGATAGACTACCCACTCCAGTATTCTTGGGCTTCCCTTGGGAATCAGCTGGTAAAGAATCTGCCTGCAATGTGGGAGACCTGGGTTTGATCCCTGGGTTGGGAAGATCCCCTGGAAAAGGGAAAGGCTACCTACTCCAGTATTCTGGCCTGGAGAATTCCATGGACTGTACAGTCCATGGGGTTGCAAAGAGTTGGACACAACTGAGTGACTTTCACTTTCAGAGTTTGTTTGGCTTTTAAATGGACTTAGGAAAAAGGAGGGTAAGAGGAAGGTTTCAGTGAGATTAGAACAAGCTGGTCAGAGAGGACCAGAAAGAAATTTGTGAAGTAGTTTCTCACTTTCGAGTCTGTATCACTGACATAGTCTAAATTTCCAGATCCTGAAGCTTATTGTTCCTGCTGCAGAAGCAACCTACCTGGCATCAGAGTTTTCCCATCCTCTACTTACCTGGGCAAAGAAGGAGCTTAGAGGATAAATACTTAAGTGCTCCTGAAGGGCATGGGACTCAGGGCTCCCAGGTAAGGGTGGAGCTGGTAGGGTTGTTGTCTTATAGAAGCGTAAATAGCAGTCCTACAACTGACTTTTTCTCTGCTCTATCGCTTGTATTCCCATTATGTCAGGTGATCTAATAACCTATGATACCTTTACTTCTTCAAGTCTAGGGTCTGATAGTGCATTTGGCTGTCATGTCTCTTTAGTTTTACTTAATCTGTAACAAAGAATGCTCAAACTACCGCACAATTGCACTCATCTCACATGCTAGTAAAGTAATGCTTAAAATTCTCCAAGCCAGTCTTCAGCAATACGTGAACCATGAACTTCCTGATGTTCAAGCTAGTTTTAGAAAAGGCAGAGGAACCAGAGATCAAATGGCCAACATCCGCTGGATCATGGAAAAAGCAAGAGAGTTCCAGAAAAGCATCTATTTCTGCTTTATTGACTATGCCAAAGCCTTTGACTGTGTGGATCACAATACACTGTGGAAAATTCTGAACGAGATGGGAATACCAGACCACCTGACCTGCCTCTTGAGAAACCTATATGCAGGTCAGGAAGCAACAGTTAGAATTGGACATGGAACAACAGACTGGTTCCAAATAGGAAAAGGAGTATGTCGAGGCTGTATATTGTCACCCTGCTTATTTAACTTATATGCAGGGTGCATCATGAGAAGCGTTGGGCTGGAGGAAGCACAAGCTGGAATCAAGATTGCCGGGAGAAATATCAATAACCTCAGATATGCAGATGACACCACCCTTATGGCAGAAAGTGAAGAAGAACTAAAGAGCCTCTTGATGAAAATGAAAGAGGAGAGTGAAAAAGTTGTCTTGAAGCTCAACATTCAGAAAACTAAGATCATGGCATCTGGTCCCATCACTTCATGGGAAATAGATGGGAAAAGAGTGGAAACAGTGGCTGACTTTATTTTTCCGGGCTCCAAAATCACTGCAGATGGTGATTGCAGCCATGAAATTAAAAGACACTTACTCCTTGGAAGGAAAGTTATGACCAACCTAGACAGCATATTAAAAAGCAGAGACATTACTTTGCCGACTAAGGTCCGTCTAGTCAAGGCTATGGTTTTTCCAGTGGTCATGTATGGATGTGAGAGTTGGACTATAAAGAAAGCTGAGGACTGAAGAATTGATGGTTTTGAACTGTGGTGTTGGAGAAGACTGTTGAGAGTCCCCTGGCCTGCACGGAGATCCAACCAGTCCATGCTAAAGGAGATCAGTCCTGGGTGTTCATTGGAAGGACTGATGCTGAGGCTGAAACTCCAATACTTTGGCCACCTCATGCGAAGAGTTGACTCATTGGAAAAGACCCTGATGCTGGGAGGGATTGTGGGCAGGAGGAGAAGGGGACGACAGAGGATGAGATGGCTGGATGACATCACCGACTCGATGGACATGAGTTTGGGTAAACTCTGGGAGTTGGTGATGAACAGGGAGGCCTGGCGTGCTGCAGTTCATGGGGTTGCAAAGAGTTGGACAGAACTGAGTGACTGAACTGAACTGAATCTGTAACATTTCCAGAGTCTTTCTGTCTTTTACATTTGCACTTTTGAAGAATATAGCCCTCACTACACCTCCTCCCCTGTCCTTTTTTTTTCTCCTCTGGCTGTGCTGTGCAGTTTGTGGGATCCTGCAATAGAAACTCAGAATCCTAACCACTGGACTGCCGGGGAATTCCTGAACCCTGGCCTTTTTAAAAATAGAATAATCCTCATTTTAGGTCTGTCTGACATTTCCTTGTGATTACATTGAAGTGATGCATTCTAGGCCAGAATACCACATAGGTGATATTGTGTCCTTCTCAGAGTACCATGTCTGTTCACATTGGTAATGTTAATTTCAATGACTTGCTCAAGGTGTTTTCCAAATTCTTCATTATATAATTAGTGTTTCTCTCCTCATGCTTGCATCTAGTAAGAACAATCCATGAGGAGACACTTTAAGATGATGCAAACATTCTGATCCTCATCAAAATTTTCTGTAGGTGTAGCATCCATTGATGAATCTTGTCTGATCTAATCTTCATTATCATGGTTGCAAAAGAATGGTCCTCCAGGTCTAATACTACTTCCCCACCCACCAGTAAGCCATTGAATTTCATTACAGCTGAGGATTCCCTTTTCCCCTCATTTAATTTTTATTTACTGTCCATTTATTATTGATATAGACTTGTGCATTCCCATTTTTTAGTGGTTTATAATTGATTGATGTACTTCTTTTGAAACTCAAATTCATATATTTTTGCTTACGTAAATTACCAGGCAAATGTAGCTTTAGGCAGTTTACCAACATCCAGTTGGGTTATAGCCACTTAGCCCCTTCTAAAGTATGGGAATTTGGGAGCCACCGCTGTGTGTATGTGGCATACTTATATGTGCTTAGATATGAATAGACAATAGCACACAAAAAACTGATAGCAGGGCCTACTTTGAGAGGAGACCGGGGGAGGGGGACCAGGGTTTGAGGATGGAGAGAAATTTTCACTTTTGTAATATTTGAATTTTTTAAAAAATCAGGGACATGTAACAAATTATCAGTTCTTTTAAAATGTTTGTTTTCTTGTGGAGTCGTTATCAGCAAAACCAGATCAATTTGGTTCTGCCACTGGAGAACACATGTTGTTTTCCCTGTTACTAAACTTCTCAGCTTTATGTGAAAGCTTTTCAGGCACACAGTCTTCACTGCCTGTTGTAGAATTGTTTGGTGATTACCCTTAGTGGGGGTCTGTCTTTGAAAGCAAGCTTTGAGTACCAGCACTGCAGAGTTTGACCCCTGGCCCTCAGTTCTCAGACTCAGAGTGTGACTGTACTGCCAGTGTTAATGCAGTGGAATTGTCACGGCAGTGGAGTGCTGCTTCCACCCTAACCTTCTTTCTAGAAAGTTTTACAAGCTGGTAGAGGGGAGACTGTATGCCAAGTTGTTAGATCAAGTGCTCATTTCAAGCTAATTTCTCAATCATTTGGCTACATGTGTCCTAGGTAAGTAATGATGGCTGGATTTGTTCATGGCAGTGCTTTGGAATCTTAATAATTCCCAGTTCAGTTCAGTTCAGTTGCTCGGTTGTGTCCGACTCTTTGCAACCCTGTGAATCGCAGCACACCAGGCCTCCCTGTCCATCACCATCTCCTGGAGTTCACTCAGACTCACGTCCATCGAGTCAGTGATGCCATCCAGCCATCTCAGCCTCTGTCGTCCCCTTCTCCTCCTGCCCCCAACCCCTCCCAGCATCAGAGTCTTTTCCAGTGAGTCAACTCTTCGCATGAGGTGGCCAAAGTACTGGAGTTTCAGCTTTAGCATCATTCCTTCCAAAGAAATCCCAGGGCTGATCTCCTTCAGAGAGGTCAGGGTATCTGCTATTGAGTAACTGTCCTTTCCACATTTTAGATAATTGAGACCATTTTTTTTTCTATAAATCTACACACAATATATCCTAAAGTTTCTTCCTCACTCAAAATAAACCAGTACATTCAAGACACTCGATCTCACTGTGGTAAGAAATCTCTGAACCTTGCAAAGCTCTGGATGCTCTGGCTCAGCGCAGAGAACTTTGTAACACACAACCCAGAGGAAAGCTCCATTGGCCCCCTCACAAGCAGACTTGTATAATTACTCCTCCATTCAGCCTGCATGCAGACCACACTGAACTCAACCATAGTCATCCTTCTTGGAAAAAAAAAAAAAAATAAAGTGGCCTTATTATAAACATGGGCAAGCTGGATTTTTTTGAGGGGCTTTTGCATTTTGGAGCCTTGTGGTTTTCTTCATCTATTTGATAATCATTAACATGCGCAGCAGTTAACCTTCCAGCAATGTGAAACTTTATATCTGAGCTTTGCAGCATCTGTCTTGAAACACAGACTGAGGTTTGCTGAGGCTGTTTTTATAATCACTGGTGGTAAAAATCAGGAAGATGCAAAATGGGCGTGTATTGAAGTGTAGTTCATCCAACATTCTAGACCTTAAATTAGAGTGATGAGCATAAACACTGCAAACAGAATTTTTTTTTTCCCCAACTAAATTGCAATTATATTTTAAATTACCTACAATTACCAGAAACCATCTCAAAGCTAGAAATTAACTTCTTAGGCACTGGTCCCAGCAGATCAGCTGTTAAATAGACCATCTTGTGTAGCTGACCTCCCACTCTAGTTTCACTCACACACAGCCTCACACAAACCAAGCAAGGCAGAGCCCCAGGGCGGAGCACAAGTTTCACAGTCACGTGATAGGCGTGACAGCCCAACAGGATTGTGCAGCCATATTTTTACAACTTCCTGAATTACGGTTTCATCCAGGTTCATGGCGTTTTGCTGAAATACTGTGCTTGTTTTCTTTTTGCGAGCAAGTGACCATTTTATTTTAGATTTTAGTTGAATTATTTTATGCAGCAGGTTTTGTCATCTGAAATTTAGGAGCCACTAGGACTATTCCTGACTGGTCACTGTGTGACCTTGGTTAAAGTTCTTATCTTCTCGGCCTCAGAATGGTAAGAATGGTAAGGGATGAGCAGTTGGGAAAGTGCCAGGTGGCCTTCCTTCAGAGCACCTGCCAAGTGGCCTACTTACAGGGGTAGATTCTTCCCCTTCTTGTAGTCAGTCTGCTCCCTGGTCCTGTGTTGCCACCTCCCTTTCAATGAGAGAATGGGGATACTTCCTGGCTAGTATGTAACTCAGGAGAAGACAATGGCACCCCACCCCAGTACTCTTGCCTGGAAAATCCCATGGACAGAGGAGCTTGGTAGGCTGCAGTCCATGGGGTCACTAAGAGTCAGACACTTACTGAACAACTTCACTTTCACTTTTTACTTTCATGCATTGGAGGAGGAAATGGCAACCCACTCCAGTGTTCTTGCCTGGAGAAACCCAGGGATGGGGGAGCCTGGTGGGCTGCCGTCTATGGGGTCGCACAGAGTTGGACACGACTGAAGCGACTTAGCAACAGCAGTATATAAGTCAGCACATAGTTGAGTTGAATTCAGCATGGTAGAGTACTTTAAAATGTTGAAATTTATACTTAATACATTTCAGAACGGATGAACTAGTTTAAACCTCATGGCCTCTTGTTTCTCCAGGAACCCATGATCCTCTTTTTCTTGAATCCAGTTTCTTGTCTTGAATTCACTCCCCTAACTGTCCCCAAAATGATTTTTCTGAAATGTAGAGCAATGCCAATTTCCTTCTTAAAATTTTTTCAATTTTCCATTTTCCAAGAGCCATCCTGATTAGATTCCTGCCAACTTCTCTGCTTCACACTTCACTTCCACAGTATGAAATTATTTCCAATTCTCTCCCATACGCCGCTCTTGTATTCATGTAAAACACTTCGTTTTGTATTGTTGATTTTTTCTGGCTTGCTCTCCCTATCGCCTCTCCACTTGGCTAAATCTTACAGCGGTGTTTAAGACTGTTTAGACCATACTTGGACTGAATGTTTGTGTCCCCTCAAAATTCACATTATGGGCTTCCCCGCTGGCTCAGTGGTAAAGTATCTGCCTGCAGTGCAGGAGACTCAGGTTCAGTCCCTGGGTCGGGAAGATCTCCTGGAGTAGGAAATGGCAACCCACTTCAGTATTCTTGCCTGGAGAATTCCATGGACAGAGAAGCCTGGTAGGCTACAGTCAATGAGGTCACAGAGTCAGATACAACTGAGCATGCATGGCAAAATTCATATATTGAAATCTCAACCCTCAATGTCATGGTATCAGCAGGTCCTTTGGGAGGTGATCAGGTCATAGGCAGAGCCTGCATGAACAGGATCAGTGCCCTTAAAAAGAGGCCCCAGAAAGATCACTTGTCCTATCTGCCATGAGAAGACAGCCATCAGTGAGGAGGCGGACTTGCACCAGACACCAGATCTGCCAATGCCATCATCTTGGACTTCCTCATTTCCAGAATTGGAAAAAATAAATTTCTATTGTTTCTAAGCTCCCCAGTATATGGTTTTTTGTTATATCTGCCCAAACTAAGACAGACCATATGCCCCAGAAAGCCTCTCTGAAAGTCCCTACAGTCTAGTAGATAATGTTTTTTAATTTATTCACTCAATTAATATAAAGTTGAATGCCTATTATGTACTCAGTGGTATTAACTAATGAGGATCATTTTCCTCTATGAGTTGCTCTCCTCTTCTCTAGGTATCAGGGAAGAGAGGAGAGTGTCCAAAGAGAATGAGTTAGATTTCCTGGTGCACGTTACACGGAGGGCCAGATGGATGAACTATAGGGCATGTTTGGTAGGCCTTATCTGAGAGCTGCAGAAGGGTGATGTTGAACGAATAACTACAATCATTTCTCTCAACTATGAACTCTATAAAGTTGAACTTGAGCCTAAATAAAGGATGGTTTTTATTGGACTGACTAACAGTAAGTTTGGTTAATAATGTGCTAGACCTTATACTATTAATTGTACTATTATACTATTAATGCACCCTTCCTTATACTATTAATGATGTAATATTGGAGTTACATTAAAATAGTTAGTATGATTAGGGGATAAACCAGAAAGAGGATTTGTTTTGATTATTCTGTGCCCTATAAGTCATATCAGTGACTTGATTAAGTAATGCTTCTTTAACCCAACTTCTGGGGATTTTTGAGAGATAGACAAATTGGTGTAGAATTGAAAGGTGACAAATAGATGGGCTAATATATCTGCAATCCCATTATATCAATAGGAATGCTTTCAGCATCAAGAGAAAACCTAACCAAAGTGACAAACTATTTTACTCATATAACAAGCATTCTGGAGGTAAACAGCTGTTGGTGACTGGTAACAGTGTGAAAAATACAAAGCCAGCATTTCTCCAATTTTGTTGGCCATTCTCTTGTGCTGTGCAGGATGGTTGCCATAGCTCTAGATATGAGTCTATATCCAAAACAGGAAGAGTGTGACAGTGGCATTTCTCCTTTATATCAGGAAAGCAAGGATTTGCCAGAACTGGAGACTCTTACTTACATCTCACTGGGGCTGAAACTGCCTCAGTGGCGGACCCTAGCTTCAGGAGAGCAGGAAAGCAAATATATGGCTTTTCTAGTCTCTATAATGCAACATGCCAAGTAAGGTAGATTTGAGAACAGGAGATGGGCTAACCAACCAATGGCTTCTGCCTCATGTATCCTGTTTAATTCTCTTAGAAGTCATCAGGCTTCACTACCATTTATTAGAGTCTTGGTCTTTAGGACTCTTTTAAAGTAAAGGTGGCAGAAATATGAAGTTATACATTGTTTATAAGTTTCCTCAGTTACTACAGCAATGTGCCTGCATCTTCAACAGCCCATTTCATGCCTGAAGAAGAAGCATTTGCCTGTGGTGCCAGGGAAATTTTTTGAATCCAGTTGTTTGGATAGTTTTGAAAAAAGTGCAAACAAAAATGTCTATCCTTGGTTTAATTTTTCACTCTTGTTTATCCATGGGTGCTTCTAAGAGCTTTTGCAAGTAAACCTTCCAAATCTTAAACTAAGCGTGGTAGGCAAACTATCTCACAGTTTACAACCGATCAAGAAGAATAACAATCCATTAATTCTGGTGAGGTAACCTCAGGAAAGGGGGCATGTGGAGTAAACCAGGGGGATTCTAGCAAGTGTGAAGGTTTGAAACCATACTGTATTCTCCCTGTGGTGGTATGTCCACAGACACCTCTCTGCTTTAGGAACACATGTGGCAGGATATGCTCTGATACAGTTGGCCTAAGGGCAGTACAGAGTAGTGTTTAAGATGTAAGCTCTGGAGCCAGTCTGTCTAGGCTCAAGTCCTGCTTCTACAACTTACTAGCTGTGTGACCTCGGACATGTTACATAAACTCTCTGTGCCTCTAAAGTGGACGATAATAGTACTCAGCTAATGTATATAAATATATATGTGAAGCATTAAGAAAATTTCCCATCACATTATACACAACAACTGGTACCTGTTAGCTTTTGTCATTGTATAGTGCTATTATATAATGGTAATGTCCACCAGGCCAAGTAGATTCTTTGCTTCTTCACCTTTCCCTTTCTGCGGCTGTGCATCCTTTTGGACATTTGCCTATTATAGAGGAAGCACTCGTAAATACTCATTAATGTTTAAATGCCTCAAAAGTAGTAGTACTTCATCACTCTGTGTACATTGTGCTATGCAGTATGCATTATTATCACAATTTCACAGAAGGAAAAGGAAGTTGAGCAGAATGGTTAAAGAATCTGTCCAAGCCATGCAGCTAGTAAACTTGTTGGAGTTAGAATTAGAACACAGGTATTTTGGACTCCAAGATCTATACTTACTCCCTTTGTGGCATTATTGAATTGAGTTATAAAACTTAAATTAGCTTTTTTTGTGCATATCTTTTTCTCTGCATGTAATTTTCTCATGCTCTGTGGGAAAGATTTGAGCCATAGGCATCTTGTAGGACATCTGCACAGCTCACAGTCATCTTTCTCTTTCTAAAAACCATTTCAGAATCCTAATAAAGGAGGCCCCACTTTTTCAGAATACAAAACCCTTCTTTCCTAAGAGCAACCCATTCCATATGAGTGTCATAGTCCTGACTATAGGCTTCCCAGAAGAGGCAGCATCACCTACGTTATCTCAGTAAATCAGATAACCCATTCCATAAACTACCTTAATTGGTACAGGAACTGTACATGATTAACTCAGATCAGTAAATCATTCTTTCTTATGACTTTTTCCTGGAGTTATTTGGGGAAACAAAACAAAATGTATTTCCTCTCTTTTGGGGTTATTAAGCTTATACAGAATTGGAGCCTTCAGCTTCCAGCTGTCATTCTGTTGGGGGAGAGGACTGTTGAAGAATTAGAGTGTAAGGGCCTTATATTGTCATTTATGATCCTTGAACTGGGTGTACCTGAGGTCAGATAAATCTCCTAATCTATTTATTAGAGTTAAGAAATTCCCTTAATTTGCTTACATTTTTTTGAGTTAGATTAATGCCCCCTGCAGTAAAGAATCTTTATTAATATGCTTATTCCCCTTCCTTATCCATGGGTGTGAAAATCTTTCTTTAATTCATAAACTTTGTATTAAGGACTTTAAGTTGACACTCATGTCAGATTAGCATGAGGTAAACGATTGTATTTGCATGGAATCAAATCCAGAAGAATTAGAAATCTTCACTCATCCTGAAGATTTTGCTTGGGTGTTCCTTCCTTAGCTGTCATCACACAGCTACAATTGATGCATAGATGATGTATCCCCAGGACAGCAATATGACAGAATACAAAACTGAATAAATCTGGTTCAGTGTGTGGCAACTCACTGGCTTCATGGTAAGAACACGACAAAAGTTCAAAGCATGGGCATAAGATGCAGGCTCTAGAGTAATCTCTGGAGTGGTTTAAAAAAAAATCTCTTTTGAGCTTTTCTTTTTCTAATTTTCCATCCTTTCTATTTATGAGACTTCACAATTTGGGATTTCACTCGTGCTTACAGAATGGGACATTCAAAAACCAGAAAAGAAAAGATCGGGAATGATGCTTTTGTTATTATTGTCATTATTAAGGTGAAAGCAAGAAATTTCAATTGTAAATCAGTCCTGTTAGAATCAGGGGTGAATTCGAATCTTAATAGGCAGTGAGGAGAACTGTTGGCCAGATCATTCATAGAACCATAGAACTATAGAATATTTAAAGAGGAAGCTGCTGCTGCTGCTAAGTCGCTTCAGTCGTGTCCGACTCTGTGTGACCCCATAGACGGCAGCCCACCAGGCTCCGCCGTCCCTGGGATTCTCCAGGCAAGAACCCTGGAGTGCAATTCAATATTTTCATTTTATGAAAGAAAAAGCTGAAACCTTGTTCAAAGTCACAGAAACAAGCCTGTCATTCAGAACTCCCTGGTTTCATCTGTTGTTCTTTTACTGGATCGTGTTACCTTTTTTCTGAGTCTAAAATTGTCAGGCTGGGTCAAAACTAGATGTAATGTTCACAATTCATTTGCATCATGGAGAGGAAGGCAATCAATGAATGAGCAGTTTCATTAATTCAGCATTAAATACAACTGTATTACATGAAAGCAGCAAAAGAAAATAAGCAGACAACACTAGACGTAACCTCATACTTGACTAAATTGCAGTTTCTCTGTCCGTAATTCAAAGTCCAAGTTTCTCCAACCTTTCAAACTTGTTATCCTTACTTTTTTCAGTGTTGAAGAAAATTTATGGAAGCTTCCTCCCAACTCTGCCACACTAAATACATACAGATAGAGATTCCCTCTTAAATTGAAGCTCTTATAGAAATAACTACACCAAAAAACTAATTTGTGGAATATTTGCAAGTAAATGGATTATTGGCAATTCACAAAGCAATTCATATTTATACTTTGAGGTTTTTTGTTGTTGTTGTTGTTAACTCCTTGCATTCCTCAGAGAGATATATGACCTGTAGAGCAATGAATTGTTTCATTCCAAATATGTAGAATCATGGAATTTGGGGTGAGAAGGTTATTTAGAAACTGCCTGGTTCAATATTTATTGATGAGGAATCCAAGACCTAGGGATAGTAATTGGCTGTATATAACCTTGGGCAAGAAACTGTTATGAATCCTTCCATAATGTCATCTGAAATTAACTTTTTCTTGAAAAATCTGAATTTTCAGGGAAAATTGAAATTTGATAGCAGATAATAAAGTATATAAAAATATTTTATACATTAACATTAGTTTGAATATGTAAATTAGATGAAAATATTGTTCATTTGAATGCTTAGTTAAGCTAAAATATATTTTCTTATCTTTCCACTTCCCTTAACAACCACACTACAAAAAGCCACAGTAATCATTCTAACAGCATAACCCCTCTATATTTAATATTTTACAATCTGATATTAGGGAAATACAAACAACAGAGTCCCCAGTTGGCACTAGTGGTAAAGAACCTGCCTGCCAATGCAGGAGACATAAAAGATGGGAGTTTGACCCCTAGGTTAGGAAGATCCCCTGGAGGAGGGCATGGCAACCAGTTCCAGTATTTTTGCCTGAAGAACCCCATGGACAGATGAATCTGGTGGAATACAGCTCATTGGGTCACAAAAAGTCAGACACAAGTTAGCGCTAAGTGAAACAACTTAGCATGCATGCCCACACACATGTATATTCTCGTAAACTGTGTTAATATGCACTTAACCTTAAAAAGCAGAGACATTACTTTGCTGACAAAGGTTTGTGTAGTCAAAACTATGGTTTTTCCAGTAGCCATGTATGGATGTGAGAGTTGGACCATAAAGAAGGCTGAGCGCTGAAGAATTGATGCTTTTGAACTGTGGTGTTGGAGGAGACTCTTGAGAATCCCTTGGAATGCAAGGTGATCAAACCAGTCAATCCTAAAGGAAATCAACCCAGAATATTCATTGGAAGGACTGATGCTGAAGTTGAACCTTATGTGAAAGTCTGACTCATTGGAAAAGACCCTTATGCTGAGAAAGATTGAAGGCAGGAGGAGAAGGGGTCGACAGAGGATGAGATGGTTGGATGGTATCACTGATGCAATGGACATCAGTTTGAACAAGCTATAGGAGATGGTGAAAGACAGGGAAGCCTGGCTTTCTGCAGTCCGTGGGGTCACAAAAAGTTGGACACCACTGAGCAACTGAACAACAAACCTTAAAATGTTGTGTATGTGTAATAAAACATTTGGTCTGAGAGTCCCCCATAGTGACACAGGAAGAATTCCAGAACAATCTGAATAATACCTCCTCAGAATCTTTGTGATCTGATGAATCTTCATGTTGGTGAAATTAACCAACGTGAAGAGCTCATAGCAAAAGTAATCTCCAGCTGCAGCAAGCACACTGGGTCACCAAGCCTCAGTAGTAAAGATAAAAAAGGACTCTTTCCTGCTCTGCCTCACAAGGGGAGGCATCTCTTGAATGGGAGAAGAACAATTAGAAAATACGGTAAGTATCTTAATCCAAGGAAAGCCAAATAGAGGAAACAGGTGTTTATTACCTAATTCTGTATTATCCATTCTTTCAGGTGAAAAAGAAAGTTAGACTTGTAGGTACTTGCAAGCCTTATGTGTCTCAGGTTATTATTGTCTCCCAAACCATGGGGAGGGGAGTCTCAGACACAAGTAAGTAGTTACCCCAGAAGCTTCTAGCTGCTCCAACCCTAGGTCTAGACCTGTTTTGTTTGTTTATTTTTTAAGAAGTTAAGTTGCATTTTTATTCTTGTCAAAGTCTCTCAGTTGTGTCCACCTCTTTGAAACTCCATGGACTGTAGACTTCCAGGCTTCCTCTGTCTAAGGAATTCTCCAGGGAAGAATACTGGAGTGGGTATTCCCTTCTCCAGGGGATCTTCCTAACCCAGGGATTGAACCTGGGTCTCCCACACTGCAGGCAGATTCTTTACCATCTGAGCCACCAGGAAAGCCCATATTTATTCTTAAGGAAATTTAAATAAGAACTTAGAAAGTCTATGAAACTAAAAAGTTTTTTCTTTTAACAGTGTCAGTTCTTAATATTTACTCTACTCTGGTTTCTACTAGATACTGGGGCTACAAAAATAAAATTTCACTTAAATTTATTTGTAACAGTGTCGTAATGGATATAGAGAGGTGTTCACTGTAATATTTATTACAATAGCAAAATGTTGACATTAACTTGAACAACTGTCAATATGGGACTTGCTGAATTATGTTGTAACCATATAGGAAAAAAGTTACATAACCACTTTAAATAGTGTCCTATGGAAATTTGTGCTTTTAGAAAGCAATTTTTTGGGGAAAGGCATTAATAATGAAATGCTTTTTTTTCTTTCTTGTTTAAAGCCTTCTGGGTAAAGAAATTCTATGCAGCAGCAAGGCCAGCTGGCATTCCCATATGAGAGACTGTTTCTTTAATATTTGTAAGACTGACCACCCTAAGTCATTAAATCAGGGGATGCCACAGTTGAGGCATAATTATTCTGCTTGGATAGGAGCCTGGTAGACTAAATTATCTTTAGCATCTTCCAGGGCACCTTGCTGATGTCTGTATAATATGGGATACTTGATGCAGGGCATTGAAAATAATAGGCATTAGTTTAGATATAAAATAACCTACTTATAGGCTTACTAAAAGTTATCTTTGGGCTCCCCTGGTGACTCAGATGGTAAAGAATCTGCCTGCAGTCCAAGAGAACTGAGTTTGATCCCAGGGTTGGGAAGATCCCCTGGAGAAGGGGATGGCTGCCCACTCCAGTATTTATGCCTGTAGAACCCCATGGATGAAGGAACCTGGTTTGCTACTGTCCATGAGGTCACAAAGAGTCAGACATGACTGAGCAACTAAGCACGCACAAAGTTATCTTTGCTCATATGTCAATTACTACAACATATATAATGCAGATAAGGCCTAATTAAATCACCAGTAGTTCACAAATGACAGTTAATAAACTAGTCAAATCTTGGCTACCCAGAGAGGCAAAGTTTCACTTTGGATACTGGCCCCCTTTTTTTGGTTTATTTCTATCTCCAACATTTGCTGTTTCTTAGGCTTTATCTTTAGTTTTCATCCTTTGACTACATGACTTCTTAAATCCTTTCTGTACTTTCTCAAGATCCAGTTGTTACAGAACAAGGACTTTGCACTCTCAACTGTAGAAAAGTTATATGATGCTGTCACCATCACGATTTCACTACTCTCTTTTGACCTCTGTAATTTGTGTCTCACTTTATCTATGAAGCAACTCTTCTCTCATTTATTTATTCAAATGTTTATGGAGTGCCTACTCTATACCACATCCTAGTGTACAAATGCTAGATCTGGTCTGTGCCCTTTGGATCAAACAAGCCTCATAAGTTTCAGAGGCTTCAAAATGATTCAGAATACTTTTTCTAAAAACAGTTAAAATCAATAATACAAAAAAAGTCCTCAAATACTTGGAAATTAAACAATGCCCTTCTGAATAATTTATGGATTAAAGAAAAAATTTACAATGTAAATTAGAAAATATTTTAAGCTGAATAATGAAGATATTTCTTAAAAGGATACTGCTAAAGCAGTGCATAGAGGGAAGATTATGCTTTTAAATGTTTATATTAGAAAAGGAGGAAGCCTTGAAATCAGTCGTCCATACTTTCACCTTAAGATGACAGAAAAAGAAGGGGAGACTGAAACAAAATTTAGAAAAATTAAACTAACATAAGAATGAAAATCAATGATATAGAAAATGGATAGACAACAGAAAGAAGTAAAAGAATTGGTTCTTTGAAATGATTAATACAATTGATTAAAAAATACAGTAAGACAATGAGAATAAAGAGGAAATACAAATCATGGTCATCAGGAGTGAAGGAGAGGTCATCGCTATAGATTGTAGAGGCATTAAAAGAATAGTAAAGAACAATATGAACAAATTTTGCAAACAATTTCAAGAATGTAGAATAGCAAATCAAAAGCAATACATTATCCTGGGGATAAATTCAAATCGCCAACTTGAAAAATACTTGAATTTGGTGTTATGTTATCTAGCAAGCCATAAAGTTGAGTGTGTCCATTAATACTTCTTCATTAAAGGTCAGTGGGACATATCAGACTGAGCTCAAGCAGGCCTGCTGGGACCAGTTAGCTATGTGAGCAAGTGGTACACACTCTCAGTGTTCCCAGCCTTGATGCATAGTCACGTATCCTTCAACCTACCAAATTCTACCTGTATTGTGAGAGAAGCACCCTTGACCAGGTAAATAAGGAAAGAAAACATGTGACCTGATCTATGGATGAGTATGCACTATATACAGACTGCTGCACTCTTTAATCTCAATTGTGTCCTTATTAATAAGACAATGATGAAGAAATTCTCACTGTGGGCAGAATTATAAGTGGTACGTTTTTGTTCACATTTCCTGGAAAGAGGTGTCCTATGTTATGAATCTAGATTGATTCATAGTCAGTAGCTAATGGTAGTTTGGATGGACAGGTTAGAAAAGAATAACACCGGAGGACTGACAATAAGACATCTAGAGACAGGGTAAGTGGATGGAAACTTTTGACATACCAAGGGTGGGTTTTAGGAACAGTCCACCACAGGCAAAGCAATTTTTAGAATGAAAATCAACAAAAGATTTTTTGAAGAGGAGTATTGCATCACTGATATTGTTTAGAATGCCCATCACATGATACTAATAAAAAGAAGGCTAATTTATAGTTAGCTTTATTATTATTTTAAAATTCTCTACAAACAATGCACCTTCTTATCACCTGCACCTGAAGAGCCACTCCCATTATCCTGCCTTTGACCCACAATATTTGTATTCATGAATACTCACCAAAGGCCCTCACAAACTAGGACTTTCTCAGTAATCATAAGGGCAAAAGATGGCCCAAATGATCCATTCTATGGATGTCAGGCAGCAGTCACTTTCCTTGGTCACTCCAGTGATTTCTCAGTGAGCACAAGGAAAGTGTGGCTGTAGGGATGGAAGTTCTATATGGGATCTGACCCCCTGCCTCTCTGCACATGGGCAGAGTACCCATGTGCCAATAGCAGATATGAACACTTAACCATTACTGAAATATGGTCACATATCACTAGTTAGCCAACTGGTGACAGAATAATGATACTGAACTCCTATTTTTCATGGTTAGTTTTCTGTGACTGTGGTTTTCATTCTGGAGGCCATGGGATTGTAGTTCTTGCTTCTTCTTTCTGTCTTCTGATGGATGAGGGTAAGAAACTTGTGCAAGCTTCCTGATGGGAGGGAGCAGCCATGAGGAAAACTGGGTCTTGCTCTGGTGGATAGGAGGAGAAGGGGGTGACAGAGAATGAGATGGTTGGATGGAATCACCTACTCAATGGACATGAGTCTGAGCGAACTCCAGGAGATAGTGAAGGACAAGGAATCCTGGCATGCTGCAATCCCTGGGGTCATAAAGAGACACGACTTAGGGACTGAACAACAACTCCAAAAAGACAGAACAATCAAAGTACATGAAGCAAAAACTGATAGGAATGCAAGGAGAAGAGAGGAAGCCAGTTGGATATTTTAACACTCTTCTGTCAGAAATGGATAGACTCAGCAGGTCGATAATCAGTAAGGTAGTTCAGCTGGTAAAGAATCCACCTACAATGTAGGAGACCCCAGTTTAATTCCTGGGTCAGGAAGATTCCCTGGAGAAGGGATAGGCTACCTACTCCAGTATTCTTGGGCTTCCCTGGTGGCTCAGATGGTAAAGAATCCTCCTGCAGTGCAGGAGACTTGGGTTCAGTCCCTGGGTTGGGAAGATCTCCTGGAGGAGGGCATGGCAATCCACTCCAGTATTCTCGCCTGGAGAATCCCCATGGAGATAGGAGCCTGGCAGGATACAGTTCATGGGGTAACAGAGTCAGACATGACTGAGTGACTAAGCATAGCACACATATTTGAACTCAACACCACCATCAGTCAACTGGATATAATTAACATCTACAGATTACATAATCCAACAGTAACAGATTATCCATTCTTCTCAAGCTCATATGGTACTTTCACCAAGATATACTTCATTTGGGGCCGAAAAGTACATTTTAAAAAGTATAAAGAATAGAAATCATACAATGTCTGCTTTCAGATCATATGGAATTAAACTAGAAATCATTGATAGAAAGACAACTGGAAAATGAAAAAATACTCAAATTAACACACTTCTAAATAACATATAAATCAGAGAATAAATATCAAGGTAAATTTTTAAATCTAAATAAATTTAAATGAAAATACAGCTCATCAAAATTTGTGGGTTGCAGTGAAAAAAGTGCTTACAAGGAAATTTGTAGCAGCTAATGCATATATTAGAAAGAAGGAAGATCTTATATAAGTAACAATATGAGCTTCTACCTCAGACACCTAGAAAAAGAAAAGCAAATTAAATCAAATATAAGTAGAAGAAAAGAAATAACAAAAATTAGATCAGAAATCAGTGAAATTAAGAACAAATCAATAGAGAAAATCAATAAAACCAAAAGCTGGTTCTTTGAAAAAGTCAGAGTAATCAATAAGCCTCTAGCCAAGATAACAAAAAAAGGAAGAAAACACAAATTACTAATATCAGAGATGAAAGAGGGGACATCACTATAGATTCCATGGAAATTAAAAAGGATAAGAAAGGGATATTATGAATAACTATGCCTATAAACTTAAAAACCAAGATGAATTGGATCAATTCCTTGAAAGACACAGCCTTCCAAACTCACTTAGGGAGAAATAGACAATCCAAATAGGCCTATATCTATTTAAAGAAATGGGATAAACAACTAATAACCTTTCAAAAGAGAAAGCATCAGAGCCCAACAAGTACACCTGTGAATTCTACCAAATATTTAAGGGAGAAATTATAATGATTCTCTACAATTTCTTTCAAAAGGTAGAAGTAATACTGTCTAACTGATTCTATGAGGCAGACCTTACCTAAATAGACTGTTGCCTGCCAGTCTCCTCTGTTCATGGGATTTTCCAAGCAGGGATACTGGAGTGCATAGCCGTTCCGTTCTCCAAGGAATCTTTCCAAGCCAGGAATCGAACCAGCATCTCCTGCATTGCAGGCAGATTTTTTACCATCTGAGCCACCAGGAAAACCCAATGATTCTCTACAGTTTCTTCCAGAAGATAGAAGAAGTAATACTTTCTAACCCATTCTGTGAGTCCAGCATTATCTTAATACCCAAACCAGACAGAGGCATTACCAGAAAAGAAAACTATACACCAGTGTCTCTCATGAAAAGAGATACAGAAATCCTCAAACTGTTAGCATATCAAGAACAAAAATGTATAAAACAAATTATACACCAAGATCAAGTAGGACGTACTGTAGTATGCATGGCTTGTTCAACAATCAAAAATAAATTACTTCAACCCATCAACAGACTAAAAAAGAAAAATTATATGATCATATCAGTATATGCAGAAGAAGCATATTCTGTCAACAGAAGAAGCTGACAGACTCCAACGCCATTCATGATTTTAAAACAAAAAGCTCAGCAAAGTGAAATAGAGGGGAACTTCTTCAGCTTGATGAGGAACATCTACAGAAAAAAGCTAAGGTAACATCATACTTGAGTTTCCCAGGTGGCTCAGTGGTAAAGAATCCACTTGCCAAGCAGGAGATGCGGTTTCAATTCTTGGGTCAGGAAGGTCCTCTGGAGAAGAAAATGGCAACCCATTGCACTGTTCTTGCCTGGGAAATGCTATGGACAGAGGAGCCCGGTGGGCTACAGTCCATGGGGTCACAAAGAGTTGGACATGACTTAATGACTAAGCAGCAACAACAACAAAATTATACTTAACAATAAGAAACCCAAAGCTCTTCTTCTAAGGTTGGATCAAGTCAAAGATGTCCTCTCCCACTGTGTTACTCAGGATCATACTAGAAGTCCCAGCTAATGCAGTGAAACAAGAAAAGGAAATGAAAGGTTAACAGATTGGGATGGAAGCCAAAATGAGATGATGACATGATCTTTTAGGTGGACATACAAAACAATATACCAAAAAACTCCTGGAACTAATAAGCAATTATAGGAGGATTGCAGTATACAAGGCTAATAGGCAAAAGTTACTCACTTTCTGGTATACCAACAATGAACAAATGGAATTTGAAATTATAAACACTTTACAACTTACATTAGTACTTCAACCCCCAAAATTTTAAATATAAATCTCACAAAATTTCAGTAAGGTCTGTATGAAGAAAATACGAAACTCTGACGAAAGATACCAAAGAAGAGCTCAATACTACAGATGACCCAATTCTTCTAATTTAAGTCTACAGCTTCCCACTAAAGTTGCTGATAATTCTGTTCATCTAATCTCTTTATTGTCTGATTGAATTCTCTATTCTTTACATATTTGTTCCCTCTTGGATGCAAAATCTTACAGATATTTAAGGATATTTGAATATATCTTAAACCTGAGGTCAAAACATCCAAGTAATAGTGATGAGAATCTCCAGAGATGAACAAAGAGAATCAGCTAAAAGAATGTTTAATAAAATGTCTGGATATAAGGTATGTGTAGAATTTCCATGCCAGCAACTAGGAAATATAATAGCAAAAGCAACAAAAATATAAAGTATCAGGAATAAATCTATCAAGAAGTGTGTAAAAACTATACAAAAACACTTTAGGGAATTCCCTGGTGATCCAGTGGTTAGGATTCCATACTTCCACTGCAGGGAGCACCAGTTTAATCCCTGGTTGGGGAACTAAGACTCTGCATGCTGCTTGACTTGGCCAAAGAGAAAAAAAACTTTACTTGAGGGCATAGAAGAAGGTCTCAGTAAGAGGAGATGGGAATTGTATTTCTGGTTAGGAAGGTTTAACACTATAAAGCTGTCACATTAGTCCCAAATTAATAAATTCAGTGACCTTCAAATTTTTATGAAATTTGAAAAGTGATTCTCAAACACACAAGATAAAAATGGAGAGAAATGAGATGGAGCTTGACTTCTCCAATATCAAAGTATTCTATAAAGCTGTAGTAATTAAAGTAAATATACTGTTAGCTCCTATAATATAAAGAGAATGATTGAATAGAAAATCTCCAGACTAATAAATGAATTGGAATTTAGCTTATAATATAAATTATATTTCTAACCAAAGAAGGAAGAGTGAATCATCAATGGTGCTAGAGCAGTTTGGAAAAATATAGCTATCTACCTCATGCTATAATAATTCCAAGTGATCAAAAAACTTCAACTCAAAAAACAAAATTGCATGATTATTATAAGGAAAGATAGTCTTCTTAAGCAACACACAAAAGATAGAGTCTGTAAAGGAAAAAAATATCACTTTTCCCCATAAAAATATAAAGTTTTCCTCAATCAAAGACATTATTTAAGAAGTTAAAAATAAAACACAAATGATAGACTGAGATGAAGATGTTTGTCAAACATGTAATTAACAAATAGTATCCACAATATAAAAATGTCCTACCCACAAGTACAAAAAAAGAGGACAACCTAATTGAAAAATGGGGAAAGAATATGAATAAGCCATTAACAGCAAAAAATATAAATGGTCCCCGCAAACATAAAAAGATGGGCAGTCTTGCTTATCCTGAGGAAATGCAAAGAAAAACATTCAAGTGTTATTTTTTACTCAGTAGATTGGAAAATATTTACAGCTTGATAATATCCAGCATTATCAATTATGTGGGAAACTAAGTACCATCAGACAGTTTTGGTAGAAATGTAAATTGATAATGTCTTTTTAGCAGTATCTGTCTACATTTAAAATGAATCTTTGATTCAGTAATTCCACTTCTAGGATTCTGTGTTGAAGAAATGTTTGCACATGCAAATACAGATGTTAAAAAAATTCCTTTGTATCACTTTGATAAAAATTAAATACATTTAAACATCCATCGGTAGAAATGTGATAAATTATGAGATATCACTATCATGTCCACTTTATTAAAAAGAGAAAGATATTTATTGCTCAGTCAAAAGAAATGCTGCTGAATAACAGATATATTGTAAACTCATTAAAAAAGCCAACGAAATCCAAAATAGATATGGCTGCATGTCGTGTACTTAAATCTATGCCAATGTATAGAGAAAGGACTAGAGAGTTACAGACCAAATGGCTGACTTTGGGTTGTCCTTTGGAAGAGGAGTTTGGTTAGAATTTTCGAGAAGACAGTTGTTTTTATTGTTACCTGGCTCCTTTAATTAAAAATCTGTCATAGCTTTTGGTTAAGTAATCAGTAAAACCACCTCCTTGTTTCTCCTGGATTTTCTCCTGGATTTACCTCTGAGTTCCTTCAGTGGGTGCTACAGACTAGGCCCTGAAAGGACATGCTACTTTTGGAATTGTCTCCTCATCTTGGACAGGTTAGCTCTGGGGATTCTCATGTTTTGGTTTATTTATTCATGTATTTGTCATTCTATCATTTTGTAAATAGTATGTTAGTTAAGCTGGACTCGTGGAGTCCTAACATTTATTTATCAGACCTAGCCTCAGTCCCATACTCTGGATGAAAATCCGGGCTGATCCTGTTATTTCACTGATCACTTAGGGAAAAAAAAGAAATCCTACAATCATGTGTGTCTTAAACATGGCCTCTAAAATTTAGTAATTAATTTTTCTATCCTATCGATACATAATAATCAAACTCTGTCTAGTATTAAATCATTGCTCCTCCTGTGGTTGAGTCCTGCTTCCTGCTGACCCTTCAGAGTGAAAGAGGTTTTACTGTCCTTTTCTTTGCTGCCTAGCATTCCTTATCCTCCCACCACTTACTGAGCAGGGCCTCAGCAGCGAGAGTAAGGAGAGGGAGTTAGGAAGGTCTTGCTTGACTGCTGCGGTTGTAAACTGATTTTGCCCTCCCTGGAACTTGTAAGTTCTTTTCTGGGCACCTTAGAGGCTCCCCTGCAGAGCCTCTTCACATGCAGCCGTCTTCATGTGGACGGTGTTCCTTCTTTGGCTGCTCACTCGGCTTCTGCATCCTCCCACCTTCTTCTGACCTCTAGTAGAAACTTATTTAGACAGGTCGGAGTCTCCTCTTCAGTACTTCCAGACAACATTCTTCTGTGAGTTTCACACAATTTGGGGGTGTCTCATACCACTGGCTTGTTCTCACAGAGACTTGCAGGCATTTCTCTGCTCCAGTGGCTGTTAGCCAACCTCTTGCCTTCTCTGTCTCACAACTTGGAGAGACATATGCCAGGCTCTCCAGAGGCTCTTTTGGAGAGCCTCTCACCAGGATTAGGATAAGAATTAGACACTCTTCTACCCCTCCCCTGTTTGGAAGAGGGCTAAGCAGTGGGAGCCACAGACCAAAGTGGACCCGATGAAATTCTCTTCTGAAAAGCTCCCATTTAGGGTACTTTAAATGATGTATCCCGAATCCCAGTGAGTCAGACCTGTACGGAAACCTTGTCTCTGCCCTTTTAGTGCGAATTAAGGGTGACCATATTCTGAGTTGAGAAGTGATGAGAAAGACTTTTCTTTAACTGTTTAATTCTTGGTCTGCGTCTTCTGTTGAAATTTCCTTTCAGTTGTATCTTGGTGCCAGTAGAAATTTTCAAATTAATATTCTGTTTCCATTTGTTTGTCTATTGACTTGCAAACAATTAATGAGTACCTTTATATGCCAGATATAGCTACAGCAATGAATCATTTGCAGGCTTTAACTTCTGCAAGCAAGAGAGCAAACAAATGCAAAGGATAGTTTATTTTCAGTCTGCTTAAGGAACCAAGATCAGAAATGTCATTTGTTCTCCTTTTCCCTTACTGCTGGTTTCTCTTGTTTTCTTGGAGCGGACGCTTTTGTACCACAAAATGAATTTGGATTGACCTTGATAAAAACATTAACTCCTAGACAAAGAAAGAAATGAAGTGACATCTTCTTTGTTACACATGCTAAACTTGAGAATCATGAGTAAAAATTTTACTAATTTAACAGTAGCACCTATAGTGTGAATTTTGGAGTAAGAAAAGCATTCATTTGAACCCTAGTTTCACTAACAGACAACTTTCTTAATCTGAGTTTTATCAGTAAAGTGGTATGATGCTTAATTTTATGTGTCAACTTGACTGGGCCAGGAGTACCCAGACATTTGGCCAAACATTACTCTGGGCTTGACTGTGAGGGTGTTTCTGGATGAGATTAACATTGTAATCAGTAGACAGTAAAGCAGATTGCTCTCCCTATTGTGGGTGGGTCTCATCCAGTCAGTTGAAGGCCTGAATAGAACAAAAAGGCTAAACCTCAAGAGAAGAAGAGAATTCCTCCTGCCTGAGAGCCTTTGAATTGGGTCATTAATTTTTTCCTGACTTCATGCTTGAATCATTGCCTGTTCCCAAGTCTCAAGCCCACCAGCCTTTGGACTAGAACTGTACCATCAGATCTCCTGGGTCACTTACTGGCTGTATGAGCTATTATTATTTTATATATTAATATATGTATATATGGAGAAGGAAATGGCAACCCACTCCAGTATTCTTGCCTGGAAAATCCCATGAGGGGAGGAGCCTGGCAGGCTACAGTCCAGGGGGTCACAAAGAGTTGGACATGACTGAGCCACTTCACTTCACATATGTATATATATGCTGCTGATTTTAAAAATATATGTATGCTGTTGATTCTCTTTCTCTGGAGACCCCTGACTCCAGAGAATACAAATGGGAATAAAATATTTTTTACCTCATAATTTTGTCATGATAATTAAATGAAAACAAAATTTACCATGCCCAGCTCAGAAGGTAGCATAAAGAAGATGATGTAATATTACCTCCCCTTCATATTTTAGCAATTATGACCTAGATAGCCAGATGGAAATCACAGAATTGTTATTTATTGATTATCCACAATGTATTAAACTAAGTGCTTTACATCCTCTATCTCATTTAATCTTAATCAGAACATTTCTTTCCTGGTCAAGAAAACTGAGATTTGGAGAAGTTAATTCATCCAGCATCACATATTTGGCAAACTGTGGAACCAGAAAAAGAACCTATGTCCAAGACTACACTCCCCACTACACAGAGTATAATATTTCTCCCCTACAGTCAACTATATGCTTAGAGAGTATTCCCTGAAGGAAACAGGCTTCCTAGCTAGACTAGTGGCCCTGATTTCTTACTTTAAGGAGGAGTACAATTATGCCCTTAACCAAAACAAAACAGATACTTAAGAGAATAACAGGAAAACGCTTGTATCTTGTGCACATGAGAAGCTCACAATGAAGAAATCACCATAAACCAAAAGCCTACACTTCCTTCAAAACCTATTCTTCAGTTCACAGCTTTTCTCACCATTTCTATTGTGCTGTCATCTTTCTTGTCCCCAAATCTCCATGGTAGGTAGATTTTGAACCAGTCTCATCCTTGATTGCACATCTTCATTTGTTCAGCAGTGTTTACATACATATGTGGCTCACCTTGCACCTCTAGAGGGGATGCTCCTTGAGAGCAGTGGCTGCCTCCTGCTAGTTCAGGACCAGCACCCAAGAACACAAAGTCTGCATGAGATTTACTGTTCCTTGTGACTTAGGATCCAGCATCTGGAAGCTCTGAAAGGCCTGGTGTAGTGGCTCTCCCACCTCCTAAGTCCCTGGTTCCTGTCCATATGTTAGTAATAATGGCAATAACAGCAGCTACCTGCCCTGTGCCAGTCACTGCCAGACACTGACAGTGATGAATGTAGATGAACCCCCTCCTTTGTCAGTTTACATTCAGGGTTGTGGGATGAGTGGAACAGAGAAAAACAAAATAGAAGCAACATCAAGTGAATAGGTAACTGAATAGAAAGCTAACAAACTTCAGATCTGCTAGGAAGAATATAAAAAGGTTATGAGAGAGAATAATGGGCTGTGGAGGGTACTTTACATGGATAGCAGGGAAAGGACACAAACGGCAGTGACGTTTAACCTGAGATGGCAGTGTGAGAAGGAGTCAGCCACTCACAGGGTGAGGAGAAAGATTCCAGACAGTAGATCATAGTCCCTGAGGTAGAAAGGAGTTGACCTAGGGGAGCTCTCAGGGAACTGAGAGAAAACCATTGAGTGTGGGACACAGTAGGAAGGGAGAGAATGTCAGGAGGTGAGGTAATAGATAGGTATGAGTTAAGTCAAGCAGGACCTTGGAAACCATAGTACAGAGTTTGGATTTATCATCGGTCTAAGGGGAAACCCCTGAACATGTTTTAGGATGGAGAAGAACATGAGCCAAATTCCATTTTGAGAAGAACTTGCATTCTTGCTGCAACATGAAGTATGGGTCAGATGGGGACAAGAGAGAAGCAGGTAGAAAATGTTACATTGGTCTAACTTGAATGAGCAAGACTTGGTGGTGGTCCCCGTTACGGTGGTAGTGATGGAAATGTGGAGAAAATAGTGCATTTGTGGTATAAATTGAAGAGACAGTAGTATTTGCTAATGGATTACAATGTGGGCTGAGGAAGGTGGGAGAAAGGGAGGACAGAAAGACAACTTCTTGATTTCCAGGTTTAGTAAATGAATGAAAGATGGTGCCATTTTATTAAGTGAGCAATTCTGAGAACACAGTAAGAGGGGCAGAATTGAAGAGGAACTGGGCAATGAAGAGGTTTGTGTTGAATGTGTTAATTTTGATATTTTTATGAGACATGTTAATAGAAATGTAAATAAGGCCATTAACTATGTTAGTCTGGACCAGTGGTTCCCAGACTTCATTAAGCATCAGAAGTACCCACAGGGCTTGGGAAAGCAGATTGCTGGACTCACCCCCAGAATTTCTGATTAAGGAGTGGGGCCTGTAAATTTGCATTTCTAACAGGTTCTCAGGTGATGCTGATGCTTCTGGTCCACGGTTCTCACTTTAAGAACCACTGGTCCAAACAAAGGATAAATCTAGGAGTCTGGAAGTCATCAGCAAGAAGATAATGTTTAAATCCATGGGACTAGATGAGATTGCCTAGATGAGTGAGGCTGTGCAGAGAAACAGAAGGAGGAGATTAAGGTTTGAGGAGGGGTGGAGAAGACAGACTCCATAAGTCAGGATCAGAGAAGTGGAAAGAAAATGAAGAGAGCATGGAGTTTCAGTAGCCAGAGGAGTTGAGAGTTTCATGTCTCGATTGACTGAACATAACAAATACTGTTGAGAAATAAAATAAGAAGAGGGCAGGAAAGTATTCATCAATTTATCTACATTAGAACCACTGTTAAGAGCAAGTACATTATCTCACTAAATCCTTCACAAGTCTCATCAGAGAAGTACAGTTAGCTCTACTTCATAGTTAAAGAGGCTCAGAGATTATACAGTTTGTTAGGGCAACAAAGGACCTAAAACACAGATTTCTTTCTGCTAATACCTAAGGGAGTGCAAAGCTTTCAGCATCCTCTGCTGCTGCTGCTGCTGCTAAGTTGCTTCAGTCGTGTCCGACTCTGTGTGACCCCATAGACGGCAGCCCACCAGGCTTCCCCATCCCTGGGATTCTCAAGGCAAGAACACTGGAGTGGGTTGCCATTTCCTTATCCAATGCATGAAAGTGAAAAGTGAAAGTGAAGTTGTTCAGTAAGTGTCTGACTCTTCGTGACCTCATGGACTGCAGCCTACCAGGCTCCTCCCTCCTTGGGATTTTCCAGGCAAGAGTACTGGAGTGAGTTGCCATTGCCTTCTCTGGCAACATCCTCTGCTGCTGCTGCTGAGTCACTTCAGTCATGTCCAACTCTGTGTGACCCCATAGATGGCAGCCCACCAGGCTCCACCATCCCTGGGATTCTCCAGGCAAGAACACTGGAGTGGGTTGCTATTTCCTTCTCCAATGCATGAAAGTGAAAAGTGAAAGTGAAGTTGCTCAGTCGTGTCCTCTACTTATTCCTAAAATCTACAAGGGCAGGCCAACTTTGGCAAAACCTTGAGGCATTCTGCTCATTCCACACTGAGGCACCCATACCCTCTGACTGCTCCCTGCACAACTTGCAGTGATGCTGCCTTCCTTCCATGACCACCTCCCTTTGGGTTAACTCACCATGTCTCTCAACTGTCTCATCTGCCTGCCATACTCAAGGCCCACCTGGACTTTGTTTCTTGGGGATGGCATCAACCTACCTGTGGCCAAATGATAATGGTAACAACTGGGTGCTAATTGGTGGTGTGCAGCTTTTGGTGATTTCCAGGAACTAATGGCTGACATCAAGCTCAGTGTGATGTGAACACTGAATTGGGTTGAGAGAACCACAGAGTTGGCTCTCTCTCGATCCACTGTTAGCTGGTTCCAGCACACCGCTGGAATGATTTAAAATGTTGATTTTCATGTTGCATATTTCCATGCTACACACAACCTTCTGAGACAATGTTTTAACCACAAGTTGTGGGAATTTCAGGCCATCTGCCCGGCCAGTACAGGGAGATATAAGGAACAGCCTTTACCCCATACCTCAGAGGCCGTCACCTGCTTCCTTTATGTCCTAACTAGCCTAGAAGCAGACGGGATGTCAGTTAAAAGCTGGCAATTGAATCATCGCTCTTTGGTTTCCAGAGTTCAAGAATGTTCTTTTATGAGGATTACAGGCTTGTTCTTCTTTGGTGTCAGCAGGCGTTTATGATGGCTGTAGCAGGAATGAGAATTTGGGTCTGGAATAAGCCTTGCTATTTCTTGCCAGGCTGCAAAGGTTTATGGTGGAGACCAGACATATGTCTTGCTCACGCCCATACGCTACTCTGTTTCCGGAATCAGAGGAGGAGGCCACATCCTCATACAGGCAGGAATGACTGCTGAGGGCTCAGCCAAAGCACTAGGGAATTTTAACTTCCTCATGTAGCTTCCACTTGCTCTCACTCTTTTATTCCTAAAAGCACAAGCTACAGAAGTGGTCTCCTGGGAGTTATGTGCTGTGATATTGCGGTGGACGGTGTTATAATGTTACCTTGGACTTGCAGGGAGGGGACTGAGTTGGTGGGGAGCAGGAACACATGGAGGAAGCAGGAGCTTTATTGGGAAGAAGAGAGGAGCAGCCAGAGCTGGGATTTGGCACTACTGATGTGGAAGGTGGAGAAATGGCTGTGAGATGGGTTAAAAGAGGTGTTTCTTTGCAACTTGATTTTATGACTGTGTGTTTTGCAAGTGGATATGGTTAGCTTGGGAACAAAGTCTTCTAGGCTCAAGGTTTTGTTGTTGTTGTTTTTTCAATTGGCAGATATAGGAATCTGAGAGTTATACTTTACTGCTTTTTAGGGAGCTGATCACATAGTCAGGTCTTAGCCGCTAAAGGCAGCTGGAAGGATCATGGCACTAGCAAAAGGACTTCTAGAAAGCATCTAATCATAAGCTATGAATGATTTTATACCAGCATCCCAAAGCAGTGCTTCCCTTACAGGCAAATTCTTATTTCTGGGACCAATTGTTTTATCATATAAAAATTACACAGATGTAAACATCCATGGGTACTGGAGGTGTTTGCACAATGATACTTGAAAGTCACATACTTTCATCTAGTACTCTAGATGCAAATTTGCTCACACATGTATGTATGCAAATATGTCAAAATAACACTAATATTTATAATAATACTTAGCAATTCTATATGCCTTTCATCTGTAGATCTCGGGGTACTTTGCAAGCATTCATTAATTCTCCCAACACTCCTCTGAGGGAGGTAAATATTATTATCCTCTTCTTTACAGATGAAGCAATTGAGGCAGTTAAGTGATTTGCCTCAGGCCAGTTAGGGAGTGTGGGTGGAGGACTGGGATTAAGAGCAGAGAGTTCCTGGAGATGTCCATTAGGGCAGAAACCCAGCAATCAAAACATGGAGGGTGCTGCGGCACACAACTCACTGGGCTGTTGGAAGGGTCACTTTTTCCTGAGACATGCATCTCCATGGTAGTAAAAGCTATGGGTTGTTAAACATCTACTATGTGTTGGGTGCTTTACAATATGTTATTTCCTATCCTCATATTGAAACTAGAATTATCCCCATGGCACAGATGAGGAACTGGAATTTACAGTGGTGAAGTATCTTGTGCAAGATCACTAGCTAATAAGTGCCTGGGATGGAATTCAAACCCAGACCTGTTTGCCTCTCAACCTGTGTTCTTTCCCCAGCACATACCTCATGCTCATCTGAAAACTTCAAGGAGTCACCTTTCTATCCTCCCAAGTCTCTTCCTTCAATCTTTGATCCTTTATGTGTCCTGTCTACCACCAACTTCTTTACATTTCACTAAGCTTAGAGACTGATGATTATATTAATAGAATGTCTGATCTAGACAGACAAATTTCAAGCACAGGAAAGGGGAGCCTCAATAGTGAGGGGCATGTATGGTAAGTCAGGAGGGAAAGCTGTAATTATTATTATTATTGCTTTACTTTGTGTTATTTCTAGTGAGTGTATCTGTTTGGCATCTTTTAAACAGAACAAGGAAATAGCCAGAGAGAGAGAAAGAATGGATATGAATTCTCCTTGGACAGATAGATTTCTTGCTGCACTGTCAGGAGAAGAGTCAAGAAAAGAGCCAAATGACTTGGAAGTGTAAAACGAACTGCATTTTCCTCTAGTCTTGGGTCTGCTCAGCTTTAAGCTATTCTCAAGAGCTCTCCTGAGCCCAAGACTTTCATAACTCAGCCTGCAGTTGAAATGGTGTATTTTATGGGCTGAGGCAGCCATGTAATCTATGAAGTTGCCAAGGGGTTGCTAGAAAAACCTGGAAGCATACAGAACTGCCAGTGTGGTAAGGAAGTCGGGAAACAGTGCACTTCAGAGACACACGCCTTGGTGCCTGCCTCATCAGTGAGCAGGAGGTAGACCAACTTGACCTCTGCAGCTGCCCCTGGACAGGATTCGTGATTCACAAGGACCAGCCTGAGGCCACCATTGCCAGGTTGGTCTTGGGATGGTTAGGGAGAGGAGGTGCCCAAGATTCAGCCAACCAGATAGAACTTGCACCCTTTGGAATTATAGACTCTGGGAAGTCAGTTTAGAGTATGATACGTTTTGTAAGCAAATTTTGTAAGGAAAATTCAAGTTTGAGTCACAACTCTTTTGAAACCATTTTTTTTGAGAAGTGAGAAATAGCTCATAAAAAGTCAGTGATTATACAGGAATCTGAACCCAGCCGACCTATCTGTTTTGTTTGAATTCTTTTATTAGTTTAGTCCTGATCCCAGTGTCCCTTCCCAGGCATTCCCTCGCCTCAGTCTGTCTACCATGCTTTCTATCATGCTGTTGCATATGCTTAGAAACAAGTTTAAAGAAACTATTAATTACAATTTAGGTCTCTTGGTTTGGTTCAGAATTCATGTGCTTGCCCATATGTGTACCTGTTTATATACACACCTGATACACATACACTGGGTACACATAGGGCTAAAAGCACAGGGCCAAAGAGGATATGGAGTCTGTGGATGGAATGGTCTTTTGTTTGCTATAGGATGGCCAGTTGTCTGGGGAATGAGAGATTTTCTGAGATGCAGTACTTTCAGTGCTGAAATCCAGAGAGTGCCAGGTAAAATGGAACACGTTGTTATCCTAGTTTTTGAGAATGTTAAGCTAACCCATTTTTAACACATTAAATTTTTTTGAAGTACATCAAACTGTTAACAGATATTTCCCAAATACAAACATAAGCCCACCCTCCACCCACCCCATGGAGTAAATTAGCACCTACACAATTTTCAAGTTACCTTAAATATCAGAAAGCTTATAGCTGAAATCTTATGAATTTTTGTCTGTTTTTGAAGTCACAGAATAAGAATTCTGCTTGTGGTGTGGTTTTTAGTATGAATGAGAGAAAGAGAAAAAACGCCTATGGTGTATTCTGTACACCCATATAAACACTTCTGAAAAGTGTTAAGTGGAGGGCAGGGCTGGTAATGAGACTGTAATGGTAATAGACTGAACAGCAGAGCCTACACCTGCTTTGAATGAATGCAGGGAGCTTGGGGAAGCCCAGAGTTCAGTGGGGAGCAGCCAGATTGGGCGATGTGCTTCCATACCCATGCTTAACCACATAATCATTAAAGAGCAGAAACCTCTTCTTGTAATCCTCTCCTATAGGACAACAGGGAGTGTTAGCATATTTGGACTGCTTCACATTCCTTCTTGCCTACTTTTGAGAACATACTACATTTTAAAACTTGTTGGTTTCTTTCATGTTTTATTTGACCCTATGTAATTGCATTCCTGAAGGAATAACAGGCTCCCCTAGTGATTTACACCATGTATTAAATGTCAGTTTTGAAGAGACACAGTTAACAGTTTGGTTTAACCTCTTGCCTTCCCTCTATTAGCTCAAAACTGAATTTGAGCTCCAGCTCTTAGGACTCTGGGGGAGGGATAAAAAGATTTTAAAAAACGAGTTGAAGCTGCAGAACTGCTGAAGGAAGCTTCTTAGCTCTTGCCACTTTCCCCCATGTAGCCCAGAAGATAAAAACATCCTTTTTCTTATGGTGATTCATACGGTCCGCATCTGTCCCAGCACAATAGTGAGGACAATGAATCAGAACCACATTCTGGACTAGCTGGGGTTCTGTTTCATGTTGCCACCCACCCAGTGCTGTAGTCCTAGGAGCACCAACAGTTGCTATAAACCATGGATCTACCTCAGTCATGCAGTACCCAGTGAGTAGCAGGGCTTGATGAAACTGTTGAAAAGAAATCTTAGTAATTATCTTATTTCCCTGGTGGCTCAGATGGTAAAGCATCTGTCTACAATGCAGGAGACCCAGGTTTGATCCCTGGGTCGCGAAGATCCCCTGGAGAAGGAAATGGCAATCCGCTCCAGTACTGTTGCCTGGAAAATGCCATGTACAGAGGAGCCTTGTAGGCTACAGTCCATGGGGTCTCAAAGAGTCGGACACGACTGAGCGACTTCACTTTCACTTTATTTCACTTTACTTTGTTTTATGTACATACTTAGCTGCTATGATGTTATTGTTGGTTAAATTATTTCATTTGCCCTTTTAAGTTCACTTCAAGTATATTTAGCAACTGGTTAATCACCTCTTATAAACTAATTATTGGGAGAACCTTCAGGTAAAGCTTGATGTGACTACATATTTCTTCCATGTCTCTGTGTATGTGCATCTTTATGTGTGGGCTTCCCTGGTGGCTCAGCTGGTAAAGAGTCCGCCTGCAATGCGGGAGACCTGGGTTGGAGACCTGGGTTTGATCCCTGGGTTGGGAAGATCCTCTGGAGAAGGGAAAGGCTACCCACTCCAGTATTCTGGCCTGGAGAACTCCATGGACTGTATAGTCCATGGGGTCACAAAGAGTTGGATACGACTGAGCAACTTTCACTTTCACTTTAAAATACAGGAGTAAGTATATCTTGTATTTTAACCTGATAGGTAACTAAAGCACCATTAATTTACTTTCAGAAGCCCATATTAAAAAAATGGGACAAAATAGATTTTATTTTTAAAACTGTTTTCCAAGCAGAGGACTAACTAAATTCATCCTCTGCTTTGCCCCGCTCTTCCCACCCTCCCAGTTTTTCACTAGTGATCACATTCTACTGGGCTTGACTGGAAGTGACCACAGTTTGTACCAGGAAGAGAATGAAGTAGGGAATAAGGACCATAAGAACAGTTAGGCTCAGTTCTCTGAGATATGAAGATGTGGCCTCCTGTCATTATGTCAGTGCCTGAGACCTTAATCCCAGCTCCCACTATCAGGCCATATAAACCATTAGCTAAACCATTTAACCTGAAACTCTGTGTCTATGGGGAGAAGAATTCAGGCTGCTTTACAAGATGAGGTTTGTTCGGCTCTTTATGCATATATCTATCTCAGTCTTATTCCCCAAGTTCTTTGAGATGGTTCATAAAATAGATAAAATAGTTCAGAAATCAGGGCAAAGGGAAAATGAAGGTAGGAGAAACAGTGTCAGAGAGATGAGTGTTGTTCTCTATGGACGCTGGTCAAGTGTGGAGCAAGGCACAACTGTCCATCACTACCACTACTGCAACTGATAGCTGCTGCACCAATGGGTTACTTAAAGAACACAAGTGCTAAATAGTATTGCTGTCAGAAATCATAGAGAGTGGACAGTTGTGTCTTATATTTCATTGAAACTGATTCATATTTTCTAGTTATCTGGTAGGGCAGAAATGGGTCTTATCTCACAGAAATGATAAAAGAAAAAAACCTAAGGTTTGTATTCCATTCAGAAATACATATCTCTAAGTAGATAGCCTTTATGTTTGGTTATTGCTGATTGTTCCTCTTAGTCCATTGCTATTATTAATACAATTATTATTTTTATTATTATTCTTATGGTCATTATTTTGATGACTGTGTTGTCTGTGGGCCAAATATATTATGATAAACCTACTTTATGAAGCTATAAAAGAGCCTAGAACGATGATTTCAATGTTCTTTTATCTGAATCACATCAGCATGGACGAAGACTATGAAGCATCTTCCTCATTATCATGCTGCTGCTGCTGCTGCTGCTAGGTTGCTTCAGTCATGTCCGACCCTGTGCAACCCCATAGACGGCAGCCCACTAGGCTCCACCATCCCTGGGATTCTCCAGGCAAGAACACTGGAGTGGGTTGCCATTTCCTTCTCCAATGCATGAAAGTGAAAAGTGAAAGTGAAGTCACTCAGTCGTGTCCGACTGTTTGCGATCCCATTTCGACTCTTCGTGACCCCATGGACTGCAGCCTTCTAGGCTCCTCCATCTATGGGATTCTCCAGGCAAGAGTACTGGAGTGGGGTGCCATTGCCTTCTCTGCCTCATTATCATACATATTGACAAAAAAAATCACCAGAACAAGACACATTGTGTTTTATGATATTCAAGTTTTCTTTTTTTAATATAAATTTATTTATTTTAATTGGAAGCTAATTACTTTACAATATTGTATTGGTTTTTCCATACATCAACATGAATCCGCCATGGGTGCACACATATTCCCCATCCTGAACGCCCCTCCCACCTTCCTCCCCATACCATCCCTCTGGGTCATCCCAGTGCACCAGCCCCAAGCATCCTGTATCATGCATCGAATCTGGACTGGCGATTTGTTTCATATATGATAATATACATGTTTCAATGCCATTCTCCTAAATCATCCCACTCTTGCCCTCTCCCACAGAGTCCAAAAGACTGTTCTATACATCTGTGTCTCTTTTGCTGTCTCGCATACAGGGTTATTGTTACCATCTTTCTAAATTCCATATATCTGTGTTAGTATACTGTATTGGTATTTTTCTTTCTGGCTTACTTCACTCTGTATGATAAGCTCCAGTTTCATCCACCTCATTAGAACTGATTCAAATGTATTCTTTTAAATGGCTGATTAATACTCCATTGTGATTATTGGTGCTGCATACAGATACTTCTCGTCCAAGGTAAGGAGCAGTGGCTGTGCTTTGCTGGAGCAGCCGTGAAGAGATACCCCACGCCCAAAGTAAGAGAAACCCAAGTAAGATGGTAGATGTTGCAAGAGGGCATCAGAGGGCAGACACACTGAAACCATAATCACAGAAAACTAGTCAATCTAATCACACTAGGACCACAGCCTTGTCTAACTCAATGAAACCAAGCCATGCCTGCAGGGCAACCCAAGACGGGCAGGTCATGGTGGAGAAGTCTGACAGAGCGTGGTCCACTGGAGAAGGGAATGGCAAGCCACTTCAGTATTCTTGCCTTGAGAACCCCATGAACAGTATGAAAAGGCAAAATGATAGGATACTGAAAGAGGAACTCCCCAGGTCATTAGGTGCCTAATATGCTACTGGAGATCAGTGGAGAAATAACTCCAGAAAGAATGAAAGGATGGAGCCAAAGCAAAAACAATATGCAGTTGTGGATGTGACTGATGATAGAAGCAAGATCCAGTGCTGTAAAGAGCAATATTGCATAGGAACCTGGAATGTCAGGTCCATGAATCAAGGCAAATTGGAAGTGGTCAAACAAGAGATGGCAAGGGTGAACGTCGACATTCTAGGAATCAGCGAACTAAAATGGACTGGAATGGGTGAATTTAACTCAGATGACCATTATATCTACTACTGCGGACAGGAATCCCTCAGAAGGAATGGAGTAGCCATCATGGTCAACAGAAGAGTCTGAAATGCAATACTTGGATGCAGTCTCAAAAACGACAGAATGATCTCTGTTCGTCTCCAAGGCAAACCATTCAATATCACAGTTATCCAAGTCTATGCCCCAACCAGTAACGCTGAAGAAGCTGAAGTTGAACATTTTTATGAAGACCTACAAGACCTTTTAGAACTAACACCCAAAAAAGATGTCCTTTTCATTATAGGGGACTGGAATGCAAAAGTAGGAAGTCAAGAAACACCTGGAGTAACAGGCAAATTTGAACTTGGAATACGGAATGAAGCAGGGCAAAGACTAATAGAGTTTTGCCAAGAAAATGCACTGGTCATAGCAAACACCCTCTTCCAACAACACAAGAGGAGACTCTACACATGGACATCACCAGATAGTCAACACCGAAATCAGATTGATTATATTCTCTGCAGCCAAAGATGGAGAAGCTCTATACAGTCAACAAAAACAAGACCAGAAGCTGACTGTGGCTCAGATCATGAACTCCTTATTACCAAATTCAGACTTACATTGAAGAAAGTAGGGAAAACCGCTAGACCATTCAGGTATGACCTAAGTCAAATCCCTTATGATTATACAGTGGAAGTGAGAAATAGATTGAAGGGCCTAGATAGAGTGCCTGATGAACTATGGAATGAGGTTCGTGACATTGTACAGGAGACAGGGATCAAGACCATCCCCATGGAAAAGAAATGCAAAAAAGCAAAATGGCTGTCTGGGGAGGCCTTACATATAGCTGTGAAAAGAAGAGAGGCGAAAAGCAAAGGAGAAAAGGAAAGATATAAGCGTCTGAATGCAGAGTTCCGAAGAATAGCAAGAAGACATCAGAAAGCCTTCTTCAGTGATCAGTGCAAAGAAATAGAGGAAAACAACAGAATGGGAAAGACTAGAGATCTCTTCAAGAAAATTAGAGATACCAAGGGAACATTTCATGCAAGGATGGGCTCGATAAAGGACAGAAATGGTATGGACCTAACAGAAACAGAAGATATTAAGAAGAGGTGGCAAAAATACATGAAAGAACTATACAAAAAAGATCTTCATGACCCAGATAATCATGATGATGTGATCACTAATCTAGAGCCAGACATCTTAGAAAGTGAAGTCAAGTGGGCCTTAGAAAGCATCACTATGAACAAAGCTAGTGGAGGTGATGGAATTCCAGTTGAGCTGTTTCAAATCCTGAAAGATGATGCTGTGAAAGTGCTGCACTCAATATGCCAGCAAATTTGGAAAACTCAGCAGTGGCCACAGGACTGGAAAAGGTCAGTTTTCATTCCAATCCCAAAGAAAGGCAATGCCAAAGAATGCTCAAACTACCACACAATTGCATTCATCTCACATGCTAGTAAAGTAATGCTCAAAATTCTCCAAGCCAGGCTTCAGCAATACATGAACCGTGAACTTCCTGATGTTCAAGCTGGTTTTAGAAAAGGCAGAGGAACCAGAGATCAAATTGCCAACATCCGCTGGATCATGGAAAAAGCAAGAGAGTTCCAGAAAAACATCTATTTCTGCTTTATTGACTATGCCAAAGCCTTTGACTGTGTGGATCACAATAAACTGTGGAAAATTCTGAAAGAGCTGGGAATACCAGACCACCTAACCTGCCTCTTGAGAAATCTGTATGCAGGTCAGGAAGCAACAGTTAGAACTGGACATGGAACAACAGACTGGTTCCAAATAGGAAAAGGAGTACATCAAGGCTGTATATTGTCACCCTGCTTATTTAACTTCTATGCAGAGTACATCATGAGAAATGCTGGACTGGAAGAAACACAAGCTGGAATCAAGAATGCCGAGAGAAATATCAATAACCTCAGATATGCAGATGACACCACCCTTATGGCAGAAAGTGAAGAGGAGCTAAAAAGCCTCTTGATAAAAGTGAAAGAGGAGAGTGAAAAAGTTGGCTTAAAGCTCAACATCCAGGAAACGAAGATCATGGCATCCAGTCCCATCGCTTCATGGGAAATAGATGGGGAAACAGTGGAAACAGTGTCAGACTTTATTTTGGGGGGCTCCAAAATCACTGTAGATGGTGACTGCAGCCATGAAATTAAAAGATGCTTACTCCTTGGAAGAAAAGTTATGACCAACCTAGATACTATATTCAAAAGCAGAGACATTACTTTGCCGACTAAGGTCCGTCTAGTCAAGGCTATGGTTTTTCCAGTGGTCATGTATGGATGTGAGAGTTGGACTGTGAAGAAGGCTGAGCGCCAAAGAATTGATGCTTTTGAACTGTGGTGTTGGAGAAGACTCTTGAGAGTCCCTTGGACGGCAAGGAGATCCAACCAGTCCATTCTGAAGATCAACCCTGGGATTTCTTTGGAAGGAATGATGCTAAAGCTGAAACTCCAGTACTTTGGCCACCTCATGCGAAGAGTTGACTCATTGGAAAAGACTCTGATGCTAGGAGGGATTAGGGGAAGGAAGAGAAGGGGACGACCGAGGATGAGATGGCTGGATGGCATCACTGACTCGATGGACATGAGTCTGAGTGAACTCTGGGAGATGGTGATGAACAGGGAGGCCTGGCGTGCTGCGATTCATGGGGTCGCAAAGAGTCGGACACGACTGAGCGACTGAACTGAACTGAATAGTGTCTCATCAAGGCTATGGTTTTTCCTGTGGTCATGTATGGATGTGAGAGTTGGACTGTGAAGAAAGCTGAGTACTGAAGAATTGATGCTTTTGAACTGTGGTGTTAGAGAAGACTCTTGAGAGTCCCTTGGACGGCAAGGAGATCCAACCAGTCCATTCTGAAGGGGATCAGCCCTGGGATTTCTTTGGAGGGAATGATGCTGAAGCTGAAACTCCAGTACTTTGGTCACTTCATGCGAAGAGTTGACTCATTGGAAAGGACTCTGATGCTGAACTGATACATGTCTCTAAGTTTTCAAGTGAATATTTCTTAGAGTACACATTTATAAAGCGGTCATGACTGGAAATTGTTTCCCTAATAAGGGAAACCAGTTATGACCGCTTTATAAATGTGTACTCTAAGAAATATTCACTTGAAAACTTAGAGATACTGTATGCAGCACCAGTAATCCCCAGACCTTTCTTTGAAACCCTCTGACCTCAAAAACTACTCGTTAGCATCATGCACAACTAATCATCAGGTACAATGTGTGAAGTTACCTAAGTGGCTGAGATTGCAAACCATGGAAGTGTGGAGATTTGGGCTCAAATTCCATCTCCACCACTTACCTATGAAGCAGGTTACTTAACCTCTTGTAGCCTCACTTGTCCTATAGTAAAAATGGAGTTGAAAACTTGTAAAGTTGTCGTAGGAATTAAATGAGATAATATATGTTAAAAGATTAGCACAGGGTATGTGTGTGTGTGTATAAAACACTATAACACTAGAAAATTATCTATTCTTATGTCCATAAATGCTATTTTTCTATCTGTATTAAAATTTTTTGCATTTCTTTGGAGAAGTCTTTGTACCTCATTTAATGATTTATTTCATGATATCTTAGGGGCTCCTAATCAATGAGAGTTGTTTCAGTCTCTTTGACCCCTGGTCCTTGGAATGAGGCAGAGATAGAAACACATAATGAGCGCCCTGGGGAAGTTTGAAAGTTAGAGTAAACCTACTCTTTTGTAAGATGAAAACTCACTTATTTCTATTGTGGAACTCCAGGTTGTCGAATATTGAATTTTCTTAAAGTGTGTTTTATAGGGCAGGGCTGGCTGGCTGGCTGCAAAACTAATAAAAGAGATTTTTTTTCCCCTGGTATGCCACATAGCTTGCAGGATCTTAGTTCCTTGAACAGGGATTGAATCTGCTCCCAGATGGTGAAATCCCCAAGTCCTAACCAGTGGATTGCAGGGGAATTCCCAAAAGAGATATTTTTATTTTATTTGTTTTTTTAACTTGCATCTCTATCACTTATGTGTTCCTTGATGTGTTTATTTGGGAAGAAAGATTTCTCTTCCGTGAATGGTCTGTTTGCATCTTTTTCATACTCTCTTATGGGATAATTTATCCTTTTATTATTGTCTGCAAGAATTCTTTATTTTATTGTTTACAAGAGTTTTCTTTGCATTTGATACTAATCCTTATAATGTCATATATATATATGGCTATATCTTATTTTAGATGAAGGTATATCCTATAAAACTAATTATGTTCATTGAAGAAAATGCAGAGAAACAAAAGAATATTTTTTGCATAACTCCCACAGCTAGGGGCATCTTCATGAATGACTATCCTTTTTAGTCCTTCTATGCAAATATATATATATGCATATATATTTATAAAATATATACTATACATGTTTTATTAAAATGTTTTTTGAAGTGGATTAACAGTGTTATATTAGTTTCAGGTATGCAGCATAATGATTCAATATCTTTACAGATTATATTTCATTATAAGTTGTTACATGATAATGGCTATAACTCCCTATATAGTACATTCTTGTTGCTTATCTTTTTTATACATAGCAGTTTGTATCTGTTAATTCCATGTCCCTGATTTTTCCCCCTCTTCGGTAACTATGTTTGTTTTCTGTATCTGTGAGTCTGTTTCTAGCTTGCATATACATTCATTTATATTCACATGTTGTTTTACAGTCTGACTCTCCTCCTTATCTATACATCTTGCAAATGTTTCTATGTCACTAAATACCCACAACGTAATTTGAGTTTCTGGATAGAATTCCATTATATCTCTATCATAATTTGTTTAATAATTTCCCATTTTCAGACAACTTTTTACAATTAATTTTAAAAACTTACATAAATATAATTACTTGCCTATCAATAATATTTGTCTTTCTTGCTAGACTGCTGACTTTTAAACGTTTCTGACTGCAGTTCCTAAGAAGTACATTTTATTCTGTGACTCAGTACTCATCTGCTCATGTTTGCTTGTGCACACACACAGAAGTGGAAAAAATGTCATGAAGCAAAGCTCATTTTCTGGTAATTTCTCCTTTTTTCTACATCAGTTTTAAAGAAATTTTGGTCACAATCCACTAAATTTATTTTATGTCTCATAGATGAGTTTTAACCCTCAGTTAGAAAAACACTAAGTCAGTAGTTCCATGGGAGCAGGAGCTGTGCTTGGCACACAGTAGGTATCCATGCTGACTGTTTAGGTGGCATATAAATCAGGGTTCTCTAGGGAAATAGATATGCATGTTTATCTTCTATTAGATATGTATTTATCGTATATATACTCTCTCTCTTTTTTATATATATGTATATATAATATATTTATTATTTGTATACATATATTTGTATATACATACAATATACACATATATTGTATGTATATAATGTATTTATTATGTATTTAGTAATAATGTATTTATTATTAATGTATTTACATATATAAAATATATATAAGTATATATATATATATACTCTGTCTCTTTTATTATGAAGAATTGGCTCACACAATAATGGAGGCTATGTCCCACAATCTACTGTCTTCATGGTGGAGACCCAGGAAAGCCAGTGGTATAATTTGATTAGAGTCTGAAGGCCTGAGAACCAGAGGAGCTGATGGCATAAGTCTCAGTCCAAGGGCAGGAGAAGATGAGAAGAGATGTCCCAGCTCAATCAGTGAGGCAGGAAAAAGACAGGAGCCTCTTCCTTCTTCTGCCTGTTGTTCTGTTCAGGCCCTAAGCAGACTGGATGATGCCCACCCTCATTGCAGAGGGATATCTACTGAGTCTAGCAATTCACAAGCTAATCTTACCCAGAAATAACTACATACATACACACACACACCCAGAAACACTGTTTAATCTGGGTTTTGTCATCAAATTGACATATAAAATTGACTGTCACAGGCAGTATAGTGTTATTATTGTTGTTCAGTTACTTAGTCATGTCCAATGCTTTACAACACCATGGACTGCAGCACGCCAGGCTTCCCTGTCCTTTACCATCTCCCAGGTTTGTTCAAACTCATGTCCTTTGAGTCAGTGATGCCATCCAACCATCTTGTCCTCTGTTGTCTCCTTCTCCCCCTGCCTTTAACCCTTCCCAGGATCAGGGTCTTTTCCAATGAGTCAGGTGGCCCAAGTATTGGAGCCTCAGCTTCACTATCAGTATTTCCAGTGAATATTAAGTGTTGATATCCTTTAGCATCAAGGACTCTAGAGTCAGACAGCATGAGTTTAAATGCTGGTTCTGCCCTCTTACACTGTTGGTGGGAATGCAAACTAGTACAGCCACTATGGAGAACAGTGTGGAGATTCCTTAAAAAACTGGAAATAGAACTGCCATATGACCCACAATCCCACTGCTGGGCATACTCACCGAGGAAACCAGGATTGAAAAAGACACGTATACCCCAATGTTCATTGCAGCACTGTTTACAATAGCCAGGACATGGAAGCAATCTAGATGTCCATCAGCAGACAAATGGATAAGAAAGCTGTGGTACATATACACAATGGAATATTACTCAGCTGTTAAAAAGAATGCATTTGAATCAGTTCTGAGGTGAATGAAACGAGCCTATTATACAGACTGAAGTAAGTCAGAAAGAAAAACACCAATACAGTATACTAACGCATATATATGGAATTTAGAAAGATGGTAGTGATGACCGTATATGCAAGACAACAAAAGAGACACAGATATAAAGAACAGTCTTTTGGACTCTGGGAGAAGGCGAAGGTGGGATGATTTGAGAGAATAGCATTGAAACATATATATTATCATATGTGAAACAGATCGCCAGTCCAGGTTTGATGCATGAGACGGGGTGCTCAGGGCTGGTGCACAGGGATGACCCTGAGGGATGGGATGGGGAAGGAAGTGGGAGGGGGGTTCAGAATGAGGAACACATGTACACCAATGGCTGATTCATGTCAGTGTATGGCAAAAACCATTACAATGTTGTAAAGTAATTAGCCTCCAATTTAAATAAATAAATTTTTTAAAAGTGCTGGTTCTGACACTAGCTGGTGGCAATGGACAAGTTACTAGCCTCTCTGTGTCTCATTCTCTTCCACTGTAGAGAAATAATGCCTATCACATGATATTATTATGAAGATTAAATGTATTGAGCTTTTTAAGCACTTAAAACTTAAAACAGTACCTGCAGTATGTTTTTATTAAATAAAAAGGAAATTCCTGGATGTCGAATGGTTGGATCAAAGGGTATATTAAAACATAAGACTTTTGAAACATGCTGGTAAATAACCACCCATTCCTATTGCCCACAAATCCAGCAAAGTCTGAACCAACTTTTAGTCCAACCAGCAATAACAGACTCGTAGAAGTGATGTAGTAAGGTGTTGTTCACTTCACTTACAGAGGCTATATTAGACTGGTTAAGAGTTAGTGGTGTGGTAGCTCTTTCAAGTAGTGAGAGAGGGAAGCAGCAGCTAGTTTCTCACAGAAAGAGGCCTTCAAGGGATGCCCACCCACACTTGGCAGAACTCCAAGAGTTTCAGAGTAGGCAAAACCCCAAGGATACTCTGTAGGGTGGGCCGATGCTTGGGGAATGAACAGAAGGTAAGACTGCCAGGTAATCACCCCTCCCTTAGGCACGTATTTCTCACCACTACCCTCACCACTCTGCCACTTACTTCTGGCTTTAAAACTTGTCTCAAATCTACAAGTATGCACCTAAATCCTATTGAATCTGTGTCAGGTATATCTTCCCAACAGGTTATTTTTTGAAAACTGGGTGTCCACCTAAACCACTCATACATACATATATACACTTAGAGAAAGTCATAGCTTTTTGTTTTGGCATTTAGAGAAATACATATCCAACTCAAGCCTCAACTTGTCTACAACATCTTTCCTAGTAACTATAGCCCGGATAGATGGCTCCTTCCTTTGAGCTCCCACAACAATCCTAGGCAGCATCTCAGTATTTAGTACTTAATTATATGCTGTCTAATTCTAGAACCAGCTCAGGGTGTTAGTTGTTTCCCTCAAATATAGTGTAGCTTCTTTGAACTCAACCACCATCTCTTATAATTCTTTTGGATCCCTCACTGGCTTGGCTCATAGAGGGTTACTAGTAAATAGCCAATGATTAACTGACCCAAGTGTGAGCTACATGGAATTTGCATTGAAACAAAATTACATTAAAAATATGTTTTCCGATTTTCACAAAGTAAATTAAAAATGGGTCAAATATTAAAAATTTAACTTCTACAGTAAATCATGGTTGAATTTATTCATCATCATGGAATAAATGAAATGAGCCCAGCCTTTCTAAACAAGACACAAACCCAGAAGCCATAAATGGAAGAAAAGATATTTCATAACATTGGTTGGTTGGTTTAGTTGCTAAGTCATGACCAACTCTTGCGACCCCATGGACTGTATGTAGACCACCAGGCTCCTCTGTCCATGGGATTTTCCAGGCAAGAATACTGGAGTGGATTGCCATTTCTTAAACTTCTCTGTGACAGATTTTAATTTATGAGGGACATGTGCAAGTCAAGAAGGAGTCGACGGTCGATGAACAGCCCCCTCATCCCCCAAATTGTAAGAGGGTGGGGAGCACCAAAATTTCCTTTCCAGACCTTTGTACTTTTCTCATCTACAAGGGATTCTTTCACCTCAAATGAGGATCTTTGACTTGCTCTGTCTTTGAATTTTGTTTTACTGTGTCTTTCTCCTTTCTTTCTCTCTCTTTTCCTTTACACTCTGATTCTTGAGTATGCAAGAAGTGAGGGGCTTTGTGGTGGCTTTCAGGGAAAGAATAGCTTTCTGCAGTTGGCAGAACTATCAAACTAGTAACCCTCAATGGGCGCACCAAGCCACTTATGACTTGGATATATCAGAGTAGAGAACATTGCATGGCCATCAGTGGTTAAAATCATTGGCTAAAACAAGGGTAGGTAACTTTTTCTTCATGGCCTGCTTTCCATAAAGTCAGTGTATTAGATGCCCCATTGAGAGAGACTTTTACTATAATACCATAGTGTAAAAACTTGGAAAACTTGGAACATCAGAAATTTCATGCAAGATCTCATTTTAGGGTGAGAACTAAAACATTTACAGGAGGGAGAAAATCATGCATCAACTTTTAAATGTTTGTTTTCTCTCTAGTTCTGCTTTTATTTGGAACAACAGAATCAAACCAAGAATATATTTCTTTTCTTATCACTAAGAGAAAACTCAAGTCTTATTAATGTTGACAAACAATTGAAAAAGAGCAACTGTTTAGAGAAAAGATGTTCAAGATAAGAGACAGAGCTGAGTAGGTGAACTCTGTTGGATAGTATTTGAGGATATCATTAATGAGGATGACATATAAATAAGAAAGCCATCAAAGTTAATCTCAGTTCATTTTGGTTTCTTTGGGGACACATTGAAAAGTATTGTTTATCAAATGGAAAAAAAAGTTGATAGTGAAAAAGTTTATCTTTTATTGGGTATCAGTTCAGTTCAGTCGCTCAGTCGCTCAGTCTTTGCAACCCCATGAATCACAGCACGCCAGGCCTCCCTGTCCATCATCAACTCCTGGAGTTTACCCAAACTCATGTCCATCAAGTCAGTGATGCCATCCAGCCATCTCATCCTCTGTTGTCCCCTTCTCCTCCTGCCCCCAATCCCTACCAGCATCAGGGTCTGTTCCAAAGAGTCAACTCTTCGCATGAGGTGGCCAAAGTACTGGAGTTTCAGCTTCAGCATCAGTCCTTCCAATGAGCACCCAGGACTGATCTCCTTTAGAATGGACTGGTTGGATCTCCTTGCAGTCCAAGGGACTCTCAAGAGTCTTCTCCAACACCACAGTTCAAAAGCATCTATTCTTCGGTGCTCAGCTTTCTTCACAGTCCAACTCTCACATCCATACATGACCACTGGAAAAACCATAGCCTTGACTAGACGGACCTTTGTTGGCAAAGTAATGTCTCTGCTTTTTAATATGCTATCTAGGTTGGTCACAACTTTCCTTCCAAGGAGTAAGCATCTTTTAATTTCATGGCTGCAATCACCATCTGCAGTGATTTTGGAGCCCGGAAAAAATAAAGTCTGACACTGTTTCCCCATCTGTTTCCCATGAAGTGATGGGACCGAATGCCATGATCTTAGTTTTCTGAATGTTGAGCTTTAAGCCAACTTTTTCACTCTCCTCTGTCACTTTCATCAAGAGGCTCTTTAGTTCCTCTTCACTTTCTGCCATAAGGGTGATATCTTCTGCATATCTGAGGTTATTGATATTTCTCCCAGCAATCTTGATTCCAGCTTGTGTTCCTTCCAGCCCAGGGTTTCTCATGATGTACTCTGCATATAAGTTAAATAAGCAGGGTGACAACATACAGCCTTGACGTACTCCTTTTTCTATTTGGAACCAGTCATTACAAAGAATAAAGAGGAATGAAAACTATCTTAGAGTACCTGAGAACATTCCCTTAGAAAATGCCAAATTCTTAATGTTCTAATTATTTCAAAGAACACTGAAAAAACACAGACATACAGAATGGGAAGACTTTTTGTTCCTTTGGGGTTCTCTTAACATATTTCAGGAAAGGAAGTTTTCAGAAAACATTTCATGAAGAAAATTTGGAAAAGAGATTTTTATCATAAATAACACTTGTTTTTGCTTCCAAGCATCTGTATTTACAAGATGAAAGGTAATATTTATATGATACATTTTATCCAAAGATTTTGAAGCAGGGCAAAGGCTAACAGTTTTGCCAAGAGAACTCACTGGTAATAGCAAACACCCTCTTCCAATAACAAAAAAGATGACTCTACACATGGACATCACCAGATGGTCAATACCGAAATCAGATTGATTATATTCTTTGCAGCCAAAGGTGTAGAAGCTTTGGCTTCTACAGTCAGCAGAAACAAGACCAGGAGCTAACTGTGGCTCAGATCATGAACTCCTTATTGCCAAATTTAGAGTTAAACTGAAGAAAGTAGAGAAACCACTAGGCTGTTCAGGTATGATCTAAGTCAAATCCCTTACGATTATACTGTGGAAGTGACAAATAGATTCAAGGGATTAGATCTGATACAGTTGCTGAAGAACTATGGACGGAGGTTCGTGACATTGTACAGGAGGTGGTAATTAAGACCCATCCCCAAGAAAAAGAAATGTAATAAGGCAAAACGGTTGTCTGAGGAGCCGTTACAAATGACTGAGAAAAGAAGAGAAGCTAAAAGCAAAGAAGAAAAGGAAAGACATACCCATCTGAATGCAGAGTTCCAAAGAACAGCAAGAAGAGATAAAAAGCCTTCCTAAGTGATTGACACAAAGAAATAGAGGAAAGCAATAGAATGGGAAAGACTAGAGATCTCTTCAACAAAATTAAAGATACCAAGGGAATGTTTCATGCAAAGATGGGCAAAATAAAGGACAGAAACAGTATGGCCCTAACAGAAGCAGAAGATATTAAGAAGAGGTGGCAAAAATAGACAGAAGAACTATACAAAAAAGATCCTCATGACCCAGATAACCATGATGTATTTAAGGCAGTTTCCCAGCTGCCAGAGTGAGCCTCCAGGCTACAGGTCAACCAGCCCCTTCATAGTTGTTTCCAAAGGATTCCATGCAATCTGGCTAATGTAAACACTCTACTTTTTTACTATTTGGAAAGTGAATATGTTAATAAAATTGAAAATATGATCCATCTTCTCTGTTTTAAAGTATTTAAAAATACTTCTATATGGCATTATGTCCGTTGAAATTGGGATTCCTTTGCAGATGACATAAATATCTTGAAGATATGGATTTTACTAAATGATTGAAAGAGACAAATACATAAAAAGAAAAAAATGAAATACTAGACAATGACAATTGCATTAGTGGAAGAATGAATACAGCAAGGGTGTTATTTGCTTATAGAGAAGAGTCGAATAATTCTGTTTTGATTGACCCAATCAAATTGATACCAGTTCAGGGTATCATAGTTAGAGAGAGATTTCAGAATATGGCAGAAGAATAAGGGAAGAGTAGTTGATGGATCCTTTGGGATTTGTTGCCATAAAATGGTTTGTGACCCTGACTTAAAAGAATAAATGGGAGACTGTTCTTTTAAAAGTACTGGCAAGTGTTGCTTGAAACTTATCCCTCTTTACTGTATATAGTTTTGATATTAGTATGAAAATATGCTCATGAACAAATTTGTCTAGGTTACTGTAGACCTCAATGAAGCACTTCTTGTACCTGAGAGAATTCTCCCTTTAGCATAAAAGGAGACAAACACCTGGGTATGCTGGCTGTCTAGACTAGCCAGGTGGCTTTTACCACTGTAGAGAATGTAGTGGTGTCACACTAAGGTATGGGACTGGGCAGATGACCAATCTAAGAGCTAGACCCAGGCATGACCTGGAACTGGGACTCTGCTTAAATAATAATAAAGGACAAGAGTTTAGCGCAAGTCAAACCTGATAATTGTGCTGTTTGGCGTACATACCAAGATATATGGTTACATCAAAATACTTGTTGACAATGTTCATTACTATTCTAGGGCAGGTATTCCTGAACAGAAACCTAGAGACTGAAAGGAGTCAGCAAATTTCCTGAAATTATACACAAAACTTGATGTGTAGACAAGCATATGTATTTGTCTAGTGTGGTTCATCAGATTCTCAAAGAGGTTTTGGTCCCAAAACAAAAATAATGACTGCTTCTCAAGAAGGGAAAAATTCTCTAGGATTTTCCCAATGAGCAAAATTCAATAATTTCTGGCTAGTTTTTTAAAGAATTAAGTTGAACAGTTAAATCTATGTTGCAATTTCCTTTTCATACAATTTTCATTGCATAAAAATATAGAATGCTCTTTTTGTTCATCCGGATTTAATCTGCCTCTGTTTAAAATAAAGTGTGTGTGGAGCAGGCTCTCAGAGCTCTCTGAGATGCTGCCCCCCAGGCTGCAGTCCTCATTTTGCCCCAAATAAAACTTAACTCGGAACTCTCAAGTTGTGTATCTTTTTTGTCAACAGTTATGGTGACCACAAAGGGACCCAGAGTGGACGTCCTTCCTTCAACTGGACTCCACAAGGAACCGGACCTTTGGTACCAGCAGCAGCCCCTTGTGCCCATCTACCTCCTTAGGGAGTGCAGGCAAATTTGGAGTACATCATGAGAAACGCTGGGCTGGATGAAGCATAAGCTAGAATCAAGATTGCTGGGAGAAATATCAATAACCTCAGATATGCAGATGACACCACCCTTATGGCAGAAAGTGAAGAGGAACTAAAAAGCCTCTTGATGAAAGTGAAAGAGGATAGTGAAAAAGTTGGCTTAAAGCTAAACATTCATAAAACGAAGATCATGGCATCTGGTCCCATCACTTCATAGGAAATAGATGGGGAAACAGTGGAAACAGTGGCTGACTTTGTTTTTTGGGGCTCCAAAATGACTGCAGATGGTGATTGCAGCCATGAAATTAAAAGCTGCTTACTCCTTGGAAGGAAAGTTATGACCAACCTAGATAGCATATTCAAAAGCAGAGATATTACTTTGCCAACAAAAGTCTGTCTAGTCAAGGCTATGGTTTTTCCTGTGGTCATGTATGGACACGAGAGTTGGACTGGGAAGAAAGCTGAGCGCCGAAGAATTGATGCTTTTTAACTGTGGTATTGGAGAAGACTCTTGAGAGTCCCTTGGACTGCAAGAAGATCCAACCAGTCCATTCTGAAGGAGATCAGCCCTGGGATTTCTTTGGAAGGAATGATGCTGAAGCTGAAACTCCAGTACTTTGGCCACCTCATGTGAAGAGTTGACTCATTGGAAAAGACTCTGATGCTGGGAGGGATTGGGGGCAGGAGGAGAAGGGGACAACAGAGGATGAGATGGCTGGATGGCATCACCAACTCAATGGACGTGAGTTTGAGTGAACTCTGGGAGATGGTGATGGACAGGAAGGCCTGGCATGCTGAGATTCATGGGGTCGCAAAGAGTCGGACATGACTGAGCGACTGAACTGAACTGAGCTGAGGACCAAGTTTAAAATAAAGTTAATTAAGTTTACCTTTTAAATAAGCTGGTGCAAAAACTTGAATTTAGCTTTTGTCTCTGTTAAGAGGACATCTTTTCTTCAGATATTGAACTGCCTTTCATAATAGATTTAAGTTTCTTTAAAATGATGATTAAGTTTCTATTAAATGATGTTTTGAAATCCTTTATCATTAAAAAAAAATAAAATAAAATAAAATAAAGTGTGTGAGTTAGTTGACTGGTTACAAATGAAATGCATATTTAAAAATTCTATTCAAATGGAGATGCTATTCCATACTTCAACATTTTATTTAAATTCTAGCTATTTTAACCAAAAATATCGAAGTTCATCTCAGAAGGGAACAAAACCACAGCCCTTTCCCAACCCACCCTTAGGAAATAAAAAATGATCAGACTTTTAAATCACTCATACATTAGAACTCTAGTCAATATCTTAAAAAAATCTAAAAGAAAAGAGAAGTATAAATAATAAGTCAATTATAAGAGAGAAAATGAAATCATAAAAGTACTCAATTAAAGCCAGAGAAGGAAGAAAAGGAGGATATAATAAGCAAGAATTAGTCCGCTGATGAGAAAACAGTAGCAATAAGAAGGCAGAATTCAATCCAGTGATAGCAACAATCACTTCAGTTTTTTAGCTGCACTGCAACTAAGACTGTGGGTCTTAGTTTTCCACCAGGGATCAAACTGGGCCCCTGGAGAGTTCTAATCGTTGGACTGCCAGGGAATTCCCTTGACAATCATTTCAAAAGTGAATGATCTGGACATTCCAGGTAAAGAGAGATTGTTAGATTGGCTAAAATAGCCAGACCCAACTACACGCTGTCTATTAAAATCCACTTAATTTTTTTAAAGTTTTTATTTTGTATTGGGAGTATAGCCAGTTAACAATGTTCTAATAGTTTCAGGTGAACAGTGAAGGAACTCAGCTGTAAATGTACATGTATCCATTATCCCCTAAACTCCCCTCCCATCCAGGCTGCCAAATAACCTTGAGCAGAGTTCCATGTGCTATACAATATGTCCATGTTGTTTATCCATTATAAATAAATCAGTGTGTACATGTCTATCCCAAATTCCCTAACTATCCTTCCCCCGCATCCTTACCCCTGGCAACCACAAGCCTGTTCTGGAAGCCTGTGAGACTGTTGCTATATAAACCCACTTTAAATGTAAAGACTGAGAATTAAAAGAAAAAGGATGGGAAAAGATAACATGAAAATGTTAACTGAAGCCAAACTGGATTAACTACCCTAATTTCAGACAAAGTAGTCTTCAGAATAACAAAGATTATAAGGGGAAAAGAGGGATATTACATAATAATAAAGGAGTCAATTTTCCAAGAAAACACAACAGTCCTAAATGTGTATGCATCTAATAGCAGAACTTCAAAATGCACGAGGCAACAGCTAACAAACCAATAGAGGGATTTCTCTGGTGGTCCAGTGGTTAAATATATGCCTTCTAGTGCAGGAAACACAGGTTCAGTCACTAGCTGGAGAACTAAGATCCCACATGCCCAACCCACATGCCTTGACTAAGATTGGATGCAGCCAAATAAAAATGAATATTTAAAAATAAACAGACAAATATACAATTATAATTGGAGACTTCAGCACCCCTCTGTCAGTAAATGATAAAACATATAGCAGAAAATAAATAAAGATTTGTGTGCTATGCTTTGTTGCTTGGTCATGTCCGACTCTTTGCGACCTCGTGGACTGTAGCCTGCCAAGCTCCTCTGTCCATGGCGATTCTCCAGGCAAGAATACTTGAGTGGGTTGCCATGCCCTCCTCCAGGGGATCTTCCGAACCCAGTGATCGAACTCAGGTCTCCCACATTGCAGGCAGATTCTTTACCATCTGAACCACCAGGGAAGCCCCAATAAGGATTTAGATGATCTAAATGGCACTATCCAGCAACTTGACCTTACTGACTCTCGCAGACACTGCATTCAACAGCAGAGGAATACATATTCTTCTCAAGTGCACATGGAACATTCACCAACATAGACTGTATCCTGAGTCATAAAGCCAGCCTTAACAAAGCTGAAAGCATAGAAATCATACAAAATATTTTCTCAGACCATAATAGAGTTAAACAAAAATCAACAAAAGAGAGATGCCTGGAAAATTCACAAATGTTTAGAAGTTAAATCACAGGGTTCTATATAATTTAAAAGTCAAATTGAAGTAAAGTGAAGTGAAAGTCACTTAGTCATGTCCGACTCTTTGCTACCCCATGGTCTGATACAGTCCATGGAATTCTCCAGGCCAGAATACTGGGGTGGGTAGCCTTTCCCCACTCCAGGGTATCTTCCCAACCCAGGGATCAAACCCAGGTCTCCCACATTACAGGTGAATTCTTTACCAGCTAAGCCACAAGAGAAGCCCAAGAATCCTGGGGTAGGTAGCCTATCCCTTCTCCAGCGGAACTTCCCAACCCAGGAATCTAACTGGGATCTCCTGCATTGCAGGTGGATTCTTTACCAACTGAACTATCAGGGAAGCCCAAAGAGAAAGTCTCAAAGAATGGAAAGCACATGTGTGTGAAGCCAGGACTGGGTATGGCTAAAGGAATGGCCCATCAGTGAAATGGAAACAGAAGCCAGCTCTTCAGGCCCCTCAGAGAAGGACAGACCATGAGATGTAGGGATGAAGTTCAAGCAAGAGTGGATTTGTGGCTGAGGTTGGACCCTGGGGTGGAAGGAACAATGCCTGGAAAACATTTGGGGTCTCAGTGTTACTGTGCTCAGCACTACTGCCTAGCTTTTCTTCCCCCTACATGTGCTGCTTTAATAAATACAGTACCTCTTTGGACCAAATGGGGAAACAAAGTCAAAGGAGATGGCACAGTTTGCAGTGGAGTACTCAATTCTCAGCTGTTTGCTTTGATTCCTCCCCTTTGACCCTCAAAGTATCCCCTACTGTGATATCCCCATTATAATCAAATCAAAAAATTATAACTATGGTCTCTTTACCATGTGGCATGTACTATGCTAGTTCAGTTCAGTCTCTCAGTCGTATCCAACTCTTTGCAACCCCATGGACTGCAGCACACCAGGCCTCCCTGTCCATCACCAACTCCCAGAGTTTATTCAAACTCATGTCCATTGAGTTGGTGATGCCATCCAACCACCTCATCTTCTGTCATCCCCTCCTCTCGCCTTCAATCTTTCCCACCATCAGGGTCTTTCCAAATGAGCCAGTTCTTTACATCAGGTGGCCAAAGTATTGAAGTTTCAGCTTCAGCATCAGTCCTTCCAATGAATATTCAGGACTGATTTCCTTTAGGATGGACTATGCTAAGCATTTTATAAACATTACTTTATTTAGCCCTCACAAAAAAAGCATATCAGGGAGATCTTATCTCTACTTCACAGAGGTATTAACTGAGGTGCAGAGAGATTAAATGGGCACACATTAAGTCTAATAGAGATTAAAGCTGGCAAGAGGCAAAGCTTTTTGGTCTGTTGACTCTTATTTTTCTGATTCTTAAGACTCTCAGTGCCCATGAATGTGCTGCTTCCTACTGTGGGTTCTCCCTAGCTGGCTGTCACCTTGGCACTTCTGAGTGTCTAAAAGTGCAAAGGTCTGAGAGCATCTGATTGAGAAGTTTCTGCCTTCCTAAGGCAAAAATTAAGAATGCCCAAGGAGAGGACAGGATTCCCAGGTGGCTCAGTGGTAAGAACTCACCTGCCAGTGAAGGAGACATAAGAGATGTGGGTTGGAGAATTCCATGGACTGTATATTCCATGGGGTTGCAAAGAGTCAGATATGACTGGATGACTTTCACTTTCACTTGGGCTTCCCTGATAGCTCAGTTGGTAAAGAATTTGCCTGCGAGGCAGGAGACCCCAGCTCGATATCTGGATCAGGAAGATTCACTGGAGAAGGGATGGGCTATGCACTCCAGGATTCTTGGGCTTCTCTTGTGGCTCAGCTGGTAAAGAATCCACCTGCAATGTGGAAGACCTGGATTTGATCCCTGGATTGGGAGGATCCCCTGGAGAAGGGAATGGCTACCCACTCCAGTATTCTGGCCTAGAGAATTCCATGGACTGTGTAGTCCATGGGGTCACAAAGAGTCAGACATGACTGAGTGACTTTCACTCAGTTCACAAGGAGGGGATAGCCGGAGTTGGGGCAAGAATGATACTTAAGCAGAACCATTTTGACATACATTTATATCTTCATTAAATGTAGGTCTCAGTTCAGTTCAGTTCAGTCACTCAGTCGTGTCCGACTCTGTGAGACCCCATGAATCGCAGCACGCCAGGCCTCCCTGTCCATCACCAACTCCCGGAGTTCACTCAGACTCACGTCCATCAAGTCAGTGCTGCCATCCAGCCATCTCATCCTCGGTCGTCCCCTTCTCCTCCTGCCCCCAGTCCTTCCCAGCATCAGAGTCTTTTCCAATGAGTCAACTCTTCGCATGAGGTAGCCAAAGTACTGGAGTTTCAACTTTAGCATCATTCCTTCCAAAGAAATCCCGGGGCTGATCCCCTTCAGAATGGACTGCTTGGATCTCCTTGCCGTCCAAGGGACTCTCAAGAGTCTTCTCCAACACCACAGTTCAAAAACATCAATGTAGGTCTAGGTTTGTTTAAAGATTCATAGCCATGCTGTCTTTGGTGGGCCTTCTCATTGGTTCTTCTGTAGTGGGCCCCAGGGACAGCACGCCAAGAGCATGAAGGAAAAACTCACTTTGGATGTGTGTTCTACAAGTTGGGCCCTTCTGTGATTACCCATAAAATATTAAGATTAAAAGCAAAATAACACCTTAAAAAATCTATAATCATTCATCTCCCCAAGCAGTAGAAATATTGAAGGAAAATAAGAGAGATGCTAAACAGGATAGAAAAATATTTATGTAGGCAGAAAAGGTAAAAGATAAACAGGTAGTTTGTAGCAAAGAGTGTAAAATGTGTGCATATTCCAGCATGATGTTTAAGCTCTCCAATTCTAGAATTGGACTGCCAGCAAGCAAAACGCTGCTTACTGGCTGCGTGGCTTTGAGAGTCTGTTACTTTGTCTCTGTCTCAATTTACTCATCTCAGAAATGATTAAAAAAACAATTTATTATTATAGAGGGCTCTGCGGAGGACTAAATGAATATATATAATGTGTAGTAATCAGTGATCAATATATTTTTCATTATTAATATTATGATTCTATGTCCAGCACTACCAGAGACTTAAAACATGTGTGGGATATTCAAGACCCAAGTATTTGAGGGTCTCAGTGTTTACCTTCTTCTGAGACTCCAATCAAGGGCACTTCCCTGAACTTCCTGAGAGTAACCTTTCCTCTTTCTAAACTCTGGGTAAACTACTGGCTTATCCCTTCATTACATTTTGAGTATAGTTAATTGTGTAGTTGTCTCAGGAGCTGTGCTTGGTTGAAACTTGGAGGGCAGCAGTGGGTTCTGGCTCATTTGTCTCCTTTGACCCTACCCTACCCTACCCTAGCCTACAAATACAAATAGTACCTAGGATAGTGCCTGGAACTTAGCTGGTACTAAATAAATGTTTGTTAAACTGAACTGTGGAGAAAGAAATGGCAGCTCACTCCAGTACTCTTGCCTGGAGAATTCCATGGACGGGGAGCCTGGTGGGCTGCTGTTCATGGGGTCACGCAGAGTCAGACACGACTGAAGTGACTTCGCATGCATACATGCATTGGAGAAGGAAACGGCAACCTACTCCAGTATTCTTGCCTGGAGAATCCCAGGGACAGAGGAGCCTGGTGGGCTGCTGTCTATGGGGTCACACAGAGTCGGACACGACTGAAGCGACTTAGCAGCAGCAAACTGAACTGAACTGAGTTGAAATGCAATGTCTGGGCCTATACGGGAGACAAGAGCAAGCTGGAAGAAAACAGTTTGCTACCATTTGTCATGAAGAAACTGGACTATGTCACTCAGAAGTATTTGAATGAAAGGCATTCCACACCCAAAGCAAATAGCTTTGGGTGAAAGGTAACAAAACACATGTGAGCCTGCTGAGGTCGGGTGGGTACAAATAATACTTTTCAAAATATGGACCTGGTGTCCAGTTTTAGTTTCAAGATCAGAGATCTCTGAGAATATCTTCATAAACCTGCAACTGATACACAGCTTTACTTGTGCAAGTTCAAGTGAGCTTAAGAAACTTTTCAGCAAACTCTACTGTGAGTGCCTGGTCAGAAGTTCATTAAATTCTTAGGGGTCAAATTTGACAAGAATTATGTCTAGCTTTGTTCTGTAGAAGCCTGAACAAAGTCATGAAAACCAGATGCAATCAGTGGGATTGCCATGAATCCAGAGGGACTGGCCTAACTGTGATGCAGTGTAAACACACACTTGGGCTTGCACATATACTCCCTCAGCCACACACAGTTCTCTCAAATACATTCATACGCTTTTGTAGTAATTGGTCCAGAAACTGCATTGATAGAGTGCTTGAGCAGTGACCATCAATGTGGGTATCCAGAAACTGGCTTCTGTCTTGTATCACCAGTGCTGAGTGGTTCTCAGTATTTGGCCCCTAAACTAGTGGTTTTTACTTTTACATTCACCTGTCAAAATCTCCTGTGAAATATTTCAAATGAAAATTCCTGGGCCTTGCACCTTCAGAAATCCTGGCTCTGCAGGTACGGGGCAGAATCTAAGAATCTACATTTTCGAGACAAATCAATAAGAGGCTTCCCATAATGAATCACACATTGAATAATGATTTTCTGAAGACTTGTGGATACTTTTCAAGGCCTGAAAAGTCTACCCTACATTGTAGCATTGAATCAATGAGGCCAATGAGACCTCAGTGGCTTTGAAAACTCAAAAAGTCCAGTTGCAACCTGCTTGCCCTTAGCTGGGATGCTCCAGTGTACATCCCTTCCCATGTTTACATCAAGAAGGGCTATATTTAAGAATGTGTCATTATACACAGTTATACCTGAAATGAACAGAAGCTCACTTTCTTGTTCTAGGTGTTCACACCTAGTATCTCACTATATCTTAGCAGAGCCAGCACTCAAACTAGAATCTTTTGATGGTGCAAAACACAGTGTTTCACTGAATCACAGCTGCCCTCACTGGGTGACCAGGAGTCTCATAAAATGCAGTCTCTGTATCAGGTGATATTAAAAATATTAAGCAACCAATAGAACTATTTAACAACCAGGTGCAGGTCCCCTCACAACTGATGCAGACAAGTGCTCCCAGAGCACTCCACTGGCTACCCACTGATAATGTCAAAGTACCCCCCAAGATGTTATGAAATGGACAGACCCCCTAATTAGGAGTGGGAGAGAGAATAGAAAATCACCTGCTTTCATCCACCTTCCAGGACAAATGACGGTAAATGGAAAATCATTACTTAAAAAAAAAAAAAAGACTAAAAAATGCAAGTTCACTCTTTTTGAGATAGAGGAGAAGGACTAAACTAGAAGACTGCAATGATGACACCTCTCCCCTCTTCCCCAATGCCTCAGACTCATGGTCTGACAAGTATTCCTGTATTTATGAAGATAAAGAGAATATTTTAAATTATGACTGGCCTACAAATTTGTGACGGACTTGCCAGATCTCAGGCGTCATTTGGTGTTCACTACTGCACTTCACCCAAAAACTAGTCAAGGAGAGTTTTATTTCCTTACTATAAAGGATTGGCCTCCTTCTGGCCTTAGATGCAAACACCTGGGATGAGATTGTTGGGAGGTCTCACAAGGTGACTCATTAATCCCAACCACCCTCACAGTTATGCCTGGATCCAGTCCAGGTCAGCTGTCTTTTGACCCTCTGTCAGGGTCTGTAAGAAGCCCTTTATGTGAGTGGAGGTGGATTTTCTTTGCAAATTGCAGTTTAGAAAAAGATCTGGTCAACTACAGGTTTTCTTCTTTTTGTTCTTCCATCTTCACATTTCCCAGCTGGTGGACATCTTACTTATTCTATACTCACTTTTCATACTTAATATTCAGTCATTTTAAATTTCACAGCTCATGATCCTCTGTTTTCTTGAGAAGTTGAACTTTCATCTTTGATAGTTTCAATCTCTCTCATTTTTTTTTAAACAGCTATTTAAATGTGGAACACTATTGTCCTCAGTGAACCATTTCTGACTTTAAATGATTTCTGATTTAAAATCATGACATTTGAATTTAAAATCCCATGCTTAATACAGCAATGCCTAATAACCATGCCTGCAAGGTATTTAAGGTAATTGGAAAATATTTTATTCTGGCTTCACTTCCCTAAAAGCATTCCAACATCACTCACTCAAGGAGCTAAAATAGAAGCTTGATCTTGGAATTAATTGGAGATTAACATGAAATCTTAATTTTAAATGGAAAGAAAGAAAACAATTTAGACCCCAGTGTACATCAAAGGATAATTCTATCTGGCAATGTACAATGGCTTGGCTGCAGCCTAATCTCTCACCACACCTAATGCTTCCATAGCCACTGCACCACAGAGGCCACAACATCTTTAATGCTGTTCCCTCATGCAAGGAACTCTCCCCACCACTGTGGCTGGGATTTAATTAATTACAGCTATTTACAAACTCAGGGGGCTTCCCTGGTGGCTCAGTTGGTAAAGAATCTGCCAGCAGTGCAGGAGACCTGGGTTCAATCCCTGGGTTGGGAAAATCCCCTGGAGAAGGGAATGGCAATCCTCTCCAGTATCTTGCCTGGAGAATCCCATGGACAGAGGATCTAGTGGACTACAGTTCATGGGATCGCAAAGAGTTGGACATGACTGAGCTACTAAACATGCACACTAACTCACAGAAGCTGGTTACACACCAACAGAAAATCTCCACCTGCTTAGCAAGCGGCCCTCTGAAAGTCACTGATGGACTGGCTTCTGATGGGTGCTATTGGATGTGGCTCAAACCCTGGCAGAGATGCCAACTTCATTCTCTGCCCTGCTAGTAACCTCTGCATTGGGAGTGGCCCCTAAGGCACAGGGGCATTTGGCCAGAGGAATGAGTGAAAGGCCAAGAACAAGGTGGGAGAGAATTCAGAGCCCAACACTAGCTGCGTGCAGGGCTCAAAGTGGTGTCAAATGTCAGCACTTTGCAGCGAAGGATTCTTAGGCACATACCTTCTTCTCCTAGGCATGGTCTCATGTGCATTTTTCTTTTTTTCACTTATTTGAAAATCTTGAACTGCGGAGGAAGGGATTATGTGCTGGAGTGTTTCATTTTCAAATGTTTTTGCACAGGTCTTTTTGCCTCCCACCAACATTTCAATCACCTATAGTAAGCTTCATTAGAAAAAAATTTTCATTTAAAATTTGAGTAAACACCACAAAAAGGATTCAGTGTGCCTAATTCTGAAAGATTCTGGGTAGAGTAACCATCTTCTACTTAGAGAATGTGTTCTGCCAAAATTCTGTCCTTCAAACCTCGAGTCAACCTTCTCATAATTTGAGACTTTGGTAGAGGAATGAAATTTGGGACTTCTTAAAAGCTAAATTTTTATTTCATTAGGATGCAAATACTTTAAGTGTATCTTACTTTATGAACACATTTGCTAAAAAGGATACTTCTTCCTCCACTTCCCCTCTTCCTCTTCTTCCTTTTTCTTTTTCTAATAAGTGTGACTAAAATAAAAATTTTAAATGACCCTCAGTAAACTCAGCTGATTATCACTTTTTCTCCAGTGCTCTCTACTCTTAAGTTCCCAAATACTAAGCCTCAAGTGGCTTCAGCTGAGGCATAGATTGGAATTCCTCTTGGCAACAGAGTAGACATAGTGGAGATCCTTTTTACTATTATTTCAAAACACCTCTCTGGGCAACTTTCCCCTGGCCTAGGGCTAGAACAATTACTGGGGATACAACGGAGACTCGACCCTCCTCTCTGGGGACAGCTAGTTCCAATGGGATTCCCCTCACCCTGGAAACAGTATTTATTTATTTCTAAGAGGAATTTTTAGCTTGAACTGATAAATTAAAACATGTTGTTAGTGAGTGTTTTCCTGGGTATAGTGTATCCCTCAAAGCATTTTTCCCCCCCCAGAAGGAAATGTTAAGCTCTTGATAAATGAAAAATAAGCTCTTGTTCTCCTAGATAAATTATTACAATGAGAACTTTCGCTGACTTTAAAAATCTAATAGTAATCTTTGGCTTTGCATAGTAGAATTTCCCTAAACCGTTGAATGCATTCCATGTTTCTCAGGCTTTGTTTTGGTTAAGGACAAGAAGAGCATCTCCAATGGATGAGTGATTACCTTATCATCCTTTTACTGGCAGCCATGGAGATCTTTAACTCTTTAAGCAGTGGCATTTAAGTCTTGAGAACACCCAGAAGCTTGCCCCAGGCTTTAGACATTCTTAGTTTAAAAAAAAAAAAAGAAAGAAAGTGGGGAAAAAGGCCAGCTTGGGTATCAACAAAGCAGAAATAGAATAAGCCAGGTAGTTCAGTTCTGATAAGATTGGAGATCTTCTGCAAATCAGGTAAGCTGACCTGCAAACAAGTATCCTTGCTTAGGCAGGGGCGGCCTCTCCTCCTCTGGGATTTGTATCAGGGGCATTCATTCTCCAAGTATACTTAATGGCACGGAAAGTTAGAGATAGGCTCTTTCCCAACTTCTCTGAATATGAGGTTATTCTTTTACTTTTACAAACATTTTAAATCACATCTTCTTACCTTTCCTTTGTGCATCCAGAAAAGGTCATCTAAAAGTGAATTGTGGCCGTCTCTAGGCTGTGTCCCAAAAACTGGTAGAATCAATTTTAAGAGGATTTTATCACCAACAGTTTATAGCTCTTGATTGAAATGAAATAATAGACACAAGGAATGCTTGACCTCTGAAATGACACCCAAACCCCTGCCAAAGGAAAGCCCTCTTTTTAAAAAAAAAAACAAGGTGCGGGGTGGGGAGGAAGATTGTAGGAAAATGCTCTTAAGACCTAAAAGTCAGAATGCAGAAAGCTATTCCTTTATTAAGACTCTGCAAATTGGTCTTGGTTTAAAACCCTTTATAATAAAGCCCATATGTTAGAGTCATGATGTCAAAACCCTTCAAATACACTGGTAATTTGAAAAGGTAATGGAAAATGAAAGGTTTCATTCAGCTTTTTTGTTTTTGTTTTGTATTTTGCTCAAAATGCTGCCTATTAAATAAATAAATCAAATAATGTATCAGTGTATCTAGTTTTAACTTTACTAAGATAATGCTGAGTGTTTTATGATTTTTTTGTTTTCAAATTAATGAGCTTTTTATATAATATCAACTATGAAAAGAATTTTCTTAAAAGTTAGGAAGTTCATATACCCAGAGTTAAACAGCACATGGCCTTAAATGGTACAATTATAGTTGATCTTTTTTCTTTTTAGTTTTCAGAATTTTCCAGATTTCTATAATTAATACTTATTACTTTTAAAACAATGTAATTTTGTTTGAAGTACAAAAATATTCCAGTCATTTTATTCTTGGGTGTTTTAAAAGAGAATTTTTTAAAAACTTTCTATTTTATATTGGAGTATAGCCAATTACCAACATTGTGATAGTTTCAGGTGGACAGCAAAGGGACTCAGCCATGCAAATACATGTATCCATTCTCCCCCCAAGCTCCCCTCCTATCTAGGCTGCCATATAACATTGAGCAGAGTTTCCTGTGCCATACGGTAGGTCCTTGTTGGTTACTGATAGCACTATGTACATGTCAATTCCAAACTCCCTAACTATTCCTTCCCCCCATTCTTCCTTCTTGGCAACTGTAAATTCATCCTCCAAGTTTGTGAGTCTGTTTCTGTTTTGTAAATAAGTTCGTTTATATAATTTCCTTTTAGATTCCACATAATAAAAAAATATATACTTCTATGTCCAGTAAACAAAGAAACTTGAAGATCATGACTGTCTGTGACTGAAACTACACACACACACACATGAAAGTGCTCAACAAAAGGAGGTTTGTGCTTAATAACATATGAGTTTTTCCCTTTCCTCCCCCGGCTCTCTAGATTGGTGGGCACAGGACCAGTATACACTTTGTGAATTAAGGCTGGACTTATTGTAGCACCGTTTAGAATTTGGAAATCCAAAAAGCTACTCATCTCATCCATTCTTTAACATTCACTTGATTCTGTTTGAAGAGTATAAATTTTTCAGTCATCTCCTCAATTGATGAGCTCTGTGACTTGTGGAAAGTAACTTAGTCCTTATAAATATCACTTTTTTCTACTCTAAAAAGAAAAATTAATAATAATATGCAAAGGGTTACTGAAAGAATAAATGATTATTAGTATGGTCACATTTTAATGGTTCTCTAATGGTTATAACATTACTGATATACAATTTTTGCTAGAGAACTTAGCAAATTTTATAATGTTTTATGTTTATATTTTTTAATGAGAAAATTTTGAACCTCTTTTCTGTCCCTTGCTCATCTCTGGGTTGAGTTTCTCCGTGGGTTGCTTTTTCCCCCTCTTCTCATTTCCCAGCCTTCTGCTGCCCTTTCTCCTCCTTGAGTTAGGGTCATATGCTTGAACTGAGCTGTCTGCCTAATCCTGGGAGCTTGTATGAAAAAGAGCCCAGTGGGACGAGACAGGTTCTACCTGGACCAGAGAAGCTCCTTAGAGATCAGAGAATGTCAGCACTGAAAGGTCGAGACCTACAGCCTCACTAAACAGAGAAGGGAATTAAGGTTGAGTGTGGAGTGACTTGTTCAAGGTCACAGCACCAGTTTGGGCAGAGTGAAAGTTAAAGCCTTGAACTAGTCTTGGCAGTTTAAACCTATAAGTCGGATGGAGGCTGCTGAAAGCAGCAAACACAGAGGTATATAAGGAAGCATGAAGACATCTAATGCATGAAGCAGGCTGGATTTTTCTAGGAACATATTCCTGGCTTTTTAACAATTCCCTCATCTTAGAGATATAAGCACAGAAAAGTATTTTTCTACTGTAGGAAAAACAGCATTGATTCAGCAAGGAGAAACAGAGGCTGACCTGCAGTCTCAGAGACGCAGCGGGCAGAGGCGCTGTGGCCATAGGGCCTCCAAGGGGGCCACAGTTTCAGCTGGTTATTGCCATGGAGGAGTTCAGCCCTGGTATTGCCAGATCTGAACTGAGAGAAGTGAAAAACGTAAACATTTTATGTGAAATTTCTCAGTCTAAAAATGTTGATGCAAATGTTTCAAAATACTATTTAAACCAGACGAAATGTGTCAAAAGTTTGCAACCCTTGATGTACAATGTGAGAACAGGGCAGAGTTGCCTCATAATCTTAGAGTGAAGGTAAATGTTATGAGATCCTTGAATGAAGAGGGAAGGGTGACTCTCTACCCCTGCTGATAGTTGATCTCAGAGTTAAATAGCACCGATACATACAATCAGTACGGGATGTACTGGGGCACTGGGCATTCTTGGCAACTGCTCTTTCTGTGCTTTTCATATCCTGCATGGCTTTCTCTCCCCTCTTTTACATTGAAACAAGATATAAATGGCTAGATCCTTGGCTTAAAGCTAATTTACAAAGTCTCCCTAATCACTGGTAGAAAGCTGTGGCAGGGACTTGGGATCTACTTGTGGAAACTAGAGAGTAACACAGAAGTCCCTAAAATGTGTGATCCTGTGCTCCAACGACTTTAGAAGGGCATCCATCTTGCCATGTACAAGAATCCGGCTGTCTCCTCCACCTCTCATCCTCATTTAGAAAAAAGGAAGCCCTCTCATCATAGCATTTATGTGTTCATTCTGTATACCTGAAAATTGGCAAAGACCCTCACCACTGCATTCCTTTTTAAGTCAACTTATAAGAAAAGGTGAGACTTCCCTGGTGGTGCAGTGGCTAATACTGCAAGTTCCCAATGCAGGGGGCCAGGTTCAATCCCTGGTCAGGGAACTAGATCCAAATTGCCACAGCTAAGACCCAATGCAGCCAGATAAGAAAATAATATTTTTTGAAAAAGAAAAGTTCGGTTTTTTTTTTTTTAATGAGGGCAGTGAAGTTTCAGTTTGGCAACCTAGGAATGATCATCAAATTTATAGATGTAGTGCTTCCTTACATGTTACTATTTTCTCCAAGTTTTCTGCAGTGATTACTTATATTTTTTTTAATAATCCGGAAGGGGGCAGTTTAGGAAAAAAATTTTTTGCCAAAGGGCGAATTAAACTATATGTCTATTTTAAGAGTCAAATCAGAAGAGAGAAAACAAGGCAGCAATGATGAGGATTCTCAGGGTTTTGGAGAGCATAGATTTCCTAGCACTGTCTGCCCTCTATTTTCCTCCTGTTTATTTCTCTGCTCTCTGCCTCCCCCTCAATCACACATCAGCAATGATACTGTACTTCTGGTGTTCAGGGAGCAGGCATTTGGAGACATTATTAGAACTGCTCTGTAATCAAACATGGCCAAATTGTGATGGTTAATGATTTACATAACAATTAGAGTGGGCTTTGGTGGGGGGGTGGGGGGGAGAAAGCAGCTCAACTTGGGATGAGAGTGAAGAAAGAAATCTCTATGAAGGCTTGATGAATGTGTTCCTTGCTGATTACAACCCGATCATATTTACTGAGGAGGAGTCCAGAAAACTGCAGGTGCTGTCCAAACTCTTAGCCGTTATCTGCGAACTTTATCCTGCTGAAAAAGTTGTGTTGGTATCCAACCATACACAAACCTTGGATATTTTACAAGTATGCAGGTGTCATGGATATGCTTATATAGGACTTGATGGACAGACCCCAGTTTCTCAAAGGCAGCAAATTGTTGATGGCTTTAATAGTAAATACTCTTCTCATTTTATTTTTTTGTTAAGTTCAAAAGCTGATGGTGTGGGACTTAACTTTATTGCAAAGTGAAGTCGCTCAATTATGTCCAACTCTTTGCAACCCCATGGACTGTAGCCCACCATGAACCTATGTCCATGGGATTTTTCAAGCAAGAGTACTGGAGTGGGTTGCCATTTCCTTCTCCAGGGGAGCTTTCTGACTCAGGGATCAAACCTGGCTCTCCCGCATTCTAGGCAGACAGTTTACCATCTGAGCCACCAGGGAGGATCTCACTTAATTCTCTATGACATTGATTGGAATCCAGCTACTGATATCCAGGCAATGTCTAGAGTGTGGAGAGATGGTCAGAAGCACCCTGTACATCTTTCCTAACCACTCCTCCTAACCACAGGTACAATAGAGGGAAAGATCTATCAAAGACAGATCAGTAAACAAGGTCTTTCTGGGGCAGTTGTAGATCTATCCAAGACATCTGATAATGTTCAGTTTTCAGTGGAAGAACTTAAAAATTTGTTCACATTGCATGAAAGTTCACATTTGTTCACATTGCATGAAAGTTCATATGTGAACTCATGTGAATGGGAATTCACAGCTTGGCTGTGAATATACGGGAGAAAATCATACAGGTGATTCATTGGAAAAACTCCCTAAGTCTAGAAATTGTCAGCTTGGTTCACATCAACAGAAGTCTAACTCCCTGAAACCTCTCTCCATGTCACAACTGAAGCAATGGAAACACTTTCCTGGAGATCATTTAAATCTTGCAAATCCTTTTCTTCAAAGAATAAGAGAAAAAGTATCATTCTTTTTTCCAAATATAACCAAACTATTGCTATATAATGAAATATTGCTTTGTGATGTTACTTTGCTTCCCCCTTTAAAAAGTTAATCTAGTAATAATTTTGAGAAACAAATAGAATTATTTTAATTACAATAATATATTTTGTTGCATGCTATATTATAGTTTTGATCCACTAATCAAAATTGACTTCTTTAATGTTTTGTCTATGTTCCTAAATATTGAAATATTAAAGACATACTTCTATCATCCTATTAAAAAAAAAAGAGAGTCAAATCAACTAACAGATAGATTAAGAAGCTACCAGTGAAAATGGATAGAGCTTTAGCTCAGGAGTCAAGAAATCTGAGGTTTAATTCCTGTTTTTCCGCTTAACGTTAATTTTGGGCACTCAGTCTCTTCTTCTGTCAAACGGGGATGAGCATACCAATGTTTTGGAGTAATTGTAAAGATTAATGACAAGTTATGTGACACATGGTAAGTTCTGAATAAATGTAAGCATGGTGGGACAGTGATTTTGTTTGATGTACTACTCAACATCAGATTCATTTTGGCGAGCCCTGCTAAACATTTGAATTCACGTGTGTTCATGAGAACAAACCATCTTGATGTAAATAGATAGCTCTAAAGTTTGTCTTTGTTTCTCCTGCCAAAATGTCTCAGCAGAGCACTACAAAACCATATCGGGTGGTTTGGGGACCTGTACAAATTCTGTGACAAAATTTTAGTTTTTCTCTTGTGTGGGGTACTGTGCCATTTCTAAAGAATCTATGGTTGAATTTACAGAGTCATTTGTAATTTTAGTAAATTTAGTTGCTCTTACATCTTCAAATTTAAAAGTTATAATCATTTTGGTTTTTTCCCAGAGTTCTATAGAACAAGAGGAATCTTTTTTGAACAAACTTGAAAATTGTATTAAAGATTGTGACACTTTTAATAATGCTTTGCACAAACCAAATAAATACTTATGTATTATTAGATGCCCACCCAACCTCGTTGAACAATGGCCACACTACAGAATCTAATGGAAAAGTGCATTTTGTGAAGTTTCCCCCATACTCTAGAATTAAGGGAGATGCCAACAGCTTCAGAACTAATTTCATAAACTACTTAAGCATTTCCCTAGCCTGTTTGCTGCTATTTTTTTTAACAGCTTTTAAATGAAAACTTACTATACCAGCTTAATGAGTTTTTCTTTTCTCTTTTTCTTTTTTTAAAGAAATGCTGTTTAGACAACAGCATGTTTAGATTTATGCACTCATCTCCCTCAAGCCCACCACCACTGTCTACTCTGCCTGCCTGGACCATTGCAGCTGGCTCTTGTCTGGCTTTCCTGTCTCTCGCAGTCTGCTCTTGCATACCACTGCAGTCTTTATAAAGTGTCAGTCTGCTCTGAGCCTGTGACCTACTAGATAACGAGAGCTATCGAGCACTTACGGTGCCTAGCATTGTGTTCAGCACTTTACATTCATTATCTCATTTAATCCTTGAAACAATCCCATGAGATAATTTCCATTTGGTAAAAAAGCAAAGGGAGGCTCAGAGAGGTTAAGTAAATTGTGCAAGTAAATTGTAGATTACATCTTGGATTTCATTCATCCACTTAATTACATACACTCCTCCCTGACTACAGCCGTGGCAACATGACAGCAGAATGCAGTCAGTGTGGTGACACCTTAGTCACATGCTGTCTTCACTGTCTGGGATGCCCTCACCCACTGGGCACTCAAATGGGGTCTCAGCACTGCGAAGCCTTACCAGATATCCCTCCACCTCCCAACTTAGTCCCAGAGCCACACCTCCCAGCATGCTGCTTTGCCATCCTTAGTTTATCTGTCTGTCTTTCATCAAATGTCATGAGGGCTGGGAGTTAATCATACTGTGTTTTGTATTCATTTACACATAGCCTGGGAAGTAGTAGAAACTCGGTAAGTGTAAAATAAATGCTGAGATTCTCAAGAATGTCCTACTGATCTTTATATCCCCTCAAATCAAGCTACAATACCAGGAGGTCAACCTAGATGGGACAGATTGACTGAGAGGCAGTCTGTGGGCTACAGAAGTGGAGTGTCATAAGCCATGGGCAGAGAGTAGACAGAGATTCCAAAACTGGAGATCGAGAAACCCAGCGAGGGGCCAGCTGGACAAAGAGGGAGATGGCTATGGAGCAAGCAGAGATGGCAAAGTGTATTAGGGTTCTCTTGAGAAACAGAATCAAATATAAAAAGAAATTTATTAAAAGGAATTATGGCTCACACTGTTATGGAAGCTATAAGTCCCAAGATCTATTCAGAACGCTGGAGACCTAGGAGAGCCCATGATGTAATTCAGTCTGAGCGGCAGCATGCTTAAGACACAGGAAGAGCCAATGTTTTCATTTGAGGAGGGATCCTGGGTTTTTTCCTTGCCTTTGGACTCAAAGACACTCAGGCAGGAGGAATTTCCTCTCAGTCTCAGGAAAGTCAGCCTTTTTGTTCTACTCAGGCCTTGAACTGATTGGATGGGGCCTGCCTGCCTTGAGGAGGGCAATCTGCTCTATTCATTCTACCAATTCAAATGTCCTGCAGAAACACCCTCACAGACAAACTAAGGATACTGTCCAACAAAATGTCTGGGCACCTGGTGGCCCTGCCAGGTTGACACATAAAATTAACCAGGTGGTGAATAGGTTGAAGTAGAGTTCACCCAGGAAGGCCTCGTGGGCACAGGTTTCCATCAGAGTCCCTCTTTTATGTGCATAGTTCTTAACGTGTCCCTTCCCAACAGTCAACAGCGTGAGGAACCTATTACTTCTCACCACTCTGCCCTCAAACCTGTTCCTTCTGTGTACTTCTCAAATTTCCAGCCACACAGGCCTTATTTTGGAGTCATCCTTCATTCATCTGGTCCTTGGTACAAACATTAAAAGTTGCCAAGACCTTTCAGTTCTTGAACAATGCCTCCCACATGCCTCGTCTTCCTTCACTGTTGCTGCTCTCCTACTGTAGAATGACGACTACTCAGTTTTTTAAATGGGAAGAGTTGGGTGAGGTGGATCACTGTCTGGTGGCAAAGGAGATTTGGAAGACTAGTTTTGAAGCTGCCTTCACGGGACAAAATGAGATTTTCTTTAGGTTGTATGTTGCACAATAATACTGCAAAGTTTTATACAAGGTATGCTCTATAATAATTGAGGAAGTGTTCATTGTATATACTGAAGTTTTGTGTTGGAGATTATGATGGGGAGACCCTATTTTCTATAGCAACTATTTGAATTGTTTCTTAAACAGTTTCTTTCACTCCAAGCTCTTTCTCTTTTGTTACTGGATAAATCTTCCTAAAGCACAGCTTCAATACTATTACTACTCAAAAACCTTCACTGGCTCCCCACTGCCTATTAAATAAGCCACAGTCTGTCAATGGACTCTGTGGCCCTTCAAAATATGGATTCCACTCATTTTTTTTGACTATGTATCCTATGAATCACCATTGCTTCTTGTGCCAACCAGGAATGCATTTGGATGCAAATATCAAGTATATCCAGTGTATGCTGGCTTAAACAAATAGAGAACTATTTTTCTCATTTAAGCAATTAATAGGTCTGCAGTCCAGGGCTAGTGCACGTATTCAACAGTTGATTCAAGCTCCTTCTGTTTCTCTGTTCCATCATACAAGCATACGGCTTTGACCTTGAGCTTCCCTGGTGGCTCAGATGGTAGAGTCTGCCTGCAATGCGGGAGACCCAGGTTTGATCCCTAGGTCTGGAAGATCCCCTGGAGAAGGAAATGGCAACTCACTCCAGTATTCTTGCCTGGAAAATCCCATGGACGGAGGAGCCTGGGGGCCTATGGTCCATGGGGGTCCCAAAGAGTTGGACACGACTGAGTGACTTTCACTTTCATAACCTCAAGATGTACTTCCAGGCATCTCGCCTACATTCCAAGTAGGAGAAAGAAGAAACAGCAAAGGGCAAAAGTTGAAAGAAGGTGCATGCTAATTTAACCTGTCCTGTTTTTATGGATAAAGTGAATCCTTTTCTAGAATACTAACCTAGCAATCTTCTGCTTATGACTCAGTGATCAGAAGAGTGTCACATGGCAGAAGGTGACTGGGGGAGGCAGAATTGTAGATGGAGGTGGGCCAGCCAGTCGGTAGTACCTGCCACATACACACCTACTCTAATTAGGTGGCTCACTCACCTTACCCCACATCTGCCTTCACATCATTTCCTCTGCCTTCAATATTTGCCCTGCCCCCTGTTTGTTGAAGGCCTTTCATTTTTTTCTTTCAAGTCCAGATAAAACACTGCTTTCCCCAAGATGTCTTCCTGTTCTCCCTCAAACCTCTCTGATATAAGTTTCTCCTTCTGAGATCAACCGCTGTTTGTATTTCTGTTGTACCTGGAATACTCACACTGTACCCTGGTTAGTTATATGTGTTTCATCTCCCTGTCTATAGTTTGAAGTCCAAGAGAACAGGGAACATGCCCCATTCATCTTTGTACTTCTAAGGCAACTCAGCATAGAGTAGGTATTCAATAAGTATTGGATGAAGGCACGTATCTTCTGCCATATTCCATTTGAGCAGACAAGTGTGTGGTACCCACATTGCGTCTGTAATGGCCCCTCTCATCCAAGTTAAAGGAGAACATCGGCAGTCCTCTGTGAGCACTGGCTGCTGTCCTCTGTCCTCAGCCAAAGCAAGGACATCTGTGATGGCAACGTGACTATCTACCCATGCTTCTTATGTCCCTTTGCCCAAATGTGCAGCTGTTTCCTGGGTGGGAAAGTAAGGGAACAGTAAAAATCAGACAAAATAACAGCACTTTTAATAGGAGTCTTGTGAGTATATTAAGCATAAATGAAGAACTTTGTACTACAATATAAGTAATAATAATATTAATGCCAACTAATACCATTTATTAAATTCCTTATGCCAAGCACAGAATTTTGTATGCATTGTCCCTTGGATTCTTCATAAGAACATACTCATTTATTAAATAAGGAAACCAAGTTGCAGAAAGATTAATTTGCCCAGGGTTACAAAGCTTCTAGATGGCAAAGCTGGAGAGACAGTCATTTCTTAGTACAAGCCTGTGAAGGGAAAAACTGCAACCCAGAGAGGTCAAATGACCTGCCCAAGGCTGTGCAGTGCAGTGGTTAAGAGGATGGGCTCTAGAGTTAGACTTCCTGGGTGGGAATCCTCATGTGACCTGGGGCAAATTGTTGAAAGTTTCTATGCCTCAGTTTCCTCATCTGTAAAACAGGGGTTCCAGTTGCTTCATAGGTTCTTATGAAAACAAAATGAGTAAGTATACTTATTGAGACTGGCCTATCACCTGATCCAAACTAAGTATTTGGTAGCTTAGCTAGGGCAGGGCTGCCACTAGCCTGTGTGATAGAATGGCCTGAGGACAGCTTGCCTGGTGTATGAGTGGAGGAAAGTTGGACATTCAGATATATTTTGGTCCTTCTGGAGAAAAGAAATGAATACTGCTTTCTGTCTCTCAATGGTAGGAGTCCTGTTTCTCCTCCAAAAAGGACTCCTAGGTTTACTGACCCCATGCTTCAGAAAGTCACATCTTTTGAACAGAATAATGGCCCTGTCTGCATTTCTGTCCACTGCCAGCTTTAATTGACCCAGAGAATTAGTAGGCTTCTGGCTCTGAAATTGTTTGGGGGAAGGACCTTCATTTGGTATGTGCTGAGCTCTGTGGAGTTACCTTTGATATTTCCTTAGTAAATGCAATTTTGTTTTGTTTAAGCTGCTTTCCTTATCTTGGTATTGACAGTGAAGTCGCTCAGTCGTGTCCAACTCTTTGCGAACCCATGGACTGGAGCCTACCAGGCTCCTCTGTCCATGGGATTTTCCAGGCAATAGTCCTGGAGTGGATTGCCATTTGTAACTAGCCTCCAAAGATGGTCCTGCAATGAGCCATGCCTCTTGATATTCACACTTTTGTGTAGGCCCCTCCCTCAATCAATCTAGGCAGTCTTTATATATGGTAGATAGATACGATATAATATGGTAGAACATGATATGATAGAATATGGTAGTAGTGACATTTATAATTTCTGAGACTAGGTCATAATAAGTCTAGTAGCCTTTGCCTTGGGTTCTTTGAAAGCATGCTCTGGAAGAAGCCAGCTGCTATGTAAGAAGTTCAGCTACTATAAGGCCAGTCTGCTGTAATAAAGCCATGCTATCCACGTTGGGAGGCTGCATGGAGACAGAGCCCCCCGGCAATTCCAACCTTCTAGGTGAGGTGTCAGATATGTAGGAAAGAAGCCATCTTGGACATCCTGCCCAGCTGAGCCCCCAGATATCTGTAGCCCCATCCACCATCTGACTGCAGCTGCACAAAACCCAAGCAAGAGCCCAGTCAACCTACAGAACTACAAGAGATGACAATACAATGTTATTCTAAGCCACGCTGTTTTGGGATCACTAGGAAGCACTAGATAACTGAAACAGTCATGATTCCCTAAAGCTGCTGGTACAGTTAAGACACACTCAAATCCAATCCACAGATGAGGATTGTAAACTGTTTCTTTATATTAAATTAGATTTTGTGGTAAATATACAAATATGGGCCAAAGTCTACATGCAAAACTTTTGTATTTCTTTCCATTTTTTCCTTAATAGGAGAAATACTATTTTAACACCATCTATTACATGTTTGTCTATTTGACTGTCACTTGCCTTCCCCTTTTCAATATATGCTCCAAGATGGCAATGATTTCATATGTTTTATTATCCTTTGTATCCTCGTTCCTGGTGACAGTACTTGATTTATACTAGGTCTACAGTAAGTATTTGCTGAATTAATAAACACTTGAGGAGAGAGAAGATGAATGTATCACAGATGAAGCTAATATGTTATAAAATGTTCATGTAATAAATATACGCAGCCTACAGAAAACATCTCACATTGGCTTCAAGAATAAAATATGACATGTGAAGATATTTATGACATGTTAAGTAAAAAGGCTAGGTTTTTAAAATCAGTTTTCAAAGCAATAAGAACAAGCATAATTCCATTTTTAAAAAATGTGTTTTTTTGCAACTCTTTCTGTATATTTGGAGAAAGAGTCCAAAAGCATTTTTGTCAAACTAATGACAATATTATCTGTGGGTAAAAAGTTCAGAAGGGAATTTTGTTTTTTTCTTAGTGCCTTTCACATGCATTCTAAAATGTTTAAAATAAAATTGTATATTTTTTTAATCAGGAAAAATGTTATTTAATACAGCTAAATTGGAGCATTGATATACCTTTTTTTCTTGTATTTTTCTGTATTTCCTGTCTGAGACCATAAAATCAAAGTCTTTCAATTCCTTCTCAAACAGTTATATATGTTTCATGTATATTTGTTCCATCCAAACTCCAGTGGAGTCATAATATAGCACTTCTGCCCACATGAATAACAGCAACAACAAAAGTAGAAGTAATCTGTTTATAGCTGAAGTGAATTCCTAGAAGAGTTTCTGCTGTTCAGATCACTGAGGGATTGCTTGCAGAATCACGAACACTGATAAGATGGAGCATTCCTTGGCTATAATCCGAGTTTCCCAAAGAGAGCAGCAAATACTACATTTATAATTATGTAGAAGCAAACTTTCTAACCCCTTGTGAAAGTAGCAAATGGCAGCAAATTCCTGTTTGCTTATATACTTCGAAACTCATTAGAGAATGAAGGGGGAAATGCTTGCCTCTAAGATAGAGAAACTCCGTTGCAGACGTGATACACATGGGGAAGGAGCAGCGCCCTGGCCACGTCCCCATTCCGAATGCTTCCTCAGTAGCACCACCAGCTGCTGCACCTTCCCTGCTATGATTTACCATGAAGAACACATGCAGTTTAGGCAAAACTGTCTTTTCCTGCATGACAAATGGTCCTAGAGACCAGATATGCTCATGGCAATGAATGGTAGGAATTGCAGCTCCTTCCCAGAAGTAGTATGTCTTAAGGTGACTCCTGCTGGTTCTTTGGCACTAGTGATAAAGAATCCACTCGCCAACGTAGGAGATAGAGATGTAAGAGATGCAGGTTCAATCCCTGGGTCGGGAAGATCCCCTGGAGGAGGGCACGGCAACCCACTTTACTGCTCTTGCCTGGAGAATCTCATGGACAGAGGAGCCTGGTGGGCTACAGACCATAGAGTCTCAAAGAGTCCAACACGACTGAAGTGACTTAGCATGGCATGGCTGGTTCTTTAAATGCTCCATCTTTGGACAGTAAGCATTGTTTAATGGTGAAAATGTGGTGATTAGCCTCATTGATGACCAGACACTGAATCTATATATCATAAAGGCTCCTCAGACCTGACTTTCCTCCTAGATTTTCTATTTGCATTGATGGCTACAAGCAATAGAATCTTCCTTGCCTCCTCATTCTGTGTCCCCCTCACCTAGAAGTTCGTGTCAGCTACCCCTCAGACAAGTCCTCAGTCTCTAGTTTCTCTCTTGTTTCAGTGTTATGACTAGGGTTCAGTTCAGTTCAGTCTTGTCTGACTCTTTGCAACCCCATGGACTGCAGCATGCCAGGCCTCTCTGTCCATCACCAACTCCCAGAGCTTACTCAAACTCATGCCCATTGAGTCGGTGATGCCATACAACCATCTCATTCTCTGTTGTCCCCTTCTCCTCCTGCCTTCAATCTTTCCCAGCATCAGGGTCTTTTCAGATGAGTCAGTTCTTTGTATCAGGTGACCAAAGTATTGGAGTTTCAGCTTTAGCATCAGTTCTTCCAATGAATATTAGGACTGATTTCTTTAGGATGGACTGGTTGGCTCTCCTTGCAGTCCAAGGGACTCTCAAGAGTCTTCTCCAACACCACAGTTCAAAAGCATCAATTCTTTGGTGCTCAGCTTTCTTTATAGTCCATCTCTCACATCCATACACAACTACTGGAAAAACCATAGCTTTGACTTGTTGGCAAGTAATGTCTCTGCTTTTTAATATGCTGTCTAGGTTGGTCATAACTTTTCTTCCAAGGAGCAAATGTCTTTTAATTTCATGGCTACAGTCACCATCTGCACTGATTTTGGAGCCCTCCAAAATAGTCTTTCACTGTTTCCATTGTTTCCCCGTCTATTTGCCATGAAGTGATGGGACCAGATGCCATGATCTTAGTTTTCTGAATGTTGAGCTTTAACCCAACTTTTTCACTCTCCTTTTTCACTTTCATCAAGAGGCTGTTTAGTTCTTTTTTGCTTTCTGTCATAAGGGTGATGTCATCTGCATATCTTGATTCCAGCTTGTGTTTCATCCAGCCCAGAGTTTCTCGTGATGTACTCTGCATATAAGTTAAATAAGCAGGGTGAAAATATACAGCCTTGACATACTCCTTTTCCTATTTGGAACCAGTCTGTTGTTCCATGTCCAGTTCTAACTGTTTCTTCCTGACCTGCATACAGATTTCTCAAGAGGCAGGTCAGGTGGTCTGGTATGCCTGTTTCTTTAAGAATTTTCCATGGTTTGAACCAGGGTTCAGGATCTCATCATCTCTTACCAAGACTAATGCACCAGATTCCTAATTCCACTGCTAACAGATATTTTTCTGTACATCTTTCCCACCAGATTAGGGAGTGTTCTTTAAAGATTGAGAACAAGTTCTATAGGCCTTTAAATTTCCCAAAGATCATTGCTCCTCATAGGTGCTTAATAAATGATTCTTGCTCACTGGTTTACTTGCTTGGCATGGAAAATCGGTGGGACTGAGAAACTGAAGACCTGGGTTATGGCCCTCTATATGAATTACCTATGACTGCCTCACAGATCCTAATGACTTAAGGTAACAGCAGTCTTTGATTATTTCTCACATTTCCTGTGGATAAGGAATTTGAATAGGGCATAGGTGGGTACTTATTTTTCCTAATATCTGCAGCCTTAGTTGGGGAGACTTGAAAGTTGGGGGTAATGAACAGCTGGGGACTGGAATCATCTGGATGTCTCTTTATTTACATGGGTGGTGGGCAGCTGAGGCCCCTGCTGGTTACCAGCCAGAACATCTGCACGACATGGCCTCTCTATGTTGCCTCTTTGCTTGGGTCACCGCATAGCATGGCAGTGGCAACTGGCTTCTCAAAGCAAGTGATCCAGGACAACCAGTTATAAGCAATGTTACTTTCATGGCCTAGTCTTGAAAGGCACATAGCTCAGTTCTGTTGTAGTCATGCGCTTACCCAGTGTGACAGGCAGAATAATAACCCCCTAAAGATGTCCATGTCCTCATCCCCAAACCTGTGACTATGTTACCTTACCTGGCAAAAGGGATTTTGCAGATGTGATTAAGTTAAGGACCTTGAGATGAGGAGATTATCCTGGATTATCTGGGTGGGCCCAGTGTAATCACAAGTGTCCTTATAAACAAGGAGGCAGAAGGGTCAGAGCCAGAGAAGGAAATGTGATGCAGAAGCAGAGGACAGAGTGATGCTGGCCAGGAGCCAAGGAATGCCGGAAGCCTCTAGAAGCTGGAAAAGGCACTAAAACAAACTCCCCCTGGAGCCTCCAGAAGGAACACAGCCCCTTAACACCTTCACTTTAGCCTAGGAAGACCCATTTTGGAATTCGGATCTCCAGAACTGTAAGATAATATATTTGTATTGTTTCAGGCCGTTAAGTTTGTGCTACGTTGTTACAGCAGCAATAGAAAACTAATATGCCCGGATTCGAGGAGAGGAACCAAAGACCACATCTCTCAATGGGAAGAGTGCCAGAGCCACATACAAGAGCATATGGACTGGAAGACATTGTTCCAGCCAGCTTTGAAAAATTCGACCTGCCCCACTCTATCACAAAGTAGGTGTATAACTGTAGGTTGATCTTACTGGGTCTCAGTCTTCTCATCTGTAAAAGGAGGGGACTGAGTGTGAAAATCTCTAGAAGTTCCTGGTCCTGTGATTGAAAGGGAGATGTAGCGTTCCCATGAGAAAGTCATCTAAATCGTGACTGATTTCCTAAGTCCTTCCTTGATGCTCATGACTAGTCACATACTACTCTGAATGGAATGGAAATGGAGAGCCTGAGCCAGAAAACCTCAATAAAGTAGGTGTGGTAAATTTCCCAGAAGATAAGCTTTGAGGCAGGCTTTTTGTTTTAAATTTCAAAATATTTTTAGGAAAGAGGGAAGGAAGAAAGGAAGGAGAAAAAAAATTGATTGAAGTAGTGACCATTTCCTGTTGTTCATCACAGGAATCCCAGCACTTCACATACCTCTAGTCTAGCATGTAGGTGACCTCCAAAAATGTTGAGTGAGAACCAAAAGAAAAAGACTCAGGGTCCATGGCTTTGCCTGATAGCTACTCAGGGTCCACAGCTTTGCCTGATAGCTATGGGATGGCTCAACTTTCAGCAGGTTACCAGGCAAGAACACTTTGACCATTTTACTCCGGAAATTAATTCAGTAGTCTAACAGTTGGTCTCCTTTATTCTATCCTTGCCCTCAACACTGTGGCCAGAGTGCTCCTGATAAACTCTAAGTTTCATCATGCCACTTCTGTTGCGAACCCTCCAGAAGCTTCCTGACTCACTTGTAATTAAAGCCAAAGCCCTTTCCAGGGCTGGAACTAGGGTGAGGTGACTGAGGCACTGAGGGCAGTTTAAGGAGGTGCTCACTCTCAGGGCCCACCTGCCCTCCCAGGTCCCTGAGAGAGAGCGCCTCCTTAATTTGTGGACCCTCGGCCCTCCCCCATCCCCCTAGACACTGACTTTGACTCTGAGTGCAAGACCATCACCATCTAACCTCTCACCCCTCCATCTCTCTGATCTTCATCTCCCCCAACTGGCTCACTTGCCTCCTGGTGTTTCCCTGACACACACCAGGCCCACTTCCATCTCAGCGTTTATGCTGCCCTTCCTTTTGACAAAATGTGGTTTCCTCAGATATCCGTTTGGCTGCCTCCCTCATCTCCTTCAGGTCTCTGCTCAAGTGTCACCTTTTCCATAAACCATTCCATGATTGCCCTATTAAAATTCAACCTCATCACCACCTCTCTTTCCCACATTATTTTTATTCTTAGTACCTGTTGCCATCTAGCATGCTATAGTTTGTTTATTTTGTCAGTGGTCTGCCTTTCCTACTAGGAAATAGAAAATTACAGATTTTAGAATAAACAGGGTACAAGCATGCTCAGTCGTGTCCAACTCTTTGTTACCCTGGGGACTGTAGCCCACCAGGCTCCTCTGTCCATGGAATTTTCCAGGCAAGAATATTGGAGTGGGTTGCCATTTCCTTCTCCAGGGTATCTTCTTCACCCAGGGATCGAACCTGTATCTCTTGCATCTCCTGCATTGGCAGGCAGATTCTTTACCACTAGCGCTACCTGGGAAGCCCAAGAATAAACAGTGGTTTACTAAAGGGATCAGAAGAGTTGTTTTTATATGGTCTATGAGCTCAGAGTGGTCTTACAAACTGGAATTGTGCCCCTGCTTTCATATATTGAGGTCCTAACCCTCGATGCCTCAGAATGTGACATTGTTTGGAAATAGGGTCATTGCAGATATAATTAGTTGAGATCATATTGGGATAGGGTAGACTCCTAACCCAATGTGACCGGTGTCCCAAAAGAAAGGAGAAATTGAGACACAGACACACAGGAAGAACACTGTATGAACATAAAGGCAGAGATCAGGGTAGAGCCTCTGCAAGTCAAGGAATGCTGAATATTTCCAGCGGACCAGCAGCAGCCACGAGAGAGGTGTGGAATAGTCTCTCCGTCATAGCCCTCTGGAGGGCCCAACCCTGTTGACACCATTATCTCTGACTTCTCACCTCTAGAATTGTAGAAGAATAAATTTCTTCTGTTTAAGCCACACAGTTTGTGACACTTTGGTACAGCAGCCCTAGTAAACTAATACACATGGTTTGTACATCTGTAAACAATTGTAGAAGGAGGAGGAGGAAGAGAAGAAAGGGAGGAGAAGGAGACGGTCCAGGAGAGGGGAAGGAGAGGAAGAAGAAATAATGGGAGGCAGTATGTGGCCCACAAAGCCTAAAATACTTGCTGTCTGGTCCTTTACACCAAAAGCTTGTTGACACCTAAAGTTTAGAGATCATATAGCCCATATAACTCATGAAGAAATGGTGGCCTTTAAAAATAAAATCATGTATCCAAAGTTCATACATGTAGTATGAACCCATTTTATCTATACCTAAAACCAGGCTATCTGATTTTAAGTCTGCTTTTTTAAAAAAATTACACTACCATGACTACCAGACTTTAAAAAATAATTTCATCAGTTTCCCCTTGTTTAAGTACAAAATGTTACTAAGACGATGTTTCCATCTATTATTCCAGCCTAGAAACCTAAGTTGTTTACAGAAACATATCGTAACCCATAATCTTTTGGAGCAAAGCACTACTATGATCCATATTTTTTCATTTTTGCTTTTGGGCCTTGCACTCTAGCAACTAATTTTCTGTGACACCGGTTCTAAAGCTATAATTCAAACATAAAGATCAGGAACAGTGTCTGCCTGCTCTCCAGAGCTTCTACAAGCTGTGTAGTATAGAGTTTGGTATTATGCATTTTATGCTAATGAGAAACAAAGTAGAAGAATTAACTGTTGAAGCAAACCCACATACCAGTGCTAAAGACAACGCTCATGGTAATTCTTTTAATGTACTGCTGACTCAGGAAATTGCAAGATAAATCTATTTTGTCTTCATCAGTTCTGTGACTTGATGGTATAGATCAAAAAAAAAAGCACCTCATATACTTGTTAATTCACCTTGGGTGAGGTGTTTAAACATCTGAGGGGTCTCAGTTTTGCCATATTTTAGCTGCCAAAAATAATAGTTCTCACTGCAAAGGGTTACTGGAAGGGGTATAGGAGTGGAGGGCAGAGGTGTTTTCTTCCCTTCTATGGCTGCTTAATTAGTCGAAGCATGTGCTGTGCTGCGCTCAGTCACTTCAGTCTTGTCCAACTCTTTGCGACCTATGGACTGTAGCCACCCAGGCTCCTCTGTCCATGGGATTCCCCACGCAAGAATACTGGAGTGGGTTTCCATGCCTCCAGGGGATATTCCCAACCCACAAATCAAACCCATATCTCCCATATCTCTGGTGTCTCTTGCATTGCAGACAGGTTCTTTGCCCACTGAGCCACCTGTTGAAGTATAGTTGAAGCATGCTGAAGCATAGATACCACTAATAGAGAGCACTGTGTATCAATTTCTGTTAAGGTTCTAGTGAGCCTAAACTGTGGAGGAAATGAAAAGCAAGTAAATGGGCTAAAGACGGTTTTCCGGCAAAGAGTATATGGGAGGACTGAACTTCCCAAGTTCAGAATGCACAAGTACCATAGGAATTACATTTACCTAAATCTGAACAAATTCTGCTCATTTTCCGGAATCCCCTCTCTAAAGCAGGAACCTCATCTAGAGCTGAAGTCTGGTGTTTGTTAGCTGGGCAGCCTTCAGTGATTTACTTAACGTCTCTATGCCTCTCTTCAAATGTTTAAAAAAAAAAGAAAAAAAGGGAGTTGATGGGAAGGGAATAACTATAGTATATAAACTGTAAATTGTTTCAAGAATTAAACGAGATAATCAAACTTGAACATCTGTCTCTGACAATGTTCAAGAATCCAAAGTATGTTGATTTTTCTTATAAGTATACGGTTGAAGGAAATATGCAAATATTCATATAATTATAATTATTTACATAATTGTTCATCTAATTATAACTAGCATGTGGAAACCCATCAGCATTTATTTTCATAAATGCCACTAGCCATATGTTTTGTGATCTGTGAAATAGTTTCACATACGCTCCAGCATTTGATCTACACATTAAAAGTCTCTGGAGTCTTAGGTGGGCAAGCGGGGGCCAGCTAACTTGGGGTAGAGCTGAGTTCCAGGTCTCACTTCTGCTCTTCTGCCAGGTCCTTTCCCCTGTGTGTGTTGGCCCTAAATGGAGAGACATTTCTATTGTCTCAGTTAAGAGTTAAGAACATTTTGCTGTTGGGTGTGAAAACTGTATCACTGAGTCAAGGTTTGTGCGTATGCAACTTGGAGACATTATCCCAATAAGAAAGGTTTACCACAGACACTATAGTCTAGAGGTTTTTCAACATTTCCTGGGTCCCAAATCCCTTTAAAAATTTGATAAAGTTATCCTTCCTTACATGCACTTTTGCCCTTACCCCCAAAATTGTATGCATAAATTTGTGACTTTCACAGATCTCCTAAATCCTTCTAGGATCCTTAATGAAGCCACATAGCAGGTTTAAGAATCTTTAAGAAGATTAGCATTTAATTTAAATACAAAAAAGCCAGCACTCACTTTTATATTCTCCTTAAGGTCTTTAGTTTTTCAGTCCTCCACTTTCTATCCCCATTTTTCCCCTGGATTCTAAAGTAGGGGAAATAAGATGAGACTGAACAAACTCTTCTGGTTCTAGCTAAAGATATAATCAGATGCAGGAGTGGCATCATTTTGGTACAAACTGAAGACATATTCTGGGAGTTGGTGATGGATAGGGAAGTCTGGCATGCTGCAGTCCATGGGGTCGCAAAGAGTCAGACATGACTGAGCAACTGAACTGAACTGAACTGAAGACATATTTACCCATTACCTGTAGTTGACACCTTAACATGTTAAGCAACAAAGAAGGAACAAAAAGATATTCAGAATGAAAGACTTCTAAAGCAAAAGGTTCAAAATCCAGCATGCCACCTCTTTATACTGGGTAGTAGAGTTACCCAGTTTCACTTTTAACTCCTTTAGAAAAGGCTGGGGTCCCCTAGGTTGTTTGGCCATGACTCACTGCTCCACCAAAGACTATCTGAAGCCCCTTCCAGCAATGTTACACCTTTTGCTGGCCTTCTCCATGCCAACTCCTTGCTCCTTCTCTTCCTAACCTTATGAATCTCACCTGGCCAGTGTTGCATAAACTTGCAGGTACTGCTGTTGGACATGGCAAGTAGAAACAGCAGATCCCTTGAGCCCAGGCACCTGGGGAAACACACTCTTTTCCTTACCTGATGGGGAAATCCAGACTCGCTGCACGGACAACCTGTTGTAAGACGGAACCGGTAGTGGGGAGAGGGGCTATATAACACATACTGTGCGGTGCGCTGTGCTAAGTCGCTCAGTCGTGTCTGACTCTTTGCGACCCCATGGACTGTAGCCTGCCAGGCTCCCCTGTCCATGGGGAGTCTCCTGACAAGAATACTGGAGTGGGTAACCATTCCCTTCTCCAGGGGACCTTCCCAACCCAGGGATGGAACCCAGGTCTCCTGCACTGCAGGCAGATTCTTTACGGTCTGAGCCACCGGGGAAACCTATTACATATGCTATACAGATTTAATTTTTGCGACTATAGTCGGGGCTCAGGTACCCTGTGCCCCAACAAATCTAAGGGCCGGAACCGCGCTCAGGGAATTGCAGGGAGCAAAATTGTCTCAGGAACCTAAGTTAGGACCTATCTACCTACCTAGTTACCTACCTTCCTTCCCCCGACCCTCCTAGCTTTCTTTCACCACCCCCACCCCCTGCAGGACTGGCCCAGAGGCTCCAATCTGGAAGACCAAGAACAGTGGGCAGCCTCTCCAGGTCTCACGCGCGGCAGGACGGAGATTCTGTGCAGTCGGCCCATCCCGCTGCCAGGACTCTGGCTTGTTTATTCAAGTGTGGGTCAGATTAGCCACCTGGGGCACAAATCCTGTGAAGAGTCTTAGAGCGTGACGAGTTCTTGCAGGTAGGAAAGTGTAGCTGCCGCGCTCAAAATAACGCTGGGCTGGCGGTTCGGGGAGCTGGGTGGCCTCCACCCACGCTGCGCTGACACCCCGGGTGCCTGCCAGGCGTTCCCGAAGGCCGCGCACTGAGCCAAGGACGCGCGCCGAGGTCCTCGGGGTGGCAGCCCAGCCCCGTCTCTGACTCGAGTGGGTGCAGGAAGAGGAGCAGGAGCGATGTGTCTGCAGCCGCCTGAGAGGAGCGGGAGGCGCCTGGGCTGGCTCTGGGCGCGGGTATCCAGGTCGGGGGAGCCGGGCGTCCTTTTGCTCGCACCGGCGGATCGGCCCGTCCCTACAGTTCAGTCTCTCAACGCCTCTCTCCGATTTCTCCAACTCCTTGAATTTGAGTTTGTGTCATCCCTGGGCCTGGCCCTGGGGATGCCAAGGGCCAGAAAAGAGGTAACGCGGGCCACATGCACTTCAGACCAATCTCTTCGTGTCTGAGCTGGGACTTCGCATTGGCGAGAGAGGCGCTCCTTCAGAGCCCTATTTTCTGTATTACTTTCCTGTCCCCAGCCCGTCCCCAGTGCAATCCCCCAAGCCAGGGGCCTCTGGAATCTGGAGATGGACCCTATTCCTTTCTCTGGTGCGGTTACCGCTCCTTTGGGCTTAATGCATTTCTATCCTATGAAATAAGCATATGGTGTCCCTGACTCCCCCTACCCCCAGACTGATGCTTTATAATGCCCAGTATGAGCCTCTGAAAGAGGCGAAGGAAGGGAAGGGCTGTACACAGTGCAGATGCCTCCCGGAGCTTCTCTTCTAGCCCACTTGTTCCTGCCCTCCTCAGTTTGAGAAAAATGTTGGGGGGCAGCACCTTGCCCCCTACCTTGGATTGCACTGGTCCCCAGAGACCAGGCCTTGGTGGTTGCCACTGGTTTACTTTAGGGACCCCAGAGTGGATTTCCTGAAGCCATAGGTCCCTTTCATCCTGCTGTAGACATGGGGACTACAGATTATGCTTCTAGCTTTGTGCTATGCAGCCCCTTGGCTACCTGAGGTGACTGGAAATATTGTCTCTGGCTGGTAGGCTGATAGTCAAATAACTAAAAAAAATCATTTTGAAAGAATATTTTTTGTTAACTCTTATTGAAATACAGCACAAGTAAAAAAGTGCACAAATTTAATGTATACAGCCTGATGAGTTTTCACAAAGTAAACACCAACAAGCATGTGTTACATCTATATGTAATCCTTGAGAGGATTACAGATAATAAATTATTCTTGAAGAGGACATTAGTGAAGAGGATCTCCCTTTCCCAATGACCTTGATATATTTAGGCTATTTGTGAAAATATCCAAGTTTCGTTTATTCAATAACAATTTCTTGGGTCACAAACTCCTTTGGACAAAGCTTTCCTTGCAAAAGACTCTCGGCATGAAGTAAGGGGAGACAGATAGTATTGCCCAGTTGACATCTGGTTGGGAAACCACAATAACTCATTTGATACAGTCTGATGTCCATGTAGGACTATGCCTCTGCCTCCAAAACGGATCCCACAGTGACACTGCATTTTATCCAGGTCACAATGTTCATGCACAACAGGGAGAGAAAGAGAAGAGTGTATATGCTGAGAATGAAGACATTCCAAGGTTTTAACTTTCTTGCTACATTCCATAATAATTTATTTCCAGACAACATCCCTCCTGTAGAATCAAGCAGGTGCAACTGACTTTTTTTTCTTTTTTTTTTTAAAGAAAGGAAAGCTAAAACAGGGAGAAGCCAAATATCCTGCACTGTGTACCAATCCCATGTTCTTTGTCATAACGCTTCCTTGGAAAGGGAGGAATTTCAACATCCATGCCCTGTCTGCCATCCATATGTTAAACAAGTTAAGACATAAAAGCAGTCTTTTCATCTGTATGATCTCTCTGCAGTCTTCATTAGAGTTCTCTGTCCATTTTTGGTCTGTTTTGATGAATTAAAAATATATTCCAGAAAGTAGCAAGAGAACAATGTAAAGTGTAAGGAACTGAAGTAATCTTACATTTTATTTTATTCATGAGAAAATATTAGAATCCAATATTTTTATCTTTGAGTGAGGTGTATCAAGGGTTGACAACAGTCAAATGTCTGGAGAAGGAAAACTTTACAATCAGGTTTCTATTTCTTCTGCAGACCAGAGAAGAGGAAATGGGCTCACATTTTAGCAAGAAGTATAGAGAAAAATTGTTAAAAGTGAGAGGTGTTAGGGATCAGAAAAATCAGAGATGGAAAATGCTTTGGATATGTCATCTAATCTATTATTTCCTATTATTATTGCTTTCACTAGTTATGACTGTCTACTTTGACAGGTATTAGTTATCTTGGCAGAGATTATGTTCCTGGATCAAATCTATACCAATAAATCATAATGAATGTTAATGCAGTGAATACAGATTCAGGTAAACAGCCCTTATTCAGTCAATGCCTGAGATGTGTGAAGTACCAATGATTACAAAATCAACAAGAAATATACCTCTTTCCTTTAAACAGTTTCACTAACTAAATAAAACTCAATACCAGGGTGGCTTCTCATGTACTTTACTCATGTAATCATTACCTTTGCAAAATAATAATAGCCAATATATATTGAACACTATGTACCTGCCATTTTATTACATTAACTCATTTAATGCTTATAACATTGTGAAATAGAAATTGTTATTATCAGATTACAAAGGAGGAAACCAAGACTCTGGAGGTTAAGTCATTTGACCGTGATTTTAACTAATGATATATGTTTCTTGATCTTGGGCCCAAGAAAGACCTATGTGGACTCTGGTCCATCCTCATAATTTACAATGAGGAAACAGACCCAGCAGAGGTAAGTAGCCTCTTACTCAAGATTATAGCCTTTTCCCGAGGAAGGTCACGTAAGTCTTGCCCTAAGGTGGGTTATGTAATAAGAGCAGGAGAAGATAAATTTCTAGGTCATGATTTTGTTCAGTCTTCTAAGGACCAAGAAGATATCCTGAAATTCTCTGTAACAGTAAGCTGCAAGGATGGAGCTGCTGGTGTCCTGGCCTTGAGAAATCCTCCAGGACAAGCCATGTTGGTCAGAAACTGTGGCCATGGGGATCCACCCTTTTGCAGGCCCAGCTCTCAGCTTGGAGAGGTGAAGTCAGATTCAGCTAGTCTGAATCTGAATCACCACCTACTAGCTTTGTGACCTTGAGCAACTTATACAAGCTCTCTAAATTTCAGATTCTCATCCGTAGAGCTGAAATTTTATGAGGGTCACTGTGAGGGCTAGACAGCAAATATGAGACAAATGGCAAATATCAATAAGAGAAAAACAAATGCCACATGCCTCCTGAGTGTGCTTATAATTCCAACTCCAGCAGCCACTCTATAGGCAAAGATTTGAAGACTTGATGTGGTTTTTAATCAAGGACTTAGAAGCAAGGACTATTATACTTATAGGATTAGAAATCTTTTCATTTGCAAAAACCTATTTTGTGTGTTCTAGATGTAGTAATACTGTGATTACCATATTTAACAGTTTATAAAGCACAAGCTAGGCATATTCCTTACCTGATTAATAATATCTAGGTGTCAGCCTTTCAGGGGTATCAGCACTGAAATTAAAAGTGAAATGACTTTCAAAACAGTAGTTTTTAAGCTTTAGCATACTGGGAATCAGAAAACCTTGTGAAATATGTAAATTTCTGGATCCAGATCTTAGACATCCAGGCCAGGAAATCTGGATTTTTATCTGCACCTCCAGCCTTGTTCTGAAGCTTATGGCCCTCAGAAAATACATTGAGAAAGGCTGTTCTAAGGGCTCACTGTCCAGCTCAATGAACAAATGCCCTCCATTTAGCAGTAGCAGCAGAGGAGCTCCTGAACGATGATGGATTTCTCTTCCTAATCTATATGCTTTGAGGATACAGTTTCATTTGTTCCATCCATATTATGTTCTATAAAAACACCAAGATTCCCAAGTAAACTTGAGATGGGGAAAAGACTGGACTGATTGCCCTCACCAATTCTGATCAATTTAGCTCTCTAACCAACAAGTGATTTTTCCTTTGGCATGAGAGAGAAAAAGAGTGAGTGGAAGGAGTTAATAATAGATGGTTTCAGTTCAGTTCAGTCACTCAGTTGTGTCCGACTCTTTGCGACCCCATGAATCACAGCACGCCAGGCCTCCCTGTCCATCACCAACTCCCGGAGTTCACTCAGACTCACGTCCATCGAGTCCGTGATGCCATCCAGCCATCTCATCCCCTGTTGTCCCCTTCTCCTCCTGCCCCCAATCCCTCCCAGCATCAGAGTCTTTGCCAATGAGTCAACTCTTCGCATGAGGTGGCCAAAGTATTGGACTTTCAGCTTTAGCATCAGTCCTTCCAATGAACACCCAGGACTGATCTCCTTTAGAATGGACTGGTTGGATCTCCTTGCAGTCCATGGACTCTCAAGAGTCTTCTCCAACACCACAGTTCAAAAGCGTCAATTCTTCGGTGCTCAACTTTCTTCACAGTCCAACTCTCACATCCATACGTGACCACTGGAAAAACCATAGCCTTGACTAGATGGACCTTTGTTGTCAAAGTAATGTGTATGCTTTTCAATATGCTATCTAGGTTGGTCATAACTTTTCTTCCAAGGAGTAAGCGTCTTTTAATTTCATGACAGCAGTCACCATCTGCAGTGATTCTGGAGCCCAAAAAGATAAAGTCTGACACTGTTTCCACTGTTTCCCCATCTATTTCCCATGAAGTGGTGGGACCAGATGCCATGATCTTCATTTTTTAAGCCAACGTTTTCACTCTCCTCTTTCACTTTCATCAAGAGGCTTTTTAGTTCCTCTTTCTGCCATAAGGGTGGTGTCATCTGCATATCTGAGGTTATTGATATTTCTCCTGGCAATCTTGATTCCAGCTTGTGCTTCTTCCAGCCCAGCGTTTCTCAATAGATGGTTTGCACCCATCTAAAATGTGGGCTAGAAATAAAGCTGTCTCAAGTGAGCTGAAGCTGAGTTCTCTCCACATACATTGAAAGATTCATATCAGGGTCTCAACCAGGTATGACAGGTGGCTTAATTAGAAACTCCTGGACTATGAGTTTCACAAACTCGTGGGTGGGCCAGTGGCCACTTTAGTATCTGGGCTTCAGCAAAATTAGATAACAGCTATCATCAAAAAACATTTCAGTTAAAAAAAAATACTATTATCTGGTGCTTTAAAATAAGAAGAAATAAGGACATTCTTTTAAGAACAGCATATCACTTTTGAATTCAAGTTTAAATATTAAGGAACATATTTTGTTAATGATTAAAACAGTAGTGATTGATTTAGGGGACTTGGTAAACATTTAATCTGTCCTCATTCCTTACTGAAGGAGCACACTGCCTAGTGCCGCAGGATGGGCATTAGGTAACTATTTAATGGAGTTTTAATTTTGTGTTGTTATTAATAATTAATGTAATTTTGATTATGTTGGAAGCTGGAGGTATATTGTCAGCATCCTTTCAGGGCAGTGGTATTGCCCTGACCTGTTTAATCAGAGATTCTTAGAGGAAGTGGGCTCAGCAGTGATTTAAATGAAAGAAGGTTGATATTTAATAAAACTTCAATTAAAAATTTAAATCATTTTCAAATTAAAAAGGGTCATGGAAATTATCTGGCCTAATTCTTTCATTATGCAGATGAGAAAACTGAGACCCGTGAGAATTAAAGGGCTTGCCCAAAGCCATTCAGCTTGTCTTCCTTGTTCGATGTTCTGTTGGGTTAAAAGACTTCACAGGCCTGACTTGGGAAAGATGGCAGGAGACCTTGGCTCTGCTTTCCCAGTTGTTTCTCTGATCTCATGCACTTCCCACCCTTTTGTAACCTGTGTTCCACACAGGAAGTAGTTCCTGTTTTCTAAATATTGGAGGTGTGTGAAGGCAGTTTTTAGAGAAGAGCTACCTTGGACCAGTATCTTTTTAAGACCTAAATGCCCTGCTTGAGACAGTGAAGGGTAATGACTATCCCAGGGAAAGAAACCCAGCACTTTAGTATACCCATGCTCCATCCTTTAGCATGTCCCTGCCTACCTGGAGCTCTGGGCCGTGACCCTCAGCCCTGCCCTGCAGCCAGAGTAGCTCCAGAGCAGAGGCTGTGATTTAATTCAGGGCTCTGGGCGAGTCTCATTAACCTGGCTGTACTTCCCCTTCAGTGTTTGTAAAACAGAGAGATGATGCTGATATCCTCCTCACTGCTCCATCAGAGGCACTGTGTGAATTTAGCTCCTGTTTGGGAAGGTTTTAAAGCTATACATTCCACCTCCCTGCTAATATGATTAATAGCACTTTCTTAATGGAAAGGGCCAACTCCTCATCTTCCTTCTTCCTTTAAAAACAGACCAAAGGGTATCTTTTCTTGTGTCCCTGTGGCGGTAAAGGTTGTTGCTTCTATGGTTGTTACCTCTTTAGAACATCAGATTGCTGAGGTTAAGGATTCTTAGGTGCACCACAAGTAAACCACAACATCAAAAATCAACAATAACAACAACAAAAATAACTAACTGCCTTGTCGGTTCTTTGAACTTCTGAGTTACAAACAGACTTTTCTGTTTGTGTAAAACCGTGGCCCCATCCTGTCTCCAAGCCACCTCTGTGCTCGAAGGGTTAGGTCTGGAGGGGCAGAGTGCCTACTGGGGGTAACTTTCTGAGGCTCATCACAGAGGCTTTCCACAAGCATTAAAAAAAAATGTTTTGGAAGGAAAGTCATCTTTTACTAGCCAAAGAGGTACCTCTTTTAGGCACACAGCTCTGAGCACAGCCTGTTTCTCAACATTTGGAAATCCTTTAACAGTTTATGGAAGGCCTCCCTTTAAGCCAATCCAACAGCTCCTTTCTCCATAACCTGATTTTAGAGGTGTTTCATTATCTCTAATTATTCGGGGTAAATGGTGATTACTCAGTGTTTTAATCATCAGTTTGGGCAGCAGTTACTCCTAAAGTCAAGGAAGCCTAGACTCCCATGGGTATTTTTGGAAGGTACTGCGACTAGTCGGTGCATGCTTTCTAGTACCTCTGCACGTGGTCCCCAGGTGAGCCCCGATCGCTTCCCAGAGCTGGACACAGCGGCGTCCCAGCTCTGGCAGCGGCAGCGGCGGACTCGGGCGCTGCCTGGGTTTCCGGGACCAGGGCCTGCGAGGCGAGGCCCGGCGGCTGGATGGGAGGATGTGGGCGGGGCTCCCATCCCAGAAAGGGAGGCGAGTGAGGGAGGAGGGAAGAAGGGAGGGGCTGCCGGGGAAGAGGAGGAGGAAGGAAAGAAAGAAAGAGAGAGGGAAAGAGGAGGAAGGAGATGCAAGAAGGCAGAGGAGGAAGGAGGGAGGGAACGGGAGCGGTGCTCGGCCCGGAAGCTAGGTGAGTTTGGCATCTGAGCCGAGGGACCCGAGCCTGCGACATCGCTGCTGATCAGTGCTGAGTTATCTCGCCTCTCTCCCTGATGGGATTCCCGTCCGCGCCGTCTCGAGCCTGCTGCGCCCCAGTCCTCGGCCCTCGCCCAGGTTCACTGCCGCTGTTCAGAGGTCCCCAGGAGCTGCTGCTGGCGAACCCGCTACTGCAGGGACCTATGGTGAGCAAGGCTAAACCTGGCGAAGGGCGGAGGGGGGTGCTGAGGCGCACCCTTGAGGGGAGAAGTAGGGGATTCTGGTTGTGGTCGAGGCAAAATATGTCCTCCCCCCCAACGGTGGTACTAGAGGTTACTAGATGTAGGGATGCTGGTGCTGAAAGACACTTCCATATACACTATTGCCTCTGCCCAGACCACTTTCTCCGTTCGGTAGCCCCGGGCGACTTCAGCGTTTACTAGGTTCAGGGCAGGAGAAAAGGGGAGAGGAGAAGCCTTTCGTTGGAGGTCGTTGGGAAAGACTGTGGGGTCTTAAGCGGAACATGACGCTCGTGGACTAGCATTTGCGACTGTCCGGCGAGAAGAGTCGGAGAGAAAAGGGAGTGGTGGCTCTGAGGTCCGGAGAAAGTGAGGGGATTGAGGGGCGTCGAGGTGGAGAGAGAACACCTAACCTGGGCTGGTTCGGTGGTGGGAAGCGCAATTCTGCGGTTTCTGGAGCGTGCGCGCCGCCGGAGGGCTGCGTCTAGGAGAGTGTCACCCAACCCAGCCAGCCCCCAGTCGGCGAAAGCCCCTGAGCGCAGGCGAACCGCAGTTGCCCAACACGCCTACTCCACGAGCTATTCTCGTGGACTTGGAGCATCCAGGGAGTCGCTCTTCCATCATTTCGTGGTGTAGGGTCTGTCGGGACGATGGCCGGGATGCTAGCCGCTCTGGGGACGCAGGTTCCTGGATTGTCCTGTCCTTTGGAGAGTCGCTGGCGAGATGCACATCGGACGCACTGCTATTACTGGCCCTCCCGGCCCAGAGCCGACGGAAGAGGGTCCCGGGGTTTTCAGGTCCCTGCCGACCCCTGCCCGCAGGAGCTGGGCCAGCGGCCTTAGACGCTTCCCGGGCACCAATTGGTGGATGGTTAGCATTGCGTTTTATGAGCTGAAGTCTTTGTGAGACATTAAAACCCCGAAAGACATTGAGTTGGTAAACTGAGGCCAGCTCTGAACAAACTTTGGAGTTAGCAGAAAACTCGAGCAAGAAAGCAAAAGACAATTGCCACAAGATCCATCCCTGACCCCCAAGAAAAAGTTCTGGAGACGAAAGTGATTTTCGGCTTTTATCTCTTAATTAAGAAAATTGGGGGAGAAAAATGTGATTAGAGAAGAATCCTTCTGAATCTGAAACTGAAACACAACTCCCTCTTCCCCAGGTTTTTGGGTTTTAGCGCCGCGCGCTCTCGCGCGGCGCCCTGGAAGATTCTTAGGGTCGGAGGATGGTCTGGGGACTGCGGGGCTTCCGCTCTTTCCACTGTGCCTTCGCCCGCGGGGACTGGCCCTTCTTCGTCTGCTTTTCCCACTTCTGGAGCTCCTCCCACGGCATTTTGAGGGGTCTAGGCGTCTCAAAACTCTTTGCTCTTCCAAACCCTTTCGCAGTCAGCCCCAGCCGTGGCTCGGGAGCGGGAAAAACTAAAGCCGGTCAAAAAGCAGCGCGACTCTCGCCGGGTGTGGACCGTCGCGCAGGGGCGCCCGCGGCCTCCGCAACTCGGCCAGTGCGGTGTCTGGCGGCGCTGGGCAGCCGCGGCCGGAGAGTGGGCTAAGCGCTTGATCTTTTCCTCCTCTTCCTCCAAGTGCCCCCAAGTTTGCGAGGGAGAGTGAGGTAGGCAACTTGAGTCCTTGAGCTCTGAAGCGACCCGAAGCAGCATCTGGGAACAGCCCCAGGAAAGGGCAGCCGGTGCCCTCCGCTTTGCAGCGGGAATCGTGGGACTTGGGATCCCGGGGCGGGCAGGGCTGCCGCAGAATTGCGTGGGTCAGGATTTTGAAAAGGCCCCGGTTGCCGCAGTTGGTAGGTCAGTTTTTTTTTTTTCTTCTTCTTCTTCTTTTAAGGCCCCTGTGCTGAGCGACCCACGCATGCAGCATCTTTGGTTAGAATCAGAGCCCTAGTAATTCCTTGAGCTGTGGGTTGGTAAAATTCTTGAAGAAATATTTGCTGCGACTCTGCAGCTGGTGCAAAGGAGGAAGGGGGTGGGGGAGGAAGTGGCGGGGGAGGAGTAGTGGTTTAAAAAAGACGAGCTGGGGAGAGAGCGAGAAAGAGACGCAGACGCAGAGGTCGAGCGCAGGCCGAAAGCTGTTCACGGTTTTCACGACTCCTGGGAATGCGGTGGGATTTCCTTTCTGCGGCGGGTCGGGAGTTGTAAAACCTCTGCGACCTTGAGACCTGAAACATGTGATGAGCCTTTTCTCAGGAGATGCCTCTTTTCGAGTCTGTCGCGAGCCTTGCGTCCCTGCGACCGCCGCCGTGCCTTGAATGGCCCGCCGACCACTTTCTTTGGGGATTTGCTTTCCTTGGCGGGGGATCGCCGTAGTGCGGAGTTTTTCTCCGTAAAGGAACCGGAGAAGGAGCCTAGCGGCGGCTTTCTCACCATCTTCCCACACCGATAACCGCCTAAATATCTCCCCCTCCCGTCCCGCGCGACAGGGTCCGCAGCTTTGGGCTGGAAGCTAAAGCGGCTGTCCAGTTTTTCTCGACATTCTCAGGAGTTCGCCAGGGGGTAACTAGCTGTCACTGGGAGCAGTATTTGGCCTCTCCGAGACCCTGGGGAGGAAGTAGGGTGCGCGCGGCGTGTGTGTTTGTGTGTCCCTCAGCGCTTTCCTTTTTAAATGACCCTCGGTGGTGAGGCTTTCGGCGGCTGAAACTCCGCGGCCCCCTATCTCGGCCCCACCGGAGGCGGGCTCGCGCTGAAAGGCGCAGCCCCTACCGTACTCCCCAGACCCTTGGCTTCAGGCCGCTGGCACGAGGGCCCAGCCCGACGCCCCGAAGGCTACAGGTAGGGGCGAGGACCACGTCCTCCACGCGCCGCACCCGGACTCCCGCCGAGGGCTCAGCAGATTGCCACGGCGAGCTCCTCCCGGTCCGCTGGAGGTTTGCGGCTGCGGGCGGGGAGGCCGGCCTCTCCGGGAGGGGGTGGGGCCGCGGGCGGGAGGGGTGGGGGCGGGGGCGGGCGCGCGGGCCCTTTCACCGCCCGCCTCGGGGAGGGCGGGCTCCTCCGTGCGTGGGGCGGGGCCTCTGCGCTCACGTGACTCATAGGGGCTGGAAGAAAAACAGAGTCTGTCTGCGCCAGTCTCATTATATTCAAATATTCATTTTAGGAGCCATTCCGTAGTGCCATCCAGAGCAACGCACTGCAGCAGCTCCTCTGAGCCTTTCCAGCAAGTTTGTTCAAGATTGGCTGTCAAGAATCATGGACTGTTATTATATGCCTTGTTTTCTGTCAGTGAGTAGACACCTCTTCCTTCCCTCCTCCCGGGAATTCACTCTGCCCTCCCCGCCCGCGCTCGCCTTGTGTCCCTCCCGTCGGACCTCCCTTCCAGAGTCCACACTCTTCTTTCTGGCAGCGCTGTCGCTTTCTTCTAGGCCGGGCAACCACTGCGCTCGGAGCCTACCGGTTCTGGTTAAAGTGCCGCTTGCTCCCACTGGCTCTCTCTCTGATCACTGCGTTGCAAGAAAGGGGAGCGAGAAGGGGCTGAACAAATGAAGTCCTCAGTCAGGGGAGCTGACCGCTCCCCTCCCCACATGACTGGGAGCACCCAGTGCCCCTGTGGCTCGCTCCTAGCTGCTTGTCAAAACTCACAGAGGTCGCCCTTGGAATCATCCCCTCCCACACCCCCTTCCCTGGGAGTGAGCGAGAGGGCGCGATCAGATGCTTTTTGCTGGGCATTTCAAACTCCTCAGCCACAGTAAAATAAACCTTCTGGCCACTCGGTACGCTCCTAGATCCTGCCGCCCCGTGTCTTCACCCTGCTCCTGCTTTTCTGCTTTCCCTCCTCCGAACCAGCTGGAAGCTGTGGAAGTCGGGCTAGGAAGGGCGGAGGAAGAAGGGGGGTGGAGGAGAAGGGAGACAGAGCCTGAAGGTCTGGAGTGGAGAGGAGAGCGCTGGCATTTGCACTCTCCCTCCCCCACCCTTCTTCACCTTCTCACTGTTAACTGTTTATCCCTAAAGAAGCCAGGCTGAGATCATGGCTCAGATAGCAGTTGGGACAAAAAAAGATTAACAGGATGGAGGCTATCTGATTTGGGGTTATTTGACTGTAAACAAGTTAGACCAAGTAATTACAGGGCAATTCCTACTTTCAGGCCGTGCATGGCTGCAGCTGGGGGGGGGGGGGGGTGTCGGGGGAAGACACAAACTTGATCTTTCTGACCTGTGTTACTTCTAGACCCTCTAGCTGTAGCTCTCCACGCCTATGCAGAGACATCTCCATTTCTCTCTAGTTATTGGTGTTTATTTATTCTTTACCCTTCCACCTCCTCCCCTCCCCAGAGACACCATGATTCCTGGTAACCGAATGCTGATGGTCGTTTTATTATGCCAAGTCCTGCTAGGAGGCGCGAGCCATGCTAGTTTGATACCTGAGACGGGGAAGAAAAAAGTCGCCGAGATTCAGGGCCACGCGGGAGGACGCCGCTCAGGGCAGAGCCATGAGCTCCTTCGGGACTTCGAGGCCACACTTCTGCAGATGTTCGGGCTGCGCCGCCGCCCGCAGCCTAGCAAGAGCGCAGTCATCCCGGATTACATGCGGGATCTTTACAGACTTCAGTCTGGGGAGGAGGAAGAGGAAGAGCAGATCCAGGGCATCGGTCTGGAGTATCCTGAGCGCCCCGCCAGTCGGGCCAACACCGTGAGGAGCTTCCACCACGAAGGTCAGTCCCTACCTGGAGTCTGGACTGGGGTGGGGCAGTGGAAGCTGTGGGAAGACGAGGAGTTCAGGTTACATCAGAACCCCAAATCCAGGAGACTGGGAAAAGAGGGCTGCTTACCTTCAAGAGTCTCCAGAGCTGTGGCTGAATTTATTTTTTGGAGACAGAAGGGAAGGGAGGGGTCGGCGAGAAGGGAATGACACCACTCAGACGTGGGTTAGCCCCTGCGGTGTGCTTTTGCTATATCAAAGCCTTTTATGCCAGGTTTTCTGCCTATTTTTTTTTTTTTCCAAAGCACCTACTGAATTTAATATTACAGCTGTGTGTTTGTCAGGTTTATTCAATAGGGGCCTTGTAATCCGATCTGAATGTTTCCTAGCGGATGTTTCTTTTCCAAAGTAAATCTGAGTTATTAATCCACCAGCATCATTACTGTGTTGGAATTTATTTTCCTCTCTGTAACATGATCAACAAGGCATGCTCTGTGTTTCCAAGATCGCTGGGGAAATGTTTGGTAACATACTCGAAAGTGGAAGAAGAGGGAGAGGGTGGCTGTGTGCATGTTCCCTCCTGCCTCTGCTCTGTTGACCCCTCTTCTTCTTTACAACCACTTGTAAAGAAAACTGTGTACACAAAGCCAAGAGGGCTTTAAAAGGGGAGTCTGATGGTGGTGGAGTAAGGAGTTGACACATGGAAATTATTAGACATGTAAAGGAGGTTGGGAGACTCTGTCTTTGGTGCTTGCTGAATGCTAGCTAGGCTTGGCTCGTCTGCTCACTGCCTCATTTATCTGCTCTGTCAAATTAAAGGTATGCTTATTTCTCCCAAATAGGCTTCCACTCTATAAACAGAGTTCACTACTCATCACCCAACTCTTAGCTACTTCTTGACTTTTCAGTCTCTGAAAAAGCTCATGTGCTTTTTTTTCTCTGTTCTCTTATTTTTTTTCCTCCCCAATGGTGCCTAGAACATCTGGAGAACATCCCAGGGACCAGCGAAAACTCTGCTTTTCGTTTCCTCTTTAACCTCAGCAGCATCCCAGAGAATGAGGTGATCTCGTCTGCCGAGCTTCGACTCTTCCGGGAGCAGGTGGACCAGGGCCCTGACTGGGAGCAGGGCTTTCATCGTATAAACATTTATGAGGTTATGAAGCCCCCGGCAGAAGTGGTGCCTGGGCACCTCATCACACGACTACTGGACACAAGACTGGTCCACCACAATGTGACACGGTGGGAAACTTTTGATGTGAGCCCTGCAGTCCTTCGCTGGACCCGGGAGAAGCAGCCCAACTATGGGCTGGCCATTGAGGTGACCCACCTCCATCAGACACGGACCCACCAGGGCCAGCATGTCAGGATTAGCCGATCGTTACCTCAAGGGAGTGGGGATTGGGCCCAGCTCCGGCCCCTCCTGGTCACCTTTGGCCATGATGGCCGGGGACATGCCTTGACCCGACGCCGGAGGGCCAAGCGTAGCCCCAAGCATCACCCACAGAGGGCCCGGAAGAAGAATAAGAACTGCCGGCGCCACTCGCTCTACGTGGACTTCAGTGATGTGGGCTGGAATGACTGGATTGTGGCCCCACCAGGCTACCAGGCGTTCTACTGCCACGGGGACTGCCCCTTTCCACTGGCCGACCACCTCAACTCAACCAACCACGCCATTGTGCAGACCCTGGTCAACTCTGTCAATTCCAGTATCCCCAAAGCCTGTTGTGTTCCCACCGAACTCAGCGCCATCTCCATGCTGTACCTGGATGAGTATGACAAGGTGGTTCTGAAAAATTATCAGGAGATGGTAGTGGAGGGATGTGGGTGCCGCTGAGATCAGGCCTTCCTTGGGGACAGACACACACACACACACACATCCCATCCACTACTCACCCACACACTACACAGACTGCTTCCTTATAGCTGGACTTTTATCTTAAAAAAAAAGAAAAGGAAAAAAAATCTAAACATTCACCTTGACCTTATTTATGACTTTACGTGCAAATGTTTTGACCATATTGATCATATATTTTGACAAAATATATTTATAACTACATATTAAAAGAAAAAAATAAAATGAGTCATTATTTTAAAGGTAAACTAAGTTCTTCTTATCTTCAATTCTTTCTCTTTTCCTATACTCTGTCTCTTTTGGAGGAGATTTTTTTCTGTTAAGGTGGGGTTGGGGTACAGCAGGAGTCGGAAGATGGTACCTGTGGGTGGTTAAGTTGGGAGGCAGGAAGTAGAGTGATGGTGGAGGATGGGAATTGCCAGGGTGAATTGTTCTCCACTTCTGTTTAATGTTAACAAGGACAAGGAGGCAGCATCCTCTCCCATCTGGATGGCACATGCCTTGGAGAAACAGTGGGATGAAAGGAGTAGGCCAGATGAAAGACTCCGTTTTGGGCTCCTTGTATATCCTCTGCTTTTGTTCACCTGTTAGAGGTGTGTCCCAGCAGAGTGTGATGGGTAAGAGTCTCAGCTCTAGGGAAATGGTTCCCACTTCTGCTTTTATGATACCTCAGGGTGTCTCCAGTTGCTACAGGCACTGATATTTTCACACCAAAATGAATTTGCACACTCACATTTTCATGTGTCAATGTGTGTATGTTCAACAGGAAGTTTTTGGTTGCTTTTGTGTGTGTGTCTTTTGAGAAGTGGATTTTATCCAAAAAGGCAAATAATCTGCCTTATTTTCAAAAGGTTTGGTGATCCGCTATTTTAATATACCACATGGTGGAAAATTCTCCAGTGTCTCTGAACTTTCCCGCCTTGTCTCCTATTCCCCAGATGAAGGCTTCCATTGAGTTCAAAATTCCAAGAGATTGAGCCAGGTGAGGACTGGCAATGGGGTCAGATACCGAAAGGTCAGAATTTCCAAGTGGGCATTATGAAACTGTCCCGCTGAATGGAGTCAAATACCAACTCCCTTGATCTCTGCTCTCCTCCCCACTTCCCTGAAGCTGGGCAGTAAGTGATACACCTGGTGGATGTGATGTTCTGAGCCAGGGTTTCTTCAAGCAGAAAGCTCAGTTTGGGGCCAGACTAAAGAAGGAAAATGCTGATGTGCTTGAGCAGTCTGTCCCTGAGTTCAAGGCTGCCAGTGAAGCACAGAAGTGGCTTTCTTGAAGGAAAGGGCTATAGGGGCTCAGAACCAGAGGACATTTGCATTTTCTTACTCTCCACCAGCAACTACATTATGCCCTGGGATTTTAATTTGTCTGGGCTCATGTTGTGTGTGTGTGTGTGCATGGGCTTGGATGGGTTTGGGGCAAAAGCAGTATGTCTGGGTGTAGTGTGTGGGGTGGGCCGTTAGGAGTGCATTCTTTGTCCTAGGATGTAGGTGTGAGTGGCAGTGGTGGTGCTGTGTGCCCCCTCATTCCTGTACACACACTCTCCCATGTGCTCTTGGGGGTGGGGTGGGTGAAGCAGGACTCAGTTTTGTTTTTAATTACTGAAGTCCTACAATCCTCCGAAAGGAGCAGCTTAGTGGAAACCAATAAAAATAGAAGTGGAGCGGTTGCCAAAGCCCCAGCTCCCTGGAGAGCGCAGGTGGAGAGAGGAGATCAGAGCCCCAGGCAAAGGCAGCAAGACTCCACAGTTCCTCCAAAACTCCCTGCGAAGAGGGTTACTTCCCCCCTCCCCCAGCCCCCCAGGTCGCTGCCCCTTTGATTAATGGTAAGGAGGTCGAATAAATCATTTAGGGGAAGCCCATTACGGGTTCCCCTCAGGCAGCCCGTCTTGTTTTGCCCGTTTTCCAGCAACTTTCTGAAACGTCCCTGTCATTGAAGAGGAACCCGCAGATCTCTAGTACTTGGGCAAATTATCCGAGGGCAAATCCTGAGCCCAGTGGCTGCCAGGCTCCGGTCACTTTCTAGCAACCACCTTCCCCCAAACATCCACCCTCCTCTACTGGCTTATTTTCAGGAATGGATAATGTTGTTTATTTGTTCAGCCAAATATTTGGTCTGGGGAATTTACCGTGAAATTCTGTGAATTGCATATACCTAGTTAACAAAATAGTCCTAATGTCACAAAACGTTAGCATGGAAAACAATGAGCTATGGCCAGTTTTAACTCTTTGAATTCTGTTTGAAGGCATAGTCCGGGAAGATAAGGAATTGAATGTGTATGATGATTTAACTTAGGTTTCAGGTTTTTTTTTTTTTTTTTACACTTTTGACTAATAATGCTCAACCGAGTACCCTACGGAGGCTCTAGGGTGATTCTTGTCATTGCTTTTGGATCAAACCCCATCTACCCACCCCACCGAGTGTCCCCTCCCCCCGCCACCCCTCCCCCCTCCCCGCCCCCTCAGTAATTCCCATTACTTAAAGATGGGGCGGGAGTTCAACAAAGCTGTAACCACATCAAGGAGCTGCTCGGTAGATCCCTGTGCAACCCTTAAACTGGAATCGGCTTCCTAGGAGCTTAAGAAAAAAAGCTGGGGGGGAGGGGGGTGGCCCGCATTCCCCGACTTTCGTTGCATAATTCGCCCTGAACCTGCCAGGTGACCTGCTGACTTTGTTTTCTGTCTTGACTGTGCTTCATTCCACCACCCCCTTGCCGCCGGGCAGCGCCACACTGAGAGGGCTCAGGGCAGCCGAGGAGCTGGCAGCCCCCAAGGATCACCCGGCCTTGGCGGGTTGTCAAGGTTGGTGGTGGGCTCCGCCTCCTCCACCCCTCACCCCCCTCCAACAACGCCCCTTTCCGGAGCTCCAGCCCCACTGCAGTGGGGATGCCAGGGGGCGTCCTCCCCGCTGGGGATCAAATGGCGCACCTGGGGGCTGCGTGTAGCAGCATCGAGGGCTCCCCGGGTGCAGCCAGATCGCAGGGGGACCCCGTGCGCAGGTGAAGCCAGATCTGATTATCTCACGCGGGTGAATTGTAAAGGCAGGTCCGCAGGTTTCTCGCCAAATCAGGTCAAGCAGCCATGCAGGGTGTGGAGTCTGGGGAGAAAGCTCGCCTGGGTAGACCCCGGTAAGAGGGGTCGAGATCTTGGGTTTTCAGTAGGGGTGGAGAGCAACAGTTAGGGAGCTCACCGTGGGCTCACACCTTGGAGAGACTGAACGGGGCACGCGCGGGTGGGGAGCGGAACCGAGGGCAGACTTTCAGACAGGGCTGGCTCTTTGCCCTCTCAGCTGCCTCGGGACACAGAGCCCAGGGTGGGGGTGGGGCCGGGGGAGGGGGTTCGGCTGAACCGCCCCCACGCCTTTCCCATCTGTTGCGGAAGGGAGGGGAATAGAGGAGGCTGGGGTGTGCACCAGTGGAGTTGGCTGATTTCTGTCAGAAATGAGATGCCAAGCCGGTAATACTTGACAGCACCTCAGCTGACCTCCTCTGGACCAGGGAGTCACAGTGCCGCGCGTCGCTCGCCACTCAAAGGCCGGAGCTCAGGATGGTGTTAATATTACATAAGGGGAACCTAGGAGAATACAGCTTCTGACCCAAGTCTCCAAACTTTCCTTAATGATGCTTTTGTTTCAGCAAAGAGCGAATTGTGTAAGATATACACACTCTTTTTAAAGTGAAATGCATGCTAAGTCGCTTCAGTCGTATCCAACTCTCTGCGACTCCATGGACGGTAGCCTACCAGGCTCCTTTGTCCATGGGATTCTCCAGGCAAGAACAGTGCAATGGGTTGCCATTCCCTTCTCCAGGGGATCTCCTGACGCATGGATCGAACCTGCGACTCTTTTGTGTCCTGCATTGGCCTGTGGGTTCTTTACCACTAGCGCCACCTGGGGAGACCTTTAAAGTGAAAAGAAGAGTGCAAAAACAACGCTGGTGACCTTACATTACCTGAGATCAGAAGGTTGTTAGTATTCCCTAGAGCAGTTTAGGGCTTCCCTGGTGGTTCAGAAGGTAAAGAATCTGCCTGCAATGCAGGAGACCTGGGTTCCATCCCTGGATGGAGAAGACCCCCTGGAGAAGGGAATGGCTTCCCTCTCCAGTATTCCTGCCTGGAGAATTCCTTGGACAGAGGCGCCTGGAGGGCTACATTCCATCTGTTCCCAAAGAGTCAGACACAACTGAGTGACTAACACTGAAGAGTTTAAGATAATTGGTGGCCTGTCAAGTAAGAAATGATACAGAATTACTCAGGTGAACCATTTGAGACAGACTAGCACAATTTTGAAAACTTAACTGGGAGTAGGTTAAGTGTTAGCAATGGGGCCTGGGTGGTATTGCAAGGGTCCCATTTTTCTATGCTTTTAGCACTTAGTGGCGGAATAAACGAAGACATCAAAACTGCAGTGGTCACTCATGAAGAAAAGTGGCTTCTTTTAGGAAAAAAAATTAATTGCTTTAATATTTTTTAAAAATCACAGGAAAATTTGAAAGATGAATTAAAAATTAAAGGTGTGCAACACTTAGTCTTAGAAGAAAATAATATTTGTCACTGAGGAAGCCATTTGAAATCACCATAAGTCACCTTACTTGAGGAATTAACTGAGTGAAGCAAGTTCCAGTTGTCTCTGCTTCCTCTCTTTTCAAAATATTCTCTAAAAACCCTGAATGTAAAGGCTGTTATATAGTTCAAAACAAACAGCTCAGAAAATATAATACTGTAGTGCTCACTACTATCGAAATGCTTGTTTCAAAAATGTGAAATTTCAGAAAAAGACAGGATAGAACAATAATTTGCTGAGTTACATTTCTTAAGAATTTCTTAAGGCCTGCTTTTGGTAAGTAGGTTTCATCACATTCTCGAAGAAAAGATTTCATCGATCTCTCTTAACTTTTTATAACTTGATTTCTAACAAAATATTTAAAAACAAGGCCCCTATCGTAAATCCTTGAGCCCTCTAGCCAAGGTGCAAGTAGATTCTAGTTTTGCATAGTTTTATTGTCATTACTTTAGCAATATCTTTAGTTTTATTAACTGAGGCCTGGCCAGCAGATAATTTTCTAAAAGATCCAAAGCACACTGATTGAGAGTTTAAAACACTGGGCTCTATCATTTACCCCCGAAATTGTTTCTCTGTCCCTCTGGTATCAGCAGCTATCATGTACACAGTTGCCCTTGATTCCTTTGAGAAAAGGCATAACTATGTTCATCTCAAGGCTCATGCTAATTTTTTAATCCTTGTCATTTGGTTTTCAAAGCAATTTGTTATTGAGGCAGGACCCAGGGGAAGAGCCAAAGACACGCACATTATAGGAGAGGGAGGGAGAGAAAGAATTTCTAATTGAATTCAATTTACTTTAGCCTTCAAAAGATGATTATGGAAAACAATAAAGTGCTCTTTTTCTATGGTAACAACAGGTATGGTTAAAGCTATACCCATTTTCCTTTGAATTCACCTAGGATTCCAAAGTAGAAAAAGATGTATCTTTTAAGAACTTACAAACCTTCTTTAATTAGTCTGTGAGTGCTATATAAAGCAGACTTAACTTCACATCCAGAAAGTTTGGACTCAAGGAGTTAATGTGCAATTATAATATCGCATTCCAGTTGCTTAGACGCAAGTATCCCTTTCCTCCTCTATTGTTTCTAGTTTTTATTAAAATGAAGTTGGAAACATTTTTATGAGAGAGCAAATTTACTTATAACTTCCTCATCTTGAAACTATTCAGTCTTTCTATGTTCTTTACATTTTTTGCTAATATATATACAAGTTTTCATAAAGCCTTTGTGTTCCATTTTTCTTAATTTCAGATAAATATTATAACCTTAATGTATTTTATGTCTCAAATGAATGGTTTATATCTATGTTAATGTGGATCACCTTTGTGAAAGTATGCTGGCTGTAAAACAGTCATCCTCCAGTAATTTTACACAGCCTAATTATAATAGCAGAGCTGTGGGCATCACTTTGAAATTTCATTAAGATTCTTACCGACTTCTTAAGGCTCAGCATAAATGTTGTGGTCCCAGTATTAAACAGAATGCTCTTTGTTTGTTCTAAGTATCCTAAAAAGTGGGTTATCTGACTATCACAAACTTTTATACTGCAGGACTCATATCCACCTGATTTACTCATTGTGAGCATATGTTCTTTCAAGATCTAGAGAAGGTGAGACATGTTAAAGGTCTCTGAAACCTTTAGGCTGAGCAATTTCCTACTGGATTCAACGTGTGTCCCCCGTTTTCTTGCCCTAACTTCTCACACCAGGTTTCTTGGGGATTGAGGGTAATGAAAAAGGGAGGCAGAATTATTTAAACAGCGTAAGTCTGAAGTTGAAACTTATTCAGGTTACTAGGCTTGGAACCAACCTTGACACAGGCAACCTTCAGATTCCAGTTGGTAGGGGTCAAACACGAATGTCCAGTTGCTGAGTGATTTCTACATGCTTCTTTTATGTACATTAACCAGGACAGACAAAGGATGTTTTCCTAGTAGAACTCACTCTTTACGAGGCCTGACCCTCCACAGAGCAAACTAATCTCAGGTGATTTGGGGGTTTTAGGGCACTAAGAACTTTCAGAGCATGGAGAAGTAATTTGTTCAATGGTACCCTAAAAGAGTTAATTTACCTCCAAAAGGTGAGTTTCTTTACTATCTTGAGTCCTTCACTTCCTCTGAAATCAGGCTCATTATTTGCATAGCAAAGCATTCCCTTTAGCTGGAAAGAAGGAGGTGGGCACCCCTAACAAGGAAAGTCACTTTTCCCACTGTCCTTCAAAACTCAGGAGTGTGATAAGTGGGTTTGATCAACCTTTCCCCTCCCCTAAACTCCAAACTTCAGACTTTTTTGCTCCTTATCTAGAGATTGACCAGCTTTTCCAGATGGAAGACATACAGGATTTAACATATAGCTGCTGAGAAAACAGATTAACAGATTTGCCAGCATCGTTTGGACCAGTTTAGTGTTGATTAGAGTTTTGTGAAAACTCCAGGAAGACAAAATCCAAACATCCCTCCTCCTCTTCTTTACAGACATTGCATTTTATTTTTAACATAATCCCCAAATAATCAGGGAGGAAAATTTTAATATATTGAAAGTACTCTCCATGGAAATTATACAAATTTATCTTGATATGTTCATCACTAGGCAATCCTGCTTGTTCTACCCAAACTAAACTACACATTTAAATCATCTCTGAGGGCCTACACTGTGCATAGGTTATGGTTTACTTAATTGTCACTTAGCAATTCTACAGAACTAGCTCAAAATTTGTTTTCACTAAATATGTCCCCCCTCCTTAAAGACTCATCACCATTAAGGACTTTTTAGCATTCTAGAAGACTGAAAACTCTGAGGTTCTAATAAGCATGAGATCTATTGTAATTCTTTTATGTGTCTATTGCTTCCAAACTGGGAGATTAATCAGAGAGATCTGAGATGGAAAACCAGACCTTTAATAAACTCAGTCAATAAAAGGAGCAGTTACAAAAATCGAAAAGTTTTGCTGCTAGAAACCAGATTGTGATGTTGAGTTGAAACTTAAATTTTTAGCATTTGTGAGAGAAACTAAATCTAGCCATCTCTCCCTAAGATCAGTGGTGGTGTATGATAAGTCATGGTGACTAAGAAAAGAAAAATTAGGGAAATGTTGGAGGAAGAAAATGACAAACAGGACAAAATGATCTGTGGTCTCTTTTGCAGTATGCCATCATGGACAACGTTTCTTGGCTTCTGCAAGAGAAGCACAGCTCTGGGGAGAGGAACGTGACAGAGTAGGGGAGAACCGGAAAGACACTTCTATTTCCCCCAAAATACTTCACAGTGAAAGTGTATTTAGGTTGTATGCATATAATTAAAAATAGACACCCAAAATTTTAAACAGAAAAGTGTTAAGATACGGATGAATTTATAAAGAAATGATTGCATCCTTATGTTTTAATGCAACACTAACTAAAGTCTCCTTAAAAGTATTAAGTAACACTTTCAAAGATATTCAGATGGGTTGATAAATGGGGAAAAATAGTTCCCCTGATTTTAGGATAATATAGTCCACTGGCCTGAGAAGATATAAAAATATTATGACAGTTGTAAGAAGCCTTTGTTATTAGGTTATTAGTAGGAAAAAAGAGATCAGTGGTATAAGCAGATAGCATAGAAATATTTAAAATATTGTTAGAGCTTAACATCTGAGAAACTAGAAGCAATTTAGGAGTAGGTAGAGGAATTAGTAAGAAATGCTACACGGTTAAATGTATAATGTGAAAGTGATTTCATGTAGGTACAGACACTAAAATTCACACCCAACTTCAGAAATGTCTAAACAAAAATGAATTATGCTTAACTCTAGTTAGGCTCTGGTGGCTCAGATGGTAAAGAATCTGCCTGCAGTGCAGGAGACCCATGTTCAATCCCTGGGTCAGGAAGATCCCCTGGGGAAGGAAATGGCAACCCACTCCAGTGTTGTTGCCTGGAGAACCCCATGGACAAAGGAGCCTGGTGGGCTACAATCCATGGGGTCGCAAAGAGTCAGACATGACTGAACCACTAAAACACAAACAAGAACTCTTTAATAAAAGTATAGGAAACTTGAAGTGCTTATTACCCAACCTATTGAAAAAACACTCAGAGAAATCGAGGACATTGAAGGTAAAGAAACTAGTTTGTTATGTAGCAATTTAGAACAAGATGTAATAAAATAAATATAAAAGGCAAAATGTAGACTATGGAATAGAACAAATGTTTGACAAGTGTTTACTATAAAATATGTTAATTATGGCTATAATCCAAGGTTCACATAAAGATGTATAGTCAAAGTAACTGAGCAGATGCTTTAAACATGAAATGGCAAGCTTTCCCCATAAACAGCCAGAGAGTATTTTAGTCTCTGTGGAACCAGAGTCACTGGCACAACTGCTAGACTGTGCCAGGGTTACACAAAGCAGCCATAGAGGACAATGAACAAAACAAGTGGCATCCCAATAAAACTTTATTTATGAGAATGACAATTTGAATTTCATGATTTTCACATATTGTGAAATATTACTCTTTGGATTTTTAAAGACTATTTTAAAAGGCATCAACTATTCTTAGTTCTTCTTAGAAAAAGAGATGCAAAAAGGCAAAATGATCATCTGAGGAGGCCTTACAAATAGCTGAGAAAAAAAAAAGAGAAGCTATAAAGGCAAAGGGTAAAAGGAAAGATATACCCATCTGAATGCAGAGTTCCAAAGCCTTCCTAAGTGAATGATGCAAAGAAATGGAGGAAGACAATAGAATGGGAAAGACTAGAGATCTCTTCAAGAAAATTAGGGATACCAAGGGAATATTTCAAGCGAAGATGGGCACAATAAAGACAGAAATGGTATGGACCTGACAGAAGCAGAAGATATTAAGAAGAGGTGGCAAGAATACACAGAAGAACTGTACAAAAAAGATCTTCACGACCCGGATAATCATGATGGTGTGATCACTCATCTAGAGCCAGACATCCTGGAATGTGAAGTCAAGTGGGCCTTAGGAAGCATCACCATAAACAAAGCTAGTGGAGGTGATGGAATTCCAGCTGAGCTATTTCAAATCCTAAAAGATGATGCTGTTAAAGTGCTGCATGCAATATTCCAGCAAAATTTGGAAAACTCAGCAGTGGCCACAGGACTGGTCAGTTTTCATTCCAATCCCAAAGAAGAGCAATGCCAAAGAATTTTCAAACTACCACACAATTGCACTCATTTCACATGTAGCAAAGTAATGCTCAAAGTTCTCCAAGCAAGGCTTCCACAATATGTGAACTGAGAATTTCCAGATGTTTGACCTGAATTTCGAAAAGGCAGAGGAACCAGAGATCAAATTGCCATCTGTTGGATCATAGGAAAAGCAAGAGAAGTCCAGAAGCACATCTACTTCTGCTTCATTGGCTACACCAAAGCCTTTGTGTGGATCACAACAAACTGCGAAAAAATTCTTCAAGAAATGGGAATACCAGACCACCTTACCTGTCTGCTGAGAAACCTGTATGCAGGTCAAGAAGCAACAGTTAGAACTGGACATGGAACAATGGACTGGTTCCAAATTGGGAAAGGAGTACATCAAGGCTGTATATTGTCACCCTGCTTATTTAACTTATATGGAGAGTACATCATGTAAAAAGCCAGATTGGATGAAGCACAAGCTGGAATCAAGATTGCAGGGAGAAATATCAATAACCTCAGACATGCAGATGACAATACCCCTTATGGCAGAAAACAAAGAGGAACTAAAAAGCCTCTTGATGAAGGTGAAAGAGGAGGATGAAAAAGCTGGTTAAAACTCAACATTCAAAAATCAAAGATCATGGCATCTGGTTCCATCACTTCGTGGCAAATAGATGGGGAAACAATGGAAACAGTGAAAGACTATTTTCTTGGGCTGCAGAATCACTGCAGTTGGTCACTACAGCCACTAAATTAAAAGATGCTGGCTCCTTGAAAGAAATGCAATGACAAACCTAAACAGCATATTAAAAAGCAGAGACATTACTTTACCAACAAAGGTCCGTGTAGTCAAAGCTATGGTTTTTCCAGTAGTCATGTATGTATGTGAGTGTTGGACCATAAAGAAGGTTGAGCACTGAACAACTGATGCTTTTTGAATGGTGGTGTTGGAGAAGACTCTTGAGAGTCCTTTGGACTGCAAGGAGATTCAACCAGTCCATCCTAAAGGAAATCAGTCCTGAATATTCATTGGAAGGACTGATGCTGAAGCTCAAGCTCCAATACTTTGGCCACCTGATGTGCAGAGCTGACTCATTAGAAAAGACCCTGATCCTGGGAAAGATTGAGGGCAGGAGGCAAAGGGGATGACAGAGGATGATATGATTGACTGACTCAATGGGACATGAATTTGAGCAAGCTTCGGGAGATGGTGAAGTACAGAGGAGCCTGGCGTGCTGCAGTCCATGGGGTTGCGAAGAGTTGGATAGGACTGAACGACTGAACAACAACAAAAATGTTTAGTTTACGGACTGTGAAGAACCCAGCAGCCTGCCGCCTCCTGGATTTGTCCTAAAAGTAGATTATCAGCCCCTGAACTGCCCAAAGCATTTTCTTGAAACAATAGCCTCAAGAGCTTCTCTGTGAGAAAATAATGCTTTTTAGGAAGCATTCCTCCAAACGTATGTAGGAAGCCCTGGGAACTGTATTACCTTCTGGGAAATGTACAATGAACATTCATGTTTCAAAGGCTTTGACAAGTCCCACAGGGAGAAACCTGTTCAACTTCAGCCAACTCAGGGATGCCTCAACTCATTTGACCATAGTACACCCTTTTGTTCCAGATCTTCAACCTTATGCGGCCTTTTGCATGATTTGGCCCTTGCTGTCTCTCAGAGGGCACTTCTGGCCTCTGTTTTCCTTGTGAACTAGACATTCCAGCCACACAGACCTCCTTGTAATGTTTAACCACCACAAGGGTTCATTCCTGCCTTGGTTGTTCTGCTGTCGCCTCTGCCCAAGAGGTTCTGTTGCCAGATGGAGCCCTCGAAGGCTGTCCTTCTTGTTCAGTTCTCAGCTCTATGTCTCTTTTACAGTAAAGCCTCCTCTGATGAAATTCTGAAAAGGATGCTCCCAGCATCCTTGATCATGGGATTCAGTCTGTGTTCTTCACTGGGTGTTATATGAAGTCCTCTGTCTTTGTTTGTGTGCCATCTCCTCGCAGGAAGGAGAGCTCTGTGAGAGCAGGAACCTTGCCCCTCCTATCTGCTACATCATCCTGTCTCAAGAAATATTACCTATCTGCACATAAATGCATGCAATATAATTTCATTCAGATAGATGGAGAAAGATAGGGAGAGAGAGTGGGATAAAGTATTTCACGGATCACATTTCACATTTTGGGAAATACTGTTTTGTGCAGAAGAAAATGCAAATGATAAATTATCACTTGAAAAGATCCACAGTCTCACTTGCCAATTGTTGTGCAAATTAATACAACTTAAAGTTACATTGCAGCGCAAAGTTTATTCTAAATAATGCATGTAATTACACCCATCAACTGCTTATGTTTCTGTAAAGGGGTCCATTTAACTTTCCTGGGCATACAGGTAAATTTCAATAAAAACTATAAAATTGTTTTTATTCTGATATTTTGGGGAACACACCTCATAGAAATAATGTAAAGAGGAAAACTTTTTTTAAAATAAATTGATATCAACGTTGGAAAGTAAGAGATTGGAAATAGTGTTTCTATGGTTGTTAAAAATGACAATAATATAAATTACATCAATACTTGGACTTCCTTACTGAGCAATATCAAATGAAAATAGCAGAACAGAAAATATATGTCCTTCAATTACACAAATGTAAAACATGCACATACCCACTGAATGTAGTTAGACAAGAAATTGCAATAAAGCAAGTTAGATTTCATGTTTGTTGCAGTCTCTTCTCTGTAAGGTTAAAACATTGACAAAAAAGAAGAGATTGGAGTTTATCTGCACCAAGGAGAGAAAGCCAGTTCTGTATTCAAAAGCAGAGACATTACTTTGGCGACTAAGGTCCGTCTAGTCAAGGCTATGGTTTTTCCTGTGGTCATGTATGGATGTGAGAGAGTTGGACTGTGAAGAAGGCTGAGCGCCGAAGAATTGATGCTTTGGAACTGTGGTGCTGGAGAAGACTCTTGAGAGTCCCTTGGGCTGCAAGGAGAACCAACCAGTCCATTCTGAAGGAGATCAGCCCTGGGATTTCTTTGGAAGGAATGATGCTAAAGCTGAAACTCCAGTACTTTGGCCACCTCATGCGAAGAGTTGACTCATTGGAAAAGACTTTGATGCTGGGAGGGATTGGGGGCAGGAGGAGAAGGGGACGACAGAGGATGAGATGGCTGGATGGCATCACGGACTTGATGGACGTGAGTCTGAGTGAACTCCGGGAGTTGGTGATGGACAGGGAGGCCTGGCGTGCTGCGATTCATGGGGTCGCAAAGAGTCGGACACGACTGAGCGACTGAACTGAACTGAAAGAGAAAAAACTTAAATATCCTGAATTAAAGGTGGCAAAATTTGTCCTGTTTAGACTTGGAGGTGAATCTGAGCCTGTGGTCCCAAAGGCAATTCTCACCTAACTCACTTGGCTATCCTCTGAGTCCTTTGAGAAGCAGAAGGTTACTATGTACTATGAAATATTTGCGTTAGATAGAATGTTTTGGTGTAAATTACATGGAAGACACTAGTTCTAACATCTTGAATTTATCAGCTTTGTTCTGTTGTTTTAAATGGTTAACAAACACTTGCTATTGAAAACTTTCCAAAATGAAAACTTTCCCAGGTGTGGCCATGCCAGGATGAGCTAAGGGCCAAGAGGCCAAAAGCCCTGCCCCTATTTGGAGGGTGCTCTCTGGCCCCAGTGCAGTCTGGAATGAATACCAAAGCACCCAATTGAGTGTTTTATAGCCTAGACTGTCTGATCCCCAGTAAGAAGATCCATTGGTATGCACACGAGCTCCATGGATGAGCATTGGTTGGAGGAGAACTGTTATGTAATTATAGCATCCAGAGAGTCAGACACATGACCTAGCCTAGCCTAATAGTTTGCACTTGGAAGTGGGAGTCATAAGGATAGTGTGAATTAATTAATGTTTATGAAGACTTGTCCAGATCCATGGGAGAAAAGCACTGTATAAAAGGTGGTACATTAATGTGTTCTAGAAAATTATTTTTTTTGAAGTAGGGTGAGAGCTGATTGGGCAGAAATATGATTCAAAGTAACATTCATTTTAATTCTTTTACAAGTTTTGGGCAAATCCTTTTCTTATTTTATGTCATGTCTGTTTGGGATATAGTGAATATTTTGTCAGCATACAAATTTGAAGAATTAGGATTTGACAGGGCTTATGTAAAACATTGCCATCCTTCTCATCAATAAATAAAATTGTCCAATTCCTATATGTCACTTTATAACTTTTTTTTGGTATGCAGAATATTCAAATATAGTCTCTGTAAAATATATTGATTTATGATCCAGGAATATTTTTCTTTACCAAAGTAGAGAGAAACATAATGGCTTGGCATACTTGAATTATTCAAATAAGAGGCTTAAAAAATTAAAGCATGATATAAAAATATATTTTAAATGTTATCAATTGAAAATTATTTATCATTTTAATGTAGCTAGCTAATCCTTTGTGCTTTCTTTTAAGAAGGTTATTTGAATATAAAAGACAGAAACTATGGCTTAAGTTACAAAGTTAAAATAAAATTACATAAAATATTTGTAATGTCACTGCTTCATCCACAAGGCATAGTGTATGAAAACATTTTCCATTTAGTATATTACCTATAATTGTAAATATGACATGAGAATCAATTACTAACTGATATGTACTTTTATTGGGCTTCCCAGGTGTGTTAGTGGTAAAGAATCTGCCTGCCAATGCAGGAGACACAGGAGATGTGGGTTTGATCCCTGGGCCAGGCAGATCCCCTAGAGCAGGAAATGGCAACCACTCCAGTGTTCTTGCCTGGAGAATCCCATGGACAGAGTTGCCTGGTGGATTGCAGTCCATGAGGTTGCAGAGAGTTGAACACAACTGAGCATTCAGGCAGCAGCAGCATTAGGCATTGAGGTGGCATCATGCTATTTAATTTATTAGGTTGGTGCAAACATAACTGTGGTTTCAGACTGTGAGTTTTAAATCATTATAACTAGGCTCAAACATATCTTCATTAATCAAAATAGAAACCATTACAATCAACACATTTTTGTCAATGAGAAATAAGTTAATTTATTCCTGTAGTGTAAAAATCCATGCTTGGGATTTGATGAATTCTTGGAAAGTATTTTCTGCCTTCTGCTGGTTGTGGAAGCATTTTCCCTGCAAAAAGTTGTCGAGATTCTTGAAGGAGTGGTAGCTCGCAAGAAGTGGCAAAAGGTCAGGTGAATATGGCAGATGAGGCGAAACTTTATAGCCCAACTCCTTCAACTTTTAAAGCACTGGTTGTGTAACGCATGAGGTTCAGGCATTGTCATTGAGAACTGGGCCCTTTCTGTTAACCGATGCCAGCTGCAGGCATTGCAGTTTCTGGTGCATTTCGATCTTCTGAGCATACTTCTCAGATGTAATGGTTTTGCCGGGATTTAGAAAGCTGTAGTGGATCAGACCAGCAGCAGACCACCAAGGAGTGATCATGACCTTTCTTTGGTGCAAGTTTGGCTTTAGGAAGTGCTTTGGAGCTTCTTCTAGGTTCAGTCACTGATCTAGTTATTTACAGTTGTTGTATATAATCCATTTATTGTCATATGTTACAACCTGATGGACAAATGGTTCTTTGTTGTTGCATAGAAGAGAAGATGACACTTCAAAATGACTTGATTTTCAGTCAGCTCATGAGGCACCCACTTATAGAGCTTTTTCATCTTTGCAGTTTTCTTCAAATGCTAAATGACAGTAGAATGGTCATCATTGAGTTCTTGGCAACTTCTAGTGTAATTGCAAGAGGATCAGTTTCAATGATGGCTCTCAATTTGTCATCATCAACTTCTGATCGCCGACTACTGCACTCCTCATTCAAGGCTCTTGTCTCCTTTGCAAAACTTCTTGAAACATCATTACATAGTATATTCATTAGTATGTTCATTTAGTTCATTCTGAGCCAAATGCGCTGTTGATCTTGAGAGTTGTCTCTGCTGCTTTACGACCTGTTTGGAACTCAAATAAGAGAATCACTCGAATTTGCTTTTCGTCTAACATCATTTCCATAATCCAAAATACCTATAAGACAAATAGCAAGTAATAAGTCATTAGCAAAAAAAAAAACATAAACAAGAAATGCATTAAATATGATGTTATACATGTGTGATGTATAACATATTTACTTAATAATGTATTTCAATATCAAATGGCAAAGTTCAACAATCAAAACCACAACCACTTTTGCACCAACCTAAACAGAATAATTGTTTTCTTTAATATTTGAGAATAATCCTTCTGTGTAATTAAAAGTATTGCAGTCATGTCCAACTCTCTGCAATACTTTCCAATATTCTCTTAGAATATCCTTAATATGACACTATAATTATCTTTTAACAAATGCTTAACTCGGCAGTTCATTCATAAGTGTCTCACTAGGCTAAACACATATAGTTGCAGACCTACAAAGGAAACTTACTCATGTACCAGAGACTACAAATAAACATTTTAGTGCTAACTTTTAATTTTGATTATATTTGATTTGGATTACTTGATGGCTCGTTATTCTTCTTTCTCAGGTTGTCAGCCTGTCTCGTCTTTAAGTTGCATTTTCGATAGAAAAATCTACCTAGTTTGTTAACCTCAGGAAATACGAAGTCATTATAAATGGAACACAGATTCTTTGTAAAGTGATTGATCTGGAAAGAGGCAAAGAATACTTACAAATTTACTGTATTACATTGTTTCATATGGAATAGAACATTAATCTACAATATTTATAGTTTTCAAAATGGAAGCTATCATTTTGAGCAGTATCATTGGAATGCCTCTAAACGCAGTTAGGCCAGGTTACCAAGAAGTTCTATGAAGACAGTGTGGGTGTGTTAATGTTGAAATCAGAACAGTTTGAGGAAGGAAAAGATCACCCAAGAGGAAAAGCTAAAATGGGATTTGATTTGATGAGGAAAGCTAATTTGTAGTTAGAAATCAAAGTTACTTAACTTTCATTTTAGATTTTTATATTAATCAAATGTGAACTGGAAGCAGGACCGATAATTTATATGATGAGAGGAAGAAAACCCAACTGGCATGAAGAAGAAAGGACTGGGTCACTGATCCAGCAGTGAGCAAATCTACAGATTCTGACAATTAACACCCATGGGTGAAGAACTCGGTGAAATAATGACAAAGTATGGAACAAGCATCCTGAGGAATTCAGAGGTGACTGACAAGATGCCTAAAAGTGAAAAGTGTTAGATGCTCAGTCGTGTCCAACTCTTTGTGACCCCACGTGCTGTACCCCACCAGGCTCCTCTGTCCATGAAATTCTCCAGGCAAGAATACTGGAGTGTATAGCCATTCCCTTCTCCAGAGGATCTTCCCAATCCAGAAGAAGATGAAGGTCTTCTACATTATGGGCAGATTCTTTACCATCTGAGCTATCAGGAAAGCCCTTGATAAGATGCCTAAATAAAAGATTTAATCCGTTTTTTAAAAAGAGAATTAATACCCTGCCAATTTAATATGAGGAAACCCTCAAGGTTATCATATATTTCCTTAAATATAAGCTTTCATAGAAATTTAAAGTAGACCTTGAAGGTTGATAGTTGGATCCTTTCAGAAGTTCCTGACCTGCTGTATCCACGTGGACTTTGAGGCAGTTTTCCCTCAGAGTTCTCGACTTACATTGCTTTTCTGTACAAATTTTGTCTCCAGGTTCCCTATGGGATTAAAGTACTACTGAATTATTAGGGCAGTCATCTGTGCCCGTGCCACAGAGGGAAAAATCACTGATTTTGTAACCTGATACTTTGACCTTGCCCCAGAGCGGACAATGCTGTAACCAACTTGGCTAACCAGTCACAGACCTAAGTAGATGAGCTTGGTTGACTGAGGGGAAGCAATAAATTATGTTTGTATTGACCTTAGTAAACCTTTTAATTCTTTCCCACATGATATAGTTCTCAACAAATTGGGAAAATATGGCCTCGAGTCTAGGTAAGTGCCCAACTGCAGATCAATGGCCAGGACCTGCAGCATCAGTTTTAAGCCTGTGTCCTCAAACACTTTTATCACTGGTATGGACTGGTGGGTGCTTAAACACCAGACCAGTCCCTCCCCAGGGCATCAGGAGGATTTTGACCTTGTGTTCCCTACAATGGTGGGAGGGAGGGGATGTGGCCCCTGCCCCATTAGGGAGGAAACATTACTCCGAGTGTGTTGGGTGGATGTCAGAGCTGACATGAGGAGCCTGAGTTTACTATTGCATTTCTTCTAGCAGCTGATCTCTCAGAGAAGAAAAAACAGGACCCCACTTGCCCCCTTGCATCATTCATTTGGCTGCAACTTGAGTGGAAATCTTCCTGAGATGCCCTGGGATTTTGGTTTCTATTCACTAATAAGTTGCTTCCATCTGTCTCTCTTAATGACAAAGGGAAATACACCAAAAACTTACATGGCTTCCAGGTTGGAAAGTCTATACAATTTGTAGAAAATTCACTCCCTCATTCACTCAACACCTAGTTGTTAAGTAACTCCCACTGAGTGTCATCCTGTGCTAGGTGCTGGGCCTACAGGGTAAGTTTCAGCCTTTGCTGTGGAGGAATGTCCAGCCTCTTTGATGACATGCATATATGTAATTACTGTATTAGTTTCCTAGAGCTGCCATAACAAACTATCGCAGTCATTTAATTAACACAAATTTAGTTTCTCCTAGTTCTGGAATGTGGAAGCCCAAGATCCAGGTATTGGTGGATCTGGTCTCTGAGGCCTCTCTGCTTCGTTTGCAGAGGCCACCTTCTCCCTGCATTTCAAGAAAGAAAACACAAGGGTACAACAGACTTAGGAAGCCTGAACGATGCTAAAGAGCAATTGAATGGAAGATGCTTTGGTCATCTCTGGGGAATTCACTACTCCAGGGCATAGTTTGATTTTAGAGACGTTTGGAGCTAAGATCCTTACTTTATAAATGAGTTTGGGTAAACTCCGGGAGTTGGTGATGGACAGGGAGACCTGGCGTGCTGTGATTCATGGGGTCTCAAAGAGTCGGACACGACTCAGAGACTGAACTGAACTGAATTCATTTCTACTATCAGTTGGTAGGTTTATGGTACGGAAGAAGTTGGTGAGTTTCTGTATAAAGGAAGGGTAAGTAGGAGAAAATAATGTCATATACCTCTATCATCTTGATTTTGCCTATTAATATTTCTAAGATGATTCAGAAGTAACGTTTTTTCAAGTCAAAGCAATGAAAATAAAAACATTCTATGTATAATGAAAAAAAAGAGGTGAAGAGTTTCAGTAGTAATCAAAGAAATGCAAATAAAGTAAATGAGTTACAACAAAGGGGCTTTTCCGTTTGGTAATGATGTACAGGTTGTGATTTCCTGTATTTGCAAGAATATGGAAAGATGGGCATTTAACTATACATTATAAATGAGGTGCATATTGGTACAATTTCTAGACACAGCTTGATCCTAGATTACCAAAATTTAAAATTTCACTTTTAGAAATTTCTCAGGTACAGATATAGTTCTATAAATCATAGCATTGGAAATAATTGGAGAATAATGGGAGACCTAAATATCTATCAGTAACGGATGGATCAAAATCATTACTGGGCATACATATAATGGAACTCTATATTCTTACTAAAAAGAATGAGTCATTGCTATAGTCACTGTCTGGAAAGATGTTACGGACAATACTGTCTTATAGTTTTAAAAAAACAGTTTTGAAAACTATGTAAGACAATTCCATTAATATTAAATTGTGTGTATCTTTGTGTGTGTGTGTACGTGAAGAGATGCTGTGACAACGTTCGGATATGCGGGTATAAGGAAACCTCTGGGAAGCAGAAGAGATTAAGAAGAGGTGGGCAGAATACACAGAAATACACAAAAAACGTCTTAATGACCTGGATAACCATGAAGTTGTGATCATTTACCTAGAACCAGACATCCTGGAGTGTGAAGTTAAGTGGGCATTAAGAAGCATTACTATGAACAAAGATAGTAGAGGTGATAGAATTCCAGCTGAGCTATTTCAAATCCTAAAAGATGATGCTGTGAAAGTGCTGCACTCAATTTGCCAGAAAATTTGGAAAACTCAACAGTGGCCATATGACTGGAAAAGGTCAATTTTCATTCCAATCCCAAAGAAAGGCAATGTCAAAGAATGTTCAAGCTACCATACAATAAATGAATCTACTTCCTGTGTAATCCCTCTTTAAAGTCATATCTTTGTTCTGTAGTATTTTGAAGTCATTTAAACATTATACATAAACGGTCTTAAATATATTTCATTAGGCTACCCAAAATCAGTAAAGAAAACATACAAAGTAGAGACCAACTTCAAAAATCTTACCCCTGAAAAAAATCATCTAAAGGTAGAAACCTAAACATAACACCAAAGAAATGGAATTATACCAGCCCAGATAGGGCTGGATCTGGCAAAGACATTTATAGACGCAGGTGTGGAGTTGTTCTGCGATTTCAATTAGATAAAAAGTATTTGGACTAGAAATACGATTTTAATCAGGGCTATAATCTTATCAAATTGAAGATTCTGCTCTTTTGTCCCATTAATTGTTTTTGTGTATATGACTTTTCATAGACTTCACAGGGGGAAGAAAAACTTGCAATCCAAAGAGTTTTTAAAAATTGAAAGTCGGTGAACAATTTCACTTGAAATATTGTTAAAATAGTGGGTTTCTAAGACTTGCAGTGACAAATGAAGTCCATAGAGTAGTTTTTATTTAGCAGTATCTAAAGATTCTAGATAAAATTTTTCCATGTTTGGAATAAAAAGGAGTATTTTTAAGGAAGAGTTTAATTTTACCAAAGGTATGGTAGCTACTTGCTCAAAAAGTATGAAAATCCCTTGAAAAAAAGTTACTTTTAGTTAACACGTGTTGGATCTTGTGTATTTACAGGAAATGTTTCCATTTAAGGCCATTGATACATTAATAGTTTCCAGGCACATTTTATGACAGGGCCTAAGTTTGTTCTCTTTTGAACAACTAGGAAAGGATGTTTTTAAAGTAAGCACTTAGTTTTGCCTGGATCTCATTTATAAAGTAAGGATCTTAGCTCCAAACGTCTCTAAAATCAAACTATGCCCTGGAGTAGTGAATTCCCCAGAGATGACCAAAGCATCTTCCATTCAATTGCTCTTTAGCATCGTTCAGGCTTCCTAAGTCTGTTGTACCCTTGTGTTTTCTTTCTTGAAATGCAGTGAATGGATGCAGCTCCTGGCTGGTCCTTCACATCTTCCAACTTTATTCATGGATCGTCTGTGAGTTTACTTTCATAGTTCCTTGGAGAATTTGCTAATCATAAATCATCAATCGCAGTACTGTTTTAAAGCTCTGTGTTCATTTTGACACTGGGGTTTGACTGGCAGTTTTAGTGACATGATGAGACCTCTAAGAATTGGAGGGGGGGCGGGGATCTGATTAGCTGGAGAAAACGGAAATGTACTCTCAAGAACACGTGAAGTGTTGTTCACCTGCCTCTGTCTGTCTTCCAGTGTGTAACTAAAGCCCCCTAGTGGCCAGGTAACCCCAACCAGGTGCTGTGTGCCCCCTCTTCTAGGGAGAGGATCCTGTGATCCTAGCTCCTCCTCTTTCCAGATCTCTCTGAACTTTGAGAAAAGACGACTGGGTCCCCATCACAGCCCAGCCCCCCAATTCAGAACTTCTTAGGGAGCCCTGGCCTTCACCCTTGCAGGCTTCTCAAAGAAAGGAGAGGCCAGCAAGTTCTCCAGCTGCGAAGAAGGCCTTTAACCAGCTCTTTAAAGTGGTAAGGGATATTGCTACTGTCAGTGGAGACTGAAAAACTCATTAAATAGCTGAGAGCTGTGAGCTGGGGTTCCCCAAGGTAGCTTCCTGGCTTTAGATGTCTTATCCTGCCTGCATAACTTCAGAAGGGTGCAATGGAGTCCAGATTTCCCCTAGATGTTCTCATAGGAACATTTAGGTAGCAAAAAAATATAGTCCATACAGTTATACTCATGAGACTCGGGTACTTGCCTGAATAAAATCAAATGACCCCCCCACCTGCGTCTACAGTGGAGATCCTGAGGAATCCCTTCCACTATGGCCATACATCCCTACTGGCAGAGGTCCACTTAAAACACCTGTGTTGACATGGATCCCATCTTCTCTGGGCTCTCAGTGATGAGCAGGGTGCCAGGCACACTCAGCCTCTGGAATAAGAGGAAGTAACTGAGTCAGGGTGATGTAGGGTATATATGTTCCTGAGGAGACCTTCTAATTCAGATGCTTCTTGCTGCATGAGAGCAGTTTGTGGGGCACCATGGGGAGCAGAGGCATCTCAGAGAGAATTTCTGTTCCCAACAAAGAGCCTGTGATCAAGAGGAAACCACGTGGCTCAGATGACTCCATATACCCCTCTAACCCTTGCTCTAGGTTTCTCTTTCTCCAGCTTCTGAGCGCCCTTTCCTCACCTCCGACTCCATCATGAATCACTCTGTGAGATCCCAGCACCCCTTATGTTGAGGTTATTGTGTCTTGAACTCAGTAGTCACTTTTCAGTCCTCCCAGCCTTAATCTCACCTCTGCAAGCCTTTCCACCCATGTGACCACTTCCTCATTTCCACTTTTTCTCCCGGCCCCCACCGTTTTTTTTTTTTTTTAATTAGAAAAAACACACAAGACTTTTTTTTGTCCACATAAAATTTTCTTTTTATGTGGGCCAGTTTTAAAGTCTTAATTAAATTTGTTACAATACTGCTTCTGCTTTACGTTTGGATTTTGAGGCCCTGAGGCATGAGAGATCTTAGCTCCTTGACCAGGGATCAAACCTTCACCCCTTGCTTTGAAAGGTAAAGTCTTAACCACTGGACCACCAGGGAAATCCCTCCTTTACTTTCTGACAGTTCTTTTTTCAATCTCTTTGCTGGTTCTCCCATCTCCTCTCAGATCTAAATGTTGGGCTTTTCTTAGACCTCTGTATCTTTGAATCTCTTTTCTTATATCACTTTTCTGGCTATTTTAATCCTGGATGTACATTGCAGAAACATTTGGGGAGGTTTTTTTTTTTTTTTTTTTTACATATCCAAAACCTCAGATATTCCAATTTATTAGGTCTCTGGTATGTGTATTTTGAGAAAAGAAAATTCCACAGGGATTCCTAATAGCACTCCTTGTTAAGAACCGCAGCTCTGTTTCTCTGTGTATTTCTTTTTCTCCCTCTCTCTAGGTGATTTCATCTTCTCCTGTGGCTTCCATATGCTGATGGCTTTCAAATCACAATCTCCATCCTAGAGCTTGCCTTAGAGTCCAGATCGCTGTATGGACAAGTCCATACTTGCTTATGCGGCTCAGAGACTTCTCATAAAACTTGTCCTTAATGGAAATCATGATTTGCTTCTCCAAATCTGCTCTTCCTCCTGTCTATTCCATTTCAGCAAGTGGCATTGTCATCTGTTCAATCCAGAAAACTGGACATTCTCCTTGGCCCCTTCCCTACAAGCCTCCTCCCCAAAACCCAAGGAAGCACCAGGGCTTGTCAAGCCTGCCTCTCACGCAATTGCTAATAGGCAAACATTTATGACAAAAGAAAGAGGCAATTTCAAATGATTTAACCCAATACTTAATGTTCACTTTTCTCTCAGTGACAGCATATTGGTCCATATGCTGGTTTTTCAGTGGCTCAAATACCTTTCTTACTGTTCTCTCTGTATCTGCTCACATGCCCTCTTTTCTGTGATTCACACACTGTCTTCAAAGTGTTTTTCGGAAAAAAGAAAAAAAAAGCAGGCCTAATTGCATCATACCTTCACTTGTAGTCCTCAGTAAGCTCTTGGTGCACTTGGAGTAAATGGCTAAAACTGTGAAATGGCTTAGGTTCCTTTTTTTTCTTCCACACCTCATTCTAAGCAACTTTTTCCTTCTACTTTTTTCCCTCTGGTCAAATCTCACTGGACTTCATCAGGTACCTTCTGGTTTAGGGACTTTGAGTAAGTAATTTCCTTGGCCTGTTATGTGTTTGGGTAACTCCTGCAAACTCCACCTATCCAACCTCAACATCGCTTTTGCTGAGAAGCTGTGCCTGGTGCTCCCCAGCAGGTTAAGAGCCGTGTTATGTAGCCTGAAACTCTAATTACAGTACTAATCACCATTGGTATTCATTTGGGAACTTGCTGTGCCATTATTTATCCAAAACTGTCTATCTGCTATACTAAAGCTCTGAGAAAGCAGGGACTATGTTTATCTCTGTTTCTGCAGTTCTTCTCAACTTTGAATATGGTGCCTGAAATTTGGCTACATCTGAATGTACAGTGGCAGATTTTACTCTCTTGGGCTCTAAAATCACCACAGATGGTGACTGCAGTCATGAAATTAAGACACTTGCTCCTTGGAAGAAAAGCTATTACAAACCTAGAAAGTGTATTCAAAAGTAGAGACATCACTTTGCCAACAAAGGTCCATATAATCAAAGCTATGGTTTTTCCAGTAGTCATATACAGATGTGAGAGTTGGACCATAAAGAAGGCTGAGTGCCAAAGAATTGATGCTTTTGAACTGTGCTGTTGGAGAAGGCTCTTGAGAGTCCCTTGGACTGCAAGGAGATCAAAGCAGTCAGTTCTAATGGAAATCAACCCTGAATATTTACTTGAAAGACTCATGCTGAAGCTGAAAAAGACCCTGATGCTGGGAAAGACTGAGGGCAAGAGGAGAAGAGGAGGGCAACAGAGGATGAGATGGTTAGATAGCATCACCAACTCAATGGACATGAGTTTGAGCAAGTCCAGGAGATAGTGATGGACAGGGAAGCCTGACATGCTGCAGTCCATGGAGTGGCAAAGAGATGGACACAACTGAGTGACTGAACAAAACAACAACAACAACAACAACAATGTATATGCATTGAATGCATGAATAAAATGGGAGTTAGGATACACATGTAAAAAATGGATACCAGAAAGTAGTTTAGAAGCGTCACAGTAGAGGCATGAACAAAGCACAGTGGGTATTGGGGTTGGGGGGAGACAGAGAGATTATCTTGGACTTTTTATGGAAAATATCATATAGGTGGTAAGGTTTTACAGGAAGAAGGAATGGTATTATGGTCAGAGGGAAAAACAGAAACAAAGGCATAAGTGTGGGAAAAGAGAGAGTAAACTTGAAGAATAACAAATGATGCAAATAACTTGAGGGTAAGTTATGTGCCAGCAGGTAGGTGTGAAAGTTGAGAAGTTGATAGGTGAGGGGGGCAAGTGGAAGGACCAAGGAGTTTACACTTTTAACTTTTAGCCTTGGTCCCAGCAGTGTTCTGAGAAACAGATCTGGTTTTATACCCAGTGCGAACTTTGGTCACCCAATGCCAGTTCACAAAATTGCAGTGAACTTGAGAGCGATAATGAGAGCCAAAATTCAGGTTTCACAGTAGGAAGGAAAGGAAAGATTGACTTGAGGCTAAGATGACAGAAGCAACCTTGTTAGGATTTTGATTACTGCTTCCAGCCAATGGCAACAGAAAGAGATCAGACCAAGATAAGCCTCCGATCAGAATCCTAGAAGAATGGTTAGTAAAGTTAAAAATTGGTCAGCAATTTCAGAGTAGCCATTAGTTTGAATTTAAGGGGGAACTCATGACTGCGTGAAGTGTCTATTCTGCAAAAGCTATGAGCTCATTCTTTAGATAAATTCAGTCACCAAGATTCCCTGCTTTCTATCCAGTGACCACTATGCCAGAATGTTTCTTGTGAGTAGTTGCTGAGGTGGTTTGTAAGCCAATTTTTAAACTGGAAATTTAAAAATGTGCATTTTTTTGCGTTAAATTTTTTTTTCTATTCCCAGACAGTTGTTATGGTTCAGTCCCACTTCACAGGTATGCGGGAAGCTTGCAGATAACTATTTCACATCTACTATGTAAACTAGTGACTCTGTAATGTTGCTGTAGAACCAGATATGTGTGGTTTTGCTTCACTTGAGGAATTCAGTAAAGAACATACTTCATGTCACCAGAAACCCTCATAAATCTACACAGAGAAAGACATCAGCAAAGCCTCCTTTTTACAGTTACATGGCCACATGGAATTCTTCATTTTTAAGTGAAGAAGCTCTAGATTTTTCTTTCAGATCTCAGAAAAAGCTTAATCATGCCAATAAGCTGATTTTGAGGAGGGACACCATTGTCATCTTTATCTTGAGTTTCTTTTTCAAGATTAAAAAATGATCGAAGGAGAAAGTGAAATTCTCGGGATTGTTATTTTGCTTTGTACGTAGAGGTATGCATTTTCCCTCTAGACCGGTACTCCAGGGGAAGCCTGCCAGAAAAAACGAACAAGGCAGCAAGGCCCTACATGGTTCCTCCTGCACAATGGCTGAGCTCCTGTATCTGGCCGAGATGTATAAACTATGCTTACTGGGATAGAAAGTCTCCCAGAAATAGACAAACGTGGACATGAAAAGTAGGGAAGAGAGGGTTTTTTTTTTTTTTTTTCAGTTGTAAAAACATTGATACTATTACTATTTCAGCTTGGATATTACACTTTAAAACTGAGCTTTAAAAAATTTTCCATATACAGCGTCTTTTGGCTGTGCAGGTTTGGGCTCAGAGAAAACAGGATTAGTGAAATTAAGCGAAAGGAGATAAACATGAAGGGAGAGTCTTCAGATGGAAGGGCTTTTGCAGAAGACACCTGCCCAGCTTGGCGTTATGGACCCAGCGGCCTGGCAGAATCTCTACTTGAATATTTTGGTTAAATTGATGACCTTTTGTGGCATGGAAAAAAAACATATAATTAATTTTCCTTTTTTTTGGTCTTCTGAATGGAGTGCTATACATTCCTCTAAAGAGTCCTTGGAATTCTGTTGTCTCACAGCCTTTATTAGTGAAGCTGAGGAAATCCTTGGACAGGCATGATTTTTAGGAACAACTTCAGGACTTTAAATTTTCTATATGCCATATTACAAAATTTTCCTAGGAAACTGATATATATATATTTTTTTATCTTAAGTTATACTTGAAATACAAAGCAGTTGATGTAGTTGCAGGGACATTTATTTAGTTTTTTAAAATGTGTTTTTGATTCATTTTTGCCCTAAATAAAACCATTCTTTGTGTGTGCGCGTGTGTGTGTGTGTGTGTGTGTGTGTGTGTGTGTGTGTACACACATGCATGTGCTTTGACCTCTGAAATTTGTCTTCTTTTGTTTGACTTTAGCAGACTTTGGAGGCTATTTGTCACGCGTCATGATCAGTGCACAGGGACCGTGTGTCCCAGAGTACACGGGTCTTGAAGTGGAGGTTGCCAGCCTTGGTATAATAGCAGCTTGAGCACTCCCTGTGGCCAGGTATTTTAATATTTCCTTTGGTGAGTAGGTCTAGAAAACATCACCCTTCTAATTTATAGATGACACTTTCTTGGAAGGAACAACTGAAAGTACACATTTGAGATCGGGATTAGACTTCAGAATAAGTTTGATAGGAACTGAGGAATTAGCAGAGAAGAGCTTTGTTCTATGACAAATACCTTCCCTGGTTCACAGGGTATCCTCCTATCTCCTGCCTTAACCCAGCCCCACCTGGTACCCAGGACTTCTCCTGCTGGGGGTTGCTTGTCCAGGTCCCACCTCAAGCCCTACTTCTTCCACTCTCATGGAAAGCCTGGTCCTCTGTAGCCATCTGGATCAAAATCTGTCTCCTACCAACTTCCATCTCCTGACCACTTTCCCCTCACCTTCTATCTCCTAACCACTTTCCCCTCACCTTCCACTGACATTCCCTGATGGTTTGGGGCATGTTCCTTCTTCATTTTTCCAATACACGTTTGTTCTTCTCCCCTGTTATGATGAAGATGTTCCCCTTTCCACCCAAGGTCAGTCTCTACTCATGGTGAACTCACAATTCCCTACCTCTGGCCTCTTTCCACCCTCTGATTTTATCTACTTAACACCTCTTGGATTTGTGTGTGTGTGTGTGTGTGTATCTCTAGCTTCAAATTTAAGCCACTTGTTGTTCAGCCACTCAGTCAAGTCTGACTCTTTGTGACCCCATGGACTGTAGCACGCCCGGCTTCCCTGTCCTTCTCCTGGAGTTTGCTCAAACTCATGTCCATTGAGTCGGTGATGCCATTTAACCATCTCATCCTCTGCTGCCCCCTTCTCTTTTTGCCTTCAGTCTTTCCCAGCATCGGGCTCTTTTCCAATGAGTCAGCTCTTCGCATCAGGTGGACAAAGTATTGGAGCTTCAGTTTCAGCTACTACAATTGTATAATCTCTCAGCTTCCCTGACTCATTTCTCTGCACACAGTATCGCCTTTTCCAGACCATCCTTCTGCGAAGCCTGAGTGAGCTTTTCTAAATGTAAGCCTGAGCATCTTACATAGCCCCTTTTGTCATTAGTGAAAGGTCTGTACTCTTCAGCACCGCATTCAGGGTCCTGTTTTTCACTTAGCTCTGAAAGGAGATAAATCATTCCTCAGCAAGTTCAATAATGACATGAAGTCTCCTATGTTAAAACGTTTTTTAAATAGACAATTTCCAGTATACACATGGCCTTTCTTTCAAAGATTGGAACTTACAGAATTTAGTATTTTCTTTATAGGCAACCCCTATAAGGAAGACTGTTTCTGACATTCACAGAATTTCTGAAAACCATATACTTTTTTCTTTCAGATGCTTATGATGCAGGTTTTGGACAATTTCTTTTGTACAGAAGGTTCGATTCATAGGAGAGATTGGTAATTTAAAAACCATGAGTTCTAATTTTAGGAAGTTGCCTGTGCAAGGCATGTATGCGATCTTTGCCTATTTCTGAAGCTGTAAGATGGTGACAAAACTACCGCATCACGTTCGTGGGTGTTTGTAAAGCATAACTAATAAAAACGACAGGCTATGTTATAGGATATTAAGATGCCTGGCAAATAATAATCTTCTTCCTTAATAATGCATGAAGACTTATGAGTCTTTTGGAGTTGTTTTTAATCCCTGAGGTAAGTCTTTCTGTAACTTAAGCAAGAATAATCAGATACAAGGCGGTGATATTTCCTGCTTCTCAATGTATGTCATGTGACATGCGATGCCAAAATAAGACCATGAAATTCAGAAAATCGGCTAAGCGTTAGCATCTATGAGTATCCTCTTGCTTTCACAGCTCCTTCCAAACCTCAACTGATTTAAGTACATCTTAAAGGAAGGTGACAGTGACGCTTATCTGTTTTCCAGGTGGGGAGAAGCTGAAGTTAGTTGTTAAAAGCCTTCCCCAAGGCCACAGAGGAGGGGGATGTTTTGTGTCCAGGCTGGAACCTGGGCAATCACTTCTGCAAATTCAGCAGCACCACACTTGCCTCTGAGTGGTTCCCTTGCTTGTCTCTACCATGGCCTTGAGGGTTGATTGAACGGATCTTTGACATTTGACCTTTGATGGCTTTAAAGTTGAAACTAATGTGTTTTGTGATTCATGTAGACGTCATGGGTCCCCCCCCCCAAAAAAAAAAAACTCAGTTTCTGGAAGCTTATTTTTTGAAAGATGATTTTTAGAGAGAACAAAGGAGGCCTGACAGAATAAGTGAAAACATGACATACCAGGAAGTGCTTCTGCTCCAGTGGGTGAGTGAGCTGTAACTGCTGGCCGGTGTGGCTTCCAGTGAAGACGTCTAAGCATTCCGTGTTAAATGTTAATTGTGAGTGCACTTGCCCTACCTAGTGGAAGGTGGTGAATCGCCAACTTCTAGAGGACAGTAGATGATGGTATCGCTCCTTTGTACCAGCAAACTGAGCGTGACAGGCTAGACAGGTTGTTCCAAGTGCTCTTTGAAAAGGGACTGTCAGAGGTCTTAGGTTGCCTGCATTCCTCAATTTACATAACAGATATATTCCCCTGAAGTTTGTGTAAATGGAGTCCTATTTTTATAGCGCCAGGAAATCTTGCCTTTTAAAGGATCCTTGTTTTGAGTCCATTTGAAAGTGAACTAAACTATTGTGCTAGAGACGATTGCTTCTGAATTAATCTATTGTGCAGATTTGGCTTTTCAAATGAGTGAATTTTTAAAAGCAGAGCCTTTTTGTGAACTTGTCACAAAATGCAGCAGTGATACTGCTACAAGTGAAAGGTAGCAGGGCCCCTGGAAGGATATGACCTTTCGAGGCAGATGTCTCTGAATTGAGATATAAATACTGTCAATTAATACTGAGTGGCCACAGGCAAGGTTAGTTTTCCATAGAATAGAATCACTTTATACTGAGAATTTTAATTCAACCGAGAAGCAGGGACAACATCAAGGCAGTTCCGAGGCAGTTTATTATGTACATCGCTTTCATTCTTTTAATATTTGTATGATATTCCACTGTAGAGGTTTAACATAGTTTATATAATCTTTCTTTTGTATTGGATACATTACAAAAGTATCAGAAAAAATCTTCACAATATGTGTTTATGTATTTTTATCACTTTGACCACCTGATGCGAAGAGCCAACTCATCAGAAAAGACCCTGATGCTGGGAAAGACTGAAGGCAGGAGGAGGAGACGACAGAGGACAAGATGGTTGGATGGCCTCACTGAATCAATGGACATGGTTTCAGTAAAATCCGGGAGATGGTCCAGGACAGAGAAGCCTGGCATGCTGCAATCCATGGGGTCGCAAAGAGCTGGATGTGACTGAGCAACTGAACAACCAACTTATGTATGTAGGTCAGATTCTGAAAGGGGGATGACTAGGGGTATGTATTTTAAATCTTGTGGATACTGAAATTGTTCTCTAGAAAGCTGCAGCACTTCATATTTGAGTGACTGCTGTGTCCAAGTGTTCATACCTTGACACCATCGCCTCTACTGGATGTTGCCATATAGTCTTATTTATCTAGTCTGTTGGATGAAAAAAGTATCTCAGTGTTGTTTTTTTTTTTTTTAATTGTGAGTGAGCTGAATAAGCAGATTTTACATTTTAGGCCAACAATTTTGTTTCTGGATGATTGGAAGGGAATTTATTCATAAAAAGACATGCAACTTAATCCAACTCTGGGACTAAGAACGTCCTTGATATTCTTTATTGTAATGGAGACACTAACTTGCAGGGTAATCTGACTTATCCAACATGTTGGAGAAAAAAGTGAACAAGTGTAAGCCATTCCTGTATTATCTCCAACTTTATTAAGACTCTTGATATTAATCGTGCATTTTTGGTTCTGGGAACTGGAATTGGTGGAAATGCTTTTAAACAAAGCTTAGGAAAACTTAATTTCAAGGAAAATGAGACTAAGATTTTAGGGGAAGAATGATTAGCATTTAAGGGAAAATATAGCCCTGAGTGCTGACTTTCAGCTGGGGAATCACTGCCACAACAATTTGATTGTGATAGTTGGTAGTAGTTATAAGCTTATTCACTGTAATTCATGAAGGACTGATGCTGAAGCTGAAGCTCCAATACTTCGGCCGTCTGATGCGAAGAGCCAACTTATTGGAAAAGACCCTGATGCTGGGAAAGATTGAAGGCAAAAGGAGAAGGGAGTGGCAGAGGATGAGATGGTTAGATAGCATCACCAACTCAGGGGACATGAATCTGAGCAAACTCCGGGAGACAGTGGAGGACAGAGGAATCTGGTGCTGCAGCCCATGGGGGTCACAAAGAGTACAGGATGACCTAGTGAGTGAACAGCAGCAGCCACAGCAACAGTTTGAAAAAGGTCACCCTTTAAATGTGCTACTATTGAAAAAAGAATCATCCCTGTGCCAATATTAAGCCTGATAGTAAGCCTATCTTTAAGGCTTTCACTGTGATTCTCTCCCCTCTTTCCTCTCCCATCCCCTCTTCCCCTTCTCTCTCCCCATTAGGATTCTGCTTTTTCCTTATCTTTGTAAGAAGCATTTTTCAGGTCTTACATTATCTTATCCTAATTAAAAATGAGAAGAGAGAGAAAAAAGACCAGAACAGAAAAACAACCACTTTTTAACCTACAGGAAGATAAAAATATTCGTAATGTTTTAAAATTAAAAAAAAATTTTTTTTGCTGTTAGCTCCTTAGGACTGAGGGCTTCCCAAATGGCTCATCGGTAAGGAATCTACCTGCCAATGCTGGGGATACAGGAGATGCAGTTTCGATCCTTGGGTCTGGAACATCCCCTGGAGGAGGAAATGGTACCCCACTCCAGTATTCTTGCCTGGAGAATCCCATGGACAGAGAAGCCTGGAGGGTTATAGTTCATGGGGTTGCGAAGAGTTGGACACAACTGAGTGAACTGAGCACAGCCACAGCCTTAGGACCGTCATGCAGTTTCTCAAACATGAACTACTGTTTGGAAAACTCTGTGATAGTGTTGTCAGTCGTCATGCCTAACTATTTGTGACCCCATGGACTGTAGCCCGCCAGGCTCCTCTGTTCATGGGATTTTTCAGGAAAGAATCCTGGAGTGTGTTGCCATTCCATTCTCCAAGGGATCTTCCTGACTGAGGGATCAAACCTGGGTCTCCTACATTGCCGATGGATTCCCTACCATCTGACTCACCAGGGAAATACCAACACAGATGGAGTTTATGTTTTTTGGAAGGAAAAGACATTGTTGCCAAGGAATCACAGGTAGTGTATTTCTTTTAACTCAGGGTTTACAGTACTCTAGTGTCTCAAATTCTCTTTTGAAGAAAGAGAGAGTTAAAGTTCACTTTCCTAATCAGAATGAGAATATTTAGTACTTAAAAAAAAAGGAAAAAACTCTGGATGATAAAGATAGATGTAGGACAATGGAAAAGGACAGACAGACAGCAAGATGGGCAAACTCTGGAAGGCTATGTGGGAGTGATTCAGCCACAAAAATGGTGCTGGCCAAGAAGATTTTCAGGAGAAAGGATAGCTAATTTTTAATTATCATGTATTTGCAATTCAAATCTTCTTCATTTAATCAAAGCTTAAATCTGCCTACAATACACAGTGTTGTGTGAATATTTAAGTTATTCTTTTGTTGGAAAGTCAAGAAAGGGTCTGATTTGACTGTGTTGATGGGTTATAGAGGAGAGAGCATACATATGTATATAAATGATTCAAAGACTGAATTAATAATTGAAAGTGAAAGTCGATTAAGCCTGTCGATTTCTTTGCCACTCTATGGACTATACAGTCCATGGAATTCTTCGGGCCAGAATACTGGAATGCGTAGCCCGTCCCTTCTCCAGGGGATGTTCCCAACCCAAGGATCGAATCCAGGTCTCCCACATTGCAGGCAGATTCTTTACCAGCAGGAGCTAGAAGTCAGAGACTACCTCGAAAATGGGACTGCTAAGCCTCTCTGACCAGTTGTCTCTCATCACTCCATTTTGTGCAACAGTCCGGGAGTTGTAAGAATCTTTGGATAAGGGTGGGAAGGAGGAACAAGGAATATTCTAAAAAACCAGGATGAAAGATTCAAGTTGATTCTATCTAGATTTTAAAAGTTATATCTTCAAATAGGCAGATATCCAAATTCCACCTTGGAATTGAGGAGAGGAGCTCCTCATAAAATAAAGAGCTACCTGTCCAGGTTCTGGCCCTGAGAACAGATAGAACTTCGGGGGCTATGCTGGCATTGGAGGTAATTGCATCAAGATTTAAAATGCACATGTCTCTTGAGCATATAATCACTTAAGTAAGCAAAAAAAAAAATGTATAAGTGCATTCATTGAATTCAATTATTATTCAATTTTCATAATAGGCAAAATTGGAAACAACTCTCTGTTTGGCAGATGACCCGATTGTCTCTGCTGACAATCCAAAAGAATCCACAAAAACAAAATCTACTAGAATTCTTCAAGTGAGTATGGCAAAATAGACAAAGGTTAATATGCAAAAGTTAATTGCTCATTGCTACTATATAGAAATGCAATTGGAAATAAAATTTTAAAAAAATGAGTGCCATTTAAAATAGCACTAGAAACATGAAATACTTAAGTATAAATCCAACAAAATATATGCAGGATCTGAATGTATGTTGGAAGCTCCAAAAACACCATGAAAGAAAGATGACCTAAATAAATGGAGAGAGATCTACCATGTTTGTGAACTGAAAAACAGTACTCTGAAGATGTCAGCTGTTTCCAAGTTGATCTATAGATTTGATGTATACATAGTTATCCTAAGAAATATATTGCTGTTGCTAGTAAAAATGATTGGTTTGTTCCATGGAGAATGCTATGGACAGAGAAGCCTGGTGAGCTAGTCCATACGGTGGCAAAGAGTCAGACATGACTGGACTGAATCGACTTAGGACACATGCACTGTTTTTGCCTCACCCAAGGCCTTCAGACCTTGGTCGGTCCTGGGGAGTTTCTCTTCTTTAGGAAGCATGTGAGCTGCCACCTGGCTGATGCTTCAGGGACAGAGCTTGCTGCCACATGGGGCATGTTCCAGGACATTCAGGTAAATGGATGCACATGGGCAGATGCATCTTCAGAAGCTTTATTTCCAAACAGGAGGAATGTTACATATGCAGCCCTCTCCAAAATCACTGCAGATGGTGATTGCAGCCATGAAATTAAAAGACGCTTGCTCCTTGGAAGAAAAGCTATGACCAACCTAGATAGCATATTCAAAAGCAGAGACATTACTTTGCCAACAAAGGTCTGTCTAGTCAAGGCTATGGTTTTTCCAGTGGTCATATATGGATGTGAGAGTTGGACTGTGAAGAAAGCTGAGCACTGAAGAATTGATGCTTTTGAACTGTGGTGTTGAAGAAGACTCTTGAGAGTCCCTTGGACTGCAAGGAGATCCAACCAGTTCATTCTAAAGGAGATCAGCCCTGGGTGTTCTTTGGAAGGACTGATGCTAAAGCTGAAAGTCCAATACTTTGGCCACCTCATGCGAAAAGTTGACTCATTGGAAGACTCTGATGCTGGGACGGATTGGGGGCAGGAGGAGAAGGGGACGACCGAGGATGAGATGGCTGGATGGCATCACCAACTCGATGGACATGAGTTTGAGTAAACTCCGGGAGATGGTGATGGACAGGGAGGCCTGGTGTGCTGCGATTCATCGGGTTGCAAATAGTCGGACACGACTGAGTGACTGAACTGAACTGAATAACTAGGCTGTTTATATTTGTCCTCCGATTTAGGTCCCTTCTTGGCTCCCTCTCATGTTTCAAGTTTCTTTGTGGTTCTTTCTTTTACCTTGAGCCCAAGTAGTGCGCACATTCACTTCTCCCTGCTTGACTATGCTTGCGTGTATGCTAGACTCTTTCCCAGGTTTATATCCTCAGCATCTCCTCAATTGTTCTAGCTCCTGCTCTTTCTGGCCTCAGGCTAATTTAATTCTCACAATTCTGTGTCTCTAGCTGTTACTGGAGGTTCCTGCTTCTCCCTCTGTGAGTCTTTCAGTCTCTCCCTGGCCCTCTTCTCTCCTCACTTGAGATTTTTGCTTTCCAATTTGGACTCTAGGTGTCACACAGAGAGGTCTGGGGGTCAATTCCTCTCAAACCCCTTGAGGCCAAAATATTTATAGTGATTCTATACCTGGAACCAAATATCTGTGCAAACATTGCTTATGAATATAAACAGTCAAGTGTGAGGATTATAAAAGAGAATGCTGTTTGGATTGACTTTGCCGTATCATTTTTATACATAGGAAGAGGCCATGTAGTACAATGGTTGGAAGTGAACACTCTGGGGCCAGATAACTTGGATTTGAATCCCTGTTGGGTCACTTTCCAGCTACAGGACCTTGTATGAGTTGCTTAACTTCTCTATGCCTTGGTGCTCATGTCTACAAAGCAGGGATTTTCATGGTATCTTTCTCATGGTGTTGCCATGAGGCTTAAATTGGTTGTATAAAATCATCTGTACAGCTGATTCACGTTGTTGCGCAGCAGGAACTGACACTACACTGTAAAGCAATTTTATACTCCAATTAAAAACACGTTATTTGGAGGCCTGCCTGGCACACCGTAAGTACTACATAAATGCTAAGTGCTCTTATCATTGTGGGGTAATTTCACTTCTGGAGGCCATGAAAATGATGACAGAAATAAGCATTAACTATAAACGTCAAACATCTGGGCAGACAGTTGGGGAATGATAGCTGTCAGAAAAAGAGCATTCTCTGTGACCTGAATAGAGACCAGCAGTCAGAGCAGAGCACCCAATGTCTTGAGAAGGTACTGAGATTTTTCTCGAAGGATGAGATGCTTCAGGCAGCTGCCTCAGACAGAGTTGTTTCTTGGACAGCTTTTATCTCTGTGAGCACGGGAACGATCAGAGGCCAGGAAACTGCTTGTCCTGTACGGTTTTGTGTGTGTGAGTATGAGTATGTGTTATGCCTTTGTGGTGTGCCCAGAGCGGGATGGGGACAGAGGATCTTCCTTCGCCAATGCTCCATGAGCTAAGCAGAGGTTCTATCAATCACTGTCATTTAAAATGATGCTTCTGCCAACTATGGGGCCTGCCTTAGTTCCTGTTTGATTCTTACCTTGACCTGGGGAAAACTCATCTGCTGGGAAAAAGTTAACAAACCTCATTTTAGTCTTTTGCAATGTAAACCCTAGACTCTGAGAATCCTGTTTACGTTTCCAGTTTTGCTCAGTTCTACCTGGCCAGTGACTCACACATAAATGCATTATCACAACATTTCCGCAGAGAACAGGGGCAACAAAGGGAAATTCAAGTGTACACACATTACAGGGAATGAGCTCTTTCCGTAAACGCACGACTATGTGGTAGAGAACATTTTCTAATTTGATTATACATTTCCAGCATGAACCCATTAAAGACAGTGGAGTATGTTTACATGAGCACCATTTTCCTACAGCAGTGCTTTTTGAATATTTTCCCTCTGACCTGAGGATTCCTGTGCATGCCCTCCAAACAAAAAACAAAACAAAAACTCAAGCAGCTGGCAGCAAACTAGAGGAATGAGGTTGAATCAGCAAAATATTGTGCCCAGGGGGGATTTAGCTACAGATAAAAGAGAAATAAGACCAGAGGGGCTAGACAGAGAGTGGCCCTGAACCTACCTAGGGCATGGAGGTCACTGTGGAAAGGGATCCTAGCTCCTTGGTTGCAAGAGGCTTCAGGGTGTTGTTTTTCTTTAGGCAAAAGTTTGAAAAGTGATGTTAAAAAAAATTCAATTGATAATAACCTTAAAAAGCATAAAACAAGGATGAATTTCTCAGAAGACATGGAAGTCCCCTACCTGAAAACTACAAACCACTGCTGAAAGAAATTAAAGAAGACCTAAACAAATGGAGAAAATATATATGTTCATGGGTCAGAAGTCCAATGGGTCAGAAGTCCAATGTTCAGCTGTCAATTCTCCCCAAATTAGTCTACAAAGTCAATGAAACTCAATGAACAATAAAAATTCCAACTGGCTTTTGGGGGGTTAAAAATCGACAAGGTAAGTCTAACATTTATATAAAAAAAGCAAAGGTTGCTGAATAGCCAAAATGATCTTGAAGAGGAAGTATTATATATATATTAGATGGTAAAGCTTTCCGTGCGTGCTCTGTGGTGTCTTATTCCTTGTGACCCTGTGGACTGTAGCCTGCCAGGCTCCTCTGTCCATGGGATTCTTCAGGAGAGAATACTGGAGTAGGTTGCCATTTTTCCTTCCGGGAATCTTCCCAGCCCAGGGATCGAACATTTGTCTCCTGTGTCTCCTGCATTGGCAGGCAGATTCTTTTACCACTAAGCCATCAGAGAAGCCCATATTAGGTTTTGATGACTTAAGCGCAATTGTTTAGCTTAATGATTTAGGCTTCTTTGGAGAGTAGGCAAGTAGTTTCTGTTTTCACCTTCTATATATATTTTACTGGTGGTTAATACTGAAAAATAACGCAGTTAGAACTCCATTTGGGTCTTGGTTGAGTGACTTTTTTTAATTCAAAGGCTACATAGGGTCACAGAGGAAGTAGAAGCCAACAAGACATGGTTTTCCTGCATGTTTCTGTTAGTTTCTAAGCCTATAGGCAAAAATTCAGCTCTAGCATACACAACTCTCTAAATTTACTAACAAAATCCCAGTGTAAATCTTAGAACGTGGTTTATATTTATAACTGCTTCCTAGCGTCTTCCCTCCTTTGGTTCTCTCTTTAGACAAGCTAACCATAGGGTTTAGAAAACCGGGGCTGTTTGGAGAACATTAGAGGATATTGGATTAAGGCCAGGATGTGTTAAACTTCTAAATGTAAATATCTACTAACAACCCATGGTGAGTGGGATGCAGCTAGCGTTTATATTTACCATTGGTTTCCATAAATTCACATTAGCTGGGCTGCAAAGTTAATCTGGATACAAAACTTGAATGGAGCTCCTTTAGTCTGTACAGTCTGTGAGTGGATGTGAATGGTGATGACAGCTGCTAGAATAACAAAATTGAGGAGAGGAAAAAGGATAGCACAGCTCTCATCCTGAGCTCAATTGTTGCTAATTGGAGGACCAGTCTCAATATCCAAGCAGCTTGTTCTGGGCTCAAATGGCAGACAGATGCTCTAAAGCCCTTGGGCTCAGGTATCTTATAATTGTGGATCCAGCCAAGGACAAATTTGATTTGTAGCCACACTTTGACCTCTCTATAGTGCAAAGCGCTGGGACTTGTTCCCACTTTGCCCCTCTTTCAGATTGTTTCCATCATAGTCCCCCACTCCCAACTGCTTGTCAATTTCCAGAACTATGTCCATATTTTATGAACAGTCCTCAGGAGATTGAATTCCAGAAAGAATGATGGGAAAGAAATGAGACCAGAGGAGAAGGCAGGGCAGACCCATTGCAAAGCTGAAGCTGACCCATTGTTTATTTGGAGGCAGAAAACACACAACATTCACCTTGGAGGTATATGTTTCTGGAAGACCATGGCTGTCTCTCCAGTGCAGGTTTTATGCGGGTAAAATCAAATTGAAAGAACAGTAAAGGCAAGTTTAAAGGGAAAGAATGAGAGCAAGACAACTTACACTCAGTGTATTTGGGAGTTGTGTTTGGCGGCAGTTGAGTTTTATAAACTAATTATGTATTATGAGCCTGCAGAACTTTTCAGTGACCAGATGTCACAATTACCTCCCAGAAAATTATCAGGGCTCTGTAAATGCCATCACCAGTATGTGTGCCCTTGGGCATTTTATTTTCAAAAATAGCTCATATTGATGATTAGAGGGCTTCCCTGGTGGTGCAGTAGTAAACAATTTGCTTGCCAATGCAGGTGATGTGAGTTTGATCCCCCTGGGTCATGAAGATCCCCTGGAGAAGGCAATGGCAGCCTGAAAAATCCCGTGGACAGAGGAGCCTGGCAGGCTACAGTCCATTGGGTCGCAAAGAGTCGGATATGACTGAGCACAGCACAGCAGCATTGATGACTAGGCTTGCCGGGGTGGCACCCTGAAAAAGTCTAGCCCAATTAGGACACAGCCCTAGCTTTACAGCTCTCCACCACATCCACCAGGGCACGTTGCATACAAACAGTAAACAACAGCAAGGCACTTATTAAAACTCCTGCAGAGTCCTTTACTTAGGTCAGAACCAAACAGCCCCAGGCATTTGCCCTTTTTTCTTTAATACGAAACTCGACTATTAAAATGAGGTTTGTTTTTTTAAGAATGAAATTTTAAGAGACAACATGCATCTTGCCTTATACATCATACTGATTTTACGCCCTCCAGATGCGTGCCGCTCAGTAGTCAGTAGCTACTTGTGGCCACTGAGCTCTCAAAATATGGCTAGTCCATACTGAATTGTGCTGTAATTATAAAATGCACACTTGACTTTATAAAGATTAGCTTAAAAAAAGTAAACTCTTCTGAATAATTTTTATACTATTACATGTTAAATATTTTGGATACATTGGGTTAAATCCATGTTAAGACTTTTTTAAAAATGTGGCTACTAGAATTTTAAAATCACACATGTGGTTCACACTGTATTTCCATAGACAGCACTGTCCTAGATTTTTAATGTAAGAACCATGTAAAAAGAAAGGTGATCAACAGGCAAGATACTGATTCAAAATATTTCTCTAAACAATTAAATATTTATTCAGAACCACCACCTGACCAACACGTTGCTAAACGTAAAAGAGCATCCAATTTCAGTGGGAAGAACACTAAGGTGCATTAGTGTCTAGTCATTTCTTCATCGGAGATTGGAAGTGGGGGGTGCGTGTCATACCTACAGTGCTTTCACATAACAACCCTCCACAATGAGTCAGATGAGTCAGCGAAAACTCGCATGCTTGCGTGCTCAGTCGCGTTCCACTCTTCATGACCCCATGAACTGTAGCCCGCCAGGCTCCTCTGTCCAGGGCATTATCCCAGCAAGAATACTGGAGTGGGTTGCCATTTCCTCTTCCAGCGGCTCTTCCCAATCCGTGGATTTAAACCAGGTCTCCTGCGTTGGCAAGCAGATTCTTTACCACTTAGCCACCTGGGAAGCCCAAAGAAAAAGTTACAAGAGACAAACCACGGCATCTTGGAGTTTAGAGCAAATTCAAATCTTGGTGATAACATATTCCAAAGCTTCTATTTTAAAAAGGCGGGGGTGAGGGGTGGGAGGGAAGCGGCTACAAAAAACCCTCTTGCTCTAGAAAGACTGACTTGTCCAAGGCTGTAAAGATTCATTGGTCTCTGCAGACCAGTCAGAAAAAGGCATCTTTCGGGGACGACCAATCAGAAAATGACCCCTTCTCTTCAGGTGAACCCAGGCTTGGTGAGAACAGTAGGGGCTTGGTTTCTGTTTGGCTAGACACCTCCGTGTACAGCTATAGGCAGAGGCTCTGAGCATCTCATCACGCTTAGGTTAGTTCCAACTTTTCAGAAGTTTAACTTTTCCCCCTTTCTGTGGATCACTGTAGGAAAGAAACATGACTGTCACAGTCTTTGCTGATTTCAGATTGTTAGGAAATTGCTTTATTATTTTAGTGGTTTCAGGAGTTTCAAAGGTATGCCTCAACCTTCCTAAGTGTAATGTGAATCCATGTTTCTTATTAAAAATATGTTTTATACAGGCATATCTCTTTTTTTTTAAATGGGCATATCTCTTTGTTTTATTGTATTGCCATTGTGTTTTGAAGATGAGGTTTTTTTTTTTTTAATAACAAATTGTAGGATTGTGGCAATCCTGCATTGTCAGATGATGGTTAGCATTTTTTTAAACAATGAAGTATTTTTAAATGAAGGTATATACATTTTTTGGCATAATGCTGTTGCAGTTAATAGACTATAATATGATGTAAACATTTATATGCACTGTGAAGCCAAAATATTTGTTGACTTTATTGTGATGTTCACTTTAATTGTGGTGATCTGAGCAAACCTCTGATATCTCCAAGGTGTGCATGTACTTTTAAAAGTTAAGAGAAGAACTTTACAATCATAGATAACAGGACTTTTGAGTACTTTTGTGTTATAAGGAAACCAATCACATTTTGGATTTATAAACCCAGTACCTGATTATAGGCCATTACAGCATGAAGTTGAACTCATTTATGGGAGCCAGTGTAGTTGTTGATTTGTGTGTGTGTGTGTGTAATCAATGTTTTTTTTTTAAATTATTTATAAGATGACAAACTCATTTCTTGGGGGCTCACTTTTAGGCCTGCCACTATCATTTATCTTTTCCCTTAGCTTTGAGATTTAATTGACATATAACAGTATTGAAGTTTAAGGCTCACAATGTGTTGGTTTGATATATTTATATATTGCAAAATGATTACTGCCTTTAGGAAAATGCTGTTAGTAACCATCTCCATCATGTCACATAGTTACCATATATTTTTTGTGATGAGAATATTTGAAATTTACTGTTGGCAATCTTCAAGTACATGACCTTTAATCTTGAATTCTCATTTTGATCTTAGGCATTTTCACCTTCTAAAGTAAATATTTTTTCTTCTAACTTTAAGGAAATAAGAACTATATAATTTTTATTGCTGTGGGTTCTTCCTTAAGAATCCATTTCCCTTAATAGTTAATAATTTTTTCTATCCTTTCTGAAGCTATGAATTACCATCACTCATGGTTTGTATTCAGTAATTTCTAGATAATTATTTTTGTTTCTTTGAAATTTTTGCTAATAATTTAGGATTGAAGATTTTCCTCTCCATATAGATTCCTAATTCTGGAACTTACTGCTTGTTTCTATAACTACAGTCTGGAAAATAATTTCTCCCATTTTCTTAACATAGTTAAGCTGCAGAAGTTGGTCACTGATTTTGTTCCTGTTTGCTTTTAGGAGGCCTCTTTCTTTGTGATTAAGAGTGATGAATGTGATTAAGTGTGATGAATAACTTTTCAATTGGAATATAATTTCTGGATTTTGAATACTTATTGCTAACCAAAATATTAGTTTCTTATTGGCAAGTTACATTTGTATATAGTAAGCTCTGTTTCTGAACTCCAGATACCTAGGAAGTCATTTTTCAAAGATTCTTTTAGTAATATTTAAAAAAATGATCTCCAAATTGTATAGTGTTTCAGAATGCTTTGATAAATGTATTACAAGAGAATAGTAGTCAAGAGGCTCAGGATGATGGATTGTTGCTTTTTAAGGTGGTATATAAGCTGAACAAAATATTCTGAGCCTGGATTTCATGTCTTGTGTGGACTCCATCTCATTGACCTTGTTTTCACACTTTCTACAGTAAGTCCATTTGCCAGAATATTAAATTAGCCAAAATACTCCATTTCCAGCCCAAACAAGAACAACAGAAACAATAAAATCTCTTAGCTTCAGGAACATATTTTCCTTCCATTCAGAATGTACCAGTGTATTTAAACATTAATAACATTTAGATCATATAGTTGAATAGCCCCACCCCAGATTTAGATTTGGCCTCCAAATTGATTCTCAGCATCTGTATACTAATAGGCCAAAGTGACTGACTGACCTAATGGTACCTGGAGGGATAAATGCTGTGAGTGATTATTCCATAGCAAAGTAAACAAATCTCACTATGATCTCTGTTAACACCACCCCGAATTTTATATGGGTAGTATCTGTTTCCCCAACCAGATTGTGAACCTGGGATGGGTCCCGAGATTGTTTTATTCCACTTTGTTTTCCCTGATTCATCTAGCCCAGGGCTTTGCATGTGGTGAGCACTCAGAAATGTTTATGAATTTGAAAGAAATAAACATTTAAAATGGGCTTTGGAAAGCACTTCCTTTACAGATGCTGCGCTGGGTCTCAGCTGGTGCCAATGAGGCCTCCTAGAGCTCTCTGCTCTGCACACAGCCCTGTGTTCAACAGAACTGGAGAAGATGGAACAAGAACAGGGTTCTGAGTCTGCCCAAGGCCTGACACTGCAATGCACAGGCCCTCCAGAGAAGAACACACCAAGGGATGAGGGCAGGAAAAGTGTTCTGGTGGAGAAGCCTTGGTTTCTAGTCAGGATCTGGTGCTTCTCGGGGAAGTTCTCACCTATCTGGGGCTTCCTTTTCATATCTATCAAATATAGATATATACTGGGGGTTAGTGAATAGAATAAAAGTCCAGAGCTCTGCAAATATCAGTATGCACATGAATCTGCTGGGCATCTTGTTAAAATGAAGATTCTGATTCAGGAGGTCTGGGGTGGGGTCTGAGATGCTCTATGTCTAGCTAGTTTCCAGATGATGCCCACGCTCTACTCAGTGTGTGGTCCATGGATCAGAGAGGCGGGGACTTGTGTAATTCATCTTTGCAAGTCTAATTCTGTGAATGGAATAGGGCAGGCCCTCAGTAACTGCCTGCTGGAAAAAAAAAGTTCTATATTTCACACCAAAGCTGTATAGCTTTTGGTTCAGAACCAGGCCCTTAGAGGAGAAAAACAAGGATTTAGAATTCCAAACACTTTGCTTTTAATATTAAAAGCCTGGTGGACTGAAAGCAAAAGTTTACCAGGAGACACACAGTTGGAAATGATGGCTGGTTATGGCTCAAAAAAATTTGAGTTCACCCAATGGTGAAGAAGGAAGGATGAGAGACACAGTGACAGGTAAGGGTCTAGTGGGTGCCTAAGAAAGGGTCCTTGCAAACTGCATGGTTCGGGGGTCAGACCCCAAGGAAGCCCCAGAGCAGTGAGGAACCTCGCTCCATTTCCCAGGGCAGCACCTGAGGAATGGATTTGTATGTTTGAGGACAGCCTCACAGAGCTGAGCCCCCTTAGAGAACTTGAATTGGCCAGTTCAAGGGTTCCAAAAAGTTGGGCTTGTGACCCAAGTCGTGCTAAGTTAGTGAGAAATAAAGTATTGTTATTGTGTATCTCTGTGGTGCATCGGCGGATTTCAAACTTGTTCCCGATGTCTGATACTGGGCTCCACCTGAGGTGGCAAAAGAGAGGAAGAGGGATAAGGTGAACAGAAGAGTTATGGAAAATGTCAGACTATTGTTGCATGGACGATTAGCCATTTCCCAGGTGTCTCGTGCCTGGCTGATCTAATGCACTGATTGATCTGATTATTAACTTATAAGCTACTGGGAGGATGATGAGACATTCAAGGACTCCAGCAGGTCTTTGGTGACCCAGGCAAGGAGAGACATTTAAGACATTCAAATGTGGGATTCACACGCCCCACACAGGTTGTTCTCAGAGAGGACCACAATCAATACAAGGTTACTGTCAAAGATGGAGTTCAGACAGATCCTGTTCCAGTTAAGTGAAGAAGCAGGGGCGGACCAAGTTGAAAACATGCCTCAAAGAAATCGTGCTAAAGAGAGTGGAGTGCTCATGTTTGCTTACTTATCTTTTTTACCATGAACCACTTGAAAGCCACATGCCAAGGTTGGCATTGTCTGCTACGCAAGCCCTCCCACCCCCTATCCTAGCAGGATGCCATGTTTAGTCCTCCTCTCCTCACAAGCTGAATGGGGAGTCTGAAAACCCGGTTCAGTCCATGCTGAACATCTGGCAGCTTGGGAGGGGCGCTGGCCTGAAGCTTGGAAAACTGTTGTGACATTCCTGTCCTCACGAGAGGCAGCCTTCTATCCCAGCTTCCTCTGGCAGCTTCCGCACCACCCGAGCACACAACTGTGGGAGTGGATGGGATCATGAGTCAAGTAAGGCAGGACCCTGGGGCCCTGGACATTCAAAAGGAAGAGACTCAGAACTTGGTGACCTGGAAGACCACAGGACTGTTATGGTTCTAATACTTTGTCTCCTTGCTAATTTCCTCCAGCTTTGATCTCAGATTTGTCTGAGGACCTTGAACACGAGGCTTCTACTTGGACTGGGTGAAACCCTTAGCTGGTAACAGTTCAGATTGCCAGGCCTTACCTCGAACTTGGTGATGAATGTCCTGGGTGGGACCCAGAAAACTTTCTCTTCCTTCTCCCTCCTTCCGCTTTCCCTCCCTTCTTTTCTTCCTTTTCTCTGATTCTCCTCTTTCTCCTTTAAAATAATAAGCTTCTGAGGTTTCTTTCTGCCTGCACTTGGGAAGAGTTGGGCAGCAGGGTGTTTGTGAGCTCTCAGTCCGTGCCCTTGACCCCTCTTTGGCCTCACAGGCCAGACTTTGATGTCGTGCCCAGGCATCCCTAGCAACTACCCCATCCTCGGATTTTTGCCTTTATTTGTCAGCTAAGGTCTTGAAACCATAACACAATACAGAGAGGAGGGCTGAAGGCCATACTTGGGAGAAAGCCTCGGCTGGGATCACCATGCCTGGCACGTGAGAGAAGAGGAGCCAGCAGGGTGGTAAAAGTCAAATGATTAGCATCTCAGAAGTGAGGAGAGTCATTCAGAGAGGGAGGGAGGCATCACTGCTGACACATGCACACCTGCTATCTGTGGAAACGTCAGAGAGAAAGGGTACGTTTATTGCAGGGTGGATGGTGCAAGGAGCAGCCAAATATCACAGATAAAGGAATGTGTGAGGAAGCCTCAGTTGGTATTTGCAGGGTGGGAATAGAGACATAGACATTGAGAATGGGCTTGTGCACACAGGGCGGTGGGGTAAGGAGGATGCGGTGAATTGGGAGATTAGAACTGGCATATATACACTACCAAGTGTAAAATAGATAACCAGTGGGAACCTGCTGTATAGCACAGGGAACTCAGCTCAGTGCTCTGTGGTGACCTAGCGGGGTAGAATGGGAGGGAGGGGGCGGTGGCGGGAGGGAGATCTGAGAGGGATAGGATATATGTATATGTAAAGAATGCTCAAGCTATCGCACAATTGCACTCATCTCACATGCTAGTAAAGTGATGCTTAAAATTCTCCAAGCCAGGCTTCAGCAATACACGAACCGTGAACTTCCAGATGTTCAAGCTGGTTTTAGAAAAGGCAGAGGAACCAGAGATCAAATTGCCAACATCTGCTGGATCATGGAAAAAGCAAGAGAGTTCCAGAAAAACATCTATTTCTGCTTTCTTGACTATGCCAAAGCCTTTGACTGTGTGGATCACAATAAACTGTGGAAAATTCTTCAAGAGATGGGAATACCAGACCACCTGACGTGCCTCTTGAGAAATCTGTATGCAAACAGGGAAAGGAGTACGTCAAGGCTGTATATTGTCACCCTGCTTATTTAACTTCTATGCAGAGTACATCATGAGAAACATTGCACTGGAGGAAGTAGAAGCTGGAATCAAGATTGCCGGGAGAAATATCAATAACCTCAGATATGCAGATGACACCACCTTTATGGCAGAAAGTGAAGAGGAACTAAAAAGTCTCTTGATAAAAGTGAAAGAGGAGAGCGAAAAAGTTGGCTTAAAGCTCAACATTCAGAAAACGAAGATCATGGCATCCGGTCCCATCACTTCATGGCAAATAGATGGGGAAACAGTGGCTGACTTTATTTTTCTGGGCTCCAAAATTACTGCGGATGGTGAGTGCAGCCATGAAATTAAAAGGCGCTTACTCTTTGGAAGGAAAGTTATGACCAACATAGATAGCATATTCAAAAGCAGAGACATTACTTTCCCAACAAAGATCTGTCTAGACAAGGCTATGATTTTTCCAGTGGTCACATATGGATGTGAGAGTTGGACTGTAAAGAAAGCTGAGCGCCGAAGAACTGATGCTTTTGAACTGTGGTGTTGGAGAAGACTCTTGAGAGTCCTTTGGACTGCAAGGAGATCCAACCAGTCCATCCTAAAGGAGATCAGTCCTGGGTGTTCATTGGAAGGACCGATGTTGAAGCTGAAACTCCAATACTTTGGCCACCTGATGTGAAGAACTGACTCATTGGAAAAGACCCTGATGCTGGGAAAGATTGAGGGCAGGAGGAGAAGGGGACGACAGAGGATGAGATGGTTGGATGGCATCATCGACTCAATGGACATGGATTTGGGTGGACTCCGGGAGTTGGTGATGGACAGGGAGGCCTGGTGTGCTGCAGTTCATGGGATCGCAAAGAGTCGGACACAACTGAGCGACTGAACTGAACTGAACTGAACTGAACACAACATTGTAAAGCAACTATAACCCAGTTTAGAAAAAAGAAAGGAAACTGCCTCCCTGTGTGGCCACTATAGGCAATTATCTCATTTTCTAAGTCTGTGTCTCCATCTGTAAAGTGGGTATGGAATAGTTATGAAGTTTATTTGCCTCCATAGTAGCTAAATACATAAAATAGGGCTTGGCACAAAGTCAGAGCTCACAAACTCTCTCTTCTTCTTTCTCCTTTTTCGTTACTCTTAAGTCTTGTTACAGACTCTGGACTTTGCACTTAAAGGGTAAGCAATTATTGTTATATTATTTAGTTGTCAGAGACATTGACCTTGAGTTAAAATTGTAACTTTTTTTGAGCACACACCTCCCCCATTAAATTCTACAGATATAATTTCCTTCTTTTTCTGTGCAGCTGAATTCATTTGAATTTCAGCATCCAGGCAAGTTACAAGGATCTGAAATCATGCTGTCTTCCGCTAAGCAAACTTTCTCTACTGAGCTGAGTCTTTCACAGAAAGACATCTGAATTTAAATGTCTTACAAGGATGAATCTCCTTTGCCTCTTGGGATCCTCTTTGCTTCTTTGATCAGGATTTGTCATTTTGTTTTTTAGGTACTTTGTTCATCTTGTTACAACTTGGTTTAGCATATGTGGACTTCCCCCATTTATTGGCGTCTACTAGAAGTGAAAGGAAAGAGGGAAAAATATTGCCTCACCAGGTGGAAGTTATTATTATTTACAATCAGAGAGGAAGGCAGAAACAATACCAATCTGCTTTTGGTGGTCTTTACACACAAGTTTGTAACTGAAAATTGACTAGGGGTGAAGAGGTAACGTCACTGGTGGTAACACATAATTTTTCCAAGTTTGCTTTAGTATTAGTGGAAGGTCCTCCAGGGCAAAGCAGATGGCTTCTACTTCTTTTGCCCACAGAGCTAAGGCCTATAGTAGATTTGTTAACTTTATTGGTTTCTTTTTTATGCTTAATAATGGATGTTCATCCTTTGAAACATGGAGTTACCATGTCTTTAATGTAAGTGGTGGAAATTGCCACCACTGAAAAAGTCTTGACATGACTCAAATTTTCTGGGACCCCGTTTTGGTTCCCAGGGCATCTGAGTTCTTAACGTACTTTAAACCTTAACACATTGCTTATTGCTTCCAGAGACTGAAGCCATCCTGTCTTTATAGGAAATGCTGTGCTACCCCCCACTCAATTGCAAACAGTGGTACAGGAATGCTCTATTGGTGGCCTATTGTTCTAGCCTGGCAGACCCTGGAAGACATTTGTAACATGTTTTTTAAGTTTTAGATTTTTAAAGCGAATATTTACAGGGTCAGCTGTGTAATGTTTTTTCTCACTAATTAGACTAATCCCATACAGTTAGCCCCTCCTTTGTGTTTTATGCTTATTGTGATCTCCATAACACACGAAAGTATATAGAATCTTTCCTATAGTTGAAAAAAAAAAAGTAACAAGTAATTAAGTAACATTCTTCCTGGACAGGGTCATTTTAGCCACATCTTCCTCTCATCCCTTCTTCTTTTTGTTTCAAAGGCTCCCCAGGCCTGTGCCTTCAGGGGACCTGTAATTAATAGGACTTTGTTCCCAGCAGGCCCTCTGGTCTCCTGGCCCACCTCCCTCAGTGAAGTATTAGAACATCATTGGGTCCAGACGTTTTATTCTCCCATTCCCTGAGGGGGCCTGTGGTCTCTGAGTTTCAGGCCTTGGATTTCCAGAAGTTTTAGCTGAGGAATCCTGGGTGGCCCAACCGGCCATCTCTGCTTTAAGTGCTGCAGAGCTGAGAGCAAAGCGCATTGCTGGAGGAGCGGAAAAAACTGCCCACCAGCTGGGATGCGGAGAGAAGTTCCACCCTGGGTTACAGGATTCCTGGAAAGATGCTGTCCAGAACCAGTGCCATGCTCTTTGTAGGACTAACTAGGTACTGATGTGTCAGTGACATCTGGTTTTCCCTGGAGATGTTTACATGCAACTGTTCTATGAAATCAGTCCACCATGCAAACTCATCTTACTGAGAAAATGTGTGCAGATGATTTAACTTAATGACTTCGTTGAATTGAATGTCTTCCAGTAGCATAGTAATGTGTTTTGAGAAATTTTGAAAGAGAGAGAGAGGAAAAGCTGGTTTCCCATCTCATTCAAATAATTTTCCATTCCTCAGGGGGAGAAAGGAAAGTCTGAGAATCCAGCAGAATTAATGCAGGTTACCCATTACTTCATTTTATAATGTTTGGCAAGGAAAACATGTAAGTCAGTTAAATCTGTTTATTTGGCTCTTCAGGGCATTCCATGTGGACGGGACCTGGGTTGGTGGGGACAGTGTGATGTTCTGCTGAGATGCCTTCCTGGTGAGAAGCAGTTCTGACAACACCTGAACTTTGTAACGGGTTTATTAGGGACCCAAGGGTTTACTTGAGCATTGGTTTGCAGAAGCCCTTCCTGCAGATGAAGAACCTGAGAAGCCCATCACTGACTCCTCTAGCTGTGAAAAAGCTCTATTTGGTGTCACCTGGGTTCAATTCCCACTCTGCTCTTTGCCAGCTGGTGACTTGGGGCAAGTCATGAAATCTCTCTGTATCCTGCGAAGCCTCTCTTTCAGAGGATAGTTGTAAGGATCACATGAAACAGTAGATGTAAAAGTGGCTTATTACAGGTAAACGATTATAACAATGCATTCTAAAGTCATGCCTCACACTGGCAGTAGAAAAACATGTTTTTGGATAGAACACAATAGTGGAGAGGGCAGAAGATGTAAAGTATCAAGGATTCTTTGAAGGAAAATATCAGTTTTCCAGTGCTGTTCTAAAAGGCATGACGGGTTCTTTTGAAATGATCACCTAATAGGAATCAGTCCGGTGGTTAGCAGGGGCCATATGTTATATTTGTACTCAGTGGAAGCAACCTCAGCATGTCTTAGCAGAAGGTGAGAGAACAGAGGCTGTACTTGGCAGGTGAGGAGGACACTGCTAACAATCTTATCAGTTGAACGTGGACCCTGCTCGGTGCTGACTTGTATCACCTCATTTCTTCTCCATAACCACGGCTCTTTTGATTGTTATCTGCATTTTACAGAGAGAATTCTTGGAGAGGTTAAGAAACTTGTCCTAATTTACACAGTTAGAAAGTAGCAGAATAGGAATTCAAAGTCAGGTCTGACTCATTTTCCAACCCACACCCTTAACCCACTGTTAAAGGGAAAGAAATATAGCAAGGCTGGTAGAGAAACTCTCTTTTCCTCTATAAACTCTATCAGGAGTAACCCCAGAATTCCCTGGGATCCCATAGTAAAACACACTTAGAAAGGGAGGAGGAGATTATGTCATGTGGCTGCAAATATTGCTTGTGATTAGCTAGAAGCTTCGACACCTCTGAGAACATTTGGTCCTCAAGAAGGCCTCTGGACTCTCCCTCCTGAGATTTCAGGACAGTTGCTAAAGTACAAGATTCAGCCTTCCAAGAGGACAGACATGATGCCTTTGGTTTCTAAGGATTACCCTTCGGCATCCAGCTCAGTGCCTCTTACATCATTAAAAAAAATACTTGGTGACCAGTAGAATTAATAGAAATGAAATCACCTCAATTCTCTCTAGACCCTGTCCTTTCATCACATCTAGAAAAACAAAAACAAAAAAACCAGCCCTGAATTTTGTGACTCAGAACTTCTGTAGCTAAGCTCTGGATTAACTTTGCTGGGCAGGCAAGGCCCACTTGGCCTCCACCTCTGCTAGCATGGACCTTTCAGTCCCACTTCCTTCTGATTTGAAATGTCCATTGAGTTCACTGCCAATCGGGGGAGGGAGCAGATGCGACCAGAAGGGCAGTGGAGCTATTGCTTTTCATTCCTTTTGTCTTTTGGTTCTCCATGGTTTTGTCTTGTTCTTTTGAGGTTGTGCTTACAAATAATGAAACATGAAAGCCTTAACAAAATGGATGGAGAACACTTATCTAACAGACCCTGATTTATACATGCCTAAGAGTTTCTTTGTGCCGAGTCTCTCTCTTTTTCTTTTTTTTTTCATTCTTTAATCAACTCCACACACATTTGAATCATTGTGAAAGGTATCCCCAAGGAGTTTTACTGGAGAGGAAAAAACAATAATGCCAGGAGGCAAGAGGCTGTTTCATCTGGTGCAGAGGTAAAAATCATGCATTGTTACCAGGAACAGGAGCCTGGGATTGAATTACTGATGCATATTCAATTGTGTGCGAGAAAGGTCTGGGTAAACTGTTGAAGCTCCTAGGGCAAAAGAGATGATGCACAACTTGCTTCAGAAAGCTCATAATCTGCAGAATGAAATCATGAATCTTTCTTCTTTGTGAAAGGATTCTGATCCAAGTACTTAACACTAGACATCACTCAAATCTTCACAGAAGCGACTGTTTCAGCTTTCATCTTTTACTCCAGTTGTTGGGAAGCCCACTTTCTTGTCTATAGCATCCTTTTCAGGTAGTTTCGTAGACAATTTACAAAGTAGTGCAGTGGAAAGACCCTCATCCTAAAGATCAACCAGTCTCAGACTTTTTTATTTCACTATTTGAAAGTGAAAGTGTTAGTTGCTCAGTTGTGTCTGACTCTCTGCAATGCCACGGGCTGTATGTAGCTTTCCAGGCTCCTCTGTTCATGGGATTATCAGGCTATAATACTGGAGTGGGTTGCCATTCCCTTCTCTAGGGGATCTTCCTGACCCAGGGACTGAACTCAGGTCTCCTGCATTGCAGGCAGTTTCTTTACTGTCTGAGCTATCAGGTATGATGATTTCACAATTTACTACTATTTAATTTGAACTTGCCACTTCACCTTTCTGAGCCTCAGTTTTCGGCTTTACCTGCCTTACAGAATGGCTGTAAGCATAAATTCAGCAGTGTCTCTGAAAAGACACTAAAAATTATAAGGCACTTGCAACTTTATGTTATTGAAGGATAGGTGAAATGGAGAAAAAATGTTCAAAGAATATTTATGGTAAAATATAAACTGAAGTTCTTTCTATTGTATGCATGAGTTTTGATTATGTTTGATTGATTTATGTGACAAAATAGAAATATGTTGAACTGATGTATCAGTTTACAATAAAAAAATTAGAAGCTGATTTATTTTGTAACCACATTGTAGCAAAAGTATTGGCATACTTTTTAATCCATAGTCAAGGTGATTTTAAAAAAGCTGATTTATGGTTGATTTGTATCGCTTAGGTAACATTTATATAATCATTCTACTTATCTAGAATCAAACTTATTAGATTACTACAATTATAACAGAACACTTATTTAGCTATTCTACTTATTCAGATTATTCCTTCACTAGGAGTATTCCTTCCCCGCTCCCGCCCCCATTCAAATACCTTATATTTACGTAGCGCTTTGTAGTTTTCAAAGCCTTTCATGGATACCACTTAATTTGAGACTTGCGTAATACAAACTTTGTGTTTTCTCTCTTGGTAACATGTGCGGTGCAACACTGGTTACTCTTAACAGTCCCATGAAACCCAATGCTAAGTTAACCGTGAGGATGTTGTGAAATCGGTTCCTCTTTGTTAGATATTCTGTTAGCACTGCTGCCCTTCCCTTGTGGCTTTTGCTGAGGTTGTATTTATAATTAATTTCTGTGATCACCAGGGAAAGTTGTTTGCCTCCTAGGAGATGTTAAGTTGCACGAGGGCAAGAGCAGTCTGTTTGCTTACTGCCTCTGTATCCCCATGCAATCTGGCACTTAGTAGGGGCTCAGTAAAAGGCGATTAAAAAAATGAGTCCAGGACAGTGCTTGTAATACTACAAAGGATCTAGTTATTTGAAGCTTCCTGGGAGAAATTTCCTTGTGGTCTTACTACATTGCTTCTCTGAAACAGTTTGTTCTTAGCCCATGGACACTCTCAGCTGTGTACCCATTCACCTTCTCCTGCTCTTGTTTGTGGCAATAAAGCTCTGAAATAAGTTGCGGTTGCCCCTTATCAGACATGAAGAACTTTTATGCTATGTACTTTGTGCACTGGTCACCTTTCTGCTTAGAATTTATGCCCTGTTCCTTATTTTCCCTTGTTATTTTTCTTTGCTCTCCTTTTGTTTATTATAACACATATTTTATGTGACCTTTACTATTCCATTAAATATATTTGACAGCAAGGCAGGTTATACAAGATAGTACCCATAGGAATGACCTTTAATGAACTGGGGCCAAGAGATCAAGTTAGAATTTCAAGAATGGAATATTTTCGTATGACTAGCTCAAATTTCATTTTTAATTTGCTGGTGAGGTGATGACAAAAACAAAAAAACAATGTTCATACTGAGATTTTTGAGTTCTAGCAATGTAAGATCCTACAAAGAAACGTGGATTTCTGTGTAGAGGGTGTGTGAGAACTAAGAAAGCCATTTGAATAGTGCTTGGGCCAGAAAGATTGGTTTCTCTCTTAGTCTGCTTCCTCATTGCTTTAGTTTTGGAGACATGAGTCAGGTACGTTCTTTTCAGGCCCACCAAAGTTTTGCTTCGCTTTTCCTCTAGGCTGTAGGGATATCAACAGGCTTCAGGGATGTCAACGAATGGAGAACTTCTCACACTGAAAGCTTGGTTCAACCTCAACATTTTCAGGCTCTCTTTTTGGCTTGAGAAAGGCTGTCTGACCTGTAGCATCCCTGAGTTAAATCTTAGAAATAGTTCCAGCCATAGTTGCCACAGTGCTTAAGCAACCAGATTTATAGGACCAGCCTTCTCTGTGCTTTTGAGACCTTGGTGACCCCTGCTTGTGGGAGACAGGGAGCTTTGTTTACACGTGAAGCACCACTTTCAGTTACACTCATGATTATGTGACTTTCGGTATTTGCTATGTCCTCACTCTTGGCCAACACAAATATGTTATCACATTCGACCTTCCTTAGCATAAGAATGACTTTGGAAGCCCACAAGATTTTCTAATAAACAAATAATGAAGGAAATGAGAGCACCTGCAAAAGGAAGGAAAGCCTCCAACTGCAGATGAGGAGATAAGACCTAACAAAGCCAGCCACGTTCCTGTTCAGTGATGGTCCCTTCCAAGAATGCAGAATGCTAGGACTGCTGGTGTGGAATGCCTGCCCTGGTCCTCTTGTTCTAACACAAGTAGCCCATGCCGGCCAGTCAGGGAAAATCTTCTGACCACTGTCACTAAACAGACCCCCAACATTCACCCCAGGGCTTCCCTGACCCAGGAGACAGAGGAGACAACTCCTGGCACCATTAGTACACTTCACCTCAACTCTTTGAAGGAAACAGCTATAATAACTAATCCCAGCCCTTTTCCCTTTTCCCTTGCTGTCCATTCCCTTCCACCCCCATCCCAAATATTTAGAGCTCTTTTTTATGAAGATAGTACTTAAGGTTAGGAGGAAAAAGGCTCCTTGCTTGTTTTTACTAGAGAGAAAGCTTCGGTTCCAATAGCCTCAGTTTCATCCTCTGAAAGTCGATCTCCAGAGTTCTTGTATTTTTTTTTTTTTTTACCAGTGTTAACTCCATTTCCCTACTTCCAAAGATGCTCTGGCTTCTCTCAACTGCTCATTGTTTGTGCAAAAGTAATTGAGGTTTCACACCATGAATTTTAAATCATTATAACTAGGCTCAAATGCATCTTTATTAATTGAAATAGGAACCATTACAATCAACACATTTTTGCCAACAAGAAATAAGTTTATTTCTGTAGTGTAAAAATCTGTTCTTTGGGATTCCATGAACTCTTAGAAAGCATTTTCTGCCTCCTGCTGGTTGTGGAAGTGTTTTCCCTGCAAAAAGTCATGAAGAAGTGGTAGTTCATTGGCATTAAGTCAGGTGAAACTGGCAGATGAAGCAAAACTTGGTAGCCCAATTCATCCAAGTTTTAAAGTGTTGGTTGTGGGACATGCAGTCAGGCGTTGTTGTGCAGAAAAATTGGGCCCTTTCTGCGGATCATTGCCAGCTGCAGGCATTGCAGGTTTTGGTGCATGTTATCAATTTGCTGAGCATACCTCTCAGATGTAATGGTTTTGCTGGAATTCAAAAAGCTGTAGTGAATCAGACCAGCAGCAGACCACCACACAGTGACCAGGATCCCTTTTTTGGTGTAAGTTTGGCTTTGGGAAGTGCTTTGGGGGTTCTTCTAGGTCCAACCACTGAGTTGGTTGTCATATAAAATCCACATTTTGTCATGTGTCACAATCCGATTGAGAAATGGTTTGTTGTTGTTTCATAGAATAAGAGAACATGACACTTCAAAATGAAGATTTTTTTTTTTCAGTCAGCTCATGAGGCACCCACCTATCGAGCTTCTTCACCTTTCCAATTTGCTTCAAATGCTGAACGACTATAGAATGGTCAATGTTGTGTTCTTCAGCAAATTCTTGTGTAACTGTTAACAGAATCAACTTTGATGATGACTTTTAGCTGGTTATTGTCAACTTTCCAAGGCGAGCTATTGCACTCCTCGTCTTCAAGGCGCTTGTCTCCTCTGCCAAACTTCTTGAACCACCACTGCGCTGGATGTTCGTTGTCAGTTCCTGGGCCAAATGCATTGTTGATATTGACAGTTGTCTCTGCTGTTTTACGACCCATTTTGAATTCGAATAAGAAAACTGCCCGGATTTTCTTTTTGTCTAATACCATTTCCATAGCCTAAAATACATACAAAATAAGTAGCAAGTAATAAATCATTAGCAAAAAAACAAAGTGAGAAGTGCACATTAAAATGAAGTATAACATAGCCATGCTTATTTAAAAATGTATTCCAGTGTCAAATAGCAAATTTCAAAATTGCAAAAACCACGATTATTAGTACATTTGCACCAACCTAATGTCTTCTCTACATTGTCTTTTACTCCTTGTTGGAATAGCAGGTTCTTGAGTCAGACTCAGTTCAGTTCGGTTCAGTCGCTCAGTCGTGTCCGACTCTTTGTGACCCCATGAATCACAGCACGCCAGGCTCCCTTTCCATTTACCAACTCATACTACCTGGCTTCAAATCCTTCGTGGCTTCCTAGCTATGAGATCTTAAGCAAGTTCCTTAAACTTTCTAAGCCTGTTTCTTCACTGGAGGGAAAAAAAAGGAACAACAATAATCCTTATTTATGCCTGTTTCCCATGTTTGTTAAATTAGAATTAGGCGAGGAAACCTGTATACTGTGCTCCTGTTCTTTCCCTTTCTTCTCCTCCTACCCACCCATTTTTCTCTCCTCTTCTTTCTCGCCTTCCCTCCCCCTCTGCCTACCATCTCTTTTTCTCCCTGCTTTCCTCATTTCTTCCTCTTTTTCTTCTTACTCTCCTGTGCAGCTTGGGTGAAGCAGAATTTATGAAGGACCAGCACCCAGATCCTGGGTGGAAATATTCGAGTCCCTACTCCTGCTTCTTCTAAACAAGGTTCACTTTTCCCGATGCACAGCCAAAATGCTAAGACATCCAGGTGAGGTTTGCAGCAAGGAGAGTTTTAAGTTCCAGACAATCAAGAAGACGGTAGAACAAAATTCAGATCTGCTTTCCGGAAGGTGAGTGACTGGAAGGGGGTTGTATCTATAGGATAAGGAATAAAGGGTAGTCTGAGCCATAGGGAGCTTCGGGAAAGGTGCGGTAATTGTCAGTCTGCACAGGTGTAACAGCTGGAAGGCATCAGTGATGCAATGAACATGAACTTGGGCGAACTTAGGAGATGGTGAGGGACAGGGAGGCCTGGCATGCTGTAGTCCGTGGGGTTGCAAAGAGTCGGACACGACTCGGCGAACAACAACTACTAGGCGAAATTTTCAGCCTTCGGACGTCCAAAGTTCGTGGGACACTTGCGCATGCCCAGTTGGAATGTCATTGCTCCAGCGCATGCCCAGTTGGAAGGTCAGTGCGCCAATTCCGTCTTAACCTGCTCAGCTCCAACTAGACAGAGTGGAAACCAAGTTTCTGGAAAACAGCTGACGGGGTGCATCTTATATTAAAGACGATGGACGTGAGTCTGAGTGAACTCCGGGAGATGGTGATGGACAGGGAGGCCTGGCGTGCTGCGATTCATGGGGTCGCAAAGAGTCAGACACGACTGAGCGACTGAACTGAACTGAACTGACATGCTGCTTGGCGGACTATGATTAGTGAAGGCAGGTGAAATGGATTTAACTAATAGTTACCCACAATTTCATCTCTACCTCCCATCATGACCCAGAAAGCCAGCCCAGAGGCACTGTGCCCCCAGTATGAGGAGGTAACAGGAGAAGATCCCAGTGGCTGGAGCTGCCTAGACCAGGTGTTTGCATTTCCTTTTATATTTAAATTTTATTATTTTTACATTTCTTTTAAAAATGGATGCAAGCACCTTTAGTCTCTTAAAAAGTCATTCTGGGATGAAGCAGAACCTCGCCTAGGTTCACAAAGTTTTGGAAAACATCCGTGACCTCATAGATCCGGTAGGTTCTTAGAGTGGTCTCCCTTGTGAACTTGTGACAACCTGTCTTACTGAGGGAAGGATGGAGAAGGGGACGCAAAACAAAAAGTTCGTATATATAGGTGCCTGGCAGATTTTGGAGTTGCTTTGGTAAGAATCTGTAGTTGAGTTTTAGGAAAGGCTTCTTTTTATTTATTATTATTAAAAGAAACATCTTTTGACTGCATGGCATGTGGGATCTCAGTTTCTTAGTTCAGGGATCAAACCCATGCCCCCTGCATTGGCAGCACAGAGTCTTGACCACCAGGGAAGTCCCTGTTTTTAAGTCCTGCCCAATCTATTCTGAGCCTCTGCTGCTTGGGAAGCTGTGATGGTAGAACTATGTCTACAGCAGACATGGAGAGCACGTGACAAGGATCCCGCAGACAGTGATGGTGATTAGCTTTCACTTCACGTGCCCATCCCTACAGATTTGCAGTGCTTGCCTGGAAATGTTGCCTTGAGAACGATTCAGAGGCAGCATTTAGAATCAGGGAAAAAGAGTGCTGTAGTTTCTTACCAATGTCTGTCATGGGCAAGATAAGAGTGATGGGTGTATATGTATCTGTATTTGCCGGATCTAGAGTAAGATGTTAAATGATGACATCACTGTCACAAGCAGGAAGCAAAATAACTTAAGGCTGCTCCAGAGTGTGGCATACTGCAAGACGAAGAGATGAGTGTTCTGTTGGGGTGAGGGTGGAGAATGGAATGGGGAAGAAAGAGTGGAGTAGACAGGGCTGCTGAAATGAATAGGGAGGAAAAAAACTGTTTCATGGTAGGGAAAATAGAGTATATAAATAGAATATCTTTGTGAGATGAAATCATATGAAACTGTTTTAACAAAAATTTCTCCTTGCACCTGTTAATGTTTAACCTCTGCTGAGGTGGACTTCAGTAATTCAGCTGGACATATCTGCTGAGTGTAAATGGTTTTCTAGGTTTCCCATATGCTATTTCTGTCTTAAGCTATTTATATTTGCAAAGAGAAGGGGAGGGGAGTTTAACTCAAGTGTATGGAAGTGCCTTGCTCGTCTTCAGTTCCTTTGATGAAAAGTTCTTTTTAGATAAATTTGGTTGTAACATAGGCTCTAGAATATCTCTCTTGCTTTGAAGATTGTTACTCCTGGAGTGTGTATGTGCTTAGTCATGTCCTACTCTTTGGGACCTGTAGACTGTAGCATGCCAGGGTCCTCTGTCCATGGAATTTTCCAGCAAGAATACTGGAGTGGGTTGCTGTTTCCTACTCCAGGGGATCTTCCTGACCCAGGGATCGAACCCTAGTCTCCAGTGTCTCCTTTATTGGCAGGTGGATTGTTTACCACTGTGCCACCTGGGAAGCCCTGGAGAGGAGAATTTAAATCTAAAGGATAAAGCAAAATCTGGCCAGGCTCAAATGGGAACTGTCCCAATGTCTCCCAAGTGCTTAGGTTCCTTAATATAATTTAGAATGTGTTCCAAAAGATTTTCATTTATAAAATGTTTTATAATGACAGTCTTCTTTTCAAGTGTTGGGTTTGCTATTTATATAGATGTGATGATGATTTTTCCTATGTGTCCCAGATTTTGCAGTTATAAATTCATAGCTTTCTGAAGTAGCACAGTGAGGACATGTAAGGAATTATGTATTAACAAGGCTTGTTCTCTCTCTGTAATGACTTCTTCTCCTTCAAACATCAGACTGAATACTTGTTCCTCTTGATTTCACCTTCTAATATCTTTTCTTGGGCTTAGTTCAGAGTTTCATATTGATCTCCTTCCTCTGTTCTTATTCAATCCATCCTTGCTTCTTTAATCTATTTGCCAAACTTCTACCATAATAATCTTGCTACTCCTTTACTTAAACTGTTCAGTTTTCCAGTGGCTGTAGGATGAAGCCCATTCAAGGCATTCATGCTTTATCTACTTCCCATTCCCATCTCTGCCCTCTCCATTCTACAATCCATGCCTCTGGCACAGCAGATCTCTTGAAGTTCTCTCTGCATTCCCTGGTACTCGTTATCTCCATGGTTCTGCCTGTACCATCTCTTTTCCTTCATCTTTTTATTCAACAGGTAAACTCTTACCCTTTGAGATCAACCTAAGTATTTATCTCTACTCATCAAGCCGTTTTTTCTACTTTTCCTTTTGCTTCTGCCTGTCATAACCTGGATCTCCAGGATGTGTGCTCTAGTATAGGCAGGTTGTTAAAGAATTAACTACTACCACCAGGACCACCTGGTAATTTAGCAATTAAAGGGTTACTGCTTGCACTACCAGAGGGCCTCCCTGACTGTGTACCAGTATTTGGCACTATCTATTGGATTCAACATTCAGTTTCCTCCTTGATTACATCATTCCCCATGTATGAGTGCCTGTACACCCCCCACCCCGGACATTTTCTGTTTCATTTGATAGCTCTCCTAAATTGTAATATCTCTGAAGGTGAGGATACAGTCTTTCCCAACTCAGAAGCCCTAGCATCCAAGTCAGACTGAAACCAAATAGGTGTCTAATTGAACACTTAATGAGACTGAGCCTGTGGGCTGGGATATTGCAGAAATGATGTTAACTGATTTCTGATTGGTTCTGAACCTGTCCACACTGGTTTCTCTTATAGCAGCAGTTCTTATTTGGGGTGATTTGTGCCCACTCCCTCCCCCAGGGGATGTTTGATAGTGCCTGGATACAGTTTCAGTTGTTAGGGCTGTGGCGGTGGGTGGTGGAGGGTGGGGGTGCTAATGACATCTGGTGGGAAAAGTCAAGGGGTGCTGTAACAGCCAACAATGCACAGGGCAGCCTCTGCAACAAGGACCTGTCCAGTCCAAAATGCTGACAGTGCTGAGGTAGAGCCTTTTTTAGCCATGGCAAAAATTTCCTTTCTTATTTATTTTCTAGACTTCCCAGGTGGCTCAGTGGTAAAGAATCTGCCTGCCAGTGCAGGAGATGCAGGAGAGTTGGGTTTGATCCTAGGATCAGGAAGGTCTCCTGGAGTAGGAAATGGCAACCCACTCCAGTATTCTTGCCTAGGAAATCGCATGGACGGAGGAGCCTGGCAGGCTGCAGTCCATGGGGTCACAAAAGAATCAGACACAACTGAGCCACTGAACACATACGTCTACTTCGTGACATTGGGGTTTGATCCTTTTCTTGGTTAATGCCTTCTTCTCCTGACTTTCCACTCATTCCATGGTTCTAGTGAGTCTGAAGAAATTCACCGGAAGAGCAACAGAAGAGGAGGAAGCTCTTATTTCTCTCACTACCTTTCTTCTGCTTCCTGAGGTGGTGCTGCTATTCCTAACCTCCTCTGTGCCCTACATCCCTCCTAAGTTAAAGTCCCTCCTTTTTTTTTTTTTTTTTTAAATATGCTTAAAAGTGAAGATTTTTGAACAGTGTGTAAGATCTGATGTTGACTTCATTACCCAACACACTCAAGTCAGCATTTGGTGTCTTAAACTAGCGAAAGGCAAGAAGAGAATCTGAATATTTATGTCTAAAGGACATCAAAACACTTAGTGGAACAAGACAATTGTTTCCTTGCACGTGAGTTGCTTGTGCTGCTGTTTTATCTTTATGTGACCATTATTCTTTTTTCCTCTACAGACCAAACAGACCTCATTCTTTGTGTGATCTCTGTTTTCATTTTTGGAGGTTTTTCTTTTTTTTTTGGTTTCTTCCAATGAACCCTTATTTTGCTGCATAATATAAAAATATTTTCTTCGAAGACAATTTCCTTTAAAAATAAACTGTTATCAGGAGAGAAGCTATGTTCACAGCTGGTAAAGGCGTGATTAAATAATCGCTGTATGGGGAATTGAAAAGTAATTTCATAATATAGCTGTAGAATCCAGAGAGAAAATCGAAGGAAACATCCCAGTTAGTTAAGAAAACTTTTAATCAGATGAAGTGTTTGAACTCTATTTGGTTTTCAATTTTTTTTTTTTTTCTAGTTTGGCAACTTTCTGTATGTGCATGTTTTACTTGGTGAGAGTTTGTAAGAGGTTATCTGAATACAGTTATGGGCTTCCTGAGAGTTTGGTTAACCTCCTAATTACATATAAAATAGCCTTGCAAATAGTTACTCTAAGTATTTTAGACATAAATTTGACATTGGTCCTTATCTTTACAGCCAGTCTCTGCTATAGCTCTGTTTTTTATTTTATTTAAAAAATTATCAACAGTTGAAGAGGAAACAAGAATGTCTTGCGAGAGATTCCTGTATTTTTTATAGAGTGACACCTTTTTACCCAAGAGTAGTATGGAAAAAGAGAGCCTACTTTTGGTAGGGAGAGGCTGAAGCTCTGCCGGTGACCACCAACTAACTTTCAGAAATCCCCTAACATCTCTGGGTCTTAGTTTACTTCATCTGTAGACTGGGTACAATGTTACCATCCTTGGTGTGTGTATGAGCTAAGTCACTTCAGTCATGTCCAACTCTTTGTGACCCCATGGTCTGTAGCCCGCCAGTTTCTTCGGTCCATGGGATTCTCCAGGCAAGAATACTGGAGTGGGTTGCCATGCCCCCTCCAGGGGATCTTCTTTTAGGTTTGTGGTAAGGACTAGAAGTTACCATTGCAAAACCCGCATGACAGTGTGTATAGCAGGACCTGGATGCTGAGGAAACAATAGATAAGATATTAATAGTACCATGGTCGTGTTGGTGATTCAGGGATAAGTCAGCTCTTTATATAAAAGTTTTTACTTTGATAAAATGTTAGAGCTACGAAGAGAAATTTGTAAAATGTATGTAAGAATTTCTAAGTGCCTGTGCAAAATGTACAGATTTTAAGCTGAAATATATATAATTTCATGCCTATCATTTGGGGACCAATATATATTAATTTTAGATGTGAATCTTTGATTAATTTTTAAAGCTTCATTGTACATGGAAATCCTGCACTGATACTAGACATAGCAATTTACATACCTGTGATTGTGAGAGGTTGTATATTATACTAGAAAATTGTATTTGATTATTAATGTTATTGTTAAAGTCCAAGATTTTTAAATAATTAATTTTGAAACTTAACCTTATTCAAATATATTCAAAATAAGGTAAAGGTAAAATTTGAACTTTGCAAGTTGGTTTAATTGTATAAGATGGTAGCTGAAATAGTCTGTTTATTAAACCTATATTAAATCTTGAAAAAAATGAAATAATTTAGAAAAATCTTTCCAAATCTTGTGAAATGACTAATTTTTGTTGCTCACATGAGCCTCAGAATATTTTAATGTGTTGTTGTTCAGTCACTTAGTTATGTCAGTCTCTGTGACCTCATGGACTGCAGCACGCCAGGCTTCCCTGTTCTTCACCATCTCCCAGAGTTTGCTCAAACTCATGTCCATTGAGTTGGTGATGCCATTCAACCATCTCATCCTCTGTTGTCCCCTTATGCGTACTCATATAATCATTGTTATATATTCCAATATTTGAAATAATCAAAATTATATATTCTAGAAATATACTTAGAACTTCTGTAACAGAACTGACATATGCTTTGGAATTATACACATGCAGTAAGTCATTTAGTCAATTTACATAATTATAAAATACACAATATTTGCAACGCCTTTCCAAAGCATATTACCTGAATTTTATTGCCCATCAAAGTTTGAATTTTCTTTAAGTACTTACGTCATTTTTGTGTTCATCTTGAAAAATTATACTTAACATTTTGTAAAGACTTCCATTTAGCATTAATCCAACAGATTAATTTAGTCTTAATTCAATAGATTAATTCCAGAGCATGGTATTTTAAACTCTTTTTACCTTTTTAGGAGTGCTATGTCATACCTATTTGTAAGTCATAGGCTGGAGGTGCTTTAATGAAAAGATTACCTTGCCTATCCCCACACAGCATTGTATGCACATAGGATTTTCAAAGATGAGTTCAATTACCCAGCAAAGTACATTCTCTGATTCTTAAAAATGGAAAGAAAATCAGTGGCATGCAGATAAATAGAATCAACCTAGTCTTAAGGCTTATTGCTTTGTATTTTTGTCTTATGAACTTTGAATTGAACTTCTGCACAGGATCTGATCTGGATGAAATGTCATATCTGAGACTGATCCTTATCTCCTAAACGTTTCCTTTGTTTCTTTGATTCTTTGGGCTTTACCCTCTTATTTTATTGTGAGTGGCCCAGAGCTTTGATCTTGCAGTAAGCTCTGGCTCGCAACACAAACCTTTGCTTTGGTATGACACACAGAAGGACATGGGTATACTCAGAAAATCTAAATAGACAAGAGGTTACTTCTTCTGTGGTTAGGGCTGAAGGCAAATGGGGTAACTTCAGAATTTATTGTCTCCCATTACATGATGGGAAACTAAAAATTCACACGGGTATTTTAACATTAAGAAAGCACACCTGTGAGAATAAGTTTGATGTACAGTATATATCTGTTTCTCGTTTCATTTACAGTAGTTTCTTGAGTTTTAAGAATTAAAAATTTCCCCTTTGTATTACTGTAGGCATAAAAATTTAGAGCCATCTTTCAGATTCCAAATTTCTTTCTAGTTAGAAAATTACGTTAAAATAGTTTTGAAGCTGTACAGTAAGAACAAAAGTGTAAAAAAAAAAAAGTAAAACTAGTATACTGAGCACAGAATATATCATACATAGGTGTTTTTGGCCTAAATAATAGTCAGAAATGCCAAATCCTAATAAAAAGAGACATTATTAAGTATTTTGCTCTCAAATAATATTTCATATTTCCTGATCATTTAAAAATTTTTTTTCCAGGAAAAAAGCATGCAACTTTTTGAACCAAATAGCTCAGTGTATCCACAGTTTCAGAGAAAGTACTCAATAATCATGTATCAGAGAATATATTTAGACTACAAACACTCTATATGTGTTAGATACATATGTACATTGTAGACCTCTCAAATTAGGGATGTCAGAATGCTTCAGAACTCAGATAATGCTAAAGATGTTTGAGCAGAATTTCAGAGTTTCCTCCATCATGAAAATCTACTAATAAGATAATAATGAACCTAGACCTAGTAGTTTATGGGCAATTTTTAAATTTTTTGTCTTTGTTTAAGCAGAAAATGTTAAGTAGCAGGCCCAGCCCAGTCATATGACAATATTAATGGAAAGTTTATAATATTTGAATGGACACTGACACTTTTATGTCCCTCAGAAGCAGCCATGCAATTGATTTCACATGTTTAATAAATGAGGAATTGGGCTAGAAATTTTTATTTGCCAGTATCAGACATTTTCCTAGCAGACATTTCTACTAACAGCTTTCTTCAAGTTTGAGAACTAACTGAAAGAGCCTGGTTACAAATATACTGGTAGGCAACTTCAGTTTGTGCTAGGAAAGCAGTCTTATCATGACTCTTATGTCAGTCTTTCAGAGGATGAGACTTTGGTTGCATTTCTCAGAACTCTCTCTCTCTCTATATATATATGTCTTCTATTTTTTTAAACTGGGACTCACCCACTAGCTACTAAACAAACACTGAACTTTGTCCAGTGGGTTCATAACCTGAATTCAAGTTGTAGGTAGTGTTTGTAATTCTAAAAATGCCGACATTTGTCATTGTGAGTTATGTTTCCTTTAGGAAATTCCTTTACTAAAGAGAGGCAGTCATTTTTGACACTAATCAGATGCCTCTGTACTGACCCTCTTGCTGAATGAGGCCAAGCTTTCTAGGTTATTAGTATTTAAAAAGAAATAGCCATTCAGGGTAGCATTTCAGTAAATAATGACCTAAAAGACTTATTAGGCATATTCCACACACTTTCCCACCCACAGCAATGGTTAACTTAGGAAACATTTTAGAGCTTTTCTTGTGTCAGCTGAGCAGAGGTTTGTAGTTCTTCATTCACATTTTTCACTTAATCTGATGGCTTTGAATTCTTTGCCTTGTAAGTTTCTATATATAAAGATTAGAAACTGCTTTTGGCTGTGCAGAATTACTTGCTTTTAGATGAAATTTAATCCATTGTAAAAGATTTTGTTCTGAGCAACACTATTTTTTCCTTGTTGAATTTGGATGACACAGAGAAGAATATTAGTTAACTGGGAACAGAAACGTTACCCAATTTAAAAAACTGTAGCAATAATTTTGGGAACGACTAGAACAATTAGACATCATTGAGTTTATTTAAGCCTTTTAAGGAAAAAAGGAAATACCGGAAGATAATTAAAAGTGCAGGGCTAACATTTTCTCTGGAATGTCTTTGAGTTGCCTGCCTTTTATATAGGTTGTGTCACAATGAAGATTGGGGATTGAAAAATAATTTTTGGTATTTACGGAAGTGATGGGTTTTTGTGATTGTTAGTACTCATCTTTGAGTAAAACAGGTTAAAAAAAAATCTTTAGGTGTGAAGGAAAAATACTTGGATCTCTGGAGCTATTGGAATTGGTTTTTCTTTCGCCTATTTTTCAAATATACTAGGTTTAAAACTTGGAGAAACTCTGAAATGTGATTATTGTCTCCTGCAAGTTTACTCTATCTGACCACTTACAGACCAGAGAGGAGGCTTTTTTCGGATCTGTGGTGAGCCTCTTTATGTTGTTTGCAGAATTCCAAAGAAATTCCATGTTTCTACATGGAGTGTTGGGGCAAGGGTGGGGGTGGGAGTAGGGAAGGTGTCCACACAAGGAAGAAAAAAAGTGAACAAATATTTCATTTGTTCATAGAGCAGGATTAAAACTTTTGTTCCCTGTGGAGCACAGGCATAAATCCTTAGACAATCTGCAAAATTTGTAGAAGGATCCCTTGAACTTAAAGATATCAAACTCTTGGGGTCTTTGGGTCATACATTTATACGTTCTTATACTCTTTACAACTAACAGAAAAGACCAAATGCCACCGCCCCCCACACCCTACCCCGCTAAGACCTCCTTTATTGTTTTCCATGTCCTCTGCCTTTCACATCTTATTTTCTTCCCAGATGCATTTAGCAGATTTTTATGTTGGTTTGTGTAAATGAGCTTCATCTCACAGTAACCATGTCCCTCCCACTTCTGAATCTACTCTTAATGGATAACCCTTACTTCCTTGTTTCCCAATCTTCCCCCTTGAAACGGTTGCTGCTCCACTGTGTTTAACATTAGCGTTGGATGTTTCTCAGGATTCATTCAAAGATGGGAAGTGAGTTTTTTTTTTTTTTTTAATTGACTTGGCTGGAAAGTGCTCATATAGAAAGGATGCTGGGAAAAGAAAATGAGCAGACATTCTAGGGAAGTGAGGTAATCACACTGGACAGAGGGTGGGTCCGGAAGGCCCTGCTCACAGTGGGCTTTAGGGTTAAGGAAAGTGAATCTTCCAGTTCCTGGCTTGGTACCTTATGATAGAAAAGGCATCATAAATGTTTAACCACTTCTTGTGGGGCCCTCTCATCCCCTGTAAGTATTATTGAATAAATGACTATTTGCTTCTGGAAGATTTTTTTTTTTAACTATTTTTTTAAAGACCAAAAAGCCATTTTATCTTTGAGTTGAGACCCAGACTTCTGATGAATCCTGTTGAAGAGGAAACTGTACATGCTAACCTGAAGAACATAGGTGGCTATTTCATGTGTACCCAATTTGTAATATTTGAACTCAGTGTAGGGGACGTTAATATCTCCAGAAAGAACACAGAATGAGAAGCTCTGAGAAGCGGAGGGTTGTGACCATCTTGTCCACTACCACCTCCCTGGACTGGTGGATGTCTGTTTAATGGATGGATGAGTGAATTATCCTGTAGGCTGCTGTTGCCAACTCTTTGGCTTGTTTCTTTTTGATGTCAGTAGTATTAGGCCTGAAATTTGCTTTGAAATTACAGGAAGAAAAACTCTATATAAACTAAATGGCCATTGTTTTTGCTAATATTATTATGTCACACCCAACCCCCAATCCCTCTCAGACAACAATTGAACCAAAGCAACATCTGTCATGTGATGCCTAGGGTCAAGTTAGTTCACCTCCCTGCCTCTGGCCTGGCATTATGTAAACCACTGAAATAAAGGCAAGGAAGTCTAGTATTTCTTTAGAGGTTCATACTTAATAAAAAACATAGTTTGAGGTGAGAAGGGGGAAGAGAGGGCATTGTTCGATTTCCTCCAAATGAGTAAATTGTGCTTAGACACAGGCCAGTCTTCTGCAGATTTCTTCTTTTCTTGGATGAAATTAACAGAAAAAGGATTTTGGCCTTCCAGATTGTTGTGGGGAGGGAGGGCCTGTCCTCACTTGCACAAGGTATTTTCTGTCTGTCTCATGGTAAATGCTGACGCTCAGATATAGCAGTAGATTCTAGGTGAGTTTATACTGACATTTTGGTAAAGGTAGGGGCAAACAGAGACCATAAATTTCCAGCTTCATGAAAGTATCCTAGGACTGGTAAAATCTTGAGTGCTTATATTTTAGAATTTACAGTGAAAAAAGAAAGTGCCTTCATGTATCCTCAAATATTGATGAGGAGTATACCTTCTCATGACAGTATGCCACTAGGTCTTCATGTTCATTCATCTATATAAAAGATACTTATTTGGCATGTATTATGGACTGGGCCAGGCTCAGGTGGTCACGATTCCTGCCTTTCTGGGGTTTCTATGTTTAGTGTTGAAATAATTATCAATCCACATAAGAGCTCTCACATTCTGAAATACTATATTCAGAAGCTGATTTAGTAATAAATATGAATGAATAATAATAATAAGGAAGAAGAGAAAAGGAAGAGAAGGAGGAGGAGAAGAAGATAAAACAATACAAAGCAAAAACCAAGAACAAACCAAAAATAAGTCCAGGGACTGTGTTAATCAGTAGCAGAAAGTCAGCCCTGATCCAGGAATCCCCCCAGCCACCTTTAGACACCCCATTACATACTATTTGTTGGGGCTTCCCAGGTGGCTCAGTGAGTAAAGAACCTGCCTGTCAGTGTAGGAGATGCAAGAGATGCAGTTTTGATCCCTGGGTTGGGAAGATCCCATGGAGGAGGGTGTGGCAACCCACTCTAGTATACTTGCCTGGAGAGTCCCATAGACAGAGGAGCCTGGTGGGCTACATTCCATAGAGTCACAAAGAATCACACATGACTAGAGTGACCTAGCATGCAAGCATGTATGCACAGAGGGGGAAAGAGTAGGAGAGCCAAGTCTTGGGTCAGGCTGCAGATGTTTGCCCATATGCGGAGCTCCCTCCCAACACAAACACCTGCTGAGCTAATTGGGGATTATGGCGGCCACAGAGAAAGCATAGAAGGGCACTCCCGTGTTTTGTAAGGGCACGTTCAGGCCAAATATTCAGTACACCTTCCTGAGTTGACATCTTTCCACTGGTGAAACTAAGCCTAGCCATCTTGGGCACTCAGAGTCAGTGGTGAGGGACCTCCTGCTGGCCTCCCTTTCCTTGGTCTATGTGCAGCAGAAAGGAGGGAAGAGGCCACCCATGGTGACAGAAGTCCTTTCCTGCCCATGCCCCCATTCTTCCAGATGCATCTGCAGACAGCGCTCCAGGCATAGCCAGTCCTGAAAAAAAGTATGTCGCACAGATTAGTAAAAATATGGTACAAGGAGTTAGCCCAGTGCCTTCCAGGACAAGTACACAAAGAGCAGAGTGGCCAGAGTGGTGAGAGGTGTTCACATGAGGGCCAAGTGGGTAGCATGGCCCCCCTTCTCTGGCAGCAGCAGCCTAGTTCCCATGGAGTCTTGCCGTGAGGAGAACATGGGTCCAGTATTGCTCAATCCTCCTTCAAGAGGAGCCAGAAATCTAGACTTCTGTGTGAAATCTCATTAAAAAAAAAAAAAAATCTCATTTAAAAAATGTGGCTATCACTATTTTTAAAGCACTGAGAGGATCAAACAAACATATCTGGGGGCCAGATGCAGCCCAAATCTGCTCGTTTATAGCTCTAGCATGGATGAAAACAAAGAGAACCCTATTAGGGGAGACAAGTCAATGAGGAAAAACAACTTTGAAAGAGTTGTTTTCGGTCCATAGTCATTAACGCTTTTGGTTTATGTCACAGAGCATATGGTAGAGGCTGTGAAGGTCTAGGCAGAGCTGCTGTGTATCCTCTAACTCTAATTGTTAGGGATCTTCTCTGGCCTTCTGCTGCCTTCTCAGAGTAGGTATCTGGATTTCTCTCATTAGCTCAGATATCTTCTCAGGGTCACTGCTTGTGCTTAATTCATCCAAATTAATGGAAAGAGCTTAAAATAGTTTTGTGCGAGTCTTTCTAGGTGGCTATCACTAGAGGTACCAACTAGGCCATGCTCCGAGAGTGATCACAGTAAACAACAGTACCTGACCCAGATATATTTAATTATACATTGTGGGGAAGGGTGGAGAACACAGGCCTGATATCACTCCGGGAATAAGAGAAAATGGACTTTTTACCCCAGTCAGGACAAAGAGAATTTCCAGGGTGTGACCTGCAGAGAACATCTGCGACCTTCTTTATTTCAGAACTTCCAAGAGGAGGCTCAAGCTGTGGCTCTGGCTGCCACCACTGGTTGAGCTGGTCAGCAGGAAGCTTGGCCTGCCAGAAAAACAAGGGAGGGAACAAGAGAGGCACGCTTCCAACTTATCCAGCTGCCTCTGAGTCCAGAGCTGATTGGCCAAAGGGAAGTGATTTTAATGAGTTTATCTTTACTAGTCTGTATTAGACGTGGTAGGCTACCTGATGCTATAACAACTAAACCCCAAAACCTCTTGGCTTAACACAATAAACATTTGTTTTTGCTTAGCCAAAGTCCACTGATGCTCAAAGAGTAGCTTCTGTGGGATTGTCTTCCAAGCACAGATTCTGGGATCCATTTCCATCCCTTTAGGGCCTCTGGTGCCCTAGGCTTGCCTTGAAGTCCTCTTTTGGGATAAGCAAAGAGAGAGAATTGATTGGTCTGTTTTAGAGCCAGGCCAAAGAATGGCAATCTTTTCTTCCATCATATTTTGTTGTCTAGAACTTAGTCACAGGGGAAACTGTTTACCATCCTGTTTTCCCTGGAGGAGGAGACACTATGTGTGAACATCAAGTCATCCTGACAAACAGCATGTTGACTGTCTGAGCAGAGGAGGAAGTTATACAAACATGTTCCTTTTCCCTTCCCTTTCTTTCCCTCTCTCATGCTGATTGTAACTGGCCAACCCCAAACCAGTGAAACCCAACTGATAACAGGATGGTAGCCTGGCTTTCCATGAGGCTGGACTTTCAAAATCAAGGAAGGAGCATGGTGGTCTCATTCAGACTGGAGCACAAGAACTAATTTGTCTCTGATTAGCCCACTCCAGTGTTCTTGCCTGGAGAATCCCAGGGACGGGGGAGCCTGGTGGGCTGCCGTCTATGGGGTCACACAGAGTCGGACACGACTGAAGTGACTTAGCAGCAGCAGCAGCAGCCTATTGCCAGTTTCTCACTTGTTAAGAGTTTTTTCAAAGAACTTCTTCCTTCTCCTTATTAACTCTAAACTCACCAGAACACATAGACTGATAGAAGGTGTGTGTAGACCATTCCATATAAATATGCATACACATAGGTTCCCTCATTAATCTCTTCCATTTCCAAGACTAAGATAAATTGTTCAACTTGTCGACTCTGCACTTTTCAAAGTGGCTTCCATCGAAAGACCTAACGGTGGTTCACAAATATTTAAGCCTTTCCTATTCATCCAAATGAGTTTTTGAGATAGCTGAGCCAAACATCAAACTTCCTTCGTTTGTAGGGGAGAAGTGGAGTCATAGAAGAGTTTAGATTTGTCCATGGTCACTTCCAGAAGTAAAATCATTGTTGCCAGATATTCCTAAGGCCTAAGAATCACCTAATTCCCCAAATTAGGTCAGAATTTGCACTGAAATGCCTGCATAACTTCTGCAAAAATTAATGCATATTTGTGTTTTGTGTATTTTAAATATGCTTTTGAATCACTGCCACTAAAATTACAGGTCTTTTGTCAAAATTCAGAAGTGGTTGGTATGTGTGTTTTAAAAGTTCACTCAAAGATAAGACTTTGAAAGCCACAAGGTCACGTCAGATGTCTGAACAAGTAGGTCCTCTTGGTTTGTGAATCTAGCTTCATAATGAGCCCATGTTCCTATGAAACAAACCTAAACAACATGGCTGACCATTGAATGCAATATTTACAGAGTATCAGCAAGATGTGGTGTTCTTAGTGCAAATAGCTTATGTGGGAAGGCAATGATAAGCTAACCAAGTTAAGTGAAAAATGACTATTTAATGCACTGTATATAAAATTGTTAAGTAAAATGATAGACTTTTGAGTGGGCTTAAAGTGACATTTTTCGGGAGGGTTTATTGACCAGATGCAGGGAATCTGAGATCAATTAATTTTGCTTTGAAGTTTGTTCTTGATCCAGATCTTCAATAAGAAGGTAGTTTCCAAATCACTGGTCTGTGAACACTGCTTGTGATTAATTACCCTTTTATAATCTTAGGAATTCTGTTCTTTGCTATATTTTGAATAACTCAGACTCCATGGGGAGTTGTATTTTGGCTGGTATATTTGGAACTGCTAATAAACACCTACTTCCTGTTTTTCTTACTACTGTGTATAGCAAATTGTAAAATTACTTGAATTGCCATCTCTGTTTCTTGTGTGTTTAACTAGCCCTGATTTATGTTGTGGAATAATCTGCATCAAAGAGTCTTTGACAACACATTTCTCATAGCTTCAAAATGTAAGATACTGTATCTTAACTATTGCAGTATAAACTTGAATGATGATAGTAGAAAGTATTCCATTTCATCAGCACAGAAAAATTGGAATTTTAGTATCTTGAGCCCTAAATAACTCTTGGAAAGAAGTTAGTGTATTTTTATTTCTTTACATATATTTTTGTGTTTAGTAGTTTGATTCTTTTAGGAAGATGTGATGGGGTGGAAAGCATTTTTCTATGTTTAAGGTGCAATTTTTCTTGCTACAGGCTAACCATAGTATTCAACCAATAATAAGTACTATTGTTTAATAGGATTCATCTCAGGTTTTTAATTAGCAAAGTACTGTGGTTGCTTTTGTTGCTAATATTCACCTGGCTGTCGTTAAGCTTGTGCTGCGAAAGCTGCAGATTTGTGTCAAAGTCCAAGAAGTTGCTGATTTGGGATAGATTAAAACTTCCTGTGAAAGACTGGATGCTTGGGGACAACTGACCCTGGGTCTAGCACTGGCCCCAGGAGAAGATAACTGTCTTTGCTTTGCAAGTCTAGATAGTTGAGTGAATGATCAACAGATATTCATTCTCCTTTGCTGATAGAAAAGCAGAGAGAGTTAATGAGTTACTGGTGCCCTGGAACCTCTACTCTTTTTCTACTCTCCCACCAGGGCTCCACCCCATGTGGTGGCTCAGACGGTAAAGAATCCACCTGCAATGCAGATCTGATTTCAATCCCTGGTTGGGAAGATTCCCTGGAGAAGGGAATGGTAACCTACTCCAATATTCTTGCCTGGAGGATTGCATGGACAGAGGAGCCTGGCACGCTGTACAGTCCATGGGGTCGCAAAGAGTTGGACAAGACTGAGTGACTAACACACATAGGTAGGAATGGAAATGTTGAAAATGATAGGAAATGTTACTCCAGAATAGCCTCTGAATTTGGCACTGCATCAGCCATGGGATGACCCTGAGACCTGGGCAACATGATGCCTGTTCCAGAATCCCTGCTTTAGAGGATGCTGCTCAGACCCTTCTCTGCTTTGCCCCTCACCAATGGGGGATGGTTACCTGGGAAGAGTATCCACCCAGAGCTCATGCCTTACTCCTCTATAATCTGGGTACCCAGGACCAAAGAGATCTTGGTCAGATGACCCAAGGACTTCTCCCCAGGCCTCGGAAGGCCTTGTTCCTCAACTATCTTCCTGAGGGGTGCTAAGTTTATATATGTGCTGGAAGAGAGTTTGGACTGGAGAGATGTGGTGTCCCCATAGGCACCTCAGGCCCTCCCAGTGCAGGATGGAGCTGCTGACGGCAACAAAGGGGCAGGCAAATAAGTGAAGCCTCCATTTATTTTTATTTTTTGTCATGGCTGGGAGATGTTAGGAGCAGGCCCGCTGTGCAGGGCAAAAGGGAAGATGGAGCTTCAAAACCTTCATGGTGCTTCGCGAGGTTTTTTCCTTCCTTCCTTTACCTTCTTTTAAGTCTCTTAACAACATTTTCACATGACATCTCCCCTTGCTGCAGTTGACTTCCCAAACTATCCTTCTAACCTCCAGGATCCCACCTTCAGTTGCCATCTTGATTTCTCTTCCTAGAGGTCCCATCAGCACCTTGAATGCAGCATGTTTAAAACCAGAATCAAAATCACAATCTCCCATAATCAGCTCCAGTTTTTGAGATCTCCGCTTTGTCTAATCACACCAGAGTCTATGATTATTCAGGCAGTTGTATTCAGAACCAGTTTTGACTTCCTGCTCTCCTCTACTGTCCTACTTTGTGTTTATGCTAAGTCACTCAGTCGTGTCTGACTCTGTGTGACCCTATGAGCAGTAACCCACCAGGTTCCTCTGTTCATGAGATTCTCCAGGCAAGAATACTAGAGTAGGTTGCCCTGTTCTCCTCCAAGGGACCTTCCCGACCCAGGAATTGAACCTATGTCTCTTATGTCTCCTGCATTGGCAGGTGGGTTCTTTACCATTAGTGTCACCTGGGAAGACCACTGTCCTCCTTTAATTGATTCAAAATTAATTAGCTAATTAATTCTCAACATGAGGCGAAACACCACTGTGCAAAGCCTTTAGTTCGCTTCCTCTCTCATTGCTGTACATTCCTAGAGTTTCATAGCTGCTTATCAGAAGGTGCTTTCCAGCTCCTCACCTCCTCCTGTTCTCTGTTCCACCCACCCTACACCTCCTGGCCCAGCTGCACTCATATCACTTCTCTGCCTAATAGCCTTAAAAACTTGCGTTTGTTGATAAAATTTAGTAAGAACTCCCTAGCCAGTTATTGAATATATATTCCTGTTATCTCCAATCAGTTGGAGAAGGAAATGGCAACCCACTCCAGTATTCTTCCTGGAGAATTCCATGGACAAAGGAGCCCAGCAGGCTACAGTCCATGGGGTTGCAAAGAGTTAGACATGACTGGGTGACTATCACTCACACTCCTATCAAATCATTATAGTCTGTTAACATCTTCCTAAAATAATATCAAGAAATCTATTTTAAATTCACAATTCTACTAGATATTTTTTCTTTTCTCAATGCATTTTTTATTGTATAATATTTCACAACAGACGAGAACTGAGAATAATATGATGAACAGCATGTACTTACTATTTAGCATTATCAGATCTCAACATTATGCTATATTTGTTTCAGACTTTTTTTTAATTTAAGAAATAAAACTTCGCTGATACTGTAAAGGTTCCCAGGTAGCCCAAACTTGTCTTCTCCTCTTTCTCTATCAGAGACAATCTCTATTGTGAAGTTAGTCTTTATTACTACTATACATATGTTTGTACTACATACTTATATATTCAAAATTATATTATATTACTTTTATGGTTTGTAAACTTAATATAAAATTTATAATTTAGCTATTATTTTTCTCTACCTATTGTTTTACAGCCTTAGTAATATTTATTTCATTTAATGACTAGAAGTTATTCTACTATATGAATATTCCACAATTATTGATCTGTTTCCCTTTGATGGGCATTTACTTATATTGTTTCCAATCCTTTGCTCTTATAAACAGTACACGCCTTGTTGTATGTGCTCCTCACACCTAAGTGTGAGAGTTTCTCTAGGGTTTATACCTGAAAGTGGACTTTCAGGGTTATCAATGTTTCTATCGTTACTTACTGAAGTTCCCTGTCAATTGCACCCATTTATTAATACTTTCCCACTGGTGTGTGTGTGTGTGTGTGGGTTCGGGGGTTCTTGCTTCTCCATAGTCCTGCTTGCAGTTGTGATCATTAGACTTTAAATTTCATGAATAAAGTTTGTGGATTGGATCTCATTGCTTTAAATGACATTTCTCTGATTTTCAGTCAAGAAGACTTTGTTATTAATAGATAAGACACAGTATAAGCATGATAGAGCCATGAAAGACCCATATATCCATACAGTCTAAAAATAAAGACCTCTGTCTAACAAGAGAGACCATAGAGTTAAAAGACAAGACCCACGCAGGAAGACTGGACATGCAGTGCACATGACTGCTGTGAACTCAGCATCCAGAACGCCAAAGGGCTCCTGTAAACTTTAAAACAAGACAACTCAATGAAAAATGCACAAACGTTATGAACTGGCAATACTCAACAGCAAGAATCTCACACATTTACTGAGATTCCTGGATCTCTATAAATGCGGGATGTTGAACGAGTAGAATGAGTGACTGAAGCAGATTTCTGCAAATGTCAGTGTCTTCAGTGGATTCCTGGGACTCAGGCCCTGAGATGGGGGTTTGTGTAGGGGAGGTTTAATGGGAACTGGTCTCATGGGGAGATGAGGAAGACAGGATTGGACCGAGTGAGAGGTGCATCTGGGAACTTTGGAGGAGGCTGGTCTTTCACAGGTATCGTAAACTGAGGACTGGGCTTTCTTGTCCTGGCATGCATCGGTTACTGGTTAAGGCATCCCTGAGGTGGAGAAGTCACCATTGGTGGGGCAGATCGCTTTGGCAGAGGGGACGTCCAAGGGGAGACTCTGCTGTGAGCCATCAGTAGCTATGCTCCTGGCAGCTAGGGGAATGAGGTGGGAGCTGGGTGGGGCACACTCTGGTGTCCACTTCATTCACTATGAAGACCCAGGGAATTTGTCCAAGTACCTCTCATGATTCAGAATTCCTGCCTTGGAGTAAGAGAGCCCTGGGATGCATCCCAGATCCACTGCTAACCCAGATAGGTAATCTTGGGCAAGTTAACCAGTATCAGTTTCTCAGTCATGATTTTCTTTCCAGAAACACTGAGTAAAGTATCTGAGAATACCTACCTTGAGGTTGCCCTGAGAGTTAAGTGGATGAATACTCACAAAGAGCATCACAGAGTTCCTGGCACACATTTAATGCTTGATAAACAGTGAGTATTATTTTTTTATTATTAATACTTGTGGGGAAGAGCCTGTGTTTCTTTTGCTCTGTCAGCGGAGTACAGCAAGAAACTCTCTTGGAATGTGCTTCCGTGGCTTTCTTAGATAAATGGAATACTCGTGAGGTTAGTGGGATTTACAGCAGGCTTGTTCTCTAGTCTAAGCCAGTAATGCCTTAGCTGTTTAATAAAACATTTCCTGGTTTCATATTTAAAACTTCACTGACTTCCTACTCCTCCAGGCTGATTGTTATTTTTCTCTCTTTTTTACATGTGACTTAATTCCTATAACAAATGGAAACTTCTTCAGCAAGAGAAATTATTCAGATGCCCCATCTTCTCTTTGACTGTGGCGAGTAGCTTTGGACATTAGAAAATTCTTTCTTTGTTAGAACTGGGTAGAGTCAAATACATTTTAGAGCCAGAAGGGATCATAGACCTTAAAGATTATCAAGGGTAATTTTTTTTTTTTAAGTAGTGGGAATCTACCTCCTTCTACACCATGCTGCCCTTTTTATAAATGAAATCATACACAGCAGCCCATGATTTGGAGCAAGAGAACACAGACTGGCCACAGTCGCAGTGGACAAGGAGACTAGAGGACTCCCTATCTGCTCTTTGCAGTTCACCTTTGAATATAGCTGCCCCTGAGGTTATCTCTCGGTTATAGTTAGTGTTTTGTTTTTTTTCCTTAAACTCACTGGTGTAATATAACAAATTCATTAAGATGAAGAAATGTCTGGTTGCTTCCTACTTCACTGGCTACTTCTTCTCTGTCTTCTTCACTGGCTCTTCCTCTTTTTCTGCCCCTGGGACTCTTCCAGACCCTGTTCTTGGACCTTTCTTCTTTCTACAGTTGCATTTTTGATGATTCTTTTCAACCTCATGGCTTTCAACTCCATCTATATGCCATTGACTCCCAAATTTATATCTCCAGCCCAGGCCTTTCTCTTAAGCTCCAGACATATTTCCAGCTGCCTACTTGACACCTTTCTTGAATATCCAACAGCTCAAAATTAACATGTGCCAAACAACTCCCAGCTCCCTTGGCTCTTATTTAATGGTACCTCTGTCCTTTCAGTTGCTCCATCCCCCAGATCTTAAGAGTGATGTGTTCTTTCCCTAATTGTCCACATCTAATCCATCAGGAAAGCCTGAGATCTCCACTTTCAAAATATATTTGAATCAGATCACTCCTTCATTGCTACCATCATTATTTCTCATTTGGATTTTGAAATAATGTAGACTCTGAATTGAGGTGGGGGGCACAATATAATTTATCATCCAAACTAGGACACTTTGAAGACCCAGAGGGGAGGGCCATGAATAAAATAGTATTGCAACACATAGCCCAAGACTGCTGTGGGCAAATAGGAGGTGCAGTTTTCTTCCTTAACTCTTGCCTCTACCCTTGCTACCTTGAAGTCGAATACTCATATATCAGCCAGGGTGTCCCTGTTCAAATCCAACTTGAGACCAGATCATATTCTAACTCCTCCACTGGGCTTCGTTTCCCTCAAAATGAAAGCCAACCTCCTTCCAAAGTTCTGTTCTATCTGCTCTTCCATCGCCGTCCAACCATACTTCCTGTTGCTGTCTTCCCGTCTCTCCCTCCAGCAACCTCTTTGCTGTTTTTCAATCATGTCAAGCTTGCACCCACTTCAGAACCTTTGTATGGGCTGTTCCTCAGTCTGAAATGCTGTTCCTCTAGGTATTTGCATATCTCTCATCTCCTTCGATTGTTGTCACTTGGTCATGTAGACTTGCGCTTACCATGTTATTGTAAATTATAACCACCCCCTTCTACTCCCCATTCCCTTTTGCTTTATTATTTTCAAAATATTCCTCTAATATTTTATATAATTTACTTATTATATTTATTTTCTGTTTCTGGTCAATAGATTGTAAGCTCCATGTGGACAGGGAATCGTTTTATTTTATTTTTTACTTAGTTTCTGCTGTACCTCCTGAGCCTTGAACAGCACCTGGCACATAATTGAAACTCAGAAGATATTTGTTGATAACTGAGAGAAGGAGCCAAAAGTTTCAAAAGGTTCAGTCACTAGACAAACTTGTAGAAAGTCTGAATCTAGAGCCAGCATCTCTGACTTCCCAACTCAAGGGGTTTGGGTGGGATTGTAGAGCCATAATGTGCAGTGAGGTAGCTGACCAAAGTATTGTTCAGCTGAGCTCCGCTCTAACTGGCCATTTTGTCTTGTTTGGATCTGGATGTCATTTCTGACATCTGGATACAAAAAATGACGTTGGATGTGGATTAGAGAAATTCAGGAAGAACAAATTCTTAGTAGAAGTAAGTCTTAGATTTGAGAGCAGTGATGCGAAAACAAATGAAATCCTATTCAGAGGATGATCTGAGAAGGATTTCTGCCTCAATCCTATTGAATGAGAGATTAAGATAGCACTTTTTGTGGTGACTGCCTCTGAAAACATAGTTCTAAGAAATTGGCTCTGTTTGGGGAGGAGAATGTGAGCCTGGGGGCTGGGTTCTGTGCCTGTTTGGAAATCTCGGGCCCTCTGTAGTTATACTTCCACCTCCTGTTTCTTTGAAAATATAAATCTTGCCTTCTTGAAAATAGTAGGGTGATGAGTGAGTCAAATTTTCAGTATTAATATGAGAATTGCTGCTGGTAATGTGTGACTTCTTTCATTTCTTAGGCCTGAAATGTTCTTCCCACACTCTTTCCTAAGTTCCTTCCAAATAAGAATCCAAGGTTTAATTTTTTTCCCATAGTTTGAAATATTTACATATTGCTTTGTATGGTATATGCTGTTTTCAAAATGTTATTTAACTGTTTTTGTGAAAGTCTTGTCTTGTATCTCCAGTTAAATTTAAAGTCTTCTGCAGGTAGATGATGGGTGCTTGTGTGCTTTTTCTTTTTTTAAGTTTCTCTTAAAGTTATTTATCTCATAACCGCTGATGAAGGGAATGAGAAGACCATGATTCCACTTTCAGTTTAGACTTGACTACCTATATAATCTCTTATATTATATAAGAGATATAAAATTCAGTTTTCTCCTTTGTAAAATGGAAATAATAGTAATAATAATAATAAATGTCAGTTTTATTGGGGTTTCCCTGGTGGCTCAGATGGTAAAGAATCCACCTGCCAATGCAAGAGACAAGGGTTCGATCCCTAGGTTGGGAAGATTCCCCTGGGGAAAGAAATGGCAACCCACTCCAGTATTCTTGCCTAGGAAGTCCCATGGACAGAGGAGCCTGGCGGACTACAGTCCATGGGGTCACAAACAGTCAGACATGACTTAGGGACTAAATAACAACAACAACAACAACAACACTCTATTGGGTTGCCTTTCCTGGACACTCACTTTTGGGCATGAGTGAGTGTCCACTGCCTGCCCACTTCTATCTGTGCTTAGTCGCTCTGTTGTGTCCAGCTCTTTGTGACCACATGGCCTTAGTTCTCCAGGCTCCTCTGTCCATGGGGATTCACCAAGCAAGAATACTGGAGTGGGTTGCCATGCTCTCCTCCACGGGGTCTTCCCAACCCAGGAATCAAACTGGGGTCTCCTGCATTACAGGTGGATTCTTTACCAGCTAAGCTATCGGGGAAGCCCACTTCTGTCTGCAAGGCTGTAATGGCTGGGCTCTTATAAGCCACATGTGAATAACATGACACAGTCTCCCTACCCCAGGTGATTGACAAACGGTGCCTTGGCCCCTGACCAAGGAGGCCCTCTAAATACTTGCAGTAAAGACCACAAAATTCCAGTTTCATCTGGCCATTCTTTTAAACAAAGAAGAGACAAACTCAGAAAGTTTTAGTTGGTGACATTTTTTTCAACCACGCAGTTGAATCATAGAGAAAGCAGTGTTGCAGTTAGAATACAGACAAAAGAGAGGATTTGGGGGGTTTCCTGGACTAGAGCTTCCCACTTCCTCATTCTTGGGGCCCAGTTACATTGCTGCCCTGAGCTCAGTAAGATACTTTGGTATCCACATAATCAATTATTATTATCTGCTTTATTTAGCTTGAGTTGGTTTCTGTTACAACCAGAAGCAATGCTGATTAATGCATGATATTTGAAAATGATTTGCAAATCACATATAATAGATCAGTCTTCCCTTGTGGCTCAGCTGGTAAAGAATCCACCTGCAATGCATGAGACCTGGGTTTGATCCCTGGGTTGGAAGATCCCCTGGAGAATGGAAAGGCTACCCACTCCATTATTCTGGCCTGGGGAATTCCATGGACTTTGTAGTACATGGGGTTGCAAAGAGTCAGACATGACTGAGTGACTTTCACTTTATAATAGATAATTACCAAGTAACTTTTTTTTTCTAAAAAAATATTTTGGCTGTGTCTCATGGCATGAGGGATCTTAGCTCCCTCATCAGGGATCAAACCCATACCCCTGCAGTGGAAGTACAGAGTCCTAACCACTGGACTGCTGATGGAGTCCCTGAGTAGCTTCTTCTTTTTGATGGTGTTCCATAGTCTCCTCTTACACTTGAGCCCTAATGGCAGCAGAAATATGTTAAGCTTCTGAGGTGAATCAACACCATTACCTTCTCTTCTACCCCCAGTATGCACAGAGGCATCCTTTGTTACCAGCAGTGACCATATATCCAGTGTACTATATCAAGCTGATACAGCTGTTTTCTGGGCAAGAAAGGAACTAAGCCTTTTGTGGTAGCAAGCTTAGATTGAATCAGGGAAGTAAGAAGGGATAGACCCTGAAATGACTGCTTCAACACAAAGTTTCCTAGAGAAATAATTTTTTTTTTTTTTCCATGAGGGTGCTGGCACACTAGTGGTCTAGAGATCAGTGAAGCCAGGGGATACTATTTCATAGCATTGCTTTCAGAATCATTCGAGGCCAGAACGTGCAGGGATACAGGACTGTGCCTCACATGTAACACTGGTATGAGGTCCCTTTTGGTTTTGCTCATGATACTTTTTAACGTGACCTCAAGCCAAGATAAAATGAGATAGATGTGCTGCGGGGTTGGATGCAAAGATTTGTAAGTTGAGCTCTTTTCCTTTAATTTCATATTCAACTTTTAAAAACTTTAAAAGAGATTCAAACACAAAGGATGCATTCAAGTTTTCTACCCTTGTAGGAAAGTTGAAAATACGCATACACCAGTATCCTGGCTGTTTGCTAGCTACAGAGAGTGCAGTTGAGAGCACCAGAACCTTTCTCTACACTTCCCACATGAAAAGTCAGTAAATGAGGTTAATTGCAGGCACCCATATTGGAAATAATTTTGGAATCAGAAAATGGTGAACAACCTTGTCCTTTATGAGGAAGGGGTAGCTCTGTGTGGCAAATGTCACAGCTGGCATGACATGCCAAGGAAGATGCTATTTCTCTGTCACCTGTTCTTTTAGGTGAAAACTCAAGTGTCTTGTCGACAGCTGACTAGATCTGTCTCCCATCACTGGGAAATGGGAGGAGGGTCTTGAACATACCTCCTTGAATACTGTGTTGTTTTTCTTTTTAAGACTTTTTTGTGTGTGAACCATTTTAAAAGTCTTCATTGAGTTTGTTACAGTATTGCTTCTGCTTTATTGTTTGGTTTTTTGGCCTAGAGGCATGTGGGATCTTAGCTACTCTACCAGCGATTGAACCCGCAATCCTTGCATTGAAAGACAAAGTCTTAACTACTGGACCACCAAGGAAGTCCCACTGTGGTTGTTTCTAGAATGTGGCAGAAATGGATATGCCTGAAAAATGGGTGGTAGAGTAACACGATTTAAGCCATCTCCTGCTGAGAGGTGGCCAGCTAGCAAACAAACAGGGTGGTCAAGCAGAATCCTGGTCAGAGTTGAATTGAGTGACCCAGATGAGAACCACCAGGACTCCCTTAGCTGCCAGTTTACTGTGAGAGCATCCCACCATTCCTAATGGGGTTTGCAGAGGAAACTTGCTCCTCTCCAAGTTTACTCTCACCCCTCCCCCAGACTCATTGATTTTAATAGCTTTAAAATATTCTGGAAAATAAATGACCAAAGGATTTTTCTCTCCCCAGAGTTCTCTGCTAGGGCATGTTCTCTTTTACATTTTTGTTATTAATTTTCATTCTATAAGAGTTTGGTGACATGCCAATTTGGAAACACCCAACCAAAAGATTTATGGCATTGCAAATTATACACAATTAAATTGCAATTCAATGACTTAAGAATGTTCTAAACCTAAAAAATTATATTCTTTGGTTGATCTGCACATAAAGAGCAGAAAGGGGCACAATGTTAGTGGTCCACATACAGCATCGAATCCCAAGGTAAGTTGTAATGCTCTTGTGTTGATTTCTTTGTAGTATGTTAGTTGCTCAGACATGTCCATCTCTTTGTGACCCAATGGACTATAGCCTGTGAGGCTGCCCTGTCCATGGAATTCTCTATCCTGGAGTGGGTAGCTATTTCGTTCTCCAGGGGATCTTCCTGTCCCAGAGATTGAACCTGAGTCTCCTGCATTGCAGGTGGACTCTCTACCATCTGAGCCAACAGGAAAATTTCTTTGTGAGGTAATGAGTATTGCACACTTCAAGGAGTATCCACTTGGAATTAGATTTGGGTGTGGATCCTGGCTCTACCACAGCAAGTGCGTCATGTTGGGCAACTTAAATAACCTCTTAAAACCTCAGTTTCTTTTTTGGTAAATTGAGAGTAAAAACCCACCTTACAAAGTTGTTATGAGAATGAAATAAAATACTAAAGGGCTGGAGTTGCTCTAAGCCAAGTGAGCATGACTGCTTCGTGCCTTATGCCCACTCCCACCTGTCCTGAGGTTACATTTGCAACTAGCACATACTACATTGTTTTGATGCCTTCCCCCCATTATTTAGTTCTTAACTGGTATTTTCTTTAGAGGAGGCATGACAAAACAAGGACAACAGAACTGGACAAAAACAATCCCATAAGAATAAGTTGATTAATTACTGCTGATTATTCATTATGAATTCATAACTCATAATGTTGGGGCTTCCCAGGTAGCGCTAGTGGTAAAGAATCCGTCTGGCAATTCAGGAGATGTAAGAGTCACAGTTTTGATCCCTGGGTCAGGAACATCCTCTGAAGTAGCAAATGATGATCTACTCCAGTATTCTTGCCTGGAAAATTCCATGGACAGAGGAGCCTGGTGGGAAGAGTAGGACTAAGTGACTGAAAGCCAAAGCCAAGCCGCTTTTATAACATTGATTGTGACACTTGACACTGGTAGATAAGGTTTCTGATTAATTGGTTGTTTGCTAAATACTTTAAAATTTCAATCTTTCCTTTAAAGGGAGCAACCACCATTGCCAAGCAAAGAATTAAAACTTCCTTAGAAAAATGTCACTGTGTATGGAAGGGTTCCATGGTTTGTTCCAGAGAATGGACAGAAGTTGAAAATCATAGAGAAGGTAATTGCAACACAATTTAAAGAACTGTTTACTAACGTCTTGGAATTTCAGGACCATGTTCCATTCTGGACAAGAACTGCAAAGGCCTGGCTTTGTCTTAGGTGAATGTAAGATGTGAAGGATGTGGATATAAAATACGTGGATCATGTGCTACCTCTGATTGTGAATGAAGAAGTGAGCATTCAAAATTTAACTGCTTGATCAGGTAGCCAGGATCCAAGAAAAAGTTTCCTAAAAAAATTGTCTGGGCTCTTCTGCTGAGTGTTTTTTATGAGCAACCCCAGATAATTTACTCAGGGCCCTGCTGGGTGACCACCTGGGCATCTAGCCTAGGTGGCAAGTGTGGGCCAATTTTAGGACATTCTCTATTTGCCATCAGTTGGATTTTAGGGACCCAGTGGAGTCTCACCCTAGAAGTATCCCTGTCTCTAAGACTGAGGGGGCAGAATGGAGGGAGGGGAAAGGAAAGGCTTACTGAACTGACTTTTCTGTTCATCTTTAATCTTTCACCTGTTGTAAAAGACCTGCTATTGATGAAAACTGACAGGCAGTCTCATTCAGTTTGGGAAGGAAATTTGAAATGCTAGAGACTTTGGAAAGTTGTATGTCTATTAACTTGGACTTGCTTAGAACCATCAAGAGAGGTAGTAGAAGTTTCTGTCCTTGCAGAGATTTTATGAAGGACTGATGCAGAAGGGGTGAGGGTGGGCAGGTCAATTCTATGTTATTTTACAATTTGGGGAAGCTATGATAATTTTTAAGACAAGGTGGAATGAATTCTGGTTTTAGGGGAAGGGAAGTTCGGGCCTAGAAGGTCTTACCATGTGATTCTGTTGTAGAACCTCTTCTTGGCGTAGCTGTTAAAATCTCAATCCAGCCTCTGATTGAAATCTATATACTTTCTCTAGTGCTACTTTCACAAAGTGGTTGATCAGAACCCTTACCTTCTAGCCTCATGTTTAGCTGCTCAGAAGGAAGCTGAAGAAACACCTTGGATTTAATCATGGCAAATGATGTGTTTACCTCAGAACATTTTAAGTTAATGAAAAACCTGGAAAATATCAATTTAGTCATAATGCAAAGTCCAGAAAGCAGTAAATAATTCTGGCACATTCCTCTGTCCGTGAAACACAAAACTAGCTTTGTTTTATTTTTTCTATCTAAATCTATTTTCTGTTTTAAATCTCAGTGGGATATATTTTCAGCTTTGAAAGGCTCATTAAATCACTGATCCCTAAATTAGGTTCTTTCCAATGGGTTTGAAAAACACAGGCACCCGTAAGTTCAACTAATTCATACTGCCTTGAGTTGTCTGGGGGAACATTCATGTTCAGACAGACAGACTTGGTCAAACTACTGAATCATTACAAGCAAAAACATTTTAGTTTATCAGTGTATATACCTGGAGGAATTTAAACTTATCAATATTGGTCTCAATCCATATTTATTTTGTGGTCTTCACTTTATGGTTGACAGATTAAACACTTTATTTGCATGCTTTAAAAGGTCTATAAAGAACAATTAATGCTCAGGGTATTGCTGCCTGGGGCATGGCTTGGGTGGAAGGAAGACGTGTTTAGAGATCAGCATGGTAAGGTGTAGCTTCCTGAGACTGTACTGCAGGAGAGGTATAAGGAATCCACCCATTATTCAGCCATAACTTACTGAGTCCCTGCTATGTACCAAGACTTGTTTTCGTTGCTACAGATACCACTATCTACCTCATGGCCTTAACGATTTTGTCCATTGCTCACACTTGTTGGGGAGAGCTTATAAGAGCTGTGTAAAGAGAAATATGAACAGAGAAGCCTGACAGGCTACAGTCCATGGAGTCTCAAAGAGTTGGACACACCCGAAGTGACTTGAGACGCACGTAAAGGGAAATAATGAAGTCAGATTATGGTATTGATTGAATTGGGACTGATCCTAGGACCATTCAAGCCGGGTCAGCCTAACCTTCTCTTATTTGTGGGCTCCTAGGAGTACGTCAAGGCTGTATATTGTCACCCTGCTTATTTAACGTCTGTGCAGGGTACATCATGAGAAATGCTGGGCTGGAAGAAGCACAAGCTGGAATCAAGACTGCTGGGAGAAATATCAATAACCTCAGATATGCAGGTGACACCACCCTTATGGCAGAAAGTGAAGAGGAACTAAAGAGCCTCTTGATGAAAGTGAAAGAGGAGAGTGAAAAAGTTGGCTTAAAGCTCAACATTCAGAAAACGAAGATCATGGCATCTGGTCCCATCACTTCAATAGATGTGGGAAACAGTGGCAACAGTGTCAGACTTTATTTTTTTGGGCTCCAGAATCACTGCAGATGGCGACTGCAGCCATGAAATTAAAAGACGCTTACTCCTTGAAAGAAAAGTTATGACCAACCTAGATAGCATATTCAAAAGCAGAGACATTACTTTGCCAACAAAGTTCCGTCTAATCAAGGCTATGGTTTTTCCAGTGGTCATGTATGGATGTGAGAGTGGGACTATAAAGAAAGCTGAGTGCCAAAGAATTGATGCTTTTGAACTGTGGTGTTGGAGAAGACTCTTGAGAGTCCCTTGGACTGCAAGGAGAACCAACCAGTCCATTCTGAAGGAGATCAGCCCTGGGTGTTCTTTGGAAGGACTGATGCTAAAGCTGAAAGTCTAGTACTTTGGCCACCTCATGCGAAAAGTTGACTCATTGGAAAAGACTCTGATGCTGGCAGGCACTTGGGGTAGGAGGAGAAGGGGACGACAGAGGATGAGATGGCTGGATGGCATCACTGACTCGATGGACTTGAGTCTGAGTGAACTCTGGGAGTTGGTGATGGACAGGGAGGCCTGGCGTGCTGTGATTCATGGGTTCGCAAAGGGTCGGACACAACTGAGTGACTGAACTGAACTGAACTGAACTGCTGAGGGGTCAGTTTTCCAGGAAGCTATGTAGGCTTTGGAATCAAGAAGCCAGTGATTAGTCCTCAGATTGTAGGTTAATTTAAGAGCAATTTTTATGTGTTATGTCATAAATGCCTTAGCAGAAATTCAGATTAAGCTGGTAAAATAAAACTAACAGAAAAACTTACGTGACCAGGAGAATAAGATTCATTTTTACCCTATTGCATATTGTTTAAAAAGTTAGTGATTCCAAAATGGCTAGCATTATTGAGTTCTTAGCATGTACCAGGAGCTGTACTAAGTATATATAAACCCTATATATGTATCCTGTCCTTTAATCTCATTGTCAGCCTTACAAGCTGCGTACTATTATCATCTCAGTTTTACTCTTAGGGAATTGAGGCTGAGAGAGGCTAACCAAGTTGTTCAGCATCGTATGGCTACTGGATGGAAGCTCTGGAAGGCAGTGGACTTGAATCATAGTCTCTGCTCAAAGCTCATGCTCTCACCTGGGCATGATCAACTTAATTTAGCTCCTGGTGTAAACCAACATCCACCACTGTTCCTGTCTCTCCAAGCCATTAATGGTCCTGGTATCTTCTCCAGCCAGAACCTGGGAATCACCTTGACCTCTTTTCTTCCTCTCTTTGACTTTCCCCCTCACCCATCAGTCTTTAGGTCTTGATAGTTTTAATTCTTAGTATTTCTTGAATATGCCTACAGTCATCATTTTTTACCTGGACAACTACAGTAATTTCCTAACCAGCACCTCTCTCTTCCAATCCGCCTTTACAGCTGCCAACAACACTAAACAACAAAGATGTTCATGCTGCATCTCTGCTTAAAAACCCTCAGTGACTTTTTGACCCTCCACTCACTCCTCTCTCTCTCAGTCTGTGCTTCAGAGACCTTGAACTAGCTGCACCTGGCTGATTGTGCTGTTGCTTCTTTGCCTTCATCTATCCTTTTCTCTATGACCAGGCTCCTCATGGTTTTCTGTTCAGGAAATTGGCTCTAATGTCTCCTCTGGGAGTCTTTCCTGGCCCTCCCACACAGAGGTAGGTTCACTGCCTCTGACTGTACCTCATGTGTGTCTTTGTGATAACAGTCATCACCACTTTGAGTTGCAATTTAATACCCACCTGTTTTCTCCCACGACATGGTGAATATTTCAAGACAGAGTAATGCAAACTATCAGATAGACAGTGTAATAGCAGAAGCTGTCCACAGCAAAAGGAGCACCAATAACAAGCATCATACAGTACTCTAAGGCCCACCATAAGTCCTGCTTAGGGTCATCAGAAGAGAAGCTTGTACATATAGGGATCCATGACCTGGGCACCAATTTTCCTGTTGTGATCAGCACATGTACCAAATGTTGGCCCTCTCAGCATGATCCCTCTATACTTCTCTACTGGAATGTACTCATTTAAAGTTCCCATTCATGGCGTCAACTATGCTGCTCCTTAAGTTTGCAGCAGAGTAGGTTTTTGCCAGATCTGTTGTCCATCCTTACTAACTGGGCACAGTCCCTTTGCCCCTGCACTTGCAGAAATGTCATAGGAACATGGTCTGTTTTTGCCTCAAAATAATCTTAAATGACAAGAAAACCTATATCTACATCCTTTGAAGTGGGATTGCAAGTATTCAGCCTATTGAGGATACATTTTTAACTTGAAAACAAAAGCATATGAGAAGGCTGCAGAGAGATGAGTGTCTAGGATACAATACTGAACAGTAGGAGAGAGGCTGAGCTGAGAGTGAGGGAGAGGAGAATTTCATCTGGTTCCTGCCTATTGCCAGTTGTGTGATGCTGGACAGATTGTTTAATGTCTCTGAGCCTCACCCTCTGCATGTGTAAAATGGGATAGTATAAGACCCACGTGAATGTATAACGCTGCAAGTCACTTCAGAAACTTGGCATATGAGCAGAACTCCATTAATGGGGGTATTCTGTAACAGATGAATCTATTGTGTTGCTGTTTAGTCACTAAGTCCTGTCTGATTCTTTTGAGACCCCAGGGACAGTAGCCTGCCAGGCTTCTCTGTCCATGGGATTTCCCAGGCAAGAATGGAGTAGGTTGCCATTTCCTTCTCCAGGGAATCTTCCTGACCCAGGGATCAAACCCCTGTCTCCTGTGTCAGCAGGCAGATTCTTTACCTCAGAGCCACCAGGGAAGACCAAGTGGACTTATAATACATGAAACTACATTTTCTTATTTACATTGCAGGCTGAATGATTGCCCTTGGTTAAGATAATCTCTCAACTGATAGATTTTTCACCAAGAGACCCTTAAATCAACCCAACAGCAGACTTGAACTGTAGTGAAGATTAATTCTGAACAAATGAATCCAAGTCTAATATGACCTTAAAGACAGGATTGACTACCTTTGCTGCAGCTACTCTAGGTCTGCCTTGAGGCCGCTAATACTACATTTGCTCAGTGTCCAGACCAGAGAGGGTTGGATCCCTACAAAATATCACCCCCATGGCAAAGAGTGCCATGATTAACCCAGCTCCTAGCACCAGGGGTCTTTTACTGGTCACAAGATTGAGCCTTTAGCAGCTGCTCCAGGAGCCAATGTAAACAGACCTGGAGAACTTATGTGTTGCTCCCTCAGAGGCTCTGACATAACCACTTAGAGAACAAGACAGACATGATTATCAACTGGTCTTCAGATTTAAGGAGTACCCCTTATGGGGAAATAGAGCTCTGATTTTGACAACCTTCACTATAGCTCCCAAGGAAATCAGCATGGCTGTTCTTATTTTATAGGCAGAAAACCCAAGGCACCAAGGGATTAAATAATTTGTATTGGAATGAGATTTTACTAACTCCGTAGAAAATTGACCTAAAACTTAAACATGGATAAACCACATCCTTTATTTAAACAATATTTTATAGTCTACGATGAAAGAATACTTAGAGATGGAATTTCCAGATTGGCTATTCATGAACTTACAGAAAAATTATGCAACTTTCTCTTCATTCAGCAAACATTTATTCAGTACATATCGAGTGGTGAGCACTGTGATGGGTACTGGGGGGACAAGCTCATAGGAGACTATTACCTGCCCTCAAGGTAATCAGGAGGAGACACACATGTAAAGAAATAGAACAAAATGGTATAGACACTGTGCTCGTGACAAAAGTCTTTATACATTACAGTAGGACACGTGTCTTGAAAGATGACTCTCTTTGTTTTGCCCTGAGTAGGCTTGGCAACAGGAAGAATGCTACTAACCCGAAAAGAGTGGTGATCCTTGCCAAGTGTAAACCCACAAATTGGTGAATATAATAGATGTCTAACAGCTAGAAGTCATGAGTGCATGTGCACAGGGAATGTTATCATTTATGTTCAGGATCTGAATTGAGATGTTAATTATTTTCTAAATCCTAAAAAACTAGACTTTTGAGTCTCCTATAATTTGATTTTAAATAATAATTTCTTGCTCAAAGCTATCTTGCCAAAGTAGAGACTTACCATGGGAAAGGCCCAAGGAGGGAGTCCCAGGCCTTGCCGAAATTAAATACAGCTTTCAACTCACTTACGTGCTCTCTTCTTGAAACATTCCCTTGTGTTGACTTTGACAGCATCCCATTTGACTGACCCCTCTAACTTACCAGCACTCCTTCCAACTTTCCTTTACTGACCCGTCATCCTCTCTCTTCAATGAAATATTTTTTTCCCATTTTCTTACTATGCTCTCCCCATAGGTAATTCCATATTGTGCCATGGCTTCTGTTACAGGGTAAATGTCAATCACTTTTACCTGTCTTCAATTTAGATCTTTCCACTATCATCCAGACACAGATGTCCAACTCTAAGCTTGATATATCACTTGGACTGCTCTGTCGAAACTCAGGTAGGATGGAAACTCATGCATTTCCCCTCAAACTTCCTCCCTGTCAGGTGTTTTCTACCTGGGTAAGTCTCTCCACCTAATTCAGGGATTCTCTAACCTGACTTCACGGTTGAAACATCTGAGCAACATCGAAACCATACCTGTGCCCAGGCAGTACAGTGTTAATGTCTTGGCAAACATACTTTCTTCTCACCAATTCAGACTCAAATCCAATACTCCTGGCAGCAGGGGAAATCCTCTCTATGATTAATTACTTATTTGAATAATAAGTAACTTTACTGTTCAATTGTTAGTTCCATGAGGGCAAATGCATGCCTGTTTCATTCAATGTGTTCAGTCGCTCAGTCGTATCTGACTCTCCGCGACCCCATGGACTGTAGCCTGCCAGGCTTCTCTGTCCATGGAATTTTCCAGGCAAGAATACTGGAGTGGATTTCCATTTCCAACTCCAGGGTATCTTCCCGACCCAGGGATCGAACCCACATCTCTTGTGTCTCCTGCATTGGCAGGCAGAGTTTTTATCACTGCACCACCTGGGAAGCTCTGCATTCTGTCATCATTCAAGTTTCATTCAATGCAGTCTCAGTTTTCTAGCACAAAAAAAGTCATCATTCTCTGATGGATGGATGGATAAATGAATGACTAGTCTTGGAGATAGCCACTGAAATAAAGGTCGGATTAAGGATACAGATGTCAGGATAAGGTTTGTGGATCCATTCAATCAAATGTCACTGTGCTGACTTAGCAAAGGGCCCTAAGGTAGAGGTATGTGATATGTGAAAGCCTAGCCACACACCTTGGTGAAGTCAGGGATTTCTTTAGCATTCTCTCATCAGGAGATGTTCCTCTGGCATTTTTTGACTCCCTTTCTCTGATAGGTAAACTTTCTGTCCTAAAGTACCCCAGGATGAAGTAGTTACCGTGGGCTGCTTTGTTTTATGATCTAACATCAGAATGGAAAGGGAGAGTATGCTTTTTAAACTCTTTAAAATGCAGTTCTATTGAAAATAGCTGTTGAGACACATCCATAAAGTAAGCTGCTGAGGAGTGATAAGAGAGATGCTATCATCTCTCTCTTATAAAACATGATATGGTATTCTATCTAGAAATATTGTGCAATGTGAATATCAATTTATTCGTTAAGAATGTAACCAAAATGTATATAATCCTCTGTGACTTTGCTTTATAATTTAATTCACTAAGGTTTCGATGTTTGCATGTAGCCACTTGATTCAATGATATTGAGCTGGAAATATTTGGTGTATTCTAAAATTATACCTGTTTTAATTATGAATAATACATGAATCAGATTTATCTCCTCTTTGAACTAGACTTCATCTCCAACCTATACTACCTGAGGTAGTAGATTCATGCTGGTCTTCTGACTTCAAAATTAAAGTTTATTCATGCAGAATAATATATTCTATATTTAAATGATACAGAAAGAGGAAAATTCTCCATGATCAAGTTTAAGGTTAGGGGTGGAGTATAAGTCAGGGTTAAGGCAGATTCATTGCAAAATGTTGCAGTATAAACTTCAAGCTCTGGGAGGGTACTTGTAATATGTAGATACAGTCATTTTATTTTAACTTCAGTTGATGCAGTACCCTGATGCTGGGAAAGATTGAAGGTGGGAAGAGAAGGGAACGACAGAGGATGAGATGGTTGGATGGCATCACCGACTCAATGGATATGAGTTTAAGTAAACTCTGGGAGTTGGTGATGGACAGGGAGGCTTGGCGTGCTACAGTCTGTGGGGTCCCAAAGAGTCAGACACAACTGAGTGACTGAACTGCATTGACTTAAACTGATGAAGGCTGCATTCTGTATTGTCCTGCTGCTGCTGCTGCTAAGTCGCCTCAGTCGGGTCCGACTCTGTGTGACCCCATGGGTGGCAGCCCACCAGGGTCCCCCGTCCCTGGGATTCTCCAGGCAAGAACACTGGAGTGGGTTGCCATTTCCTTCTCCAATGCATGAAAGTGAAAAGTGAAAGTGAAGTCGCTCAGTCATGTCCGACTAGGAGCGACCCCATGGACTGCGCCTACCAGGCTCCTCCGTCCATGAGATTTTCTAGGCAAGAGTACTGGAGTGGCGTGCCATTGCCTTCTCCGCTTTTTTGTCCTACCTCCTACTTTTACTCATGTTGGAGTTATCACAGGCCTTTTGGAGAACAGGCTAAAGAAGAGTTGAGTTGGAGATCCTTTTGTTTAGGTCAGAGAGTTATTTTTACATTATTTGCAGTTATATCCATGTAGAGCTGTTCAGCTAACTGATTTGGTATAGAAATTACTTCTAGGTTCACTCCTGTCATCCATTCATCTATTGCTTTGAGTCACCAACATTGTGACACAGAAGTGTAAGCCCAGAGTTTGCATGGGAACAGGAGAATGAGCTATAGCTCCTAGCACTGAAAGGATGTGGGTGGTGAAGAGGAAACATGGTTTGAATACATGGAACCAGAAGCCAGTCTGTGGAAAATTCTTCCGGTCATCTAGCATGCAAAATTGAAAGTGAATCGTTTAGTTTTCATCAAAGCTTCATCAAAACAGAAGTTCTTTGTTGCCAGTAATGTATTTGAGACATTTAGAAATATTTTAAAAATCTCTCAAAAGGGAATTTTTATCAGAATTACTGTATTTGTGGGACACACATATGCAGTGGTACACAAAATTTGCAGTACTGTATATCTTTGTGAAGTTACATGTTTTGTGTATCTCAATATATCACTGAATTACGTGGATATATTGGGGAAATATTTACATTTCTAACTTACTTAAAATGAAATACTGACATCAGCAACAATTACATTGTTGTAATGTATCATTACAACAAGTTTTGTTGAAGAGTTATTAAGTTCTGTTCATTCAAAGAGGTTTTAAGATTGTTCACGGCACAAAAAAACCTTAAGATGCCCTGAAATTTTACACTCATATATGAAAGAAACTTGGTGGAAGTTTTCCTATATTTGACAACAAACCTAAGAATGTATGTATTTTCTAGTAGCAAACTGTGATGCTAAACTATCAGTAACTATCAGCAACTTTTCTAAAGAGTCAAAAGTTAAAAACAAATTTAGATCAATGATGCTGGAAGAATTTTTCTGTTCTCTTTGTGTGCAACTCAGTTGTGTCTGACTCTTTGCGACCTCATGGACTGTAGCCCACCAGACTCCTCTGTCTATAGCATTTTCCAGGCATGAATGCTGGTGTGGGTTGCCATTTCCTTCTCCAGGGGATCCTCCCAACCCAAGGATCGAACTCATATCTTGTGTGTCTTCTGCATTGGCAGGCAGGTTCTTTACCACTGGTGCCACCTGGGAAGCCTGTTCTCTCTAAGGACTGATATTGCAAAGTCATTGGCATATGAAGGGATGATCAAGAAGTATATATTCAGAAAGAGGAAGGAGTTCCGTAGAGGTCTGTTAAGTAGTTAAGAAAAAATTGTTATTTTTCTGCTTTTATTTTAATTTTGCCTTTGCAGCTTTCCCAAATTTGTAATTTGCTATATGTTTTTAGCTCATTCTAAACAACACTAATTTTCATAACACATTTATTCTTTTTCCTTCATATGTAAGATGTAGGCCCAATAATACCCGAATCCAATGTTAGTAGGAATACTGCTTTTATGATTTTGAGAAGATGGTGATTTTACATGTTAACAAGGTGGTCCGACATCAAATGGCTGCATCAAAGTGTTGGGTCCAAATGCCCAGCTTTGAATCAAGCCCATCCCAGGGATGACAGAGCCTGGTGGGCTCCTGTCTATGGGGTTGCACAGAGTCGGACATGACTGGAGCGACTTAGCAGCAGCAGCATCCCAGGGTGGGGCTGAGCGCTGCTGGCTCAGGTCTCACACATGCAAATTAGGCCTTTGATGTCCTCTCCAAGTGAGGTTGTACCGATAATCACTGGGACATGCTGGACGAAAAGCAGATTTTCATCACACACCTTTATCCTTGTGACCTACAATCAGACCACATGCCCTGGGATGCACTTTGAATTGATACTAAAAAAGAATTATCTTGTGCCTAGTATAATTATAATCCATTGGATTTTTCCCCCTCATATAGACATTGATTTGTTAAATCTAAAACATTTAAAATGGGCCACAGTTTCTGCAACTTTGCCTTGACCTTGGGAAGGTTCTGCCACATACCTCTGATCTTGGCTCTTGGGCTATGAAAGCTGTGCTGGACTTTTTTTTTTTTCCCTTGGTGTCTGGCACATAGTAAGCCTTCAGATATTTTTTGCTTCCCTTCTTTCATTATTGTTTTTCTAGAGGTACTTTTTTTTCGGTCTGTCAGGTATGAGGAAATTTTTAAGAAAAGAAAACATATCTGACACATTCCAATTGTATTACCAAATGACTGCCTTTATTAAGCTGTCTAGGGTGACAGAGTCCAGCTTTATGACAGCATAGCACCTAGAAACTGTCTTTACAGCTGGTGTAATTTTTCATTGTTTCACACAGGACTGGAACTAAACTAATTAACTATGACAACCAGAATGAACCATGCTTATCTAGATGAAGACCTACATTTAACTGAAAGATGATGTACTTGAACTCTAGTCCTCATCCTGTGGGCAAAATAATAGCAATTAATAATAATAGTATTGATAATAACACACAATGTCTCTGCTTTCAAATATGCTATCTAGGTTGGTCATAACTTTCCTTCCAAGGAGTAAGCGTCTTTTAATTTCATGGCTGCAATCACCATCTGTAGTGATTTTGAAGCCCCCCGAAATAAAGTCTGATGCTGTTTCCACTGTTTCCCCATCTATTTGCCATGAAGTGATGGGACTGCATGCCATGATCTTCGTTTTCTGAATGTTGAGCTTTAAGCCAACTTTTTCACTCTCCTCTTTCACTTTCATGAAGAGGCTCTTTAGTTCCTCTTCACTTTCTGCCATAAGGGTGGTGTCATCTGCATATCTGAGGTTATTGATATTTCTCCCGGGAATCTTGATTCCAGCTTGTGCTTCTTCCAGCTCAGCGTTTCTCATGATGTACTCTGCATAGAAGTTAAATAAGCAGGGTGACAATATACAGCCTTGACGTACTCCTTTTCCTAATTGGAACCAGTCTGTTGTTCCATGTCCAGTTCTAACTGTTGCTTCCTGACCTGCATACAGGTTTCTTAAGAGGCAGGTCAGGTGGTCTGGTATTCCCATCTCTTGAAGAATTTTCCAGTTTATTGTTATCTACACAGTCAAAGGCTTTGGCATAGTCAATAAAGCAGAAATAGATGTTTTTCTGGAACTCTCTTGCTTTTTCCATGATCCAGCAGATGTTGGCAATTTGATCTACATTCATAACCTTGTGAAATTCTTTTAAGAACTTTAGAGAATGGGTACGGCCTTTTACCCACGTCTTAGAGAGAACAGTGCTGTGTGGGAGGTTAAGAGCTTGTCCCAGTATATACTGGGCAGTGAGTGGAGATCTTCGACTGTGTGGTTTCTGTGACTCTTGCATTTCTTATGGCATTTAGATTAATGCTATTCAAGGAGAGCACTTGCTGTGTTGATAGCCTCCTGCTCTCTCCTTAAACTCCAAGATGGAAGCCACTGTAGGAAAAACTTGGATGTTATACAAAATGGTATCACTCCAGAAAGTCTGTGGTGGCCTCTGGGCATAAAAATAGAAGGAAAAGACAGAACAACTAAGAAAAGCAAGAAAGACCTTGGCATTTGGAAGGAAATGAAAGCAGGAGGGTGGTGAGCCACGGGAAGGTAGGTAGGTAGGAATTACTGATGGCTTCCCCAAAGACTGTAAACACTTACATAACATTGCATATGTGCCTGACGCTATTTTAACCTTCACATCAGTTCCGTGAAGTAAAACATTTTATTAATCACAGTTGCTAGATGGCAAAGTTGAGGCACATGGAGCTTAAGCAGCTTGCTGGTTGAACTCAGGCATTCTCGCACCTGAGTCTGCTACCCTATTTGATGGAGTCAGTTTATTATGGACCATCCATGTGGGATGGCTTGGATCGGTTGGGTTTAAAGCCTGAAATATAGACTTAAGGTTGGGATTGAATATACAGGTGTACCCCTGTCATGTAGGCTGAAATTAATGATTTTTCATCACTTTTTTGGTCTGTTTTACACCAGAAGATTTGAGGAGGATGTTGTTTCTGTTTGTGCTTTCAATTCAGATAAACGTCTCTCTGTGTTGTAGTACATGGTTTTAAAGTCTCCTGGTCTTCCATAGATTTCCTTGTGACCAGATGTATTGAAATCAAAATACCATTTCATTTATTTTATTAAAAATTTTTTAAATTACTACTATTGTTGAGATAGTACTAAATACTGTAGTACTAATAGCAGTAAAATAGTATCAAAATACTGTAATTATTAATTATCATTTAAAAAGCATATATAAAATAAAGCAAAATGCATATGGATTCCTAACAAACCCTTGTATAATATCAACATTTCTTTATCTAATCCTGGTTTTATTCATTTCTGAAGAGAATCTTTTCATCTTGTCTTGAGTTGTAGTAATTGTATATAAAAATGATTTACAGGTATATTCCTAATGTTAGTGTACCAAAACTTCATTGCTAGCCTAGTTTTAAAATTCTTGCTTTAACTCGGCAAAAAATGCCAAACTTTATCACGAATTAAAAGGGAGGCATTAGTCTAATACTGCCGAAGCACCTTTAGTTTAGCATTGAACTAGAGCAGCATGACAGAGAAGGCAATGGCACCCCACTCCAGTACTCTTGCCTGGAAAATCCCAGGGACAGAGGAGCCTGGTGGGCTGCAGTCCATGGGGTCGCTAGGAGTCAGACACGACTGAGCAACTTCACTTTCACTTTTCATTTTCATGCATTGGAGAAGGAAATGGCAGCCCACTCCAGTGTTCTTGCCTGGAGAATCCCAGGGATGGGGGAGCCTGGTGGGCTGCCGCCTATGGGGTCGCACAGAGTCAGACACGACTGAAACGACTTGGCAGCAGCAGCAGCAGCAGCAGCAGCAGCAAAGCAGCATGAGCAGTAATGAACAAGAGGTGGTTTCAGCTCTGGGTGGGTTTACAGTCCAAGGAAGCATTGAGAGTGTAAACAACTGATCTTAAGACAGTATGTACAAGGCTTCAAGGGGCACAGACAAAATGTGCTGGAATCAATGACCAGGGGAAATGACCAGAGAGGAAAACACATGTGGACTATCCTACATTAGCCAGTGGGAAACACCATCCTGATACCCAATTCTTAATTTGTGTAAATAACACCACAGTAGCTAATACAGTCACTTAGAATGATTATACATGGAACTTATGTTGTGTAAAGTGAAAGTGAAGTCGTTCAGTTGTGTCTGACTCTTTGCGACCCCACCCCACTGTAGCCCACCAGGCTTCTCCCTCCATGGGATTCTCCAGGCAAGAGTACTGGAGTGGGTTGCCATTTCCTTCTCCAGGGGATCTTCCCAACCCAGGGACTGAACCCAGGTCTCCCGCATTGGAGGCAGACGCTTTAACCTCTGAGCCACCAGGGAAGTGTGTGTAAAGTCATTATGTCGTGTAAAGTCATTCCTAAATTTACAAGGTAAATATACCTGGAGTTTAAGGATTTGAATGAGATATGATGAAATTTCACCACTGTGCTAATTTTCCATTTGCCATCCTAATTATCTGAGTTCTTTATATTGTCTCGGTTATTTCAACATATTTTCCTATGTATATTCTGTTGTAGTTAAGTCCTTGTCCTTCAGATCTAAATAAGTCATTTCAAGTCATCCAGCTACAATTAGGCCTTGAATCTGACTCCTGGTTGGGAAGGATTAGCTTAAATGGCTCGTGCCTCTCACTCTTCCCGTATTTTATCTATTTTTATTTAATTGTGTGGTATCTACAGAAGTGCATGGAATTATATAATCTGTTAATTGCTTCTCATGAAGAAAATTAAAAGAAGGTAGTACTGCATCAGGTGAAATTATAAAATCCACTTATGGGGACAGAGACAATTGCTTTGCAGGTTAATTTTTAATTTTTTGTATTAAAATGGAATTATATGCTTAAATCATTTACACTTTTGTCTATCAGCATGGAGTCTTGATTATGAATTCAAGCACTATGAATTTTGTGCTGTCTATTTTCCCAGCTCTCCTAACACAAGTAAAACGTTTGCTGATAATAATAAGTACAGATAGACTTCCTAAGCTTGTCTGACAAATAACTGAATTAAGTTCCTAACTCAACTATTGAGGCAAAATCCTAGATTTTAATGCCTCTTCCTGTTTAAAATTGTCCCCAATATGCCCTACATTGAAATGCTTTGTCCTTTTCTGTTCCTGTTTTAGTCTCCTTGTCTCTTTTAAGAATGTCACCCCTCCCACATCTCCTTCCCCCATGACTTAGGAAATAAGCTTCTGATCTCATATTTAAATTTTTTTCTATTTTTCAGAGAGTGGGGATGCACGTTCCAGTTTTTCTTCTAAGGAATCTCACCTGTATTGTGTTTAGTTTCACTTAGTTGTTGTTTTTCAGGCTCTATCTCCTTAATATTATTAGTACTGCCTGTGGACTGAGGACTAATCTTCTTCCTCTCACCCCAGTTCACACCGTCCACGTGTGCTCACACAATTAGTTCGCGTTTAAGTGTAAGCTGGTCACAAGATTGATGGCCTTTGAGTTAAATGTGGCTCTTCTGAAGTGACGAAAATCCTAATTTAAACAAGCTCAGGCCAAAAAAAAAAAAAAAATCATTGACTCACATACCTGAAAAGAGTAGGTAGGCTGGAGATTTGGGCCTGGCAAGCTCCAGTGCTCAGTCACTTCAGTCGTGTCCGACTCTTCATGGCCTCATGGACTGCAGCCCACCGGGTTCCGCTGTCTATGGGGGTTCTCGGCAAGATACTGTAGTGGGTTGCTGTGCCCTCCTCCTGAGGATCTTTTTGACCCAAGGATTGAACCCACATCTCTTATGTCTCCTGCACTGGCAGGCGGGTTCTTTACTACTAGGCAGGATCCAGAGGTGCAAATAATGCAGCTAACTTCCTCCATGAAGCGTGCCCTGGAAATTTTAGCCAATCCCAATAGGAGGCCTTTTCTTTTCTGATATTCCAGTGCAGACTCTCAGACCAGCTCTTGATTGGACTGATTCAGATAACTTGCCACCCTTGAGCCAATAATTGTCACCAGAGCCATTGAATATGCTAATTGGGCAAGCATAGGTCATGCGTCTATTCTTGGAACCTGGCAATAGGGGTCAGTCCTATCAGAAACAGAAGGGTTTAAGTGGGGGAAAAGTAGTACCCAAATGAAAATCAGGGTGCTCGTATGGAAGAAGGAATGGGTACACATATCTATTCTGATCTTCCCAGGCAGACTATGATCCTTTCAGAGCTATGTTTGCTATACTTGGATTTTTAACCCAACTCACCTGTATCAAGAATACTGTAGAAGATGGTGTTTTCATTTACCACTAATAGCAAATCGTAACTGCAGAGTAACAGAACAGTGATTTAGATTTTTCCGTATTTATAGATTGGGCAGGAAATATCTACTATCTTTGCCTCTATGATTGCTAATAATAGCTTGGGATAATAGGAAAGATCCTTAGGAGAATAGATGATAGAACTTCATTGGTGACCCCACATTCATGAGCCCAGATATCCATGTGCACTCTGGTCTCAGAACTTGGCTTCACTCCAGGGCACGTCTTACACTGTTCTGGCTCATCTCTGTCCATGGAAGGCATGCTGGGTGCCTGACAGGTTGGATTCTGCCAGTGTGACTATCACAGATTTGTTGCCTAATTTGTGTTGTGTGACTTACCAGCTGTGTGGCTTTGCCTGGGACCTGGGATCTGTAACCTCATGGACATTCAGTTAAAGTGCTGCTGGTTACCAACTTCAAAGGGTGATCATAAGGGTCTTTTAAGTTAATGTGAAAGTGGAGTGGCCAGACACATAGACAGTTGTCACTAAGTGATAAAAACACGTCCTTAGGACCTGCTTCCTGCTTGGACTGCTGACTCTGCTCTTTTGGAAGTTTTCTCTATTTCACCTCTTCTTTGCTTCCCCTTCACCTGTTCACATTTGGTGAATTTCTTTTCTTATGGAAAGAACACTTATTGTGAGATTTACGCTCTTAACAAAATTTTAGTTAAATACTATGTTATCATTGACTATCAGTGAATTCTTCATGAGTTTTTAATAATTCTGTTGCATTTATTGAGTGCTCACTATATGCCTGAGCGTCTTCGATTGCTAATCATTTGAACCTCACAACAAGACTATAGGCGGACATTTAGTGTTTTCATTTGACAGATGGGGAAACTGAGGCTTAAGCTGTGCACAAGAAGAGGGCAACATCACAAAGCTGTGGAGACAGTCCTGGAACTCAGGTCAGAATCAGTCTGCCACCCTTGTTTTCATCCAGTGAGTGGCCCAGAAACTTCAGTATGCATGAAACTCCCCTGCAGTGCACAAAGTACACATTTCTGAAGTTCACCCTCAAAGGTTCTGAAGTGATGACTCCGGAGTATGTCAGAGAAATATGCATTTATCACACATTCTCCAGGTGATTGTCCCACAGGTGGTCCACAAACCAGAAGTCTACAGGTCGACTTGAGATGACTGATTCTCTTCCTATGCTTTCTCCCCTCCCCTACCTTCTCTAGTGGAAGGAGAGGACTACAGTGCTACCTGAAGGTTCTGGCATCTGCCTTGCTGCCAGGTACATGGTTGCCCTCTCCTGGCTTCCTGCTTTTGTAAACAATTCCTTAACCCTTTGAGTATCCAAGCTAATCTGATCCTCTTTGAGCCACTAGCACTTGAATTTATGTTGAGAGCACGTGTGTTCAGCATGTTCATATGAGTTATCTGGTGTGTGCTCTACCTATAACAGGAGCTCAGTGTTTATTGGTTACTTTTCTGTTGTGTAAATTTCCATTTAGTCTGCTTCCCTTTGTATGCTCCATTTCCCTCAGCTAAGCTGTAAGATGCTTAAGAAAAGAGATGGACTGCCCTTCCATTGCCTCTGTATTACCTGAAATCTCTTCATACCCGCTCAGCAAAGAATGGTGACTCATTCGTACATAATAGATTTGTAGTACATGTTTATTGAGTTAATTTAGCATTCAAAGGTGTTAGTTACCACTATTCTTTCATAGATGATGAGATTTTCATGACAAAATCTTTTGAATATTTACACTTGGTTTTCCACCTTAAACATTCAAGGGAGAGGAAAGAATAACCCCATTTTAGTCTCCGAGGTAAAATATTTAACTACTCAACATTCTTTGTTTTGCATAAAGAAATGTTTAACCAAGATTCCTCAGGTTACAGTCAGATGGCCAAACATTTAAAAACAAATGTGTGCATACAAATATGCAGGCAGCATTTACCTCAAGATGCAGATGCCTATGGATTATGTCTCTACTGTTTCTTTATAGGAGCCCAGGTGTTTTTTTTTTTTTTTTATAAAGCTTGATCTGTCCTTTGGCATCAAAGTCCTTATTGGACACAACTGTTGAGATCCTCAAAATTCAGACATAGCCCTAGGAGTTAGAAATAAAACTCTAAAATAAAATGCCTGATTTATAGCATGGTGACTGTAGTTGAAAACACTGTATTACATAACTGAAATTAATAAAATTTGCTGAGAGTAGACCTTAAATGTTCTCATTAAAAAAGTGAATATGTGAGGTGATGAATGTGTTAATCTGGGGGGATCCCTTTTGCAACATATATGTGTATCAAATCATCATTGTATACTTTAAATGTCTTACAGTTTTATTTGTTGATTATACCCCAGTAAAGCTGAAAATAACTAAGAATAAGGTAAAATGCAGGCTTTTAGACTAGTTGTTGTTGTTGAGTCACTAAGTTGCATCCAGCTCTTTGTGACTTCATGGACTGCAGCATGCCAGGCTTCCCCATCCTTCATCATCTCCTAGAGTCTGCTCAAACTCATATCCCTTGAGTCAGTGATGCCACCCAACCATCTTATCCTTTGTCATCCCCTTCTCCTCCTGCCCTCAGTCTTTCCAAGCATCAGGGTCTTTTCAAATGAGTCGACTTTTTGCATCAGGTGCCCAAAGTATTGGAACTTCAGCTTCAGCATCAGTCCTTCCAATGGCTATTCAGGGTTTATTTCCTTTAGGATTAGCTGGTTTGTTGTCCTCACTGTGCAAGGGACTCTCAAGGGTCTTCTCCAGCATCACATTCTTAGACTAGAGAATGGTTAGTTATATCAAAGTGAATATCATGAAATTGTAGCCGGGATGCTAATTAGCATGGGGATGAGTGTATGAGTCATGAAATTTCGACTGGGGAGGCAGAAGACAGGCTCTAGAGCGGTGCTGGCCAGTAAAAGTATGATGTTAAGCCATGATACAAGTCACATGGGCAGTTAAAAATTTCTTGTAGCCATAATAAAAAAAGTAAGGAGAAACAATTTTAATAACATTATTTAACCCAGTATCTCTAGAATATTATCATTTCAATATATAGTTGACATAAATGATGATATACTTTAAATTTTGCTTTTGTGTATTGTTTTTGAAATCTGTTTTGCGTCTGTGTTATTTACTTTTTTATTTTTGGCCATGCCATATGGCGGCTTGCGGAAGCTCAGTTCCCTAACCAGGCATTCAGCCCAGGGTCATGGCAGTGAAAGCACAGAGTCTTGACCGTTGGACTGCCAGGGCACTCCCCTATTGTGTGTTTTATACTGACTGCACGTTTCAGATGTGTTAATAGCTACAGTTGGTTAGTGGCTTCTGTATTGGACAGTATAGGATCCTCATTGATGAAAGGATTGGGAGCATCATGCCAAGTAGACTGGCCTGATCTGACTGTTTCCTAGATGATGCTTCTCAAACTTCAATATGCATAGAATTCACCCAGGGATCTGATTAAAATGCATATTCTGATCCACTAAGTCTAGGATTCTGGGGGTAGGTCCAGGATTTTGTATTTCTAACAAGATTTAAGGTGTTCTTGATGCTTCTGGTCTGTGACTCACACTTTGAGTAGCCCCAGGTTAAATAGATTAACTGTGATGGAGAGAAAGAAAAACAAGTAATTAAGTTCCAGGTGGGTCAATCAGAATATTATCAGCAGAGGGAAAATGTTTTACCTCACTAAGTTCCTTGGCGCATGAAATGAGAACTTCTATCAAAACTTCTGCTGTCCCAAAAAAGTAAAGGAAGCCATTTTATCTATGGCTTTCTCTCCTTCTAGCCCATGACTGAAATCTGCTGATGTGTGCTTCCATGGGAGGAGAAGAGAGAGCAGATCTGTTGATAGAAGGTATTTCATGTCATGAAAATAAAATGTCTTTTAATTCACACAGAATTCATTTAATGTATTTCAAAACATTTTATGGTTTTCTCCGTAAAGTTCTTGAATATAATTTGGTTGATTTATTCCTATGCAGAATTTATCATTTTTGTTGCTATAGTAAATCACATTTTAGAAAATAACATTTTTTCTCCATTTGTTGCTGGTGTCTGGAAATACAGTTGATGTTGATTTCGTATCTAGAAAATCTACTAAACTTTACAATTAATTTTCATAAGTTACATGGATTATTTTTGGATTTTCCAAGTAGACTATCATGTCATCTACAAATAATACTGGTCTTTTTTCTTTTTATTTCTTTCCAATTCCATTCCTTTATTCCTTTTTCTTGTCATGTTATACTGTCTAGGTTTTCCACTGAATCACTGAGTTTATGAAGTGAGAGTGAATATACTTGCATTGGTTTTGAAAGATTTAATATTCACAATTAAGTATGTAATTTGTTGCAGATGTTCTTTATCAGTTAAAGGGTATTTTATTCTATTCCTTTTTTTTGAATTATGAAAATCTATGCTGCTGTGCTAAGTTGCTTCAGTTGTGTCCGACCCAGCACAGCCCCATAGACAGCAGCCCACCAGGCTCCTCTGTCCCTGGGATCCTCCAGGCAAGAATACTGGAGTGCTGCCAGTTCCTGCTCCAATGCAGGAGAGTGAAAAGGGAAAGTGAAGTCGCTCAGTCGAGTCTGACTCTTTGCAACCCCATGGACTGCAGCCTACCAGGTTCCTCCATCCATGGGATTTTCCAGGCAAGAGTACTGGAGTGGGTTGCCATTTCCTTCTCCAATCTATGCTAAATTATATCAAATAAAGTTTTGCATCTATTGATTGGATCATATGTTTTTCCTCTTCTAAGCTACCTATATGGTAAATTCTATTAATACATTTTTGAATATTGAACATACTTTTCATGTCTGGAATAAACCCTACTTATGAAATATTTTGCTTTTTATCAGTTTAGTTCAGTTGTTCAGTCATGTCCTGCAACCCATGGACTGCAGCACACCAGGTTTCCTTGTCTGTCACTAACTCCTGGAGCTTGTTCAAACTCATGTCCATCAAGTCGGTGATGCCATCCAATCATCTCATTCTCTGTCGTCCACTTCTCCTCTTGCCTTCAATCTTTCCCAGCATCAGGGTCTTCTCCAATGAGTCAGTTCTTTGGATCAGGTGGCCAAAGTATTGGAGTTTCAGCTTCAACATCAGTCCTTCCAATGAATATTAGGATTGATTTCCTTTAGGACTGACTGGTTTGATCTCCTTGCAGTTCAAGCGACTCTCAGGAGTCTTCTCCAACACCACAGCTCAAAAGCATCAATTCTTCAGCATTCAGCCATCTTTATGGTCAAACTCTCACATCCATACATGACTACTGGAAAAACCATTGCTTTGACTAGATGGACTTTTGTCAGCAAAGTAATGTCTCTGCTTTTGAATATGCTGTCTAGGTTGGTCATAACTTTTCTTCCAAGGAGCAAGCATCTTTTAATTTCATGGCTGCAGTCACCATCTGCAGTGATTTTGGAGCCCAAGAAGATAAAGTCTCTCACTGTTTCCATTATTTCCCCATCTATTTTTCATGAAGTGATGAGACCAGATCCCATGATCTTAGTTTTTTGAATGCTGAGTTTTAGCCAGCTTTTTCACTCTCCTCTTTCACTTTCATCAAGAGGCTTTTTAGTTTCTCTTCACTTTCTGCCATAAGGGTGGTGTCATCTGCATATCTGAGGTTATTGATATTTCTCTTGACAGTCTTGATTTCAGCTTGTGCTTCATCCAGTCCAGCAATAAGTTAAATAAGCAGGGTGACAATATACAGCCTTGATGTACTCCTTTTCCAATTTGGAACCAGTCCGTTGTTACATGTCCAGTTCTAACTGTTGCTTCTTGACCTGCATACAGATTTCTCAGGAGGCAGGTCAGGTGGTCTGGCATTCCCATCTCTTGAAGAATTTTCCACAGTTTGTTGTGATCCGCACAATAACAGGCTTTAGCGTAGTCAATGAAACAGAAGTAGATGTTTTTCTGGAATTCTCTTGCTTTTTCTGTGACCCAACAGATGTTGGCAATTTGATCTCTGGTTCCTCTGCCTTTTCTAAATTCAGCTTGAACATCTGGAATTTCTTGGCTCACATACAGCTGAAGCCTAGCTTGGAGAATTTGGAGCATTTCTTTACTAGCATATGAGATGAGTGCAATTGTAGGGTAATTTGAACATTCTTTGGCATTGCCTTTCTTTGGGATTGGAATGAAAACTGACCTTTTCCAGTCCTGTGGCCACTACTGAGTTTTCCAAATTTGCTGGCATAATGGTTGCAGCACTTTCACAGCATCATCTTTTAGAATTTTGAAATAGCTCAGCTGGAATTGTATCACCTCTACTAGCTTTGTTCGTAGTGATGCTTCCTAAGGCCCACTTCACTTTGCACTCCAGGATGTCTGACTCTAGGTGAGTGATCACACCACTGTGATTATCTGGGTCATTAAGATTTTTTTTACTCTTTTTTTGCATTTTTTTTTTTACATTTTTTGTTTTTTATACATTGCTATATTTGATGCTAATGTCTTGCCTAGAATTTTTATATTTTTGCATGTTACTTAGATTAGCCTGGGAGACTCTGTTTTTATACTTTCCTTATTTATTTTCACATTGCAAATGTAGTTAATATAATGAGGTATTGCTCATACAATGAGTTGGTGAGATTTTCCTGTTTGTCACTCTTAAAAGAATTTGTCTATGTTTATAATGATCTGTTCTTTGAATGCTGGAAAAAGCTTTCCTGTAGAAAGCCTGTTGTTTTCATTTTGGGGGGTATTGATTTAGTAATTCAATTTCTTCAATTTTTATATTATTATCTCTTTTTCTATTTCCTCATAGGTTGATTTTTGTAGTTTGTGTTTTCTTAGTAATTTATAAGTTTTACTGGTTTTCAATTTTTTGGCATAAAGTTCTTCATTTCTGTTATCATTTTGCTGAAGAATTGTATGCCAAAAAAGTGAAAGCCAATATTATCCTTGAAAAGAAAAAAATGGGTTCATTAATCTATGAAACTGGTTTCAAATCTTTACTGATTTAGTTTTCCCATCATCTATCAATTATAAGAGAGAAATTAGTTATTAAATTTCCTTGTAGTTTTAGGTATGTTTTAAAAATATTTTTAAGTCTATGTTAGTAGGTACAATTCAGTTTATTAATAGAATTAATTTTTTTATTTTTATATTATATTGGAGCATAAGTGATTAATAGTGCTATTTTAGTTTTAGGTCTACAGCAAAATGATTCAGTTATACATATACATATATCTGTTCTTTTTCAAATTCTTTTCCCATTTAGTTTATTCAGCATATTGAGCAATGCTCCCTGTGCTGCACCATAGGTCCTTGTTGGTTATCTATTTTAAATACAGCAGTGAGTATACATCAATTCCAAATTCCCAATCTATCCTTCTCTCTACCCTGCCTCCCTGGGAATCATAACTTCATTCTTTAAGTCTGTTTCTGTTTTATAAATAAGTTCATTTATATCTCCTTTTGGTAAAGATTCCACATATAAGGGATGTCAAATGATATTTGTCTTTCTCTATCAGACGTGCGTCACTTACTATGATAATCTCCAGGTCCATACATATTGCTGCAAATGGCATGATTTCTTTCTTTTTAATGACTGAGTAATATTCCATTGTATGTATATACCACATCTTCTTTATCCATTCCTCTGTCAATGAACATTTAGGTTGCTTCCATGTCTTGGTTATTGTAAATAGTGCTGCAGTGAAAATTTGGGTGTGTGCTTCCTATTAAACCATGTTCTTCTCCAGACATATGCACAGGAGTGTGAATGCTGGCTCACATGATAGTCTAGATTCTTAAGGAACCTCCATACTGGAGCAATTTACATTCCTACCAACAGTGTAGGAGAGTTCCGTCTTCTCCAAACCCTCCATAGCATTTATTGTTTATAGATTTTTTGATGATGGTCATTCTGATTGGTGTGAGGTGATAGCTCATTGTAGTTTTGATTTGCATTAGTCTAATAATTAGCAAAAAGTTGAGCATCTTTTCATGTGTCTCTTGGCCATTTGTATGTCTTCTCTGGAGAAACGACTATTTGGTTCTTCTGTTCATTTTTTGATGAAGTTGCTTTTTTTTGATTTTGAGTCACACAAACTATACATTTTGGAGACTAATCCCTTGTAGGTTGCATTGTTTGCAAATATTTTCTTCCATTCTGTGGATTGTCTTTTTGTTTTGTCTATGGTTTCCTCTGTTGTGCTAAAGCTTTTGAGTTTAATTAGGTCATATTTGATTATTTTTATTCTTATTTCCATTACTATAGGAGCTGCTGCTGCTGCAAAGTCGGGTCAGTCGTGTCTGACTCTGTGCGACCCCATGGATGGCAGCCCAACAGGCTCCTCTGTCCCTGGGATTCTCCAGGCAAGAATACTGGAGTGGGCTGCCATTTCCTTCTCCAACACATGAAAGTGAAAAATGAAAGTGAACTCACTCTACTAGAGGAGACAGCTCGGTAAAGATATTGCTGAGATTTTGTCAGTGTTTCACCTGTGTTTCCTCCACGAGTTTTATAGTATCTTGCCTTACATTTAGGTCTTTAATCCATTTTGAGTTTATTTTTGTGTATGGTTTTAAAGAATTTTCTAATTTCATTTTTTTACACATAGCTGTCCAGTTTTCCCAGCAGCGTTTATTGAAGAGACCATCTTTCTTCCACTGTATAGTATTACCGCCTTTGTTGTAATTTAATTAACCATAAGTGTGTAGGTTTATTTCTGGGGTTTCTATCCTGTTCCAATGATCTGATTTCTGCTTTTGGGCCAGTACTATAGTGTTTTGATTACTGTAGCTTTCTAGTATAGTCTGGAGTCAGAGAGCCTGACTCCTCCAGTTGACTATTCAGGGCCTTTTGTGTCTCAATACAAAATTTTAGATTTTTTCCTAGTTCTGTGAAAAATGCCATTGGTAATTTGATATTGTGTTGAACATTTAAGTGTTATTCAATTACCTTTTAATCATCACTAGTGCTTTTTGCCTTAAGTCTACTTTGTTTAATATCAATAGCTGAAGAAATCATGTCAATGTATGGCAAAACCAATACAGTATTGTAAAGTAAAAATAAAATAAAGAGCAAAAAAAAAAAGCATGAAAAAGAAAAAGCTAAATGTAGTTTTACTATATAATCCAGTACTTGTGCTTATCTATATCTTGCACAACTGTTACGAGAATGTTAATACACAGAATAACCTGTGTGATAATTAAAAAAAGAGATTTTTTTTTATGCAAGTGTTCGTCTTGTATATCTTCTTCCATTCTTTAACTCTAAACACTCCTGGGTCCTAATGTTTGTACATGTGTCTTGTAAACAGTATTTAGCTGAAATTCTTATTTTATCTAGACTGACAAGCTTCTTCTCTGAACTGGAGAGTTTTAGTCTAATTACAGTTATATGATTTCTGATGTATTTGTTCCTGTTATATTCCCTACTTTTTTTTCCTGCCTTTTAGTTTTCTGTCTCTTTTCATGCTTCCTCTGTATCATTTTTATTTCCATTCTATATCTTCTTTCTACTAGGTTAGTGAATTTAACTTCTGAAGTGTACACATTTACTACTCACCCTTTATGTTTTAATATGGTCACCTAACTTGTCAAAGCCTATAGTTACTCAGTTTCCTTTTCTGCCACACAAATTATACCAAGACCTTAGAGTACTGTAATCACTACCCTCCCTATTTATATTCTGTTTTTGCAGTATATTTTAGTTCTGACACTCAAATGAAATTATTAGCACTGCTGTACATAGTGGTAATTCAGATCAGCATTTCTTAACCTCAGCACCTTTGATTTTGGGCCAGATAAATCTTCGTTGTAAGGAGCTGTCCTGTACATTGTAGGATGTTTAGCAGCATCCCTAGTGGCTCAGTGGTAAGGAATCTGCCTGCTAATGCAGGAGTCTCAAGAGATGCAGGTTCTATCCCTGTGTTGGGAAGATCACCTGGAGAAGGGAATGGCAACTCGTTCCAGTATTGTTGCCTGGAAATCCCATGAACAGAGGAACCTGGCAGGCTTACAGTCCACAGGGTTGCAAAGAGTCAGACATGATTGAGCACACACACATGCGCTCAGTGTCATGCTGGTCTCTATACACTGGATGCTGGTAGCATCATTACCTTCCCTAGTTGTCTCAGACAAAAACGTCTTCAAACATTGTCAAATATTCCCTGCTGGTGCTCGTTTCGGCAGCACATATACTAAAATTGGAACAATACAGAGAAAATTAGCATGGCCTCCGCACGTGGATGACATGCAAATTTGTGAAGCGTTCCATATTTTTTGGCTGATTCATGTTGATATTTGGCAGAAACCAACACAATTCTGTAAAACAATTTTCCATCTATTAAAAAATAAATAAATTTAAAATAAAAAAATGAAAGCAAAAAATCATACACAAAAGCCAGTAGCAAAGTGATTGAATACTGTTCCTCTTATATAAAATTTTTGAAAGCACTACAAATTGTATTTCATTCATTGATGCACATATATATGTGGAAATATAAAATAAGAACTGATAGAACAAATATCAAATCCATAATAATGAAGAGTGGAGTGGGAATGGTGGACAATGAAAAATTTTTCTGTTTTTTGGCAATGGAGATTTAAAATGTACTTATAATTGTTCTTTTATTAAAATTAATGAAGCAAATAAAAAAATATCCCCTAGCAGTGGGCAGGATTGCTCTTGGTTAAGAACCATTGATTTAGAAACAGCCACCTATTTAACAATATCTTTTCTCAACATTCTATCATGTCTCACACCTTTCACCATTTTCTTTCTGCTTGTAATGATAATTTAGAATTTTCTTTAGTGAAATTCGAACGGCAAAAGGTAACAAATCTGGTTTTGTTTTTGGTAAATCTGAGAAAAGCCTTTTTTTGTTGTTGTTATAAAAAGATAATTTATTGGGTATAGAATTCTAGATGAGAGTAATTTTAGCACACTGGATAAATCATTTCACTGTTCGGTGATTTTGCAGCTATTGAGAAGAAAGAGCTATTGGTTTAATTGTTATTCACTTTTAAATATGTTTTTTTCACTCTGGCTTATTTGAAGAAATTTTTTGGTCTTTTCTACTGATTATTGTTATTATGTGTATAGGAGCATATTTCTTTTTATTTTTCTTGTTTGTGATTTGTTGGGCCTTTTGAGCCCTAGAATTGGTAACATTCAACAGTTTTTGGAAATTCTCAGCTATTGTTTCTTTAAAAGTTGTTTCTTCCCCATTCTATGTTATCTTTCTGGAAGTTAAATGCATATTAGATTTTTTTCATGTTATCCTCCATTTTCTTCTGAATTTTCTTTTACATTTTCCTTCTCTAGGCTCTCATTTTCATATTTCTTTATATTTAAAGAATATAAATGTCTCCTATGTCTCCTGCATTGCAGGTGGATTTTTTACCACGAGCCACTGGGAAACTCATTTTTCATACCACATAAGTAGTAAAATTGGTCTGGAAACCCAGGTGAGGGAGTCCTTATGGTTATGATTTCTTATGGGTGATTTTTCTGTCTTCATCTAGTATCTAGTTTCCTTGATATCTCTTCTACACTATGGGTTTCTTTCTAATAGACTGTAATCCTTTGGAGTCTCGCACTTTCCATACCAATGCCCCCTAGGCTTTATGTATGTGTTTTCTTCTTTTCTTAAGAACTGTGAAGGGCCTGAGATGTTTATCCTGCTTTTAGCCAACTTTCAAGCAATCAAGTTTCAATCTTGTACCAAGATTCTGGTACAAGACTTGAGACTCTCAGATTAAAGACAGAAAAAATGTAATAGCAATAGGAGTAACCAGAATATCAGCATTTTGCATAGGTTCCCTAAGCCTCCATTTTCACAGGATGGCTTGAAGAGGTATCAGATGACATATAAACTGCAGTGGATTGTATTATTAGACAAGAACCCGGAGGTTAGGGAGTCCAGTTCTTTTATAACAGGCATTTAATCATGCTTGTTCTTTTGCTCTGCAGGGAGACCCTATCTCTATCTTTCAAGGATGCTCGGTAAACAAACATTCTTGAAAAGATAGTTTAGAAAAAAGAACAGCTAGTGCCTTCCTCACAACACATGTAGAAACAAGAGAGACCTGTGGGGAATTATCTCCCCCAAAGTCTTCAGAATGGAAGGTCAGATTTTAGCAGCTATCCTTAGAATAAAAGCTATTAGTGCTAGCTAACCTCAGAAAATTCCTATTTTATTTTAACCTTTGCAGCTTCTTTACTTTTTTCCCTGGTAAAATGTATACTATATTTTATTCACCATTTTTTAAAACAAACAAACAAAATTCTCAGACTTCTAGTATGTGATATTGTTGGAAATTAAAGTTTCAAAGTTAATTTATAGAACTTAACATAAGCCAACTACTTATAATAAGCTTGTTTCTTACTGTAATTCTTTAATTGGTCTCCAATATCTGAACTATAAGCAGTTTCTTCATATTTAATTTTCTACTTTGGTATCACAGCATATAGCTTTCCATTTTAAAAATAATTTAATATGCAAAGAAAGATTCATTTTTTATGTTTTATATAAAAATAATTCTCCGCATAAGCATTTGTAATCTCTTTCTTGAAGAGGAATAGCTGTGCAGATCCTGGTTAAGAGAGAATGGTTCTTATTCTTTCACCTTTTTATGTCTTCATTTTTCCCTTATGTTTTTACAAATAACAATATAAGATGCCTTTACTGCAGTAGTTCTCAGAGTCTTTAATTTGCAAATAGGCCTTGCCTTTATCCAAAAAAGGGGGCATTCTACAAGTATTTCCCAAATTAAATTGACCATGGAACCTCTTTTCCCAGGAATACCTATTGGTACCTTGGGAATTAGTCTGTTTTATGGATCCCAGCTTCAGAATATGTACATTAGACCTTACTGCTTATAAAGATGAGACAAATTCAAGGTCTAGTCTTTCTTTAGTGTGTCATTGAGTTACCAGAAGTGCTTTGAACCCAGCAGGATATAAAGGGAGGGGTTGTGCATGTGGTTTTTACCTTAGTGTCTGTCTTAAAGTTCATGGATATTCCTACAGCTTTAAGTTGTTGGGTACATCCTCCTCCCACCACACCCTGTGGGGACAGTTGGAATGTTTGCAAAAGAGAAATCAACAAAGTATAATTTCCACATGGTGAGAGTAAAGCTATAACATGGCCTCGTCTTTTGTTTCCAAAGTGCAGTGCAAATAGCACACAGTGTAGAGAATGTTAGTTACAGGAATCACAGCCTCCAGAGGCATTCATTGATCAAGAGTCAGTTACAGAGAATTTATTATCACCCTACTAATGATAGAGCATTTTTTTGATGGGTCATCCTCAGAAATAACACTGTTGTATGAAATACATCTTTTGTGTACTGAAAGTTGTTGTAATGAGACTGCTTTAATTAATATTTTTTAATATATAAAAATGAGGCTGATTCCTACTTCTTTTTCAATAGGAATGCTTTATTTGGCAGACTTTACATATAAAAAAAGAATATATAAATAAAGCAGCTGATTTGACCTGGCAAACGTCGATTCCAATTCAGCGTACTTTCCCTATTTATAAAGTGCAGTAAAAATGTTGGCCTTTAGAAACTGATATTCCCTGGGTGAGCAAGTGTGGTAAGGCTTTTTTTTTTTCTGTTGTTGTTATTATTATCACTCTTTTAAAAAATGTAAGAGAAAAATCTCCAAATAAAATCTAATATAATGTTTTGATGCTTATAAAAAAGGGAAAAAATGATTTTTAAATGACTTGTTAAAGACTGTGACCCCAAATGGTGACTGCAGGCCTGGTGCAGGCTAGTATATGTGCTACTATAATCTTGCTTGAGGCTCATAAATCTTGCATTATTTGGAGTAAGTGTAGACACTCCAAAATGAATTTCGAGGCAAATGTGCATGTGTTTCTGGGCACAGGCCGGGTGGAGGGAATGCTGTGATCATGTCTCAAAAAATTCTAATCATCTGGCCTTATAATGAATGGATTAGTTCCTCCATTCTGCCAATAGAACATGAGCATAAGAAAACTTTGAAGTGCGGGAGGCAATGGCAAAGAAAACAGTAAACTGTTCATGTGAGACTGGCCTGATGCTTGGTGATTAAGAGATGAAGACCCCACGGGTCAGCTCCCCATAGGTACAAACAGATGTTTGCACTGTTTCACAGCTGCTAAATATGATATAAATCCAAAGAATTTTTCATGTTTTTATAAAGGAAAAAAATACCCAGACAGCAAATTTTTGGTCATTCAGATACTCTTACCAAATGACATCTGGTTTCTGTACTGCTTATTTAAGCAATCCTTAAAAAAAATGTTTGCCAAGGGGAGTAACTCTAAACTTTCAGTCCTTCACCATACATAACAGTACAGTTTAAATTACAGTGTGGCATGCAGAGTTTATTCTGAGCAATGCTGTTCTTTATTTCTTAACTAGCAAGTTTTATTTTCAAGAAAATGGGTTAGATATTATGTAATTAGTTAAGGGAAATCTATGATGGAGTTACATTTAAAATATCTAGGATTCTTCTCCTAATGATGGCAAAGAAAATGAATTAATTGCTTCCATATGTTAAGCATGGTGGTGAGCAAGGTTAAACTATACAATTCCCTAAAATAAAATGCCAGCAATGTAGCAAGAGAATATTTTGACTTGCATCAAGGTGAGAGAACATGAAAGGCAGAAAGGAAGCAGTGACAGGTTGAAGGTCAAGATGGAAATGAATCTTAATAAATGACTTGCCTAAATCTTCAGCGAAGAACCAGATTTTTTGCCAGCCTTCTATCTGTTACACCTTTGAGTTTACATACAGAAGTTGGTTTATTATTATGCCCAACATGTTTGTATTGATTGTCACCCTCCAAGATGTCTATTTTGAAGGATCTAATACCCAAGTTTACAGGTTTGCTTTCTGAATATTTTCTACCTCAACCTTTGTGTCTGACATTGATCTACAGTTTCATTAGAGCTTTCATTCAGTGAATCTCCCAGAGCTTAGCACTGAAACAGAAAATGTGATAATTCCAGAACAAATTTGGCAATTAGCAGCGTTCCTCCTTTCAGGTTTTACATCATTATTTGGCCTGATACTGTAATTCCAGTCTGATATTAATAAAGAGTAAGCAGTCTGACAAGTCCAACTTTGTTGGAGAGTTCTTACCCAAAGATTTGCTAGGTCTGTAGAGTATTCAAAACCAATCCAGTGGGAGTTGCTCAGAGTGAAGATAATGTACTGCATGGCCTTTTCTTTTTAAAAGATCAGTTTGTTTTTTGAGTACTAGGTTCTTGCCATTATGTGATATAGGGTCTATCAGAACTGAATTTATAGAAGGGTGAAATTTTTTTCTGTTGTGTTTTACTTTGCAAAGTTTGGTTATGAGTTAATCTTAGGTTTCAACATCAAGTCTAATTCACTGGTTCATTTGCTTTTTTTTTTTTAGGAATGTTGCCTTGCCCCAGATCCCATGATGAGGTTTATCCTATCTTTAGCATACCTCATTTTCGTGTTTACTAAATTTGGGAAACATCTCATGTCAAACTTTCTCATATACACCATCTGTGAGTGAAAGTCCCAGGTGGGGGCTTATAAAGAGGCTTCATGAAATCATGGCTGAGGAGTCCCATATTCAAGATGACACTGAACTGTGTACAGCTAAAGCCCCCACCTCCACGCCCCCAGTGCCAAGTTCTCCTTATCACTAACAGCTTCCTATTGATGTCAGTGAGACTAAATATGCAAAGGAAACATGAAGCTCTTCATTCCCTGAGAACCAGGATATTTAGATTGTGCAAATCCCTGAACCCTAAAATGGATTTAATCTGCCGAATTCACATCATAAATATCATGTTGCAAGGACACACATGTGCTGGAACAGATAGGAGATTTCATTTTAACTTCTAAATTTGCAAAATTATGCCTGTGGGCCATCAATTTTTCTTGGACACTCAGGGACTTCATGGCAAGAGGAATTCTTGAGGGACTCCATGCCAAGAGGAATTCTTACAGTGAGTAAGACCATGCCTTTTATTGAGAAGAGAGCTGTTTCCTCTGTTATCAAAGATACCATATTTCATCTTCTAGAACCCTCTTAGCAGTTCTTCCTGCCTGTTTTCCCCAGACTATTCTGAAGAACGGCTAGGCGATCTTTTGCAAGGTCTATTTCTATTCTTTATCTTTTCTCTCTCCTGTCTCTCTCCTCTCTCCTCCCCTCCCCACTCCCTCCCTTCTTCCTGACTTCCCTCCCTACTTCCCTCCTTTTCTTCCTTCCTCCCTTTGTTCCTTCCTCCCTTCTTCTCTCTCCTGCTCTCTTCCCAATAACCTTTAATATATAGTGATTCCCTATTGAATCCCATCTAAATATGGAAGAATAACTGAGGCTAGTTTTTTAATTAAAGTTTTTATTTTGAAATAATTTTAGTCACAAGTAGTTATAAATAATAATGCAGAGAAAGCCCCTGTACACTTCTCAGATAGAGACATCTTGCAAAACAATTGTAGTACACTATCATAACCAGGATTAGACATTAATACAGTCAAGATACAGAATATTTCTATCATTATGAAAATCCCTCATTTTGCCTTTTATACCTGTAATCCACTATCCTTCCACCTCAGCTTCCTCCTTAACTACTGGCAACCATGAATTGATTTCTACAGTTTTGTTTTTTTTTTCCTTTCCTGTTGCTGATCTCTTAATTTCAAATGCATTTCAAATATCCTGCACTTGTACTCTTGTCCTCTTATGATTACTAGTTTTGATACGATATTTGTGTGTGGATGATTTTCTCCCTTTACTGTATGTTTGCCTTTACTGGTGAGTTTTTCCATTTGTGATTTTTCTTGTTTCTAATTGTGGCCTTTTCTACTTAGAAAAGTTCATTTAACTTGTTTGATGGTTTAGTCACTATATTGTGTCTGACTCTTGAGACCCCATGGACTGTAGCCCGCCAGGCTCCTCTGTCCGTGAGATTTCCCAGGCAAGAATACTGGAGTGTGTTGCCATTTCCTTCTCCAGGGGATCTTCCCAACCCAGGGATTCTCCTGCATTGCAGGTGGATTCTTTACCAACTGAGTCACCAGGGAAGTTTGTTCGGTGGTGCAGAATTCTCTTAGCTTTTGCTTGTCTGTAAAGCTTTTGATTTCTCTGTCAAATCTGAACAGTAGTCTTGCTGGGTAGAATATTCTTGGTTATAGGTTTTCCCCTTTCATCACATTAAAGATCTTGTGCCAAATATCAGAGTTTCTGCCCCAAAAATTAGCTGATAGTCTTTGGGGATTCCCTTATATGCTATTTGTTGTTTCTCCCTTGTTGCTTTTAGTATTTTTTCTCTGTTTTTAAGTTTTGTCAGTTTGATTACTATGTGTTTTGGCGTGTTCCTCCTTGAGTTTATTCTGTATGGGACTCTCTGTGCTTCCTGGATGAGTGATTCCTTTTTTTTCCATGGTAGAGAAGTTTTCAGGTATTATCTATTTAGATAATTTCTCTGGCCTTTTCTCTCCCCCTTCTTTCATGACCCCTATAATGTGAATGTTGGTGTGTTTGATGTTGTCCCAGAGGTCTCTTAAATGGTCTTCATTCTTTTCATTCTTTATTCTGGTCTGTGGCAGTGGTTTCCACCACTCTGTCTTCCAGCCCACCAGTTTATTCTTTTGCCTCATTTATTCTGCTGTTGATCCTTCTAGTGTATTTTTCATTTCAACTATTGTATTATTCAACTCTATTTGGTGGTTCTTTATGTTTTCTAACTCTTGGCTAAAACTTCTTATAACTTCTTGCTGTGTGCATTCATTCTTTTCCCAAGCTCTTGAATCCTTTTTATCATCATTACTCAACTATTTCTCAGGTTGATTGACTATCTCCATTTCACTTCTGAGATTTTATTTTGTGCCTTCATCTGGGACATATTCCTCTGCTGTCTCAAATTGTTTAAATTTCTATTTGTATTTTTATACATGTAGTAAGTTAGTTATGTTTCTCGACCTTGGAGAAGTGACCCTCTGTGGGGGATGTCCTGTGTGTCCCAGCAGTGCACTCCCCTCTCATCACCTAATGGCCAGGGACAAGCTGGTCCCAGGATAGTTTCTGACCTGTGTTTGGAGACTCACTTCTGCAGCCTACAGAACTGTAGTTTCCTTGCTTCTGGTGTCTGCCCTCTGGTGGGTGAGGCTGGTCTAGAGGTTTGTGCAGGCTTCCTGGCAGGAGGGCCTGATCCATAAGCTTCTGTAGGAATGGCCAACGTCCAGAACACTGATAATACCAAATGCTGGTGAGGATGAGGAGCAATAGGAACTTTCAGTCATTGCTCCAGCTAAGCAGCCCAGAAGGCCCCACCTGGATCTTCAGGGGACCTTATACACCAGGAAATATGAGGAACGTGTGTCAGGCAGAGGTGCCTGTGTTTTGCTTTGCATCCAGAGATGGAATGCAGTGAAGATCTGGCCCTGGAGACACTGGAAGGTGATGGACTGATCGGGATGCTCCTTGCCCATTGCTGTGCTGTCCTAGGCTACTAATTTTGTCCTTTTGAAACTGTTATGTAAATAAACACACAGTACATAATTTTGGGGGATTAGGTTTTTTTTTCCCACTTAGCATAATTTTCTGGACATTGAGTCAAGTTATTTTGATGTTCTTTTTTATTGGTGAGTAGTATTCTTTGGTGGGTTTCCTTGGTGGCTCAGTGATCAAGAATCTGCCTGCCAATGCTGGGAATGTGGGTTCAATCCCTGGTTTGGGAAGATCCCCTGGAGAAGGGAATGGCAACCCACTCCAGTATCTTGCCTGGAAAGTTTCATGGACAGAGGAGCCTGGCGGGCTACAGTCCATGGGGTCACAAAAGAATTAAACACTTAGCGACTTAGCGACTAAACAACAATATTCCATGGTATAGGTATACCATAGTTTGTCTAGTCATTCACCAGGTGAAAGACATCTGGGTTGTTTCCAGTTTTTTGTGACTAAGCTGCTATGAACATTTGTGTACAGGTGTGTGTGTGAGCATAGTTTTTGTTTTTCAGGAATAAATACTCAGGAGTATAACTTCCAGGTCATATGGTAGTTGCATGTTTAGCTTTATAAGAAACTGCAAGACTGTTTTCCAAAGTGGCTGTACCATTGTCCTTTCCTGTCAACAGTAACATTGAGTTATACAGCCTGTCTGTGTTGGGTGTTGTCATTATTTCTTATATTAGCTATTCTGATATATGTGTAGTGATATCTCATTGTGGTTTTAGTGTGTATTTCTATAATGGCTAATGAAGTTGAATATCTTTTTATTTTCTCATTTGCCATCTGTATATTCTCTTTGTTAATATCATTTGCCCATTTTGTAACTGGACTTTTTTTACTGTTGAGTTTTGAGAGTTCTTTATATTTTCTAGACACTAATCCTTTGTTGGATAAGTGATTTACAAATATTTCATCCCAGTTTATAGCTTGTTTTTTCCTTCTCTTAACAGCGTCTCAAGCAGAGCAAAAATTTTTTATCTTTGATGAAGTCCAATTTATCTATTTTTCCTTTCACAGTTTATGCTTTTAATGTCAAGTGTAGGAATGCTTTGCCTGGGGCTGTGTTCTGAAGATTTTTCCTATTTTTTTTCCTAAAAGTTGTAAGGTTTGTGAAGTTATAGCTATATAGTTTATAAGTTATATGCATAACATCATCAAAGCCTACTGCTGTTGACATCTTACAAGTTTGAATAAAGTACAGAAACATTACCTCCCTTTACTCTATTTATATCAATAATATAATTGTCTTAAGTAAGTATTTACTGCTAATATATTTAGAACCACATCAGTCAGTGTTGTAATTTTTACTATCATTATTGAACATGACTTAGAAAACTCAAGATGAAAAGTTTATTATATTTACCCATATTTTTGCTTACTCTATTCTTTCTTCCTTCTTACTGTTGTAGGTTCTTATTTTTTATCATTTTCTTTCAGTTCAAAAAATTTTCTTCAGTCATTGACTTATGTTAGGTATCCTGGCAACAGATTCTTTTGGTTGTCTTTCATCTGAGAACATCTTGATTTCTAACATAGTAAAATTCTTTTTACAAATTATTGGTTTTTACTATAGGGACAAATTACTCTTATAGGTGAGTTTCAAGTCTCATCAACTAAAGAAGCTACTTGCCTAATGTTTAGGACCACTTACAGCTTGTGGTAGGTAAGCAATAATAATCTATGTTGTTTAGACCATGCACTGGGAAGACAGAAGATTGGTACAACTTTGCAGCTTCATGTAGGTTCATAATTTTTGTGTGACTGCTCAAAAATGCATTTTAAATGCAGGTATTTAAATAGATGTATTTTATGTTAGTTACCACATATAGAGAATTATGACAGAAGGTAGTCTAGGAAGTGGAGGCCTGAGCTCCACCATTTCTCATGAGTTATTTGAGGCTCTGCCTTTTTGGATGGTTAGTTTAATAGTTGATCACAAGTAAATGCCTTTCTGAAAAGTCAGTGATTTTTATCAATTTCTTTGAAAAACAAGTATTTCTTTCCTTTTGCTATTAAAGTATGCATACCTATCATTTTGGAAAGTGAGTTTCTAGAAATACGAACTTTCAAATATAATAGAAAGTAATCAAAAGAAATAGGTACTAGAAATGCTTTTAAGAGTTAACTCATATTTTTGATACTTACTTTGTAGCAGGCATGGTGCTAGTTGCTTCATATACGTATCTCATTTAATTCTCAAAAAGACTTGAAGTTCACGCAGCTATTGAGAGATGGGTTCTGGGTTTGAATCCAGATCTGTGAGACCGTAAAGCACCTACCTGTTTTTCTTCTACACCCTGGCACCATCTTGTAGTGCTTTGCCATTTGCCTATGCTAGGTTATCCTGTTCCCATGGCATCTATGGCTACTGCTGGAGTGAAGGATCCTAAATTGAACATAATGAAATCTGTTAACATAATGAAACATAATGAAATCTGTTAAAATATGTAAGTAATACCTTTGTAAGTTTTTTAAAAATGAGTATATGTACCTTTAGGTTTGAAATTTTTAATCTGAAATAGGAGTGCAAGGTTGGATTTGACATTCTTGTTGTAGAGGTCACAGTGGGTTCTATACAGAGGAACTGTGGATGTGGGAGCAACCTGGGCCAGTGGGTTCTAATTCTGGGGTGTAACTTTCGATTCACAGAACCATTTTTCTTGGAGATCATTCTACAAGAGTGTGAATTTATGGCCTGTATAATTAGTAATTATATCCAGTAAATGAAAATGACACCATGTATGTTGGGCTGGGAGTCTAAAATTGCAGAAAGATGCCAAGGAAGAATGTTCATGGTAAAAATTAGGACCACTAGTCATTCATTGTTGAGCTTGGAGATTAGATGACAGTGCTGTGCATATAAATAATTCCCATCCATGGAAACATGCTGCTGCTGCTGCTGCTAAGTCGCCTCCGTCATGTCCGAATCTGTGCGACCCCATAGACGGCAGCCCACCAGGCTCCCCCGTCCCTGGGACTCTCCAGGCAAGAACACTGGAGTGGGTTGCCATTTCCTTCTCCAATGCATGAAGGTGAAAAGTGAAAGTGAATTCGCTCAGTCGTATCCAACTCTTAGTGACCCCATGGACTGCAGCCTACCAGGCTCCTCCATCCATGGAATTTTCCAGGCAAGAGTACTGGATTGGGGTGCCATTGCCTCCTCCATGGAAACATGCAATACCTTTTTTTTTTTTTTTTTTGGCCCAGCATATATTAAACACCAACATCCTAGTAATAAATTCCATGGTGTAGATTTAACCTTCACTCATTTTCTTTTCGGAGAAGGCAATGGCAACCCACTCTAGTGTTGGTCTAGCCTGGTAGGCTACAATCCATGGGGTCACGAAGAGTCAGACACGACTGAGCGACTTCACTTTCACGTTTCATTTTCATGCATTGGAGAAGGAAATAGCAACCCACTCTAGTGTTCTTGCCTGGAGAATCCCAGTGATGGGGGAGCCTGGTGGGCTGCCGTCTATGGTCAGACAAACCTGTTTTAAACTTGATTCTACAATTTTCTGTGTCCCCTTAAGCAAGTAACCTAAAGAGATTAGGTCCCAGTTTTCTCATATGAAACAGGAATAATAATCATATTTATCTTGTAAGACTATGATGGGATTACATGAAATAACATGTAGAACTTAGTGTGGCACAAAGTACTCAGTAAGTGACAGCTGTTATTATTAGCTATTATTTATTTTTTGGAGAAGAGCATGACAACCCACTCCAGTATTATTGTAAGTAACTTGGAATTAAAAGTCAGCTGGTTTTGTCTTCAAACCTGAGTCTACCAGCCTTAAGTAGTTGGAAGTTTCCTGAACCCAGAAAGAATGAACACAGCCACCAAAGTGTATCCAAATTTAGTGTACATAGGGGTGGCAGAAGTCATGTATGAGACCCGTTAGAACAGTTTACTGATGTTCTGTGTTAGAAGATAGCTAATTCATTTAACCATCATTGTCTGTGTACCTACTCAGCACAACGTGCTAGACATTTTTCTGGCTCTGGTATTGTTCACAGTCCATTTTGCAAATAAAATTCATCCATTTCATTGTTACCCAACTTCTTTTTCTCAGCTAACTATGGATGAATATATATGAGGTATCTGCTAACTCAAATATCAGAAAACTGTTCTCTCTCCATATATATGATGTTGCTTGGATTTAGAGATCAAATTTTGAGATCCCCACTGGGCTTATCTCTTTGCAGGTGGGAAAGCCTCAGTCACCAGTGAAGCCAGTGAGCTTGGTGGCCACTGTGAGCAAGTCTGGCCCCTCTCCAGGAAAGAGGCCTGGGAGTTCCCCTCCTGACCCGCTCAGAAATGTGTGGTCTCACACCAGAGTTCCGTGCTTGTGTCCTTTGGGGAAACACAGACGTGGTTGGGGTGGGCTGAGCTATCTTGCTCTCTCCGTGTGCTGAGTGTCTCATATCACAGAGAGAAAGGAGCTGATGAAGCATTCATCAGTCTGTGTTCAGTAAGACAGCGGCTGTGGCTTCATTGCAATAAAGTGTTAATCTCCTTCATCTGTTTTCAGTTTGCTAATCTACTACAGCAGGCACAAAAAACTTAATTTATTAATTTAATGTCCCACTCTCTGAAGGAAGGCACTTGGAAAATGGAAAAATATTCATTAGCAGCAGGGAAAAAAAAGAAGCCAGAGGATAATTTGAAATCTTGAAACTTCTGCAGTTGGAATAACAATAAAAAGAGGAGAGATGGCCATAAAATAGTCTGTTCTTGGCATTGTTTAATTGGCCTATTTATTTTTCTGTCTCTGAAGCTGTCTTTAGTGACACCTACTGATAAGAGCCAATCGGAACCGTAGCTGAATTCCTTCGGGCTGGACCTGCCAACAAACTGCTCAGCCCTCCAGATGTTGCTGCTTTGTGAGAAATGAGAACTCTATAAACCAGGCTCACCCTTCCTCCTGGGGTGAACGCAAAGACAGTCTGATATGGAAAATCGTTGCTCAGCACCATGAACAATGCGCTGCAATGAGGGGATGGGCCAGTTCTTATTTGTCTTGGTGGAACAGACAGCCATGGAACCTAATGCAAGAATTTCAGCTGGCAACCTTTCAAAATGTGACTATACATTGAAATCGCTCAACAAAAGGAGGCCTTTTTAGCTAGAAAAAGTCCAACAGTGGATTTAAACAAATACCTAGGATAATTCACAGAGAAGGTTAAAGGTGGAGCACACACCATTACCTTAGGTTGAACATGTCTCTGCCTCTTTGTCTTTTTCAGATTCCATTCTTTTGTGTTATGTAACAAATGAGAAAGATGCTGCAGTGAATAGCCTCATGGCACATCCTAACTGTCAATGAGTGATATTCCATGAGCACTGGCAGTTCTGGGAGTAGAATAAAATGAGCTAAAGTGAATTCATTCTTGTCCTCTGGACGAGTGTCCCAATCTTTCTTTGTACCAGACACACTAGTGACCTTGCTGTGAAATGGTAAGAAAATCTATCATTCTTCTTTTTCCCTGAGCCAGTCCCTCAGCCAGTTGTCTGTCCATCCATATCTTCTACCTCCACCTACATTATACACACTCATGCACCCCATGACAACTGATTAAGGCCAGCCTCAATATATGATGAGACACTCATCTTTTCATGATGTAATCTCCAAATAAATAAGCCTTTTGACTCATGTAATGGATATTCTTCTTACTTATGATATTTACTTGTTAATTTATTACTTATTAGATGTTTACTTATGATATTTGACTTAATAAGTTAATCTCACGTATATACTTACAATCACATCTTATATGTAAAGATACATTATTTGAGAACCAACTTGTTGAGTTCACATGTGACATAGTTTTTATTTGAACTCTTTACATCAACCTTGGTGACAGTCAAGATGTAACAGAGCCTTTGTCATCAGTAGAGCTATTTTTTCAAATCACCTAGTATAGTTTCCTAGAGTCTGTTGCCATCATTTTGATTTCATGTTTTGAATCTGAATGTGAAATACAGTACTGCAAATTTTATTCCAGCCACATGTACCCATTTGCATAGTATTGGGATTTTTAAAAAAATCACCCTGTGGTCCCTACAATAGAACCACTTAAGTGAACCTTGAAAGTCTCATTAACTTGAGAGCCAACATGCAGAATTTTCAAACATCCAGCAATAATGACTAAATCTGTGGTAATTTTTTCTTTTTAAAGTACTGTTCATATCAGATGACTTCTGCAGACTTCTAAAGCTAGCACTGATTGAGCCTGTTTCAGTCTAATGAGTCTCCATCCAGTGGCATTTGTTGTTTAGAATAAAGTAATTGAGAAAGCATCCCCATTATATACTTGGCAAATATTCCATATAAGGTGACTCTTTTATAAGAGATTTGAGGGGAAATTTTGCCTTATAATCATTCAGCATATTCAGTATATTCAAACATTACCACATGCCATCTCTTCTTTCTATAAAGTCTACCATCATATCTACACCCCAAGTTCCTACTAAGAAGTTGGCAGAAAGAAATATTAATCTCTGAGGATGACTTTGTGTCTTATAGAATTAGGAGGTACTGGTGAAGAAATGATGCTTCAGATGCCAGCTGTCTAAGATTATAGTCTCCTCAGATAATGTCAAAACAGGACAGATGTAGAGTATGACAAATAAGTAATGGTGTAAGAATGAAGCGGTAAGCCTAAAAAAACCAATATTTAGATGAATTGCTCCTGGTATTGGGTGAACGGATGTTTGAGTAGATTATCAGAGTGAGGGAAAAGCATTATCTCCGTTTGTATTTAATCCTGGAGGACTTTGTGGAGGAAGAGGAATTTTTGGCCTTTGATTTGAGAAGTGAGACTGAGTAAAGTATTTCTAGAATAGGCCCAGAGGAAACAGTATGTATAAATGGTTATAGGAAAGTTCAGTTGGACTCTGAAGGAGGTTGACTAACATGAAGCAGAAGCTGAGGGGAGAAGAAAGAAGCTGATAAATTGGGGTTGGTAGTTGATAGGCACTTCAACTGAACAGAGAAGAAAATGGGAAGTTTATTACCTCAGAAAAGAAGGGGAAGTAGATTTATAACAATAATTAAGGAGGATGGCTATTAGAATATGATGTTGATGGTTGGTGAGGGCTGAAAAAAGACCTAAAGCTCATTGCAGAATAGAGAACAGTCATCTAACTTGGAAAGACATGATGAGATAAGGTGCTAAGGTTTTTCCCTGAGGTTTGGGAAGAGTATAGAAGATATGTATATTAGTGATATTTATGTTATTAAATTAGGTTATACTTTTCACACACGTGTGTAACTAAGTTTATTTGTGTTGGGTCTGTTTATTTGTAAATACTTTGGAGATTAGATGCTCATGTCATAGAATGTAGTCAGATATCACCTGTCAGTCATTTTATTAGTCAAAAGGTACTTAGGGTATATTCAATGAATGCTTGTTAAACCTAACTGTGTGCTTGGGTCTATACAATGAATGTGGTAAGTCACTTCAGTCATGTTTGACTCTTTGCGACCTAATGACCTGTAGCCCTTACGATTATACAGTAGAAGTGAGAAATAGATTTAAGGGACTAGATCTGATAGACAGAGAACCTGATGAACTATGGACGGAGGTTGGTGATATTGTACAGGAGACAGGTATCAAGACCATCTCCAAGAAAAAGAAATGCAAAAAAGCAAAATGGCTGTCTGAGGAGGCCTTACAAATAGCTGTGAAGAGAAGAGAAGAGAAAAACAAAGGAGAGAAGGAAAGATATACCCATTTGAATGCAGAGTTCCAAAGAATAGCAAGGAGAGATAAGAAAGCCTTCCTCAGTGATCGATGCAAAGAAACAGAGGAAAACAATAGAATGGGAAAGACTAGAGATCTCTTCAAGAAGATTAGAGATACCAAGGGAAATTTTCATGCAAAGATGGGCTCAATAAAGGACAGAAATGGTAGGGACCTAACAGAAGCAGAAGACATTAGGAAGACGTGGCAAGAATACACAGAAGAACAGTACAAAAAAGATCTTCACAACCCAGATAATCATGATTGTGTGATCACTCACCTAGAGCCAGACATCCTGGAATGTGAAGTCAAGTGGGCCTTAGGAAGCATCACTACGAACCAAAGCTAGTGGAGGTGATGGAATTCCAGTTGAGCTATTTCAAATCCTAAAAGATGATGCTGTGAAAGTGCTACACTCCATATGGCAACAAATTTGGAAAACTCAGCAGTGCCCACTCACAGCAGTCCACTGGAAAAGGTCAGTTTTCAGCCCCAAAGAAAGGCAGTGCCAAAAAATGGTCAAACTACTACACAATTGCACTCATCTCACATGCTAGTAAAGTAATGCTCAACATTCTCCAAGCCAGGCTTTAGCAATATGTGAACCATGAACTTCTAGATGTTCCAGCTGGTTTTAGAAAAGGCAGAGGAACCAGAGATCAAATTTCCAGCATCTACTGGATCATCAGAAAAGCAAGAGAATTCCACAAAAATATCTATTTCTGCTTGACTATGCCAAAGCCTTTGACTGTGTGGATCATAATAAACTGTGGAAAATTCTGACAGAGATGGGAATACCAGACCACCTGATCTTCCTCTTGAGAAATCTGTATGCAGGTCAGAAAGCAACAATTAGAACTGAACATGGAACAACAGACTGGTTCCAAATAGGAAAAGAAGTACGTCAAGGCTGTATATTGTCACCCTGCTTATTTAACTTCTATGCAGAGTACATCATGAGAAACATGTGCTGGAGGAAGCACAAGCTGGAATCAAGATTGCTGGGAGAAATATTAATAACCTCAGATATGCAGATGATACCACCGTTATGGCAGAAAGTGAAGAACTAGAGAGCCTCTTGATAAAAGTGAAAGAGGAGAGTGAAAAAGTTGGCTTAAAGCTCAACATTCAGAAAACGAAGATCATGGCATCTGGTCCCATCACTTCATGGGAAATAGATGGGGAAACAGTGGCTGGCTTAAATTTTCTGGGCTCCCAAATCACTGCAGATGGTGATTGTAGCCATGAAATTAAAAGGCGCTTACTCCTTGGAAGGAAAGTTATGACCAATGTAGATAGTATATTAAAAAGCAGAGACATTACTTTGCCAACAAAGGTCCATCTAGTCAAGGCTATGGTTTTTCCAGTGGTCATGTATGGATGTGAGAGTTGGACTATAAAGAAAGCTGAGTGCAGAAGAATTGATGGTTTTGAACTGTGGTGTTGGAGAAGACTCTTGAGAGTCCCTTGGACTGCAAGGAGATCCAACCAGTCCATCCTAAAGGAGATTAGTCATGGGTGTTCATTGGAAGGACTGATGTTGAAGCTGAAACTCCAATAGTTTGTCTACTTGATGCAGAGAGCTGACTCATTTCAAAAGACTCTGATGCTGGGAAAGATTGAGGGCAGGAGGAGAAGGGGACGACAGAGGATGAGATGGCTGGATGGCATCACCGACTCAATGGACATGGATTTGGGTGGACTCCAGGAGTTGGTGATGGACAGGGAGGTCTGGTGTGCTGTGGTTCATGGGGTTGCAAAGAGACGGACATGACTGAGCGACAGAACTGAACTGAACTGAACTGAACTGAATTACTCTACAATATTGTGGTGGTTTTTTTTTTTTTTTTTTGCCATACATTGACATGAATCAGCCATTGGGTGCCATGTGTTCCCTCATCCTGAACCCTCCTCCCACCTCCTTCCCCATCCCATCCCTCTGGGTTGTCTCAGTTCACTGACTTTGAGTGCCTTGTTTCATACATTGAACTTGGACTTGTCATCTATTTCACATAGGGTAATATACGTGTTTCAATGCTATTCTCTCAAATCATCCCACCCTTGCTTTCTCCCACAGAGTCCAAAAGCCTGTTCTTTGTGTCTCTTTTGCTGTCTCACATATAGGGTCATCATTACCATCTTTCTAAATTCCATATATATGTTTTAATAGACTATATTGATGTTTTTCTTTCTGACTTACTTCACTCTGTGTAATAGGCTCCAGATTCATTCACCTCATTAGAACTGATTCAAATTCATTCTTTTTAATAGTTGAGTAATATTCTATTGTGTATATGTACCACAACTTTCTTATCCATTCATCTGCTGATGGACATGTAGGTTGCTTCCATGTCCTAGCTATTTTAAACAGTGCTGTGATGAGCATTGGGGTGCATGTGTCTCTTTCAATTCTGGTTTCCTTGGTGTGTATGCCCAGCAGTGGGACTGCTGGGTTGTATGGCAGTTCTGTTTCCAGTTTTTAAGGAATCACTGCACTGTTCTCCATAGTGGCTGTACTAGTTTGCATTCCCACCAGCAGTGTAAGAGGGCTTCCTTTTCTCCACACCCTCTCCAGCATTTATTGTTCATAGACTTTTTGATAGTAGCCATTCTGACCAGTGTGAGATGGTACCTCATTGCGGTTTGATTTACATTTCTCTGAGCATCTTTTCATGTGTTTGTTAGCCAGCTGTATGTCTTTGGAGAAACGTCTGTTCAGTTCTTTGGCCCATTTTTTGATTGAGTTGTTTATTTTTCTGGTATTGAGCTGCATGAGCTGCTTGTATATTTTTGAGATTAATTTCTTGTCAGTTGCTTTGCTTGCTATTATTTTCTCCCATTCTGAAGGTTGTATTTTCACCTCACTTATAGTTTCCTTCATTGTGCAAAAGCTTTTCAGGTTATTTAGGGTCCCTTTATTTATTTTTGCTTTATTTCCATTAGTCTGGGAGGTGGGTCATAGAGGATCTTGCTGTGATTTATGTCAGAGAGTATTCTATGTTTTCCTCTAAGAATGTTATAGTTTCTGGTCTTATATTTAGATCTTTAATCCATTTTGAGTTTATTTTTGTGTGTGGTGTGAGAAGGTGTTCTAGTTTCATTCTTTTACAGGTGGTTGACCAGTTTTTCCAGCACCACTTGCTAAAGAGATTGTCTTTTCTCCATTGTATATTTTTGCCTCCTTTGTCAACAATAAGGTGTCCATAGGTGCATGAATTTATCTCTGGGCTCTCTATTTTGTTCCATTGATCTATATTTCTGTCTTTTTGCCAGTAGCATATTGTCTTGATGACTATAGCTTTGTAGTATAGTCTGAAGTCAGGCAGGTTGATTCTTCCTGTTCCATTTTTCTTTCTGAAGATTGCTTTGGCTATTTGAGATTTTTTGTGTTTCCATACAAACTGTGAAATTATTTGTCCTAGTTCTGGAAAAATACCATTTATAACTTGATGAGGATTGCCTTGAATCTACAGACTGCTTTGTGTAGTAAACTCATTTTCACTATTGAGTCTTCTGATCCATGAACATGGTGTATTTCTCCATCAATTTTTTTCATCTGATTTCTTTCATTAGTGTTTTATAGTTTTCTATATATAGGTCTTTTGTTTCTTTAGATAAACTTATTCCTAAGTATTTTATTCTTTTCATTGCAATGGTGAATGGGATTGTTTCCTTAATTTCTGTTTTCTCATTGTTAACATATAAGAATGCAAGAGATTTATGTGTATTAATTTTATATCCTGCAACTTTTCTATATTCATTGATTAGCTCTAGTAATTTTCTGGTGATGTCTTTAGAGTTTTCTATGTAGAGGATCATGTCATCTGCAAACAGTGAAAGTTCTTCTTTTCCAATCTTGATTCTTTTTGTTTCTTTTTCTTCTCTGATTGTTGTGGCTAAAACTTCTAAAACTATGTTGAATAGTAGTGGTGAGAGTGGGCACCCTTGTCTTGTTCCTCACTTTAGGGAAAATGCTTTCAATTTTTCACCATTTAGGATAATGTTTGCTGTGGGTTTATCATATATGGCTTTTATTATGTTGAGGTATAGAACCCTTTATTGCTAATTGCACATATTTTATATTATTCTTATTTTGTTTAACAGTGTTATCTATTTGGGGAGAGGGTGTTTCATGAGTGGAAGAAATCCAGGTTCTGGCCTTAGACTGACCTGAATTTTAGCCCTGTCTCAAAAACTTATGAGATTTGTAACACTGGGAAATACTTAACCTCTAAAGTTGTATTCATAAAATGGAGATAATGGTATTTACTTTATAAGGACATGAATTAAAGAAAAAAGACTAGTTGAAAGGTAAAACAAGAAAACAGCTAACAGGAGTTAATAGATTTGGCCAGGGCGTTAAATGTAATGATTCTTAGGTTTTAAACTTGTATGACTGGGAAACTTTTTGAAAAAGTAATGAAAATAGAGAAATCAGGAGGAAGAAAGGACTTGATGACATACTGAGATGCCAAAAATACATCTGAATGGGAGTGGGCCATTAAACAGTTGAGTATGACCATTAAGCGTTGTAAATGGGTAAGAATTATAGATTTATTCATGTAGAATTAAGCAGCAGATGAGATTTCTAGAGTGCAAAAATAAAAAAGGTAAAGAACGGAGTCTTGGAGGACACATCAGTTTATGGAACAGAGAAGAAAGAGGGGGCCTCCCCGGTGGCTCAAACAGTAAAGTATCTGCCTGCAATGCAAGAGACCTGGGTTCGATCCCTGGGTTGGGAAGATTCCCTGGAGAAAGAAATGGCAACCCGGTCCAGTATTTTTGCCTGGGAAATCCCATGGACAGAAGACCCTGGCGGGCTACCATCCATGGGTTGCAAAGAGTTGGACATGAATGAGTGACTAAAGCGGACCTAGAGAAGAAGCTAGAGTAGAAGTGGCCATATTTTGAGTGCCATGAGAGCAAAGGAGGACTTGAATTTAAGGAGGTTTGAGTCAGCTGTGTTGAGTAACAGAAGGGTAAGAAGAATGAGTAAAGTCCAGGGTGTGGGTGTTAAAATCATTGAGGTCAATGGCCTCGAATACAGTGAAGAAGGAAACTTAGTCAGGTGCCTATTTGGAGTTTTTGGGAGAAATCTTAAATTAGTGAGGCGGGTGGTATAAATGGACAGCATAGACTTCAGTAAGAGTTTGCTGTATGGTTGTGGAATCAAATCATGGTCTAAAGCTGTAGACATGGAGGTAGAGAGAATGGAATAGACTACAAGTAGAAGCAGACATTATTTTGCCAACAAAGGTCCGTCTAGTCAAAGTTAGGGTTTTTCCAGTAGTTATGTATGGATGTGAGAGTTGGACTATAAAGAAAGCTGAGCACCAAAAAAATGATGCTTTTGAACTTTGGTGTTGGAGAAGACTTTTGAGAGTCCCTTCGATAGCAAGGAGATCCAACCAGTCTATCTTAAAGGAGATCAGTCCTGAATATTCATTGGAAGGACTGATGCTGAAGCTGAAACTCCAATACTTTGGCCACATGATGTGAAGACCTGACTCACTGGAAAAGACCCTGATGCTGGGAAAGACTGAAGGTGGGAGGAGAAGGGGACAACAGAGGATGAGATGGTTGGATGGCATCACCAACTCAATGGACGTGAGTTTGAGTAAGCTCCGGGAGTTGATGATGGACAGGAAAGCCTGGCATACTGCAGTCCATGGGGTCTCAAAGAGCTGGACATGACTGAGTGACTGAACTGACCTGAACCGAACAAGTAGCAGTGGCCTCATCTGTGAACTGTGGGAGAAATCATGTCAGCTAAGGAGATCAGCATGAGATAAAGGAAACAACTTGAGAAAAGTGAACAACCAGTGGATTGTGGATTAAGAGAAGCCCACAGGATGTGATGAGGAAGTCTGGTAGAGGGCTGGGTATGGAGGAATTGGCCAGAGGAGGTATCAGGCTAAGCTGTGTTGGACTAATGGTGAAGGAGGACGTGACAGTGAAAGGTCACCCAGGAGATAAGTATGCACTATGGGTATGCAGGAGGCAGGGCTTGGCCAACTCATGGAGCGTGTGCCTGTGGGAAAGAATGGCATTGTGACTTGTCCTGAGATACTGTTGGAAGTCTGAGATAGCCTCTGCAAACTGACCTCCCTAGCTATTAAGCCGTTCTGTAGAAGGCGTTCTGATTCCTAAAGTGAAAGTGAAAGTCATTCATTTGTGTCCGAGTCTCTGTGACCACCTGGACTATAGAGTTCATAGAATTCTCTAGGCCTGAATACTGGAGTGGGTAGCCTTTCTCTTCTCTAGGGGATCTTCCCAACACAGGGATTGAATCCAGGTTCGTGCATTGCAGGTGTTTGCTTTACCAGCTGAGCCACCAGGGAAGCCCAAGAGTACTGAAATGGGCAGCCTATCCCTTCTACAGCGGATCTTCCCAACCCAGGAATTCAACCAGGGTCTCCTGCATTGCAGGTGGATTCTTTACCAACTAAGCTATCAGGGAAGCGCCCTGATTCTTAAGGCACGGCAAATGAGGGAGGAAACAATAGTTCCCCATTTGTTGCTACAAATTTTTGTTTTTACTGGATATATGATTTAAAATGGCTCTTTTGCTGGAAAAGTTTTGGCTGGAAGACAGGTTAGGCAGTTATTTGAATAACGTACTGGGGTTTTGGTTTGGGGATTAAAAACACAGAGACAAAGGAAAATAAGACTGTAGAAGGTTTGACAAAACTTATAGGCATACTAGATATAAAATATGAAAAAAATCAGCTCACGAAGATCCTGGACATATTCTTTAGGGAGTTGTGCTAGGCTAGTGTCTTAAAACTCTGCACTTGACTCAGGTTTAGTAATTTGAAACCAGTCTAGTGTGTTGAGACATTGAAAAGCAAGGATCATAATTTCAAATATAGGCTTCTTTGAAAAGCCACAAAAACATGAATTTTTAAGGATAGATATATATTTTGTGTCAAATATTAAGGAATTTATGGTTTTAATGTTCAGAAAATACTTAACAATACTCTTGATGCAGTTAGGAGTGCATATATTTGCTGGGGTCAGGAATCTGGGCTATATATCCTAGAAGCATCCGAACTTTCAAAATGCGATTTAACATTCCAGAATTTAAGAAGTATACCTCACTGGACAAATGTATACTGGTTCTGCCCTCCATGTGGTTTGGGTGAAAGCTCCCAGTGGCTGGGTTGGGTTTCCCAAGTGTCCAAAACTCCCTGAATGTCAAACCCTAGAGATCGGTTCCTTCAAGGTCAGTTGCTACATTTTCATTCCACAGATTTTCTTGTTCGTAAAAAGGACCAGGCAAGGGGAGGGGCCTCTGATCTGGAGCATCTTTTCCTTTGGCTCAGGCACCTATCAGCCCATCATTTTGATTCCTGCTCTGCAACCAAAAAGTCAAGTATGATGGATCTCCTTTTGGAGCACAATGCAGTTTGCTTGGAAAAACATCCACTTTAGACAAACAGTAAAAGCAGCTCAAGTGGGGCCTTGGCTGCTCTCCTGGTGTCACGCTTATGCATATGCCTCTGGTGCTTGGCAGAGAAAGTTTTCTGGTTGCACAAAACAGCAGACAACCCTTTGGGAAAACCTGTCCCCTGTCTTTGTTGTTCAAAAACAGAACTTGGAATTTAAGTGATTAGCCCAAAACAAGATGCAAATTTGACTCTCTAAATCTCAGTTTCTGTGTATTGTAAAGAAGGAATTTTCCCCTTTTAATCTACTAATCTCCAGGGGGAAGAAGACTAGGGGAGACGATGGAACAGATGCTGTGTAAACACAGCTCTGGTCTGTTGAAAGATATATCAACTCAGCCACGAAGCCTCTACTGATCCCCTCTGTTGGAAATCATCTCTCCTCTCCTCTGAACTCCTGCTACACTTTGTTTCTTCTTACAGAGTGTTTATCATATTCTGTCTGGTGTTGTAACTGCACGTGTTCATGGCTTAATTTTCCTTCTGGACTTTTAATTTTCATCCTGGCATGGACTCTCTTATTTAACTTTGTTTTCCCCACAAATTCTACATATGTATTTTATTAATAATAATCAATCTATTCCCATATAACCCCCTATTTTGATAGACATTCTTTTATTCAAGCAGTTGCTGAACACCTAGTATGTGTTGGTTCCTAAAAATAACCTAATCATGGTTCTAAATACTTTATGCTTATTTATCCTATCATAAGGGTGTGGCAGAGGATGAGATAGTTAAACAGCATCACCGACTCAGTGGATGTGAATTTGAGAAACTCTGGGAGATTGTGGAGGACAGAGGAGCCTGATGTGCTGCTGTCCATACGGTTGCAAAGAGTTGGACATGACTTTGCATCTGAACAACAACATCCTATCATAAAGTGTAATAGCTATCATTTTAATCCTGTTTTTATCAGTAATGAGACAGAGGCATAGAGAGAACATAAGCAAATTTCCAAGGGCCGTGCAACCTGTAACTTGGCCGAGCCAGGATTCCAACTTGCTCAGGGCCTGAGCCTATGTTCTCAACACCAGGCTGTACTGCCTCTGGGTGTTGCCTTCAGAAATAGGATTAGGTAGGCAAACATGAAAACCATCTGGCCCCTAAATCAAGCATTTCACATTCTGGTAGAAAAGACCTATCTGTAAAAATATCAGAAGAATATAGAGTGATGGCTGTAGTCATGGTGTTGGGTAGATAGGCAAGTCCTGAAAAAGGGTTGCCTCCAGGTTGTAGTGTCCTCAGCAGAGGGCTTAGGTGGATATGGATTTCCTTCACCTGACAGGACTTGTTTCAACGTCAAAAGTAGCTAGAGGGGCGGGATGGGGGAGGAGGGGTGGAGGGAGGCACAAGAGGGAGGGGATATTTGGATACTTATGACCAATCCACACTGTTGTACGGCAGAAAGGAATACAACATTGTAAAGCAATTATACTCCAATTTCAAAATAAGTTACAAAACAAAGTATCTGTCTTAGTACCAAGGGTAAGTAGAGTTTGAAAGACCATCTGAGTTCACTCCCTTTATTGCAAAAAAGGAAATGAAATAAAGAGTTGAGGTGATTCACTTCACAGACACGGCTTATTGCCTGCTCAAAACAGGACAAAAAGAGTAACTATCAGAATTTTTCCTGCAGGTTCATTTAGAAAAAAAAGAAAAGTGAAGGAGATGTAAGAAATGATTGTATATTACAAGATGTTGACATATCAGCGAAGAAATAAAGATCCACAAACTTTGTAGTGTTATCTCTTACTTTGAAGAAAAGTATATAAAGAAGACTTCACCTCCCTTCCTAAACACTGTCTCTGCAGATGCTTTTGATAGAACTGGGAAGCTATTAGGCTTGGTGGTCTGTACTCAGGACCCCAAATACGGTCTAACAACGGATTGCTAGTTTTCTAAGAGATTATAAATCCAAGTGCTTATAGTCCCATTACAAGTTTACCTCAGGCTTTCACCAACTATTTCAGTTAAAACAAGTGCTATTTGGCCAACCAAGATATTATAAAAACCCAGTTCATTCATGCTCTAGAGATTTAAGTTATAACCACTTAGGTAAACTTCCCTGACCACCCCCCCCCCCCCCCAACCCCCACCAATGCTCTAGGTTAGCTCTTACATCTGCCTTTTTTTCCTCTTATTCTGTCTGCCTGGATTTTCCCCTTATTCCTACCCATTTAATTCTTTGCTCTTTGCATCACCCAGTAGGAATTCTACATCTCCCATGAAGTGTGTCTGAGCTAGAGTTCCCAAAGCAAGTTCTGTGGGACATGATTCTCCAAGTTGCTTCTTGAGAGTTGGGCACCATGGTCAAAGGAGCTTGAAATATGCCTCTTATAAACACCGTCTCTTATTGGATCTATAGAATTTATAATCTGTATCTCAATTTTTAATGTTCATTTATTGTGCATATAAGAAAAGATTAAATATCTATTATGGGCCAAACACACTCAGTGCTGGATGTTGGAGTTATAATTGTTTCCTCATCTTAAGTCAGTCTCGACTGTTTACACAGATTTTATGCTTTTGGAAAGTATGGAAAGGTCTTATTTTGTCTTATACTGTTACTAATTTAGCATATAGTCCTGTAAATATAGCAGAGTCTTGACAAATGATTGTTGGTTGGCTTGTCAGTTAAGTAAGTAAATCTGAGTTAACTTTTATCAAAGAAAATTGCTTTTATCTTATATTTGAAAACTTCTTTTCAAGAGAGTGTACCTTTGACCCCACTGTGGTGTTTGTAATAACAAAACCCTTCACAGGAAGTATGAAATGCCTCTGCCTATTGTAACTGGCCCATATAGTAATGTCCAACGTAAGAAAAATACCAATTTTCCAATTTTAAAGCACCTACCATAATGCATACTAGGGCAGAACCCCACAGTTATCCCCATTTCAGTCCCTACTACAAAATCCATCCTCTGTTGCTCTTGCCTAGCTATAATTGTGTGTGACTGAGGTGAATTCATTACCTGAATTTGGGTTGTTCCCATGAAATTCCTAAATAGAGGGGAATATTTTTTCTCATCTGACCAGCCCTGACTATAAGGTATCTTATGCTGAAGGCAGTGCAGAAGACGATGCAAAGTGAACCATTCCATTCTCCCCTCACCAAGGTATTTTATCTGCCCAGGAGCCAGATCAGCACCCAGTGATTAATGCCGTCTGTCCAACACATTCCTTGTTTGGGGGCTGGGTGTCAAGAAAGAAGGATTTATGATGCCCTAACTGAACTGACTGAACTGAAGATGTTCATGAACACAGTCCAGGGACAGATATGGCAAAAGCAGGACTGAAAATGCTTGGAGAGAGCATCCCAGTTACTCTGTTAGGGACTTGTCAAATTTTAAGTGAAGCAGGTTTTTATGATTTTTTTCTCCTTCCCTTAAGTGGAATGTCAGTTATGTTACTGGAGTTAATGCTACCAAATTTGAATGCTAAATGCAGCTCTGTCTTGGCAGAAACTTCACTTACAAGGTAGGAGAGAATAAAGTATTTTTGAGTGTGCTACTGAGAAGCTGAAAGGACCCGGGGAAGACCTTTCAAACTGATCATAAATTGGAATTCAAATGAATGAAGTATCACTACAAGGTCTTGATTCAGAGCTAACTTGAATTCAACATTCCCCTTACCCTGGCCTTTCTCAGTGTGTCACTTAACACCTTGTAAATGGTTCTCTACCATCCAAAAATGGTGCCTGAGGCTTTCTGTTGCTGTTGTGTGGAGGATTAAAAGCAAAAATAAGCCAAATTTAAGCAAATATTAAAACAAAATTTCAGGTTTACACTCTGTAGGTGGGTTGGGAGGAAGGCCCTTCTGCCAGCAGAGAACACAAAACAGTGGTGTGTGCTACCAAGAAGACAACTGAGTGAGCTTGTGAGTCACCCACCAGGGGAGACATGTGGTGGCCCCCATCATATCATCTGAAATGCCCTGTCTTATCCTCAGCTGTATCAGATCCTCTGTCTAGGATAATTCTAGCCCCCAGTGCCCTAAAGACACTGGAAGGGAAGCAATGAAAATGACAGGGGTGGGTGTATCCACTGTATTGGTCTTTGATAAATCCACTGAGAACAGGAGGCGGGTCCCTGCTACAACATAGACCATCTTCTCCAAAGCATGGCCCTTGAACAACTTTCAGGTGATCCACATCATCTGAAAATCCTTAAAAATGCATACTTCCAGGCCCCATGCCAAACCTTCAGAATCAGGATCTCTGGGAGTGGGCCAGGGAACACGCATTTTAACAGAATCCCTGAGGGACTGTGGTACACTCCGAACTTCTGACTTAGGGACTTGAATTACCTGTTCCCCTTGTAGGTGCAATTGTTTTCTTGTGCTTCTGAAGATGAGGCAGTTGGGGAGGGAAGAGGGGATGGAGGAGAAAGGGACAGACCTGACCCATCAGGATGGTGACTCTGGTCATCAACTGTGGGGCTTCGACAGGGGCTTAGGGAAGAGATTCCCTGTTGGTGGCCTGCACGTGTATTTTATTTGGACTACATGGTACTTCATGTTTTAAAAAGTAGGAATGCTTTATGTGGGGCATGCCCTCCCCAGCCCCCAGCAGACCCATCCCAGCCTCCTTATCCGTTGCCTCTGAAGGCACTTATCATCAACTGCTGGGGTGGGTAAGGGGGTGGTGGCAGATGGTGGTGCAGATTTAACATTAATGGCCTATGGTCTCTTTGTCTTTAAATCATGAAATATAAACTTGTTCATAAAAGTTGGCCCTCCAGAGAATAATTGACATTTCTTTGATTTCCCTTTGGCCAAAGTTACCTTGATTTTCCTGACTTGCTGGAAGGCACCAATGAAAAAGTACCCAGCAAAGTGTTTTTGTACAGTGCAGGTATGCCTCGATAAATAATTTTTGCAAGAACAAAAGAGTAATGTGATACAGCTGACGATTGAGTTTAGGGCTGTTTTCTCTTATCCTCGCATCCCTTGAGTCCTTCCAAACTGTAATTCCCACCCCCCACCCCCACCTCTCCCACCCCCCTACTGCCCCCCCTACCCCCACCCTGCCGTCTGCAAAATGGTGGAGGAGGATTCCTATGACCTGAATCTTTCATTCACCTGTTTTGGGTGGGACAGGTGCAGCCCAGATTTTTCTCTGTCTTTGTTTCAAATTCTCTGTGAAATAAAGGCATGGCTTTCAGGTCTGTCTGAGAGGCCTTTTTATACTATTCATTCCTGAATGTTTTCACATAAACATTTTAATTTGTGGCAAATCTGTTTGTTTGTTGTGTTTGTCAAGTTAACGTAAACTGTAGTCCATTAGGCCTTGAGATGAGTCTGCTAAATAATTTCAGATGTTTTTTATTTCCCCAGCTAAGATCTGGATTTGAACCAGAGCTCAGGGGTGAAAGGGCAATGTGTAATATACTGAGACATGAAGTTCGACATATGAAATAAAATAATGTAATGTTTTTAATATTTAAGATGAAAAAAGCAGCAATAAAACACTGTGGAAGGAGGAAAACATGAATACCTGTATATTTTAATTTTAAATGCCTGCAGATGTTGAATTTTAATCAGAACATGTCAGATTCTGACTCTGACAAAGGCAAAAAAGTGAGATCTGTTTTCTTGAATTGCTTCCACATTTCATGCTTCAGATTTTTATTACATATAGCATTGCATCTTCATATATTTATGTAAAGTGCCAGCATCCATTGACTTAGCATGTGCCTGATGGTTAACATATAAAACAGTATGCAATGAAGGAGAGGCCCCGTCTCTCTTTCCCTGGCATAGATTCTCTCTGTGACCTTGTGGTGAGAAAGGCATTTAACCCCTTTGTGCTTCAGTTTTCATAATCTCAAAATAGGAACCCCCACTCTTGATTCTTCCTAAGCTCCATAGGTAGAGTGAAGCCTATTTGAAATGGTACTTACTGTACAATATTTGATCTGTGTACTTACTGTACAATAACAATAGCATATATATATGTGCATGTGTGTGTGTATGTGTACATATATTTACTTAGATTGAAAAAGAAAAAAACAGTGAAAATTAGATGGGTATATATTAAAATCTAAAATAAAGGTACTTTTAGATTTTATGCATATTTTGAAATAGTTTTTATTTCTCTATTTTTTTGCATCATATTTCCTAAAGCAGTGTTAAAGCCAATGACCTTAAATTTCACAGTATAGTTCTGCTATTGAAAACAATGGATTTGTACTAAGTGGCCTTCCCAGGTGGCATAGTGCTAAAGAACCCACCTGCCAATGCAGGAGATGTGGGCTTGATCCGTGGGTTGGGAAGATCCCCTGGAGGAGGGCATAGCAACCCACTCTAGAATTCTTGCCTGGAGAATCCCATGGCCAGAGGAGCCTGGCGGGCTATAGTCCATAATTTTCTGTTATTGAAAACAGTGCATTTATATGTACATAATATAGTTCAAGTAAATATCTAAGTATCTATAAGTTCCCACTATATTTTTCTCTGAACAGTTTGAAATGTATAGGATAAGGAAAGGAGAAGTAGTTGATTTAATTGAAGATCTTCAAGATCAGTCCTCATCTGGTTTCTTGCTCTTAGGATCTTTTAGGCTAAATGATTCTGTATTCCTGGTCCTTTAAAAATTTTCTCTTTTGGCTCTCTTTTGCCTTCTCAGGGAATCTGTGCTAACTTGTAGGAAATAGTCATGGAACTTCTGAGAACAGTGGAATTGAGTATTAAGTATTAAATTATCTGTGGTGTGGGCCCTTGTTATTCTTAAATGTTCCAAGAGGTTTGTTATGCACACAGATGTTTAGGGATAAGACGAAGGGTGGTATTTTTATGTCTAGAATGATGTGGTACAGCATGTGTGTAACAGATTCAGAACAAGACTGTCCATCTGCTGAACTACATTAGGAGAAACTGGACTCAGAGCCAGCAGAGAAGGGAAACTACAGGAGTCTATCCAAGTATCCCCTCTACCAGATTACCAACAGATTATGTATATTTCTATATGCAACTTACATTTTAATTTTAGTTTCAAGCAACTGCATTTATGTGACTCTTGCTTCCCTGGTTTCCTGGAAAAGGAAATGGCAACCCACTCCAGTATTCTTGCCTGGAAAATCCTATGGACTGAGGAGCCTAGCGGGCTACAGTTCATGGGGTTGCAAAGAGTCAGACACGACTGATCAACTAGCACTTTCACAACACTTTTCAAAGATTTTAACTGTATTGAGATAGTGTTTTTCACCAGGCATTCTTCTCAAGAATATTTCAGGAGGAAAGTGGTCAGGGTGAGAAATGAAGACTGTGTCCCAAGAGCTCTGTGCACGTTCCCTGTGGGGAAAATTGAGGACCCAGGGAAGGCCTTGTTGGATCCCTGGGTGCTCATGGAGGGACCTGCACAGCTTCAGGGAAGAGGTGGAGGTCCTCTCCACCTGGATGGCAGGGCAGGAGAATGATGGTGTGGAGAGAGTACTGTACAGATGAGAGATGGACAGAAGTTCTTGCATCTGTTGTGAGTGGAAGATATATAGAGAAAATTCTGTGTCAAACTTCTGAAACAAATTTCAGAAGCTTATCAGTGAAGAACTTTGTGAAACTTTCAGCCCCTCCACCTAAGAAAACCTACAGTAAAGATAACATGCTGTTCTCCAGGAGTTTGTTGTCGTGCTTCTGAAATTATTTCTTGTCATGCTTCTGAAATTATTTCTTGGACCTTGGATTGTGATACACACAATCAGACCAGTCCATCAGATGGCATGCACACATCTAGGCTCAGATCCTGGCTTCATTAAGCCCCCTTGATTCTTCTGATGTAAAATTAATTTCTCTTTTATCTGTTCCCTTAACCCTTTACACCTGCATTCTCGTGCATCACAGGATTATAGGATCCTAGGTTGAAACATAATTGAGAGATAATGAGCCTAAGCTCTCAAACCCATCATCTAATAATATTTTCATTTGTTCATCTAATATTGGCTCTTTGGCCACTAAAACATAGTAGACATGTCATATAAGAAAATTATTTGCCAAGAGCTGTTGCAGGAAACCCACCCCTTCGTGAAGATGAAGACCAAAGAATCCCACACTCAGCTGGCACCCAAGCAACCCAGGTCTATCCTTGCACACATCACTGGCTAGCTTACTCTTTGTTTCTCCACAGGGGCTAACCCAGACTTTCATTTTTCCCCTCAAAATTTCTATTCCCATCCCCACTACCATATTGCTTTTTAAGAAGTTTGAATAATACCCCCTTGATGATTTAATTATTGAATAAATGACCCTTGGCAGTTTATGAGGATCATTGATGTTATGTAGCAACATCATTTCACAGGTGAAAAAATTGAGGTCTAAAGGAGTTATATGGTATGCATGGTCCCATAGAGGTGGGCCCTGGAAGAGCTGTAGACAAATAGAATCTTTTGCCAGTCTTCTGTCCATTAGGCCATTCTGACTGAGTAAATGTGTCCCACTTTAAAACACTGCCTTAGAGAACATCAATTTTCTGTAATAGATTAAGGGCTGTTATTAATTTAGAGTTTACACACTCGCTCAGGACTGCTTCTGCCTATGCTCCCCCCTCCCTCCCCATGCAATTCATTATAAGTGACAAATGTTTACAGTGCTCTTAGGCTGAAAAGTGGAGAACAAACAAAGATATAGAAATTTAATGATGAAAGACTTAAACACTAACAGAAACTATCTTCTACCTTAAGGACCAATTTTCCTATCACATTTCTGAATTTCTTATCACAATTCCTGAAATTCTACTGAAGTTTCTATTACATAAATCAGTATGTTTAAAGTCATATCTGGGGCCATTCCCTTTCAGTCAAGATGAAATATCAGGAACTGGTTTTACTGTCCTCCCTTAAGCAGCCAAAAAATGGACACCAATAAAGGGTGAGAACATAGCATCCTATGCTTGGGGTTCCTTCTTAAATCACTCATAGCTTTCACCATGTTTGTTTTAGTGTCAGAGATAATTACATAATCTTTTTCTCAGCTGACTGATTCACTCTATAAATATTTCTTCAATCAGATTCACTAAGTTTGCTGTGTGACACCCAGAAATCTCTTGGCAGCCAAGTAAAGCAGATGAAGAGTTGAATTCATCATTAATCTCTGAGTCTGTCATACTTAAAAGAAGACTTGTGGCAGTCTGCATGTCCTAAAACTGATATACATAAATATACAGAAGTATCACATTTATTAATATTACTAACATTTTGTGCACAGAAGTATACTACACAAGCTTTTTCTCCAATTACTTGTCCCCTAAAAATAACTATTTTCTAGAATATATAATGGGTAAAATTAGTATTCTTCAGCAATAAAAAAGGAGCAAACTCCTAATACTTGCAACAACATGGATGGATCTCAAAGTCACTATGCTGAATGAAAAAAGACAGTCTCAAAAGATTACATATTATTTGATTCTATTTATATAACATTCTCAAAATAACAAAATTATAGAGATGGAAAAGCTATTAGTGGGGGACTGGGTTAGGCATGGTAGAAGGAGAGGAAGAAAGAGATGTGATAAGATCTTTATCATGGTGTAATATTAATTAGTCCTGTATCTTGATTGTGGCAGTGGTTACATAAATCTGGACACATGATAAAATGCCTAGAACTATATACTTAGATGTAACAGTGCCAGGTTCCTGTTTTTCATATTGTGCTATGCAATACAGGGGACTTCTCTGTGCTATCTTAACAATTTCTTGTGACTCTGTAATTATTTGAAAATAAAAAGTTTTGTTAAAGTCATGAGGAAGACAAACTCTAAAATAACAAGCTTATAGACTGCAAATGAACTTTGATCACAGATCTAAGAAAATATGGGAGATATGAAGTAAAGAAAACATCAGTGAAAAAATGAGTTAGTGCAATCGTATGTTTTTCCCCACTGGTAAAATTTTTTAAAAGAAAGCTTTAGGAAGATAATTCCTTATTTTTGATTCTGGATGCTACCCTTTTAAAGTAAAAGTCTTTTTGAAATAATTTACTAATAATTTTCAGTATTTTTTTCAAGTCATAATCAGTTTTACTGCAAATGGCCCCTGTACACATTAATCAATTCAAGTACCTTAATAGCCACCCAATAAGTTGTCAACATAAAGAGAAATCTGCATCATGAGAAGCAAAAAATAGCACCAAACCTTCTGGTGTTAGTTACCAACTTGTTGCTCCTGAGTAGAGCTCACATCGCTGAGGTCTCTGAACGTTTTTCACATTCATCTCAAGTGAAAGGTGGAATAACTTCAGTACAAATGCAGCACGTTATAAAAAAAATTTCTTACAAAAAAGTCACAAATTATTTCACAGATAACACAGCCAAAGTATTTTACAGAATACAAACACTGTGAAAAAAAAATGCCTTCACTTAAGCTCTCTCTCCATCCCAGCTGGATGTGTTTGTGCCTAATGATGACTCAGCATGGATGGCACAGATTAGGACCTTCAGGTAAGCCCACCATGTACATGTCACCAGCCTCCTGAGGTGCACCTGTGGCAGCACTCAGAAACCTCCAGTCAGTTTTGAAATCCTAGGTGATCTCCCTCAACCACCTCTGTCTGGGAAAGCAGCTTCCAGATCAGAAACTCAATTGATTTCTGGTAGTTACCTGCCGCAGTGAGATTTTCTCACCCTGCCATAGAGGGGGCTATTTTCCAGCAGCCTTAGTGGTCAGCTCTTCATGGGCACTTTCCCACCCAAGGATCTGCAATTAGTCTGCTTGGTTAGCTTCCAAGCTCATCCACTTTGGCCACCTCAGGGCTTCTGCTGCCCATGGAAGAGCTGCAGTTGTGAGCCAAGAAGACAAGCTTCTCCAAAGAAAAGTATTCAGTCTTGCACCATTAAGTATAACATAGTTGTAAGTTTTGGGTAGATGCTCTTTCTCAAATTGAGGATGTTCCATCTATTCTTTTTTTTTTTTTCTTTTCTGAAAAGTTTTAGTGTGAATAGGTGAATTTGAATTTGTCAAATGCTTTTTCTTCATTGACATTATCATGGGAGTTTCCTTCTTTAGCCAGTTCATACTGATTGATATTCAAGCATTGAACCAGCCTTGCATTCCTGGATAAATCCCATTTGGTATTGCCTGCATGCATGCGAAGTCGCTTCAGTCATGTCTGACTCTTTGTGACCCTATGGACCATAGCCTGCCAGGCTCCTCTGTCCTGGGATTCTCCAGGCAAGAATTCTAGAGTGGGTTGCTGTTTCCTTCTCCAGGGGATCTTTCCCACCCACGGATCAAAACTCTGTCTCCTGTGTCTTCTGCATTGGCAGGCAGGTTCTTTACGACTAGTACCACCTGGGAAGCCCATTTGGTATTATTGGTGTATGATTCTTTTCATACATTGCTCAATTCTCTTTACTAACATTTTAAGAACTTTGGCATCTATACTCAGGAGGGATACTGGTCTGTAGTTTTGTTTTTGTACCATCTTCATCTGATTTTGAAATCAATGTATTATAATACAGAATTCATTGAATGAATTTAGAAGGACTCCTTCTCTTTTATTTTCTGGAAGAAACTGTGTAGAATTGATGTTAATTATTATTTATACATTGAGTAGAATTCTCCCGTGAAACCCTCGGGACCTGGAGATTTCTCTTTTGGGAGTTTTAAAATTATGAACTCAATTTCTTTAAAAGTTATAGGTTTATTTCTTATTGGCAAGTTATGATAGTTGGTACTTTTATAGCAATTGGCACATGTTATTTAAATTTTTTTAATAGAGTTGTTCATAGTACTTCCTTATCAGCATCTCTAGTGATGACTTGTTTCATTTCTGAGCTTTATAAATATGTCTTCTTTCTCCCTGTTTTTTTTTTTCCTTTGTCAGTCTTACCAGTAGTCTATCAACTTTACCTTTTCAAAGAAACAGCTCTTTGATTTCATTTTTTTCACTGTTTTTCTTCTTTCAATTTTACTGATTTCTTGTTAGCCTTCTAATTTCTTCCTTCTTAAACTTTGATGCATTTCAAATTTGTTATCTTATTTTTGTCTCTCTATCTCCTTTTCTCATCTAATTTTTTCACCTCTTACCTCTTTTGCCTTCTTTTGGATGACTGTTTTTTTCTCAATCCTTTTCTCTTTACTAATTTAGAGAAGATATTTTATATTTCTGTCCTTTAATCGGTTATCCTAAAAACTTATAACCTTCACTTTTAACTTATAAAAGACTTAATTTGGTCAATAACTTTAGTGTCCTTCTGAAGAATACAAGAATCTTGTAATATTTTATTCCTGATGATGGTTTATCTTCTAATTATAAATGTTGAATACTGTTGTAATAAAATGTTCTAGTGTCGTCTTTTTCATAACCTACATGATACTATTTCTACTATTTTATATTCCCAATAGTTGTTTCAGTTCACACATATATTTAAGACTTTCTTTGCTATTTATTTTTTCTTTCATCTAAAGCCTTCTATCTAGAAGCATTGTCATTCTGCTTAAGATACATCTTTAGAATTTCCTCTGTTTACAAAATGTTGGCATCAAACTCTGTTTTCATCTTTTACTATTCATTTATCTGTTTCCTCATCTTGAAAGATAATTTTATTGGAAATAAAATTCTAAGTTCTTTACTTTTTATCATTTTTATTATTCAACTTGTGACTTCCATTCTTGCTGTTGAAAAGTTATTTGTCAGTCTATTAATTATTCCTTTGAAAGAACATGGTGTTTTTTTCCTGGCTGCTTTTTAAGATTTTCCGTATGCTAGAGCTATCACTAATGCATATGTTCCAAGAATATAGTCTCAGAGTATACCAAGCAGCAAATGAAAGAACTGCAGAGAAAGCAATGAGTATTTTTAGCTGAAAGTTTTAATATATACTTTTTAGGAAACAATAGGTCAAGGCAGATAAAAAATAAGCACAACTTTTTGAAGGCCCCCCAAAATACAATTAATAAGTGTGAGCTAATATTATATTGTACTGTACTGTATCATATATATGGAATTCTATCCCAGAAAATGGAGAATACTACTTGTTTTTAAGCATACATGCAGCATTTACAGAAGTAAACATTGTATTGAACCACTGAAAAGCCTCAATAAATCAGTATCATACAGACTGTATTCTTGAGATACACTGCAGTAAAATGAAAAATTAGCAATAAAAGACTAGCTTAAAACTCACTTAAATTTCAAAAGTAAATAACAGAACACTAATTTCTTGGAAAGGGGAATATAGTCCTTTTCTCTTTTCTTGCTTCTAGTATATCTTTTTCTCATAAGATTTCTCATCCCTGCATAGTCTAGTCAAGGAAGAAAAAGCACAATTTTAAATAGCAAGTGTTGTTATCATTGGCATGAGGCTGAGTGGCAGATAATAAAAATTAAGATAACAGTCCTTTACTATTTGCTATCACTAATGCATAATACATGGGTCAGTGTTGGCTTATATTTATTGTCCAAGAATAAATATTAGTAGCTTCCATTTTCACTCTCCAAAATTTTCTAGTTTGATCATCCTAGGTAAATCTGACTCCTTTTTGGCTGTTTTGCTAGAGATTCTCACCACTGAGGACCACACATAATTCTATTTGGGATGGTTATTTGCAACTACTTCCACAGCTTCTCAGAATCCAACTGTTATCTGTCTTCAGTTTCTTGGTAGAGTTCCTCTGCCCTTCTAGATACTTCATTTTAAGGGACCCAAGGCAACCCTTTGCTAGCCTGCTCTCTGGTCTGTGAGAAATACTCATGCATCTTTTCCTTTAACAAACTCTAGGATGGCAGACTAATTCCAAGGAGCTGTCTCCATCCTATTGCTGCAGGATGTTTTAGTACTCTTAGTGTGTGCTAGTTACTAGTCATCTGTGTTCCCCAAAGATAAATAATATAGTCAGAGCTCTCTGAGTGATCCCATGGAAGCCCATCCTCATAAGACTGGAGGAGAAAAAGGTGGCACTTCTAACTCTCTTGCTTTGGGGCTGGGAGAGCACAACAGCTACTCTTTACAGTGGTGTTCTTCCTGCACACCTTCTTCACTATCCTGACCTCATCATGTTCTCAAAGTGAATGAAAAGTCCTTTAGCAAATGACCTAGAATTGTAAAATTGGAACTAAAGTAAGAAATTATAAGCTGTATAACACAGGGAACTCAACCCAGCTCTGTGATGACCTGGAGTGGTGGGATGAGGGTGAGGTAGGAAGGAGACTCAAGAGGGAGCCTTATGTATACTTATGGCTGATTCATGTTGTTGTACGGCAGAAACCAATACAACATTGTAAAGCAGTTATCATTCAACTAAAAATAAATTAAAAAAAGAAATTATAGAGGCCTGTCTCATACTCCCTGGTGTCTCAGATGGTAAAGAATCCACCTGCAATGTGGGAGACCTGGATTCGATCCTTGGGTTTGGAAGATCCGCTGGAGGAGGGCATAGCAACCTACTCCAGTATTCTTGCCTGGAGAATCCCCATGGACAGAGGAGCCTGGCAGGCTGTAGTCCATGGAGTTGCAAAGAATTGGACATGACTGAAGCAACTAAGCACAGCACACAGCACAGTCTCATACTCACCCTGGAGAAGGAAATAGCAACCCACTCCAGTTTCTTGCCTAGGAAATCCCATGGAGAGAGGAGCCTGGCAAGCTACAGTCCATGGGGTTGCAAGAGTCAGACATGACTTAGCGACTAAACCACCAGTCTCATACTCATTCTGAGTCTATCCTATTAATGACTCAATCAAACTGATATATTGAGACCATCATTTTAGCAGCCTGTTACCTGCAATACAAATGGCAACCCACTCCAGTACTCTTGCCTGGAAAATCCCATGGACGGAGGAGCCTGGTGGGCTGCAGTCCATGGGGTTGCTAAGAGTTGGACATGACAGAGCGATTTCACTTTCACTTTTCACTTTCATGCATTGGAGAAGGAAATGGCAACCCACTCCAGTGTTCTTGCCTGGAAAATCCCAGGGACCGGGAAGCCTGGTGCGCTGCCGTCTATAGGGTCGCACAGAGTCGGACACAACTGAAGCAACTTTTTTTTTTTACCTGAAATACATTTTTCATGATAAAAGAGAATATTTGTTTTAACAAAACAAGGTCATCCTATACTTTATGATCTGCTTTTTACAATTAATAACATTTCCCAAATAAATATCCAAATCAATAAATACCTTTATCCAATATGTACTCTCATTCTTCTGAGAGAGTAACCTAATCAATTCAAAAGTAATAATAACTTTTTTATCTTTAATAAAAATTCTTCTGAGACTCAATGAAGCCCTGATAAAGGATGAAGAATGCCTCAAGAAACAGAATTTCATTTCTGTCACTGAGATAATGGCAGTAGTGGAATTGCTATTTTTCTTAGCACCCAGGGGAGCCAGCTGCCTGCTCTGATCCCTCTAGCTATTGGATTCATGCTATGTTGAAATATTCAGGGGTAAGACAGGGGAGAGGTTTAGGAGAAAGAAGGCAGTGGGAATCAACAAGCAATAGTATATAGCGTTGACACTCAGGAGATGATTTGATATTTTTACTTTAGAATAAAACCACACCTGTTTCTATTAAAAAGGAAATTGAGACTAAATGAACAAAATCTTGACCTGATAAACCATCAAATGGAATTTTTCATTATTTTCTTGCTGAGTTGTTCTTTCTAGCCACTGTCATCTGCCGTGTGGACGCTGTGTTTAAAAGAATGCCTATCAGGTTTCACATTCTAAAACCAAGTTAGGTGTGCTTTGGAAATTTCAAAATAAAGACTTAAAATGGATGCCAAACCAACCACAGACAAGAATGTATTTAGTTACATTTAGTTACATTAGATCATCTTGCCCACCCCACCCTATCGCGCACACACCCCAAATATCACTTACGGTCTGTTTCCTCATTCTGTCTTATTTCCTAGCAACCATTTGCTCCAAAACCATGTCTAAAAGCCATCCTCTATGATAAAAAAGCCCGCCTTTTAAAAATTATTTTATTGGTTCATTTTATAGTACCAATTATGTATGCCACTCTGAAATGTCATATGAAGTTTTTTTCCTCTGGGTTCATTAGGTTTAGAAATTAAAGTTTGTATATTCTTACCTTTATTGCTGGCTTTCCATCTTCCCAATTCCCCTCATGAGATTTTTGTCTCACATCCTGTGTTCCTTTGTGAAACCAGATTTGCCTGTCTTCCAGGGCTCTCTGAAGGCCTTTCGATCAAACTAGCTTTGCTTATGTAACATACGTGTGTGAGCTGGTGAATTATGCAGTTATGAATCAACCTAGTGTTTTCACCAATAGTTAATTTCATCTACTTCTGGTTATCCTTCTCATGTGCTGGCTCTGAGCAAGGGACCAAGATGAGCTGCAGAGTGAAGGGGTTGGGAGAATATGGGATGAGATCCCACCCTATATTGCAGCCAAATGTCAGGGCATCCTGGCCAGCTAAGAAGAGGCCCATCTAGCTTATTACTTCCCTAGATTATGGATTAGCCAGAAGTGTTCTCCAATCTGATGGGCCCACGAGCTGTGGTTAGCCCAAATTCCTCAAAAAGGTTTTTGTTTGTGATTTTTTTTGTGTATCAAAACGTAGTTTAGTCTTCACCTAAAGTATTTTAGGAACTTAGGAAATACTGAATGCCAGTCAGTATGTGTGCTTTTGACATTAGTTTTTGTTGCTCCTGTTCTATATGATTTCGAAAATCACTGGCTTTGCCTCTTTTTTTTTTTTTTTTTAAATAAAGTTGTGATTGGTAACCAGGTAATTTATGTAAGATTCTAGTGCTTTTTAAAAGTAGGTTCTTGTATTGGGTTGGCCAAAAAGTTCATTCAGGTTTTTCTATTACATCTCATGGAAAAATCCGAATGATCCTTTCAGTCCACCCAATACTACTAGCTTCTCATGATACTCATAGGCATTATATTGGAAACTGGCTTTGTGGTCACAGTTTGGAAAACACTTTTTAAAATAAATTAGAATAGGTTTTAAATAACTCTGATATTCATTGGATTGTAGTGGTTGGTGTATGTGTGGATGCTGGGGACAAATATATATCAATTCTCAATCTCCTTGAACTTTTTTCTCCAAAAAGTCTTCTGGGGGATTATCATTCCGGGAACATAGTTTGGGAAGCGCTAGCTTTCACTATACTCATGGATACCAAAAATATGAGAATAATTATGCTTAAGTAAGAAGTACTACACCCTCATATTAGATTAGAACATTTGTGGATGTCCTTGGTGTTAACTTTTATTGTATATTGTTTTTCTAAGAATTCAGATTTCAAGATCTTTATCAATATTTCCCTCTCTATGTTCAGGTGTGCATTGGAGGTATTCTGTTGAAAACACAGAGCAAGTAAACAGTTTCATTTCCCAGAGATAGGCTCTGTGTTCCTCTCAGTGAAATGTGAGCGATTCTTCACCTCTCAAGCTCTCTTAGACAGGAGTGAGCATCAGTAACCCCATGGTTTAGCCCTCAGGCCTGGAAATTCTGATTCAGTAGGGCTGGGATGAGGCCTGGGCACATGGATTTTACAAAGCACCTATGTGTTCTTTGTTATGTGATCTCCTCTCTAGCTACACATTTGACAACTTTTGAAGTTAAATTAACTGTGTACTCAGCTCACTGAAAGCTGTTATTTGTACTTTTTTGGCAAATAGATTTCTATGAAAATGCAATATAAGGGCATTTAGAACTAGTCAGTCATAGTCCTTTAGCCACTTTTTTGGACGATAATTTTCCTTATTTTAATATTTCTTTTTCCCTCTCAGTCTTTCCCTGCTACTTTCCAGATCAGTCTGCCTCTGTTCATTTCCCTGACTCTGTGTGTGTGTGTATGTGTGTGTCTGCACATGCACACACACACACACACACACACACACACACACACACACACACACACACATACACACTCCTGCCTGCCTTTGTGTCCATGTGGCTTTGCCTCCTGCAGCCCTGTGCATGTGGAGACGCCATCAGCTCAGCTGGGCTCCTCTAAGCTTCCTGCAGTTTACACAGGTGTCTGACTCTGGGGGCAGTGTGGTCTGTTTCCTCCAGTCCTCACAGGCCTCTCTGGCATGCATCGCCTCCGCCAGTCCCGGCATTCTGTCTGTCTTTCCTCTGTCCCACAAAGAAAGGAATACCAAAGGCTGGGCTATACAGATGCTTTGGAATCCTGATAATGGGTGTGCCCATGGGGGAGCAAACTCTATGGCACTTTCCGCAGCAGGGACAGGCAGAAGGGGCTGCGCTGTTTTAAGAAGACTCCTTGTCACCCAACCCTATCTCCCCTTCTCCTTGTCTCCCTTGCCCCCTTTTGTGTTTCCTCCATTTCCAAATAACTTCCTCCTTCATTTTGTTGCATTTGGGATTTCTTTCTCCTTTCTGCTTCCTCTTTAACAAAGAAATCTGTCCCTGTCTTTTTTTTTTATTCAGATGTCTTTCCTCTACGATGGAAACATTCAAACCATACGACTGGAAATACATTGCTGAGACAAACCTGAGGATATGAAATTAACACTGGGATGCTTTCTCTGTTATTCTCCAAAACAAGTCTAGAGACAGCCACATCTGTAGGGTCTTTTCAATCTCAAAGGAACCACTGGTATACAAATAATATAAATCTCAGCAAGGCTCTTTTCAAGAATTCATTCCAGACAAAGCACAAACATGTATGTGTGCTCTGGAGCATTGGGCTGCACACTAGGAAACTGAATATCCAGGGAAGAGAAAACAACTCTAAAGGTATGTCTAGACAAGGATGTTGCTGAAACTCCCAAAAGATGTTTTTGGGGAGATGGCTATGTGAGTGAGATGACCTGACTCACAGAGAGTTGATTCTGGGTAGTGAACTAGTTTGTGACGCACAAACATACTGTTGTGCAAACAGATTTAATAAAGCTGCTGTTCTCCATCTCTTTGTGTCTAAATTCTGCCTATTCCTCAAAGCTCAAATAGCCCCTCTTCCTCAAAGCCTTTCCTGACCTCCACCCCACTGCTCAACTCTCCTTGCACCGCCCTTCTTTGCAGCTATCACTGTCATCTCTATACATGGTAATTAATGTAGGTAATTTTATTTCTTCAACCACACCATATATAAGACTCTTTGGGGGCAGAATCCATACAGATTCATTTTCCTCTTTCACCAAAACATCTAGTGCAGTATATTATATGAAATAGGCACCCTACTGTCTCCTGCTGAAAAAAGTTTGTACGAATTAAATTGTCAAGGCACGAGTGACCTTGAAGACCTTGTGCAGTTCTTGGTTTAGAAACAGTTGAGAATCCCAGGTCTGAGAAAAGATAAATATAAAGCAAGCAGATAAAATGTCTTTGCGTCAATGCTAACAGGTTCATAGAACCTGATATTCTTTAGGGAAAGAAGCTCTCTGGATAGAAATGCTAAATACCTAAGGAAAGACACAAGGGAAATGGCTCTTAACTACAGCCCATTTGAAGGAGTGTTAAAGTGTCCCTTGAACAAGATAAATCTCTCTTTTCTACAGATTATTTTTCACCCCCCCACCCCTCACAGGATTTGGCCATATATGACTTTTGTTCAGTCGCTCAGTTGTGTCTGACTCTTGGAGACCCCACGGACTGCAGCATACCAGGCTTCCTTGTCCATCATCATCTCCCAGAGCTTGCTCAAACTCATGTCCACTGAGTTGGTGATGCCATCTAACCATCTCGTCCTCTGTCATCCCCTTCTCTTCCTGCCTTCAGTCTTTCCCAGCATCAGAGTCTTTTCCTGTGAGTAGGCTCTATTAACCTGAGTTAAATAATTGCATTTTAGATCTTTTTCCAGGTAAAGTCTTCACCTTTGGGGAGTTGTCAAATTTGCAGTTTTGTAGATTTCACTTCTTAAGTAATATCTTCAAGATTGCAAAATGTTGCTACTTGCCAATTCTAAAATTTAGTGTTCCGCTTTCCTCACTTGACTTTTATTTGCTTAGGATTTCAGATGAAGACTTTCTTTGTGTGCATTCCTGTCTGGAAGGCAGCTCAAGGAGCCTTCCTAATTCTGTCAGGATACTGGAAAGCATTCTGTTGGGACAACAGGCCCTCAAAGGCTCCCCCAGTGTCATGGAATTCTTGTGGGTGTAGCAGATGCCTTAGATTGTCTTGAAAGGCCTATTCTTAGCAATTACAGATAATATTTTTATTTAAACACTTAACTTCTCTTACTGACTGAAACAGTATTGAGTGAGCCTCCCAGATACTTTCTTGTGCTCCATGGGCTCCACTTGCATAACTGTGTGGTTCTGATGAATCATTTTGAGACTAAAATTCCTGCCTTCAACAGATATTTTCGGAATGTGAATATCTAAGAAGAACCTTTAAAGCCAAACGTTAGAAAGATTTTTCATGAGTAGTTACCTGAGAGCAGTTAACCCAGGTAGAAAGTCTTTGAAGAGCAAGGTATGAAGACAGACAGACAAGCAATTGAAAAGGGCAGCATATGTTACACACTGAATTTTGTCCTAAGAAACCCAGTCAACTGGACAGGGGTCAGAATCTACAGCTGAGAAGGGTGATTCTCAGCACTCACCCCAAACCTATGGAACTAGGATATCTGGAGGTGGACCCAGCAATGAGTGCTTCAACCAGCTCTCCTGGTGATTCTGATGGATGCTCAAATTGGAGCACCACTGTTGTAGAAGGTAGGAGCTTGTACCATCTCAGACTTGAAAAGTCTATATGCAGAGCTGAACAGGGACATTTTCATGAACTTTGAAATTCTGAGCAGTGGTTCCAGGCCATCTAGCTGTGGTGAAAAAAGGAGTTTACATTCCAAGTACATGATGGTGGAAAATGCCTATGTACACTCATGACAGAATGAGATAAAACACTATTATAAAAATGGTTTTGATCTTAAGGACTTGTTGAAAGGGTCCTGGGGATCTCCAGGTTTTCTTGAACCACACTTTTGGAATTGCTGTTTTATAACAAGAGCAGTTCACATCCAGAACATTCACCAATTGTTTGGATAGAATCATTTAGACAGTTATTGCCAGTGCAATTTCTAGGTGGTTCAGAGGTAAAGAATCCACCCAACAGTCCAGGAGACTTGGGTTCAATCTCTAGGTTGGGAAGATCCCCTGGAGAAGGAAATGGCAGCCCACTCCAGTATTCTTGCCTGGAGAATTCCATGACATAAGAGCCTGCAGAGCTACAGTCCATGGGGTTGCAAAGATTTGGACGCGACTTAGTGACTGAGCATAACAAGAGCAGTTCACGTCCAGAGCATTCACCCTTTGTTTAGACAGAATCATTTAGACAATTATTCCTGGTGTAATTTCTACTCATTTTATATATATTCAGTCAGTTCAGTTGCTCAGTCATGTCTGACTCTTTACGATCCCATGAACTGCAGCACGCCATTCCCCCTGTCCATCACCAACTCCCGGAGTCCACCCAAACCCATGTGCATCGAGTCGGTGATGCCATCCAATCATCTCCTCCTCTGTTGTCCCCTTCTCCTGCTGCCCTCAATCTTTCCCAGCATCAGGGTCTTTTCAAATGAGTCAGCTCTTTGCATCAGGTGGCCAAACTATTGGAGTTTCAGCTTCAACATCAGTCCTTCCAATGAACAACCAGGACTGATCTCGTTTAGAATGGACTGGTTGGATCTCCTTGCAGTCCAAGGGCCTCTCAAGAATCTTCTCCGACACCACAGTTCAAAAGCATCAATTCTTCTGTGCTCAGATTTCTTTATAGTCCAACTTTCACATCCATACATGACTACTGGAAAAACCATAGCCTTGACTAGACAGACCTTTGTTGGCAAAGTAATATCTTTGCTTTTTAATATGCTGTCTAGGTTGATCATAACTTTCCTTCTAGAGAGTAAGCATCTTTTAATTTCATGGCTGCACTCACCATCTGTAGTGATTTTGGAGCCCCTCAAAATAAAGTCAGCCACTGTTTCTCCATCTATTTGCCATGAAGTGATGGGACCAGATGCCATGATCTTCGTTTTCTGAATGTTGAGCTTTAAGCCAACTTTTCCACTCTCCTCTTTCACTTTCATTAAGAGGCTCTTTAGCTCTTCTTCACTTTCTGCCATAAAGGTGATGTCATCTGCATATCTGAGGTTATTGATATTTCTCCCGGCAATCTTGATTCCAGCTTGTGCTTCCTCCAACCCAGCATTTCTCATGATGTACTCTGCATATAAGTTAAATAAGCAGGGTGACAATATTAGTCTTCTTTTATTTTAGACTATAGACTTCTTTTATGTGTATATTTGTTCTCTGTAAGGTCTGATTTTAAGGCTAAACACTGTACACTTGATAGGTACAGAAATGCAGAAATAGTAACAACAGCTATGAACAGATTGATATTTCTTAGGTATACCTCCTTGTAATAAGGGGAAGAAGGAACATTGGCTCATTTTCTACTATAGGTAGAATTAACCCAGAATGTTTATTAATGGAACATTTTAAAATAAAAATTGTTTTTTTTCATTTAAAAATATAGAGTTTTTGAAATAGAAAATTTAATATTATATTTATTCCAGTTTCTAAAACTCTGAATCATTGGATAGACTGAATTTTACCAGAATTTTTTTTTTTTCAACTTAGCAGTCAACCCTTCTGTTCTTAGTCCAAATACATGGATTCAATTTCCACTTCTACCAGCTGGGCTGTGCAAACTTGGACAGATTTTTACACTCTCTCTGTTTGTTTTCTTTATCTATAGGATATGAAAAATAAAAATGCTTACCTCTCTCATAGGATTCTTGTGATGTTGGAATGAGATGCTTTTAAGGTGCTTAACACAGTCTCTGCACATGGCCAATGTTCAATCAGCATTTGCTGGACAAATAATTGTTGAAAGAACTCTGAGTGAATATCATTCATTTTATGAAGTTTTCCTTTTAAACATGATTAACATTGACTGAATTACAAAATCATTTTTGAAAGAGTGGTTTTGTGTCTTTTTTCTATTTAACCATCTACTGTTAAATTTACTTCAGTTACTTTTTACATATTTTTCTAAGTGTTTCACATCTGGGCCTTGAAATGTGTATACGATGTGTTTTTCAGGTAAAAACATCAATTATCAGAGCAATGTGCACAGCCACCCTATGCTCCCCATACTTATATTGTATCCCAGGTTCCCCAGATTAAGTAAACATATTGTGATATTATTACAGCTTCCTCTGAGTTATTGCTTTCTTATATTAATAATAATCTTTGGGGGATTGTGACCTAGGCTTTTCACAAAGCACCCATTTTGGAGATGTTTTAGGTACTAAGTTTGCCTTCAAATTTTTCCAATCTGTGTCTTCACTTTAGAAATGAAAATTAGTTAACAGACTGTCATGAGACCTTTCCCTCTTCTACAACTGTTCTCACTCTCTCCACACCTGACATTAGGCACATGTGCCTGAGAATGACCCTTGGTTTCTTCTATGACTCATTGTTAATCATTATAAGGAATAGCTCCATCAGTTCATAAATTTGAGGTAAACTCAATTTCCCACACAGTCTGTCAAATGATCATCAGCAAGCTGTTCAAGTTGATTCATAAGCTCTTAAACTCCCATTATTTGGAGGAGATTTTGGGTATATTGACAAACATATTTACACGTTCTAGGTTTGTTCAAACAGGCTTTCTCTATCCTCCAAAATATATAAGTTGACCTTCTGTCAGGAATCTAGTTCACAAACTAAATATTTAAAATGTGAGCCCATTAGGTAAGTGCAGTTTATCTACATCTCATGTTGTAATGAGAGTATGAATTTGGAAGAATCTTGCTCAGTATAAGTCAGTATTGCCTCCCAAGAATCTATTATAAACCAAGATCACTTAGCTGGGGATTCCTATAAACTTATACAAATCCACCAAACCAAGGCATGATATTAAATCAAAGGGAGTTTTGAATAATTTTTAAAATATATAGCATCCTTTCCCTGTGAGGCAGAAATCATTTACCTAGGCATTCTTGGCATATTTACCTTTCCAGACAAACCATAAGATTATATTATAAATGTTTTCAAAAACTATTTGTAACTTTTTTATAACTGCACATCTCAACATTTCTGCAGTCTTCTCTCACTGACCTCAGGAAGAGCTTTTCATGTAGGTTGTTTTGCCTATGTGGAAAGGACTTTTTGTGGGTTTCTTTTGTAACATGTTTGAAGAAGGCGATGACACCCCACTCCAGTACTCTTGCCTGGAAAATCCCATGGATGGAGGAGCCTGGTAGGCTGCAGTCCATGGGGTCGCAAAGAGTCGGACACGACTGAGTGACTTCACTTTCACTTTCATTTTGTAACATGTTAAATTTATCAGTAGTATTCCTGAAATAAAACACAAATCATATTGACCTCATTAAGGTGTGATCCAAGTTAATCTGAAAAATTAATTTTACTTCCCCTTGAAAAAATTTTAAAACCCATGTGAGACATGCCCATGAAGTTCAATGAACTCCTTGAAATCACTTGAATTGTTGTGAACCTTTTTTTTTAAATTAATTTTTATTGGGGTATAGTTGACTTATAATGTTGTGTTAGTTTCAGTTGTACAGCAAAGTGAATCATTTATACACATATCTACTATATTTTAGATTCTTTTCCCATATAAGTCATTACAGAGTATTGAGTAGAGTTTCCTGGGCTATATAGTAGGTCATATTTAAAAGCAGAGACATTACTTTGCCAACAAAGGTCCATCTAGTCAAGGCTATGATTTTTCCAGTGGTCATGTATGGACGTGAGAGTTGGACTGTGAGGAAAGCTGAGCGCTAAAGAATTGATACTTTTGAACTGTGGTGTTGGAGAAGACTCTTGAGAGTCTCTTGGACGGCAAGGAGATCCAACCAGTCCATTCTGAAGGAGATCAGCCCTGGGATTTCTTTGGAGGGAACAATGCTGAAGCTGAAACTCCAGTACTTTAGCCACCTCATGCGAAGAGTTGACTCATTGGAAAAGACTCTAATGCTGGGAGGGATTGGGGGCAGGAGGAGAAGGGGACGACAGAGGATGAGATGGCTGGATGGCATCACTGACTCGATGGATGTGAGTCTGAGTGAACTCTGGGAGTTGGTGATGGACAGGGAGGCCTGGCGTGCTGCGATTCATGGGGTTGCAAAGAGTAGGACATGACTAAGTGACTGAACTGAACTGAATTAGTTATATATTTTATATACCAATTTATACTCTCTTTCCCCCTTAATTAAAGTTATGACTAACCTAGGCAGCATATCAGAGAAGGCAATGGCACCCCACTCCAGTACTCTTGCCTGGAAAATCCCATGGATGGAGGAGCCTGATGGGCTGCAGTCCGTGGTGTCGCTAAGAGTCGAACACGACTGAGCAACTTCACTTTCACTTTTCACTTTCATGCATTGGAGAAGGAAATAGCAACCCACTCCAGTGTTCTTGCCTGGAGAATCCCAGGGACAGGGGAGCCTGGTGGGCTGCCATCTATGGGGTCGCACAGAGTTGGACACGACTGAAGCGACTTAGCAGCAGCAGCAGGCAGCATATTAAAAGGCAGAGACATTACTTTTCCAACAAAGGTCCTTCTAGTCAAAGCTATGTTTTTTCCAGTAGTCATGTATGGATGTGAGAGTTGGACTATAAAGCTGAGTGCAGAATTGATGCTTTTGAACTGTAGTGTTGGAGAAGACTCTTGAGAGTTCCTTGGACAGCAAGGAGATCCCACCATCCATCCAAAAGGAAATCAGTCCTGAATATTCATTGGAAGGACTAATGCTGAAGCTGAAACTCCAATACTTTGACCACTTGATTCGAAGAACTGACTCATTGGAAAAGACCCTGATGCTGGGAAAGATTGAAGGCAGGAGGAGAAGGGGACGACAGAGGATGAGATGGTTGGATGGCATCACTGACTCAATGGACATGAGTTTGAGTAAACTCCAGGAGTCAGTGATGGACATGGAAGCCTGGCATGCTGCAGTCCATGGGGTTGCAGAGAGTTGGACACAACTGAGTGACTGAACTGAACGTTCCCCTTGACTGAGGAACTGTTAGGTTGGATGCAGAAACGCATTAAGTGGAGGGCTAATAAAGCCCCATTAAACCATCTGAGAATTTCACCTGATGCTCAGATATGACATAGTATTTTCTCACTAGTTATTCTCATCTATTTGTGAACCCCAGGAATTGTATTGTCTATTTCCTTCCAGTAGCTCTTTTCCTATCTTATACCTGGCAAATATTTCTGTTATTCAGCCTATTCTTTTAAGGATTTCCACAAACCTAAATAATCTTTATACTACTGTCTCTTAATGCATGAAGACAGAACATTATCTGTTGATCAAAAAAAAGTCAACCTAGAGCCAGACATCCTGCAATGTGAAGTCAAGTGGGCCTTAGGAAGCATCACTACGAACAAAGCTAGTGGAGGTGATGGAATTCCAGTTGAGCTATTTCAAATCCTGAAAGATGATGCTGTGAAAGTGCTGTACTCAATATGCCAGCAAATTTGGAAAACTCAGTAGTGGCCACAGGACTGGAAAAGGTCAGTTTTTGTTCCAAGCCCAGAGAAAGGCAATGCCAAAGAATGGTCAAACTACCGCACAATTGCACTCATCTCACATGCTAGTAAAGTAATGCTTAAAATTCTCCAAGCCAGGCTTCAGCAATATATAACTGTGAACTTCCAGATGTTCAAGCTGGTTTTAGAAAAGGCAGAGGAACCAGAGATCAAATTGCCAACATCAACTGGATCATGGAAAAAGCAAGAGAGTTCCAGAAAAACATCTATTTCTGCTTTACTGACTATGTCAAAGCCTTTGACTGTGTGGATCACAATAAACTGTGGAAAATTCTGAAAGAGATGGGAATACCAGACCACCTGACCTGCCCCTTGAGAAACCTATATGCAGGTCAGGAAGCAACAGTTAGAACTGGACAGGGAACAACAGAGTGGTCCCAAATAGGAAAAGGAGTATGTCAAGGCTGTATATTGTCACCCTGCTTATTTAACTTATATGCAGAGTACATCATGAGAAATGCTGGGCTGGAGGATGCACAAGCTGGAATCAAGATTGCTGAGAGAAATACCAGTAACCTCAGATGTGCAGATGATACCACCCTTATGGCAGAAAGTGAAGAAGAACTAAAGAGCCTCTTAATGAAAGTGAAAGAGGAGAGTGAAAAAGTTGGCTTAAAGCTCAACATTCAGAAAACGAAGATCATGGCATCTGGTCCCATCACTTTATGGCAAATAGATGAGGAAAGAGTGGAAACAGTGGCTGCCTTTATTTTGGGGGTCTCCCAAATCACTGCAGATGGTGAGTGAAGCCATGAAATTAAAAGACGCTTACTCCTTGGAAGGAAAGTTATGACCAACCTAGATAACTATTAAAAAGCAGAGACATTACTTTGCCAACAAAGGCCCATCTAGTCAAGGCTATGGTTTTTCCAGTGGTCATGTATGGATGTGAGATTTGGACTATAAAGAAAGCTGATGCGGAAGAATTGATTCTTTTGAACTGTGGTGTTTGAGAAGACTCCTGAGGGGGCCTTGGACTGCAAGGAGATCCAACCAGTTTATCCTAAAGATCAGTCCTGCGTGTTCATTGGAAGAACTGATGTTGAAGCTGAAACTCCAATACTTTGGCCACCTGTTGCGAAGAGCTGACTCATTTGAAAAGACCCTGATGATGCAAAAGATTGAGGGCAGGAGAAGAAGGGGATGACAGAGGATGAGATGGTTGGATGATATCACCGACTCAATGGACATGGGTTTGGGTGGACTCCAGTAGTTGGTAATGAACAGGGAGGCCTGGCGTGCTGCGGTTCATGGGGTCGCAGAGAGTCCGACACGACTGAGCGACTTAATTAACTAACTAAGCCACACTTCCTTGCTTTCTGTCCTGCTCTGCAGAAGCCACTATTTAAATTTTTTCAGTGGTTACCTCTATGCTTCTGTGGAATATATTTATATCTCTGTTGCTTGACTTGGTCAACTTTAGACCATAATCTAAAGTTGATTTAGATCTCTTGACTAAATGATCAAGATCCTTGACTCCCTGCTCTAATAGATATGAATTTGGTTCTTTTATACTTAACCTCATCTTCCTCTTCTCTTTCCTGATAATAGCTATGTCACAAATTTATTTCCTTTATTTTGAATTTTTTACTTCAATATTTGTTTCTTGTTCCATCTATTATTGACGGTATCTGTTGACTCCTGTTTTGTATGAAGGGGATGTTATTCCCTACCTTGCCCTGCATATCCCTTTCACATTCAACCTTCCAACTTGTATCCACTATACTTAGACATTTTCAAGGCAGATAACTACATTCTACTCTGTAAGCATGATTGTCCTCTATGCTTTATTGAAAACCAACTTTCAGATAAGCTATTTGTATCTAAGTTTCACCAGACAACCAGTATTATGGGATGACTGAATTTTTTTCTTGGTGGTTTTCCAGTGTCCTGACAGGACGATAAGCTTTGCAAAGGAGAATATTGCTAGCGTCAAGTTTTTTTTTTTTCCTTCTCCTTCTGTAGACACTCTTTAGTATTTGTCTCTGGAAGTTTTCTGGATATTGCCTTTAACCTTGGAATTTTGAAAATGCTTAATGACATACGTCATGTAGGTCTCTCTTGTTTATTTTGTTCCATCTTACTCAGAACTTGGTGAATCCCCCTACTTTGATAATGTTACTGTTTAACTCTCAGAAGTTTAGTAATATTAATTATTTATAAGTTCCTCTTCTTTCAGTTTCTTCATCTGCTTTTCTGGATTGATTTTCTGTGTGTCTGGATTGAATCTTTATGTACCTTAGCTTCCTTCTACCGCTTCTTCCATATATTCTGCATTTGTATTTTTTAGTTCTGCTTTTGGGAGATTTATTCAACTTTATATTTTAACTTTATTTTATCTTTGCAATCACCTTATTAACTTTAAGAGGTCTCTTTTTCTCTGGTTGTTATTATTTACATATTTAAAATTTTTAAGGATGAATTATTATTTTGAACTCTGTGATGACCCAAAAAGGTGGGATGGGGGGAAGGTATGGAGGCTCAGGAATGAAGGGATATATGTATAACTATGGCTGATTTGTGTTGTACAGCAGAAACCAACACCATCTTTTAAAGCAATTTTCCTCCAATTAAAAAGTAAAGTTAAAAAATTTTATTTTGACACTAAGGATCTGATTGAAATTAGAGTTCCCTAATTTATTTAGATTTTTCCATTTGTCCAGAGTTCATTTCTACTTCTTCTTGGGCTTTCTCTTTTATTATGCAGATTTTCCTCAGACTTCTAGTGAGCCTTGATTGTCCATGTATACCTAAGAATGAGCTTAGAAAGGATGTCTGGGACCTCTGTGACTATGGATGGTGTTTAGCCCAAACAGACTCTACTTTGATATAGGAAAAGTCAGTGTCATTATGATAGAGGACCAAAATATTGGACTGAGGACTTTATTTCAATTTTTATTTTTAAAAAACTTTTATTGGAATATTAATTGTTTTACAATGTTGTGTTAGTTTCTGCTGTGCAATGAAGTGAATCAGATATATGTATAACTATATCCTCTCCCTCTTGGACCTCCCTTCCATTACCACCTCCCTCTCATCCATCCTACCCCTCTAGGTCATCACAGAGCACCAAGTGGCGCTCCCTGCGCTATATGGCATCTTCCCACTAGCTATCTGTTTTACACACGGTAATGTATACATGTCAGTCTTACTCTCCCAATTCATCTCCTCCTTCTCTCCTTCCGCATGTATTTAAATTTTTGATACTCTTTTTTTATTAGTTTTTCAGTTTGTATACACATTATACTTAAATTTATACCTCGTGGCTCCTAAAGGAAATAAGCACAGTAATAGTCCCTGCTCTTCTTTCTTTTCATTTCCCTTACTTTATCAGTTATATCTTAAATTTTGCAATAAAATTAAATTCTAAATTCTAATTCTAAACTACACTTTGGAGTGACTTCCTTACCAGTTTTTTTCTATAATTTGAACCTAAGGTTTATATGTTTATATATAATACTATTACCATGGAAATATTGTTCACCATAGAGCCAAGGAGTATGCTAGTATTTTATTTCCCTCTCTGTATGACCAAAGTTATATCCATCTCATCAGATTACAAATATCCGTGTCCAAAGTGTGACCTTTTTTTGCATTGTAGTGAATGTTCACAGTTAGGTCATATTTTAATTTACTTCATAATTGAACCAGAGCTTCTTGTATAATTGTGCTTTTCCTTGAATTTCTACCTGCCTTTTTTTTTTTTTTTTTTCCTTTCCTTTGGGGAGAAAAAACATATGCTTTTATTGCTATGCACTAATTTTATTCAGGTCCTTAGTTATTCTGTCTTTTGCTTGGAATCCACTCCTCTTTTCTTCTTGACAGTAAATTTGAGGGGAGGCTATAAAAGATTTTGCTTTGTATTTTAAAAATGGATCTGCTATAAAATCTACTTTGTTGGCAAAATGTAGGAAAATCTTAAAACGTGTTTTTTTAATTTGCAAGAGTGTCTACAATTTTTATACTAGTTAGATTAATTATAACAAGATTCATAAAGACATAGTTGGTAGACTGATTATCATAAGATTGCTGAGCAAGTTCAAATTTTAAGGACAAAACATTCCAACAAGTGCAGTTTCCAATAATAATACATAGTCCCAAGGTCACAGGTTACAGTCCATGAGAGATGATTATTTGAAAATGATTGGTAACTCTTTTTCCCTCTTGGTAAACAGACTAGATAAAAACTAAATTCCTTTATGACAAGATGCAAATAAGTATACATTAAATTACACAGAAACTTCACCTACTAGGTTATGGCTTTTTGTTCCTCTGTGTAAAATTGTCAACCTTTTTCTTCATCTGTAAAAGAAAGCGTTGTGTCAACAATCTTTTCTGCTTTCATGGTTCTAGTTTAAATACCATTTTGCTTCATGACATACGGTTTCACCGGTAATTTTAAACAAAACTGAATCAAAATATTTGGGGTTTATAATTTCCTGTTTATTGGGAGCCAACTGTTCTAATTTAAAATAATTGCTTTCAAGGTCTGTTGTCCAACAGTCATTCTGGATTTCTCTCTTTATTGGTTTCCTTGGATTTTAAGCTGTCTTCTTATGTTAACTCTCAGCTTTCTGAACAGTGTTCCTATATAACTCCTTGGGACCTTTCTTTCTTTTCATATATGTCTGAAAATATCTATATTTTGCTCTTATTTGTAATTTATGGTTTGACTTAGAGAATTTGGGGTTAAAAAGGAGGAATTTGGCATTTTTATTTGTTTGTGCATTAATAATTTTGAGAGGCCATGGCACCCCACTCCAGTACTCTTGCCTGGGAAATCCTATGAATGAAGGAGCCTGGTAGGCTGCAGTCCATGGGGTCGCTAAGAGTCAGATACGACTGAGCGACTTCACTTTCACTTTTCACTTTCATGCATTGGAGAAGGAAATGGCAACCCACTCCAGTGTTCTTGCCTGGAGAATCCCAGAGATGGGGGAGCCTGGTGGGCTGCCGTCTGTGGGGTCGCACAGAGTCGGACACGACTGAAGTGACTTAATAATTTTGGGTTTATTTCACTGTGGTCAGAGAATGCAATACGTAATTTATTCTTTCAAGAATTAAGGTTTTCTTTTCCACATACTATAAGATCAGAATGTTGTAAACGTTATCTGGACACTTGAAAAGGAAGTGCATGGAAATATCAATAACCTCAGATATACAGATGACACCACCCTTATGGCAGAAAGTGAAGAGGAACTAAAAAGCCTCTTGATGAAAGTGAAAGAGGAGAGTGGAAAAGTTGGCTTAAAGCTCAACATTCAGGAAACTAAGATCATGGCATCTGGTCCCATCACTTCATGGGAAATAGATGGGGAAACAGTGGAAACAGTGTCAGACGTTATTTTTCTGGGCTCCAAAATCACTGCAGATTGTGATTGCAGCCATGAAATTAAAAGACGCTTGCTCCTTGGAAGGAAAGTTATGACCAACCTAGACAGCATATTGAAAAGCAGAGACATTACTTCGCCAACAAAGGTCCATCTAGTCAAGGCTATGATTTTTCCAGTGATCATGTATGGATATGAGAGTTGGACTGTGAAGAAGGCTGAGTGCCGAAGAATTGATGCTTTTGAACTATGGTGTTGGAGAAGACTCTTGAGAGTCCCTTGGACTGCAAGGAGATCCAACCAGTCCATCCTCAAGGAGATCAGTCCTGGGTGTTCATCGGAAGGACTGATGCTAAAGCTGAAACTCCAATACTTTGGCCACCTCATGCAAAGAGTTGACTCGTTGGAAAAGACTCTGATGCTGGGAGGGATTGTGGGCAGGAGGAGAAGGGGACGACAGAGGATGAGATGGCTGAATGGCATCACCGACTCGATGGACATGAGTTTGAGTAAACTCCGGGAGTTGGTGATGGACAGGGAGGCCTGGCGTGCTGCGATTCATGGGGTCGCAAAGAGTCGGACACAAGTGAGTGACTGAACTGAGCTGAACTGAAGTTTGGTAAAAGTGAAAGTGAAAGTGAAGTTGCTCGGTCTTGTCTGACTCTTTGCGACTCCGTGGACTGTAGCCCACCAGGCTCCTCCATCCATGGGATTCTTTTTTGGTAAAAAATAAAAAAGTTTGGTAAATAATTCCTAAAGAAAACTTTTAAATTATATAATTCAGATTGTTTGCATTTTTATTTATTTTTGCCTATTTTATCCATCAAAAAGTCTGTTAATTAGGCAGATTTATGTGTTATCTTTATGTTTTTCTTGTGTATTGTTTAGCATATTAAAACTAATAACGTATTTATTGAAAAACATGCCCTTTATTGATATAAGATGACCTAATTTGCCTTCTTTTGGACACTCATGACTCCTGGCTCAGGGAGAGTTTGTCTCTAAGTTTCTGTTCTGTAAAGTCTGCCCTTGCCCTTGAATCTCCTCATTATGCTGCCTTGGAAGGGCTATTCATTAGTAGTGATAAAGTGGGTTCCAACTGGAGACTTCTTAATCTGTCCTATAACTAAATTACCATGTTATTTATCATTCAAATCAGGATACTTATGAGAATTAAAGAGGGCTCAATTGCAACTCAGCTGGGACAATGTGTGTAAACCTAGACTGCCTCAGCCAGTAGGATATGTGGGTTGCCCTACCTATGACTTACCCACTAGCTTCACAACTACTTTTTCAAATTAGGGAGCATTGGTGGAGCTCTATCATGTTACTTTCTATAACTAACATATATCAACCTAAAAAGCAATTTCTAATAACAATAATAATAGTGTTTTTTATATTATGAGTTAAATATATCCATTTATCTAGTGCCTCATTGTCCAGTCACTAAGTCATGAATCTTTGCGAACCCATGAGCTGGACTCCATGCCAGACTCCCCTGTCCTCCACTATCCCCCAGAGTTTGCTCAAATTCATGTCTATTGAGTAGGTGATGCCATACAATGATCTCGTCCTCTGTCACCCCCTTCTCCTCCTTCCTTCAGCTTTTCCCAGCATCAGAGTCTTTTTCCAGTGAGTTGGCTCTTCACATCAGGTGGTCAAAGTATTGAAGCTTCAGCTTCAGCATGAGTCCTTTCAATGAATATTCAGGGTTGAAGACTCTTGAGACTCCCTTGGCTTGCAAGGAGATCAAACCAGTCAGTCCTAAGGGAAATCAACTCTGAATATTCATTTAGTGCTTACTATTATGATAATCTGCCCAGGGTTCCCACAGGAAAATGCATATACACTTACAGATTTTGAACTGTTTTCCTTCTCAACATCTCCACCACTGGTCCACAGTTTTGGGAGTTCATTGATATTCTTGAAGGAGAGAGAAGACAGGGGCCACTGATTGTATTTTCCCATTTCTTTTCCCCTTGCTCCCTCCCCCTCACTCTGCACTAATGTCCTTTGGTAGTTTCAAAGGTGTATATTTTGTCCTTAAATAGATGGTAAACTCTTTGAGAGGATGAATCGTGCCTCCTAAGTCTTTGACATTCCCTACAGCTTCCAGTTGGTGCTTAACCCACATCACCCATCTCATGCTGTTTTTTCCTGAATGTATCTATGATTCTATGGGTGAATATAGATTTTTGCAGAACTTTTTAATCTTCCGTGTCTTTGTTGTCATTAGAACTTAGCTTCTGATCCAGTGTTACTATTATAGTTGGATTTTATTCAAATTTTAATCCCACACTTCATCTCCAGTAGCAGATTAAGCAATTGAGCAGTTACATATTTTGCCTTTCTTTAACCAGAGTGAAATTCTAAGTATTTTAAGATAAACTCTAAATCTGAATGGAGTATGTGTGATGATATAATTTTATATAAATAGGAATCAATCTTGAATAGCTGAATTACAAACTGAAAAGAGCCATTTAGGCACTATTAGATCATCTAGACATCCTTAGCAATGCATCAACTAGATGGATGCTTACATCGCTCTTCTTTGCCTTCTGTCTTTAATTGTGCAATTATTATTTGATTGATTATTAAATTGCATTTTATTGACTAAAATTTCCACTTGAACAACAAGCTTAAAAATTTTTATCTATTTCCTTATGTGAAGAAAGATGTGGCATGTTATTTATAATGCCTTAAAGACAGAAAGTAGGAAGCAGAATTTTAAAAGGTTTATTCTAGTTAAATATAAGCCTTAACCTTTGTAATTGATTTTTATCTGATAACTGGAGAGAAATTCAATACTTTCAGTTCAGCACATCATTTGTTCAGACTTTGCCCATTAAATTTCACCTCCATTTTGTGCCAGATGAACTGATCAAAATTGGTATGATTGTGTGTTGTTTCATTTTGTGTGTGTGTGTTTCATCTTTTTACTAGAGAAAGTGAAAGTGAAGTCATGTCTGACTCTTTTACTAGAGAGGAGAATAGCAAAAAGAAGATAGTCACTTTTGTGTAGATTATAAGTTCCTCAAAGGCAGTACAGGAACCTTAAGCTTCTTTGTATTATTTCTTCTACTTACTTGATACCTAGCACAATTTCCTGTACATGGCCCCTATTTACTATGGGCCATGAACTGTCATGGCTCAGAGGTTAAAGCGTCTGCCTGGAATGAGGGAGACCCAGGTTCTATCCCTGGGTCGGGAAGATCTCCTAGAGAAGGAAATGGCAATCCACTCCAGTACTCTTGCCTGGAGAATCCCATGGAGGGAGGAGCCTGGTAGGCTATAGTCCATGGGGCTGCAGAGTTGGACATGACTGAGTGACTTCACTTCACTTCACGTGAACTGCCAACTTGAACTAAAATTTTATTATCTGTTTTAGCAGCCTTGGGAAATAGTATTTGTAAGAGGATTGAAGAAGCTTCTCATCCTAAGAGTTTTCTTACTTCACGTTCAGCTCATACTTAGCTTTGTCTTTTTCACAATATCATTACATTTAATCTTAGGACTTCCTCTGATGAAAACAAAAAGTCAAATTAGCAACTTACTCTCAAGTGCATGCCTTTCTTTTTAGCTATGTAACTTTCTGAATCTAGTATTCTGAAAAGATAAAATGGTAATAAAATGTTATCTGCTGAGTTTTGTTCAGCCAACATTTCTGCCACAAATTTCTCACCTAAAACCATTATCCTGCTTGGACCTTTGCTTTCTTCTTGTGTAAAATGGGTTCAGTAAATTGCCAATGAAGTGGAAAGAGCATCTATAAAGCAAGCCTAATTATTCATTGTTTGATAGGTTTTGTATCATAAATGTCTTAGGATTGCATTTCTGTGCTAAGGCAACAACAGAATTTTTTTCTTTCTAACATACAGGACGTAGTAATTACCATGGAAAAAAAGGTAAAATGTGTGAAGTTTTTATATTTAACACTTCCATACACGTGCGCAAAGCTACAGATAAGAAGTCTGAGCAAAGCATCAATAGTCTAAATCTTGGATTAGATTAGGTTTCCCATTTCCTGCGGAGCGATTTTTTTTCTGAACTTTGTACAGGTTGCACAATCATTCAGATATATTCATGTAAGATTTCCCTCTTGAGAAAATATCTCGAAATAAAGTGGCAAAGTACAAGTTTTCAGATGTACTGCTGCTCTTGGGCAGTTTTCACTGTGTTTTAAAATCTGTGTGCAAATCAGCCATATAATTATTGCTATGTAAAGGTAAAAATTGAGGGTAGGAGGTGAAGGGGGCAATAGAGGATGAGACGGTTGGACAGCAACACTGACTCAATGGACATGAATTTGGGCAAACTTTGGGTGATAGTAAAGGACAGGGAAGCCTGGTGTGCTGCTGTCCATGGGGTCGCAAAGAGTCAGACTTGACTTAGCAACTGAGCAACAACAAAAGGTAAAAATGTTATTTCTGCATTGCATATTCCCCAAATCAATATCAATATTTTACTGTGTGAAATCTGCAAATCCACCTTCAACAATGCATTATGAGGGAAGGAATACAGATCTTAGAATCAGAAGCTTGACTTTAAGAGTGGGATCTATGGGATTTTAGGCAAGGTTTGATATCTATCCATCTCTTTCCCATCTACCAAAACAACTAATAAAGTCTAACTCACAAGATTGCTGTAAGGAATAAAGTAAAATAATGTATGATAAGAAATCCATTACATACAGTAGGGTGTTCTACAGAAATGGGCATTTATTATCATATTTTATCATATTCTTTGTTAGGTTTGAAGCCTCCACTTTTTCCTCCTCTCTGTTGTTCTGGACTATACTGACTGCTATTTGGTGTGTGTATGCTCAGTTGTGTCTGAGTCTTTGTGACCCCATGGACTGTAGCCTGCCAGGTTCCTCTGTCCTTGGAATTTCCCAGGCAAGAATACTGGAGTGGGTTGCTATTTCATACTCCAGACTGATCTTCCTGACCCAGATATCAGACCTGAGTCTCTTGTGTTTCCTGCATTGGCAGGCAGATTCTTTACCACTAGCACCACCGGGAAAGCCTATTATTGTGATGATGACTCACCAACAAATTCAAGAAATGGTTATTTCTTTGACTGGTTATAAGGTCTTCAAGATTTGAAATATTCTCATCCTTGAGGTACAACTGGTGACAATTGTATTAACAAATGTTCCTGTGATTCTATACTAGTCCTAGATCAGATCTATACTCCTTTGCTTTACTCAAGGTATTTTGCAAGATTATATAAATAACCTGAGGGCAAAATTCTCCTTAAAGTCCATCAGACTTTCTAGGATTCAAGGTATATAACTCAGAACCTTGATCTTGTGCTCACTTACTCTGTTTCCTCACAACTGTATGAAACTGGATTTTTAATAAAAAGTACAAGAATCTTTATACATTTGCTTTACAGAGTTGACTCCCTAGGGAAAAGCCATCCAGGTGTCCTGACAATTGAACCTGAGAAGAACTTCAGAACGCAGGTTCTAGACTGCGTTTCTACACCATACTGACTAGGTGGAAATCAGGATCCAACTCTTTCCCCTTCATTTTCCTAATCGGCCTAGGCTCCACCCTCTTTCAGCCTTCTCAGTGTTCCATAGATTTTTTTCTTATTTAAAAATGGTAAATCTTTTTCCAGCCCTTCATTTTCAGTCTGTAGGTGTCCCCTGTTTTGAGGTGGGTCTCTTGTAGACAACATATATAGGGGTCTTGTTTTTATATCCATTCAGCCAGTCTTTGTCTTTTGGTTGGGGCATTCAACCCATTTATGTTTAAGGTAATTATTGATAAGTATGATCCTTGTTGCCATTTACTTTATTGTTTTGGGTTCGAGTTTATACACCCTTTTTGTATTTTCTGTCTAGAGAATATCTTTTAGCGTTTGTTGGAGAGCTGGTTTGGTGGTGCTGAATTCTCTCAGCTTTTGCTTGTCTGTAAAGCTTTTGATTCATATTTGAATGAGATCCTTGCTGGGTAGTAATCTGGGCTGTAGATTATTTTCTTTCATCACTTTAAGTATGTCTTGCCATTCCTCCTGGCTTGAAGAGTTTCTATTGAAAGATCAGCTGTTATCCTTATGGGAATCCCCTTGTGTGTTATTTGTTATTTTTCCCTTGCTGCTTTTAATATTTGTTCTTTGTGTTTGATCTTTGTTAATTTGATTAATATGTGTCTTGGGGTGTTTTGCCTTGGGTTTATCCTGTTTGGGACTCTCTGGGTTTCTTGGACTTGGGTGATTATTTCCTTCCCCATTTTAGGGAAGTTTTCAACTATTATCTCCTCAAGTATTTTCTCACGGTCTTTCTTTTTGTCTTCTTCTTCTGGGACTCCTATGATTTGAATGTTGGGGCATTTAACACTGTCCTGGAGGTCTCTAAAATTGTCCTCATTTCTCTTCATTTGTTTTTCTTTTTTCCTCTCTGACTCATTTATTTCTACCATTCTATCTTCTAATTCACTAATCTTATCTTCTGCCTCTGTTATTCTACTATTTATTGCCTCCAGAGTGTTTTTTTTTTATCTCATTTATTGCATTATTCATTATATATTGACTCTTTTTTATTTCTTCTAGGTCCTTGTTAAACCTTTCTTCTCAATTCTTGTCTCCAGGCTATTTATCTGTGATTCCATTTTGATTTCAAGATTTTGGATCATTTTCACGATCATTATTCAGAATTCTTTATCAGGTAGATTCCCTATCTCCTCTTCTTTTGTTAGGTTTGGTGGGCATTTATCCTGTTCCTTTACCTGCTGGGTATTCCTCTGTCTCTTCATCTTGTTTATATTGCTGAGTTTGGGGTGTCCTTTCTGTATTCTGGCAGTTTGTGGAGTTCTGTATATTGTGGAGTTTCCTCACATACAGACTGAAAATGAAGGGCCAGAAAAAGATTTTCCATGCAAATAGAGACCAAAAGAAAGCAGGAGTAGCAATACTCATATCAGATAAAATAAACTTTAAAACAAAGGCTGTGAAGAGTCAAAGAAGGCCACTACATAATGATCAAAGGATCAATCCAAGAAAAAGATATAACAATTATAAATATATATGCACCCAACATAGGAGCACCACAATATGTAAGACAAATGCTAACAAGTATGAAAGGGGAAATTAACAATAACACAATAATAGTGGGAGACTTTAATACCTACTCACACCTATGGATAGATCAACTAAACAGAAAATTAACAAGGAAACACAAACTTCAAATGACAAAATAGACCAGTTAGAGCTAATTGATATCTATAGGACATTTCATCCCAAAACAATGAATTTCACCTTTTTCTCAAGTGCACACGGAACCTTCTTCAGGATAGAGCACATCCTGGGCCATAAATCTAGCCTTGGTAAATTCAAAAAAATTGAAATCATTCCAAGCATCTTTTCTGACCACAATGCAGTAAGATTAGACCTCAATTACAGGAGAAAAACTATTAAAAATTCCAACATATGGAGGCTGAAAAACACGCTGCTGAATAACCAACAAATCACAGAAGAAATCAAAAAAGAAATCAAAATATGCATAGAAATGAATGAAAATGAAAACACAACAACCCAAAACCTGTGGGACACTGTAAAAGCAGTGCTAAGGGGAAAGTTCATAGCAATACAGGCATACCACAAGAAACAAGAAAAAAGTCAAATAAATAACCTAACTGTACACCTAAAGCAACTAGAAAAGGAAGAAGTGAAGAACCCCAGGGTTAGTAGAAGGAAAGAGATCTTAAAAATTAAGGCAGAAATAAATGCAAAAGAAACAAAAGAGACCATAGCAAAAATCAACAAAGCCAAAAGCTGGTTCTTTGAAAGGATAAATAAAATTGACAAACCATTAGCCAGACTCATCAAGAAACAAAGGGAGAAAAATCAAATCAATAAAATTAGAAACGAAAATGGAGAGATCACAACAGACAACACAGAAATACAGAGGATCATAAGAGACTACTATCAGCAATTATATGCCAATAAAATGGACAACGTGGAAGAAATGGACAAATTCTTAGAAAAGTACATCTTTCCAAAACTGAACCAAGAAGAAATAGAAAATCTTAACAGAACCATCACAAGCACGGAAGTTGAAACTATAATCAGAAATCTTCCAGCAAACCAAAGCCCAGGTCCAGACGGCTTCACAGCTGAATTCTACCAAAAATTTAGAGAAGCACTAACACCTATCCTACTCAAACTCTTCCAGAAAATTTCAGAGGAAGGTAAACTTCCAAACTCATTCTGTGAGGCCACCATCACCCTAATACCAAAACCTGACAAAGATGCCATAAAAAAAGGAAAACTTCAGGCCAATATCACTAATGAACATAGATGCAAAAATCCTTAACAAAATTCTAGCAATCAGAATCCAACAACACATTAAAAAGATCATACACCATGACCAAGTGGGCTTTATCCCAGGGATGCAAGGATTCTTCAATATCCACAAATCAATCAATGTAATTCACCACATTAACAAATTGAAAAATAAAAGCCATATGATTATCTCAATAGATGCAGAGAAAGCCATTGACAAAATTCAACATCCATTTATGATAAAAACTCTCCAGAAAGCAAGAATAGAAGGAACATACCTCAACATAATAAAAGCTATATACGACAAACCCACAGGAAACATTATCTTCAATGGTGAAAAATTGAAAGCATTTCCCCTAAAGTCAGGAACAAGACAAGGGTGCCCACTTTCACCATTACTATTCAACATAGTTTTGGAAATTTTGGCCACAGCAATCAGAGAAGAAAAAGAAATAAAAGGAACCCAAATTGGAAAAGAAGAACTAAAACTCTCACTGTGCAGATGACATGATCCTCTACATAGAAAACCCTAAAGACTCCACCAGAAAATTACTAGAGCTAATCAATGAATATAGTAAAGTTGCAGGATATAAAACCAACACACAGAAATCCCTTGCATTCCTATACACTAATAATGAGAAAATAGAAAGACAAATTAAGGAAACAATTCCATTCACCATTGCAATGAAAAGAATAAAATACTTAAGAATATATCTACCTAAAGAAACTAAAGACCTATATATAGAAAACTATAAAACACTGGTGAAAGAAATCAAAGAGGACACTAATAGATGGAGAAATATACCATGTTCAAGGATCAGAAGAATCAATATAGTGAAAATGAGTATACTACCCAAAGCAATTTATAGATTCAATGCAATCCCTATCAAGCTACCAATGGTATTTGTCACAGAGCTAGAACAAATAATTTCACAATTTGTATGGAAATACAAAAAACCTTGAATAGCCAAAGCAGTCTTGAGAAAGAAGAATGGAACTGGAGGAATCAACCTGCCTGACTTCAGGCTCTACTACAAAGCCACAGTCATCAAGACAGTATGGTACTGGCACAAAGACAAAAATATAGATCAATGGACAAAATAGAAAGCCCAGAGATAAATCTACGCACCTATGGACACCTTATCTTTGACAAAAGAGGCAAGAATATACAATGGATTAAAGACAATCTCTTTAACAAGTGGTGCTGGGAAAACTGGTCAACCACTTGTAAAGAATGAAACTAGAACACTTTCTAACACCATACACAAAAATAAACTCAAAATGGATTAAAGATCCAAACGTAAGACCAGAAACTATAAAACTCCTAGAGGAGAACATAGGCAAAACACTCTCCGACACACATCACAACAGGATCCTCTATGATCCACCTCCCAGAATTCTGGAAATAAAAGCAAAAATAAACAAATGGGCTCTAATTAAAATTAAAAGCTTCTGCACAGCAAAGGAAACTATAAGCAAGGTGAAAAGACAGCCTTCAGAATGGGAGAAAATAATAGCAAATGAAGCAACTGACAAACAACTAATCTCAAAAATATACAAGCAACTCCTGCAGCTTAATTCCAGAAAAATAAATGACCCAATCAAAAAAATGGTCCAAATAACCAAATAGACATTTCTCCAAAGAAGACATACAGATGGCTAACAAACACATGAAAAGATGCTCAACATCACTCATTATCAGAGAAATGCAAATCAAAACCACAATGAGGTACCATTTCACGCCAGTCAGAATGGCTGTGATGCAAAAGTCTACAAGCAATAAATGCTGGAGAGGGTGTGGAGAAAAGGGAACCCTCTTACACTGTTGGTGGGAATGCAAACTAGTACAGCCACTATGGAGAACAGTGTGGAGATTCCTTCAAAAACTGGAAATAGAACTGCCTTATGACCCAGCAATCCCACTGCTGGGCATACACACCGAGGAAACCAGAATTGAAAGAGACATGTGTACCCCAATGTTCATCGCAGCACTGTTTATAGTAGCCAGGACATGGAAGCAACCTAGATGTCCACCAGCAGATGGATGGATAAGAAAGCTGTGACACAATGGAGTATTACTCAGCCATTAAAAAAATACATTTGAATCAGTTCTAAAGAGGTGGATGAAACTGAAGCCTATTATACAGAGTGAAGTAAGCCAGACAGAAAAACACCAGTACATATACTAATGCATATATATGGAATTTGGAAAGATAGTAATGATAACCCTGTATGAGAGACAGCAAAAGAGACACAGATGTATAGAACAGTCTTTTGGACTCTGTGGGAGAGGGAGAGAGTGGGATGATCTGAGAGAATGTTATTGAAACATGTATACTATCATATATGAAATGAATCGCCAGTCCAGGTTCGATGCATGATACTGGATGCTTGGGGCTGGTGCACTGAGACGACCCAGAGGGATGGTACAGGGAGGGAAGAGGGAGGGAGTTTCAGGATGGAGAACACATGTATACCTGTGGCGGATTCATGTTGATGTATGGCAAAACCAATACAATATTGTAAAGTAATTAACCTCCAATTAAAATAAATAAATTTATATTTTGAAAAAATGGTAACTCTATTTTAGGAGAAGGCAAACTTGCCTTCTGTACTCTTGCCTGGAAAATTCCATGGACAGAGGGCCCTGGTGGGCTGCAGTCCATGGGGTCGCTAGGAGTAAGACACGACTGAGCAACTTCACTTTTCCCTTTCATGCATGGAGAAGGAAATGGCACCCCACTCCAGTATTCTTACCTGGAGAATCCCAGGGACAGGGGAGCCTGGTGGGCTACTGTCTATGGGGTTGCACAGAGTCAGGCATGACTGAAATGACTTAGCAGCAGCAACTCTATTTTAAACAAACACTCCCTGTCCACTGTGAAGACTCTATTTTTATGTTCAGTGCAATGAGGCTCTCTTTGTTCGGCATGACTATTAGAAATGGGAGATTACCAGTGAATTTTAACTTGTGATCCTTTTGGACTTCCCTGGTGGCTCAGACGGTAAAGCATCGACTGTCTACAATGTGGGAGACCCGGGTTCGATCCCTGGGTCGGGAAGATCCTCTGGAGAAGGAAATGGCAATCCACTCCAGTACTATTGCCTGGAAAATCCCACGGACAGAGGAGTTTGGTAGGCTACAGTCCATGGGGTCGCAAAGAGTCAGACACGACTAAGTGACTTCACTTTCACTTTACTCGGAAATGGTCCTTTCCCACACAGCACGCTTAAGGCACAGAGTAGGCACTCAGTAAGTGTCCTTTACGTGCATACACAGAGTTATGACTTGAGCTGATTTCCAAGTTTTGGGAGAGTAGCTGCTGTTTTACATATTTCCCTTCCGCAGAAGCATCTCCCCAACTACAGTCTGTAGGTTTTCCTGCTTGTTTCTATCTGTAGGAAATAGTGTGTCCTACTCACATACTCCTTGCCTCAGTGCCCCATCATATGCAGTTCACCCGGCAGAAGGGATCACAGTCCAGCCTCCTGACGCAACGTCCAAGGGAGCATTGTTTGCGTGTGTTCTGAAGATGGAAATGATTATTATAAAATACGTAAGAAGGATTATGTCAAGAATTCTCTCCAGATCTGCACATTTAGCAAGCCATCCTGTTTTGCATTACAGAATCACATTATGTTCTACAGCTCCTCTGTGGCTGTTTGGTGTTGGGCAGGGATTTGTGAGAGATCAGGGTCAAAGTCAGCAATGTTTACAAACACAGGAGGAATGTCAGCGAGAGATGGCCAAATCCAAATATGATCTTGACGATCCTCTAAGTGGCTAGTCATTTGACCTATAAACAAAAAGCATTGTTTCTGGCTGTGCAAGGTGTTCCCTGCACTCAGAGCTTTCAATAGTGTAACCAAATCAAATCATTCATCTGCACTTCAAGTGCTGGCAAGCCGGCCCCTTCCTGATGCCAGGGTTTCTGCCTAATACCTGGTATACTTTTCTATGGACTAATGCGTAAAAGGAACCACAGGAGCCTGAACACATCTCTGAATTCATGATGAATTAAGAGCCTGGGAATGACTGCAAGCCATTTGAACTGGGCTAGTGGGGTCTCCAAGCAGCTCTGGCTTAAAAGCTAGTCATCGGTAAAAGTAGACAAGTGTTCAGAAGCAGATAGTAGATCTTGACCATCAGTTCCTTTCTGAGGGTGTCATACTTGGCTAGTTTTCACGGTTGAGTTTCTCTTCCTGTCTTCAGACAAGCGACGTGAGACTGAGCAAGTGGTTTTCTTGCTCAGAGTGAGGAAAGGAGTTAAGTATCTTTCACTTTACAATAGTCTGAAGAGTAGTTTGAGGATGAGTTCGTGGCTCTGTGGAACTTATGGGCATGCTATCAAGTGTACCCTCAAAGAAGCAGGATGCCCTTGACAACAGTTTTATTCTATTCTATTTTATTCTATAGTTTCTGATCTGAGTTCTATTTTGGAATCTGGAAGGGGAGCCCGAGGAGGGATCTCTATTACATTGCAGGCTTCCTGCCTCTCTTCCAAAAATGAATAAAGTGCAATAGTTTTGGCATTAAAGAACTGAATTTAGAGTAACAAAACTGCAATTCAAACTCTATAGCACCAGTAAAAAGTTTAACTTAGATTCCCACTGGGCAAAAGACTGACAAAGATATGACCCTGGACAAAAAGTTTCTGGAGCAATTCATGTTCACATCCTTAAAGGGGTCTTGAGACCTGTGTCCCAGTTGAGGTCTAGGTTTTACGTCTTAGAACTTGGGAGCAAGTGTCCCACAGTTAAATGTGTATGGTTGAATCTACTGGTTCCACCTCGAGATGCTCCCCTAAATGCTTTGTTATTGTTTTATATTAGCCACTTAATCCAATTTCCGACTGTTCCTGACAAGTGGCACTAATAGGGGAGCAGATGGAGGGAAGTAAAGAGCCTGAGAGGAAAGAACCCAGCAGCTGTATCCTGGCTAAGGATGGACTCAGTCTGAAGACTGAAGCAATTAGTCTTCTCCATATGGATTTCTGTATCACTTTGATTTAAGCCAAAAGAAAATAATCAAAGAATGGAATAAAATTACTGCATGCAAAAGTTTCTGATTTGGGGAAGGAAGAGACCAGATCAACATGTGCTTCAAAAAGTAATTTTGGACAGACGGAGATGTGATAAGATCCAAATCAAAGAGATCATCTAGAATACATCAGTGATTTAGGGAACAGTTTTATTTTATGGGTTCTTTGGGACAAAACCCATAGAAGAACAATTAGTGAAAGCTTGGGAGTGTGGAGAAGAGTTAGTGCAGATTTGAGGGTTCACGTTTCTCTGCCTCTTCTCTTGAAAGTGGCACAGCTGGATCCCAGTGGCTTCTCTCTCATGGAGATGTTTCAGTCTCTCAGGGTGCAGACCACTGAAGGTCTTTATGCCCTCCCCCTTTTCAGCAGTAGGAGGGATTGAGGCTGCTCACACATGAGTAAAGGGTTTTTTTATTCTTAACTCCAAAGCCCTGAAGAGGCAATTCAGTTCAGTTCAGTTAATTTGCTCAGTTGTGTCCGACTCTTTGCAACCCCATGGACTACAGCACACACATTGCCGACTCCCAGAGCTTGCTCAAACTCATGTTCATCGAGTCAGGGATGCCATCCAACCATCTCATCCTCTGTCATCCCCTTCTCCTCCTGCCTTCAATCTTTCCCAGCATCAGGGTCTTTTCCAACAAGTCAGTTGTTTGAATCAGGTGGCCAAAGTATTGGAGCTTCAGCTTCAGCATCAGTCCTTCCAATGAATATTTAGGACTGATTTCTTTTAGGATGAACTGGTTTGATCTCCTTGCAGTTCAAGGGACTCTCAAGAGTCTTCTGCAACACCACAGTTCAAAAACATCAATTCTTCGGTGCTCAGTTTTCTTTATAGTCCAACTCTCACATCCATACATGACTACTGGAAAAACCAGCTTTGACTAGACAGAACTTTGTTGGCAATGTAGAGTCTCTGCTTTTTAATATGCTGCCTAGGTTGGTCATAGCTTTTCTTCCAAGGAGCAAGCGTCTTTTAATTTCATGGCTGCAGTCACCATCTGAAGAGGCAATACTTAGTATAAAAATTGATGGAAATCCTAACAAAATTTTCTCTGAAGACTTCTTGATACTGGCTACTGAGATGGAATGCTTCATGTAATGGGGGTCATGGTGATGGGTCTTGCTGGAGAATAATACATCTGCAGCAGGATTCAGGGAGACAAGCACAGATGAGAAAAAGGAGATAGTGGGTTTGGGGGTTGGAAAACTATTTGGTATTTGTAACTCATGTTTTTAAATTCTAACATTTTTCAAGTCATTTTGATTGCATTATATATTGGGTCATGAAAGCATCTATATTATATTTCACTAACTCAAGAACCTGAAATAACTGTGTGGGTGAAGCTTGCACTCTGAGATCCCCAAGAAGCTATATTTGAGCATTTTTCTCTTCCTAATTATTACAACTAATTTTCCCGTCACATCCTAGTGCATTGCTTTGAACCACTCTAACACTCTGAAGGCAGACATGTATTTTAACTCATTCACACTGGTGCTAATCTCTTCAGTGACTTATAAGGTCTTTAAGGCTTTAATTCTCTGTCAGGAATCTTCCTTGGTAGTAAGTTGACAGTTTAAATTAGTGTTTAGACATGGCTTTCATAATGTCAGTTTTGTTTTGTCTCAGCAGTGTCTTGGAATTCCTTCCATTGTACCTCAAGTGACTCATGGCAATAAATGACTCTCCTTCTCTTTTGTTCTTAATCAAAGAAGAATGGAATGAACCACATAATGCTGTAAAAGAGCAACTTTAATTAGTTCTCAGCTGTAGCCAGAGATGCTTGTCTTGTCTCTTTAGCATATAAATGTAGGACATGATGCATTCAGGTGAACAAATACTGGTTTCCTAAAAAACCTCCTTTGGTTCCCTTCCAAAAAGTGAAGGGCAGTTGCAGCACCAACATTCTGAAGCCTTTTCCTCAAACTGGCAAGAGAGAGACTGTGAGTAGTTTCTAAGAGTTGTATTTGGGAGGGCTTTTTGGAATTGAATGAATAAACCACTGAATGAAAGAAGGTCTCCTGAAAGGGTTTCCCTGGCTAGCCTTAGGTCTTCCTATCCTTTGGGAAATAGTGCCACGATGCATCCAAAAGATGCTCTCCTTGCCAAACTGCCAAGCTCCATCCTCCTGAGTTTTAACTGTAAGGGTAAACCCCAGATCTTTGAGGGTTCAAGTTTGTTTACTCTCAACATCGTTTGGCTTCCTAAGGAAAATGGTGAAAGAAAGTATAAAATTCCATTAAAAAAAAAACAACCCTCAAGTATTCTTGGACATCAAACAACTCTTACAACACAGCCCTTTGATGAGTTCAGTGTAAATGAATCAGAAACATATGGACAGTGTTTATGCTCAAATGCACATGCATTTAAAAATTCTGAGTGAAATTAGTTTAGTGAGCTATGTTTGGGTCATTTCCAGCATCCAAGAATTTGGAAAATTACTTCTCCTGAATAAAGATGTGGAAGGAATGGTTGAGCACCCCTGGCACTGCAGGATGGGCACGTTCAGCAGCCTGTGCTGTGTTGTGTATCATAAACACAGTAGCAGAGGGCACAAATCTTGCGATGGCTCCAAGCCAGGAAGGACTGGGGCTACTGATGTGGTGAAAATTTCTGTATTTTATTACCAGCTGTCAGTACCTGTGCACGAAAGTCCCACACACTTAACAAACATGGCCTACCAACTTCCCTGAATTAGAACAGTCACTAGACACTTTTGTAAATCACAGTTTGTGCTTAAGCCGTTGGAACTCTGGTGCTATGCAGCCCATCCTTGGGTATAAACAATGCTTTCCTTTCCTTTTGAGGAAAGTGGAAACTGCCAATCATGTTATAGATGTGGAAAATAGTCACATATGTGGTTTCTGATTATACCAAAGGAATGTATATGAACTGTAAAAAAAAAGTCCCCACTTGGATATAATGTGGTCCTAAAGGTCTCAACATCTCTCATTCCTAGCAGGGCAAAAAAGTATTCAATATTTGAATTATCTCATTTTAACCCAAATGTTTATCATTATTTATTGAGGAAGAAGAAGGAACAAAAGATAAAAGCTACTGTATCTTGATAAATCAGATTTCTCTATTTTTTGGACCTGTCTCATGGGCCAGGTCTGGGTCATTGATTTTTTTTCATAGGTCCTTATAGTGATAAGATGATGGCTGAGAGCATTAAGGAAACCTCCCCAGTGTCTCCTGATGTTCGGTCACAGAGTGGCACCAAAAATGTTCTTGCATTGTAATCAGTTTGCTAAAAATGATATCTGCTAGTATGTCAACTACAGAGCATAAGATGTTGAGGATAATACAAAAATGTAAATAGCACAAGACCTCTGCCCTCAGAGAATTTAAAACTGAGGTTAGAAGAAACACTAAATGAAATAATAGCATTAGTGATATCACAACAAAATGCTATATCATTGCTAAACTAGTGACAGACACCTTTGTTTTATGAGTTGAGGGGCTGAAGGTGGACCTAGACGGTATGGGAGAGTAGAAAGACACTAAGATGATTGAACACTACTGGAACTGTGACAAAGTAGAGAACATTATATTTGCTGGATCTGTTCTAAGATTACTAATGTGGTTGAAATACCTTGATAAGCCAGCCCTTTAGCTTGAAATGGAGGGAGCATTAAAAATTCCAGCTCTGCCATGAACTTATTTGTGACTCTGTCCAAATTAATTGTTCTTTGCTGACATCATTCATGGCTAAAATGGTATTAATATTAATTAATTAATCTTGATTAATAGGTATTAATATCTATCCTTCTATCCATACAGTAGGTCTTTGAGTGACTGTAACACGCCAGGCACCATAAAGAGATGTGAGCTATCAACACAGGCAAAGCACAGTGCTGTACTGGTGTGTGATGGGTTTGGTGGAGGCAGTGAGGTTGAATAGGTTTTAAAATGAGGGGAGAAAAGGGAACTTGATGTTAAACTATATAATTTTTACTTTGTTTCATGGAATTATTTGCAAAGTTATAGACTAAAAATGTTTCAAAGCTAAAGTGAAAGTGTTAGTCAGTCAGTTGTGTCTAACTGTTTGTGACCCTATGGACAATAGCCCATCAGGCTCTTCTGCCCATGGGGTTTCTCCAGGCAAGAATACTGGAGTGGGTTGCCATGCCCTTCTCCAGGGGACCTTCCCAACCCATGGATCAAACCGCATTGCAGGCAGATTCTTTACCATCTGACCCACCAGGGAAGCCCCTTAAATGCTGAACTAAATGTCTTTCTCTCCCATCGTATACTGTAAATCACAGCATTGCTTTCTTTTCTCTCTCTTCTCTCTTTTCTCTCAGACCTTTGCCTAGAATGAGAAAAATAGGTGGTGCTGCTAGTTATAATAGCTTTGTTTTCATTGACAAGCTTTACTCTTCTCTTCTCAAAACACACTTGGTATCAGTGTAGCTTTATAGGCTGCTTGCTCACTGCTCTGCGTGCTGTTCTGCTTGTGATGACTCAGTGTATGACCCTGGACGTGTGTGTCTCTCTGTGGGTCAAGGTCTCCACCTGTAAAGTAGGCTAATAACACTGATTAGTACATAAAGCCCTCAGTGAGCTTCATGAAAGACAGAAAGTCATGTTATTATATGCTCATGAAGCCTATTGCTCATAGCCCTATTGCCCTATAGATGTTTATGGAGTTTCCTTTTCTGAATAACCTTTTGTACTTTATTAGTTTGCTCTTTGTGAGACATCTGCCTTGTGTCATTGAAGGGGCTGGGAGCAGCAGAAAGAAGAACACCTCATCTAGGAATTGGGAGGGGCGCATAGGGAATGGGGGCTTAAGGAAGTCATGAGCCCTCTGAGGACACAGTACCTTTAATGTGGTAGAGAAGATAGAATAGAAGCCAGTTATGGTATTTTCTATCACAGATTCAGACATGACACCCCCTCAGAAATATGTTCATTGAATTAAAGGCCTGATAAAATGTAGATGTTAGCTGTGGCTCCTCACCCATCCTGCTCTGCCCTTCTTAATGTAGAAAGTGTGCTGATGTCCCTGAGATTACAGAAACTACACTGGATGGGAAGGCGCACCTTCCTTTTCTTCACTTTTCTTGTACTTAGCTGCTCCTCTAGGTAATGTAGAGAAAATATTTGAAGAATATCGCTTTGAAAGATGCCAAACTGTTGGCCTGACCTGAGCACCCTGAGAGGATTCCTTGTTCTTCATTTGGAGACCCTCCGCATTGTGGGAGCAAGAATGTGAGAGAAGGAGGTAAACATCCCTTCCCTGTATATCCGATGGAGATCCTCAAAGGTGGGGCTGGGCTCCATCCCTCCTGTGAACCCCCAGCTTTTGGCACCATTAAGGTATTAATATTTAATAAACGGGAATCAAGTGAGTACAACCTTGACTCAGAGAGAAGGCATAAAACCAGTCAAATAAGAGTGCGGAGTGGGTTGCCGTGCCCTTCTCCAGGGGATCTTCTCTACCCAGGGATTGAACCCGTGCCTTTTATATCTCCTGCACTGGCAGACAGGTTCTTTACCAACAATGCTACCTGAGAAGCCAAATAAAAGAGAAGGTGTAGCAAATGGGCATGCACAGCAAATGGGAGAATCTGGGCTTCCCACAGTCAAGACATCAGTCTTTATGAAATATCACAGTTTCAAAAGAGGTAAAATACCATCTTGATTACTGGCTCATGAAATTACTGTCCATTATCAGGAAGAAATAGGAGGAAATAAAGGCCATGTCAGATAAAAAAATTACTGTTTGATTTAATCTTATTTTTAATGCCATATTGATCGATCAGTTGGTCGACTGATAGATATCTTCAGCCCCAAATCGGTACCAAAGCAGCACAACGTGGTGGAAAGACCACTGCACTGGGCCCTGAGCACAAGCCTGCCCAGGAGTCACTCGATCCCTGGGATTCTGCCCCCTCCTTTATAAAATGAGCGGTAGGATGAGTACCATTTCTCAAATTCTGTATTTCTACCTAAGTTTGGTAAAAATGTAATAACATGTTTCATCATAATTTCACAATTTATTTTGATTAACATAGAGAATGGCTATACACTTTCTAATGTATACTCTTCTTTGGTATGAATTTATACCCATTAAATGTTAAATTATGTTTCCACATTTAAGCCAGAGAAAAGGCCCATTTTTCAACATTGTCTTATGAAAATTTTAAAGCATACAGAAGAGTGGAAATAATTCAGATTTTGTTTCTAAATGACTGGTCGTTTCATCATCTTAAAGAATAAGACTGAAATACTAAGGGTACAACTAATTTTTATCTTGGCTTTCCAAGTATATCTAGCTGAGAGCTAACTTAGCAAGTTGCTTTCAAAATGGTTCAGTAAAATATATGTTTTATCTCAGTACGTGAACTTGTTATCAAGGCCAGTGCTCACTGGTGGACAATAAACCAATGCTCCCTGTGGATCTTCCTGATCCTGTCTTTCTTGAGCTTCTATGGACGAATTGGTAGAATCTTGACAATTATGTTGATGTAAAGCTATAGAAGATCTATATGTTTCCAGCAAATGAACAATAAGGCAATATTTCTAAAATCAGTGGATTTTTTTCCCCTATCCATGACAGATTAAAGTCTAAGATTGTCTAGCACAGTGGTTGTCAAATTTTATTCTTAGTCTCAGAATCCTTTCTTTGATTAAATGCTTCATGCCTAATTTTGGGAAAAGATTTAAATATGGTTGCAAGGGAAGACTGCAGGGCCCCCTGTGAAATATTTTTGCATGTATTTCTGACCTGGAATGACACCAATAGTCTCTGAACTTTATTGAACCACCCATATTAGTAAAACTTTCTCACTCATGCCCTGATATGTATATTATACTAGAAAGAAGAAAGCAATTGTAATTACTTCTAAAAGTAATAGGAAAAAATATTTTCTCTCACTATAATTTCTGTTATTAATAATATTCTAGATTTTAAATTGCTGACAGTGATGCTTCTGAACATTATTTGTTAATGCTCTAAGTCATTTTAAATTTTCAGTAAAAGCTCAGTTTTAACAAGAGTGACTATTAAGTTGTAATTTCAAATACTGCCTTTAATAATTCCAAAGAACTTCTTTATATATATATCCATACATATATAATATACATATATAAAAAAATTTAAGTTTCTTGTTTTCATCTTATAACCGAGGGGTAATGACACATCAGTTCTGCCGGTCTTTTATTGTGTATACATATTTGCATTATTGAGATTATTTTAACATGAGAATTTAAGAATATTTTTAATCTTTGTGTCTATTATGTGAATTAGACAAGATAATATATAGATTCACTGAACTGGGCACAGTAATAAATTTCAATATGCTAGAAGCAAATTTATAAGAAAGAACTATGCCAGGAATCTTGCTGTGTTTTAGAATAGCTGCCTTATCTTCTTATGGCCAACATCCGCTGGATCATAGGAAAAGCAAGAGAGTTCCAGAAAAACATCTATTTCTGCTTTATTGACTATTCCAAAGCCTTTGACTGTGTGGATCACAATAAACTGTGGAAAATTCTGAAAGAGATGGGAATACCAGACCACCTGACCTGCCTCTTGAGAAACCTATATGCAGGTCAGGAAGCAACAGTTAGAACTGGACATGGAACAACAGACTGGTTCCAAATAGGAAAAGAAGTATGTCAAGGCTGTATATTGTCACCCTCCTTATTTAACTTCTATGCAGAGTACATCATGAGAAACGCTGAGCTGGAAGAAGCACAAGCTGGAATCAAGATTGCCGGGAGAAATATCAATAACCTCAGATATGCAGATGACACCACCCTTATGGCAGAAAGTGAAGAAGAACTAAAGAGCCTCTTGACGAAAGTGAAAGAGGAGAGTGAAAAAGTTGGCTTAAAGCTCAACATTCAGAAAACGAAGATCATGGCATCTGGTCCCATCACTTCATGGGAAATAGATGGGGAAACAGTGGAAACAATGGCTGGCTTAATTTTTCTGGGCTCCAAAATCACTGCGGATGGTGATTGCAGCCATGAAATTAAAAGACGCTTGTTCTTTGGAAGGAAACTTATGACCAACGTAGACAGCATATTCAAAAGCAGAGACATTACTTTGCCAACAAAGGTCCGTCTAGTCAAGGCTGTGGTTTTTCCAGTAGTCCTATATGGATGTGAGAGTTGGACTATAAGGAAAGCTGAGTGCCGAAGAATTGATGCTTTTGAATTGTGGTGTTGGAGAAGACTCTTGAGAGGCCCTTGGACTACAAGGAGATCCAACCAGTCCATCCTAAAGGAGATCAGTCCTGGGTATTCATTGGAAGGACTGATGTTGAAGCTGAAACTCCAATCTTTTGGCCACCTGATGCAAAGAGCTGACTCATTTGAAAAGATCCTGATCCTGGGAAAGATTGAAGGCAGGAGGAGAAGGGGAAGACAGAGGAGGAGATGATTGGATGGCATCAGCAACTCAATGGACATGGGTTTTGGTGGACTCTGGGAGTTGGTGATGGACAGGGAGGCCTGATGTGCTGCGGTTCATGGAGTCACAAAGAGTCGGACATGACTGAGCGATTGAACTGAATTGAACTTCTTATGGCACATAACTGTCTGATACAGAGTGTGGGCACCAGTGTGAATCCATACATTTAAAATGATTGAGAATTATATACATAAGATGGACATACAAACAGAAACTCTAATATGTTCTTTTTATGCCCCATGGATCATCCCACTATGGTTCTAGGCTTGGCCCTCAAGACTGTTCACCAAAACTGCTTGATGCTCATGGCAACTAAGTGTGATCTACATAAAATATCACATTGATTCCTCGCCTTTACCCTTGACCCTCACATCTTTCAGGACAGACATTCCAAGACTAGCCCAGCTTTAGGAAATATCTGACTTCCATACTCACTCTCATCACATCAGACCAGAATAGTGGTGACTGCAAGGCAACTGTGTACGGGCCTTCTTCACAGGATGAGGTGCATGATGCCCCTTGATGGAATCTCATAAAGCAGATACAGTTGACACAAATGAAGATGAGCATATTGTCAGCATGAGCTAAACAGAGGGCTAACCTCCTCAATGGATGAAATGAAACTGAAGTCTAGGCTTACTGCTGTCATTTTATCAATGATTTCCCAGATAAATAAAAGAGGTTTTTATTTAGAAATTGGAGCCTATAAGTGAGTCAGAGCAACACCACATTTTTTATTCTTTTCCTTGAAACACTTATTTTCTAACACTCTACACACATGCAAGTTGTAGGTGTTTGACATTGGCTGAATATAGTTACCCTAGTAAATCCAGCTTTTCTTAGCATTTGGTTTTGTAATCCTTCCCTTTAACCTGGGAATGAAAACAGAGTCTTAGCAATCATAGATAAAATTTCTTTTCTCCTCCCAATACAGGTATGAATGTGATTCTACCACAATACTATAACACGAGAAATGGTACATTTGATAAATTTTTTCCACATCGAATTAAAGATGTTCATAGCTCCCATCCTGTCAGACTGCAATGCCTAAACTGTCATTGTTGGGGGGACTTGTGGGTCCAGGCAAAGCCAGGATGTGTATTTGGGAAGGGCCTGTTGATATGCTCATTGCCCACGCCTGCATGGTTCCATAAAACAGGATCTGCTGGATCCTCAGGCAGGCCTTGGAGCCGTGGGCTCCAGGTTCAGCCATCCTATGAAGACTGAGTGGGGCTCAAGCTCCTAATTTTCTCAGAACTACAACCATCCCTTCAGTTTCCCAGCACCCAATAGAAATGAAATTCAATAAATTATTCTGCCACAACAATGGTGGGGAGAACATACTGAGGTACCAGGTAAGGGCCCTCTGCCCTTCTCTTCCTACCAAAGGGGTCCCTGGGCCTTCTGATGCTGGTGGTGCCCCCTTCACCAGGTCATGCTGCTACTGCCACCAAAGCTTTAGTGTCACCGTGTGCCAGTCAAGAATCTCCCACTTCCCTGATGCCGCAGATGCTTGCTTCCACCTTCACTGGCAGCTTCCTCACAACCAGTTCTTGAAGAGGATACCTGAAGACAAATCTGAGTGACAAATGCTTTGCTGTTTCTATTGTTCTCAGCTCCTCTGGTTGCTTAAGTATTGCTACTGGAACAAACTCATGAGGTTGACCCATCCTCCTCTTAGAAAGAGTTCTTTCCCAGGAGCCTCCAGGACTCCTAACACACACAGTTTAGGCCCTACTGGGCCAGCCCTCAGGGGACCCGGCTTGTGTGTATTTGTTTGCATTCCTGGGAGAGATACAGATCCATGCACGTTTAATAGCCAGAATTAGTTACTATATTGTTCTTATGTTGGCTGATACAGTCTTAGCATTTTCACATATCTTAGTCTTATCTCAGACATGTTGGTTTTGTTAAAATCTGACAAAGAAATGGTACAATGGCAAAAAAAAAAAAAAAAAAAAAAATTTAAAACTCTCATTTTAATTACTCCCAGATCCTTTTTTTGTACAGCTGGCTGGCTGGCTGGCTGACTGATTCAACGTAAATGTTCAGAAGGGTGGGACCGTTTATAACCATAGAAACAAATACAGGACTTTTACCCTAAGCTATGCTGGATGGATAAACACACACTGGGACTAGACAGCTGACATCGTCCCCCAGTCTTTGTAACTGTGTTTCTGGAGAGTCCCCTAGACAGAGCTTCAACATCCTCATCCAGCTAGCAGACTGGCTCCTTTGTTAGGCCATCACATTATTCAGAATTTTTTGAACATTTTATAGACCATATTAAATAGATGGGCTAATGTCAAAATCAATTATTTTTATAACTCAGTCTTGAGAAGTGAAACATTATTTATTATAGTAACTATGAAACAGATGTGGTAATATATGTCCTAATTCAATAAAAAAAATCCACTAAAACAGCCATCTCATGATTTTCCCAAGAACACAAGGTTACATTTGATGGGTCTGGTTCCAAACAGAAATTCACACAAAGTGTGTCAGAGTACATTTAGCAAATATGAAAGATTTAAATCCGAAAGAGAAATGGGAAAATAAAACATCATATTGGGGGAAGAATCTCCCAATCTAAGCAGATGTTGAGAAAACACAAGAAGGCTTGGGCTACACCTTATGGGGCACTGTGAGAACCAGCAACTTATCCAGTGAGGTGACTGGACATACCTCAGCATCACAGAGATGGGCAGGAACCCAGGGTTGGCAGAAAAACAACTCCTGCTAAGGGAGATCGTCAGCAAGGCTTTTGACATAGGGATGAAGTCATGGGTTGGGTATGAATGCAAGTCATTTCTTTTCAACATCTGTCAGTTTGCAGCCTTCTCGTCTCTTCAATTGTCTTCACTTTGCCATTAGTTTCAGCAAGGTGATCTTCAGGGGTTGAGACTTGACTTTTGCATTTAAAAAAAATCATCATAGTCTCTTTGAGACTTGTTTCCACCTGAGTGGAAGAAAGAGAATAGAGGTATGTTCCAAATGGAATATGGCGATATTTTAAGTAAGGACTACCAAACACAATGCTTACAGAAAAGTAGACAAATAACTAAGTTTCTAAAGTCAGTTTTTTTTCTTTGCTATGACAACTGCAACCTCCTTGTTTAATTACAGATGATTTTACATCTGTAGGATGATTACATCATCCTAACTTACAAAATATATTTCTGAAAAGTTATATATGTTTTAGATATACACAATATACTATATGTATCTAAGTAAGTAAGTAAGTGAAGCCGCTCAGTCATGTCCGACTCTTTGCGATCCTGTGGACTGTAGCCTACCGGGCTTCTCCATCCATGGGATTCTTTAGGCAAGAATACTGGAGTGGGTTACCATTTCCTTTTCCAGGGGATCTTCCCGACCCAGGGATCGAACCCGGGTCTCCCACATTGGAGGCAGACGCTTTAACCTCTAAGCCACCAGGGAAGATATATATATGTATCTAAAACATATACATATATATATTTGTATACATTTATATATAGTATATATGTATAAGGAAGAATCTATAAAATATTACAAATTCACAATTATACTTGGCCACTTATCTTCAACTGTGTACCTGCAACATTTCATATCTCTGATCTTTGACCAACTTGAATTAAATAACTTCTAATTGGAGATGAATAGTTTCTGGTTTGGATTACTTAATATTTATTTCCTTTGTTTTAATATTAAGAAGTGTATCAGAACTATGTTTCTTATTACTAGTAGCAACATTTTTATAGAACTGTAATGGAAACATTATAAAATATATATATCCAATATTTAATAATACAAACTGTTTTGGGGATAAATAAAGTGATGATGCCAAAATTAAATTGTTGTCTGGCAGGCAGCTATAAAAATAATGACTTGAAATACTGAGTCATTAGCTGATGCACTAAAATCTAAATCTGGTGTGTAAAAGCCACTTGTGGAGTCAACATATAATTTTTTAAAGTGCTCATATTTTGAAATTAACATTGCCATATTTGGGGAATGGCTGCAAGTTTAGGAAACCCACTTCTTGTACTTTTAACTTTAGAAATCACTGTTCTTACGTGAGAAACAATGTGACTCACTAGGCTACAAAAAGAAATTCAAAAAGGCAATATGGTTGTCTGAGGAGGCCTTGTAAATAGCTAAGAAGAGAAGAGAAGTGAAAGGCAAAGGAGAAAAGGAAAGATATACCCATCTTAGTGCAGAATTCCAAAGTATAGCAAGAAGACATAAGAAAGCCTTCTTAACTGATTAATGCAAAGAAATAGAGGAAAACGATAGAATGGGAAAGACTAAAGATCACTTTAAGAAAATTAGAGGTACCAAGGGAACATTTTGCACATAATGGGCACAATAAAGGACAGAAATGGTATGGACATAACGGAAGCAGAAGATATTAAGAAGAGGAGACAAGAACACACAGAAGAATTATTTCAAAAAAGATCTTAATGACCCAGTTAACCACGATAGTGTGATCACTCACTTAGGGCCAGACACCTTGGAATGTGAAGTCAAGTGGGCCTTAGAAAGCATCACTACAAACAAAGCTGATGGAGGTGATAGAATTCTACTTGAGCTATTTCAAATCCTAAAAGATGATGGTGTGAAAGTGCTGCACTCAATATGCCAGCAAATTTGGAAAACTCAGCAGTGGCCACAGGACTGGAAAAGGTCAGTTTTCATTCCAGTCCCTAGGAAAGGCAATGCCAAAGAATGCTCAAACTATGGCACAATTGTACTCATCTCACACGCTAGTAAAGTAATGCTCAAAGTTCTCCAGGTGAGGCTTCAACAGTACGTGAACTAGAAACTGCCAGATGTTTGAGCTAGACTTATAAAAGGCAGAGGAACCAGAGATCAAATTGCCAACATCCATTGGATCATAGACAAAGCAAGAGAGTTCCAGAAAGGCATCTACTTCTGCTTCATTGACTATACCAAAGTATTTGACTGTGTGGATTACAACAAACTGTGGAAATTTCTCAAAGTGATGGGAATACCAGACCACCTTACCTGCCTCCTGAGAAACCTGTTTGCAGGTCAAGAAGCAACAGTTAAAACCAGACATGGAACAACGGTCTGGTTTCAAATAGGGAAAGGATTACGACAAGACTGTATATTGTCACTCTGCTTATTTAACTTATATGCAGAGTGGTGGTGGTGGTTTAGTTGCTAAGTCCTGTATGACTTTTGAGATCCTGTAGACTGTAGTCTGTCAGGATCCTTTATCCATGGGATTCTCTAGGCAAGAATACTGGAGTGGGTTGCCATTTGCTTCTCCAGGGGATCTTCCTGACCCAGGAATCAAACCCAGGTCTCCTGCATTGCAGGCAGATGATATGCATATGCAGAGTACATCATGCAAAATGCCAGGCTGGATGAAGCAATAGCTGGAATCAAGATTGCTGAGAGAAATATCAGTGACCACAGATATGCAGATGACACCACCCTTATGGCAGATAGTGAAGAGCAACTAAAGAGTCTCTATAAAAGTGAAAGAGGAGAGTGAAAAAACTGGCTTAAAACTCAATATTCAAAAACTAAGATCATGGCATCTTGTACCATCACTTCATGGCAAATAAATGGGGAAACAGTGGAAACAGTGAGAGGCTTTTATTTTTGTAGGCTCCAAAATACTGCAGATGGTGACTGCAGCCTTGAAATTAAGACACTTGAGCTCCTTGGAAGCAAAGCTATGATGAACCTAGACAGCATATTAACAAGCAGAGACATTACTTTACCAACAAAGGTCTGTCTAGTCAAAGCTATGGTTTTTCCAGTACTCATGTATAGATGTGAGAGTTGGACCATAAAAAAGCTGCGCGCCAAAGAATTGATGCTTTTGAACTTCGGTTTTGGAGAAGACTCTGGAGAGTTCCTTGGACTGCAAGGAGATCAAACCAGTCAATCCTAAAGGAAATCAGTCCTGAATATTCATGGGAAAGACTGATGCTGAAGTTGAAGCTCCAGTACTTTGGCCACCTGATGTGAAGGGCCATCTCATTAGAAAAGACCCTCATGCTGAGAAAGATTGAAGGCAGGAGAAGAAGGGGATGACAGAGGATAAGATGGTTGGATGGCATCACCGACTCAATGGACATGAGTTTGAGCAGGCTCCAGGAGATGGTGAAGGACGGAGAAGCCTGGATGCTGTATCCACTGGGTCACAAAGAGCTGGACATAACTGAGCAGCTGAACAACAAAAACAACAAAGGCTGCATAGCTAGAAAAAATCCATTTTGTAAAGAAAGTCTGCTATATAAACAGTAATGTTAAGGCATCTAACCTTTAATGATGCCTATGATTTCTATTATAGTTTAGCAATATGATATTCTTTAATTAAATCCCTAATTAGAAGATGAAGTTGCTATATGTGCTCTACACTTCACTAATTTCTACTTCCCCATCCTTTTTAAGTTCAACAAATATTCATTGAGCTCATTTTCTGTAGGCGTTGTGTAAAAAGGTATTTAGACAACACCACCCTGGCCTTTCCTTAGGGGGCTTCCCTGGATTATCAAAGATTTTGAATGCCACACATATACTCAATAGAAAAATCATATTGAATCAATTTAGTCTTAGTTGATTCAGAAGATACTTCCAGATCTTTCAGTCACTAAAGTCGTGTTGTGAGCAGCATTTATCATGGTATAATCAAAGCCTTGACATTCTAGTTAATAGTTTTCAATTTGGTAGTCTGCAGCTAAAAGTGTATTGCTTGTTGCACACAGCACTTTATAGCTGAGAATATCAGAGTACAATGAAAACTTGAAAACAATGACTTTCATGAGCTGTTTAGAGGAAAAGAAGGCTAAACGTCTTCTCGTATCAACAGGAAACAATGTCATTTACAATTCGTTCAATAGATTTTATTGAATGCTTATGATACAAAGCTAGGTATCCTCTTTGTTAAGTGACCCTTTGTTTCCACAGAACCCAATATAGTTGTCTGTCTTATACCAGGGTATTCTCCTTCTGTTAGAGAAACTGCTCCAAGAATAACAAGTTACCATTGATTGAGCACCTGTGTGGTCCAGGCATTATTCTAGCATCTTATGAAATTACCTCTGATTCTTACAATAGAATTGCGAAGTAGGTTTTATTTTATTTATTATTATTATTTTTTATTGGAGTATAATTGCTTTACAATGTTGTGTTAGTTTCCACTGTACAACAAAATGAATCAGCTATATAAGTATGCGTATATTCTCTTCTCTTGAACTTCCCTTCCGCACCTCTTCCACCCCTCTAGGTCATCACCAAGCTGAGCTCCTTGTGCTATACAGCAGCTTCCCACTAGCTCTCTATTTTATACACGGCAATGGTTCTATGTCAATGGTATTCTCCCAATTCGTCCTACCCTCCCCTTCTCCCCACTGCGTCTGCATTTCCATTCTCTATGTCTGCTTGTATTCTTGTCCTGCAAATAGGTTCATTTGTACTATTTTTCTAGATCCCCTATATATGTATTAACATATGATATTTGTTTTATTCTTCCTCTTTACAGAAATAAATTCAAGAAGTAATGCCAAGCTTCCTTCAAGTCTCTCCTGTATTTAGTGACAGTCAGAATTTGAACCCAGGCTGGTTTGATTCCAAAATCTTATTTCCAGTTTTTAAAAATGAGTATATTGCCTCATTTAGATTCAGTTCTACTTTTAAGAAGTGCCTCTTTTTCTTTCAGTTCAGTTCAGTCGCTCAGTTGTGTCTGACTCTTTGCGACCCCATGAATTGCAGCACGCCAGGCCTCCCTGTCCATCACCAACTCCCAGAGTTCACTCAGACTCACATCCATCGAGTCAGTGATGCCATCCAGCCATCTCATCCTCTGTCGTCCCCTTCTCCTCCTTCCCCCAATCCCTCCCAGCATCAGAGTCTTTTCCAATGAGTCAACTCTTTGCATGAGGTGGCCAAAGTACTGGAGTTTCAGCTTTAGCATCATTCCTTCCAAAGAACACCCAGGGCTGATCTCCTTTAGAATGGACTGGTTGGATCTCCTTGCAGTCCAAGGGACTCTCTTTTTCTTACAAGGCTGTATTTCAGAGAAGTAACATCAAATGAGTAGGGCATACAGGCTAAGGGTTTCCCTCAAAAGACCTCATGGATATGGGAAATGACTCTGCTCAAGAAAGGAAATCTGAAAGGATATTAGAAGGGGAATGAGATGATATAACTGGTAGACAGTGAATTGCTTCCTCTTGGTAACATAAATGTGCCAGAGGAGAGTTAACCAGGAGAATAACTGCTTCTCCATCTTATAGCTCTCCAAAGTCAAAATTTGAAAAGATGGCAACCTAATGGGCCAAAGGTGAGACTAGGACTGACATAAAAATGTGGTTAAACTGAGGAAAAGCTGAAGAGAAACTCTCAAGTTCTAACAATAGATAGATGCTTTTGTTGATTCACTTCACACTGTGAAGTGTGGCTCAGAGGGTAGTGTCTGCCTGCAATGCAAGAGACCTGGGTTCGATCCCTGGTTCAGGAAGATCCCCTGGAGAAGCAAATGGCAACCCACTCCAGTATTCTTGCCTGGAGAATCCCATGGACGGAAGAACCTGATAGGCTACAGTCCACGGGGTTGCAAAGAGTTGGACATGACTAAGCAACTTTACTTTTGTTGATTCATACACTATTTTTTCTTCAGGGGTGTGGGAATTTTTTTTTTTTAATTATCCTGTTTAAATGCTACAGCATAAAGGAAAGAATTAATACAGCATTTGGGGTTAATTGAACTTTTAGTGTGACTTTATGGAAAGGATGCTTGCCTCAGTCCCAGGAACCCTAGGAAAGAGTCAGAAGGACAAGCCACCTAGCAGGTCTCCCGTGAGCCATACTCATTACACATTACTCAGAAGTATTTACTACTGATTACTAATTTATTACACATCGTTGATAAATGTTTACTAAATATGAATTGACTATACATTATTGCATATTTTCTAATTACTAATTTATTACTAATTAGATTTACATCTGAGATGTCACCTGAGGCTGAATGCTTCTTGGAGATTTTGGTAAACTTGGTTTAAAATGGGCTTCCCTGGTGGCTCAGCCGGTAAAGAATCTGCCTTCAATGTAGGCGTAAAATACTGATTTCAAGGCTTATGAGAATCCAGAGCAACACGACCTTGAATACTGGCCTTGAATTCTCAATTATCTATAAATAATTGGGAATTTATTTTTTTCAAGATCCTCTCTGTTTCCACATCTGAGTCTGTGCTGTGTATAATCTTGTGCAGAGAATTAAAGCTTGCACAATTTTTTTAGACTTGACTAAACTCAGAGAAAACTATCTTCAGAAATATCTTTTTGGTAACTAAATATGTAACAAGTGAATCTACAACCATATATATCTAAAGTTACAACAATGAACCAGGGGATAAAAATTATTGGGTTCATAAGATGCATGTGTGAAGTAATGATAAATGTGAAGAGAATTTTAGCATAGCCATGGCATGGAAGAAAGAGGAATTGTGAATCTTGAGTCAGTCTTAGCTTGATAGTTTGTATGACAGTGTGTATAACTGGCAATACAGACCCATCTATAGAAATGTAAGGAAATTCATGAAAAAGCTTGGGGGAGGGGAGTATATCTCAGAGATAATTATATATCAAGGAAGCAGAAAAAGCCTACAGTTAGAAAATATCTTTATCAATCTGTTCCCTCAAGAAACTTGAGAAGGCAGAAAAGGAAATAAAAAGGGAAATATCTCAGGTAGGATATAATTCATAACTATATTGTAGGGGATCACACATAATCCAATACATGCTTTAGATCCATTGGATATTATTTTATGGTATAGAAGATGAGGACCCAAAAAGCAAGTACTTTTTCAAAGATTATATTGGAAGGCAGGAAGGACAGCAACATCTGAAAATAACCAGAATGAATCAATTTCAGGATTCTGAGCAAAGGAAGGTTAGAGTCTGTACATCAGTGAGGCCATAGTTCCCTTCATATATTTGTCATCATTTCCTTGTTTGTTCTTTCACTGTTTTAATTATGTTCAGAATTCCTGTTTAAAGTATTTACTGAAGACACTTGCTTATCCAAATTACATAGGAAATAAGCAACAGTGTAGATGATTTGAAATCCTAAATGGGAAAAGAGGCTGGGAATTTTCTAATTTTGAGGGTTAACTTCATTCACTGTATATTCAGTTCAGTTCAGTTCAGTCTCTCAGTCGTGTCTGACTCTTTGCGACCCCATGAACCACAGCATGCCAGGCCTCCCTGTCCATCACCAACTCCCGGAGTCTACCCAAACCCATGTCCGTTGAGTCGGTGATGCCATCCAACCATCCACTGTATATTAAAAAAATTAAATACACTAAAGTTAACATATCTCAAGTGACAATACATTTATACATATATCCTTCAAGCTGAAAAACTTCATATATTGTAGTGCAGATATATTGGAAATAAAAAAATTCTAGCTTTGGCTTCCAATTTGCTTTCATTTTTGAAAGATAAATTTTTCTTTGGAGATTGAATTATATATTAGTAGCTTTTGACCTTCAGCTCTTTAAATACATCATTCCATTGTTCTCTATATGCATAAGTTTGGCTGAGAAGTCATTTTTAATTCTTACTTTAATGAGTAAGTTATCTCTGTTAGAGAGGTACTTTTGAGATTTTGTCTTCAGCAGTTTTTCATGTGCCTAAGTGTGATTTTTTTTGCATTTATCTGCCTGGATAAATGCGTAGGTTGATTATGACTATTATATCTTCAAATAATGCTTCTGCCTTGTTCTTTTTCTTCTCTACTTCTGATATTCAAACTACATATACATCAGGTTGTTTTACTGTATTCTATATATCTCTTACACTCAGTTTCATCATTTTCTTTTCTTTTTCTCTTTGATTTTCAGTTTGAGTGTTGTCTTGTTGACACTTTCCTGCTGCATCTTGAGTGGTCTTAAGTTCATCCACTAAATTTTTAATTTCAGATACGGGCCTACTTCAGTGATATTACAGGCTTGGTTCCAGACCACCACAATAAAGTGAGTATCACAGTAAAACAAGTGACACAAATTTGTTAGTTCCCGAGTACATAAAAAGTATATTTATACCATACAGTAGTCTATTAAGTGTGCAACAGCATTATGTCTAAAATTTTGTAGATGCCTTAAGTAAAAATCAATGCTATAAAAAAATTGTGCCAGTACACGGTACAGGGTTGCCACAAACCTTCCAATTATCTGATTGTATAGGTTTCAGTTTCCTACTAAAATTATTAATATTAATCCTTTCAACCATTGTGTCAATCTTCTCCTATATTTTACTTAACATATTTATTATAATTCTTTTTTTGTTTTGTCTTCTGATTCTAACATTTAAATTATCTGTAAATCTGTTCCTGTTGACTGTTTTTGGTGTTGATCTTTGTTCTCGTGGTTCTTCACATGTCCTATTTTTTAATTTTATTTTATGCCAGACTTTGTATATAACTAATTGTAGAGATTGAAATTTATATTTTTTCTCCTCAGAAAGGGTTTTCCCTTTCTAGAGCCAACCAGAAAGTGAGATTTTTAGCTTTAATTAAACTCTATCTACCTCTGGTTTCAAATATCTCAAGGGAGAAACCTTCCCAACTTTTGACTGAAAGCTTAGCAAGGCTCCGTATCATTTTCCCATCCCTAAAGCCTGAGTCAGTGTACTCTCTGGCAGTTTTGAGCTGTGTTCTCCAACCTTCTGGTCCATGATCTGGCAAATATTTTAAGTTCCTTGAGGAGAAGACCAGCCTTGTATTGATGAAATCTTCCTTCTTCTTGTACTACTTTGTCTTCCAAATATTGCTGGATAAAGAGGGACTTGAGTGTGACTTTTAGAAGTGTTTTAGCTTTCTATGCAGATTTGGATTCAGCAAATGAACTCCGGGAGAAAGTGGTCACCATATTTTAGAGCCTGAAATTTCTACTTTGTTACAATTGTCCTATAAGATCACCAAAACCTTGTTGGTTTCTCTTCTCCCCTGCCCAATCATCAGTTCTTACCCCAAATTTGCAAATATCCGTAACTAAGAAATTGACTAGCAATATTTTTGTTTGCTTTGGAAGGGCTTGCTACTCTCTGGTTTAGTTCATCCATTCTAAAAATGTATATACATATATAGGTAAAAATTATATATAATAAAGATTACATTAAAAGATATATAAAATTATATATGTAAGACATATACACAGAATTGATTTTCATTGTTTGAGGTAGTTGTGTTCTATAAAATCACTGCTAATATTGAATTAGCAAATACTGAATTGCTGTCCCTAGGGGAAATAGATGATTTGGTTATTTAATACAATTTGTTGGTTCATTAGCATTGAACTTACGGCCAACTTAAACCTGAATGAAACTTATCTCATACATGTATTTTCTCCATAATGCACACACAGCCTTTGTGCACTGAGGAACACTGGATAGCACGTCAATACTACACTTGGAGCCCATTTTAAAATAGCAAAATCACCAACAAAACCCACAAAAATACAAAAAATAGACTAGGACACTAAACAGACTATGAAAAGGATGCTTGTTTATAGTATGAGCTGAAACAAGAAGCAGAGTGTTGCCTTATTTAACCTCAGGTGGGAACATGCATTTTGCATGACTCAAATGTTTTGCCACTGTGTGCATGAGTTTGTCACAAATGACCACAGAAGTACTGTGAGCTTTGATTTTGGCATTAAAAATAAGTTTAGTGGCTAGGAGAAATCTCTAGGAAATTCACAAATAATAAGGAACAACATATTTATATAAAAGTAATCTATATATTTAATAGATAAGTATAATCTTTAAAATTATACTTATATATAAATGCATATTTTTATATGTTACATATGTTTTAAAATAAGTTGCATGTGTATGTATATATATATAATTTTTTTCAAATTATCTGCCTTTTTTAGCTGTTACAGTGGGAGGGGTGTTCTGTTGCTTTCTGTTCCATCCTACTTAGAAACAAAAGCCCCAAATCCCTGTTTTAGCTTTTTAAAAATTTCATACTAGTATTATTTTCTGCTAAAAACGTTGGTTGCTAAAGCTCTTCAGAGTTAACTGTGAGATTTAGATTTGGCGACATCTGGATAAGAATTTTTGAAACCTCGATTTATTTCTTCTGATTATGAACATCACCTCACCTATCCAGTTCCATGCTGGCTCAGTAAAGTTTTGTCTTTTCATTGGTCTACTTTTAGGAAAGCTGGTGATAACTCTTGGTATATAACTCTTGGATAATATCAGTATGAACCTTTCTGTAGTTTGTAAGAACATTCCATGGGGCTATTATGGGTTTCTTTTAAAATGCTGCTCTCTAAAATAGATTTTGAGTCATTTCAGAATGGGAGCACCCCTCCCATGTGGGAGCAGAGCAAATGTCCTCACATCTGGTTTTCAGAGAAAAGAGCAGAGAACAAACTCCTGGGCAGATGGGGAACATGTAGAAGAAAGAACAATCTGGGAGGATGGAGGAGTATGGAAGGACTTGAGGCAGGCAAGAATCAAGGAATGGAGAAGAGCCTGTTCAAAGCTTTCTTAATTACTCTACATCTCCACTCCCGAGTCAGATCCCCTGGAGTAGGAATGGAAAGCAACCCATTCCAGTATCCTTGCCTGGAACATTCCATGGACAGAGGAGGCTGGTGGGCTACTGCCACTGGGGTCGCAAAAAGTTGGGCACAACAGAGTGGCTGAACATGCACTCCACTCCACCTCCTTCCCACACCACTGAGTCTGTGTGGGTTTTCAGAGATTCATGGAAATGGGCGTGAAGCTTAGAGAAAGCAAAGGCTCTATTGTAAGAATTGCCCTTAAGTAAATGGGAGAACTTCTCACTGGGAGAAGGCTTAGAAGTAGCCCTTGAAAACAGAGCTGAAAGAGAGTCCCCAGGCAGAGGGGATCCCAGTGAAGAGTCAGTTACAGAGCCGCTGCCAGGAATCTTGCAGGCCCAAAGACAAGGAGAGTTTTTATTTCGTCCCTGGTGACATTGTGAGTGGTCTTGGGAGAAAGTCCTCTCAGAGTTGAAGGCCTACTAAATTCAATCCACACATAACGGCTAAGTCCTAATGCTTTCCGAGCCAGTTTCCTATTGATAAATCCCCCTTATGTGGGAAGTATCTGAAAGTATGAAGGGTTGGAGTGTCCGGTAGGCCCTGTTTTTCCCTTTTCCTCTTCAGGTTTGCTGAGTAGGAACTCATGCAAGTAAAGAGTTAACCATTTTTCCTTCCCTCACTTTATCACTTTATGTAGACAAAGTGACCTATGAATGCTTTGGCCAGGTATCTCTCTTCTACCTTGGAAAAGGCATCTATTGCCCTGCTGGAACTTTTCCCAAATTTCCCTTTCAAGTGTCCTTATAAGGCAGAGCAGACAGGAGAAGAGAATCATTTCAAGATGATGAAATGGCTACGAGCCCACAGCTAGAGGGAAAACAATTTTCCCTTAATCAGATGAAAAAACAGTAACATTCTATCATAATATATTTAATCTGTTTACAAACACTGTAAATAAATATATATACAGTACGTCCCCTGCATACAAATGAGTTCATTCCGTGAGTGTGTTTGTAAGTCCAACAAAGTTAGCCTAGGTACCCAACCAACACAATTGACTATATAGTACTGTAATAGTTTATAATACTTTCCACACAAATTATACAGAAAAAAAGAAAGCATTTTAAATCTTGCAGTACAGTACCTTGAAAAGTACAATAGTACCAATTATATCACTGCTGCTTTTATGCTTGCTTCCAGACATTCTGGCCTTGAAATAAAGATATTGCACTATTAGACTCTATATAGTACTGTGCAGTAAAATACACAAAAGCACAACCACTTGTAGAGGATGCATGCCTGTGACAATGTATGCCAGACATGGGAATTAACCTAAATGAATGGACATGCAAATACACGTCCTCATCTTTGAAAGTTTGCAACTTGAAGGTTCATATATAAAGGACTTACTGTTTAAATGTATGTGTGTATATGTGTATATTTATATATATATGATTTGCTAAGAGACTAGCACACAGGGCCTCTGAGATATGCCTCATTCTCTGGAACTTGCAGGCAGACCATCCCACAAGAAAAAAATAAAAGTCTATAGATAGATCCCAAAAGGTGTTCATGTACTTTGAGTGAGTTGGTAGGATGAAGATTCTACAGTGTCACTTAAAAATGTTGCAGGAGTTCTGAAAACACATTGAACCCATCATATGATATCTCAGGAATTCAGTTCAGTTCAGTTCAATCACTTAGTTGTGTCCAACTCTCTGTGACCCCATGAATTGCAGCACGTCAGGCCTCCCTGTCCATCAACTCCTGGAGTTTATTCAAACTCATGTCCATTGAGTCGGTGATGCCATCCAGCCATCTCATCCTCTGTCGTCCCCTTCTCCTCCTGCCTGCAATCCCTCCCAGCATCAGAGTCTTTTCCAGTGAGTCAACTCTTCGCATGAGGTGGCCAAAGTATTGGAGTTTTGGCTTCAGCATCAGTCCTTCTGATGAACACCCAGGACTGATCTCCTTTAGGATGGACTGGTTGGATCTCCTTGCAACCCAAGGGACTCTCAGGAGTCTTCTCCAACACCACAGTTCAAAAGCATCAATTCTTTGGTGGTCAGCTTTCTTCACAGTCCAACTCTCACATCCATACATGACCACTGGGAAAACCATAGCCTTGACTAGACGGACCTTTGTTGGCAAAGTATGTCTCTGCTTTTGAATAAGCTATCTAGGTTGGTCATAACTTTCCTTCCAAGGAGTAAGCATCTTAATTTCATGGCTGCAGTCATCATCTGCAGTGATTTTGGAGCCCCCCAAAGTTAAGTCTGACACTGTTTCCATTGTTTCTCCATCTATTTCCCATGAAGTGATGGGACCAGATGCCATGATCTTTGTTTTCTGAATGTTGAGCTTTAAGCCAACTTTTTCACTCTCCTCTTTCAGTTTCATCAAGAGGCTTTTTAGTTCCTCTTCACTTTCTGCCTTAAGGGTGGTGTCATCTACATATCTGAGGTTATTGTTATTTCTCCCAGCAATGGTTTTAGAGAAGGCAGAGGAACCAGAGATCAAATTGCTAACATCCGCTGGATCATCGAAAAAGCAAGAGAGTTCCAACAATACATCTACTTCTGCTTTATTGACTATGCCAAAGCCTTTGACTGTGTGGATCACAATAAACTGTGGAAAATTCTGAAAGAGATGGGAATACCAGACCACCTGACCTGCCTCTTGAGAAACCTATATGCTGGTCAGGAAGCAACATTTAGAACTGGACATAGCAAAGAGAGATAAGAAAGCCTTCCTCAGCGATCAGTGCAAAGAAATAGAGGAAAACAATAGAATGTGAAAGACTAGAGATCTCTTCAAGAAAATTAGAGATACCAAGGGAACATTTCATGCAAAGATGGGCTCGATAAAGGACAGAAATGGTATGAACCTAACAGAAGCAGAAGATATTAAGAAGAGGTGGCAAGAACACACAGTACTGTACAAAAAAGATCTTCATGACCAAGATAATCACTATGGTGTGATCACTTACCTAGAGCCAGACATCCTGGAATGTGAAGTCATGTGGGCCTTAGAAAGCATCACTATGAACAGAGCTAGTGGAGATGATGGAATTCCAGTTGAGCTATTTCAAATCCTGAAAGATGATGCTGTGAAGTGCTGCACTCAATATGCCAGCAAATTTGGGAAACTCAGCAGTGGCCACAGGACTGGAAAAAGTCAGTTTTCATTCCAATCCCAAAGAAAGGCAATGCCAAAGAATGCTCAAACTACCGCACAATTACACTCATCTCACATGCTAGTAAAGTAATGCTCAAAATTCTCAGGAATTAGGGGTCAAAAAATATTCATTATGCCAAAAGAAATAAATATAGATGTCCACACAAAACTTGTACGTGAATGTTCATAGCAACATTACTCAAAATAGCCAAAGAGTGGAAGTAACCTAATGCCCATCAGCTGATAAATGGATAAACAGATGTGGTATATCCATATAATGGAGTATTGTTGTTGTTTTGTTGCTCAGTCATGTCTGACTCTTTGTGTTGGCATGGACTGCAGCCTGCCAGGCTCCTCTATCCATGGGATTTCCCAGGCAGGAATACTGGAGTGGGTTGCCATTTCCTTCTCCAAGGGATCTTCCTGACCCAGGGATCAAATTCAGGTCTCCTGCATTGGCAGGCAGGTTTTTTGTTTTTGTTTTTATTTTTACCACTGAGCCATAAAAAGAAATAGACTGGGAAGCCCCATTCAGCCATAAAAAGGAATGGACTGGTGATTCATGCTGTACAACATGGATGAACTTTGAAAATGTTATGCTAAGTGAAATAAGCTAGCCACAAAAGGCCATCTACTGTATTATTCCATTTAAATGAAATATCCAGAATAGACATGCCTACAGGTTCAGAAAATAGGTTAGTAGTTGCCGTGGATGGAGGAGCCTAGTGGGCTGCAGTTCATGGGATCACTAAGAGTCGGACACGACTGAATGACTTCACTTTCACTTTTCACTTTCATTCATTGGAGAAGGGCATGGCAACCCACTCCAGTGTTCTTGCCTGGAGAATCCCAGGGATGGGGGAGTCTGGTGGGCTGCTGTCTATGGGGTTGCACAGAGTTGCACATGACGAAGCACCTTAGCAGCAGCAGAAGCAGCAGCAGGGTAGGATGGGGGAGACTGCTGATGAGGACAAGGCTTCTTTTGGGGATGATGAAGATGTTTCAAAACCAAATGAGGTAATGGTTGTACAACTCTGTGAATATACTAAAAATCATTGCATTGTATAATTTTACTTGGTAAATTCTATAGTATATGCCAGAAAAGCTATAGCAAAAAACAAAGAAATATCCCACATGCCCAAGAAAGAATGATGGCAAATCATGGAATTTGGGACTCCTGAATTTAGGGAAGACCCTGGAGGTCATCTGTTTTGACTTACCACACATCTGAATGCTGCTAAAGAAAATCACAGGCTTGAATGAACTGATGCTATAAATTTCATCCTTATTTTGGGCCCTTAAATTGACTATCATTATTTTACCTTTCTTTCACATTACCACAATTATGCTAACCCTTTGTGACCGTCTCCATAGAATACTCACACAGCCTTCGTCCCCCGACTCTGAGCCATTCATCTCTTATGTCACAGAAGGATATGTTGTCACTGGGCATTTTGCTCTTACAACCAGTCCTTACTTACTCCATATGCCTGTGCCTTCCCTCTTATCTCTGAGAGAACCCCTTCTGTTCAAGATCAAAGGCCATTCTCTTTCTTGGCCTCCCACCTCCTCCTGGTCTCCTGCCACTTCCCATCTCCTTACTTCCTCCACAACCTCATGCTCTAGACATTTAAACCATTTGGTTCCCCGATAAGCTATGGGTTCCTCCCCCATACCCTTTGCATAAACAACCACCTCCTCTTTACCCCGAATGTCCTCCTTATGGACCGTCGCTTATTGAACAGCATGATCCACAAAAACAAAACAAAACAAACCAAAACTCCCACTTACCCCTCAGATTCGCTCAAGCATCATTTTCTTCATAAAATCTCTGGTTCCTTTTTTAGGGCTTCTCTGGTGGCTCAGACAGTAAAGAATCTGACTGTAATGCAGGAGACCCAGGTTCGATCCCTGGGTTGGGGAAGATCCCCTGGAGAAGGAAATGTCAACCCACTTCAGTATTTTTGCCTGGAGAATTCCATGGACAGAGGAGATTGGTGGTCTGTAGTCCCTGGGGCCTCAAAGAACTGGACATGACTGAGCAACTAACACTAACAACTAACCAGCTCTACCATTGCATCGATTTTTCCCTTTTAAAGCTTGGCACATGTTCCTTTGATTGCATGTTATTATACCACATTGGGGCTTCCCCCATAGCTCAGTCGGTAAAGAATCCGCCTGCAATGTGGGAGACCCAGGTTCAATTCCTGAGTTGGGAAGATCTCCTGGAGAAGGAAATGGCAAGCCACTCCAGTATTTTTACCTGGAAAACCCCATGGACAGAGGAGCCTTGCGGGCTACAGTCCATGGGGTCGCAAGAGTCGGACACGACTTAGCAACTAAACCACCACCACCATACCATACCACATTGTCACTATTGGTTTGTTTACTTGGTAGACTCTTTAAACTGTGAGCTTTTTGGAGTAGGAAGCTTTTTCCCTTCTCTCTATGTCTCTCAGCATCTACAGGACGTTTGCACAAAAGATGTTTGATGAAACAGTCAAGGAAATTTTTATTACATAACCCTAATTGATGGATATTTAGTCCTAACTTGAAAGTTTTCTGTTATGGGGCCCTCATTCCTTTGTGAGACAGCCCCTTCATGCTTGGAACATTGCAATAATTAAGAAAGTTTTCCTCATATTGAGCCCAAATATTCTCTTTAATGTTCTCTCATTAATTCTGGCTCTTCCTTGTAGAACATAGATCAAGCTGTTGCTCTTCAATATGATAGGTCTATTAAATGTTGCCGATCACTTTCAAATACACTTCTCTGGGCACACACAGGGTAAAGGCATTTTGTCTTCTTCAGGCCAAATATCCTCACTTTCTTAAGGGATTCTTCAATTAATTTCCCACACATCTGCTATGGTCCTGCTTTACTTCAGCAGGATGCTTTCTAGTAGGTCAATTTCCTGATTGAAATACCTCTCAGAACTCCTTCTGTCCCTGGAAGTGATCTGAAGAGAGGGAAGAGAGCAGGACGACTAGACATTCACTCAGTCGGGGCTTTGTTCCTGTCCGTGCAGAAAACCCTGTCACATCTTTGCAGTGAACTAAAACTTTCAGGCTTTTGCAGATGACCTGTGGCATGATCCATCTCCCCATCCAGTGCCACCTGGAGTGTTTATATGGTCAAGTGAGAAAGGTGAAGATATAATTACAACTCTGGATTCCTGAGTTAGAGTGTGTGTGCTGTGCTCAGTCATATCTGACTGTGACCCCATGGACTGTAGCTCACCAGGCTTCTCTGTCCATGGGATTCTCCAGGCAAGAATACTGGAGTGGATTGCTATGCCCTCCTCCAGGGGATCTTCTGGACCCAGGAAGATCTCTCCTGTATTGCCAGGCACATTCTTTGCCACTGGCACCACGTAGGAAGCCCCTCCTGAGTTTAGTGTCCGACTTTGTGACCCCATGGACTGCAGCATGCCAGGCTTCCCTGTCCATCACCAACTCCTGGAGTTTACTCAAACTCATATCCTTTGAGTAGGTGATGCCATCCAACATCTCATCCTCTGTCATCCCCATCTCCTCCTGCCCTCAATCTTTCCCAGCATCAGGGTCTTCTGAAATGAGTCAGCTCTTCGCATCAGGTGGTCAAAGTATTGGAGCTTCAGCTTCAGCATCGGTCCTTCCAATGAACACTCAGGACTGATCTCCTTTAGGATGGACTGGCTGGATCTCCTTGCAATCCAAGGGACTCTCAAGAGTCTTCTCCAACACCACAATTCAAAAGCATCAATTCTTTGGTGCTCAGCTTTCTTTATAGTCCAACTCTCACATCCATACATGACTACTGGAAAAACCATAGCCTTGACTAGACAGACCTTTGTTGGCAAAGTAATATCTCTGCTTTCTCATATGCTGTCTAGGTTGCTCATAACTTTCCTTCCAAGGAGTAAGCATCTTTTAATTTCATGGTTGCAGTCACCATCTGCAGTGATTTTGGAGATCCCCAAAATAAAGTCTGACACTGTTTGCCCATTTATTTGCCATGAAGTGATGGGACTGGATGCCATGATCTTGGTTTTCTGAATGTTGAGCTTTAAGCCAACTTTTTCACTCTCCTCTTTCACTTTTATCAAGAGGCTCTTTAGTTTTTCTTCACTTTCTGCCATGAAGGTAGTGTCCTCTGCATATCTGAGGTTATTGACATTTCTCCCAGCAAACTTGATTCAAGTTTGTGCTTCATCCAGCCCAGCATTTCTCATGATGTACTCTGCATATAAGTTAAATAAGCAGGTGACAATATACAGCCTCGACTTACTCCTTTTCCTATTTGGAACCAGTCTGTTCTTCCATGTCCAGTTCTAACTGTTGCTTCCTGACCTGCATATAGGTTTCTCAAGAGGCAGGTCAGGTGGTCTGGTATTCCCATCTCTTTCAGAATTTTCCACAGTTTATTGTGATCCACACAGTCAAAGGCTCTGGCATAGTCAATAAAGCAGAAATAGACGTTTTTCTGGAACTCTCTTGCTTTTTCGATGATCCAGTTGATGTTGGCAATTTGATCTCTGGTTCCTCTGCCTTTTCTAAAATGAGCTTAAACATCTGGAAGTTCACAGTTCATGTATTGCCTGGCTTGGAGAATTTTGAGCATTACTTTACTAGCGTGTGAGATGAGTACAATTGTGCCATAGTTTGAGCATTCTTTGGCATTGCCTTTCCTAGGAACTGGAATGAAAACTGACCTTTTCCAGTCCTGTGGCCACTGCTGAGTTTTCCAAATTTGCTGGCATATTGAGTGCAGCACTTTCACAGCATCATCTTTTAGGAGTTGAAATAACTCACTGGAATTCCATCACCTCCACTTGCTTTGTTTGTAGTGATGCTTCCTAAGGCCCACTTGACTTACATTCCAGGATGTCTGGCTCTAGGTGAGTGATCACACCATTGTGATTATCTGGGTTGTGAAGATATTTTTTGTACAGTTCTTCTGTGTGTTCTTGCCACCTCTTCTTAATATCTTCTGCTTCTGTTAGGTCCCTACCATTTCTGTCCTTTATTGAGCCCACCTCCTGAGTTAGAGGTTGTTAAAAAACAAAACAAAACAAAAAAACAGTTCCTGGGAAAAGACAGGTATGGAGAAGTTTGCTGATGTTTTTGCAACCATTTTATCCATTTTCTAAAGCGTCATTCTTCAGTGCATTTCTCTGTGAGTGAGGATGATTCCCGAGTGACTCCCAGTGTATCCCTGCTCCTGGGACTGTGTCCAGCATATAATGGGCACTTGGTAAGCATTTGTGTGTGAGTGGATGAAATCATGGACTGTTTCATGTATAGATCACAGGAATACTGTAGCCTGGCAATGTATTACTCACAGTAGGGGAAAAGAGAATCCATTTATAAGATGTGGTGTGCTAGGTGTGTGTGAATTCTAAAGCAGAGGTGTTTGGCTACAGCAATGACTTCCTTTTAGTTTTTTTAAAAATTGAAATGTAGTTGATTTACACAGCTCTCCTGGTTACTTATTTTACAGTGTTCTGTTAGTTTCTGGTATATAGCAAAGTGATTAAGTTATATATATATAAACATATTTTTTTCTTTATGGTTTTTTATAGGGTATTGAATATAGTTCCTTGTGCTATAGAGTAGGATCTTACTGTTTATCTATTGTATATATGGTGGTTTGTATCCACTAATTCCAAATGCCTAATTTATCCCTCACCACTTTCTCCTTTGGTAACCATATGCTTTTTTTCTATGTCTGTGAGTCTATTTCTGTTTTATAAATAAATTTGTTTGTATCATTTTTTTTAATTGTGCTTATAAGTGACATCATGATATTTATCTTTCTCTTTCTCTGTCTGACTCACTTCAGTTCAGTTCAGTAGCTCAGTTCAGTTCAGTTCAGTCGCTCAGTCGTGTCCGACTCTTTGCGACCCCATGAATCACAGCACGCCAGGCCTCCCTGTCCATCACCAACTCCCGGAGTTCACTCAGACTCACATCCATCGAGTCAGTGATGTCATCCAGCCATCTCATCCTCTGTCGTCCCCTTCTCCTCCTGCCCCCAATCCCTCCCAGCATCAGAGTCTTTTCTAATGAGTCAACTCTTCACATGAGGTGGCCAAAGTACTGGACTTTCAGCTTTAGCATCATTCCTTCCAAAGAAATTCAGAAAGGACTGGTTGGATCTCCTTGCAGTCCAAGGGACTCTCAAGAGTCTTCTCCAACACCACCATTCAAAAGCATCAATTCTTTGGCACTCAGACTTCTTCACAGTCCAACTCTCACATGCATACATGACCATTGGAAAAACCGTAGCCTTGATTAGACAGACCTTTGTTGGCAAAGTAATGTCTCTGCTTTTGAATATACTATCTAGGTTGGTCAGAACTTTTCTTCCAAGGAGTAAGCGTCTTTTAATTTCATGGCTGCAGTCACCATCGGCAGTGATTTTGGAGCCCCCAAAATTAAAGTCTGACACTGTTTCCACTGTTTCCCCATCTCTTTCCCATGAAGTGATGGGACCGGATGCTATGATCCTCGTTTTCTGAATGTTGAGCTTTAAGCCAACATTTGCACTCTCCACTTTCACTTTCATCAAGAGCTCAGTCATGTCCAACTCTTTGTGACACCATAGACTGCTGCAAATCAAGCTTCCCTGTCTCATCTCTTGGTCCATCCATATTGCTGCAAATGGCATTATTTCATTCTTTTTAATGGCTGAGTAATATTCCATTGTGTGTGTGTGTGTGTGTGTGTGTGTGTGTGTGTGTGTACTTACAACTTCTTTATTCAGTCATCTGTCTATTTACATTTGGGATGCTTTCATATCTTGGTTATTATAAATAGTGCTGCTATGAACATTGGAGAACATATATTTTTTCAAACTATAGTCTTCTTTGGATATACACCCAGGAATGGGATTGCTGGATCATATGGCAACTCTATTTTTAGTTTGTTAAGGAACCTTCATACTGTCCTCCATAGTGGCTGCACCAATTTACATTCTCACCAATAATGTAGGAGGGTTCCCTTTTCTTGACACCCTCTCTAGCAGTTGTTATTTGTAGACTATTTAATGATGGCCATTCTGAGTGATGAGATGATACCTCATTGTAGTTTTGAGTTGCATTTCTCAAATAATTAATGATGTTGAGTATCTTCTCATGTGCCTACTGGCCATCTTTGGAGAAATTACTATTTAGGTCTTTTGCCCATATTTTGATTGAGTGTTTATTTTTTGATTATTAAGTTGTATGAGCTGTTTGTATATGTTGGAAAATAAGCCCTTGTCAGTTGCATTGTTTACCAATATTTTCTGCTAGTCTGTAGGTTATCTTTTCATTTTGTTTGTGGTTTCCTTTGCCATACAACAACTTACAAGTTTGATTGAGTCCCATTTGTTCATTTTTGCTTTATTTCTATTTCATTGAGAGACAGATCTAAGAAAACATTGGTACAATTTATGTCAGAGAATGTTCTGCTTATTTTCTGTTCTAGGAGTTTTATGGTGTCCTGTCTTATTTATTTTTGTGAGTTATTTATTTTTCTGAGTTTATTTTTGTGTATGAAATGGAGGTGTGTTCTAACGTCATTGATTTACATATGGCTGTCCAGTTTTCCCAATATCCCTTGCTGAAGAGATTGTCTTTTCTCCATGTGTATTATTGCCTCCTTTGTCAAAGGGTAATTGACTGTAGGTGTGTGATTTATTTCTAGGTTCTTTATTCTACTCCACTGATCCATATGTCTGATTTTTTTTTCTTCTCACCAGGACCACACTGTTTTGATTACTGTAGCTTTGTAGTGTTGTCTGGGAGTGTTATGCCTCCAGCTTTGTTCTTTTTTCTTCAGGATTGCTTTGGCAATTCTGGGTCTTTTTGGCTCCATATGAATTTTAGAATTCTTAGTTCTATTTCTGTGAAAAAAATGTCATGGGTAATTTGATAGGGATTACATTAAATCTATAGATTGCTTTGGAAAGTATAGAAAGTGAAAGTGAAGTCGCTCAGTTGTGTCCAACTCTTTGTGACCCCATAGACTAGCCTACCAGGCTCCTCTGTCCATGGGATTTTCCAGGCAATAGTACTGGAGTGGATTGCTATTTCCTTTTCCAGGGGATCTTCCCAACCCAGGGCTTGAACCAGGGTCTCCCGCATTGTAGACAGATGCTTTACCGTCTGAGCCACCAGGGAAGTATGGCCACTTTATTTTATTTTATTTTATTTTAATTTTTATTTTTACTTTATTTTACTTTACAATACTGTATTGGTTTTGCCATACATTGACATGAATCCGCCACAAGTGTACATGAGTTCCCAAACATGAACCCCCCTTCCACTTCCCTCCCCACAACATCTCTCTGGTCATCCCCGTGCACCAGCCCCAAGCATGCTGTATCCTGCATTGGGCATAGACTGGCGATTCAATTCTTACATGATAGTATACATGTTTCAATGCCATTCTCCCAAATCATCCCATCCTCTCCCTCTCCCTCTGAGTCCAAAAGTCCGCTATACACATCTGTGTCTTTTTTGCTGTCTTACATACAGGGTCATCATTGCCATCTTTCTAAATTCCATACATATGTGTTAGTATACTGTATTGGTGTTTTTCTTTCTGGCTTACTTCACTCTGTATAATCAGCTCGTTTCATCCATCTCATCAGAAGTGATTCAAATGTATTCTTTTTAACGGCTGAGTAATACTCCATTGTGTATATGTACCACAAAAAAATATTAATCTTTCTAGTCCAAGATATCTTTCCCTTTCTTTGAATCATCTTGAATTTTTTTTTTATCAATGTTTTATAGTTCTCAGGATATAAGTTTTTACCTCCAGGTTTACTCGTAAATGTTTTAATTTTTTGGATATGATTTTAAAAGGAATGATCTTTTAACTTTCTCTTTCTGATACATCATTCTTAGTGTAAAGAAATGCAACCCGTTTCTGTATGTTAATTTTATATCCTACAGCAATGATTTTCATATGATGCACTGAGGATAGATTCTCAGGGACTGGGGAAGGTTGAGTGAGCTGGATCTCAGGCTCTCATCCCACAGTGGACCAAAAATAGCTCTACTTTTTCTGTTTTGTATACTGAGCTTTAGCACAAGTTTTTTTTTGAATCTATGGCTCTTTGGTTAACAAATCATGTTACCAAGTCTTGATGTTGAATCAAGAGGTTAAGATTTATCTTAAAATTACTGTGAAAAATCACAGTTCCTATCCCTGCCTCAGCTGACCATCTAGGTATCTGGCTGCTTCCTGTACACTTCTAAGCTAGGGAGTTCAATGTTTTCCTGGACTGTCTGCTGTCCTGGTCCTTTAGTGGAGGGAACCACAACTGGGACAAAAGGTAGAGCATTTTATCTACTGGAGATAAAGTATAAAGCTTCAGATAAAGCTCTTCACTCCTGCTCCCATGCAGATTTTCTCAGACTCCTCCCCAACCTTACTCTGCTTTGCCTGCTTTACTGGCTCCCTTGTTTTTATCTTTGTCCTTCTCAAACTCATTTCCTCACTTACCTGCATCAAGAATGTGAAATCACTTTAAGATGCTGTAATGACTGCAAACCCATCACCTTAACCAGGTGAAAAACATGGGGGAAAATAAAGTAGGAGAACACACTGACACAAGAATGCTTCTGCGAGACTTTGCAGATAAAGTGAATGAAGGAAAAGCACCCATCTCCTTCCTCCTCAGCATGAAAAGAAGACACAGGTGCAGCTCTTGAGAGCCGAGCTGAAAGAGTGTCTGTTATATAAATGCCGTCTTACGCCATAACCATCAGAGACTGTTTCTTTTTAACACGAATCCTGGTGAGAGAAGACAGAGAATGAGAGGGGCCAGGCTCTCCTGGTATCTCAGTGGATAGATTAGCCTGAAATCCAGTGCCTCTGTAAGGAAGAGAGAAAGAGAAAAAAAAAATGCATCTTCCACAGGTACTGGAATCCCTTTATTTAGGGAAAGTCTTAAATTCCTGACTTTCAGACTTCCCCAAAGGAACACAAGCTTGAAAGAAGACATTTTTATAGCTACAAATTCATGGTTTGGGTTTTTCCCCATAGCAGCAAGTCTGACAGACAATGTTTTGCTCCAAGTCAAAGCTACATCTACTCAAATGAAATTGTACTTGAGCCCATCTCAGGCCCAAATGACCCAAACCTACAAAACATGAGCTTCAAATGGCACCAGGGTAAATACTGAATGTTTTCATAGTCTGTGTCCAAAATAAACATTTGAAAAATCCCAGAGGTTTTAGTTTCCTGAAGTAAAGAAAAATCATATTTCCATCTGTCATTGGAAAGTATCACACAAAATCCTACGTTTTTATCTTCCCAAATATTTTTACAATTACTGAATACTTAAAGGACTATTTTCATTTGTTTTCATGTTGGTGAGCTGTTCACGCAGAAAGCAATTACGTCAGGAGTCCTAAGGTATTAACACAGATCATATAGAGCTGCAGCAGAGGCTTCCTTACTTTAATCTCCCGGTTTTGGGTGAAGTAAGAGTCTGATATAATTGCTCATGTGGTCAGTAAATGTGCCAAAGCCCAATCTTTTGTCTTCACTATTGAGAATGTTTTATAAACACATGGTGATCAGCATATGCTGACTTTCAGAAATATTAACTGCAAAATTGGCAGCAAGCTCCAGCATTTGAAAAAATCCATATGTTCATTAAATTGCTTTATTTGTGTGTATGTCTGTATTTGAAGACAATTACTGTATCTTTTCTTCTCAAGATGTTTGGGCTCCTTTAGAATTTTAATTGAGAGAAAGTAAACCAACTGCTGAAATTCATGATCATAAATTATGATTTTAAAACATTTCCTGAGGTTTGCAAGAGTGACAGTCGTTGAAATTTAAAACTTTTTCATAGATCAGCTTTGCCCAATTTGTAAAACACACGAACACTGTAATTGAACATTGTCTTTTAATGACTAGAATGGTACATATATTTTAGTAAATATAACCCAGACAGTCTTTCAGGATTTGGCACTAGGAAGTCAAAGAACTGGAAAAGACCTGGAGAGACTACCTAGACCCAGTGCTTGCCTTCAGATCTCTTAGGACCACCCTCAGAGAAGTAAAAATAGAAGTATTCTATTGATAAAGCTCTCCCCTGGAGAAACTCCTCCTTGACAACAATTTGTTTTACATTTAGTAACCCTTATTGCCAGAGGTTGCTAGCTAAGTAGGCTAGGGAGATAGAGAAGTAGGTAGGTATTGATAGCGAGATAGATAGGGAGGTAGGTAGGAGATTGGGAGAGAGTTCCGCCCCCCCCCCCCCCCACCAGATTTCTTCCTACTAATTAGCTAATTTCAAAAAGCCTTTTAAAGTGTGGTGCTGGCCACTTCTATTTTATGGATGAAGACGCTGAGACACGAGAGTTAAGTGGCTGCTGCAAGCCTCATTAGAGACATGAGTCACAGCTGGGAGTGAGAACAGAGCCACAGCCTTCATTCCTGAGCTGTTTCCTCAACTCTCCATTTTTTTTTTTAACACATCAAAAAACAAAAGCAACCACATTTGAGTGACCAAACAATGGTAATCAGACTGTGCACGAGCCAATGGCTACTGCAGGAAGGCTTCAGCCACCTCCAGAGCAATGTCTGTCTGTGCTTCTACAGACACCAAACTTTCATTCTGCTCATGTCTTCATTTCACCAAAGGAAAGATAAAGGGCAGTTATTAAGAAAAATGATACAATTTGCATTGCTTTAACTCCAAATATGAACAAGTGAAAATTCAGCTACTTCCCAAAAGCAGATTATTTGCTGATTTGCAACAAGCAGTGTACTTGAAGCTGGCTGGCTCTATTACTATTGTTCCATTGGTTCCATCGGACAGCTTTAATTAATACCAGAAACAGCACAGGAAACATCCTTTAATTATTCCTCTTAGGTTTAGAGAAAATGTAGCTTACTGAAAACAAAGTAAACTGCAATCCTTTGAACTGGAGTGTTATCTTTGTCCTTTGGCTTGCTGGGGTTCTGTGTTATCAGACATGATAATTTGTTTCAGTGATACCCTTGATGAAATTAATTGAGTTTTAGACTGCATACATTTCCTCTTGCTGATACTTTCACTCTTGGCAAGGTCTTATCTGGGCAGTTAGTCCTGTTCTCGTCTGGTTCTGACTGCTGAGATTCAATAGCTCAGGATTGTTGTTGTTTTAAACAAAGATATTTACTTTTGTTCTTAATGTAATATTCAGTTCACTTCCCCTTTTTATCTTCCCATAACGCACAGACCCACTCCCTTATTTTGATGGAAATGACAGTCTTGGACTTCAATGCTGTTTCCAGGCCTTTCCAAATATATCATCATCAGAAGTGGGAAAGCCATTTCGGACACTCCTATCTGTACCCTTGACTTGAATTCAACTGATATCTAACTTCTAGGTCCTAAACATTCCTCTTTCTTTCCAACTGTGTTAATCTTTTTTTCCAAATACCAAAATCATATATGCTCATTGGAAAGGAACTTGAAAATAAGATCTTCCCCATCTGCACCCTGATATCACCCAGCTTCAGAACATGCTGTGCATCAAATATCTCTTGTGAAATTTTTTTGCGCATATAAGCATGCATGCAGGCATGCTGATTCACTTCAGTCATGTCCAACTCTTTGCAACCCTATGGATGGTAGCCCACCAGGCTTCTCTGTCCATGAGATTCTCCAGACAAGAATACTGGCATGGGTTGCCATGCCCTGCTCCAGGGGATCTTCCTGACTGAGGGATCAAACCCAGATCTCTTACATCTCCTGCATTGACAGGTGGGTTCTTTACCACTAGCACCACCTGGAAAGCCCACATATAAACATATTGCCATATATAAAAAAGAAAGATGATAGATTTTATCTATCATCATACTATAATTCATTGTATTTATTGTTCTGCGGTTTGCGTCTTCATATGTTAAGTTTTCTTGGACATCTTCCTAAATGTGTGTATTATTTAATTAGTGCTTTATTGATAGAGATGAAGTCCTTCCCAGTATTTTTGCTGTTATAAAACAATATGAGTATATTTGGAGTGATGAGTAGCATATTTTTCTGAGAATATTTTCTGAGAATATTTCAAAATAGTATGTTTATTGAATAATTCATTTTTTTCCATGATGATTTGAAAGGAAATGTCTACCATTTAATAGATGATACATATATTTCTCCAAAAAAACTACTGGTTGAACTATAACTGTTGTTTACTCTAAAGGAGAGGCTTATACATGAGCTACTATAATTAATATAATAACTGTTGTGGGAATCTGTTATTTTTACTGTCCAGCACCTTGGAACAATATTTTGACAGTTTGCTATTTCCCACATTCTAAGTCCTGCGTACCCAAGGTAGAGCTCCTGTATTTCCAAGACTCCTTTTCAGATGGAGAGCAGACATGGAACCTAGATTTCATCAATTAAAAGCAACACAAAAGTTGCAGTAGAAGGGAGGAGCATGAGGCAAAAGCCCCATGACCAGGAGTTTGGACACCAAGCAGATCTGTTGCCAGAAGTTCCTGGAATTTTCCTAGGGGACTGTGATGAGCCATAGGCAGCAACAACAATCTTGACTGTGTCATCAGCCCCAAATATTGTGTCTGAAGAAACTGATTTGCTTAAAAGCCCGTAACAAATGCTTCTAGGGTAGTTACTTTGCAAAGGGAGACAGGCCAATTTCCCCATGGCTCACTCCTACCTCACTGCTGTCACCTATATCTAGAGTCAGATATTCAGCAAACCCAGGAGAAGACAGCTTATATACCAAAATATTGGGTTGGCTAAAAAATTCATTCAGGTTTTTTCATTATGGAATAAACAAACTTTTTGGCCAAGCCAATAGCATGTGTTCTTTTAAATGAGTCTTGCCTTGTTGATCCATAGAACATGGTTCCTCTGAATCTGGAGCGCCAGTTAGAAACCCTTCCAGAGTTTTTCACCATGCTTAGAATAAAGACTCAAAGCCTTGGCAGCTCTATAAATCCTTGTGTGGTTCAACCTTTGCCTGTCTCTGTGGTCTCAATTTGCACCACTCTTATCACTGGTCTCTCAGCTCTAGATATACTATCGTTTACACATGCTATTTCCCCCAACCTGCAGCACCTCCCGCCCCAAGCCCCTCGTATCACCTGGTAAATTTCACTCTTATTTCAAATATCAGCAGAATTCTTCCATGTTACTTGCTCCCCCTCCCCAAGTCTGGTTAATAGGTGATTGGACCAAAAGCCCTGCCTTCATGGCATTTGTTTCTATATGCAATTAGACTCTGGCTTTTTGGGGTGATCATTTGACTAATGTTTCCCATAAGAGATTTTAACTTCTATTAGAGAGCAGAAGCCATGTTTGTTGTTGCTCATCACCATATCTTCATCATTTGGCATGTTGCCTAGGTACATAGACAATAAATGTTGATTAATTGAATGAATAAAGGAACAAATCTCTGCTTATTCTTGAGGATGAAAATAGTGACTATTTCACAGGCACTTGGCAAGGTCTGAGGGTACTGACAGCATATTGAAAAGTGGGCAAAGGAAGAGGAACCTGTGAAGAAGACCATAGTGTCATCAGAGGAAGAACAAGAGAAAGAAGAAAAGATGCAAGCATTGGAAGAGAAAGTGTCAGGAAGTATATTGTAGGCAATAGTGTAAAAAAATGTGAGTAGCCAAGGGGTTACTTGGAAAGGGATCAATGGATTTATAAGGGAGGTGCAGAAAGAAGATGTATGCTTGCATAGAAATCTATAGCTTTGATGTTAGAATCTCTATGCAGAATATTTACTTAGATTTGAACAAAAAGAAAAAGTCACGCAAATGATATTATTGTGACAGTACACAAAACTACCCAAACAGATGGACAGTATTGAATATATTTTTACACTAACTTCAAAACTGTTACAGAGTTAGAATAAAGCAGAGATGAGGGTTTCAGTGGGCCAGACATCTGCTCACCATCCGGTTTATCTACAGGTATAGCAAAATCATTCTTGATCCATCTTGTAAGCAATTTTATTTTTAGAATTTAAAGTATAGAATGAATGGAATTGGCATGAAATTTCACATTATGTTAGAGTTTTTAACTATGAAATTATAGGTGGATCCAATGTGATTGCCTGGAAAATTCCAGGGACAGAGGAGCTTTGACGGGCTGCAGTCCATGGGGCCACAAAGGGTCAGTTACGACTGAGCATATACACACGCTAATTTGAATGGGAAGAGTAAAGTAATGATTATGATTCTGTTGCCTAATCTACAAAGAACAAGTAATAATAGTATTTTAAATGGCTTATGCATTATAATAGAAGTCACATAACTATCTTACTCTATCCCCACCGTAATTCCATGAGATAGAAATTAGCTTTTCTTCAAAGGTAAGGAAATTTCAAATCAGGGAGATGAAGTAGCCACTGATCACAAAGCTTGTTAGAGGAGGGTTTCTGAGAAACAGCAGATCAAAGAGTACATGTGAGAACAGCCTAGACCAGAAAGAGATGTGTACTCAGGGTCACAGTGAATACAATTAATAATTTTACTAATAATACTCAAATAAGAATTAATTCTCATTTCACAGCTTCATCAAGGACATTGTTTCCTAATAAATTATAGAATCCATAATAATTATTCAACACTGAAAATTTCAGCATCATTTGTGACTGTTGCCAACCATATATATATCTTCAACAAGTTGAAGCCAACATTGATCAAATATGAACAAAACCACAAGTTTAATCCTGTCAGTAGATTCACCCATTTTTAAAGCAAAGTATAACTCTGCAGACAATGGATTAACCTAGTCTTCAGGTTTGCAGCTAAATCTTTAATCTCACATGCTGTTGTCCTGTTGGAAAATAGCAGTGTTTCCTCTCACTAATTTTTTGTGCACCAGGCAGCCAGCAAGGTGAACTCTACAAGATTTGTTAGTTTCTCAGCTTTTGTGTGCTCTCCTTTGGCCAATGCAACATAGTACCTTAGCCTTTATAATGTCTCAGTGACTTTTTCATTCCTATTTGGAAAAGCTGTAACAGTTATATATTTATATTTTGGCTTTTAATGAGGTTATCATGTTTATTTTTGAACTATCAAATCTCCCTTGCCCATTTTTTGAACTTAAAATGATGCTGTAACTTAACTGGCAGCATAATACAATCCCAAAAGTGTTCTGTTGCATGACACAAAATAAGTTATTAATGTCTATGAAGACGGCTTTCATCATATTTTATTTATTATTTACAATTTCATTCAAAGATTCCTCCCATCTATGAGTCAAGAGAACTTTATGATATGTCAGTTTTATCTTTTTCAATCTCTTGTGAATAGATGGTACAACCATATTATATTTTATATGAAAATATAAAATTTTATTTTACTAAATATATATTTATCAAATGATATCTTTAATTTAATACTATGAAATTGTAAAATGACATTTATAAGATACCTAAATTCAAAAAAGCTTTACCATCAATTCAGAAGTATTATTACCAACCAAGATAACAAAATTTACTTATTCTTGATATATTTCTACGTATGAGGAATACTTGAGGATTTCAAAACAGTGATCTCTTGGATGATAAAGTGAAGTCACTCAGTTGTGTCTGACTCTTTGCGACCCCATGGACTGTAGCCTACCACGCTCCTCCGTCCATGGGATTTTCTAGGCAAGAGTACTGGAGTGGGTTGCCATTTCCTTCTCCAGAGGATCTTGCCAACCCAGGGATCAAACCTGGGTCTCCCGCATTTTAGGCAGATGCTTTACCATCTGAGCCAGGGGTTACAAAGTTTATAGCAAGTTAAACCAAAGAAGCATCATAAGAACATAGTAGAAATAAGAAGGAAAAACTGAGTTGTAAGCTCTGAAAATATACTTATTTATACTTTGAAGTAATTAATTTAGAAACCTCTGGAAGACACAAGTATATAAAAGCATACATTCCATTGCTGTCAGAGTGATCACATCATCAAACCATGTAGCCTCAGATAAGGACCTGGGTTCAATCCCCAGTCAGGGAACTAAGATCCCACAAGCCACTTGATGTGGCAAAGAAGAAGAAAGAAGGAAAAGAAACATACCCAGGATTTGATGACTACCTAGCCTCACACTTGGTGGCTCAGACAGTAAAGAATCTGCCTATAATGTGGGAGACCTAGGTTTGATCTCTGGGTTGGAAAGATTCCCTGGAGAAGGGAATGGCTACCCACTCCAGTATTCTGGCCTGGAGGATTCCATGGACAAAGGAGCCTGGCAGGCTATGGTCCATGGAGTTGCAAAGAGTCAGACATGACTGAACAACTTTCACTTACTTTATCCTCACACTATCTCTACTGAATGCTCACTCTGAATGATGTTGCCATTTTTGTCTGGTTTCAAAATCAGTCTCAATTCTTAGTGATAACTTTTCTTTGTTTCAATATTTTTAGATTGTGATTTTATGTGACCCAGGTCGACATGGACTAATGCTTAAGAAAACTATTACATTTTTAACTTTCTCAAAGTCCCATGCAAGCCATAGTCACTATCAAAAACTTCAAAAAATTGTGATGAAAATATAAACTCTACATAGCAAATACTGACCTTAGATAAAATAAGCATGCTGGATTTTCTCCATTGAGCATATTGGGCATTATTCAAGGTACACATCCATTCCAGAGTGTACTAGATAAAAATAAATCCGCTTCCCAAATAGGAACATGGACGCAACTTTTACCCTCAGTTGCAGAATGGTTGTTTTCAAAAATTAAATATTCAAAGTTTGTTTGCAAGTTCTTGTTCTTATAGGCTAACTTGCAAATCTTCAAGATTGCATTTAGCTGAAAAACTGCAAGTGTCAATAACTAATTCTCAATGTAAATAGTTTTCACAGCTATAATTTTATACAAAATTTGAGTGGTGAACATTTACCTCTTTTGTTACAATTGTCCCTTCATTTAAATTTAATTTTCAAGAAAGCTAACAAGCTGATATGCAGCTTCTGACAACAATAAAAAGTCCTTGAACAGAATTTATTTCAAGATGGTTTTATATTCTTTTTCACTTAGAATTATGTAAGCAATTAATGTGGCATTTCTATTTAATCAAAATATATAATTGTAGAAGTACCACTTATTTTATCTGCTATATTAATTGTATAATTTAAAAATATCTAGCAACAATTTCTGTCTGAGTATTTGGGCTGGAACGTTTTGAACACCAACAGTGACGTTTTCATTAGAAAGTAATGGGGTCTGAAAAATAAATACTGTCATAGAGCCTGGTGGTGTTCTAGAGAACAAAGGGTAGAGTAGGTTTTTTTGGTGACACCGTAGTGAATTCAGCCTTAACATACTGCTATGGAAGTATCTCTGAAACATGCAGGAGTGAAGTTCTAATAAGTCATAGTAAAATGAGATCTGGTGCTCAGAAACAAGTCTGAACTGGATATCTTTATTTGGTGTCTTTAGACTGGGGATAATTACTATGTACAGCCTGTTCTCACCTACACCACCACCACCCACAGCTCCTGATCCTGTTGATGATACTCTGAAGGAAGATATATCCTAGAGTGGCCAATTTATGATCATATCTGTTACCTAATTTTCATAGCCTCGTTCAAAAGAACCATTTTTATCAAATTCTCTCTATGGAATTTGAATTTGATAATAAGAAATCCGAACTGTGTTTGCCCATTGGAAGAGAAAGTTCAAATGGAGATGTCATGAGATAAGAATTTACAGCACCATGGATGGTAAGCCAAAGCAACGTGGGAGCCAAAGTTACAGGGAGAAGAAGCTGATTAAGTAGAAAAAACCGTTGGATGGCAAGGCAGAAACAGGGGTAAATTTGACTAAGCTGTGTCAACAGAGGATTAATGTGAAATAATGAACTCAACAGCATAGTTTCTATGAACATGGCTCTGGAATCATAGTCTAATCTCAGTGACTATTTGCCCATCTCTCTAGCGGCTCATGCTTTAGATGTTAGACTTCCATAAAGTGGATCTTTCTAATCATTTCAAAGTCATTTTTACAGTAAACCCTTCTTACTCCAGTAAATATGAGGGGGTCTCTGTTAATAGCAACCAAATGTACTTGACTAAAAAAAAGATCATCAAAAAAAAAAAAGATCATCAGTATTTGGAATTTAAGAAAACTAGATTTAATAGTGATTTCCTACTTTTTTACTTGTGAGTTTGAGCAAATATGTAATCTCTTTTAGCACCGACTCTAAAGGCATGTTAATTTGAGAATTATTGATATAATATATGTAAGGCACTCATCAGAGTAATTGACACAAGCCAGACCCTCAATGGATATTAGCTTCTTCCTTCCTATCTTCTCTAAGTGAGAAGAGAAAAAGATAAGGACAAGCTCCATATTAGGTGTTATCAGGAAAGTAAAAATTAAAACAACAATAAGATGCCACAGTGCAATGCACCTTATAGAATGGTCAATATCTATAACACTAACAACATCAAATGTTGACTAGAATGTGAAGCAACAGGAACTTTGCTAGGGGAAATACAAAATAGTTCAGACACTTTAGAAGACAACTTGAGTTTCTTACAAAACTAAGCATTTTATTTTGTGCTTCTTGGTATTTACCCAAAGCAACTGTGCTCCTTGGTATTTACCCAAAAGAGGTGAAAATTTATGTTCACATGGAAACCTGCACACTAATGTTTATAGCAGCTTTATTCATATTTGCCAAAACTTGGAAAAAATGAAGATGCCCATTAGTAAGTAAATGGACAGATAAATTGTGGTACGTCCAGATAATGAAGTATTATTCAATGCTAAAAAGAAATGAGCTATCAAGCCATGAAAAGAAGGGCGTATATGAGAAATCTCTGTTCCTTCCCCTCAATTTTTCTATAACTAAAAGTTCTCTGAAGAAAGTCTTTTTTTAAGTTAAGCATAAAACTCTAAAGATTATATCTCTAATATCCTATATTTTAACTTTAAGTGTTTCTATAATAATGTCAGGCTCCTGTGTCCATGGATGGTTCGCCAGGCAAGAATACTGGAGTGGGTTGTCATGCCCTCCTCCACGGAATCTTCCTGACCCAGAGTTTGAACCCCTTCTCTTATGTCTTCTGCCTTGGCAGGCAGGTATTTTACCACTAGCCCACCTGGGAAGCCCCATAAAAAACTCCATTGGCTATGATTTAGTCATTCACTCAACAGATACTCTTGAACACTTACTGCATACAAGGCACTTTGAGAATCATGAATGAAAAAGACATAGTGGTTGCCTCATAAGATAAAAGTGTGTGTGCTCACTCACTCGGTCATGTGCAACTCTTTGCAACCCCATGCACAGTAGCCCACCAGGCTCCTCTGTCCATAGACTTTTCCAGACAAGAATACTGGAGCAGGTTGCCATTTCTGCTTCCACGGGATCTTCCTGACCCAAGAATCAAACCCACATCTCTTAACGTCTCCTGCATTGGCAGGCAGATTCTTTACCACTAGTGCCACCTGGGATGGATATAGGGTAAAAAGTGATGGATGTTCTATGAGAATTAGGCAAAGCACTATGGAAATGAAGAGAATGAGTTTATTTTCAAATGGTAGGACAAGAGAGGTCTTCACAGATTAGCAATCATTTGACTTTAGCATTGAGGGATTGCTAGGACTTGGAACTATCGTCAGGGAAGGGTGAGAAACAATTAAGATGGAGAAAATGTGTGAAGAAATCCTTGGAGACTGAGATGCCTAAGGCACTTACTTGGATGACCAGTAAACTATCGGTTAGTACTTCAAATGTGTAAGAGTTCTGGCTCACTGTTGTTCTGGCATAAGAACAACAAAAGGGAGAATTTTCCATGATATATTCTTGTAAGTAGTTCTTTGTGTTTTTTTTTGGGGGGGGGGGTGGTATTTTATTTTTTTTCAAAATTAGGAGCCACCCATGAGTTTTACATATTTCCCACAGGATGACAAGTAAACAGTGTTCATCAGTGGTGGGTATGAGTGTGTATGAGTTCTTTTTCTAGACTAACTATAAAATTAGGCATCAAATTATTAGCTTGATGAATGGCCACTTGTAGCCATACAAACATAAACAGATTCAATTACTTGCCTCTGGCCACTTGTGACTCCTGCTGCTGCTGCTGCTGCTAAGTCGCTTCAGTTGTGTCCGACTCTGTGCGACCCCATAGACGGCAGCCCACCAGGCTCCCGCATCCCTGGGATTCTCCAGGCAAGAACACTGGAGTGGGTTGCCATTTCCTTCTCCAATGCATGAAAGTGAAAAGTGAAAGTGAAGTCACTCAGTCGTGTCCGACTTTTTGCAACCCCATGGACTGCAGCCCACCAGGCTCCTCTGTCCATGGGATTTTCCATAACACAGTTCATATGCTGACCATGTGAAGATCTCCTATAAAGCCAAACAAGCAGTCAAAGAACTTGTTGCCAATGACCACTAGCTATCTCCTACTGTAAATTTTATTGCTTGTCCTCTGAGCAAATGCATTATTTGGGAGTAATAACTAATTTACACCAAAAGTTCTTTTTTAATATGCTCACCTGTACTCTGCTAAGTAATGCAGAAATTGAGCAAATTTCCTTCAGATTTAGGAGTTAAGGAATAGAAAATAAATAACATCTGTATCAACTTACTGAAAAGTTGTAAAATTGATCTATTGTCAAGAGGTAACATGTGGATAATTTTTACTAATGAAGTTTCCCTATGGGAGGGATAGCCCAAAGGTGTTAGGTGGCAGTCAAGTTTTACTCCTGATTTGTTATTACTGTTATTCACCAGAGCATATTTTCTGGTGAGATAATGATAGTGGTGATGATGATGGGGATAAACAAACTTCAAAACACAAACTTGACTATTACCTCAAAACTGAGTAGAGCTCTCCAGTCTCCCAATTTATCCCTTCCCTGCCTCTGTCCCCTGGTAACCATGCATTTGTTTTACATCTGTGAATCTATTTCTGTTTTGTAAATAAGTTCATTTGTGCCACTTTTTCTTAGATTCCACATATAAATTATATCGTATAATATTTGTCTTTATCTGACTTACTTCACTTAGCATAACAGTCTCTAGATCCTCCCATATTTGCTGCAAATGGCATTATTTCATTCATTTTTTATAACTGAGTAATATTACCTACACACACTACTCATATATAAAATAAATAACTAATAAGAACCTACTGTATAGCACGGGGAACTCTACTCAATATTCTGTAATGACATATAAATAATGTATTTATATGTATAAGTGATTCACTCTGTTGTATAGCAGAAACAAAAAGAACATTGTAAATCAACTATTGTTGTTATTTAGTTGCTAAATTGTGTCTGACTCTCTTAGGACCTCACAGACTGTTGCCCATTCACTAGGCTTCTCTGTCCATGGGATTTCCCAGGCAAGCATACTGGAGTGGGTTGCCATTTCCTTCTCCAGGGGATCTTCCCAACCCAGGGATCGAACCCCTGCATTGGCAGGCAGATTCTTATCCACTGTTCCACCAGGGAAGTCCCATTTTTTTACCCTTTCAGTAATGCCTTTTGGTGTACAGAAATTTTTTCATTCTGATGTAGTCAAATTTATTAATTTTTATCTTTATGGTTGATGTTTTTAATATCTTACTTTAGGAATCCATTCCCTGCTCTAAAATAATGAAGATATTCTCTTATACTGTAGTATATTATAAGAGCTTTCCAGTTTTGACTTTCTTTGTCTTATCCAAAGGAAGAAGGATCATTTTTTTCTGTGTATTTTATGTCTTATTTTAGCTTTATATTATCAACATTCAGCTGCCTTAGATCATTTATTGAAGTTTCTCTGTATCAAACAATGTTACTATTTCATTCAAATCACTTTGTATTGATTAAAAACTTTTTCTTTTGGACAGGTATGCTTTTACTTCCAAAAGGTAATTCTGCAGCTCTTTTATAGAAAACTGTCCTTGGATTAATGGAGATCATACATTTGTAAAGCCTTAGAAATACCTAGGATTTACAAGGCCCTAAGGTGGCTCTTGGGCTTCCCTAGTGGCTCAGACAGTAAAGAATCTACCTGCAACGCAGGAGACCCAGGTTTGATACCAGGGTTAGGAAGATCCCCTGGAGAGGGAAATGGCAACCAACTCCAGTATTCTTGCCTGGGAAATCCCATGGACAGAGGAGCCTGGCGGGCTGGGCTACAGTCTTTGGGGTCACAAAGAGTCAGACATAACTGATCGACTAACACACATACACACAAGGTGGCTCTTGACCTGTGACTGAGGATGTCAGAGTATGTAAGCCCAGCTCCTTGCCTTTTGGGAGATGATACTGAGCCCTAACTTACACTCCAGTGTTCCCCTTTGGCATCATGCACATTCTTTTTACACACAAATCCTTGTCTCAGTATCTGCTTCCAGGAAACATGACCCAAGACATCATCCTTTTTTCAGTGATTTGCCAAGACACTCATGTCTGATATCAAGTGCCTACACATGCATTTGTCTATTTGGAGGTTCTTCACTTTGCTTTCATATGTCAGTTTATATACCCCTGTGACAAAAATTGTACTGTGTTAATTATATCTGTGAGAATTCTTAATCTCTGTTAGAACACATCTTCACATTTTTTTCTTTTATTATTTTTGTTTCTTTTATTGTTTTTGTTATTCTTGGTTTGTATGAATTATCTTGAAAATTAAAAAATCACCTTTAAAGTTGAAGTCAGCTTACAAGCTTAAGAAAACTATCATTTTCACTTTTCTTTCTAAATAAATTTGAAGGAAATTGACATCTATATAATACTGAGTTCTAATTCATGGCATATCTATTTATTTAAGTCTACTTCCATGACTTTCAAAAAAAAGGTTTGTAACTATCTCCATGGATGTCTTAATACTTTTTTGTTGGTATTCGTTCACAGCTCCTGAATATTTTTGATGTTATTGCAAAAGTATTTTTGTTTCATTCATTGTTTCTTGCTTATATATATGAATAAATTGGGTTTTTATTAATTCCAAATACGTGTTTACAGATTTGGGTGGGATTTTCTCTTTACACAGTTATATCATTTTATAATTTTACTTTTCAGTCAATCTGGTCCCATGAGGCTATTAAAACTGCAGCTCAATTCCACAGTTTTTTTCTTTAAAGTAACAAATTCCCCACTGGCTGAATCAGCTTTGAATACTGGATCGGTCTCTCTGGGTTCTCACTTTCTGCAGGTTTGCCTTTATAATTCATTACTTTCTTTGTAGCTCCTTAATTTTTTAAAAACTTAAAAATACATATTCTATCTAACTTTTGAAGTTCTCAACAGCAGAGTTGATTTAAATGACCTAGCAGAATGTCACTTTCATTTTCAAAGACTTAAATTTCACAAACTCAAACTACTATCTGGCAAGGACAGAACTGTATATTGCAGAGTTGTTAACAACTCTCTCAATAGTGAGGATGGTTCTCAGAGGGTAAGCAGTGGGGATGAGGGAATCTGGTCCAGACATACTGTGAAGCTTGAGCTAATAGGATTTGCTGATGGTTGGAATAGAAACCATGTGATAGATAGAAAAAGTCAAAGAGGATTGCTAGATCCGTGACTTGGGCAAGTGGAAATGTAGAGATGCCATTAATCAAGATGGGGGAACTGAGAGGGGAGATTTTAGGGAGGATATCAAGAATTTGGCCTTGGATAGGTCAAGTGTAGAATGCCTACTAGACATCTAGGAAGAGATGCTGAGTACACATTTGGCTCTCTGAGTCTGGAGCACATGGGAGAGATTGAGACAAGAAGTGTAAATTCGGGAGTTTTGAACTCATGGATGTTATTCAAAGCTGTAAGACCAGATGTGACTACCTAGGCAGAGAAGGAGTCCTAGGACTCAGACTTGGATCACTTCAGCAATTTTAATTCAGGGGGGGAGGCTATTTATACAAGACAAGATCTCTCATAGGAAGGGCCAGTGAGGGGACTGAGCCTTAGTAGTCAAAGTTAAAAAGTCAACCACATAATCCTCAAGGAATTAGCCAGGCAGAAGACTAACAAAAAATCGATTTGGGGAGGAGATCAGCCTATGACACTTTGTTATCCCAACATGAAACAATGAAGTCCAAGGGGTACTGAGGCCTGGAGTAAATATTTCATGATTTGCCTTCAGTGTGTTTTTACAGTTAAGTTGAAGAACCAGAAAAACAGTGAATTCTAGTTGATGCTTTTTCTGGTCCTTTGCTTTCCTTTTATTTACTATGCAAGTGTAGTCTCTGCTTGTGAAGATGGAGCCAGATTAGAATGAGTGTCTGACACATTTACTGAGGTCATGAGGTTTATATCATGCTGGGTCTGGAATGTGGATGGGCCAGGGAGATTGCCACTGTGTTCTTTTCTTGAGGTGATTTAACAGCATCAGAATTGACAGAAGTATCTCCTGTTGAGCCATCAGTTCTTGATTTTTCAGCTACTTTTGGAAGACTTGACAGAGCACAATGTAAAGGATTTAGGGATTTTTATCACTTCTGAAGTAAAAGGATTTGGTAATTTCCCCATGTCCCTTTTTAATCAACATCATCCTTTAATCCACAAAAAGTAACTTGTGTTGCGCTAGAGTAGTATCATATAAATTTTTTAAAAGAGTAAAGTAATTAAGGTAGGAAGTAGGAAAAGTTTTAAGCTTCTGGGCAACACTGTGAACCAATATCAGTATTTTCCTTCCTTTAATAAAATTCCTCTAGTTACATACTTCAGGGATTTAGGCTGGGGTAGGCCCAGAGGAATTTCACAGTAATAAACTTTCTGTTTTGGAGGATCTTCTCCATCCCTGCTTATGCACTGCAGTAATCCAGTGTGGTTGGTATAGAGAAAAGCACTGGAGGCAGTGTGTTCAGACAAAGAAAGACCATGGGAAACTGCCACTTCAATTTCACTTAGTGATGGAATCTGTCGGGAAATTTTAGGAGCTGGATGAATGCTAAAAAGGAGGGATGGTGGTAAACTGGAGTAGGGGTGGTGAGAGCCCTTGGTGGAGTGAAGTATGAGTGAAGGCTACAAGACATGGGGGAGAATAGGTTGAAGGAAACAGAAGAAAAGTTTGCTCTGCAAGTTGAAGGTGGCTCGGAGGACCAACAGCACTTTTTAAAAATATGCAGGTTGATGATTAACACTCACCACATTTGACTAAAATTTTTACAGAGCTGTCCAAATGTTTCAACACCTGCTTCACATGAGGCAAAATCCTCTTGTAAACAACAGTGAGTCATTACCCAAGGCTTGTAAGAAAGGTGCTCTTGGGTATATGCACATTTTCTCCAGGTTCCCTTTGATGGACGCTGACTGAAAATATAGCATAACCTTCTTTGCCCTAGAAATGTCTGCTGAAAAAGGGAAAATTCTTGGGGAAAGAAAAAAACAGGACACGTATTATATACCTTAGCACATAAATAAATCCATCCCTTATGTATTTATGTAGGTGGAAAACATGATAATTACATTTCCAAATGGTTTTTGAAATCCCTGCAAATGTATACTTAAAAAGTCATAGCAATGAACGGAGACTGGATGGCTCATTAGTCTTGAGATAAAGAGGCATTCCCTTTGGATCGCCTGTTCCAAGAAGGATGAGGCCAGAAGCAATTTGATTACATAGCAAAAAGGCATCCTTTGTGAACAGGCAAGCTGACAAAACCCACGTTGCAACTTTTAGGACCATTATTCATTTATTCCTTTTTTCAGTCCATATTCATTCAATGTCTATTATATGACAGGTATGTTTCTATGATAAGAGCTAGACATGCTAAGAGGAATAAAACATCATTTTGTCCTCAAAGAGCCCATCATATAGGAGAAGAAAGACAGGTGAACCTAAATAATCACATAATGTCATAAAGGCTATAGTGGAGAATTTATAGATAGCTATGGAAATACAGAGGAGAGGGGATTTAAACTGAGCTAATAATAATGCTTTATATTTGAATAGCTCTAAATGACTTGGTGAAAACCCCCAGCGTGGTTGGAAGCATGCTTGAAGGCCTCTTTCATCAAAATGAGGCTGATTCATGTCGATGTAGGCAAAAACCATCACAATATTGTAAAGTAATTATCCTCCAATTAAAATAAATAAATAAAAGCCTTAACAGAGCTGAAAAGCAGTTAGATTAAAAAAAAAAGTTCCAAAGAATACTTACTAGGTTTAAAAATAGTGACACTGTTGTATTAAGGAGTTGTTTTGCAGTCTTTATGAATTTTAATAATTTTATCCATTTTCATGGCTTCTCGCCATACTTTAAATTTCTTATTTTAGCCAAGTCCTATAAAATGTAAGCTTCATGAGGACAGGCGCTACATCTTTTTTGTTCATTTTATCTTTAATACTTGTTGCAGTATCTACAAAAGAAGCTTTCAATATACATTAGTAAGGAAATGAATGAATGATTTCAGTATGCACAATTTATAAATTTCAAAACCTGGGACTACCTTCCCGTGCAGTGGGAGGAGTTCATGTCCTTCAGCACAGCTGTCCTTGGCATGCTTTTTTCACTTCCATCTGAGATACTTGTGATGAGGCACTTTCCGAATCTTTATAGGATACTGCAGAGATGCTAAGCCCCCAAACAACCCATTTTCAGAATATTAAAAAATCTGATTTTTTCATTCTTCCCGTGAATATGACATGACCCTGCACTATATTGCTTTTTAAAGAGATCTCTGAAAGGGTATGTTTATGGTGACATCAGTTGTCTCCCGGGAAGAGAACTGGGTGTTTGGAGGACAACAGTTTGAATCTGTACCATGTAATTCTATCCTCCTAAAAGTAATGAATTTTTAAAAACATGCTTATGTAAGCACTGTGAACTTTGGCTAAGTTCGCCTTGTCTTTTAGGAAATTCTGTCAAATACCCTCTCTATGCATTCAATATTAAATTTTACTGAGATCATTTTAAGCTAATGTATCTTTCTTAAACAGTACTCTTAAAAAAATAATACAATCCTCATTACCTTCATTCCAGAAGTGCTGAAGGGATGTGAACATAATATGATTCCTTCCTTTGTGGGTGATGATAATTTGAGGAAAAGATTAACCTTGTATTTGTCATGTTTAGTACATAAATAACATCTTTACCAATTTATGACCAATGCAGTATATTAATCATAACTCATGCAAATAACCCAATGTGGTCATTGAAAGGGTTGAATCATAAAAGTGCATCTTCCACTGGAATAATAAAAATGGTAGGATAATTTGGCCGTCTGATTTATTTTTCAATCAATTCTCTAGTTCCTTAGAACAAGGTGATGAACCTGCCAAAGATCATGGTTGCAAATATTACTCATCATTTCTTTGCTTGTGCACCATTGCTCAGATATGCAAAATCTATGTGGAATAAAGGCATTTTAAAGGCTATAAAAGCTTTTAAAAGTAATTTCTCTCTTTTAACAGTGATTTTTTTCCTTCCTAAAAATATTTTAGGATCCAGCTAATGAAGTAAGTGGATCCTAAGTGACTTATTGCAACCTTATTAGATGACTTATTAAGTGACTTATTGCAACCTTAAATTTTAAAATATTCAGTTCATTAAGAAATGATATCTCATTCTAACTCAACAGGATATTTTCCTCAAGACTATGTGCTCTTTGCTATTTCATTGGCTTTTCCCCTTGTGATTCACATAGAGAATGTCTTTGATGGTAGTGATGTGCCAACTTCTTAGCCAAATTTTGCTCTCAGTGCATGATGCCCTTTTTTGGTTTGAAAGTGAATAACATTCAGACATAGTTGCCTATTGATAGAGGAAGCCTTAGCTACAGAAGAATTGCTGTGTCCAATTACTGACTCTAAGAAAAATAGAGAGCAAATGAAGTTACCTTAAAATGTGAGTCAAACAAAGAATAATAAACAGTGCCATTATCCTCCTTTTAAAGAAATACACAAATGTGTTCAATATGCCTCTATTAGCACAGTATAGTCTCAGGTTTCAAATATACTTTCTAGTTTTACAGGGCAAATGCCAAGCTCTCAATGAATATATCCCTAAGAATCATATTTTTGTGTGTTTTTACTCCAGTGTGTCCTCAGAAAACATCACAGATTTCAGACCCCACTAATCCCATGGAAAATTGCTCAGGGCAAAACCATTACTGAAGCTCTCAAGGAGGCAAAGCTTGATAGCTCTATGCCAAAGCCCCCTCCTCTGTGTTTATCTTAGGGAAGCAGCTGTCTCAACAGGCACGCCATTCGGCACATGGGAAGGAAGCAGCAATCATAGTTCTAATATTCCCAAACTATCGCTGGGAAATTTATAGACACCCTCATATATACGAGGCCATACATTGATTTTTTAACATGCAACTTAGATCCAGTGCAGCCAAGTACTTGAACTTGTATGTATTAGTAATGCCAGTTTACAAGGATGGTTTACTGTCCATGTACTAATATGTAGCGCTGGGAGTGGGAGAGTTGAGTCTGGAGAACTGGAAAAGTAAGTAAGCCTGGAGTGACTGCAGTATGAGAGTCAGGAGCATAAGATAGACCTTGGAAATCCTGTTAAGGATTTTGAACTTTATCTAAGGGCAATGGAGAGCCTAAGTAACAGATTGGGCTTTAGAATTTCCCAGAATTCTGTGAAGAGAGTAGATTAGAGTTACTTGATAACACTTGCAAGCATTGAATTAATTTGGTTAGTGTTGGCCAAGTCCTCAGCCCTCACTGCCTGTTAAGCTTGCATTCTACGTAAGCTGATCATATATCAGTTGAGTGAAAAATAAGAAGTTATTCTCAGCCTCTCTTCTACATCACAGAAGCTCTACAAATTCCGACAATAGACAACAGTCTGTTAATACTTTCATTTAATGTATTATTTTTTTAGTTTATAAACCATATGATAAACTGTGCTGCAAACTGAATACAGAAAGGCTCAATTTAAAAGATTTTCCTGATTTAAAGGGAAATGTTCCTTTTGGGCTGGATTTAAATCTCAAGAGGCAAGAGTTCTATAGAATGCAATTTGCTGTAGCATATTTCACAAAGAGTCGTTAATATAACTTATTGACATCATACATTTTATGTGGCCTTTAATGTAGCAATTCTCTACTATAAAAATTGACTTAATAAGTTCAGAATAGTTTGAAATCATTCATTCAGCTCAAAGAGTAGAGCTGGGCTTTCTTGTTGAATAACCAACATCTAAGAAGAAAGAAAGCCAAAATTCTAGCCATATAGCACATGAAATTTAAAATATATCATAGAGCTTAATTTCTATTTATTAAAATTCTTTCCATCTTCATTTTTCTTATTTAATTTTTCAGCTTTATTGAGGTATAATTGACATACAAAGCTAGAATATTCTAAAGTGTACAACTTGGTGATTTGCTATACATATACATTGTAAAAGAATTCCCACTATTCACTTGCCATATCTATCATCTCACATATTTACCTTTTTTTCTCCTTTGATGAGAGTCCTTAATTTCTACTCTCTTAGCAAACTCAATTTTACAATACAATGTTATCAACTATAGTCACTGTTATACATGAGATTCTCAGACCTTATTCATCTTATAACTGAAAGTTTATACCCTTGAATCATCTTCTTCCCATTTTCCTCACCTCTCAGGCCTTGTCAACAACAATTCTATTCTGTTTCTGTGAGTTTGACTTTTTCTCTTTTTTTAGGTTCCACATATAAATAACAGCAAACAGTATTTGTCTTTCTCTAGCTTATTTCACTAGCAAAATTCCCTCCAGTTTCATCCATGCTGTCACAGATGCGAGAATTTCCTCCCATTCCATAGATTGCATTTTTCATGGCTGAATAATATTCTGGTGTGTGTGGGGGGGCATTTTCTTTATCCATCTCTCTGTCAATGGACAATGTTTATATAACTTGACTACTGTGAATAGTAATGCAAATATGGGAGTATAGATACTGTTTTGAGTGAGTGATTTCATTTCCTTTTGATATATATTCAGAAGTGGAACTGCTAGATCATATGGTAGCTCTTTTTAAATTTCTTGAGGAATCTCTATACTGTTTCCATAGTGTCTGTACTAGTTTGCATTCCCACCAACAGTATACAGCATTCCCTTTTCTTCACTTCCTCACCAACATCTATTATTTCGTATCTTTTTGATAATAGACATCCTAGCTATATATGGTGATATTTCATTGTGATTTTGATTTTATTTTCCTGATGATTAGTGATGTTGAACACTTTTTTGTATATCGATTGGCCATTTGTATGTTTCCTTAGAAAAATGTCACTCAGAGCTTTGCCCATTTTTAAATTGGGTTATTTGATATTTTGATTTTGAGTTACAGGGGTTTCTTGTATATTTTGGATATTAACCACCTGTAGAATATGTATTTTGAAAATACGTTCTCCTGTTCCATAGATTGCCTTTTCATTTTGTTGTTAAGTTTCCTTGGCTGTGCAAAAGCTTTTAATTTGCTGCTGCTGCTGCTAAGTCACATCAGTCGTGTCCGACTCTGTGCAATCCCATAGACGGCAGCCCACCAGGCTCCCGTCCCTGGGATTCTCCAGGCAAGAACACAGGAGTGGGTTGCCATTTCCCTCTCCAATGCATGAAAGTGAAAAGTGAAAGTGAAGTCACTCAGTCATGTCTGACTCTTAGTGACCCCATGGACTACAGCCTACCAGGCTCCTCCACCCATGGGATTTTCCAGGCAAGAGTATTGGAATGAGTTGTCAGTGCCTTCTCCATTTAATTTGCCATATAGTCCCATTTGTTTATTTTTGCTTTTACTTTTGGTGTCAAATTAAAAAAAATAACTATCAAGACCAATTTGAAGGAGCTTACACCCTGTTTTCTTCTGAGTTTTAGTTTCTAGTCTTACATTCAAGTTTTTAATCCATTTTTAGTTGATATTTGTGTACAGTGTAAGATAGGGGTCTAGTTTTATTCTTTTTCATATGACTTCCCTGGTAGCTTAGCTGGTGAAGAATCCTCCTGCAATGCTGGAGACTCCAGTTGATTCCTGGGTCAAAAAGTTCCCCTAGAAAAGGGATAGGCTACCTTCTCCAGTATTCTTGGGCTTCCTTTGCAGCTCAGCTGGTAAAGAATCTGCCTGCAATGTGGGAGGCCTGGGTTCAATCCCTGGGTTGGGCACAGCAACCCACTCCAGTATTCTTACCTAGAGAATCACCATAGACAGAGGAGCTTGGCAGGCTATAGTCCACGGGATCTCAAAGAGTAGGACATGACTGAGCAACTAAGCACAAGCACACATATAGCTTTTCCAGTACCAGTTACTAAAAATATCACCTTTCCATTGTATATTCTTGGCTCCTTTATGGAAAGCCAATTAACCATATATGCATGGATTTTGTCCTAGGATTTCTATTCTCTTCCATCAACCTTTGTGTCTGTTTCCATACCAATACCCTACCGCTTTGATTGCTATAGCCTTGAAATATAGTTTGAAATCAGAAACTGTGATATCCCCAGTTTCTTAAGATTGCTTTTGCTGTTTGTGGGTCCTTTGTGATTCCATATAAATTTTATGATTGTTTTTTCTATTTCTGTGAAAAATGCCATTGAAATTTTGATGGGGATTGCATTGAATTTGTAGATCACCTTGGATGTGGACATTTAAAAATGTTAATTCATCCACAAACATGAAATATACCCCATGGTTTTACATGCTTTATTTTCTTGTTTGAATTATAAACACATCATTCCGTATCTCTGTATGGTTGGTACAGACAGGACTTCATCTTCTCTTTCTTACAAAAATCTCCAATATTTTGCAATTTACAACTGACTGTTTTCAATGTAAAGAATTAGAATCAATAATAGAATCAAACATAAATTTCTAAGTCAGTTGGGAAGATTTCTCCAGACTAATGTTTTTTAAATTAAGGTATAACTTATATACAGTTAAAACTCACCCTTTCTAATGTGAGTATCACAACGAAGATATTGAAAAATCACATCTCCTCCAAAAGTCCTTCATGTACTATTTAGTTAGATGCCCATCTGCCCATTCTCACCTATTTTTGAACCATATAGCTTTGAATGCCATGCAAATAAAATTATAGACTATATAGCCTTTGAATCTGACTTTACTCACTTGCCTGCCAGGCTCTTCTGTCCATGGAATTCTCCAGGCCAGAATTCTGGAGTGGGTTAGCCGTTCCCTTCTCCAGGCGATCTTCCCAACCTAGGGATCAAACTCAGGTCTCCTGCATTGCAGGCGGATTCTTTACCAGCTGAGATACCAGGAAATCCCACACTCACTTAGCCTAATGCATTTGCGATTCATCAGTGTTGCTGCATGTATGAATAGCTCATTCATTTTTGTTATTGAGTAGTTATCCATTGTATATATGTACCACAGCTATTTATCCATTACTCTGGTGAAGAATGTTTGTGTTATTCACAGTTTTGGATGATTATGAATAAAGAGTCTACAAACATTTGTGTGGATATAGGTTTTCATTTCACTTGAGTAAATACTTAGGAATGAAATTGCTGGATTATATTGTAAGCACAGATTTAACATTTAACCATCAAATTGTTTTGCAACATTGCTGTACCTTTTTGCATTCTCTCCAGCAATGTATAAAAGTTCCAGTTGCTCCATATCTATACCAATCCTTGGTATTCTCAGGGATTTTTATTTTAACTGTTTTTATGGGAATGTAGTGATATCTCATGTAGTTTTAATTTTAATTTCACTAGTAATTAATAGGGCTTCCCAGGTGGCACTAGTGGTAAAGAACCTGTCTGCCAGTGCAGGAGAGGGAAGAGAACCCAGGTTCAGTCCCTGGGTCGGGAAGGTCCCTGGAGAAGGAAATGGCAACCCACTCCAGTATTCTTGCCTGGAGAATCCCATGGACAAAGGATACTGGACGGCTGAATCGATTGAGCATGCTTGCAAGTGATTAATGATGTTGATCATCTTTTCATGCTCTTGACTATCACTCATTTACCTTTGGTGATGTGTCAGTACAAGTCTTTTGCCCATTTTTTTCACTGAGCTGTTTGGCTGCCCGAGCTCTGAGAGTTATTTATATATTCTGGATGCTAGTACTTTATCAGTTGTGTGTTTTGAAAATATTTTGTTATTTTGTGACTTGACTTTTCATTCTCTTGATAGCATTTTCTAAAGAGCAGAAGTTTATAATTTTGGTAAAGTCTAATTTATCAAACTTTTTCTTTTAGTTATTATGTTTCTGGTATCATCTCTAAAAAATCTTTGCAAAATGAAAGGGCACAAAATTTCTCACCATTATCTTCTTACAAAAGATTTAAAGTTTTAAATTTTACATTGGACCTATAATCCATTGACAGATAATTGTCTAAGGCAGGGGTAACATTCAAGATGTGGATTACTGTGAATGGGTTGATGTTCATATATATATATATATATATATATATATATATATATATATATATATATATTTTGGTGCATGAAGGTCCAAATATTACAGTGTCATTTGTTGAAAAGACTATCCACTCTCCACTTAATTAACTTCAAAACTTTTAAAGCAATATAATTAAAAATAGAAAAACCATGGAATACTTAGGTATGAACCTACAAAATTTGCAAGATCTATATGCTAAGGACAACACACTGGAATACTTAGGTATGAACCTACAAAATTTGCAAGATCTGTATGCTAAGGACAACACACTGATGAAAGAAACCAAAGAAGATTTAAATGAAAGGAGAGATAAACACTATTCTTGGATTGAAATATTGAATATTGTTAAGATTTCAGTCCATCTTTCCAACTACTCTATAGATTCACTACAATCCCAATCAAAATCTCAATAGAATTTTTAGAAATTAAGTTGATTCTAAAGTTTACATGAAAATCGCAAGGATCTAGAGTAGTCAAAACAATATGGAGAAAGAACAAAGTTGGATGGCTCATACTACCTGTTTTTAAGGCTTACTAAAAATTTTATTAAGCATTGTTATTGTTCAGTCACCCAGTCATGTCCGACTCTTTGTGACCCCATGGACTGCAGTATGCCAGGCCTCCCTGTCCCTCACCATCTCCCAAAGTTTGCCCAAGTTCATGTCCATTGCTTCAGTGATGCCATCCAGCCGTCTCATCCTCTGACACCTTCTTTTTCTTCTGCCCTCAATCTTTCACAGCATTAGGGACTTTTCCAATGAGTCAGCTGTGCACATCAGATGACCAAAATACTGGAGCTTAAGCTTCAGCATCAGTCCCTTTAATGAGTATCTCTTAAAATTGACTGGTTTGATCTCCTTGCTGTCCCAGGGACTCTCAGGAGTCTTCTCCATCACCACAGTTTGAAGCCATCAGTTCTTTGGTGCTCTGTCTTCTTTATGTATTAAGGATAACAGTATGATATTGGCAAATGGATATACACAGAGATCAATGAACATATAGAGAGTATAGAAATAAATTCATAGGGATGATGAATTGAGTTTTGACAAAGATGTAAGGGAAATTAGATGAATAATGATAATTTTCAACTAGTGGTGCTGAAACAACTTAATATCTATATTTTAAAATAACAATAATAACAAAAGTAAAACATGGGGCCATGGTGGTTAAAAGGTTTACAGTTAACCCAAAAGGACAAGACTCATTTCTTTTCTCTGTAGATTTCCAATCCTCTGATATTCCAAGTCACTTTTTATTTGCCCCTCAATATGACTCAATAAGACAAAAGATTTTCTTATGAGAATTCAGGTTTCTAGAGTTTTTCTTTTTTCTATGTTTATAGAACAAGTACTCTGCATGTCTATTGGCATTTGGGAATTTTCTCAATTCCTTATTTATTTCTTTGGGAGTATTAATCTGTCTCTAATTGACATCTAAGAGCTCTTTATATGTGTAGGATATTATACTTGTTTGACACAGCATTCAAGTATTTTTTCCAAGTTTGTCATTTGCTGTTTATTTTGGTTCACACACTTTTTGAAATACAAGAGTTTGATTTCTCTTTTTTTTGCAGACAAAGATATAAATCTTTTTCTTTTTGCCTACTTTCTTATTCTAAATTCTCCTGAAGAGCTTCAGGATGTCCATGAATCTTTCAGAAATGTATCTTAAATTAGATGTACATATAAGAGTATAAAATATACATATAAAGTAGGTTCAATTTCCCTTTTATGAATTCTTATATACTTTGGTGTGTAGTTTTCTTTTCCAGTATAGTATAAGTTGGGTAGTAAGAGAATCTTTCTCTATGTAAACATTTCCAAGCTGTTTTAAAGAGCACTGGCAATTACAAAGAAGTTACAGATTTGAGTTGCAGAATTATAGTGCAAGCAACTAATTACTAAAAAAGATTTAGAAGATATGATTTGCTTATCTATCTCTGACTCTTGTCTAAGTATTTCAAAGCATTTAACTGGCACCATAATAGTTTACTATTGTCTCATCAAATGGTATTTTTAAAGTGTTCCTGTGATTTGGAGGCTTACATGGCTAATCGAACCTGAAATGATAATCATCTCAACCTGCACACAGGCACATAATATAAGGCGGACATTTCTGAGTCCACTTTTAAAAGGGAAAATGAATAACAAGCTGCTAAAATTCAATTTCTATGATGAATTTGTTCCATAATTACTATTTTTTTAAAAGTCTAATTCCATGATGACTCCCCTAGTTGATGAATAGAAAAGAAATGGGGGAATTGCTACTGCTGAAAAAGAAAAGAAGATTTACAAATAGTGACACATTACACAGATGGGTAATTTGCATATTGAGTCATCTAAGCTTAAGTTGGCTTGGACATTCTACAGAAATTTTTTAGAAATCCAGTGTTTCAGTTATTGGACACAACCCAGCAATCTAATTCTAACAGTGTAATGTTTCATTGCTGAATAAGTCAATGCACAGCATAGAATTAAGAGGCTCATTAATTATATGGTCATAAATTTCAGAGTGAAAAAGGCAAATTGGGTATCTTGGAGTAATTAATGGCTTTGGAGGATGAACAGCCAATTAAGGTGATTAACCAAATGAAAAGCTCACCTAGGCTCCTTGACAAAAAAATCACAGAGTCTGTGAAAACAATGGAACTTGTGTTTGTCACTTTTAATCTGTACTTTTGACTTAAAAAAGTCTTTAAAAGCCAAAGAGAAATAATTACAATGCTTAATTTATATCAGCACATATGAGGAAAACATTTGATATTTGTCAGGAACAGCTCTGAGTGGGACTTGTTTTGAGAAATCTTTCTACTCTGCATTCAATATGTCCTCACATCCTGACCAGATAATACCACTGTAAATACACACAGAGAAGGAAGGGCCAGAGGGGAAATTCTTTTCTAATTAAAGAGAATGATTCTTTAAGTTTACCAATGATGGATAATTTTCCAGTAGCCGAAGATGTTGAGCTCTGAAGCAATACATACATTTAACTGAATGTAGGTAAGTGTTATAAGTTAAGAAAGCAGGGTGACAATATACAGCCTCGACTTACTCCTTTTCCTATTTGGAACCAGTCTGTTGTTCCATGTCCAGTTCTAACTGTTGCTTCCTGACCTGCATATAGGTTTCTCAAGAGGCAGGTCAGGTGGTCTGGTATTCCCATCTCTTTCAGAATTTTCCACAGTTTATTGTGATCCACACAGTCAAAGGCTTTGGCATAGTCAGTAAAGCAGAAATAGACGTTTTTCTGGAACTCTCTTGCTTTTTCCTTGATCCAGCGGATGTTGGCAATTTGATCTCTGGTTCCTCTGCCTTTTCTAAAACCAGCTGGAACATCTGGAAGTTCACGGTTCACGTATTGCTGAAGCCTGACTTGGAGAATTTTGAGCATTACGTTGCTAGCGTGTGAGATGAGTGCAATTGTGCGGTAGTTTGAGCATTCTTTGGCATTGCCTTTCTCTGGGCTTGGAATGAAAACTGACCTTTTCCAGTCCTGTGGCCACTGCTGAGTTGTCCAAATATGCTGGCATATTGAGTGCAGCACTTTCACAGCACTGTCTTTCAGGATTTGAAACAGCTCAACTGGAATTCCATCACCTCCACTAGCTTTGTTTGTAGTGATGCTTCCTAAGGCCCACTTGACTTCACATTGCAGAATGTCTGGCTCTAAGTGAGTGATCACACCATCGTGATTATCTTGGTCGTGAAGATCTTTTTTGTACAGTTCTGTGTATTTTTGCCACCTCTTCTTAATATCTTCTGCTTCTGTTAGGTCCATACCATTTCTGTCCTTTATCGAGCCCATCTTTGCATGAAATGTTCCCTTGGTATCTCTAATTTTCTGTTTTTTTAGTAGTGTGCATCATTTATTTATATTTTATTTATTATTTTTTAATAGATTTATTTATATTAATTGGAGGTTAATTACTTTACAATATTGTATTGGTTTTGCCATACATCAACATGAATCCACCACAGGTATACATGTGTTCCCCATCCCACCTCCCTCCCTGTACCATCCCTCTGGGTCATCCCAGTGCACCAGCCCTGAGTACCCTGTCTCATGCATCGAACCTAGACTGGCGATCTGTTTCACATATGATAATATACATGTTTCAATGCTGTTCTCTCAAATCATCCCACCCTTGCCTTCTCCCACAGAGTCCAAAAGACTGTTCTATACATCTGTGTCTCTTTTGCTATCTTGCATATAGGGTCATTGTTACCATCTTTCTAAATTCCATATATATGCGTTAGTATACTGTATTTGTGTTTTTCGTTCTGACTTACTTCACTCTATAATAGGCTCCAGTTTCATCCACTTCAATAGAACTGATTCAAATGTATTCTTTTTAATGACTGAGTAATATTCCATTGTGTATATGTACCACCGCTTTCTTATCCATTCATCTGCTGATGGATATCTAGGTTGTTTCCATGTCCTTGCTATTATAAACAGTGCTGCAATGAACATTGGGGTATACATGTCTCTTTCAATTCTGGTTTCCTCGGTGTGTATGCCCAGCAGTGGGATTGCTGGGTCATAAGGCAGTTCTATTTCCAGTTTTTGAAGGAATCTCCACACTGTTCTCCATAGTGGCTGTACTAATTTGCATTCCCACCAACAGTGTAAGAGCGTTCTTTAAGAGATCTCTAGTCTTTCCCATTCTGTTCTTTTCCTCTATTTCTTTGCATTGATTGCTGAGGAAGGCTTCCTTATCTCTTACTGCTATTCTTTGGAACTCTGCATTCAGACACTTATATCTTTCCTTTTCTCCTTTGCTTTTCACTTCTTTTCTTTTCACAGCTATTTGTAAGGCCTCCCCAGACAGCCATTTTGCTTTTTTGCACTTCTTTTCATGGGGATGGTCTATATCCTTGTCTCCATAGTTCATCAGGCACTCTATCTCTCAGATCTAGTCCCTTAAATCTATTTCTCACTTCCACTGTATAATCATAAGGGATTTGATTTAGGTCATACCTGAATGGTCTAGCGTTTTCCCTACTTTCTTCAATTTGAGTCTGAATTTGGTAATAAGGAATTCATGATCTGAGCTGCAGTCAGCTCCCTTTCTTGTTTTTGCTGATTGTATAGAGCTTCTCCATCTTTGGCTGCAAATAATATAATCAATCTGATTTTAGTGTTGACCATCTGGTGATGTCCATGTGTAGAGTCTTCTCTTGTGTTGTTGGAAGAGGGTGTTTGCTATGACCAGTGCGTTCTCTTGGCAAAACTCTATTAGCCTTTGTCCTGCTTCATTCTGTATTCCAAGGCCAAATTGGCCTGTTACTCCAGGTGTTTCTTGACTTCCTACTTTTGCATTCCAGTCCCCTATAATGAAAAGGACATCTTTTTTGGGGTGTTAGTTCTAAAAGGTCTTATAGATCTTCATAGAACTGTTCAACTTCAGCTTCTTCAGCATTACTGGTTGGGGCATAGACTTGGATTACTGTGATACTGAATGGTTTGCCTTGGAAATGAACAGAGATCATTCTGTCGTTTTTGAGATTGCATCCAAGTACTGCATTTTGGACTCTTTTGTTGACCATGATGGTTACTCCATTTCTTCTAAGGGATTCCTGCCCGCAGTAGTAGATATAATGGTCATCTGAGTTAATTTCATCCATTCCACTCCATTTTAGTTTGCTGATTCCTAGAATGTCGACATTCACTCTTGCCATCTCTTGTTTGCCCACTTCCAATTTGCCTTGATTCATGGACCTGACATTCCAGGTTCCTATGCAATATTGCTCTTTACAGCATCGGACCTTGCTTCTATCACCAGTCACATCCACAACTGGGTATTGTTTTTGCTTTGGCTCCATCCCTTCATTCTTTCTGGAGTTATTTCTCCACTGATCTCCAGTAGCGTATTAGGTACCTACCGACTTGGGGAGTTCCTCTGTAGCCAGCTGAATAAGTTTTAGCAGAAATGATTCTTAAATTACGAGACCATCAACAAATAAGAAATTATTTCCAGTTTCAGATCACAGGAAAACATTGTCAAGACATGAGTGACAAAAGAGCAAATTAACAAGTGTTTGTGCAATTTTAATGGGAAATATGATGAAGGGTGAATGCTAAGAAAATAGTTTCAGTACAGACAGACTCAATAACCAAATCAGTTTCTGCTGATCTGGGAAAGCATTCATAATGCATATATCTGCACGATAAAGCACCAGCCACTTCCTATCCCACAAGCAGCAGGACTTCATTTAAACAAATGCTTTATTTTTTCAAAGGACTGTTGTTAAGGTCAAAATCAATTACCTCAAGTTAAAACTCTGCTTTCCAAGATGGTTACATAATCGTAATGCCTCTGCCTTTCCAGAGGCGACTGGACCCAAGGTCCCAGCCACTTGGCATTGAAATGAAGGGTCCCGGGGTGATTTTCTTCACATGCAGGTGTGCTCCAGTGCACAGAGCCCTGTCTCTGGAATCCGGCTCAGTATGTGAACAAAGAGAAAAACTAACTTGCCCTTTGTCCTCATGAGAGGAAACCTTGTGTCAAAAAACATCAGCCTTATTTCCAAGCTGAAACTGCCTAAACCTAAAGCTTTAATTGTCAGGGGTTGTCCTACATTCTAGAATGTCCTAAGCTCTGGAGTCTCACTGCCACTGGAGAGTCACAGCGATGTGGAGAAACCATTCATGTGTAAGAGGCCTGTCCTAAAGGACATGTTACCAAAAATATTAGAAAAGTGTATCACCTATAACACAGTCTGTATGCCTGTGTCCCCCAAAGATTATATCATAGAACTGTTCTATTGAACCTCAAACCCTGGAAAAACAATACAGTGATTTATCCTGACCAGAGATATTTCCATGTTCTCATAGAAAATTTGAATTAGATGACCATCGTGGGCAGTTAAAGACATTCAGAGTAAAAAGATATTTATTCTGAATATAACATTAGAGATATAAATATGTTTTTATGTTTTATAAGCCATCTTTTTGGATAAAGGACAGAAATGGTATGGACCTAACAGAAGCAGAAGATATTAAGAAGAGGTGGCAAGAATACACAGAAGAACTGTACAAAAAAGATCTTCAAGACCAAGATAATCACAATGGTGTGATCACTCACTTAGAGCCAGACATCCTGGAATGTGAAGTCAAGTGGGTCTTAGAAAGCATCGCTACGAACAAAGCTAGTGGAGGTGATGGAATTCCAGTTGAGCTGTTTCAAATCCTGAAAGATGATGCTGTGAAAGTGCTGCACTCAATATGCCAGCAAATTTGGAAAACTCAGCGGTGGCCACAGGACTGGAAAAGGTCAGTTTTCATTCCAAGCCCAGAGAAAGGCAATGCCAAAGAATGCTCAAACTACCGCACAATTGCACTCATCTCACACGCTAGCAACGTAATGCTCAAAATTCTCCAAGTCAGGCTTCAGCAATACGTGAACCGTGAACTTCCAGATGTTCCAGCTGGTTTTAGAAAAGGCAGAGGAACCAGAGATCAAATTGCCAACATCCGCTGGATCAAGGAAAAAGCAAGAGAGTTCCAGAAAAACGTCTATTTCTGCTTTATTGACTATGCCAAAGCCTTTGACTGTGTGGATCACAATAAACTGTGGAAAATTCTGAAAGAGATGGGAATACCAGACCACCTGACCTGCCTCTTGAGAAACCTATATGCAGGTCAGGAAGCAACAGTTAGAACTGGACATGGAACAACAGACTGGTTCCAAATAGGAAAAGGAGTAAGTCGAGGCTGTATATTGTCACCCTGCTTATTTAACTTCTATGCAGAGTACATCATGAGAAACACTGGACTGGAAGAAACACAAGCTGGAATCATGATTGCCGGGAGAAATGTCAATAACCTCAGATATGCAGATGACACCACCTTTAGGGCAGAAAGTGAAGAGGAACTAAAATGCCTCTTGATGAAAGTGAAAGAGGAGAGTGAAAATGTTGGCTTAAAGCTCAACATTCAGAAAACGAAGATCATGGCATCTGGTCCCAGCACTTCATGGGAAATAGATGGGGAAACAGTGTCAGACTTTATTTTTTTGGGCTCCAAAATCACTGCAGATGGTGACTGCAGCCATGAAATTAAAAGACGCTTACTCCTTGGAAGGAAAGTTATGACCAACCTAGATAGCATATTCAAAAGCAGAGGCATTACTTTGCCAACAAAGGTCCGTCTAGTCAAGGCTATGGTTTTCCCAGTGGTCATGTATGGATGTGAGAGTTGGACTGTGAAGAAAGCTGAGCACCGAAGAATTAATGCTTTTGAACGGTGGTGTTGGAGAAGACTCCTGAGAGTCCCTTGGACTGCAAGGAGATCCAACCAGTCCATTCTAAAGGAGATCAGTCCTGGGTGTTCATTGGAAGGACTGATGCTGAAGCTGAAACTCCATTACGTTGGCCACCTCATGCAAAGAGCTGACTTATTGGAAAAGACTCTTGCTGGGAGTGATTGGGGGCAGGAGGAGAAGGGGACGACAGAGGATGAGATGGCTGGATGGCATCACCGACTCGATGGACATGAGTTTGAGTGAACTCTGGGAGTTGGTGATGGACAGGGAGGCCTGGCGTGCTGCGATTCATGGGGTCGCAAAGAGTTGGACACGACTGAGCAACTGAACTGAACTGGATATGAGGGCAACATTATTTGGACTAAGCTACAGGTGGGGTGTGAGGTATGGACATTTAATGTGGAATCAAAACATGTTAGAGCTGGGAGAAACCATAGGAACCCTCTGGACCAGTCATTTCCAAACCTCCAGGTGTGTAAGAATCATTTAGGGAACTGGATGACAATGTAGACTCCCAGGTCTTATCCCAAAGATGCCAGTTCTGGGAATCTGCTTTGGTATAGCAGGATAATGCTTAAAAGACTACTTAATCCAAATACTGTGGTGCACCATAGAGGAAGTTGGGAACCAGGGAAAGTAAATGCCATGCGCAGGGAAGTACAGGAGAGTATTATCAGACATAAATCCATCAGCTAGACAGAGCACTTGAAGGCTATCTAACATCCTAAGATGGTAGGAAAACTGCCATTTACTACCATCCCTGACTGAATAGCCTGCTTGATACCAAAATGGTAATTGCTTTTGCTAGGAACAAAACACATTAGTTTCTGCCCTTAGTTATGTGGAAAACACATATGAGCATAATTTGAATGCCATTTCTGTCATAGGAATCCACTTATAATTACACAGCATTCACAGGGAATCAGGAAGGCTGGATTCTAGACCCCCTTTTGCCGTAGGATTCTTTTAGGGAAGTCACCTCTCACTTTTACTTCACGTGTTGATGATGATGAAGCCAGGCTAAGAGACACCTAATATCTCTTCCAGACCTGAAATTATGAGTTTTACCACAGGCAGAAATATCCAGCTTGTTCCTTCCATTTTAGTCACTTAATTGTTGTATGAATGATAGTAATTACATATACTAGTAGTTCATGGTGAGTACTAAGTACCAGACAGTGTCCTAAGCATGTTATGTAATTTTTTTGCACTTAATTCTCACAATAACTCACTGTTATTTTATCCATTTTTTTCAAATGCCGAAACTGAGGCAAAGAGGTTGATTAACTTTCCTAAGATTACGTAATTAGTGTGTTGCACAGCTGGGAAGAAATCAGATGATGGGGGAAATAAGAAAAGCAAGATATTACGAAGATATAATACATTTAAATATTAGTGTTTTGTCAGCATTTTTCTTTGCCCTTTGCCTTTCCCCCACTAGAACGTCTGGCCTCTTCTGAAGTAAGAACTCCAATATCTAGTGCTGATTAACAAAAGCTCAAGTTGGAAAGATACTGCTCGTTTCTTTAATTCTTTTGTTGTTGACTCAAGTTGGAAAGATACTGCTCTTTTCTTTAATTCTTTTGTTATTGTTGTTCAATCACTAAGTTGTGTTCGACTCTCTGCGACCCCATGGACTGCAGCATGCCAGGCTCCCCTGTCCTCCGCTATCTCCTGGAATTGATGCTAAAATAAATTGATTCTTTATTACTTAATTACTTTAAAATAATGATAGTAAGCACTGCTACCATTGTATATATCTATGGAATCAATACAGATATTGATGATGTAACACAAAAATTCAAAGCTCTATAGAAGTCTTTTACATCCTTTTAAAATTCCCCTTTCTAGTTTAGGATAATGAGCTAGACTTTTAAATCCAAGACAAAATTATGTGAACATTATACTTTATATTAAGCCAATTAAACTTAACAAATAGAGTTACTATCTAGCAATATGAAGAGAATCAACAGCCTGAAACTACCTATTTAGGATTATATGATATCTGACTACATTTTTAAAAGAATTTCCTAACATTTAACTCTAACAACTCTTAAGAAACTACACTAATATCCTCCAGCTAAGGTTCAAATACTTGTCTTCTAGAAGCTGACTAGAGATGCATTGTATCCTGTAGCTAAACCCTTTGGTGAAGAAATATCTTCTTGTCTACATTGTTTTCTTCTGATTGCCTATGAAAATCTGTGCTTGTCACTAATAAAGCAAAATTTCAAAGCACTCAAAACCATCTTTTAGGAAAAAAATGAATATATGCAAATTCTTGCAAAAATTCCAGACTGTACCAAAAAAAGGAACAAGACACCAAAATGAATTCTTTGCATTTGTGCAGTATCTTACACAGAGTAGGCATGGTCTATTTTTCTTTATCTTTCATTGTAAGAGTTTATATTAAAGAAGAGGATTTTACTTCAGCCTAAATAAGTTGCATGAGAACAAAGGACTTTCTTCTTTAAGAGTACCTCACATTTGTTTAGTACTTGACACGTCCTTCCAAATGCACTATATCATTTGGTTTTGCAACAAACCTTATTAGAAGTCAGCCAAATCTACAGAAAAAGGAAACAAGCTGAGAGAGGTTTTCCAGTTGGTAAGCTCACCTAGCTAGGAAGTAGCAAAGTTAGACTTCAACTCAGGTTTCTAATTCCACATCCTGTGCCTTTCACTTTCCTTCCAGGCCATACGGAAGCCTGTCTCTCACACCACATCTTTCAGAGTAGTTTGTCAACTGGGTTTATGTTACAATAAAATATAACTTTCCTGCATGATTCCTTGATCTTGAACTGTTGTAGCTGATCAAGGCCTATTTGTTGCCAGAGCATAAATGGAGGAAAATAATATACTTTGATCTCTTTACACATAATCTATTTTCAAGCTTCAGTTCCTGTAGTATATACTTGCTAAATATCATTGAATATTAAAGTGGCAGAAAAATATTTTACCCCATTTATTTTCTCCCTCAGCTAGAATGGCCAAGAAGAAGCAAATAAATTACAGTTGAATTTATAGTAAGAAATATTATCGCCAGGAAATTGTCAGATGTGATGTTATCATTTTTGTAATTACAAAAGAAATATCCATTCCACTAGAAGTTACCACAGTATGGGAGTAATTGCTATGCTATTACAGAATAGTTGTGTGATATGGTTATTCTTTTCAAACAAACTATAAATTAAGTACTAAACATAATATAATTTATAATGAAAAACTTAACATGGCTTAAAGTAGCTACCAAATTTGAGTGGCGCTCTGTGGTTGTTGCAAAGTAATTACATAATTATTTAAGCCTCACAAACTTAGAAATTACAAAGTACTTATGAAATGCATTACCACGAGAAGTTAAATGGAACCTAAAATAGTTACTAGCCTAATTTGGGTAATGTTTTCTGTGTGCTAAATGGCAATTCCATTATTATCTTTTTTTGTGATAGCATCTAATGTGTTTTAACAAATGCTTCTCATTTGTCTTTATTCATAGAATCCTAGATTCTCCATGTTGCAAGAAAATATCTAAACCAAGTTTTCTACTCTATAAGCCTCTTCTACAACATTCAAGACAACTTATTACTGGGCTTCTTGAGTCAAGGCAGCCCAAAGCTCCATAAATTAAAAAATAAAGTCAGTGAATTGGTTAGGAGTCTTTGGTGGCATATGACAGGTGACCAACTCACACCAGCTTAAGGGAAAGAAGATATTTGCAAGTTCAGGCACTTGAAAAGCCCAAGGTTGCTGGCTTTGAGCCTGTGAGATCTAGGTGTTACACAATGTTCTAAGTATTTTATTCTTTTAGATCTCTGCTTGAGAGTCTTTGTTGGCTCTGTTCTCAGATAGGCTCTCCCTCTATAAGATGTCTGTCAGAAGATTCATGTACCACCTACTGACTCAGGCATTCTAGCAGAGAATTTCTGTTTCCCAGTAGTTCCAGGAAAGACCTGGAGTATTCTGACTGGGATGTTCTACATCATATGCCTTTCTCCAAATCAATCACTGCATATTGTTCATGGGTCACATGAGCATCCATCTCTAGAACCAGGAGGGTAGGGTCTTTCCCAAAAGAATACTGTGATCCTGTTAATGAAAGAAGAAAGAATGAACACTGAGCGGAGAAAACACAACAGATGTCCATGACAGGCGAGATTTATTACTCTTCCTCTAATAGAGATATTTCTCTTCTTCCTCTTTTATAGTGGGGGGACCTCTGGGAGTTGAGTTCTGGTGAAAATAAAATGGTTCCGGTCAACAAATTGGTCCAAGCTGGAAGCTGACATCTGTACTGTTGGCATTTATTACGAGCACACCAGAAGGGTAATTACAAGTTTACAGAAGCACTCCTTTCTTCATCCAAAAATGCAGTTACTCTGGACACAATGTTCTTTAGCCTCAATCCACAGAGCATTGATTCACTAGAACCAATCTTTCAAAAGTACTTAGAATTTTCTTTTGTCTTCTTTTTATCTTTTTTTTTTTTTTAACATCTACTTCTGTTTTATTGATTATGCCAAAGCCTTTGACTGTGTGGATCACAACAAACTGTGGAAAATTCTTTTTTTTTCCTCTCTCTCTTTTTTTTTTCACTTTTCAATATTGTATTGGTTTTGCCATACATTGGCATTCTTTTTAAATAGTAGTTGTGTGTGACTCAGGATCTCTGCAGACACCATTCGTCGTCCACAGAACACTCTGGTGAACCACAAAGCTCTGCTATACATGCTGATTATCTTAGAATCATGGTGTAGGGGAAAGAGCATCTTATGCTCATAAGGATGAACGTGTAGATTGTGCAGTGTAGAGAAGCTTGCCACTCTCGTTCTCAGGAGTAGCAGGCAACTGTTGCTCCTTCTGGCTGCAAAGCATCTAAACCCAATGGGCAATGATCTGTCTTATGGGTTTTGATGGGAGGCACCGATCGGTCACTACTGAAACGAAAAATGCCACTAACTCACTTTCCCAATCCCCCTTGCAGCTAGTATGTGGGCATGTGACCTAGGCTCCCTAGGTAGCACTAGTGATAAAGAACCTGCCTGCCAATGCAGGAGATGTAAGAGACGCAGGTTCAATCCCTGGGTTGGGAAGATCCCCTGGAGGAGGGCGTGGCAACCCACTCCAGTATTCTTGCCTGAAGAATCCCAGGGACAGAGGAGCCTCGAGGGCTACAGTTCATAGTGTCACAAAGAGCCGGACACAGTGAAGTGACTGAGCACACTCACGACCTAGGCCTTAGCAGTCAAATGCATCTACTCTGGTCTTTGACTAGGGGAGCAGAGATGCAAGCAATAAAGCTTTGAGACAAAGTTCCTCTGGCAACAGAGGCCGCTGCTAGGAGATCAAGTTCTCGGAGCAACAGAGCAGCAGGTCTAGCAGCTGTGTTCAGTGTCTGAGGTCATTTGTGTCCACAGATTAAGTGGCTGTTTAGGGCTCAGCAATAGCAGTTCCAGGGCCATCCTCCCTGGACTCATTTCGCAGTGCAACTTTGGTATTATTTTTTACTGCAGTGTATCTGAACTTGTATTTTCAGCACCCCCAGAGTTTCTATGAGCTTCTTATCCTCTTTTTTTCCCCCTAAAGTAACGCTGAATCAGTATCTGTTGCTTGTATCCAAAAATCAAGGTTGATATAAAAGTTCTCATCTTATGTAGTCTAGAAAGATTTTCCAGCATGGTGGTTAAGGGGATAGGCTGCAAACTTGTCTTTCACATAATAACTCTTTGTTTTTTGTGTGGTGGCATGGTTTCTGAGTTATAAGAAACATTTACTCTCATAGAGGGATGAAATAGGGAATTTATATTTAAAAACTAAAACTCTGTCATGGAGAACATTTGAGCATTTAAGCATTTTATAATTTTCTAATCTATTTAAGCAAGTTTATCAACAATAGTGGCCTTAATAAAGGATTGGGGATAACAGCTTGGTGAAGTGACATTAGATGGTCTAAGGTATCTCCCTGTTTGGGGGAGGGGGTGCCCTCCCGTGGCTTAGCTTACAATTTTGATCACTGTAAAATGTAGAAACATTTGTTGATGATTCCCATCATTTATACTTTAGTGGGACTAATGGGTCTGATCAGACATTGGTATAAAGGTGTGGAACAGAAGGGAAAGGCATATGAATCTGAAGAGGGAATGGGGGGGTCTCACAGCTGAATTAGAAGGAGCACAGTATACATAGGTGCCTGAGCCACCCTCGATGAGCAGAGTCAATTTTCTGTCATACCTTCACTCTAAAATTGGTGATTACTGTCTTGCTATGGAATTTTACTGAGAAACCAAAAATATATGTGCTTATTTACCTATAAGACTATAATTAAGGCAGAAAATGCTCCCCCAACTCTTGCAGGCATACAGCCCCAATACTCACAAAATTGTACAAGAAATTGGAGATGACAGCCATGGTAGAAGGATTGAGAAAGAAGAGGGAGGAAAAAAGCCCGTGTTACTAAGTTAATAACCAGAAGAACATCTAAATAGGGGCCATTCCCTTACAATACCACATACTATTTCTTAAACAGAGTTATTCTGTGGTTTGTAATCAAGTGTCTGAATTCTGAATTTATAGGCCCCAGGATGGTAAATGTGGTTATATGGTATTTAGCAATTTTGTGTGGTGCTGCGCTAAATATGGAAAAGTCAGAAAAGTATTTCAGTGCTTTTCCTTTGAGTCTACTCTGAAAGCTGGGTTGAGTAATGGCGGAAAAAAAAAAAAAAAACCACCAGCCTGGTAAGGGGCAATCAAGTTTATCTGCTTTGGAAACTTTACTTTCATTTAAGGAATATCTCTTTAGAATATGTCTAAATTAACTTCTTCCTTTTTAGCTCATGAGATTGTAATCGTTTCTGAAAATCTTGAAATACCTAATAAATGGAGAATTTCTGCTCAATATACCAAAACGATGTCCTGATAGTTACAATCTGATCAAGGGTTATAGATGAAGTCTCCTCATCATCCCTAGAGGTTTTAAGCACAGAATAAAGGCTCATTAGCTAGGGTGCTGGATTCTAAAAAGCATTTCCCAAAGTGTTTGAGGGCCAGGACACACTGAAAATGACTTCCAGTCTGGCTGTCTGGGGTTCAAAGGTTTGCTCTGCAACTCACTGATATGGAATTTGAAAAAATTCAGTGACCTGTAACAACCCTTGTAAACTTCTATGGACTATCAAGGCTGGGATTACAGATTTGATATAAAATTAAAATGTTCTATATCAAATCCCACTCTTGCAGGATCTGTGGCAGTTTAGAAATACCCAAACCAATAATATTTTAAAGTATCTTTAAACTCAACTTTAAAAAAAATCAGGCAAAGCATTCAATGTATTTCTTCCAGAATCACACTTCATTTTTGTTCCCAAATCGTATTAATATACCCCAATTTTTCACCATTTTCACCATACTTGGTCCAAAAGTCTTTTGGCTTTTTTTTTTAATTTATTTTTTTATTTTTACTTTATTTTACTTTACAATACTGTATTGGTTTTGCCATACATTGACATGAATCCGCCACAAGTGTACATGAGTTCCCAAACATGAACCCCCCTCCCACCTGCCACTCCATATCATCTCTCTGGATCATCCCCGTGCACCAGCCCCAAGCATCCTGTATCCTGCATCGAACATAGACTGGCGATTTGTTTCTTACATGATAGTATACATGTTTCAATGCCATTCTCCCAAATCATCCCATCCTCTCCCTCTAAACTCAAATTCATCCTGAAAGTAAAAAGGTTCATTACTTTGAATGTATTAAATTAGTATGACTTAGGTTTTAAAAACATTTCTAAATAAATGTTTTGAGTCAACATAGCAGAATAAGAACATGAGCTTTATTCTCAAATTGAATTTTGACCAACCACTGGCTCTGCCACCAGCTGACCAAGCTGTTGCCCTTTGGGGACAAGTCACTCTGTTTTCTCATTTATACAATTAAGATGACAATGTTTACCTCCTATGAATGCTATAAGATTTAAAGATTGTAAAGCTTTCATAGCAGAGTCCAGCACATGGTAGGCATTCAATAAATTATAACAAAACAAAAATGGCAATATGATTTTCCTAAATGTGCACTTACCTAAGGTAACCACTTGGAGAAAAAAAATAGTTGTTTACATATATATAAGTTGTGGTGTTTTAAAGAATAAATCTTAAGTCATTGTGATTAAATTGATTGTGAACTGTTGAGACCCTCTTAAATGGATATTTCCTAAGAAAGCCCTCCATTTCTAGTTCATGTATTCATCGACTGATTCAACAACACCCTTAAACACACTCATCACAGCAGTTTATTTGAAATGTCTGCAAGGTAGTTAATTTCAGAAGAGTGTTGTCACATTAGCCTGCTCATTTCTCTCCCAACTAGAGCTCCTGAGAACAACTGAAATGCTAGTCAGGTATTCACACCATAGAGAGCTACAACCCACCATGACATAAAACAGTTGAAGCTGTGCTTATCATATGATGATGGCAACTACATTTTCCCTTCCTCCAATGTTCCTGGCCTTGACCTAGGTCATCACTAGTCCTAGAGATGGCAGGCATGTTGGAAGTTCTTCCACTGGAGGTTCTTCGCTTCTGTGGCTGCTCTCTCCCTTATGTCCTTGGTTCCGGAGGACATGGAAGAACTTCAGCCTGCCCTCAGCCCTGCACCTGTCCGTCTTTCCTGAATTATAGACAAAGCCCACTCATTCTTGGGGGAGGTATCTTTCTTCACCATCCTCATGATCTCCTGTTCCTTAGCTGTAGACAGTCAGTCCTTGTCTCCCATTTGTTCAGTCCTCTTGGCCTCTGCCCATCACCCCTCTCCACAGCACTTACCAAAGTCATGCTACCCATTGGTTGAATATCTGCCATTTTTCATGACATAACTTCCTAAGCGTTGTGACTGAAGTATGTACAGAAATTTTGGAAAGCGAAAAAGAAGAGAAAATAATATTTGCCCTAGGGAGACCTGGGCAGATTCTACAGAGAAGCTAGGACTAGAAGATGAATAAGAACATAACAAAGGAAGGAAAAAATGAAATTTTGGCAGATTAAAGAAATGTCAAAGGCATGAAAATCCACAGAGTATAAAAGAATGGTCACTATGAGCAATGTGTTGAACGTGTTGTTGTTGTTCAGTTGCTAAGTCATGTCCAACTCTTTGCCTTGTGTTGAATGTGTGGTGAAGAATAACTGGAGATGAGACTGGGAAGGGAAGTTGGAGTCAAACCATAAGGAGCTAAATGGGCCAATCTCAGAAGTTCATATTTACACTGCAGTCAATAGGAAATCATCAAAAATGTTGGGCACAGCAGAAACAAGACAGAGCTGCAATGTGAGGAAGAATGTGCTTGCACTGGAGCAAATTAAGAAGGCAAGTCTAGAGATAAGAAAATTAGTCAAGAGTTGAGAAATTCAAGCTAGCAAGAATGACAGCTTCAAATATGGATGGCAAGGGAAAAAGAGAAAGGGACTGAACCAAGAGATGCATCAAAGGAGAGAATTACAGGGTGAAATGACTAATTGAAACTATGAAAACAGATAGAAGAAGAAGTCAAAGATGATTCTGAGAGGACATTTTAAATTCCTGCATTTTCTTTTTTTTTTTTTTTTAATTTTAAAATCTTTAATTCTTACATGTGTTCCCAAACATGAACCCCCCTCCCACCTCCCTCCCCATAACATCTCTGTGGGTCATCCCCATGCACCAGCCCCAAGCATGCTGTATCCTGCGTCAGACATAGATTAGCGATTCAATTCTTACATGATAGTATACATGATAGAATGCCATTCTCCCATATCATCCCACCCTCTCCCTCTCCCTCTGAGTCCAAAAAGGTCTATATCTTATATCACATAAATAGATATAGGCATGGGTATAGATAGAGATGGGCTTCCCTGGTGGCTCAGATGGCAGAGTCTACCTGCAATGCAGGAGACCTGGGTTTAATATAGCTAGACATAGATATCTTCACTTACTTCACCTTACCCTTTGTTTAATCTAAACACCTGCATGTAATATGCCACCATGATGATGAAGCACTCAGTATTTGCATAATAGGTTAGAAGAGCTTCAAGGAGCTCATTATTTTCTCAGAAGAGTTGGGCATCTGGAATAAGTTACAGGGAGGTTATGGAATTTTCTTCCCTGGAGGTCTTTTGCAACAAGCTGGATACCCATCTGTCTGTGAAGGCTTAGGTGTGGTCCTCTCTGAAGCCTGGGAGAAGGCTGCCTTGAGTTCTTGTGATCTTTTCCAGGCCTACAATTCTATGCTTCTACATCATTTTATGGCTTAACCCCAAGGTATATTATTCACTTGATTAAGTAAATAATAAGGCAAAACTTGAAATTTTTATGGACACTGTCATAGAATGTATTCTGGAAATCCTGAAAGTTAACCAGCAAGACCTCTGAATAAATTGTGAATAATTTTATAGGTCAGGATTCCCAGTGTGTTTGATGGAACTAGTACTGTAGTATTCTTGCTCCAAAAAATAAGAACAAAACTTCAGTGTACATTAGTATATAAAAGCCCTAATATTTCCTATAGGATAAAAGCTTTTAAAATATTCACCTAGAACTTCTCAAATCTTACAAGAGAAAGAGACATATGTATTTGCTGCTATGTATATATATGACTATCAATATCCCCCTCTCTCTCTCTACCTAGCAATCATCTATCTACTTTTAAATTTCCTGTGAAAATAGGGTCTCATAAAACATGCTTTGTTAAATATTATTCTGACTTACTTTTCATATCATAAGAAAATCTGGGTTGAGTGTATCACCAATAACATCTAAACTTGTCCAAGGATTTTGGTTAATCCGATAATTGAGTTATTTTTAAATTACAGTTTGCTTCCTTATAAAATGGAGATAATAACACCCGATTCATAGGTTGTTATGAGAATTAAGTGAAAATATGTAATGCGCCTGGCATAGAGACTGTAATTTGTAAGTGCTCCATAAACTTTAGCTTCCTACCCTTTGCTTCTCCATTAAGTTTTGGTACCTAATATATCTTACAAATAAATAGTTTAGGTGCAGAAATGCTTAGGCAATTAAAACCACTGGGTTCTGCTAAGCAATGAATAGCTCATCCTGTGTTAAATTAAAATGCAGGAGCTCAAGTGATTTTCCCTCAATGATCGAAGCTATCCTGTAATGTATGTGCATATGCATAAGGGCCACTCAGAAAAATAAGAATGTTTTTGATAAGTGGTATGATCTCGGGTGGTTTGTTTCATTTAAAAAAAAGAATTAATGGACTATTTTTAGGGTAATTTAGGTTCATAGGGAAACTGAGAAGAAAGTACAGAGTTCCCCCATACCCTCTTCCCCATAGGCATATAGCTTCCCCTACCAACAATATCTTACACAGTGTGCTACATTTGAATGAATGAACATATCATTATCAACCAAAGTCCCTACTTTGTGTCATACAGAATAATTTTGCTGCCTTAAAAGTCCCCTGTGCTCCACTTATTCATTCTTACCTTCTCCCAAGACCATGGCAACAATTGATCTTCCTACAAAATATGGTATGTAGCCCTTTCAGATTGCCTTCTTTTGCTTACTAACATCCTAAACCCTCTTTAAAGGCCTTCCATTTTAAGTCAAGTCCACCTACAATAATCTCCTTCTTCATTAACAAAAAGTCAGCTGATTTAGGGACTTTATTTATATTTGCCTTTAAATTATTTTTTAAAGCTGTCTTAGTAGAGTATCTTTTAAATGTAAAAAAAAATAATAAATTGAAAATTGACCAACAGAAGAAACAAACCAAAGAAGAATGATGATTATCATGAGCTAGGAACTCTGAACTGGAGTGGTCCAGCCATACTTGTTTCCTTTTTCCCCAAACTGTTGAGTTCTGCCTCCTAGCAGAATATTTCAAGTTGCGCTACTCCGGTTCCCTCCTTGGTTTCTGTCCCTGGGCTTCTGTCTTTCTCTTTCTCCACACACTTTTTTTTTTCAGGGTTCTTTGAGGTTCTAAGGACAGAACAGGCTACAATCAATGAATGCAGAAAACTCAAGGGGAAACATAGAGTTGTTGATCAGTCGCTAAGTCATGTCCAGCTCTTTGCAACCCCATGAACTGCAGCATGCCAGGCTTCCCTGTCCTTCAGCATCTCCCTGAGTTTGCTCAGACTTATGTCCATTGAGTCAGTGATGCCATCCAGCCATCTCATTCTCTATCTCCCTCTTTCCCTCTTGCTCTCAATCTTTCCCAGCACCAGAGTCTTTTCTAATAACTGACTTCCAACATAAAGTCAGTTCTTCACATCAGGTGGCCAAAGTATTAGAGCTTCAATATCAGTCCTTCCAATGAATATTCAGGGTTGATCTTTAGGATTGACTGGTTTGATCTCCTTGCTGTCTGAGGGATTCTCAGGAGTCTTCTCCTGCACCACAGTTTGAAAGCAACAATTCTTTGGCACTCAGCCTTCTTTATTGTCCAACTCCCACATCTGTACATAACTACTGGAAAAACTATAGCTTTGACTATATGGACCTTTGTTGGCAAAGTGATGTCTCTGCTTTGTAATAAGCTGTCTAGGTTGTCATAGAATTTCTTACAAGGAGCAAGCGTCTTTTAATCTCATGGCTGCAGTCACCACCCACAGTGATTTTGGAACCCATAAAATGAAATCTGTCACTGTTCCCACTTTTTCCCCACCTATTTTCCCATCTATGAAGTTATGGGACTGGAAATCATGATCTTCATTTTTAGAACGTTGAGTTTTAAGTCAGCTTTTTCACTCTCCACTTTTACCTTCATCAAGAGGCTCTTTGGTTTCTCTTCAATTTCTGCCATTTAAGTGGTGTCATCTGCCTATCTGCTGTGGTTGATATTTCTCCCAGCTATCTTGATTCCAGCTTGTGAGTCATTCAGCCTGGCATTTCACTTGATATATTCTGCATAGCAGTGAAATAAGCAGGGTGAAAATATACAGCCTTGATGTACTCCTTTCCCAATTTTAAACCAGTCCATTGTTCCATGTCAAGTTCTAACTGTTGCTACTTGTCCTGTATACAGGTTTCTCAGCAGTCAGGTAAGGTGTTCTGGTATTCCCATCTCTTTAAGAATTTACCACAGTTTGTTGTGATCCACACAGTCAAAGGCTTTAGTGTAGTCAATGAAGCAGAAGTATGTGTTTGTTTGTTTGTTTGTTTTTTAATTTTCTTGCTTTTTCTGTGATCCAGCGAATGTTGGCAATTTGATCTTTGGCTCCTCTGGCTTTTCTGAATCCAGCTTGTATATCTGGAATTTCTTGGTTTACATACTGCTGCAGCCTAGCTTGAAGGATTTTGAGCATCATTTTGCTAGCATGTGAAATGGGTGCAATTGTATAGTAATTTGGACAGAGGAGCCTGGTAGACTGTGGTCCATGGAGTTGCTAATAAGTCAGACATGACTTAGTGACTAAACAAAAATTGAAGCTGAGAGAGCTTAAATGACTTTCCTAATGGCTATCCTGGTGGCTTGGATAGTAAAAAATCTGTCTCTATGCAGGAGACCTGGGTTTGATCCCTGGGTCAGGAACATCCCCTGGAGAAGGAAATGGCAACCCACTCCAGTATTTTTGCTTGGAGAATTCCATGGGCAGTGGAACCTGGTGGGCTACAGTCCATGGGGTTGCAAAGACTCCAACACGATTGAGCAACTAACACTTTCACCCATTTTTGTGGCAGACAGGTAAGAATTAACAGAATCAGGATTCAAGTTCAGGGTGGCCTGTTTCCAAATCCTTTATACTTAACACTTTTTTATGCTCAGAATGGTAACACAAGTCCCATAGATCAGTGACTCCCAAATGTTAAAGTGAAAATGTTAGTCGCTCAGTCATGTCCAACTCTTTGTGACCTGCATGGACTGTAGCCTGCCAGGCTCCTCTGTCCATAGGATTTTGCAGGCAAGAATACTGGAGTGGGTAGCCATTCCCTTCTCCAAGGTATCTTCCTGAGCTATGGATTGAATCCAGGTCTCCTGCATTGCAGGCAGATTCTTTACCATCTGAGCCACCAGGGAAGCCCCTCCCCAGTGTTAATCCTGCCCTTTATGATGAATTTTATGATGGTATAATCCATGCACATAGCACCGTGTTGTGCATCCATATACCAGATCCCAGGTGTAAGAGTTACTCAGGGAGAAGCTAGCTTCTGCCCTCTCCCTGAAGCACTCACTGGCTGCATTCCTGGTCTACACCCCTGTCATAGGATTTTCAGACCCACAGGGAAAAGACTTGTGGCCCTATAGTTCTACTTCTTAGAACAGAACCTGACTATTTTAAATTGTACAGAATTGTACTGAGTTAGCATCCAGTTTTTATGTGTAATTTGACTTTTGATAAAAACAAAAAGGAGCTAGAACAAGATTGTAATAAAAATCAAAGTGCTATACCAAGAAAGCTCTAGGTCAAGGCATACTGACAAACAGCCAAGAAAATTCAGCTATACAAATGTCACATAAAATTCTAGGCTATAATTTTCTGAATTTGAATTTTTAAATGTGGGCCTTTGAAAAAAATCAACCCTCTCAAAGGATAATATACATATACTAAAATTCACCAATTTTAACTTAGTTTAGAATTTTGGTAAATGTAAAGCAGTCATATAACCACCACTGCAATCATGATGTAGATTTATTCATCACACTCAAAGTTTCCCCTACTTTTGCCCCTTTGCTTCTCAGTGTCTACAAAAAAATTTGCTTGGATTTTTGTTTGGAAATTCATTCACTCTACAGAAAATTTGAGGAACAATTCACATCTTCATGGCACACTGTTTGCCAGTCTGTCTCTCCGTTTATTTTTCTCCTTTCATTTTTTACAGTAATGCTTTGTAATTTTCAATATATGTGTTTTAACACCATTTTTATTACGTTTATTCTCATCTTCTGTTTTTCATGCTATTTTAAATGGTATTGCTTTTTAAATTTCAAGATCAAATGTTATACAGATTGTTAGCATGTAAGTATTATACAATTGATTTTTGTATATTGACCTTTTATTCTATAATCTTGCCAAATTCACTTACATGTTCTAGTAGTTTTTTTGAAGACAGCTTGGGATTTTGTATATGGAAATTCACTGTCATATACTAATCAAGAAAGTTTTGCTTATTATTTTCCATCTGTCTCCCTTTCATTGGTCAAGATGTATTATCCTTTTTAAATGTTTCTGGATTCAGAGTATTAAAGATTTGTTAAAGATTTTTGCATCTATGTTCCCGAAGGATAAAGATCTATAATTTTCTTTTCTAACAATGTTTTTCTGTTATTGTGGAAACAGGTTAATGATAGCCTCCTAAAATGGGTTAGGAAACATTCCCTGTTGTTTGCTGGAAGAGTTTCTGTAAGATTGTCAGTATTTCTTCTTTAAATGCCTGGCACAGTGTATCAGAGAAGTTATCTGGACCTAGGGGTTTTCTTTGTGGGGAGAGGGGTGCATGAGTACTTTAACTCTGATTTCAATTTTTAAAAATAGATGAAAGACTTTAGCTTTTCTATTCTACTTTGAATAAGCTTTGACACTTTGTATCTTTCAAAAAATGTCAGCCATTGCATCAAATAGATGAATTTGTTGACATATAATTATTCATAATATTGCCTTATATTTCTAACACTTGTAGGCTCTGTAGTTATAGTCCCCTTTTTATTTCTGATATTGATAATTTTCATCTCCTTTTTTTTAAATTTTACTTTACAATACTGTATTGGTTTGCCATACATCAACATGAATCCGCCACGGGTGTACATGAGTTCCCAGTCCTGAACCCTCCTCCCACGTCCCTCCCCATACCATCTCTCTGCTTCATCTCCTTTTTTTTCTAATCACCCTGTTCAAAGATTTTAACCAATATTATGGATTTTCTCAAGTAACTAGCATTTGGGTTTATGGATTTTCTCTACGGCTTTGGGAGTGTCTTTCTTTTTGCTTCATTGCTTTTGTAGTTGCTCTATTTTACTTCCTTCTGCTTAAGTTAATTGCTGGTGCTCTTCTTTTTCTAATTTCTTCAAGTAGAAGTTTTGATCATTAATTTTTATAACTTTTTCTCTGTTATAATACAGTCATTTAATGCTATACATTTTTCTTTGAGTATGCTCTTTTATATCAGCCTAACAATTTGATATGCTGTGTATTCTTTTTTATTCATATCAAATTATTTCCTAATTTCCCTTGTGATGCCCTCCATGAGCCATGAGTTAAGATATGTGCCATTTAATTTATAACTATTTATGGATTTTCCAGAAATATTTTTAAATTGGTTTCTAGTTGGATGTTGCTGTCATCAGAGAAAATACTCTGTAAATTAAACCATTTAAAAATTTTATGGCTCACAATTTTGTCTGTGAATGTTTCATGTACACTTGATGAGATTATACTATGCTGTTGGGAGGAGTGCTGTATAAACAAAAATTAGGTTAGATTGATATCTTGGGCAGTTGGGGCTGCTATAACAAAAATACCATTGACTGGATGACTTAAGCAATAAACATTTATTTCTTATAGTTCTGGAGGTTGGAGAGTCCAGCATCAAGGTTGACAGCAAATCTAGTGTCTGGAGCGAACTTTCTTCCTGGTTTGCAGATGGTTGGCCACCTTCTTGCTATATCATCACATGACGGAGAGATGGGAATGAGGGAAAGCTTCATCCTTGGTAATATTTTTTGTTTTGAAAGTTGCTTTGTCTGCTATTAATATAGTCATCCTGGCTTCCTTTCAGTTTTGTGTTACATATTTTAGCAACTTTTCACTTTGAAACTATGATATTCTTATAGAGAGCATATTTGCTTATGCCTGCAATCTGACACTCTCTGCCTTTTAATTGGAATGTTTAGAAAAATTTAAATTTAATGTAATTATGAACAAGAGTGTGTCCAATTCTATTATCTTGCTATAGGTTTCTCATTTATTTTATCTAGTATTTCTCTTTTTTGAACACTTCTTCTCCATTAACTGAGTACTTATTATAAAATCATTTTGTCTCCATTATTGGTTTGTTAACTACACATTTTGCTTCAATTTACTATTAATTATTATCATCATCATTATTACTGTTGGTTTCTCAAGACTAGGAGATTGCACATTTTTTTTTCTGTAAAGCATCAGATATTAAATATTTTAAATTTCTCTTGCAACTACTCAACTTTGCCACTGTAGTTGAAAAGTATAGCTGGATATCATGTAAAAGAATGGCTATGGCTGTATTCCAATAAAACTTTAATTACAAAAATATAAAAACGGGTGGCAGCTCAAATGGGATTTGACCCACAGGCTGTCAGTTTGTCACCTTTGTAAGTTTCCCAGTATTCATCTTTAACTTAAAACAGCCTAAGTTCAAATAATATTATACTACTTTACAGTGAACAACTTTACAAAATTGTAGTTACAGTTTGTATCTCCCAAACATCATATTATTCTTCTCATATAGTTTAAAATTAGTGTTACACTCCTCAAGATACACTATTATTATTTTGCTTCAAACTTTATCTTTCAAAGAGATTAAAAATTGAGGTGAAGTAACTTTTGAAAATTTATTGACATATTTCCACTTCTTGCCTTCTCTATTCTATCATCCAAATTCAAATTTTCATTTGGTGTCGTCATATTGTTACTTCTGCTTGTAGGATTTCTTTTAACATTTCTTAAAGTGCAGGTCTGCAAATGGTTAATTTCACTTTTATTAGGTTGAAAAAGTATTTCTCCTAGAGTTTTGAAAGACTCTTATTGGGTATAGAAGTCTTGGTAGACAATTTGTTTTTCAGCAGTTTAGAGATATTGTTTCATGTGTCTTTGAGCCTTCATTGTTTATAATGAGAAGTCTGTTAACCTGCTTTTTCCCCCATTGGCATAACACATATATCTTTTTTCCTCTGGGTACTTTTATGGTTTTTTATTTATGATTTTTTTTTAGAAATTTGATTACAATGTATCTTTTTGTGAGTTTCTTTATATATTTCTGCTTGAGGTTCACTGAGATGCCTGTATGTGGGTTTAAAGTTTTTAATCAAATTTTCCAGTGGCCATTATTTCTTCAGATTTTTTTCCATCCCCTATTCTCTCATTTTATTTTCCTTCTAGAAGTCCAGTTACGTATGATATACCATTTTATATTGCACTATATATGGAACAGGACATTGATTTTTCAAATCTCTTCATTTTGAATAGTTTCTATTCCTTTGTCTTCAGGTTCACTCATCTTTCTTTGGTGTGTATTGTGATAGTAATCACACTGAGTATATTTTTTTCATTGTGGATAATGTAAATTATTTCCTTTAGAAGCTGCAACTATATTTTTTAAAATTATTCTTTATACCTCTCCTTACCATTATTTGTTTTCCTTTATATCCTTGAAATGTCTATAAAATTTTTATAGCTGGTTTATGGTCTTTCTTTAATAATTCCATAGTCTCCATTATTTGGGAGTTTGTTTACCCTGACTGACATTTCTTCTGGTTATGAATCATATTTCCCTTTTCCTTTCCATGCCTTTGATTGGATGCTGAGCATTCTGAATTTTATGTTGAGTGCTGAATTTTATTTTTCTTTAAACAATGTTGGATTTGTTCTGATGCACAGTTAAGTTACTTATGAGTGAGTTCAGTCCCTTTAAGGCTGGCTTTCATGCTTTTCTATGACAAGTCTAGATTAGCCTTCATTCTGGAAACAAATTGGCCTGCAGCAAATGCATGACACTTATGACAACATGCCCACATTTTTTAGGAGGTCCCTCCACTCTAGCTGGCAGAATCACATACTATGTTCAGACCTTGATGAGCTCTGGGAACTGTTGGCCTATTGCTTGATACTGATTCCCAGGCCTGAGTTAGTTTCACCTGTAAATGTGGAGGTAAATGCTCAGCCAGATAGACTCAACAGAACTGCTCTGCAACTCCCCTCAATTTGATGACATTCCTATACTCTGTCAGTTTATTCTACCTGCTCAGAAGCCTGAGAACTGCCCCAAGAAGTGAGCAAGGTTATCATATAACTTACCTCGTTTACTCCTCTTCTCTTAGGAACCATCATCCTGTGCCACGTGCCATCCAGTGTCTGAAATATATTATTTCATGTACCGTGTCTGGTTTCTAATTATTTTCACCGTGAGGGCAGTTCCTATGATAGTTAATCTTGTAAGGGAAAAAAAAAAACTGATGTCCTAGCTTGTTTTTATTTTCGCATGACAATTTTTTAAATTGTAGATCAATGTAGTTTTTGAAAAGAACTACATTGTGTTCTTCCTATTTTCATTGTTTTAAAAAAATTATCTTTTATGAAACAACTTTGACAGTTGTGTGCAGATGCTTTTTAGTTCCTTTACCTGGTAAAATTTTAAAAACTAGAAATGTTATATCAACTCTTCAGTATTTTACCGATTAATTTTGCTGGGCCATGAAATTGAAAAATGTCTCGCTTCACTATCTTACATCAGATTCACACTTGTACACGGACTGATGAAAGGAATTAAACAAAGGAATGTGGTGATAACTACATATTTGGTCAGGTGGACATTACAGGGTCTTAGTTCTACCACTCTAGCAGTGTAAGAGTGACATTAGAGTAGATACTATAACCAGACCTCTGCCAACAAATGATGTTATTATAGACAGGCTGTTTGTGTCAGTTCAGATTCTCCAGGAAGTAGACACCAAGACGGAGCTACGAGTACAAGAGACTGGGGTGGGTGGAGCAGTAAAACAATGAATTATAAGGGGATTGACAGCAAGATTAAGTGAGGAGAGCCTTCAGATAATTCTGACCCCTATGAGTGAGGATGGAGAGGGAAGGAGTGTGGTGTAGGAAGAGAACTCAATTTGTGCTGGAGCTCAGAGAGTTTCAATGGGGAGCTCCAGTGCCAAGACTGCTCATAGAGTTCTGCATTGTGTAGAAATGACCAGGTCCTATTACTTCTCCTGTACTCTGTTATTGACCAGGGTTTCCCAAGAGGAGGTGGCCTCAGCTCAAATGCTGCATAAATGTTGGAGGTGCTGCTTCTGGTAGTAGTCACCTAACTGCACTCACAGATTTGTCCTTGGTGTTGGTGGTGGTTGGTGGTTTAGTCGCTAAGTTGTGTCTGACTCTTGCGACCCCTTGGACTGTAGCCTGCCAGGTGCCTCTGTCCATGGGATTCTGTAGGCAAGAATACTGGAGTGGGTTGCCATTTCCTTCTTCAGGGGATCTTCCCAACCCAGGAATTGAACCCGGATCTCCTACATTGCAGGCAGTTTCTTTACCAACTGAGCTACAAGGGATTTTTCCTTAAAAGATTAAAGCAGAGTTTCTCCATGACTGTCATCGCTCTATTCTAATGCACTAAGACTGCAAGCGTGGTGGTCCTGAGAAGGAACTGGCCCAGATCAAAGAAATGCATCTGTCTTAGTCTGTTTGGGCTACTATAATAAAATACCACAGACTGAGCAATTTATAAACAGCAGAAATTTATTACTCAGAGTTCTGGAGGCTGGAACTCTAAGATCAAGGTGCCAGCATGGTTGAGTGGGGACCTTATCCTGGATCTCATACTTCTTATGGTATTTTCACATGGCCGAGGGACAAGAAAGCTCTGTAGGATGTCTTTTATCAAGACACTAATCCCATTCATAAGAGCTCTACCCTCATGACCTAATGACCTCCTAAAGTCCTCACCTCCTAGTGTCATCATCACTAGGAATTAGGATTTCAACATTTTGTGGGGACACAAAAGATTAATGATGTCATCCTCCCACCAACATATATCCCAGTCTTCTAGAATAAGCATAGGTATGGCAATGGAACAATAATTGCTGCTTCTGTTTCCCCAGGTGATGTCTTGAATTTGAGCTCATCTTTATACCATTAGGTCCCAATTTCTTTACCTATAAAATGGAAATTACAATAATATACTCTCCTAGGCCCCACATAAATTCAAATAGCATACTGGGGGAAAAGGTAGCATGGGGAAAGAAAAGGAAGATATAATCTTCATCTTTTTAAAGCCAAGATATTTTATAGAAAATCTATGTCTTTATCAGTTAGCAACATCTCCCATTCCTCACAACATTCTAACTTTTAAACGGATATTGAGATTTGGGTTTTTTTTTTTTTTCCAAAGTAAAAAGCATACAGAACTGGCTCTCTTTAAGTTATTGGAAACATCCTTGAAGAGTCTCTTGCTTTCTTAAAAAGTTTATTTGGAAGTACAAGTTAATTCTTACATTAAGTTATGATAGCCACTTGGGCACTGGTGGTTCAGATGATAAAGAATCTACCTGCAATGCAGGAGACCCAGGTTCATTCCCTGGGTCGGGAAAATCCCATGGAGAAGCAAATAGCAACCCACTCCAATATTCTTGCCTGGAAAATCCATGGACAGAGGAGACTGGTGGGCTGCTTGGGTTGCCTGTAGCCACACTATCGCAGCATCACTGAACTTCCTACTTATTATTAGTCCTCAATTTTAAAATTGTGTTATAAATCACTAGTTTCTTTAGCATTTGAAGTTTGCCTCTGTTCAAGTAAATAATAGCTTGATTGTTTTTGCTGAAAGGTCATGATTTCCCTGTTTGTTCAGACCAGTGTTCTATATTTAAGTTATAGCGTACTTGATTAGTTCTATAGGAGGGGGAAGGACAAAATACACTGAAATGCTGATTCCCAAAAAAGCACGAGTCTGACTAAATCTATAACCAATCCAGTTTATGATCTTATTTAAAATAAGAGTGAAGTTATTGAGAAAGCAAAAATAGAAACTGCATGCCACTGCCATCGAAAGTGGTTTGAACCAGTTGCTGACTGACTTGGACTAAAATTCAGCTTCAGCCTAAAATCCAATCAAAACCGTTTTAGATTCCTCTACCGTGGTTTTAGGACTGCCTCCACAATTCCCTGACTTCCAATCTTCTATTCTTACTAGGATTTGTGGTTTAAGAGAATGGTTAAAATGTCATGATGTGTCAGAAGAAGTGACTAAAACAATGAAAACACATCTAAGGAAGGGAGTCTTTGCATCAAGAGACATAAATGCAAAGACAAACGTTTCCATGGAAACGGTTTAGTACTCTTTGCTGATCTGTGGGGGCAGAACCACTAGGAAGGTGGGTGCTCAGATTCTACCTACTTTCACTGCATTATTGCCTGCTCTTATTTATCCAAAGCCTCCTATTTCTCAAAGAAATAAACTGAGGATAAGGCTGGGAAGGTGATTGCTCCCTGACGTGCTGTGTCCACCACTGTTGTCCCTGGGAATACAGGCAAAAGAGCATTTCATTTTGTGTCAGTCAGATGCAATAGAAAGCTGGCAAAGGCTCCAGTGTGTATCTAACATTGTTTAAGAACTGGGGCAATTTAAAGAAGGCTTAGCCTTTGCCCTCAAATAGCTTATCTTCCAACAAGAAGATAAGAAAAACCCATTTGCAACGAGTGAACAAAATAAAGTTACACATAATTTACTGCTAAATCACTGCTCCATTAATCACATTTCATTTCATTTAATTCTCACAGCTTCCCTTACTTAAATACTTCTCTAGGGTTTGAAGTTCCCTTCATTCCTCTTATTGATAAAGTGGTTGCTACTTGAAGAGAGAGGTCCATGTCCCTTACTTGCTTTTACCTTTATTTAGTGGACTATGTATAGATATAAAGTAGTTAAGACTAATAAAAGAAAGAGGTTATTAGAGATCAGCTAGTAAAAAAAAAATCCACTTAAAGTCATGATCTTAGAACTCTAGGATTTAGCACATAGCAGGCCCTCAATATACATGCTGTGAATGAATGAGCAGTCTGAAGAGATAAATAAAATATTCCAGGAGAAGAAAACATTGCAGACATGAGAATGACATATTCATGGAAGTGAGAGAGATTAGCCAAACTAGAGCTAAAGTTAGGTAGCATGAAATGACAGTAAGTGAGGATCACCAGGATACACAAATTATTGGCCTTTTCTGGAAAAATTTAGGTTTGATGTCCTAGAAAATGGCAAGTCTTTGAAGGTCTGGGACCAATGAGCTATAGAACAAGAGTATCTGAGGAAGATGAATAGCCTTGGCGTGTAGGCTGGGTTAGGAATAAGAGAGGCCTCGCCTAGTCCAGCTCTGAGCCCATGCCAGCTGTCCAGGTGTGAAGTGATGGCTAGGGGCGGGGGAGGTGATGGAAGGAAGGGGTATGGATAAGAAGCATTTCAAAGGAAGACTCAGCAGGAGTTAATAAACACTTTTCAGAAGATCAAAATCACCGTGCTTACTGAATCTACAGCAGAAGAGATAAGAACAGACTACAGACTAACACTGTAGAAGGAGCAAAAGATAGAAAGGCTAAGAAATAGAAACCAGGCCTGGGAGTCGCAAACCCATGACCTTGCCCAGTGTACTTGATAATTCATTCCTTAAAATCAGGAGGCAGTCTCACCGTTATAGATACTTGTCAGCCTCTTACATGCAGCCTTAAGGTTTAAGATGCAAAGAGAAAAGATACCCCAGTCCTAGTCATCAGCAGCCTTCCTGGAATTTTCTAGAACTGTCACTTAATGAGGTAGGATTCTTCTGACCTTGCCAAACCCTTTCTACCTGGTTATGTCTCCTCTGAGGCTAAGAACACCCTAAAGCAAATACCCAGGAATGTCTTCACTTGCTGGAAAATTTTGCTCCATAAACATTATTAGCAGGTGACAACAGATCTTGGTTTCTTATTTCAGCATTTAAAATAGTCAATATGATGTGTAGAAAGAGTTAACTCACCCAGTTGTAGAAATACACCCCAGCTCACATACAAAAGAAAGTCCAATAGGTTTAAACAGAAAGTCGAACCACAAAAGCATCATTCACTATGCATTCTCTTTACATTTTTCTCTACTGTGAGAATTTCTCTTAGGTAAGGATGTTTCGTTTGCTGTGGATTCTGCCATCTGAGGGTCTCATTAATGCTCCCAGTGTCCCTGTATCTATTCAAGAGGAAAGAAGGACTTCCAAGTAGGGATAAATTGTGGTAAAGCCATGATATAGAGTGGAAATGATGTTGTAGAACAATGCACATGATAAAACAACCATTACAAAAAAAATGATAATTAGGTGATATGATAGAGGTGTCAGCTAATGCTACAGTGGTAATTATATATTTGACACACATAAATGTATCAAACCATTCCATACATTGTACATCTTAAATATATACAGTGCTATAGCTCAACCATATCTTAATAAATTTTAAAAATATACAAAACTTTGTCCACATACATAAAACTCAAAAATAAAATAGGCAATTTGTAAAAGAATCTATATATATGTTATATATCTAACATATATCAGGATTTTATTGAGTCTAAAATGTGAAAGGAGCCCTATGTATTTCGGGGACACACTAAGGCTTCCGTGGTGGCTCAGTGAATCCACCTCCAATGCAGGAGATGCATCAATCTGAGTGTCGGGAAGACCCCCTGAAGAAGGAAATGGCAACTCACTCCAATATTCTTGCCTGGGAAATCCTGTGGATAGAGGAGGCTGGAAGGCTCCAGTCCATGGGGTAGCAAAAGGATCAGACATGACTTAGCGACTAAAAACAACAGCAACACCAGTATGAGAAAATCTAAACACTTGCACCTGGCAAGGAGAGGACGGATGAGGCATCAGGAAAATATTGAATATAATGGGATATACCAAGGGGCTTCAACCATGTTTGTAATGAGTCATCTCTTTAGCTGCATAGTGTGTATAGGTGTGTTCATGACCTAATTCCTTACACCTTTCTATAGATATGAAATATTTAACATTTCCTTTAGACCTTCAGCTCTTTCCTGGGAGGAAAGGTGGAAATTCACACTTCACAACATAGAAGTAGACTCACTTTCCTCCTGTCCTTAGTGTAGAGGAGCCCCATTTCCAGGTAGGGAGACAAAAATAGAAGAGAGGGGACCCCTGCACAAAGGATTCAGTTGTTAAAGGAACAAATAACCCTTCATTCAACCTTCACTAGTGAGCTTTAAAAAGTCTGTATATTTTTATTTTTGCTGCACAGAAATTCCCTTCCAAGAGGAGAGGAGCATGATGTTTTGGCATTACTCAGCAGGGAAAAGGGCTTTCTCCTACTACAATGTTTAAGAAGGCCAGTATGTGCGAGTCACCCGAAATACTTCCTGAATGCCTGCGCCTTGCTGGCTCACAGAAAGGGGATTAGTAAAGCACCATTAACCCCACAATGAAAACACATCAGTTTAGGGTTTTCTTTCATCCTAAACCCAGTTTATAAACATAGCCTTATCACAAGGAGAATGTTTATCTTCATGTGTTATAAGTAGATTTCCAAAAAGCAACAGTAGCTAATGAAATTAAATATGATGTTGGAAAATCTATTTTCTCCCTCCAGCAAAAATGACACAGAAGACAGTTAAGCCAGAATGTGGTTTAGTTTAAGCATCCTCTACTCTGATTAATTTAGAAATTTTATTAATAAGTTTAAGAAAGCCAGAGATTTGAACCTAAGCATTTCCTAGTTTCCCACTTACTTACACCAAATTTCTAAAACGAGTCAAGAGATGGAGCTTTTTGTAGCTTTTCAGGGCTGAGAGTTAAGACATGTTCTAGCAATTTATGATCATTTATCTGAGAAATAGTTGATGACAAAGGAAACTTAATTACAGCTTTCCTCCTTCTTCCAACCACCCAAGAGGTCCTTGAGCTTCCCTGTTTGTTTTTATTTATATGTAGACTTTCAGAGGCTAATTTGACTGAAGACCTTAACTAACCTTGACTTTTCTAAAAGCTTCCCTGAAGGGTTAATAGTATGTTTCTACCCCTATCATCATTTTTCACTTGAGGATCACATTTGTTATGCACAATTACTAATGAAATGATGAAACAAATGGAGAAACAGTGCAGGCTGTCACTCCCAAAGGACCAATGTGCAAATTTAAATGTGTCTCAGCTCTCCAACACTGAAGCATATAAATCTGTACAACATGTTCCTTATAAAATTTCTGACAATGCAAGTGTCACAGCTAACAAGTCTTGAAAGCAAAATGTAATTTACCACCTATTCTTTTCCCTGGTGTGCGGTAGTGGGTGGGGGGGCAAGTCAATAGTGGAACTCAGTATGTAGTATTTTCTGAACCAAAACATGGAGTTCATGGCACTGCAGAATTGATGCAATCATAAGAAACAAGACTGTTCAAGTTAGGAGAGAGTGAGTGAGTGAGTGAAGCAGCTTAGGTCATGTCCGACTCTGCGACCCTGTGGACCATAGCCCGCCAGGATCCTCTGTCCTGGGATTCTCCAGGCAAGAATACTGGAGTGGGTTGCCATGCCCTCCTCCAGGGGATCTCACTGACGCAGGGATCTTTTACAACTGACCATATCTTTTACATCTCCTGCACTGACAGTTGGGTTCTTTACCATGAGCGCCACTGGGGAAGCCCAATTCAATTTACAGCTTTTATGGAATATTGGGGATATGTGGTTGCCATATACATATACGGATAGCTGAGGGTAGAAGTGGGAAGATGCAATGTACACATTAGGACACATATGTGGAGAAATAACTTTCATTTTCCATGACTGAAAACTTTTTCATCTCTTTCTAGGACAGTTTATCCTATTCCATTCAGGTGTACGTAGTCTGAGCTAATGATTTGCAGCCAAATCTGAGTTATCTTCAGTTCAGTTCAGTTGCTCAGTTGTGTCCGGCTTTTTGCGACCCCATGAATCGCAGCACACCAGGCCTCCCTGTCCATCACCAACTGCCGGAGTTCACTCAGACTCACATCCATCGAGTCAGTGATGCCATCCAGCCATCTCATCCTCCGTCATCCCCTTCTCCTCCTGCCCCCAATCCCTCCCAGCATCAGAGTCTTTTCCAATGAGTCAATTCTTCACCTGAGGTGGCCAAAGTAGTCACTAACTAATTGCCACATCTGGTTAATAGATCAGTTACCCCAGGCTTCTACCCTTTCCTTTTCTTCTTTCTCCTTGTATGTAATCTGGTTTTCTGGCTGAGTTTTTCATTGTGCCAGCACTGATAAGGAGTGTCTAGGCCTGAGTGGTGCCTACTGTGGGCTTCTCATCTCATCTGGTGTCCAAGCATCAGCTTCTCTCTTCACCATGCCCACTGTGATGTGGCTTCTACCAGGACTTCAGAGTGTGCAGCTGAAACTCATAAACTTCTCTGCTACCTCTGGCCTGTCAGAGTGCTCTTGCCTCCTATCACAGCCCAGACCCTTTCTAATCCATTGGTTTGCTTGTCTTTCTACATTCCTGTCTTCCCTCTGGGCCTGAGAATTCTCAGTCAGTTTCTCTGTGCCACTATTTAGTGTGTGAGGTTCTGGGAAGCTACCCAGGCCTCCTTTCAGGGCATCTCCCTGAGTCCTTTCCATTATACTTTTCCAATCCCATGGATTAGATTTCTCTGACTGATTTGTGGGATTACAAAGAAAATTGTGTGTGTGTCCTATTTTCATGTTGTTTCCAAACCTGTTTGGGAATTATCTTTCTGCCCCTAATCCAGGGTGTTGATCTATGAAAGAATGGAGAAAATTAGGCAATAGATTAAGGATAATAGTTGACTTTGGAGAAAGATTATCCAGAATAGAGGATAAGGAAGACGGTTTTATTCATTCACTTATTTATCCATTCATTTATAGATATTGACTATGCCAAATACTATGCTGATTATATAAATATAAGCAAGACATGGTTCATGATTTTAAGGAATTCCCAGTCTAGTAGAGAGGAAGCATATTAGTAAGTATTTCCAGGGCATACTCAGTTTAGTTCAGTTCAGTTCAGTTCAGTCATTCAGTCGTGTCCGACTCTTTGCAACCCCATGAATCGCAGCATGCCAGGCCTCCCTGTCACATCACCAATTCTGGGAGTTCACTCAAAGTCACGTCCATCGAGTCGGTGATGCCATCCAGCCATCTCATCCTCCATTGTCCCCTTTTCCTCCTGCCCCCAACCCCTCCCAGCATCAGAGTCTTTTCCAATGAGTAAACTCTTCCCATGAGGTGGCCAAAGTACTGGAGTCTCAGCTTTAGCATCATTCCTTCCAAAGAACACCCAGGGCTGATCTCCTTTAGAATGGACTGGTTGGATCTCCTTGCAGTCCAAGGGACTCTCAGGAGTCTTCTCCAACACCAGAGTTCAAAAGCATCAATTCTTCAGCGCTTAAGCTTTCTTCACAGTCCAACTCTCACATCCATACATGACTACTGGAAAAACCATAGCCTTGACTAGACGGACCTTTGTTGGTAAAGTAATGTCTCTGCTTTTCAATATGCTATCTAGGTTGGTCATAACTTTTCTTCCTAGAAGTAAGCATCTTTTAATTTCATGGCTGCTAGAGACATGCAAAATGTAAATAGATATCTGTACAGAATGGCAGGATTGCATGGAGATTCAGAAAATTTCTTTAGAAAAGCTGATGCTTCCATTAAGACTTGGAGGGTGATTAGGCTATCATCACCAGCAGAACAGAGCCTTTTTTTTTTTTTTTGGCAATAGGAACAATGGAAGGAAAAAGATGGGGGCATGAAACAGCATTCAGTTCAGTTCAATTGCTCAGTTGTGTCCGACTCTTTGAGACCCCATGGATTGCAGTACACCAGGCTTCCCTGTCCATCACGAACTCCTGGAGCTTACTCAGACTCATGTCCATTGAGTCTGTGATGCCATCCAACCATCTCATCCTCTGTCATCCCCTTCTCCTCCCGCCTTCAATCATTTGAAGCATCAGGGTCTTTTCAAATGAGTCAATTCTTCACATCAGGTGGCCAAAGTATTGGAGTTTCAGCTTCAGCATCAGTCCTTCCAATGAATATTTAGGATTGATTTCCTTTAGGATGGACTGGTTGGATCTTCTTGCTGTCCAAGGGACTCTCAAGAGTCTTCTCCAACACCAGAGTTCGAAAGCATCAATTCTTCGGTGCTCAGCTTTCTTCACAGTCCAACTCTCACATCCATACATGACTACTGGAAAAATCAAAGCTTTGACTAGATGGACCTTTGTTGGCAAAGTAATGTCCCTGTCTTTTAATATGCTGTCTAGGTTGGTCCTTGCTTCCGAAAAGCAATCATCTTTTAATGTCATGGCTGCAGTCATCATCTGCAGTGATTTTGGAATCCCCCAAAATAAAGTCTGTCACTATTTCCATTGTTTCCCCATCTATTTGCCATGAAATGATGGGACCAGATGCCATGATCTTAATTTTCTGAATGTTGAGTTTTAAGCCAATTTTTTCACTCTACTCTTTCACTTTCATCAAGTGGCTCTTTAGTTCTTCTTCACTTTCTGCCATAAGTGTGGTGGAAACAGCATTAGAGAGCTACAAATACGTTATGATTTAGTGTAGTTGGAACAAGGAAGGTGAAGTGGAGAATAGGAAGAGGTAAGAAGATGGTCTGGAGACAGATAATCAAATCAAGAACTGGAAAATGATTCTTTGAATTAAAAGAGAGATATGACCATATATACCTTGTAGAAAGACCATTCTTGCTATAGGGTAGGGGGTAGACTTAAGTAGGTCAACTTTGGAGGTAGGAAGGCTAGACAGGAAATTATGAAAATGTGAATTAGGAGAGCAATAGTGAAATAAAAGGGAAAGAATAGCAGTGAGAAATAGTTTGTAGATTTGAGAAGACTTGATTACTTACTGGTGTTGGTAATGAAAGTCTGATGGGTGCATAATAATTTACTTTGCTGAGATCAAGAATATAATATAGTGAATACCTTTTATCAGGTAGGTTATTTAGTTCACTTTTGAACATACGAAGTTTAGGGAATTTTTGAGATATCCAGATGGAACTATTTAATGGGTAATTAAACAAGTCAGGAACTAAGCATTAAAATCTGGGCTAATTATGTAGATTTGGAAGCTGTAAGCATACAGCTTGCATTAATGTCTGTGTCTGTCTCTGCATGCTTGAATGTGATCTTATTTTGCACCAGCAGTTTTGTTGGGCATAGGATTCTAAATGGAAATTATTTTCTTGTGTGGGTTTGAAGTATTGACTCACATTTTAGTATCCAGGATTGTTGATGAGGCATCCAATTCCCATTTTAGTCTTATTTCCTTTGATTTTTCTTGCTAAATGTAGAAAAGAAAGGACACAGATTGAAACTTGGTAACACTAGCATTTTGGAAGTTTAGAAGAAAACATGGAATCTTATGAGACAATCTGAGGAAAAGAAGTCAAAGGATCAAGAAAGTGTTAAGTATCTGAAGGGAAAGGTTGAGAGTTTTCCAAGAAGGAAAATCATCAACAATATCAACTTCCAGAAAGATCAAGTTAAATAAGCCAAGAATGGGCCAGTTAGATTTGGCAATTTGTAGGGCAAAGATAACTTTTACTAGAATATTCCAGTGGAGTATTGGGTTAGGAACTGAATGAAGGACTCCCAATTCAAAATGGGAGACCGAGGACACAGCCTACCTCCCTTGTCAATCTACTGAGATGACTGGAAGACCTACAAGAGGCTGACTCCATACCAGTAATAAAAATAGGGAGAAATCATCAATGCACCAAAAATTCTGACAAATTTTTGGAAAATAAAATAAACCAGGTTTTCACTTTGTGACTAATCACAAAGTAAAGTCTGAAGACTTAGGGAGGGAACTCACTGTGGACTATTTACTCACCCTCTTTTAAATATGTCCTCTGAGAGGGCTTAGGAGATAATTCGTTCACCAAAACATTGAGAAGTATGTTGGTAGAGAAAGTGCCAGCATCTATGAAGAGTGTCACTGTGGAGTACAGGCTGAAAAGGCTGGTGGGAGATACTACAATAAAATGTGTTCCTGGCTTCTGTAGGTGTCGAGAACTCTGCATGCTCTGAGATTTTATCTGACATACAAGTTGGCTTGCTCGCATTTTATGAACGATGGCAGAAGACATGAAACTTCTGAATTAAAGACAAGGAACTGCTTAAATTCACAGTATGTCAAGCAGCATGAGTAAATTTGCAGCAGGTCACCCTGCCTTCTGTTTCCTCAGAGGTCATGCAGTGGGACCCAGATGGATACATACTCGTGAAGTAGGTTGCGTTGTAAAAGAGAAATGCTGAGGTGAGAAGACGCAAATCTTTAATAATGAACTGTAAGCATATCTGCCTTTTCAATTGTCTTTTGTATCAACTTTAAGCATATCACCTTTTCAATTGTCTTTTGTATCACCTTTTCTAATTGGATGACTCTGAATTAAAGACAAGGAACTGCTTAAATTCACAGTATGTCAAGCAGCATGAGTAAATTTGCAGCAGGTCACCCTGCCTTCTGTTTCCTCAGAGGTCATGCAGTGGGACCCAGATGGATACATACTCGTGAAGTAGGTTGCGTTGTAAAAGAGAAATGCTGAGGTGAGAAGACGCAAATCTTTAATAATGAACTGTAAGCATATCTGCCTTTCATTTGGGAGACACTATCTCTAGTTTCCAAGGCTGTTTGGTACACAAACAGATTAGACAATATGGAGCAAAGGCAGTAATACAAGACATGCAGTAATACAAGTGACCCATGGAGTCTTATCACCTAATGATATCCACCTGCCGCTTTACACTGTCTTAGCTTCTGGCAAATTTTCCCATGAATGTGCCACTCTATTTGGCCACTCCGATGAATCTGAATGACAGAGACTGGGACCAAATCCATTCACCTTACCTCATAGTGCATTTCATTTGAGGCTTCCAAGTAGCAGGATGAGGCCAACACACAGTATTGATATCTCAACCTTGCTGTCCAGGATTCCAGACCCAACCTTCTGAACAAATTGCAGCAACCATCTGGGTCACCTTAGAAAGCCAAGTGGGCTTTCTCCTTATGTCTCTCTCTTGACCGTTCTGCTAGGCTTGCAGAACTGATCCAGGCACAGCAGGATGAATTAGCAGTTGTAAAGAATTTGCCTCGATGGCCCACAGACAGAAATTCTAGGGCAATTCTGTCATCCAAAACAATCGTGACTAGGGAGTCGGGGCTGCCCTGAGTGCCTTCCATGGCCAATTGTGTCATTGGTCACTTCAGCTAAAGCTAGGAATACATTTTGTATCACCTTTTCTAATTGGATGACTCCTTTCATGGGGATACCTGCCCACAAGGAGTGATAAATCACTTATCTCTCTGGGAAACTCCACTTGATGAACAAGGGTAGCCTCATATTACAGAGAATTTTACACTTATCAAGAGTCTATATGATGATATTTCCTTAAATGCTTGAAGGCCTCTCAAAATACCTCTAAGACAGATGCAAGTCATTTTTCTTTGGAGAAGGAGGCAAAGCAAAGCCTGGTGCTTCCAGAAAGAAAGATTTGTGTCCATTGTGGGGTCCCTTGCAAATAGGGACTGATATAAACTGACTTCCCTCTGTGATGAGGTGAATCTGACAGAATCATCCATCCCTCCCCATACCCGGCAGAGCTGAAGGTATTTCTTTCTCAGGTGCTATGATTGTTACTCTCCTATTATTGCCACAAAATTGTGTCGCTTTTCAGTAGCTATGATTACAACTTTTTTCCAGGTATTACCTACTAGCATCCAGACTCTCCAACTAGAAGGATCAGATATAAGAATATTTTTATTAAACTTACAGACCCCTACATAGACTGCCTTAGGTCAGATTCAGATATAAAAACATTTTTGTTAAACTTACAGATCCTTACATAGACTGCCCTAGGTGTATTCAGCAACTGTGTTCTCAACCATGCAGTCATTATATTAGACCAAGTCAGTCCAGTAACAGAGAGGGCAGTGGCACCCCACTCCAGGACTCATGCCTGGAAAATTCCATGACGGATCAGCCTGGTAGGCTGCAGTCCCGGGGTCGCTAAGAGTCGGACATGACTGAGCGACTTCACTTTCACTTTTCACTTTCATGTATTGGAGAAGGAAATGGCAACCCACTCCAGTGTTCTTGCCTGGAGAATCTCAGGGACGGGGAAGCCTGGTGGGCTGCCATCTATGGGGTCGCATAGAGTCAGACACGACTGAAGCGACTTAGCAGCAGCAGTCCAGTAAGGGAATTCAGGTGGCTTTGTTATTCAGTCACTCAGTCATGATCAACTCTTTGTGACCCCATGGACTGCAGCACACCAGGCCTCCCCATCCTTTGCCATCTCCTGGAATTGGCTTTAACCCATGTCCGTTGAGACGATGTTGCCATCCAACCATCTCATCCTCTGTCACCCCCTTCTCCTTCTGCCTTCAATCTTTCCCAGCATCAGGGTCATTTCTAGTGAGTCAGCTGTTCGCATCAGGTGGCCAAAGTATTGGGGCTTCAGTATCAGTCTTTTCAATAAATATTCAGGGTTGATTTCCTTTAGAATTGGCTGACTTGTTCTCCTCGCAGTCCAAAGGGCTCTCAAGAGTCTTCTCCAGCATCACAGTTTGAAAGCATCAACTGCTTCAGCATTCAGCCTTCTTTATGGTCCAGCTCTCACATCCATACATGACTAATGGAAAAGCCATAGCTTTTCACCAGTCAATAATATTTCTCCACTCCACAAGTCATGACAATAAGAAAAGTCTCCAGACATTACAAAATGTTCCCTATAGGGTAAATCACCCTACTTGATGACAAATGATTTAAGCTAATGTTCTATAAACCTCATATAAAGAAGAGGTGACTTCACAGAACAGTTGGATGATCTACTTTAGAGTTGGTAACAACATCAACTGAAACACAATATACAACCTTATGGGCTGGAGTGGTAATTTTGGGAATGTGGTTTATTCTCTGATCATATAGCCAATAAAACTGATGATTCTCCTATAGCCAGAATACATTGGTCTTGGAACCACAGTATGAAAGATGGGTATTATCTCTCATTATTATGTGTAATAATTCATTTACAAAGTTTTACTCTACCATCTCCAAAACAATGGACTCTACTCTGTTAGTGATTTTGGCACCAAAGGAAGGAATTATTCAACAAGGACACAAAACAATTGTTTCATATGGATCAGAAACCAAGATCAGCACTTGGTTATATGCTTTTTTTTTTTTTTTTAATGGAAAAACATCCTAAAGAAATGGTAGATCTCGAGACTTAACTGAGGTAGTAGAGCCTGACTAGAGAGGGTTGTTGCCATGTAACAGTGGCAAGGGACTGTAGAAGGAAACCATCTAGATTTTCTGTTAAGTATTGCCATGCCCAGAAAAGTTAATGAGAGAATTCCATATCTGTTTATGGAGCCTATCATATAGATTAATTTCCCCCCTCCCCCGCCCGCCACCACTGACCATTAGAAAAGCTTGAGCATGTTTTAAAGTGGTTTTAAGAATTAAAGATTTTAAAATTAAAAAAATTTAAAAAAAATAATAAAAATAACAGCAAAAAAAAAAAAAAAACCCCACTAAAAAAAAGTGGTTTTAAGGCATCAGAAAATAAAGTCTATCACTGTTTCCATTGTTTCTCCATCTATTTGCCATGAAATGATGGGACCAGATGCCATGATCTTAGTTTCTTGAGAGTTGATTTTTAAGCCAGCTTTTTCACTCTCCTCTTTCACTTTCATCAAGAGGCTCTTTAGTTCCTCTTCACTTTCTGCCATAAGGACGTCTGTCATCTGCATATCTGAGGTTATTGATATTTCTCTCAGCAATCTTGATTCCAGCTTGTGCTTCCTCCAGCCCAGTGTTTCTCATGATGTACTCTGCATAGAAATTAAATAAGCAGGGTGACAATATATAGCCTTGACGTACTCTTTTTCCTATTTGGAACCAGTCTGTTGTTCCATGTCCAGTTCTAACTGTTGCTTCCTGACCTGCATATAGATTTCTCAAGAGGCAGGTCAGGTGGTCTGGTATTCCTATTTTTTTTCAGAATTTTCCACAGTTTCTTGTGATCCACACAGTCAAAGGCTTTGGCATAGTCAATAAAGCAGAAATAGATATTTTTCTGGAACTCTCTTGCTTTTTTATGATCCAATGGATGTTGGCAATTTGATCTCTGGTTCCTCTGCCTTTTCTAAATCCACTTTGAACATCTGGACGTTCTCAGTTCACATACTGTTGGAGCCTCGCTTGGAGAATTTTGATCATTACTTTGCTACCATGTGAGATGAGTGCAATTGTGTGGTAGATTGAACACTCTTTTGCATTGCCCTTCATTGGTATTGGAATGAAAACTGACCTTTTCTAGTCCTGTAGACACTGCTGAGTTTTCCAGATTTGCTGGCATATTGAATGCAGCACTTCAACAGCATCATCTTTTAGGACTTGAAATAGAGCAACTGGAATTCCATCACCTCCACTAGCTTTGCTTGTAGTTATGCTTCCTAACACCCACTTGATTTGCCATCCAGAATGTCTGGCTCTAGATGAGTAATCACACCACTGTGGTTATCTGGGTCATTAAGATTTTTTTGTGTAGTTCTTCTGTGTATTTTGCCACCTTTTCTTAATATCTTCTTCTTCTCTTAGATCCATACCATTTCTGTCCTTTATTGTGCCCATCTTGGCATGAAATGTCCCCTTGGTATCTCTAATTTTCTTGAAGAGATCTCCAGTCTTTCCCATTCTATTATTTTCCTCTATTTCTTTGCAGTGATCGCTGAGGAAGACTTTCTTATCTCTCCTTGCTCTTCTTTGGAACTCTGCATTCAGATGGGTATATCTTTCCTTTTCTCCTTTGCCTTTCACTTCTCTTTTTTTCTCAGCTATTTGTAAAGCCTTCTCAGACAACCCTTTTGCCTTTTTGCATTTCTTTTTCTGGGGGATGGTTTTGATCACTGCCTCCCGTACAATGTCATGAACCTCTGTCCATAGTTCTTCAGGCTCTCTATCAGATCCAATCCCTTGAATCTATTTGTCACTTCCACTGTATAATCATAAGGGATTTGATTTAGGTTACACCTGAATGGTCTAGTGGTTTTCCCTGCTTTCTTCAATTTAAGTCTGAATTTGGCAATAAGTTCATGATCTGAACCACAGTCAACTCCTGGTCTTGTTTTTGCTGACTGTGTAGAGCTTCTCCATTTTTGGCCTCAAAGAATATAACTAATCAGATTTTGGTATTGAACTGACCATCTGCTGATGTCTATGTGTAGAGTCATCTCTTTACTGTTGGAAGAGGGTGTTTTCTATGACCAGTGCTCTGTTCGCTTTTGCCCTGCTTCATTTTGTATTCCAAAGCCAAACTTGCCTGTTACTCCAGGTATCTCTTGACTTCCTACTTCTGCAGTCCATTCCCCTATGCTGAAAAGGACTTGTTGTTGTTGTTGTTGTTGTTGTTAGTTCTAGAAGGTCTTGTTAGGTCATCACAGAATCATTCAACTTCAGCTTCTTTGGCATTACTGGTTGGGGGATAGACTTGGATTACTGTGATTTTGAATAGTTTGCCTTGAAAATGAACAGAGATCATTCTGTCGTTTTTGAGATTGTACCCAAGTACTGCATTTTGGACCCTTTTGTTGTCTATGAGGATTACTCCATTTATTCTAAGGGATTCTTGCCCATCGTACTAGATATAATGGTCATCTGAGTTAAATTTACCCATTCTGGTCCATTTTAGTTCACTGATTCCTAAAATATTGATGTTCACTCTTATCATCTCCTGTTTGACCACTTCCAATTTACCTTGATTCATGGACCTAACATTCCCGGTTCCTATGCCATATTGTTCTTTACAGCATCAGACTTGCTTTCCATCACCAGTCACATCCACAACTGGGTGTTGTTTCTGCTTTCACTTCATCTCTTCATGCTCTTTGGAATTATTTCCCCACTCTTCTTCAGTACCATATTGGACATCTGCTGACCTGGGCAGTTTATCTTTCATTGTCATATCTTTTTGCCTTTTCATACTATTCATGGAGTTCTCAAGACAAAAACAATGAAGTGGCTTCAGGGGACGTTCAACTTTAAGGGATCCAATATGTTATTTTCTTCTTTTGTGTGGTGTTTCTCAAGGACTCTCTATTCCTTATCAGTTCCTGGAAAACAGGAGTGAGCAGAGCTGCACGCAGTTCTCAGGACTGAGATCATGAGAAGGGGCGCCTGCTTGGATTCCTTGCAGTGACTCCCTTCAGTGACCTTTTACTTAAAGGTAATTTATTCAGTTATGCCCCTCTTACTCAGGATATGGAATGCTTTCTGGCCCTTTGAAAATTGTTATATGCTTGGTGTTTTTTTTGCTGCCTAAAGCTGCTTTGTATGAAGATATATAAACATGCATTTCTGCAAATAAAGCACCCTTGTTTCACTCAAGACTTGGGTCCCCTGCATCCTTCCTCTCATCAATGCCAGTCCCCAGGTCCCAGTCTACAAAGCCGTGACAGAGTGATTTGCCATTCCCTTCTCCAGTGGACCACATTTTGTTATAACTCTCCACCATGACCTGTCCATCTTGGGTGGCCCTTCATGGCATGGCTCATAGTTTCATTGAGTTAGACAAGGCTATGATCCATGTTATCAGTTTGGTTAGTTTTCTGTGATTGTGGTTTTCATTCTGTCTTCCGTCTGATAGATAAGAATAAGAGACCTGTGGAGGCTTTCTGATGGGAGAGACTGACTGTGGGGGAATCTGGGTCTTGTTCTGATGGAAGGGGCCATGCTCAGATGGTGACTGCATACATGAAATTAAAAGATGTTTGCTCCTTGGAAGAAAAGCTATGACAAACAAATACAGCATATTTAAAAGCAGAGACATTACTTTGCTGACAAAGGTCTGTCTAGTCAAAGCTATGGTTTTTCCAGTAGTCTTGTATGGATTTGAGAGTTGGACCATAAAGAAAGCTGAACACTGAAGAATTGATAATTTGGGACTGTGGTGTTGGAGAAGACTCTTGAGAGTCTCTTGGACTGCAAGGAGATCAAACCAGTCAATCCTAAAGGAAATCAGTCCTGAATGTTCATTGGAAGGACTGATGCTGGAACTGAAGCTCCAATGCTTTAGCCACCTGATGCAGAGAACTGGCTCATTGGAATAGACCCTGATACTTGCCCTCAAAGATTAAGGGCAAGAAGAGAAGAGGGTGACAGAGGATGAGATGGTTGGATGGCCTCAGTGAACATGAGTTAGAGCAAACTCAGGGAGATAATGAAGGACAGGAAAGCCTGGCATGCTGCAGTCCATGGGGTTGCAAAGAGTTGGACATGACTGAGCGACTGAACAAGAAGGCATCAGAGAACCATCAAAACAGATGAGATGTGGGGGAAGAAAAACACATTGCAGTGAGTCAAGATATTCTTTGCTCTTTTTCTTTTGGTGCATTTGCTGAAGTATGAGCAATGGGCTGGTGAGACTGAGAAACTGAATGAAGAGTAGCTGTGAAAAGTCAGAAAACTAGGTAGAAGTTTAGTTGTCACACAGGATGGGAAGTCACATATTGGAAATCAAGACTACTAACAACAGCCAGATTTTGAGGTTCAAAATCTTAAATGAAAGGAAAATACCTCAAAATGAGCCAGGCATTCTACTGCTTTTTTCCTAGAGGCATTCATAAATAGCACAAGCCTAGAGATGGAGATTACAGGCAATAAATGGAGGCTAAGAGGCTGAGATATTAACCAGAACTATCAATAGTTTCATAGAACTGAGACCAAAATTGGAGTTCAGGTTCTAACAGGTAGAGCTCTCTGATAAATATCAGCAGCTTTGGGATCTCCCAAAAAAACTATACCCTGGAAATAAGGAAACACTTGAAATAAATCAAACCTTACAATGACTGTAGCCTAACCTTAAAGAATAGTCCCTGATTAGATTAAGTAATTTGATCCTATTGTAATTACCTGCCAAAAAGCTAAAGAAAACTCTCTTTAAAGGATAGCATCATGTAAATATTCTATATATATTTTATACAATATTCAACATTCAATAAAAATTATCAAGGAATGGAATCAAGAAGGAAAGAAAATAGAAATAGATGCACAGGGATCCAGGTATTAAATTTGAGAGATATAGACATTAAAACTGTGATTAATATATTCTATAAGATTAAAGGCAAAATACAAAGTTTTACCAGAAAACTATCTATTTAAAAAGAATCAAATGAAATTAACAGATATACAAGTGAAATTAAGAATACAGGAGATAGATATAAAAGCAGTTTAAGTACAAGAAAAGGAAAAGCAATTATTTGGCAGATAAGTCAATAAAATTATCCTTATTAAAACAGAGCAGAAGAAAGAATGGGCAAAATGGGATAGGGTAAATGATCTAACACTTGCACAAATGGAGTTATGGGAGAAGAGAGCAAATGTAGCAGAAGAAATATTAGACAAAGGGAGGGAATTGCCTAAAATGGATAAAAGCTATAGATTCTAGAATGCTTCAAAATTCAAGTGAATAATTAAAGAGACCCAGGTAAAAATTGTTTTGAAAAAGAAACCAGCAAAACTCAAATACAAGAAAATCTTCAAAGCAATCAAAGTGGGGACAAGGCCAAATTACTTTGAAAGAACCAAAGGCAACAAAAAAAGTAGAAAATAGAAGACCAAAAAATGATATCTTTTATTTATTTTTTTTTCATTTTTTATTTTTTGGCCATACTGCACGGCATGTGGGATTGTAGTTCCCTGACCAGGGATTGAACCTGCACCCCCTGCATTGGCAGCATGGAGTCTTAACCACTAAACCCTCAGGGAAGTTCAGAATGACATCTTTTAAGTGTTGAAATAGTAACCACCATTCAGAAATCCTACACATAATGAAAATGTCCCTCAGAGTTCAAACTGAATGACCCAAAGACCTTAAAAGACACCCCACCAAAGGAGAAATATAGATGGCAAATAAACATGTGAAAAGATGTTCCACATTATCTGTCATTGGGTAAATGCAAATTAAAATAACAAAGAGATACTGCTATATACCTATTAGAAGAGCCAAAATCGAGAACACTGACAACACCAAATGCTAACAGGATTGGGAGTGACAGTAACTCTCATTCATTGCTGAAGGAAATGTAAAATGGTATGGCCATTTTGGAAGATAGTTTAGCAGTTTCTTATGAAACCAACCATAGTCTCACTGTACAGTCCAGCAATCATGCTCCTTTGTATTTGCCCAAAAAAGTAGAGAACTTATGTACGTACATACAAACACTGCACACTGTGGCATATAGAAACTTTATTCATAATTGCCAAAACTTGGAAGCAACCAACGTGACTTTCACTGGGTGAATGGATGAATAAGTTGTGGTGCATTCACACACATGCATTATTTAAAAATAAAAAGAAATGAGATACCAAACTATGGAAAGATATGGAGGAAATTTAAATGCATATTACTAAGTGAGAGAAGGCCAATCTAAAAAGACTACCCAGGGTGTAATCCAACTATAAGACATTCTATAAAAGGCAAATTTATGGAAAATTTTTAATTGAAAGATCATGGTTGCCAGAGACTGGAGGGAGGGGGAAAGAAAGAACAAGCATAACACAAAGGATTTTTAGGGCAGTGAAAATACCCTGCATGATACCATAGGATGGATACATGTCATTATACATTGTCCATACCTCTAGAATGTACATCAAGGGTGACTGAAAATGTAAACTGTGGACTTTGTGTTATTCTGCTGTGTCAATATAGGTTTATCACTTGTAATAAATGTACCTCTCTGGTGCAAAATATTGATAATGGGGGAGGCCATACATGTTTAGGGGCAGTCGTATTTGGAAAATCACTGTACCCTTTCCTCAATTATGCTGAGAACCTAAAACCACTCTAAAAAAAAAAAAATCTTTAAAATTAATTAATTAATTGAAATAAAATTTGTTAAAAATTTGAAGGTGAAAATTAAGGCAATTCCAGAACCCAAAAGCTGTGAAAATTCATCAGCAGCAGACTTGCAGTCAAAAATATAATAAAATAAAATTTTAAGCAAAAGAAATATAATATCAGAAAAAAGCATGAAAATATAAGAGGAAAAAAAAGGTCAAAGAATGGAGAAATTATGTTGTCATATCTAATTGAATATTGACTCTTTCAAACCATAAACAACAAACTAATAGAAGGGAAAATAAATCAGTAAAAGATGCTTCATTAATCAAAAAAAATGCAAGAAGGCAGAAAAGAAGATTATAGGCTAGAACAAATAGAAAACAAATAGTAAAATGATAGTCATAAATCCAAATATGTGCATAATTATATTAAAATAATTCAATTAAAATATCAAGATTTTTTAAAAAGACTGAATTAAAACCAACCACAAAACCCAAGTACATGCTACTTTAAAAAGACAGTATCTTAAATATAAGGAAAAATAAACATTGAAAGTGAAAGAATGAGAAAATATAGATGCAGTGTTAATATTAACCAAAAAAAGCTGCTGTTGCTATAATAGTTACAAAGTACAACTGGCCAAGAAATATGACTAAAGATAAAAGAGGCTAATAGGGAAAACTTATGGTAGGAAAGGATCAATCCATAAGGAAGTCACAATTCTAAATTTGTTTGTACCTAAGAGCATACCTTCAAATTATATAAAGCAAAATTTCATAAGATAAAGAAGAGAACTAGACACATCCAGAATCAACCTCACTCAGTACTGAAAGAATAGAGAAAAAAATATATATATATGGTGAATATGTGGAAGGTCTGAAAACATGTGACCCAGTTGATATATACTGAACACTACACTCAACAGATGCAGAATACAAATTCTTTTCAAAAGCACACAGATTTCCTAAAATTGGCCTTTCTGAACCATGAAACAAGTTTTAATGTATTTCAAAAGATGGAAGTCAACAGAATATATTCTCTGGCCATACTGGAATTAACTTAGAAATCAGTAACCTCTGAATAACTAGAAATACCTAAATGTTTGGAAATTAAGCACTATACTTACAAATAATCTGTAGATGAAAGAATTCTTAGCGGAAAATATTTCAGACTAAATGCTAATGAAAATTGCATCATAACAGCTAAATGCAATTTGTGATTCTCACATCAGCTTATCTTCTAGATCCTACAACATTAAAAAGATACAACAATGTTCATATTCTGAAAAAGCACACAATATCCAAGGAAAACAGTTACCAAAATAAAAAGAAAAAAATTTTAAAAATCTGAAATGGCTGTATATGTACTCAATAAACTGAATCTGTGATATAACTTTCCAGAAAGAAAACTCCAGGCCCAGATGTCATCCCTAGTGAATTCTAATAACATTTAGGGAAGAAATAGCATTAGTTTCCAAAGATTAGAAAACTTAATGTAAGATTACAGTAACTCTAAATAAGCAAAACCATCAAGGTCTCAGAATTTTCAGGTATGAAGGTATGAAAAAAACTCCTTTAAGACAAAAAGTGCCTGAAAGCAAAGAGAACACAAAATTGGAAAATCATAAATACTAACTATACTTATAACCAACTTCAGATATGTGGACCTGTATTTTTTCCATATATATAATTTCTATTTTTAAAAAATTTTTTCTTTTCCTCTTTCCCCCCTTTTAGTTTATTTAGAGTTTATTGGTGGTAGTTAACCTGGTAATTTACAGATTATGGGATATACAGGCAAGATCATAATAGAACAGAAGGAAGGACAGGATCTAGAAATTTTAGACTTGTGGCTGAATAAAGGAGCTGAAGAGCCATGGTGAAGGATAGGTGGGTAGCAAGTGGACACTGGCCCCAACACTGGCTTCTTACTGTCAAGCTTAGGTTTTTCCAGTCTTGTGAAGAACCTACAGGGCTTATAAATTAACCTCTCCCAAGGACTCCTGGGGCATCTGGAGGCTTGGAAGTCCAACATGGTGACCTATACTAACATGATCATCATGAGTGTAATGAAGTGCTTTTAAAAAATAAGAGTTGCAGGTGGTATATGTAGTTGTGAAAGAATGAAGCACAGAGAGAGCTCCCTGAGGCCACTGAGGATCACACCCAGAGACAACATATCTGAGTAATTCCTTCTAAGCAAAGCACAGCTCAGTGCTGTTGCTGGATCTAGGCCTACTAAATATGTTGGGGTTTGATAGTGATCAAGATTACACAGCAACAGATAGCTGAATGAACAAATGGATTAACATCATACTCTAAGTATGAGCCCAAGAATGTGTTTGAAAACAGCTGCTGTGAGAAGTACTGGAACAGAGTCACAATAACAGACCAGCATGATCTGGCCCCCAGGACAGAGAGTCGGCCGTTTGATGGACTTAATAAAAGTGTTATGTTTTCTGATACCACTGCTACAACAAGCTCAAATCCCCCAAGAACAGACAGAGAAACTAAAGAATGAGGTTCTAGTCGAGCCCTCATTAAATCAAACATGAAGTCCAAGCCCAGGAAAAACAGGCCAAGTGTCGACTCAGAGACATGGGTGGTTCCCTCATGCTGCTTAGCGTTTCATTATTTTTTGGCTCAGTTTTAAAAGTAGTACTCTAGTCACCTGTCATAAGCAGGAGATTTTTATCTTAACAAAAGATAATTTTCACAAACTTGGAAAATTCCCATCTTGTGACAAAATATTATGAAATAACAATAGTTAGCACATTTTCTTTCTTCCTAGGAAGCTAAAGGACTTTGATGTACATCTTTTTTCATCTTGAAACAACCCTTTGGAACTGTGGGGAAGACAGGATTGAATATATTTTGCATATGGAATATCCAAAGTTCACACAAAAAGTTAGTGTCAACAACGAAGGAAACTATAAGCAAGGTGAAAAGACAGCCTTCAGAGTGGGAGAAAATAATAGCAAATGAGGCAACTGACAAAGAATTAATCTCAAAAATATACAAGCAACTCCTGCAGCTCAATTCCAGAAAAATAAATGACCCAATAAAAAAATGGGCCAAAGAACTAAACAGACATTTCTCCAAAGAAGACATACAGATGGCTAACAAACACATGAAAAGATGCTCAATATCACTCATTATCAGATAAATGCAAATCAAAACCACAATGAGGTACCATTTCACACTGGTCAGAATGGCTGCTATATAAAAGTCTACAAGCAATAAATGCTGGAGAGGGTGTGGAGAAAAGGGAACCCTCTTACACTGTTGGTGGGAATGCAAACTAGTACAGCCACTATGGAGAACAGTGTGGAGATTCCTTCAAAAACTGGAAATAGAACTGCCTTATGACCCAGCAATCCCACTGCTGGGCGTACACACCGAGGAAACCACAATTGAAAGAGACACATGTACTCCAATGTTCATCGCAGCACTATTTATAATAGCCAGGACATGGAAACAACCTAGATGTCCATCAGCAGATGAATGGGTAAGAAAGCTGTGGTACATATACACAATGGAATATTATTCAGCCATTAAAAAGAATACATTTGGATCAGTTCTAATGAGGTGGATGAAACTGGAACCTATTATACAGAGTGAAGTAAGTCAGAACGAAAAACACCAATACAGCATACTAACACATATATATGGAATTTAGAAAGATGGTAATGATGACCTTATATGCAAGATAGCAAAAGAGACACAGATGTATAGAACAGTCTTTTGGACTTTGTGGGAGAAGGCAAGGGTGGGATGATTTGAGAGAATAGCACTGAAACATATATTATCATATGTGAAACAGATCGCCAGTCTAGGTTCGATGCATGAGACAGGATTCTCAGGGCTGGTGCACTGGGATGACCCTGAGGGATGGGATGGGGAGGGAGGTGGGAGGGGGGTTCAGGATGGGAAGTACATGTATACCCATAGCTGACTCATGTCAATGTATGGCAAAAACCACCTCAATATTGTAAAGTAATTAGCCTCCAATGAAAATAAATAAAAAGTTTGTTTAAGTGTCAAAAGTGGTCAAGAAGAGAATGCAGGGACTTCCCTGGTTATCCAGTGGTTAAGACTCCATGCTTCCAGTGCAGGGGGCTCAGGTTTGATCCCTAGTTGTGGAACTAAAATCCCACACACTTTGCAGTGCAGCCAAAAAAATAAATAAGATAAAATAAGTAAGAGAATGCAGTGTGTCTAGCTCCCAGCCCAATGGTCTTTCTCAGTCTCAGCTCTTCTTCAGTGACTTTCTGGACCTAGTTCTGTCCGTAGGAATTTCACTTCATAATACAGACTTCTATTCCATCAACAAAGACTTGTTGACATTGCTATGTGCTTTTTACTGTCTAGGTGTCAGGAGGGTACAACATGTTGCTCGATAGGCAACATCCATCCCATCCCTCTGCTCATGGGTGGTATGCAGAGTTTGTGGAATTCCCCGTAGCTTCAAGGGTATATCTGACCGATCTGAAGAGTTATCCTATCCCTCATGACAGTGACTGGTTTAGGAATGGGCATGTGACCAAAGAGAGATTTTCTGGGAGGCTTCTGAGGAAGTGCTTTCTCACTCTTAACAGAGAGCAACAGGAAAGCAGACACTCCCCTGCTGATTGCTACTGGCAGTCCTCCCACAGCCCCAAGAGGAACTGCCTTAGGATTAAACTGACACTGCGGACAGCAGTGTGGAAGATGAAAAGACACTAAGTCCTTGATGACATCACTGAACTTCTGGATCTACTAAAGCTGAAGCCCACCCCCTACTTCTGATTTTCCTCACATATGTCAGCTGAAGAGTAATCTTATTGTATAAGCTACTTTCAGTTGGCTTTCCTAACATTCCTAGCTGAAAACATCCTAACGCAAAAGGACTCAGAGAGAACTAAGTTTTCATGCAGAAGGAACCTACTTCTCCTTTGCTTTCCAGTCTTCATTCCACCCAGTCAGGACCTGCTGTTCGCAACCCCAACAGGCAGGGTGCAGACTCTTCATTGCCAACCCCGTGCTCTCCTCAATAGCCTTCTCCTTGCACCATCCAACAGTCATGGTTCAAGCCATTAAATATCCAAGTTTATGAAGAGATTCATGTCCATTTATACAATCCCTGGTAGTTTGGCTGTAAAGAATCCACCTGCCAATGCAGGAGACACAGCATATCCCTTGGAGAAGGGAATGGCAACCCACTCCAGTATTCCTGCTTGGGAAATCCCATGGACAGAGGAACATAGTGGGCTATGGTCCATGGGGTCACAAAAGAGCTGGACATGGCTTAGCAACTAAACAACAACAACCCATCAAATGGTATTCCCTACTAGCTTCTCTGTAGTAGCTGCCTTGCACTCTGATTGTTGCTTTTCAGTTGCTCAGTCATATGTGAGTCTGCGATCCTGTGGACTGTACCACACCAGGATTCACTGTCCTTCACCATCTCTTGGAACTTGCTCAGACTCATGCATATCCAACCACCTCATCCTCTGTTATCCCCTTCTCCTCTTGCCTTCAATCTTTCCCAACATCAGGGTCTTTTCTAATGAGTTGGCTCTTCACATCAGGTGGCCAAAGTATTGGAACGTCAACTTCAGCATCAGTCCTTCCAATGAATATTCAGAATTGATTTCCTTTAGGACTGATTGTTTTCATCTTCTTGCAGTCCAAGGGACTCTCAAGAATCTTCTCCAACACCACAGTTCAAAAGCATCAGTTTTTCAGCGCTCAGCTTTCTTTATAGTCCAGCTCTCACATCCATTGGAGAAGGAAATGGCAACTCACTCCAATATTCTTACCTGGAGAATCCCATGAACAGGGAAGCCTGGTGGGCTATAGTCCATGGGTTTGCAAGAGTCAGACACGACTTAAAGACTAAACTACCACCACCATGTCACACCTATACATGACTGCTGGAAAAACCATAGCTTTGACTATACAGAGCTTTGTTGGCAAAGTAATGTCACTGAACTCAGGTTAAACAACAATAATGAGAGGTTGGCCCAGGCACTTCCAGGGTCAGGGTTTTGTTGTGGGTAGGACACCTGTTAAAAGCTTTTTAAATTTTAGCCCTGGCTTTACCTCTCTTGCTGCACATCAAACCTTCCTCCAGGTATTGTGTCTTTAATGGGAAGAGGGAGGAAGGCATTGTCTTCCCTGTGCTCACTCTCCAATCCTGTACAGTGATTTTCCCATCCCCAGAGCACACACACCTCCTCCCTAAGATGCCCTGTGTCCAGGTATGCCTGATCTGATTGTTTTCCAAGACCGATCCAAAAGAGACAGCTGGTGCCCAGAGCTGAGTTCCCAAAGGGAGACTCCTCACCCTACACCAAGGAATCCAGCGTGAGCACTGGTGTGAGTGTTAGACTGAGTCCCACAGAGCTGAGGGTCTGGAACTGCAAGTCAGCAGGAGGACAGAGGAGAGCAGACTTTGGTGATTTCAAGAAGCCCATCAGGAACTGGCTCTGGTTGGGGTGGGGTGTGGAACCCTGGGTGGATTTCTTACGGGGGTGAGTAGCAATGATTTTGAAGTCGAATTGACTGAATTCTCTTGTCACCTCCCAAAGTTTTTAGCTTTGTTGCTTTTGACAAAATCCTTAACTTCTCTGGGCTTTCTGTAGAATGAAGTCAATGATTGCTGCCTCTTGGGGTTGCTTTGAAGATGACAATGACAAAACACCTGGCACACACCTTCTCTTAAGACTCCTTTGTGAATCCTTGCCCTTTTTTCTTTGGCATGAAATCTGAAAGCACCTTGGCAAGTGCTTGCCCAGGGTGAAAGCAAGGCGTGGGGTTAGGATCCTATTTGATTTGAGGGCATGTGCCCAAGGGAAAAAAAACAAACAAACCAGGTGAGGAACCTAACAGATTTAAGACCAGCTCTTCAAGCTGGGTAAAAGAACAACCCATTCATCCTGTTTGCTGGCAGCCTCCTCCTCTGTAATTGACAGTGTGGAAGGAAATAATCTCTAAGGCCCCATCTGGGTCTCAGGTCTTTAGGAGGAAAAATTGAGAACTCCGGGCATGGCTGGCAAGGATCATGTGTGGATGTGATTTCATCCATACTCAGCTCCTCTGTTGGCCCCCTTGAGTACTTCCTGCAGGTTCTGGGTCCTTGGCCACTGGCCCCACAATGTCCTGCACCCTCTGCCATACTCCTATTTCATACTCCTTTAAGAAGGCACATGGCAGTGTCTTGACCACCCCTCTCAAATTAACTAAATATCATGTTTGATCATAATTCTTTAAAGGCTGAATGTTTACTTAATTGTTTCTTCTCTTTCATGCTATTCATTCTAAATTAGGGATCTCTTCTTGTTTTAGGACTTTTTGCTTTGGGATTCTATGTCAGAATTTAAACAATCTCATAACAGCCCTCTCTACTCTCTCCCTGTAACCTTCTTCCAGTGTCTGACCTTCACTATCTTCATGGAAAAGCCCCCTCTGTGTTCATCTAATACAAGTACCTTTTGTAATTTCAGCTTGAGAAATTCCAATAGCTTTTTAATAACCCTGTCATGGTCTCTACACTCTTTCACTTCAAGAAGATGTTTTTCTCACTGGTCACCCAGGTTGAGGTCCTTTTTTTTTTTTGTCTTTCTCTTCCTCATAGACTCCAAAACAGGGCTCTCTCCAACAGAGCTGCATACTTGGAAGTTGAGAGAGAATGTGGAACTCAGGCCATGTGTGCTGAGAAATCCCAGGTGATGTGTGCTGAAAATGCAGATTTCTGACCTCAGGCATAGTGCCAAAAAGAAGTTTTAATGTCCAAGTGTTTTATGCTTCAAAGATAGGCCCTTGTGGTTGTTGGTTTAAACCTGCATTCTACACAGGAAGCAATCTGATATCCCACTGACTGGAATCCATAAGGTAATTCAAAATTGCTTAGATTGAGGCCAACAACTTTGCAGAAGATTTGATACTCTCCAGAGATTATTGCTCCAAATAGGTAAGTAACGTAACAAGTTGCTCCACCAGTCATGCATTTTAGCATACTTCACACATCACAGGCCAAATTTAAGAATTAGGATAAACAAAGATTTTAAGTATTAGGATAACAAGGAATTAAGTATTAGGATTAGTTTTATACTTTGTATTTTCCGGCATTCCATAGCTTTCAAAAATTTCCAAACCCTCAATTCAAAAAGTTGAACATAGCCCTCATATCATTTGTTAACTGCAAAGCAAATACATTTCTCCAGCAGAAGGGGTACTCTCCTGTCCTGGTCAAATAATGGTATAAGACTAGGAGATGCTTCAATTCCACATGGTAAGAAAGTTGTCCTACCCAATTAAAATATCCTTCTCCAATATCATATAATTAAGTAAATATTCATTGAAAACCCTATGTGCCAAGCACCAAAGACAATACCAAGGTGAATAGAAGAATATTTTTTCTCTCTGGGCTTACAGTTTAAAGGCACATAAATGGGCAAGTAGCTACATAAAAAAATAGATAACATAGAGTGAAAAGTCATCAAGGAGGAAATGACTGACCCCAGGAGAATCTGGCAAAGCCTTACAGAAGTGGAGTCTGAGCTGAGCCCTAACTGATGGAGAGTGCTCCCATCATTAGAGGTGATGGGAGAGTGTTTCGCCTGAAGAGCACCCCTGAGCCCTGGTTAAGGGAGAAGGGGAATGTGGACACAGGTGAGCGGCAGACGTGATCTGCACAGTGTATGAAGGAACACAGTGCTAGTGGAGATGCAGGGACCAGGTGGGAGGACTGCGAATGCCTGTCTGAGAAAGGGGTGGTGTTTTCTGTTCTAGTTGATATCCCTGGTGCTGCTCAAGGGAATCATTCACCAACATTGTATAAATAACCCCAGAAAAATGCTAGTTCACATTGCCCATGAGAGAGGCAACTCCATGGAAAATCAATACCTACTGCAAATCAGCATCTGCAATTCAGAAAACTTGCCTTTAAAGATTTAGTCTGGGCTGAACCTGGAAACCATTCTTTGTTTTCTTTGTCCGTGGCTGATTTTGTTAGCTTTGCCTCATCCAAGCAGGAGACATGCGGACTGGCTCAGCTGTGGGTTCCAGCTGCTCTGGAGGTTAATGGCCTGTACCATTGAGATGCCCTCCTGAGTGCCTCGAGGGGAATCCTGGGTAGTCCACAAAACTCTCCATTTTAAGTCATATCCTCCTGAACACGTAGTTCACATTTTTATGTGGTGCAGGAAGACTCAGACAACACACGCTTAATTTCATTTATCTAGGTGAATAAAAACTATCAGCGAGATTGGTGGCACACTTTAAAAGTCACCTTCTACTGGCAGCAGTGTTTGTGGATAACAGACTGGGTAGGCCTGTTAGGAGGATTTTACAATGCTTCAGGCAAGAGGTAATAAGACCTGAATTAAAGTAGTGAGACTTAAAAGAAGGGGCAGAATGGGAGGTGTTTTGGAGATGGGATCAAAAGGGTTTGGCAACTGATTGAAGGTGCAGCAGGGAAATGTTCAGGTGGCTTCCAAAGGCGTGAGGCTGAGTTAATAGGAGGATGATAATACCATTACACCAGGAAGGGAAACCCAGGAAGAGCAGTAATTCTGGCGCTAAGGGGGTAACTTATTTAGTAAATAACAAGAATATGCTTGACTTCTATTCACTAACTTAGTTGTAATTAGTGTGACGGTTGGGCTTCCCTGGTGGCTCAGTCAGTAAAGAATCTAGATAGCCAGTGAGAATTTGCTATAACCAGGGGAACTCAAACTGGGGCTCTGTAACAACCGAGAGGGGTGGAATGGGCAGGAAGTGGGAGGAAAGTTCTAGAGGGAGGAGGCATATGTATACTTATGACTGATTCATGTTGATGTTTGGCAGAAACCAACACAGTTCTGTAAAGCAATTATCCTTCAGGTTTTAAAAAAGTAACCATCTGCCTGCAATGCAGGAGATGTGGGTTTGATCTTTTAGTCAGAAAGATCCCCTGGAGAAGGAAATGGCCACACACTCCAGTATTCTTGCTTGGAAAATCCCACAGACAGTGGAACCTTGCAGACTACAGTCCATGGGGTTGCAAAGAGTTGGATACAACTCGGTGACCAAACAAGCACCATCAGTGTAACAATATCATTTTATCATCCAAACTGGGACACTGTTGAGAAGAAAAGGGGATGCTTTCATAATTCCAGAACAGGAGGTCTAAACCCAGATTATCCCTAATACATCCAGGTATGTTGACTCCCTGCTGGTAATGCCTTTCAGTGTTTGCTCAATTAATAAATTAGTGTTAATAAAGCTGTTTCACAGTTCGTTGAACTTAGGATCTCAAGAATTAGAAGATACCATAGAAATCATATATAAAGTTGCCTCCTGGCACTCCCAGAAAATCCTGTGTACTCCATTCCCCAAGGCCAGCCTCTATTGGAACAGTTCCCACAGACAGGGACTCACTATGACATTATGAAGTGCATTCTATTTTTGGACAGTGCTAAGTGTTCTTCCTTATACTTAGCTAAGAGTAATTTTCCTATAAACTCCACACAGTTGACCTTTAAATAACATGGACATTATGGGTGCTGACCCTCTGCACAGTTGAAAATTCACATAAAATTTTTGACTCCCCCAAAACTTAACTACTAACAGCCAACTGTTGACCAGGAGTTTTGCAATACCTTTAAATAACATGGACTTTATGGGTGCTGACCCTCTGCACAGTTGAAAATTCACATAAAATTTTTGACTCCCCCAAAATTTAACTACTAACAGCCAACTGTTGACCAGGAGTTTTGCAATACCTTTAAATAACATGGACTTTATGGGTGCTGACCCTCTGCACAGTTGAAAATTCACATAAAATTTTTGACTCCCCCAAAACTTAACTACTAACAGCCAACTGTTGACCAGGAGTTTTGCAATACCATAAACAGTTGACTAACACATATTTTGTATGTTATATGTATCATATTCTTGAAATAAAATAAGCTAGAGAAAAGAAAATATTTTTAAGAAAAATCACAAGGAGTAGAAAATACATTTATAGTGTGTGTGTGTGTGTGTATATATATATATATGTATATATATTTCTTGGAAAAAAATCAGTGTATAACTAGACCCATGCAATTCAAACCTGTGTTGTTTAAGGATCAACTGTAATTCCAATAATAATGACATCACTAATACCGGGACAGCCAATATTTATTGAGTACCTACAAAGGTCTTGGTTTTACATGTATTATTTCTGAAGGTCTCCAACAACCCTTCTTATATTGAAGAATCCCAATTTTTCAGATGAGGCAGCAGATGCTGAGAGGGAATGTTACCTGCCAAAGGTGCACAGCAACACATAACAGCAAATATGACCAAGCCTATGGCCAAGGGAAGAGGAGTATACTTTGCCTACCATGAGACCATGGCAGGAAGGTGGATATATAATACAGCTGCAAGAGAGTGAAGATTTATGACCAAGTTATAACTCAATATACCATAATGATAGAGTCAAGGCCAATGAAATTCAATTCCTGGACTTTTATCTGAGCTCTCCAAGAAGTAAACCCTATTTCCCATGGTACTATTGTGAAATAAGCCTATGGAGTGCAACCACCACTCAGAGCAAGAACGAAGCCACCCCAGAGAAAGGAGAGCATATAAGTGAAGCCTAGTGATTGAAATTGAGCCCTAAATCAAGTTGCACCTGAAGTCAGAGCCAAGTATTGAATATTTTTAAACTGTATTAGCCATTATAGTTCCATTTTGCTTCAGCCAGTTGAGTTGGGCTTTCTATCACTTGCAAACAAAGAAGTTCTAACAGCTGCAGTGAATGAATGAAATTACCTTCACAACTGAGTGACAGCACATGATTATTAAGCCTGTGACTACGCTGGCCAGAATTTTGATAGCTCAGCCTTTTAGCCCATGCATCACTGTTGGAATCCCTCCTAGGTGGAGTGATGGTACACAAGGCATGAAACTGGAAGGCCATGATTGTATCTCAAAATCTTTTGAAACCATTTCTGATCATTTATAATCTAGACTGACTGACTTTTCTTTTTAATTTATTTTTTATTGAAGGATAATTGCTTTATAGAACTTTGTTGTTTTCTGTCAAACCTCAACATTAATCAGCCATAGGTGTACATATATCCCCTCCCTTTTGAACCTCCCTCCCATCTCCCTCCCCATCCCACCCCTCTAGGTTGATACAGAGCCCCTGTTTGAATTTTCTGAGCCATACAGCAAATTCCCGTTGGCTATCTATTTACATACATTAACGTAAGTTTCCATGTTACTCTTTCCATACATCTCACCTTCTCCCCATGTCCGTAAGTCTGTTCTCTACATTTGTTTCTCCATTGCTGCCCTGTAAATAAGTTCTTTAGTATCATTCTTCTAGATTCCATATATATGTGTCAGAATATGATAAATCTTTCTCTTTCTGACTCACTTCACTCCGTATAATAGGTTCTGTGTTCATCCACCTGATCAGAACTGACTCAAACGCATTCCTTTTTATGGCTGAGTAATACTCCATTGTGTATATGTATCACAACTTCTTTATCCATTCATCTGTCGATGGATGTCTAGGTTGCTTCCATGTTCTAGCTATCATAAATAGTTCTGCAATGAACAATGGGATATATGTGTCATTTTCAATTTTGGTTTCCTCAGGGATTATGCCTAGGAGTAGGATTGCTGAGTCATATGGTGGTTTTAATCCTAGTTTTTTAAGGAATCTCCATACCATCTTCCATAGTGACTGTATCAATTTACATTCCTACCAACAGTGCAAGAGCATTCCCTTTTCTCCACACCCTCTGCAGCATTTATTGTTTGTAGACATTTTGATGATGGCCATTCTGACAGTGTGAGATGATACCTCATTGGGTTTGATTTGCATTTCTCTAATAATGAGCAATGTTGAGCATCTTTTTGTGTGTTTGTTAGCCATCTGTATGTCTTTGGAGAAATGTCTGTTTAGGTCTTTTCCCCACTTTTTGATTGGGTTGTTTGTTTTTCTGGCATTGAGTTGTATGAGCCATTTGTATATTTTGGAGATTAATCCTTTGTCAGTTGTTTCATTTGCTATTATTTTCTCCCATTCTGAGGGTTGTCTTTTCACCTTGGTTATAGCTTTTTTGGCTATGCAAAAAATCAGGTCCCACTGGTTTACTTTTCTTTTAATTTCCATTACTCTAGGAGGTGGGTCATAGAGGATCTTTCTTTGATTTATGTCATCGAGTGTTCTGCCTGTTTTCCTCTAAAGGTTTTATAGTTTCTGGTTTTACATTTAGGCCTTTAATCCAGTTTGAGTTTATCTTTGTGTATGGTGTTAGGAAGTGTTCTAATTTCATTCTTTTAAAGGTAGCTGTCCCATTTTCCTAGCACCATTTATTGAAGAGGCTGTCTTTGCCCCATTGTACATTCTTGCCTCCTTTGTCAGAAATAAGGTACCCATAGGTGCATGGGTTTATTTCTGGGCTTTCTATCTTGTTTCATTGGTCTATATTTCTGTTTTTGTGTCAGGACCATACTGTCTTGATGACTGTAACTTTGTAGTATAATCTGAAGTCAGGAAGGTTGATTCCTTCAGCTCCATTCTTCTTTTTCAAGACTGCTTTGGCTATTTGGGGTCTTTTGTGTTTCCATATTAATTGTGAAATTTTTTGTTCTAGTTCTGTGAAAAATGCCATTGGTAATTTGATAGGGATCACATTGAATCTGTAGATTGAGTTTGGTAATACAAGTGATTTCTGTGTATTGATTTTGTATCCTGCAACTTTGCTAAATTCACTGATTAGCTCTAGTAATTTTCTGATACTATTTTTAGGGTTCTCTATGTATAGTATCAAGTCCTCTGCAAACAATGAGAGCTTTAATTCTTCTTTTTTGATCTGGATTCCTTTTATTTATTTTTCTTCTCTGATTGCTGTAACTAGGACTTCCAAAACTATGCTGAATAATAGTGGCAAAAGTGAACGCTTGTCTTTTTCCTGATCTTAGGGGGATTGCTTTCAGTTTCTCACCATTGAGAATAATGTTTGCTGTATGCTTATCATATATGGCCTTTACTATGTTGAGGCAGGTTCCTTCTATGCCCATTTTTAAAGGGTTTTAATCATAAATGGGTGCTGGATTTTGTCAAAGGCTTTTTCTGCATCTATTGAAATGATCATATGATTTTTATCTTTCAATTTGTTAATATGGTATATCACATTGATTGATTTGTGTATACTGAAGAATCCTTGCATTTCTGGAATAAACCCAACTTGATCATGGTGTATGAGTTTTTTGATGCATTGCTGAATTCTGTTTGCTAAATTTTGTTGAGGATTTTTGCATCTATGTTCATCAGTGATATCAGCTTGTAGTTTTCTTTTTTTGTGTTGTCTTTGTCTGGTTTTGGTATCGGGGTGATGGTGGCCTCATAGAGTGGGTTTGGAAGTGTTCCCTCCTCTGCAGTTTTTTGAAAAGAGTTTTAGAAGGATAGGCATTAGCTCTTCTCTACATGTTTGGTAGAATTCTCCTGTGAAGTCATCTGGTCCTGCACTTCTGTTTTTTGGGATATTTTTGATCACAGCTTCAATTTCAGTGCTTGTAATTGAGTTGTTCATAATTTCTATTTCTTCCAGGTTATCAATTTTATTGCCATATAGTTGTTCATAATAGTCTCTTATAATCCTTCATATTTCTACACTGTCTGTTGTAACCTCTCCTTTTTCATTTCTAAATTTGTTGATTTGATTTTTCTCTTTTTTTCTTAATGAGTCTGGCTAAAGTTTTGTCAATTTAGTTGATCATCTCAAAGAACAAGCTTTTAGTTTTATTAATCTCTACTGTTGTTTCTTTCATTTCTTTTTCATTTATTTCTACTCGGATCTTTAATGATTTCTTTCCTTCTACTAATTTTGGTCTTTTTTGTTGTTGTTCTTTTTCCAGTTGTTTTAAGTGTAAAGTTAGGTTGTCTGGTCGATGTTTTTCCTGTTTTTTGACGTAGGATTGTATTGCTATGAACTTTCCTCTTAGAACTGCTTTTGCTGCATCCCATAGGTTTTGAGTTGTCATGTTTTCATTGTCATTTTGTTTCTAGACATTTTTAAATTTCCCTTTTGATTTCTTCAGTAACCTGTTGGCTATTTAGAAACATGTTATTTAATCTCCATGTGTTTGTGCTTCTTTACAGTGTTTTTCTTGTAACTGATATCTAGTCTCATAGCACTGTGGTCGGAGAAGATGCTTGATACAATTTCACCTTTCTTAAATTTACTGAGGTTTGATTTGTGACCCAAGATGTGGTCTATCCTGGAGAATGTTCCATGTGCACTTGAGAAGAAGGTGTATTCTTCTGTATTTGGATGGAATGTCCTGAAGATATCAATGAAATCCATCTCATCTAATGTATCATTTAAGACTTGTGTTTTCTTATCAATTTTCTATTTTGATGATCTGTCCATTGGTGTGAGTGGGGTGTTAAAGTTTCCTACTATTATTGTATTACTGTCAATTTCTCCTTTATGTCTGTTAGTGTTTGTCTTATGTATTGAGGTGCTCCTATGTTGGGTGTATAGATATTTACAATTGCTATGCCTTCCTCTTGGATTGATCCTTTGGTCATTATGTAGTGTCCTTCCTTATCTCTTGTAATATTCTTTATTTTAAGGTCTATTTTGTCTGATATGAGGATTGTTACTCCAGCTTTCTTTTGCTTCCCATTTGCAGGGAATATATTTTTCCATCCTCTGACTTTCAGTCTATATGTGTCTTTAGGTCTGAAGTGGGTTTCTTGTAGACAACATATATATGGGGCTTATTTTTGTATCCATTCAGCCAGTCTGTATCTTTTGGTTGGAGCATTTAATCTATTTACATTTAAAGTAATTATTGATATATATGTTCCTATTGCCATTTTTTCAGCTGGGGTTGATTTTGTAGATCTTTTTTCTTCTCTTATATTTTTTGACTATGTAAGTCCCTTTAACATTGTTTGTAAAGCTGGTTTGGTGGTACTGAATTCTCTTAACTTTTGCTTATCTGAAAAGCTTTTTATTTCTCCATCAATTTTGAATGAGATCCTTTTTGGGTACAGTAATCTTAGTTGTAGATTTTTTCCCTTTCAATACTTTAAATATATCCTGCCATTCCTTTCTGGCCTGCAGAGTTTCTGCTGAAAGATCAACTGTTAAGCGTATGGGGTTTCCCTTGTATGTTACTTGTTGCTTTTCCCTTGCTGCTTTTAATGTTTTTCCTTTGTGTTTAGTCTTTGTTACTTTGATTAGTATGTGTCTTGGCATGTTTCTCCTTGGGTTTATCCTGTATGGGACTCTTCTTGGACTTGATTGACTATTTCCTTTTCCATGTTGGGGAAATTTTCAACTATAATCTCTTCAAAAATTTTCTCATACCCTTTCTTTTTCTCTTTTTTCTTCTGGGACCCCTATAATTTGAATGTTGTTGCATTTGATATTGTCCCAGAGGTCTCTGAGACTATCCTCAGTTCGTTTCATCCTTTTTACTTTATTCTGCTCTTCAAAAGTTATTTCCACCATTTTATCTTCCAGCTCACTGATTCGTTCTTCTGCTTCAGATATTCTGCTGTTGATTCCTTTAGAGTATTTTTAATTTCAGTAATTGTGTTGTTTGTCTCTGTATGTTTATTCTTAATTCTTCTAGGTCTTTGTTAATTGATTCTTGCATTTTCTCCATTTTGTTATCAAGGTTTTGATCATCTTTAAGGCAATGGCACCCCACTCCAGTCCTCTTCCCTGGCAAATCCCATGGGCGGAGAAGCCTGGTGGGCTGCAGCCCATGGGGTCGCTAAGAGTCTGACACGACTGAGCGACTTCACTTTCACTTTTCACTTTCATGTATTGGAGAAGGAAATGGCAACCCACTCCAGTGTTCTTGCCTGGAGAGTCCCAGTGACAGCAGAGCCTGGTGGGCTGCTGTCTATGGGGTCGCACAGGGTCGGACATGACTGAAGTGACTTAGCAGCAGCAGCAGCACTATCATTATTCTGAATTCTTTTTTAGGTAGTTTGCCTATTTCCTCTTCATTTATTTTGACTTCTGTGTTTCTAGTTTATTCCTTCATTTGTCAAACATTTCTATGCCTTTTCATTATTTTTTTAAGGTTATTGTGTTTGCGGTTTCCTTTCCTCAGGCTTCAAGGAAAGTTAAATTCTTTCTGTGAAGAAGGTTGAAGTCTTTCTTTCTTTTGGCTTCCGCCCTCCTAAGGTTGGTCCAGTGGTTTGTGTAAGCTTCCCATAGGGTGAGATTTGTGCTGAGTTTTTGTTTGCTTGCTTGTTTTCCCTCTGATGAGCAAGGCTGAGTGAGATGGTGATCCTGTCTGCTGATGATTGGGTCTGTATTTTTGTTTTGTTTGTTGTTTAGATGAGGCGTCCTGCACAGGGTGCTACTGGTGGTTGGGTGAGGCGGGTCTTGTATTCAAGTGGTTTCCTTTGTGTGTTCTCACTATTTGATACTCCCTAGGGTTAGTTCTCTAGCAGTCTAGGGTCTTGGAGTCAGTTCTCCCACTCCAAAGGCTGAGGACTTGAGTGACTGTGTTAGAGCAGCCTTCACAGGTCATGTCCAAGGAGAACTTGTGCTTCAGTGTGATGGGAGGTGGCAGCTGCAGTGGTGACTACGCCGCCACCGGTTCTCTAGACTGACTTTTAATAGTATTTTACCCCCACTAGAAAGCCTTTTTCACCTTGAAAGTGGAAGTGTTAGTCTCTTAGTAGTGTCCAACTCTTTGGGATCCTATGGACTGTAGTGCACCAGACTCCTCTGTCCATGGAGTGCTCCAGGCAAGAATACTGGAGTGGGTAGCCAGTCCTTTCTCCAGAGGATCTTCCTGACTCAGGGATCAAACCCAGGTCTCCTGTATTGCAGGCAGATTCTTTACTGTCTGAGCTACCAGGGAAGCCCATTTTCACCTTACTTCAATACAAATATTTCTCCATGTGAAAATATGGGGGAAGTGCAAGTAAGTTTAGAAGCCTACTTCAAGAGAAAACAGAGAAAGTATTTTCCATGCCAAAAAAAAGACAGAAGAAAAGTTTTGTAATGACCTTGTTTCCCTGGCCCGTGGGATTGAGTTTTTTGCTCTATCAAATGGTTGGGTAGAAGGTATGCTTAACTTCAGAAGCTCATAGCTTGGTCCAGGAGCATCACATTATAGTCTCACTGAGTTTGTTTCCCCATCTGTTATAAAAAGGGTGGTTTCTGTTTCACATGATTTACAAAGTTGTAATATTGAGAAATGAATAAAAGTGGGATATTTTTAATTATTTTCCTTATAATACAAACATTTCTTAAATAAACAAAATTTAGAGAAAAAATACTTAGTTTGAGATAATAGAATGTAATTTATTATGCTTTATGCCATATGCCTAGATGATTTCCAGTTTCACAACCTCAACAATGAAAGAAAAGGAGGCCATACCTTCTAGTGCTTTCATAGGAGCAAGAAAGCCTTTCACAGAAGTTCCCAATCAAGCCTCCATTTCATTGGCCACAGGTGACTCCCATGTCCAATTCTTAAACCAAACACTTACAAGGGGAACGGAACAGTGAAGACTGCTTAGAGCAGCCTCGCTTTCACCCGGTGGCATGTGCATGAGAGGGCATGCCTGAACGAGGCCAGGGTTTATCACAAAGAGGGGAACGGCACTGGTGCGGTGGGAAGCCATTAATTTCCGGTACCATATTTGCCAAACTCTTGTAAATTTCCCGTTTACAGTGTCTGACTTCCCATGACTCTCTAATCTCTGGAGCCAGGTCTTGCTGTGTGTCCTCAGCACCCAATACAATTCTGAGACCCAGTGGGAACTACGTAAGCATTTATTGGATTTTATTATTGAATTTTAAATCCATTCACCTCTAAGGCTCTAGGAACATGTTTCGATAGGAAGCTGACAATGGTTTCTGCACTTTTCTTGGTGCCGGGCAGAGACGTAGCATGGAGGAAGAAACCCGCCATGGTATGTATAAAACTCCTGTGGGGCTTCTATGATTCTTTGATTTTTAGAATGACTTCATTTCCCTTCCCCCTTTACATTATTATCTAAAGCCTTTAGAACTAATTAGAAGTGGGAGGATCAAAGATGATATATTTTAAATTTGCTTCCCGCCTCACCCACTTAAAGTAAAGAATCCTGCATAGCCCATTAAGCTGGAGGTACTTGCTGACAGGAAGGAAACCATCTGGTGAACAACTTCTGTTAATTATGTTGGAACATACTAACGAGAATAAAGAACAGCCCTTAATGACCTTCCCCTTGGTGGCAGAATCCACTGCAGAGTAGACAGTCATGGCTCAGAGCCAAAAGTTAATGGTTAGTATTGGCACCAAACACTCAGGCTCACTAGTACTTAATAATCTCCCCTCAGTGGAGAAAGTATTTCAGGCATTCACAGCATAAATCCTCCTAGCACCTGCATGTAACTGAGCTCCAAATAGTCATTTAGGGCATTATTTGGAATCCCTTAGTAAATGTGAATCTGGGCGTTACCTTCTCTGTATCTTTCTTTGCATTTGTACATATTGAATCAGGCCAGACAAAGATTTGCATTTTGTTTCAACCAATAACAAGATTTAAATATTACTTGGCAAAGTGCTGATGCAATTATTCCATATCCCAGAGGGATAAAGAGACACAAAAATAATTATCCTCATTATGACCTGGATGAGTTAATCATTTATAATGATATTCTTTCTAATTCCACCTTACCCTTGGAAATCTAGGCAAGCCTGTGCCATCCATACAGAAAGGCAGTGAAAGCTTTGGCATTTGTATCATGAATTAGCTGCAGGCGCCAAAATATCTTTTTTTTTTTTAAATTTCATTCATTGCTTTGCTACTCAGTTTGAGAAAGCTTTTTTAAGTGGCTTATATTGTGTGGTAAGATTAAGTAAAATTTAAAAGAAAGCTATTTAAAATGATAAGATTTAATACTGAAATTTTAAAGAAAATTTTAAAAGAAAACAAGAGTAGGAAAATAAATTCAAACCAGGAGTGAAAGTAGTGTACAAACATATCTGACATGAAATCCTATACATCATTGAGAGTGGGTATTTGTGACCCTAAGCTTCCTAGTCTCCAAATATAAGAAGCAAAAAAAATGCTCTGGTGGGCACCTGAGGGTTGAGGGGTGCCCAGGAAAAAGTTTTGATAACATCTCAGGTGTAAGGGTTTCCTAGTATTAAAAGTACTTGAAGCTGACTGTATCATCTAGTACATTCACAATATGTATACAGTAAAAAAGAAGCAAACCTTGAAATCGCTGCTTCAAATCAGGTGGGAGATGTTATTTTGATAGAAATCTTAAAGAAAAGTTCTGTAACTAGGAACTGTCAACATTTAGCTCCTAAATTATAACAAATCTATAAGGAATATGGATCTGTAATATATTAAAGTTTAATAACCCTAGATATTAGCCAAGAAACTGCTCTCTATATAATTTCTTGATGTATATTTAAGGCTTTTCATATGTACATCAAGAATATAATTTTTATAAAGGCAGGTATGTCCAAGAGTTTGCACAGAAGTAACAAAATAAAAGTTGTTTGTGCCTAAATCATCCCATCTGTGCCTCTTGGACAGTATTCAATACTCTTCGCAACCACATGCATCAAGCAATTGGCTAAATATCCTTGTAGACAGGATGTCTCCTATTTGCATTTGAAGTACTCTTCTGTTTAAAATATAAATGCAATTAATTTGCATTATTTATTTAATCTATCTTTGCATACTAATATCACAAAAACTGATAATAAATGTCAGGTCATTATCAACATACCTCACAATATCTTCATATTCAGTAAATTTATAATTAAAAACAATAAAAAAACTAATCTTAACTCTTTGAAGCTTTACTGCTTGCCCACCTCCTACTATGGGCTGTGCCGCCCACCACTGTCTTTGAAGTTGGCTCATCTGGTAACAGACTAACTCCAAGCTGTAGTGCACACCTACCATTTAAAAACTTAGATGTTGTCCATGTGACAGATTTAATCAGTCCCTTGGTCTCTCAGACATGCAGCTGTTGGTGAATTCTTTTTTGCTAGTGTAATATTGTAAGTGCCTTAAGTTAGAATTAAAGCTGCCATTAAACTTTCATCTTGTTCTTCAAGAAGACTGTTTTCTGGAAGTAGCATGTGTATACATTTTTAAGTGGCAGTGCCAAAGAGATGCTTTATACTACATCAAATCTTTCGTGTTCAGAAAGAATGGCCCAGTTTAAGAGAAAAGTCAGTAAATAATCTAAGTTGTTGGATCTGGGCAAAAGCAGGTTGCCTAGAATTACTGGTAAAAATAAAAATATGACCCTCTTTGGCAGTTTTATGCTACAGATGCTGCATTTAGGATGACAGCATTGAAATCCAGAAAAACATGTGGGATTTATGGAAAGTCTCTTCATGGCCAGATTGCCTGGCCCCTACAAAGCAAAATGTCACTTCTGAAACACATCATTTACCAGTCCTTCAGCAAAACAAACAACCTTTAAAAAGTCCCCCATGGAACCAACGAGGTAAATAGTAATAGAGTTGGAATGTCATCATGATCAAGAGAGAATGGAGCTTCAGATATTGCCAACTATTTGTAGAGAATTTAAAAAAGCAAAGGAAACTAAAATTGAATATTGAACAGCAAAAAGCGTTTGAAATAACAAAATGAATTTTTGACAGCTACTAAGTACATGTCCTGGGGTATGCCCAGGACAAGTATGCCCAGTATGGTCGGGGAAACAGAAGGTACCAGTGAATACTTATCCAGTTGAGAAGGAAAATGAGGACTCCGGGGATTGGGAAATTTATCTAAAGATTATGTCTTGCTGTAATTGTTTCCAATGAATTCTACAGGAAATTCTATAGATATGAATTCTATATCTGGGCCTATAACAGGAGCCACCTGTAAATTTCCACTTCCATGTTGGTCAGGTTAAAAAAAATATGTCAAATGTTTAATCTTATTCTAATGAAAGCTAAAGCACGGAAAAAGATATATTAAGCTTCTATTATTCTATAGGAAGGAGTGCTAATCATCTGATGTTTTGTCTTGTGATCTGATATTCAGAATAATTGAGTGTTAGGGTCAGACAGTCTTGGGGTATTTCAGACTTTAGCACTACTTAGCTATGATATCTTGACTGAGCAAGTTTTATAATCTATTGAAGCTTTAGACTTCCCATCTGTCAAATGGGATAGAATCTTCTTCACAGTGTTTACAGAATAATGTGAATTATGCTGGGATTTTATCAAAGTGTGTGTCATATAATCACTGCTTAATAAAGTATAGCTGGTATTATTAGAGAAAACAAACTAGAACTCTACATCCTAATAAGTGGTATGAAATTATTCTCATCTAAAGCCCCAAGTACTGTGTAAGGTGCATCCTACAAGAAGAAGAACAGTGAAAGTGTTAGTTGCTCAGTCATGTCTGACTCTTTTTGACCCCACAGACTGTAACTGGCTAGGCTCCTCTGTCCATGGAACTCTCCAGGCAAGAATACTGGAGTGGGTAGCCATTCCCTTCTCCAGAGGATCTTCACAACCCAGGGATCAAACCTAGGTCTCCCCACGGCAGGCAGATTCTTTACCATCTGAGCCACAGTGGACAAGACAAAAATCTGAATACTGGACAGATTTAGAAGATAAAAGAGTATTCCAAATAACAACAAACTTCATGCCTTCTTTGAAGACTGTGATACAGCTACAAATTGGTTAAGCAAGAAAACACTGCAGTCCTCCAAGTTTATGTTGCTGCAAATGCCAAAGTTTCATTTCTTATTATGGCTATGCAGTATTCCATTATGTATAAATACCACATCTTTATCCATTCATATGTTGATATAAATTATGCTGCAATGAACACTGGGGTGCATGTGTCTTTTTTAATTAGTGGGGTTTATTTTGGGGATTATATACCCAAGTATGGTGTTCGTGGGGTTCTCAAGGCAAGAATGCTGGAGTGGTTTGCCATTCCCTTCTCCAGGGGACCACGTTTTGTCAGAACTCCCACCATGACCTGTCCATCTTGGCTTGCCCTACATGGCATGGCTCATGAACACCTGGGAAAAGGCAGAAAGACAGGACACTGAAAGATGAACTCCCCAGGTCTGTAGATGCCCAATATGCTACTGGATAAGAGTGGAGAAATAAATGCAGAAAGAATGAAGAGACGGAACCAAAGTGAAAACAACGTCTGGTTGTGGATGTGACTGGTGATGGAAGTAAAGTCCATTGCTGGAAAGAACCATATTGCATAGGAACCTGGAATATGAGGTCCATGAATCAAGGTAAATTGGAAGTGGTCAAACAGGAGAAGAAACTCCAAATCTTAGGCCACCTGACGCAAAGAACTGACTCCTTGGAAAAGACCCTGATGGTGGGAAAGAGTGAAGGCAGGAGGAGAAGGGGATGACAGAGGATAAGGTGGTTGGATGGCATCACCGACTCAATGGACATGAATTTGGACAAGCTCTGAAGGTTGGTGATGCACAGGGAAGACTCTCATGCTGTAGTGCATGGGGTCACAAAGAGTCAGACATGACTGAGCGACTGACCTCACTGAAACAGGAGATGGCAAGAGTGAGCATCGACATTTTAGGAGTCAGTGAACTAAAATAGACCAGAATGGGTGAATTTAATTCAGATGACCATTATATCTACTACTGTGGGCAAGAGTCTCTTAGAAGAAATGGAGTAGCCCTCATAGTCAACAAAAGAATCCAAAATGCACTACTTGGGTACAGTCTCAAAAATGACAGAATGATCTCTATTCATTTACAAGGCAAACCACTCAATATTACAGTAATCCCAGATTATGCCCCAAACACTAATGCCAAAGAAGCTGAAATTGAATTGTTCTAAGAAGACCTACAAGACCTTCTAGATATAACACCAAGATGTACTTTTCATCATAGGGGACTGGAAAGCAAAGGTAGGAAGTCAAGAAATACCTGGAGTAACAGACAAGTTTGGCCTTGGAATATAATGAAGGAGGGCAAAGGCTAACAGAGTTTTGCCAAGAGAATGCACTGGTCATAGCAAACACCCTCTTCCAACAACACAAGAGAAGATTCTATACATGGACAGTACCAGATGGTCAATACCAAAATCAGATTGATTATATTCTTTGTAGCCAAAAATGGAGAAGCTCTACATAATCAGCAAAAACAAGACCAAGATCTGACTGTGGCTCAGATCATGAACTCCTTAATGCCAAATTCAAACTTAAATTGAAGGAAGTAGGGAAAAACACTAGACCATTCAGGTAGGACTTACATCAAATCCCTTACAATTATACAGTGGAAGTGAAAAACAGATTCAAGGGATTAGATGTGATAGACAGAGAGCCTGAACTATGGATGGAGGTTCATAACATTGCACAAGAGGTGGTGATCAAAACCATCCCCAAGAAGAAGAAATGCAAAAAGGCAAAATGGTTATCTGAGGACACCCTACAAATAGCTGAGAAAATAAGAGAAGTGAAAGGCAAAGGAGAAAAGGAAAGATAAACCCATCTGAATGCAGAGTTCCAAAGAAGAGCAAGGAAACATAAGAAAGCCTTCCTCAGTGATCAGTGCAAAGAAATAGAGGAAAACAATAGAATTGGAAAGACTAGAGCCCTCTTCAGGAAAATGAGAGATACCAAGGGAACATTTCAAGTAAAGATGGGCACAATAAAGGGCAAAGACAGTATGGACCTAAGAGAAGCAGAAGATATTAAGAAAAGGTGGCAAGAATACACAAGAACTATACAAAAAAAGATATTCATGACCCAGATAACCACGATAGTGTGATCACTCACCTAGAGTCAGACATCCTGGAATGTGAAGTCAAGTGGGCCTTAGGAAGCATCAATCACTACAAACAAAGCTAGTGGAGGTGATGGAATTCCAGCTGAATTATTTCAAGTCATAAAAGATAATGCTGTGAAAGTGCTGCACTCAATTTGTTAGCAAATTTGGAAAACTCAGCAGTGGTCACAGGACTGGAAAAGATCAGTTTTCATTCCAATCCCATAGAAAGGCAATGTCAAAGAATGTTCAGACTATCACACAATTGCACTCATCTCACTAGCAAAGTAATGCTCAAAATTCCGTAAGTTAGGCTTCAACAGTACATGAACCGAGAACTTCCAGATGTTCAAGGTGGATTTAGAAAAGGCAGGGGAACCAGAGATCGAATTGTCAACATCCATTGGATCATAGAAAAAGCAAGAGAATTCCAGAAGAATATCTACTTGTGTTTCATTGACTATGCCAAAGCCTTTGACTGTGTGTATCACAACAAACTGTAAGATTCTTCAAGAGATGGGAATACCAGACCACCTCACCTGCCTCCTGAGAAATCTGTATGCGGGTTAAGAAGTAACAGAACTGGACATGGAACAATGGACTGGTTCCAAATTTGGGAAAGGAGTATGTCAAGGCTGTATATTGTCACCCTGATTGTTTAATTATATGCAAAATGCCAGGCTGGATGAAGCACAAGCTGGAAGCAAGATTTCAGGGAGAAATCTCAGTAACCTCAGATGTGCAGATGACATCACCTTAATGGCAGCAAGTGAAGATGAACTGAAGAGTCTCTTGATGAAAGTGAAAGAAGAGAGTGAAAAAGCTGGCTTAAAACTCAACCTTCAGAAAACTAAGATCATGGCATCCAGTCCCATCACTTCATGGCAAATAGATGGGGAAACAATGGAAACAGTGAGAGACATTATTTTCTTGGGCTCAAAAATCACTGCAAATGGTGACTGCAGCCATGAAATTAAAAGATGTTTGCTCCTTGGAAGAAAAGCTATGACAAACCTAGACAGCATATTAAAAATCAGAAAAAATTAATGAGGTGGATGAAACTGGAGCCTATTATACAGAGTGAAGTAAGCCAGAAAGAAAAACACCAATACAGTATATTAACGCATATATATGAAATTTAGAAAGATGGTAACGATAATCCTGTATGCGAGACAGCAAAAGAGACACAGATGTATAGAACAGTCTTTTGGACTCTGTGGGAGAGGGAGAGGGTGGGATGATTTGGGAGAATGGCATTGAAACATGTATAATATCATATATGAAACGAATCACCAGTCCAGGTTCGATGCAGGATATGAATGTTTGGGGCTGCTGCACTGAGACAACCCAGAGTGATGGTACGGGGAGGAAGGAGGGAGGGGGGTTCAGGATGGGGAACACATGTATACCTGTGGTGGATTCATGTTGATGTATGGCAAAACCAATACAATATTGTAAAGTAATTAACCTCCAATTAAAATAAATAAATTTATATTTTAAAAAATCAGAAACATTACTTTATCGACTAAGGTCCATCTATTCAAAGCTATGGTTTTTCCAGTAGCCATATATGGATGTGAGAGTTGGACCATGAAGAAAGCTGACTGCTGAAGAATTGATGCTTTTGAACTGTAATGTTGGATAAGACTTTTGAGTCCCTTGGACTGCAAGGAGATCAAACCAGTCAATCTTAAAGGAAAATATGTCCTGAATACTCATTGGAAGGACTGATGCTGAAGCTGAAGCTCTAATATTTTGGCCACCTGGTGTGAAGAACTGACTCATTGGAAAATACCCTGATTCTGGGAAAGATTGAAGGCAGGATGAGAAGGGGATGACAGAGGATGAGATGGTTGGATGGTCCATCACCAGCTTGATGGACATGAGTTTGAGCATGCTCCAGGAGTTGGTGATGGACAGCGAAGCCTGGGGTGCTGCCCTCCATGGGACTGCCAAGAGTCGGACATGACTAAGCGACTAAACTGAACTGATCTGAATGTTTGTTCTATTTTTAGTTTTTTGAGAGTATAATCTTTAAGAATTGTGATTCACTCTTTGTATACCCATAATATGTAATATTGTACATCAACTATATTTCAATAAAAATAAATAAATAGTCCTTAAAAAAATACACCCACTGCAGTCATGAGGTTCTATTAACCAAAGAGGAAACAAATTCATACACGGTAAATATTAAACTCTCCATTTTTGAAAAATGTGTTGTCATTTTTTTAAATTTAGAAAATCTCTAGGTTCTGGATAAGTGAGTGAAAATCATAGATTCAATTTTGTAGAATCATTTTACAGATAAGTAAAGGCCTTTATCTTAGTTTAGCAATTAACATGTTTATATCAGAGGGCGGAAATTTGACTCCCATATCTGCTAACTCACCTTGTTACAGACAAATTGCTTAATCCTCTTATTAATCATCTTCCTCATCCATAAAATAGCACAATAATATTTACCTACCTCATAGGGTGTTATGAGTCTTTATTAATTAATGTTTGGGAGATTATGATCCTTAATTGAAAGGAGCTGTCAAGTATAATTCTCATCTATTTTTGCATGATATGTTTGGAATAAGACTTTTAAGATGTTATTCCTGTGACAAAGGCCAATAAAGATATGCATATTTATGCATTTGGTTACTGACAAATACTCTATAAAGTGATTCCCTTGGAAATGCTATGAGGGGTTTTATCAGATTCTAATTTTAGAATGTTTTCTTTTTAAGGAAATGTTTCCTTTCCTCCTCCAACTGCAAGATTTAGCCAGTGATGAAAGAAGAGAATTAAAATTTCCCTCCATCATCAGCGCATTCTACATTCAGTCTTCACCTCAATCATAAACACTCCTGAGATAGTCAGAGTTCATTCTTTTCAAGGTCAGGTTAGGGGAAGGGTCTTCAAAAATAAGAGATTAGGAACATCAGTAAGCCATTTGTCTGTGTTCACTTCTATATTTTCTCATCTTTGATTTCTTTCCTCCTTTTGTACATTTCTTGTTAATACATCAATAATTCTTTTTTCCTCTTCAGGGAAGATGTCTCAAACCTTACCACTTAATGTGAAATTTTAGTACCCAGAGACACACTGACTAGAAAATACCCCCATTGCAGTGATTCCTTTTCCCTTTCCTCTTTATTTTTTTTTAATGGTGAGGACAGTTTTGAAAGACTATTGCAGGGCTGGATAACGCTTACACTCTTGAAGGAAGCAGAGAGTAAACCAAAACTCTTCCACAAAGTTATCCACCCAACAAATTTACTTGCTAAAACACACATCTCAACTCATGCTTGGTCTGTTCAAAACCACCCTCTCAGAGATAAAGATCATGATTTAGGAGCTCTTTATAAACTAGCACCAATCTCCATCACAGTCTGTTGTCTGCCTTCTTCACCCCAAACCCTCAGCTTAAAATGCTTTTTTTCAACCTCAGACTAATCCTTCAAGACTCAGCTCAAAAATTCTCTCTCCCACCATCCCAGAAAGTTAATTATACCATCTTCTATGTTCTCAATAGTATTCAAAACCACTTGTGTGCTAGCCACGGTTGCAATCGTATACATGTATACATACATGACATACATAATATATAAACATGTATAAAAATGATATACAATGCCTTTATTTAAATGACTGATATTTGTATTTAAATTGTTTAAATTTTATTGCATTTTTATTATAGCTTTATTTTGAAAATTTACTTATTTCTCTGATTTATATTATGTCCACATATAGTTATTGTGTCAGTACTTTAATTAGACATATTAAATATTTTGTGGCCCTAGTGGTTAAGAACCCAGTTCGATCCCTGGATCAGGAGGATCCCCTGGAGAAGGGCATGGAAACCCACTCCAGTATTCTTGCCTTGAAAATCCCGTGAATAGAGGAACTGGTGGGCTCCGGCCCATAGGGTCGCAAAGAATCAGACACGACTAAAGAGATTTAACATGCATGCATGTATGGTCATATAAGTATGCATTTATTTATAATGTATATATTTTATTTATACTTATTACTATTTATTTAGCATTTATTATTTATATAAATAATAAATGTGTGTTCAATTAAATATTAAATTTGAAGTAAATATAATTCAGAACCCATCTGTACTAGGCTTGTGTGAATTCCTTTAGGGTAAGAATGCAGAATGAAATTCAAACTCAATTCACCACTATGATTATATCTACTTTTTATTGATCTTGGTGGTCTCTCATGTTTTTACTTTTACCAAAAAAAAAGAAAATACCAGAATGAAAATCTTTGGTAAAGCACATTTATGGGTCTGTTGAGTGACACACATGTCTTTGCAGTTCCTTATTGACTGGAACAAAGGATGTGAGCATCTTAGGGTCCTTGTTACACACTGTTACATACTGCTGATTTTTCATCCTAGTTCCAAAATTCTAGGATTCTTAGAGAATCTTGCATCCTCAAGTGGTGGTTGCAGCAAAGACTAGAAGCAGCCTGCTACTGGTGCCACCACAGGCCTTGAAAATGACAAGATAGACATTTCCACGTGCCTTTCTTTCATGGATGATTGTAACAAAATGGAAACCTTGTGTTAGAAATTGGCTTAGAGCATCGAATGGATGAATATCAAGTTACACAAATGACCAGAGACCTGTTGGATAAACAAGATAAACTCAGAACTGCATTCTTTCCCAGAATCTAAGAGTAGCACTTTAGAGCAGGGATTCACAATTCTGTTTCTAGGCTATTTTTAAAATATCAAAGAGAAGGACCAGATGTCACAATGAATTAATATCCTAGACTTCCAAATCTGGAGACATAGATTCAAATTCTCCCTGGTTGAAAGTAAATATGAGCATTCTGTCTTCTTGGAGATCCCTTGTGGATATTTCATTCACCCCAAATTTGACAGTTTGACAGGATGATCCCAGCATCTTCTTTTTCATCATGACCTGAGGGCTGAAAGCTCAGATGAGGTGAGGCAGGTGCCATATATAACTAAGCCGAGGTAAGAATCAGCCTGGTCTCCCACTCCCCTCACTACACATTCCTCTTGGGACTCCTATCTACTTTTCAACATTTCCCCTTCAAGAGCACCGACTTACACAGCTGTTGCTTAAGAGAGGCAGGAAATAAAGAAGGAGGAGCTCTGGCTCGTCAACTGACTTAGTGATGGAGAAGTCAAGAGCCATCAAAGTGCAGCTGTGAAATCCATCAGCTCAGCCAGGGTAGTGATGCAGTCCATCCAAGTGGATCTCATAGAGGTGTTCCGCAAGCAAGGGTCCCTCAGTGACACACACCTCTGTTCTCTACTGGAGTCAGTTTCTGAGACCTCATCACAGAGGTTCTGCAATAACATTAGTATCCTTATCCATCTCTTTTAGGATGTCTTCCTGATACACCAGGGTTGCACATCCCTTTTTGTGCTCTCATCACATCCTTCTCTGTGTCTCGGTACAACTCTCACTGGTAATTGCCTTCACTTGTCTGTTTCCCCCACTGGATTCCTTGGGAACAGAGAATGCAGCTACCAATTCACCGGCATATCCCCTATTGCATAGCAGAAAACATGTCCATGTCTAGATTCATCCTCTGACTTTGTCTTTTTAAGCATTTCAGTAAGATCTTCTGGATCACTCTGGAAACCATCTGAGACATCTTTGTGAAAAGAAGAGTAGTGTGGAAGAGGCTCTCCTGATGGGTTCTGAGAGGAGGGAGTTGTCTCAGCTCCCTGCCAGCTGGGCATCTCAGCTCAAGGGAACTAGATCTGCACCAGAAACTCCATGCAGGTCCTTGCATGAGAAATGTAACTGGTGTGATGATCACAAGTAAGAAGTGATCTTTCTTAAAGAGACACAGGAATGGAAGGAAGCAAGTGGAACATCCTTTACCCAAGCAATGTCAGCCTGAAACCCAGAAAAACAGCAATCAGGAAAAACTGGACTGAGGAATTTTTAATCAAAAAAAAAAACTAACTGCATGTACAACCTTACCTTACAGCTGCTTTTCTTTCTAGAGGTGCCTTAAGTTGCGTCTTCAACTTAAACTATTTAAACAAACATTTAACAAGGCAGAAGGAGCTTATTCTTTTGTGTGACTCCCTCCAAACAGTTTTCCCATGGGATCCAAGTGAAGAAAGGCTGGCTGTTCCTAGACTTTCTATTGTAAATAGCTGGGCTGTGCACTTATCTCTGATATAGATGCCCTGCCTTTGAGTTCAGCTATATCAAACCGTGAGCATATGTTTAAAAAAACATAGATGTCCTTTTAAGGCATACCAAAGACTACTGAAGTATTTCTTTTTCCCTATAGAAACCTAGGAATGAATTCCTCACCACTGAAGAAAAGTCCAGAAGAGAAAAGGGCCAGGTAGAGAAGGAACCCAGAGGGCTGGTCAAGGCAGATCTGGAAAGACCAGCCTCCAGCCTCTAACTTGCAGTCCTGGGAAATCTCAGGGAACCTGTCTCTTTCTCTTTCATTTTTCCTGAAAAATATTACACTGAGCTTCTCTTCTGTGCTTCACTGTACCCCGGTCTTTGGGATCGTTGCATCCCACCTCTCTTAGACTTGGGTGCTAAAATCTCCCAGAGTGGGGATTTTTAAGAAAGTAGGTTTAAAAACTATCAGCGAGTGAAGAGAGAAGGCCAAATTGCTCTCGTGCTTGAGCCCATGGGCCAATTTGTTTGTAATTGGATCGGTATGCAGGGAAGATAGAGCTGTCTGGGGGACATGCTCCATGACCCCTCTATTCAGGGGACGTTCCTTCTGACGCTGCTCCTAGCCCAGCACCAGCCCCCATGGGGGAAAGGCAGAGAGACCTTGAGCCCGGAGGAAAGGGGCCAATCCTGTGTGCTCGCAAGACAGAAGGGCAACAGAGAATGCCTCCAAATAAACCCAGAAGTCAGAGCACATATTTCAAGGGCTGTGTCCAAAGTCAAAGACTGCGGGCCAAGGAGGCAGCTTGGATGAGGGGAGGGGAGGGGAGAGGCCTCCAACATGAGGCTAACAGCAGCCCCAGACCAGGAGCCTAAGGAACTCTTTAAGAAAATGAAATTGCTGCCACTTTTGTTTCCCCTTCAATTGAGCCCAGAGGGTCCAACTGTTAGGTAATCATAGAAATGCCATCCCTAGGCCAGCTGCAGCTTCAGAGGCTGAAAAATCTTGGCTTGGGAAGACACAGATCTGGGTTCTAACCTTGGTTTTGCTATTTCCTTTTTATGAGACTTTAGGCAAGATATTTAACCCAACTAAACCTGTTTTTAGATCTGTAAAGCGAAACTAATAATTCCTACCAGAAGGTTGACTTAAAGGATCTTAAAATCTTGAAAAGTTATATTGGGTACAATTCATTACCACTTAGCACTCTCCCACTCCTTGCCTATAGGTTCCTGTTTGCAGTCAGGTGCTAGAGGCCTGAGAACTACGTATCCCAGACTTCCTCTCTGCCAAGGTTCTGGATATGACAAGTTTAACAGTAATATTCATTTGTGAATGTATTTGTGAGGTGGGGGAGAGCAAGGGGCCCTCTCCCTCTGTCAGTAATGGTGGGGGATACTGAATGTGGTCATCAGCGGGTGGGCCCTGTGGGGCAGCTGACAAGTCTCTTTCACAGCCAGGCCTCAGCTTCAGGGCTGTGGGTAACATAATTTCCTGCAGCTTCCTGATCTCAGACAGCAGCCTGTGGGGGTTCAAACCTGAAAGTTGGGAGTAGCCTACCTTGCTTTCTTGACTCCAGGTTTTTCTGCAATCTGGCAAGCACTGCATTTGTTTTCTATTGCAGTGTAGCAAGTGACGACAAACTTAGCAGCCTGAAGACATAACCCTGGTGGTGCTCAGTTGCTCATTCATGTCTGACTCTTTGCAACCCCATCGACTATAGTTTGCTAGGCTCCTCTATCCATGGGATTTCCCAGGCAAGAATGTTGGAGTGAGTTGCCATATCCTTCTCCAGGGTCTTCCTGACCCAGGCATCAAACCCATGTCTTCTGCATTGATTGGCAGGCGGATTCTTTACCACTGTGCCATTTGGGAAGCCCTTAGTAGCCCGATTTATTTATTAGTAACCTCATTTATTACCTCTACCAGCTCTGTAGGTCAGAAGTTAAAGCTCAGCGGGCTTCTATGCTCAGGGTCTCACAAGGCTGAAACCAAGATTTCAGTTAGGTTGGGATCTTACATGGAGGCTCTGGAAATGATTCTACCCCCAAGCTCATTCATGTAATTGGCAGAATTCATCTTTTTATGGTTTAGGGACTGAGGTCCCCAGTTCCTTGATAGCTGTCAGCTGGAGGCCTCTCCAGCTCCTAAAATCCACCCACATTCTTCCCCACCTGGCTTCCTCCACCTTCAAACTAGCAATGGCACATGAAGTCTTTCTTACATTGCAGGAACAGCAGGGCTCCTCAGGTCGAATGCCCTCACATTTCTGACTCTCTCTTCTGCTCTCAGCTGAGAACATGCCCTGGTTTCAAGGGCTCTTGTGACTAGATCAGGCCACCCAGGTAATCTCTTTCTTAAGATAAACTATGCCATGTAACATAATATAATCACAGGGATGATATATGAGCACATTCAGAGCTTCTGGGATTAGTAGGGGAACTTCTTTGGGAGACCATTTTAGAAATTCTGCCTGCTATAGCACCTAATTCCCTCTATTAAATCATGTTCTGCTTGAAAACCTAGAGGGGTTTCTGTTTTCCTACACTGAACCGTAAGTGACCTAAGATCACTCTCTGCAAACAAACTCTGAAACAGAGAAAACAACCCTTCAGATTATGATGATCTTACCCTTAGAGCATTCTGGACCCTCACCCAACAAATGTCAGTTCAGCAGTTATTTAGCAACTGTTATGTACCTGTGTGTGCCATTTTTCAGAGAATCCAAGGAGAGTAAGAAACCTCACGAACGTGGTCTATTGGGTAATCCTCTACATGAAGAAAGGGTTTCAAGATACCATCAGAGATGTTAAGAGAAGATTTTAGGTTCAAAAGCATCACTCATATACTCAAGAAATATTGATTGAGCTGACATCTACTCAGGGTCAGGCATTGCCTTAAGTACAAGTGATTCAGAGACCAATGAGGCCAATTACTGGCCTAAAAAAATCTCAAAGCTAATAGAGGAGCCAGATATGCAATCGTCATAAAAGGTTGTAATAATATGAGATTTTTTTTTTCTTTTTCACAAGTTACCCCACACTATGTTAAATACTTTGCATACATTATCTAATTCAAACTTCACCTTAAGCCCACGAGTTAGATACAGTTATTTTCTAAATTTTACAGAGGTGGAAACTGAGACTGAAAACAGTTGTCACTTCTCTAGGAAAAGATACATCTTGGTTTGCAAACACATAGGCTCAATTTGAATACCCCTAGTAGTGGATAATATCGAACATCTAACAGTTTCACTTCCCACGGCCAGAACTACTTTCTGTCTTGAAGAACTAGCCTTTGAGTCTCCTTGCCACACATAAATGGAGAGACCAAAGTGCTTGGGAGTGCACTGCCCCTGGGTGGTCCTTAACCAATAACTGATGGATGTGAGAGTGTGAAAACTCTGGTTTCATTGCCTTCGTTCAGGACAACTCCAAGGCTTGATTTATAGAGTTAATAAGTTTGCCTGCATAATCGGGCAAAAACCACCCTCTGTGTAATTTTGTGATTGCATACTCACTTGGTTTCCTCCCCTTCCTGCCCTCTGCCTCTCACCCACTACTTTCCTAGCTTCCCTTGGGAATTTCCTTACAAATATTTGCTCACAGATCTGAGAATCTGCCCTAAGATACCTCTGCTCTGATGTATATGCTATACTGCTATGGGAACCCAGAAAAGAAAGTGATATTAACTCAGTCTGGGGAAGTTGGCAAAGACTTGACAAAGAAATTCATATATTCTCCTGGAAGATAAGCAGAGGTCTGTCAAGGAGGATAAGTTGGAAGAAGAGCTTTCTAGGCAGCATGCATGCTAAGTTGCTTCAGTCATGTCTGACTCTTTGTGACCCTATGGACTGTAGCCCACCAGGATCCTCCATCCTTGGGATTCTCCAGGCAAGAATACTGGAGTGGGTTGCCATGCCCTCCTCCAGGGGATCTTCCTGACCCAGAGATTGAACCCACATCTCCTGTTTCTCCTACATTCTCAGGCAGAGGGACACACAAAACCAGAAAGACAGGGAAATGAATTCAAGTCAAAGGATGGATTAAAAACTTGTATATGCTGAGGCAGAAAATAGATGAAATTGAGGGCCTGCCAGAGGTTAGAACTCTTGTGCCAGGAGAAGCACCAAAGAATATTAAGAAATGATGGACCATGATCAGACTTGTGTTTTCATGCAACAAATATTAATTGAGTGTTTACAATGGAGGTAGGAAACCAACCCAGGTACTAGGGATATCAAAGTCAAGACCAATCCAGTCTATAACCTTCATGGAGTTACCAAATAATTCTTTTGTTCCAATACAGTAATCACTTCTTAAATGAACAATGCAAAGAAGCAGAGGAAAACAAGAAAAAGGGAAAGACTAGAGATTTTCTCTTAAAGGTTTTCTCTTCAAGAAAATTGGAGTTATCAAGGAAAGATTCATTCAAGGACAGGCAAAGTAAAGAACAGAAATGGTAAGGACCTAACAGAAGCAGAAGAGGTTAAGAAAAGGTGGCAAGAATATACAGAACTATACAAAAAAAGATCTTAATTATCAGGATAACCGTGATCATGTGATCACTCACCTAGAACTACACATCCTGGAGTGTGAAGTCAAGTGGGCCTTAGGAAGCATCACTATGAACAAAACTAGTGGAGGTGATAGAATTCCAGCTGAGCTATTTCAAATCCTAAAAGATGATGCTGTTGAAGTGCTGTACTCAATATGCCAGCAAATTTGGAAAGCTCAGCAGTGGCCACAGGACCGGAAAAGATCAATTTTCATTCCAATCCCAAAGAATGGCAGTGCCAAAGAATGTTAAAACTACCAGACAATTGTGCTCATTTCACATGCTAGTAAGGTTATGCTCAAAATCCTTCAAGCTAGGTTTCAGCAGTACATGAATCAAGAACTTCTAGATGTACAAGCTGGTTTTTACAAAAGGCAGAGGAACCAGAGTCTTCTCCAGGGCATCTTCCTGGCCCAGGGATCAAACCTGGGTTGATCCTTCCTGCCTTGAAGGAAGATTCTTTACCATCTGAACCACCTGGGAAGCCCTAAGGCCTTAAGGCTTTGACTGTGTGGACCACAGCAAACTGTGAAATATTCTTAAAGAGATGGGAATACCAGAGCCTTACCGTCTTCTGAGAAACCTGTATGTGGGTCAAGATTGGGAAAGGAGTAAGACAAGGATGTATATTACCACCCTGCTTATTTAACTTATATGCAGACTGCATCATGCAAAATGCTGGGCTGTATGACTCACAAGCTGGAATCAAGATTGCAGGAGAAATATCAATAACATCGGATATGTGGATGATACCATTCTAATGGCAGAAAGTGAAGAGGATCTAAACAGCCTCTTGATGAAGGTGAAAGAGGAGAGTGAAAAGCTGGCTTAAAATTCAGCATTCAAAAAACAAAGATCATGGCATATGGTCTCATTACTTCATAGCTAAAAGAAGGGGGAAACGTGGAAACAGAAACAGATTTTGTTTTCTTGAGCTCCCAAATCACTGCAGACAGTGACTGGAGCCGCTCCTTGGAAGGAAAGCTATGACAAACCTAGACAGCTTATCAAAAAGTGAAGACATCACTTTGCGGACAAAGTTCCTAATAGTTAAAGCTATGGTTTTTCCAGCAGTCATGTATGGATGTGAGAGTTGGGCCCTAAAGAAGGCTGAGCACCAGAGAATTGGTGCTTTTGAACTGTGATGCTGGGGAAGATTTTGACTCCCTTGGACTGCAAGGAGATCAAACCAGTCAATTCTAAAGGAAGGCAACCCTGAATATTCATTGGAAGGACTGATACTGAAGCTGAAACTCCAATACTTTGACCACCTGATGTGAAGAGCTGACTCATTGGAAAAGACCCAAACGTTGGGAAAGATTGAAGGCAAAAGGAGAAGCGGGTGCCGGAGGATGAGATGGTTGGATAGCATCACCGACTCAGTGAACATGTGTTTGAACAAACTCCGAAATATAGTGAAGCACCAGGGGTGCTACAGTCCATGGGGTCGCAAAGAGTCAGGCATAATTTAGCAACTGAACAACAGCAGTAACCACTAAATGCATGTGTCTGTTTATACTTAACTAAGAATGACGTTTAGGTCCCCAGTCATATTAGCCACCTTTCAAGTACTCAGCAGCCACATGTAGCTAGTGGCTATCTCACTGGACAGCGCAGGTTTAGAACACTTGCATCATTGGAGGAAGATCTATTGGATGGTGCTAGTCTAATCACACAAGCGGATAGCTACGAGTTTTCCATCTAATTGTTAGTTTGTATGTGGCTATCTCCTGTTTATCTCCTTTTAAAAGGTGCTTCCTGTGCCTTTCTTTTTTGCACAGGGGAATCTGAGGATTCTTTTGATTACACAACCACCTGCATTGGGCAATCAAATAGTAGTAGTGGCTGTCAAAAGACCAGGATTGCAAACATCCCTTTGAAAATGCACGTGGTCCTTTTATGTATTGGATGAGGGAGATATGCTCACACCTGCCTAGAGAGCCCAAGAAGTGGGATCTTCCTGCCTCAATCTGTTTACCTTGTTCTTTCTGAATGTTTATAGCTGAAAGCACATCCTCTAAAAACAAAATCATATTCATGAAAGAGACGCAAATTGAATTCCTCACCTGGAGTTCTATCATTTCCACAAAAATGAAAGTAAAAGAGTCACTAGCAATAGTCATCTCTGAAATCTGTTACTGTAATTAAAGCTGTAATTAAATTTTTTTAAATTTACATGATAAGCTAATAGGAACTGAAATTTGCTTTGAAGTCATTACCCTTTACTTCTTCATCTTCCATTTTCTTACAAAAACTAGTGAACAAGAAAGTTTTTACTAATATATTAGAATAAACCTGTCATAAAGTATGTAATCAAATATTTTGATCAAAGTGTCACCTCAGGGAAATTTAAAGCTAACAATTCTGAAGTATGCAGTATAAAACTTAATGACTATGGCTTTCAAAAACTCAGTTCAAAAAAAGAAACTCAATTCACTTTAAAGAGTCAATTTACTGCTCAATTGAGAAAAGATTATATCTTTTCCTATTCCTGGTACCACACAGCTTTCAGGCTCCAAACTAACACTGTTGACCTTCCACTCATATTTTGATTGGGTTGTACTCCCAATTTTTAAATAAAAATTTTAAAATAATACTAAAATAAAATAAAAACATTGCTGACCTTATGAAAGTCCCCCTCTTTATTATAATAATCAATAGGGGTTAGTTATACATGACAGAAGAGAAAATGCTGTATTTTAAAATAATAAAGTATCAACTTTCCTTGATTATGATGCCTGCTGAGAATCTTAACTTGGCTTTGTAGGACTTTTACTAGTCTTAATTTATAATCAGCTGGTGAACACTAGCAGACGGGTTCCTAAAGGCCTAGAGCAGCTGCAGGAACCAGAGACTAAGTAGCCAAGATTGTATTATTTCTAGGGGCAAGAAGATGTCATCACAATCAGCAGGGTTGCTTTTTATAGATACTTGGCTTCGCTTTGTTTGGGTTTTTTGTTTTTATTTTTGGGTAGCCCTTGGTTAATTCCTTTGGCCTGTCACCTGCAGGCAAAAAGGAACAGGATCATCCCTCTCTCCCCTTTGTCTAATTCCACCAGCCCAGAAGGGCGATAATGACCCAGCTCTTGAGTTTTCCCGTTGATTATAGAGAGGTGCATTGTATTCACAGTATATTCTTGCGGTCCTGCCACCAGATGAAAGGAAGAGCATGAAAGCGCCAGCAGATCTGGGGCCCTGCCTTTCCAGCTTTAACATGCCATCAAACATGGATGAGGTGCTTGACTGTCGGAGGCATTCTGTTGTTCCTGCGCACCGGGTTCAGCTGGGAGCGGCTGAGAACAACAGGTGGCCTTGCTAATAGAACAGATTCACTCATTGTTTGTGTGTTTAATGAATCATTGAGTTACTGATCAGCAGTGGGCAATGGAAGCTGTTCAAACAGAAAGGAAGCCCAGCCGTGAGGTGGAGCCGCCACCATGCTCCTTTGAAGCACTGCTGGCCCCAGGGGAGTGCGGGAGGCTCAGGGGTTACTCCCTATAGTTCCCAGAGAAACTGGTAGCCAGAGGAGGGTGTTGTTTCTAATTGGATGATGAAAGTCAGCAAGAGGAAAGAGACCAAAGGACGAAACGTAGAAGGGGAGGAAAGGAAAACATCTGAAATCAAAGGTTGAAGTAAAACCAAGAGACAGGTGTTTGCAGTGAACCGTGCAATAACCCTCATCTTGCCCCAGGTCCACAGGAAGCAGCCAAGTGGAGAAGGTCCCAGAGAATTGAGAAAAAGCCAGGCTCAGGATGTGCTCGGAGAAGGCAATGGCAACCCACTCCAGTATTCTTGCCTGGAAAATCCCAAGGACAGAGGAGCCTGGTAGGCTGCAGTCCATGGGGTCGCAAAAAGTCGGACACGACTGAACAACTTCACTTTCACTTTTCACTTTCATGCATTGGAGAAGGAAATGGCAACCCACTCCAGTGTTCTTGCCTGGAGAATCCCAGGGAGGGGGGAGCCTGGCGGGCTGCCATCTATGGTGTTGCACAGACACAACTGAAGCGACTTAGCAGCAGCAGCAGCAGGATGTGCTGATTTTCGTTACAAAGGGTTCATGGTAAATAGTGAGGTCACTCTGTCATATCAGGAGGCAAGGCTGACCCTTATTTGTAGGATTCCCACATGTTGCATTGGGCTTTTCCTGTGAGTAGAATTTGACTGGATTCTACACCAGAATTGTGTTTAATGGGCTGTGCTTTCCTTTCTTTCCCCACAAATAGGAAATAGTACAAATAATACAAATAGGACTTGGTATTTTTCACCATAAAACATCTGAATTTTAAGCAGATCTGTGGACTGGTGGCTCATCTCCGTCAGCTCAACTTTATCAGCTATTCCAGGAGCTTTTCACAATGAAGCTCCATGAGTTTTCCCAATTCAAACTTGGACTTCAGCATTTTTACTTTTATAATCAATCCATCATAGAGAAATGTTTCTAGATTGGCCATCCTTTTCTGTGTCTCTCCCAGTGCTCTCTGGAATCAATTTATGAATCCCTTCTTTCAAGTCATTCATCTATACCTCTTAGGTCATGATTTTCCACCATCTTTTCCTGGGTCTGGCAAACTTGTAGGTAGTTGCTAAGAGTTATTTCAGATCTGATTGCTGCTTTTCCTTTTTTTTTTTTTTTTTTAACCAAAAACAACAGTACTCCTAATATTGAACATGAGTGTGTGCTTATTTGTCCAACTCTTTGAGACCTCATGAGTAGCCTGCCAGGGTTCTCTGTCCATGAGATTTCCTCGGCAAGAATACTGGAGTGGGTTGCCATTTCCTTCACCAGCAGATCTTCCTGACCCCATTGATTGGGGTGCATCTCTTCTGTCTCTAGCATTGGCAGATGGGTTCTTTACTAGTGTCACCTGGAAAGCCCCAATATTGAACACAGGTAATGCTGAAACCTCACATAATGATTTGTCAAATCCATTTCATCTGCCTTCACTAATCAAAGTTATTTTAAGGCAAATGTCCTCCAAGCAGCAAATAGCCTAAACAATGTTTGAGGGAGTTGTTTTCCAGGAACTTGGTATCTCACCTGTGATTAGTTGAAAGTGAGTTGATTAAGACTGGATAGGACCACTGACATTCCAACTGGGCATCTGCAGGTGTTCACCTGGTGACCTTTAGATGTCAGAGGACTGAAAAGTCCACAACCCAGATCATGCTAAGCACCTCCATGTCCGAGTGTACAGAGGCCTGTAGTCAGTTACACCTGTGCAGAACTATGATTTGTGTACTTTTTCCAATCTTGTTTCCCCATACCCCTGTGCTTCCTACGTGCTCCATGCCTCAGACCACCTTGCTTCCATATTTGTTATACCATAAGTGACCCCAAATTCTTGACTTCAGAAGGCAGAATTGAGTGTTGTTTCTTCTCTTTTGGTCTGCCTTGTCAATAAGCCTTCTCTTTGCTGCAGGGTTTGGTGTCTCAGCATTTTGGCTCCCTGATGGTCAGGCAAAACAAACTTGGTTTGGTTACAAAGCATTTTTACCAATTTTCCTTAGAAAATGGATCAACAACTTTCTTCTTGGCTCTCCTTTCACCACTTTTGTGAACTGTGGGTTTTTTCTTCCTAAGGTAGGGGACCTATAAGAGAGATGGCAGAGTGTGGTTTGGTGAGGAGAGCCCTGAGGTTTGGATTAAGAAATGTGTTTTAACTCTGCCACTATCTCTAGAGCACCATTGCTTATGTAGTCTCTGCGGTAGAGACTGACAGGCTATTCACCAACTCAGTATCGTTTCTTCATGGATAACAGCCAAACCCAGTTCCCAGCCTTCCTTACAGTCAGGTGAGTCCTTCTGACAAGTTCCAGCCAATAGAATGTGGACCAAGGTCAGGCAATTGGCAATCAGGCCTGGGTCATAATCCTTCTTGATGACCCTCTGTCTTCTCTTTTCCCTCACCTTCAGCTACTGATATGTAGGTTTGGCATTGAAGATCACAGATCTCTTGAAGATCCTCTCAGCATTCAGGATGGCCAAGCAAGGTAGCTGGAAAGCCAAGCTTGGCACCTTAGGTATAAGCAATCTCCTCCATTTAGCTAGGTTCACTGTGCAAACATTAACTCTTATCTGTACCTAAAAACCCCCAAAGTAAGGACACATTTCAAAGGACTATGTGGTTCCTTCTGGCACTGTTATTTTGAATCTGAAGTTATTCCTTTGTTTACGCTTTCATCCCTAGACAAAGACAGGGAGGACACTCTTCAGTCCATTCAAGATCTCCTGGAGGAAGGAGGAGACTCTTCTGCATTACATTCTGCTTCAAGGTTAGAGAAAATGGGGGAGACAATAGAAGAGAGAGAAAACAAAACATCTGTCAGAGCCTACCAGTTAGTTCATGGAAAGGAAGCAGGAGTAGTAACATAAAATCTGGGAGACTCCAGGCCAGAGACTGAGGGTGTCATTTGCCATTGCACCTGGCTGGTGGCAGATCTTGGGGTTATAAACCCTGAATGAATAGAGGCTAAAGCAGTGACAACAAGCTTCTACTCTACGAGCACATCTCTTGCTGTGGGTCTGTGCTTAAATCATTCCTGCCTCAAATCCTTTTAGAACTGAAGATCTCAGCTGGTCCCAAGTGAATCTCCATTTTTGTTCCCTCTTCAGTAAAGTCTTCTTCTCAACACAGAGGAGGATGTGAAAGCCACTGCTCCTAAAGGCACTGTCACTGCTATTTGAAAGACCAAACATATATACACACGTATGTCCTGTGTGTGGATAATTTACAATAAAGTATTCTGATCCTGAATGTATGTACAGTAGGATGTTAACTCCTCCTAGGCATAGAAGTAGCACCATATGTCCCTGTAGTAGGAATGTGTCCCAATCCTGGAATGATGGGGTTGTATTTGGTCTGTGACTCTAAAGTCAAACTTACTATTGAAATGTATAACTGATCTACAAAGATATTTATAAGCCACCCTCCCCTCTATTTTAATAAGGTGAATGAAGGATAATTCCAGACATTTTATATCTTAAAAAAAAATCTTTGAAACATTTATATAGTGTTTCTTAAATAACAGGCATTATGCAACAAACATTGCTGTACATCTTTTTACAGATAATAATTTAGTTCCCTATGAGCAGGATGCGATTATCACTCCTTTTTATACATAAGAAAATGAGGAACAGAGATTTGATTATTTACCCAAATTCACACAGCCAGTTAGTGATAGAGCTGGAATTCTGATCCTTCTAGTCTAGAGCCACAGTCTATATGTTCAATAACTATGCCATACTGCCCAATTGTTTTAAAAAAACAATTGATCAACCCTTGTTCATGTTTGCCTTATACCCCTACATACCACCCTGACCTCCCCCATATCATCAGGTCATATCCAAGCCTACCAAATCTGATCCTGGCTATGAAAATCTTTCATGGTGAGCATGGCAGCTACACATAGGCTCTTGGTGAAAAAAAAATCATTTTTTCTTATGAAATTTCATTCTTCTATGAGAAAAAACTATTCAAACTGTCCTTCTCTATGGAAAATAGAAATCTGCTCTGTAATATTGACTTTGCCTTTGTGATTTTCTCATTGTCATAGAATATGAGTCAAGAAGACAGTACAACTGTGGCATATTTTAAATATGAGGAGTTTAAATGTGCGACAGTTTTCAGCGGGCCCACCTTTTTAGCATTCAGGAAGAGTTTAATGAATGATAAGTAACAAAGACTGTGAGTTGAAGATCTTCTTTCCAGTTGTAGCATAACTAAGGTTGGCTGGTGGAGATAGGGTGACAAAATCTCACTTTTCTGGGCTCTGTTTCCTTAGTTTTGAAGTAAGAAGGGCAAACTAGTTGCATGCCAGGGTCTAATCCAATTCTAGGACCATTCTGGATTCACTCTTCTCCTGGCCCACAAGATCTCTCATGATCTGGCCCCTGACAACCTTTCCAAGCTCATCGTGTATCCCAACCTCACTCAGCTCTAGCCAAGTGGATCTCTCTCCTGTTTGTTCCAAAACACTCAGCTCCTTTCCAGCTTATAGCCTTTCTACCAGCAGTTCTCTCTGCTGGGAAGTCCTTTCCCTGCATCACTATCTGGTAGGCTCTTTTTTGTCACTCAGGTCACTTCTTCTTGTGAGTCTGTCCCCATCATCTCAAGCTAAGTAATTCCTTTACCCCAGTAGTAGCTCTCCATCAATCACTCTGACTTTCTATCACCTATCACCTTCTGATATTTTATCTGCTTATTTGCTCATAGTCTGCCTCACTAGGTATAAAATTCCATGAAAGTGGGAAACTGACTTATTGTCTTATCTCCAGTGCCTATGTAAGAGTATATAGCTGCCACTGAGCTCAGCAAATCTAGGGTTGATGATAAAAGCAAAAGCGGTTCCTAGGATCTAGAGGCAGAAGGATTCCTTTCTGGGACTCACATGGTGGAGCAAAAGAGCTCACTTAGTGCTACATTTCCCCCTTTTTACTCAATTTAGTTTCAGAGTACACATCAGGATGACTGTGTACAGACCCGCGTCATAAGAAGTAGGTTTGTACACCCTTTCTCTCCCGCTGACCTACCTCTCAGTGACAAATCCGGAATCTTCAGTGACATCTTCTTCATGTATATTGACTGCCTAACAAGCAGAAAATAGCATATCCACCTAGGAGGCCGGCATCTTGCTGCTGTGGGCAGCTGTGTAGCTCCGGTTCCGCACATTCTGGGCTTCAGGATCTGAATGAGTGAGGTTGACATCTAGCAGTCAGAGGACCTAGAGTCTGCATGTGGAACTTCACGTGGTGTTCTACGATGACCAGAAAGGTTTCAGGGATCCTGCTACATCAATCAACTGAACGTTAGTGGAAGCTAGTTCAGTGCCAGCTGCCACCCTGATGCAAGGGTGTTTTTTCTCTCCTAATGGAAAAACAAAGTAACAAACAAGACCACGGTAATCATCTGTCTCAGGTCTCTGACCAGACAGAGAAAACCTCTGGGGCTTAAGGAAGATTTGTGGATTTTTCTGGGAAGGACAGATACAGAAGCTGCTCCTCCCAGCTCAAAAGGGAGAAGTAATGCTCGACTCACAGCTGCAGGCAGGGCCTCCACTCAGGTTAATCACCTGGGATTAGAATAGAATGAAGAGGAATAATTGGTGAAGTCACAGGGCAATGACAGAGTGTCCCCATCTGGATTATAGATGTGGAGTCCCCACTCCTACCCCACGTCAGGAATCATCGCAACACCTCCATGACCTAGCGATAGAGATCTCATTATTGTTTTTAATAGGTAACTGACTTTTCTTTCTCCCCTCCAACCAGATCTGCTGCTGCTGCTGCTAAGTCGTTTCAGTCGTGTCCGACTCTGTGCAACCCCATAAACAGCAGCCCACTAGGCTCCTCCGTCCCTGGGACTCTCCAGGCAAGAACACTGGAGTGGGTTGCCATTTCCTTCTCCAATGCATGAAAGTGAAAAGTGAAAGTAAAGTTGCTCAATCTGGATGGCATCACCAACTCTTAGCGACCCTATGGACTGCAGCCTACCAGGCTCCTCCATCCATGGATTTTCCAGGCAAGAGTACTGGAGTGGAGTGCCATTGCCTTCTCCGCCAACCAGATCTATCAAGAGTCAATTTCACACTCTCTCAGATTCCTCCACTCACCCCTCAGGGTGATACCACATATCATCAGATACATCAGATACCACATATAATGACAACTCAGGACTGATGATCTTCAGTCCTATCACAAAAAGATTAGAGAGTCAGACATTTCAGCACTTCCTTGCCCCAGTATTTGGTCCAAAAGGTCTTCCTTAAGCATTACTAACATATCTCTTGCTGCAATTTCTGTTTTATGATCTACTGTGGAGAAGTAAAATGAGTACCCATATTATTTATGATACTTGAAAACCATGAAATCCACCCTTAGTTTTCTCTCTCGCCACTAAATTTCATCTCACATTGTGATACCAAAAGCATACTAGACATAATCAGATGACTTTAATATCTATTAACTTTCAAGTATGGGTCAGTATGCTAAATATCATTAGAGTAAAAAACTACCTTATTTGCTTTATCTGCTAATATAATATCACTCAATTAAAACAAAGTACATTTATCATTGTAAAAGTAAAATAGCTTACCAATATTCAAGGTTATCATAGCTGCTAATTTGTATAAAAATTAATGACCTTCTAATAGGTAACTATGACAGAGTTTGACAGCTAACACAGATGTTAAGAGAAAGTGAATTTCTTAGATAACTTAGGAAGAATGTTAAATTATTTTTCAAATGCACACAGGTTTATAGAAACTTAGTAATACAAGACAGAATAATAGTGATTAGGTTTATTGTAATTCTAATCACTGCAGATGGTGACTGCAGCCATGAAATTAAAAGATGCTCACTCCTTGGAAGGAAAGTATGACCAACCTAGATAGCATGTTAAAAAACAGAGACATCACTTTGCCAACAAAGGTCCGTCTACTCAAGGCTATGGTTTTTCCAGTGGTCATGTATGGATGTGAGAGTTGGACTGTGAAGAAAGCTGAGTGCTGAAGAATCGAGGCTTTTGAACTGTGGTGTTGGAGAAGACTCTAGAGGGTCCTTTGGACTGCAAGGAGATCCAACCAGTCCATCCTCAAGGAGATCAGTCCTGGGTGTTCACTGGAAGGACTGATGTTGAAGCTGAGACTCCAATACTTTGGCGACCTGATGCAAAGAGTTAACTCATTGGAAAAGATGCTGATGCTCGGAGGGGTTGGGGGCAGGATGAGAAGGGGACAACAGAGGAGGAGATAACTGGATGGCATCACCAACTCAATGGACTTGAGTTTGGGTGAACTCTGGGAGTTGGTGATGGACAGGGAGGCCTGGCGTGCTGCAATTCATGGGGTCGCAAAGAGTCGGACACAACTGAGCGATTGAACTGAACTGAACTGAACCTTTATATAATTGGTTACTATATACTGAACATACTTCTCCTTAAATTATATTCTGCTCATCACAAAAAGTTAGTGATGTTTTTAAGTATTCTTCCTTTGTATCTCATATAGCAAATATTTAGATGAGAAGAAACTACCAGAATTTCTTTATTTAAGGTTGGTAACATTTAGTATTAATGAAACATTGAACTAGGTTTCTGCTTTACTTGGTTCCTGAAGGATTTCTAAATCTCAAGAAATGATCATCACAGTAAATCTTATTGAATAAATACTTACAGCACATGACAAGGTTATGTACTTCAGGAAAGTTAAGAAGAATACATTTCTCTGGGAAAATAAAAAGGCAAAAGGAAGGAAACATGGAGGGTGATACCTGGCGATGTTAGGGAGGTTTAAAAAAAAAAAGTTTTTTCCATATGAGAAACCCATGTAATAACAAGGAAGTACTAGAGAAGGCAAGATTGAAAATGTATAAAAGGCAGAGCATCTAACTGATAAAGGAGAATTTAGAGGAGGATAAAGGGTGATGAGATGGACAGCACTAGCAGAGCAATCGGAGAAGGCGATGGCACCCCACTCAGTACTCTTGCCTGGAAAATCCCATGGGTGGAGGAGCCTGGCAGGCTGCAGTCCATGGGGTCGCACAGAGTCGGACACGATTGAAGTGACTTAGCAGCAGCAGCAGCAGAGCAATTGTGAGGGAGAAAAAAGTGAATGTGAGGGGCCTCAGGTCAGATGTTCTTGATTTTCCCAGTAAGTAGGTAGATGGGCTTCTTTGATGGCTCAGATGGTGAAGAATCCACCTGCCATGCAGGAGACCCGGGTTTGATCCCTGGGTTGGGTGACCCCTGGAGAAGGGAATGGCTACCCACTCCAGTATTCTTGCCCAGAGAATTCCACGATTAGAGGAGCCTGATGGGCTTCCATCCATGGGGTTGCAAAGAGTCAGACATGACTTAGCAACTAACACTTTTAACCACTTCAACAAAGAGTATAGAAATCTCTTTGGAGACTTCAGGAAAATGGAAAATGTTAGAACTGCTGCTATGGGGAATATGATGTGGCAATAATTAGACATAAATAAAAGGATATCCAATTAAGCCTAGATACCCAACAGAGATGCAATAGCAGTGATTTGTGATGAATCCAAGCACAACTTCCAGTAATGACCCACCTTCTGAAATGGTTAAAGATAAGGCATACGGAGATCACAGGCTTGGAAGAGTCGAGTCTGTAGAGGAGAGAATTTCACATGAAAGGATCTGCACTGTCAACCCAGGCTGGGAATGAGGAAGTAAAGACAGAGGTGGGGAACAGGTGCAGACTGAGGTGCAGAGAGCAGTTAGGATTAGGAGGATCAGAGTTTGACACAGATGAGTTCGAATCCAGCCTGAGTCACTCAGTTGTGTGGTCGTGGGCAAGTTTTTCAATGCTATCTAAGTTTCATTTTCTTCAGATATAAAATGATCATACTTCAAAGGGTAATTCTGAGGATAAAACAACACAATTCCAACACGTATTTTTGCTGTTCTGGGCTCACAATACCCATTCAAAAAATTTGTGTTAGGTATATGACATATGCAGTATGGGTAACTGTATTATAATCTGTTGATTTTCTTTAAAAATTCTTCTCTACTTAGGTATCCACAATATACCTAGGATATCCACAATATACCATGGATACCTAGGTATCCATGTTTTGATGATTCTCTTACTACCTCGCTGCTCTCTTGTTTCTTGAATTAATGTAGTCCATATTACATTTCTGAGAACTTTTGTATATATGTGTCTTTTTTTTCTCAGACAAAAATTTGTGAGACAGGTACAGCAAATTCTGTTAGGTCCTCTGGGTAGGAAATGATGTATCCTGATTAAGCAAATCTTCTGCTTTATGCCATACACAGATACTCATTTTTCAAATAATTAACATAGAACACATTTACTAAAATTGTGCTACCTGTAATGAAAATGCTCTTTAGTGATTCAAAAAGTCAACTTAGGATTTTTCCTGTCTTCACATCTCTGTATCATCAGTAACAGAACTTATTTTCATCTTTCCTAGAGGTGCAGAATGCACTCCTTGTTACAGAGAGCATCTGACCTCTCTGAAGATAAATATGTACAATATACATTTACATGTACATTATGTTCAAAAAGGCCAAGTCCCTAGAACCCCAAAATTAAAATAGGGAGATCAACTATACACATGTTCAGGGCCAATATTGGGGATTAAGGGGACAGAGTCACCAGTAATTTTTGGAGATCAGCATCAAGCTTCTAGATTGTTCCACCAAATCAGAAAAGTGTAAGTTCAACTAGACATGGAAAAAACAAAGGATGATCTAGAAATTAAGTATATCTATTATATTCACTGAGACATCAGAGTTTATCTTTTAGAATTAGAGGCTATTTTACATAAACTTTGTTTTTAAAGAAATCCTCATTAAGGAATTCTAAACACAGGAACAAATTCTGTCCTTGGATTCTTAAGCAAAACTGGGTCTGAAATCAATATAGGCACTGTTAGAAAGGATTTAAGGATTGAATCAGAGAATAGGATTTGGCTCCTAGGACACAAACCATGCTACTAATCCCGGAGAAAGGATTTGCCTGTTTAAAGGATTATGAATTTTTGAAAAGCATATTCTGTTGATAATACTTTTCATTTCCTGCAAATCAAATTACTGAGGGATATTTTCATTGTGAATAGAATTGGACAATGTTTTCATTGTTGTTGTTTGAGTTTCCTTTGTATGAAAGGATACCAAATTTCAATGTAATCAGATGTGAAGTTTCACGGCCCCAGTGGCATACATCTGAAGATTCAAGCAAATAAATTAGAAATAATGCCTACTAGCAAACCGAAAGGCAAGGATACCTAAAAGAAGGTCTCCTTGCTTGTGATGCTGGCATTTATGAAAGTCTGGGCAGTTTTATATGACAATGACAGCACAGAGAGCTCTGGACAATGAAGGGTGAGTCCAGCACACTTACTTGGTGGGCTTGGTCACATGCCGGCTACTGCCCACTCTGGACTCATTTTAGTTTACTGAAACAAATGGCTGTAAATTATGTTGAAAGATACTGTTTTAGTAATAGGAAAATTCATTGGTTCTTGAACTTCCTTAATGGAATGAGCCTTCCAGAGGCTATTAGTCAGGCTCAGAAGAAAAAGAAAGAGAGAAAGTAAGCAAGAGAAACATTTGAGGTCATATAACACTTTGGTCTCTAATGTTCTCAAGGCCTCCCTCTGTGCACAGACCTCACTTTGAAGTTATCACCAGCCACAAGCCTAGAAATCTGCTCATTGAGGACCATGTCTAATGCTTTGTTCTCAAAGGCACCTGGAAGGTTTTCTCCAGAGTTAGCAGTCATCATCAGCATCAGTATCATATTTTACTTACACCAGCCGCACAAAATGGCAATAAAAGTTGGACCCTGTGGGCTTTTTGTTGATCTGAATTTTCTCCTGTTGCTCAGACAATGGGCCAACCATTTCTGAGAAAGGAGAAGCGAGGTGGGGGTGGGGAAGGAGACTGCCAGAAGTCACAGCATAATGCTATTAGTCTGAACTCTCCCATGACGGGACCCTCACTGGGAAAGACAATTATATGGGAAAGGATGATAACCTCATGGGGCAATAACCTTCTAAGAGATCTTGTTCCACTATGTACCGGTTACTAATTTGATTACCATTCAGAGAAGTAGCCAAACTTCAGGGGCCCTCTCAGAACCCACTCAACCCTTTCAAGATTTGCCCATCTCTAATGAGCTGGGTCTTTTCAGCAATCATCTAACCACATGATTTCCTTAATTTTCAGCCGGTTGCTTAATGACAAAGATAAATGTGGCTTTTCCCAGCTGCTTCTAAAATAAGTTCAAGACTGAATTAATATGAACGGTGATACTTTTTATTTGTATAAATGGCAGAGGAAAGAAACCACAAGTGTGGAGTTTGCCAACACCTGCTAAAATGTACCCTGTTTCCCACACTTGGGACCCAAAATCACAAAGACAGCATAATCAACTTCTTAGAACCCTAAACTCCTAAGATGGTGAAACTCTATCAAAATCATTCCATTTCAACAAGAACTAGAAAATGCCCAAATTCCAAAAATAGACTTGGTAATAAAAGAGATCTTTGGAGGGATTCTTGAATCCCATCACTTGTTCAATGAAATATGACAGCTATGTTATTTCTAAAAACAAGAGTTGAAATGTGTTGAAATATCTCCAATCTATCAATTTATGTTCTCTTCAAGCTCTCATTTGTATTAGGAATATAATGGGTGATGGGAGAGCCTGGGAGTCTGAGAGCAGCAAAGATTTAATGACTGCAGAGGGAAAATATCCTGCTTGAAATCGCACAGAAAAGTGGGAGCCTCCTACTGAGTGAGAATCTTGACCCAACTGGAAAAAAGTTCCCTACTTGTTAAGTTATTGATAACATGTAACATTAACCCTTATTTGGGACACATTTGTAATTAATAGATGCCCTCCAATTAAATGACACAAGTGTTGGACTCTATACAGTAAAAATTAAAAACAAACACACAAAAGGCTTGTTTTGTCACAGGACACCACAGTTTAAAGGGGAGAGGGGGAAATAGCTCCCACAGAGCAAAGAATGCACAGGTTCTCCAAGATGAAAACACACAAATGAGAGACAAAGTTCTTGAAAGCTAAGTGGAAATTGATAAGAATGAGTGAGGTCAGTTGTGGATATTTCTCCAGGGAAACTTGAATTTTTAGGCAGATTTGAAATGGATAACACAGCTGGATGGATAGAAGAGAGGATATTCTGTGGAACTGAAATAAGTTAAGGCTTTAAAGCACGATCCATTTTATCTGTTTGTTCTATTCCCCCAACCTGGACTGTAGCTGAATCCCCTCCTCCAGGCAAGTAGAGGAAGAGTGTGTATTGCTTCTAGGTACTGCAAAGTATTTTTCTGTTACTGACAACCAAACCAAATCAGATCGAACAGTTCAAGCTCAATTCACTCTCTTATAAGAAGATGGACATGGGTTTGCAGGGGTTGGGGCGTAGTCTTCCCAGGTGGTAAAGAACCTGCCTGTCAGTACATGAGACATCAGAGATGTGGGTTCGAACCCTGGCTGGGGAAGATCCCCTGGAGGAGAGCATGGCAATCCACTCCAGTATTCTTGCCTGGAGAATCCCATGGACAGAGGAGCCTGGAGGGCTACTGTCCATGGGGTCACAAAGAGTTGGACGTGACTGATGACTAACACTTTTACTTTCACTTTGGGGGAGAAGGTTATCATTTGCTTTCTTAATGTCTCATCTTTCTTTGAACTCCAACAAGTGTCTTTACTGTGCATTATGGTGATTCTCTTCAATACAAATTTTAATGCGTCACAGTACTCCACAAGGCAAAACATCTTCAGGTTGCTAATCCACTTTCAAAACAAATCCTTTTGGATTTGTTCTTAACCAGCTGCTTTAAAGTCTCTTACTCTCCTCTCATCTGTCGTATGTAAATTCAGATTAAAATGAAGTCAGTTAAATCCATAAATGCCACAGAGTTAATCTGGCGTTCCTGTTATTTTTGTCTAGAACCAGAGACTGAACTTGAGCACCATGTATCCTCACTTTCCACACTCAGGCCCTCGCCTGTCTTTCACATTCATTAATTTATTTAATCCTTATACCAACATGAAACAGTGTTTAAAAATTCCCGACACATATTAAACTTCATGTGCTCATTTGCTCAATTGTGTCTGACTTTTTGAGTCCCCCCATAGACTGGAACCCAACAGTCTCCTCTGTCCATGGGATTTCCCAAGCAAGAATACTGGAGCAGGTTGCCATTTCCTACTCCAGGGGATCTTCCAGATCCAGGGATCAAACCCACATCTCTTATATCTCCTGCATTGGCAGGCAGGTTATTTACCAACTGAGCCACCTGAGTTTCTGTACCAATATGGTTGCCTTGGATGCAGTGATCTTATAAGTAGTAACGTTAGCTCAAAGAATTGTGGATTTCAGGAAATATGGTTCCTTTAGACTTAAGAAATACAAGCCATCCAATAGTGCCTCAATACCCTATAATATTTAGTTTGAGTAAGGAAAAAAATTCATACTGCTCTCAGAAGCACATATATATGAAGCTTTAGGAAACAAGAAATCAGAATTCCCCAGAGTCCTTGTGAATTCCTGAAATCATAACTTATTCTTTATTTTAGTAGTTTTTACCAAGGAAAAATATTTTAGTAGTAGGTTTTCCTTTCTATTGTTTTGTTTTCAGTATTTAATAGTACGTATTTACAAAGTATTTATCGTACTTATTTGTATTTATTTGTATGTATTTGTACAGTATTCATTTGTATGTAAATACAAATACATATTTACTATATGCTAAACTGACACTCGGAGAAGGCAATGGCAACTCACTCCAGTACTCTTGCCTGGAAACTCCCATGGACGGAGGAGCCTGGTAGGCTGAAGTCCATGGGGCCGCTAAGAGCTGGCCATGACTGAGCGACTTCACTTTCACTTTTCACTTTCATGCATTGGAGAAGGAAATGGCAACCCACTCAGTGTTCTTGTCTGGAGAATCCCAGTGACAGGGGAGCCTGGTAGGCTGCTGTCTATGTGGTCGCACAGGGTCGGACACGACTGAAGTGACTTAGAAGCAGCAGCAGCATCATACTGACATTTTGCATACTGAAACTGCAAAATGTACCAGAAAAAAATTGTTGGATAATGCTAGGAAAACCTAAAATTTGGGTATCCTAGCAAGATTGACATCACTACACAGACCCATATGTCAAAATTGCTATTTTAAGGACTTATTTTTCTTCCAAATGTGTTTTTTCTTAACATACAACTCATAGGATTCATATAAAGTGTACTGTGCATACAGAGTTGTTGATATTTATTTTGTTCACAAGAATGGCTCACCGTGAGTCACAGAGAAGGCCACAAATAAGCTCTTGTAATATGGCTCACTGGATTTCTATTGCTGTATAACAAATTACCACAAACATAACAGCTTTAAATAGTTCACATGTATCATCTCATCTTCCTTTAGGTCAGGTCCCTGGGTCAAAAACTCTCAGCTAAAGCTTCCATTCTCTTGGAGAGAGTGGGTGGGCAGGGCTGGTTCAACATCATCTCCAAGCTAACCGATTGCTGGAGAAACTCATTTCCTTCTGGTTTTAGGACTGAAGTCCCCATTTTTCTGCTAGTGATTGGTTGGGGACTCCCTTCAGGTCCCACAGGGCTTCCCTGGTAGCTCAGACAGTAAAGAATCTGCCTGCAATGCAGGAGACACTGGTTCGATCCCTGGGTCAGGAAGATCCCCTGGAGAAGGAAATGGCAACCCACTCCAGTGTTCTTGCCCGAAAAATCCTATGGACAGAAGAGCCTGGTGGGCTACAGTCCGTGGGGTCTCAAAGAATGGGACAAGACTGAACAACACATTCACTTTCAGGTCCTATAGGCAGTTCTTTGCCTCATGGCCCCCACAGGCAGTTCACAACCTGAATGTTTTCCTTTCCTGCAGGCCACCTGGAGTGTGTCTCTCTGCCTGTCCCTTCTGTGACCGGTGGAGAAAAGACTCTGCTTTTGAAGCACTCATATGATGAGGTGAGGCCCACTTGGATAATCTATCTTTAAATTAAGATGTTTGAGCCCTTAATTGCATCTCCCAAATTCCTTCACAGCAGCACCTAGATTAGTGTTTGATTGGCTAACTGGGGAAAAGTATGTGTATACCAGAGACCTCCTTTGAGGGGTCCTGTTAGTTGCCTACCATACATGACAATAGCCACAAGCTATATGTGGTGGCCACCTATATAATTAAATGTTCTAGGAGGCACATTAAAATGAAAAAGGAACCAGGTAAAATTAATTTAAGTAGTAATTGTAATAATTTTAATTTAATAATTTTATTTAAACCAATATATTCAATATATTTTCATTTCAATAAGCAATCAGTGTGAGAAATATCAATGAGATATTTCACCTTCACTTTGCCATACTTAGTCTTTGAAATCTGTGTTTTACAGTTGAATTGAGATGTAGCAGCCTCAATTCACGGAGAAGGCAATGGCACCCCACTCCAGTACTCTTGCCTGGAAAATCCCATGGATGGAGGAGCCTGGTAGGCTGCAGTCCATGGGGCCGCTAAGAGTCAGACACGACTGAGCGACTTCACTTTGACTTTTCACTTTCATGCATTGGAGAAGGAAATGGCAACCCACTCCAGTGTTCTCGCCTGGAGAATCCCAGGGACGGGGGAGCCTGGTGGACTGCCGTCTCTGGGGTCGCACAGAGTCGGACACGACTGAAGTGACTGAACAGCAGCAGCAGCAGCAGCCTCAATTCATAGTAGCCTCATTTCAAGTTCTCCATAGCCATACTTGGGCTTCTCTGAGGGCTCAGCAGGTAAAGAATCCACCTGCAATGCAGAAAACATAGGCTAGATCCCTGGTTCAGGAAGATCACCTGGAGGAAGAAATGGCAACCTACTCCAATATTCTTGCCTGGAGAATTCCATGGACAGAGAAGCCTGGTGGGCTATAGTCGATGGCATCACAAAGAGTCAGACACAACTGAGCAACTAAACACACAATACACACATAGCCATATATGCTGTGTTGGACTGAGCAAGATTAGATTGTGGCTGCTTTCCTCTGACACGGTCCTGGTCCTGATCTGGAAATGTCTACCTTCACTTCAATCTGAGTGTCAGCTCTTCCTGCTCTTGCTTTAATGTGACATCAGGGACTAACTTAAATCTTACAATATTTCTCTGTTGTTTGTTTAAGCTTTCATTTTTGCAGAACTATAACAGTTTGTCCTATTTTCCTGATTCCTCAATTGATTTTTCACAATACAAGATTCAGGAAAACATACATTTCCTGAGAAATTCTGGGAAGGAATTCCCACATGGTAATGCTATGAGATGTATACTACAGAAAGTAAAGGCTCAAAGAAGCAAAGTTATTGCCTGAAATCACACAACTGGTGCAGATGTTTGCTCATCTTCTTATACTACAAAATATTGTGAATTCTTGTGTAATCAGAAGGATAAGATATCCTTCCTCTTCACTCCTCATTCTCACTCTTTTGGGGGTTAATTCTCATTTAAGACCTTAATCAGAGGTTTTTAAAGATTTGAACATGCTGGCCTGGATGAGGCAGGAAAGAGTGAGATAAAGATGAGTGAAGTGCTATGAGAGCAGAGCAGAGAACTGTGGGGGGAGAGAACATGTCTGATGCCCCCAGGACCACTTCCCCCAAAGAAGGGTTGATTTGATCAGATTTGGGCTGGTGAGTCCTATTTACTAGAGACCAGAGTTCATGTTCTCGCTCATTCAGTCCTTGCAATGGGAAGAAAGGCTTAGCTGATTTTCACACTTCAACTACATATTTTCACACTTCCGCTAAATCCTTGAATGTGTAAAGGAATAGTCAGGGCTAAATTTAGAGTTGAGGGCTGAAGATTGTATTGGGTTAGCCAAAAAGTTCATTTGGGTTTTTCCCAGTGAATGAAATTTTGGCCAAACCGATAGAGCTAACTTCTTGGCAAACCCAATAGAATTGCTCTGCTTAAGAACATAAATGTAAATCCATACATTTAATAGTCAGTTGTGTTTTCAACAAAGGTGCCAAGACAATTCAATGGGGAAAGGATCATTTTTTTCAACAGATGGTACTGGGACAACTGAATATTTGCATGCAAGAGAGTAAGCATAGACCCCTACTTTGCACTGTATACAAAAGTTAACTCAAAATAGACCGAAAACTTAATAAAAGAGCTAAACTATAAAATACTTTGAAGAAAACATAGGTGTAAATCTTTGTAAACTTGGAATAGGCAATAGTTTCTTAGATATGACACCAAAAGCAAAGCAACCAAATTGAAAATAGATAAATTTGGCTTCAACATTAAAAACTTGGGGGTTTCAAAGGACACTATCTAAAAGGTGAAACGACAACCCATAAAATAGAAAAAAAAAGTTTGCAAATCATATTTCTAATAAGGGCCTAACAGTCAGAATATATAAGAACATTTTAAAATGAAAATTGAAAATTTTTGAAAGACAAATAACTCAGTTTTTAAAGTGGAAAAAATTTGAATAAACATTTTTTTCAAAGAAGATATACAGATACCAATAAGCACAAGAAACGATATTCTATATCATTAGCCACTAGGGAAATGGAAATCAAAAACACAACGAAATATTACTGTACATATACTAGGATGCTATAACATTAAAAATATCCATTTAGCCACTGGTGAATGAACAAACAAATGAGATATAGCTGTACAGTGACATTTTATCTAATCCCAAAAAGGAAAGAAGTACTGATATGTACCGTAACATGGATGACCCTGAAAAACTTATTCTAAGTGAACGAAAGCAGACCCAATGATTCCAGAAATGTCCAGAATAGATAACCCATAAATACAGAAGGTAGATTCATATTTTCCAGGGGCTGCAGTATTAGAGGAATGAGAATTGCTAATGGATATGGAGTTTCCTTTTGAGGTTATTAACATATTCTGGAATTAGGTATTGCTAATTGTTGCACGTGCATGCCTGCTAAGTCACTTCCATCATGTCCAACTCTTTGCGACCCTAAGGACTGTGGCCCACCACGCTCCCCTGTCCATGGGGATTCTCCAGGCAAGAATACTGGAGTGGGTTGCCATGCCTCCTCCAGGGGATCTTCCCGACCCAGGGATCAGACCCAGGGATCAAAGCCAGGTCTCTGTCTCTTACGTCTCCTGCGTTGGCAGGCGGGTTCTTTACCACTAGCGCCACTTGGGAAGCCCCAGTTGTTGTACAACTTTGTGAATATATTTTTTAAAAATGGTACTTCTCTTATGGCACAGTGGATAAGAATCCAGCTGCCAATGCAGGGGACATTGGTTTGATCTTTGGTCTGGGGGGATTCCACATGCTGTGGAGCAATTAAGCCCATGCACCACAGCTGCTGAAGCCCTTGTGCCCTAGAGCGCATGCTCCACAACAGGAGGAGCCACGGCAATGAGCAGCCCATGCACCACAATGAAGAGCAGCTCCCGCTCGCCACAACTAGAGAAAGCCCATGCATAGCAACAAAGACCCAGCACAGCTCAAAATAAATAAGTAATAATTTTTAAAATTAAATGTTTCACTTTAAAATGGTGAATTTTATGGTATTTTAAAATGGTCAATTGTATCTCAATTAAAATTTAATAGAGAACATAGAACTTGGCTTTTGTTCCAAGAGGAAGGAGATAGAAAAGGAAGTAGGAGCAGAAAGAGAAAGAAAGGGCTCTTGGGGTGACATGGCTGGAGACTGAGCCTTACTTGTTGAAAGGGACAAGGATAATTTGCAGATTAAGGATGTCCAATATTCAGTGTTGAGATGTTGCAGTACTCAGTCCTTAACATTTTATCAAAACCTCAGTGATGTCTGATAAATACATAGAGACTTCATATAAATGGTTTTCCGATTTGTTTGTTTGGGTCTTCCTCTGTGTGTAAGAGGTAGAAGTAAGTAAAAGCTCAGAGTTCCAAGTGTAAGCAAATACACAATGTACAGGAATATAATGTGATGGATGATGTGACCATCCGCAAACAGAACTAACATGGGAACGGGGGCCAGAGGTGGGCATGGGAATATAAGCACTTGGAAATTTGCAGAAAGCTTAGAAAAAGTGCTTTACTCCCCCACAAACATGGAATGGAGTTTCTATGTAATATCTCAGTCCTAAGGGTAAGAATAACTCCAGAGAACATGTAATCAGTAAAATTTAGTCTAAGAAAAATTAGTGTTGCTCCTTTCATAGGGGATTTAAAACAGGCCTGCCCTCAGGAGGACTGTGTGTATCTCAGACCTATAGGATCAGTTTCCCAGGTTCTATAAAGTGAGAGGGCTAGTGTAGGTTCTTTTCCATCCCCAAATTCTTAAACCCTGGAAAATTTTTTAAAATGCAGCTGAGGTATTCAGTCCAAAGGTTTCTGGGTTAAAAGTTTTTTCACTGACAATTTATCCTCAAATCAATAACATTTCAAATCAGTCACTTAGGAAAGTCATAAGGATGCCAACAAGTACTTGCTAACAGATATAAAGCAAAGTTCTTTTTCAATTGGGCATGTAAGGCAGGAGAGGACATCCTCCAGACCTACAGTTCTTAAAATCAATTCTTAAAAACTCATGATCCATGTCAGTGTATTTAGCAGCAGTTTTAAATTGAGGGTCATCTAATTTACAGAATGGAATGGGTAACTGCTTCATAAGAGGTTTTTTTTTTTTTTTCTTTAACAACATTTTTCTGTCTGAAGAAGAATATCCCGTCAACAGCCTTTTTCCTATAACTAAATATTCTTATATGAGCCAAATCCCAAAGAAATCAATATAAAGCCTTTATTCCTGTTCCTCTATACCTAAAAGCTATCTAGAATGTGTACAGCAGTCAAGAACGGGCTCACAGGAAAGAAAGGTCTTCTTCCATCTGGGATATAAACTGCAAGGGCAAGGGGTATGTCTTGTTCATCATTACATCCTCAACACCTAGAATAATGCCTGACACAACCAATTGTTTACTAAGTGTTTATTATATAAACAAATGGTTAAAATATCAACTCTACCACAATGACTTAATTCACTGAACCTCTATTTCTTCCACCGCAGAATGGAGATAATCGCACTTCCGTCATAGAACTTTCTACTGTGTAGCATATGCAGTGAGCTTGTCACAGAACTAACTCAATCCATGGTGTCTCTTGCTGCTATTTTTATAGCAAGCTGTGTTTGAAACATTTCCTGATACACGTTAAAAAAGAGCCTTTTAAAAATCACCCAAGTCTGATCAGCAGGGCACTCTAAGGATAAAATAATTTCAGTTCAAATCAGAGGACAACATAGACAACAGAGAGAATCATTTTCATGGGAGAATCACTGTTTGCACATCAGAGATCTAAGGCAACTCTGATCTCTCATAGGCCCCCACAAACACTTCAGGAGGAAAAAGAGTACTGTCATTTTTTTTTCAACTCCTGCTACTGTCACAGCCCTTAAAGCATATACCAGACTATTCCCAGCTTTACAACTTTAGCAACTTTGATGAAAATTGGGAATATTGATGGGAAATCTATGAATGGAGTAATCCCACTGCTTTAATTCATGCCACAGAATGTCTGATTGTTCAGTTTTGCAAATTAGCGAGTGAAAGAACCAATTTAAAGGAATAAAGGAGAATGCCACATAAAACACACTCCTCTTGTTTATCTTGACAAGGCATGGTTCCATTTTAATGATTTATGCTAATGTTTTATTGTACAATGGTTATGCCCTGAAGTGCATTTTATAAGACTAATGAAGTCTTAGTAATCCCAGACGTCTTCTCCAGTATTCTCTTATTATGTCTTTGCTGAGAACTCATGTGAGGGAGACCACCAACCATCATTTAAGTAAGGAAGTTTGTGAATTAGTGAAATGAAAATCAGTCAAGTCGTACAGTAGTGAGGGGTTCAGAGGCAGCTCCAGTGGGATTCTATGTTTTCACACACACAGAAAAAATGGTCTATTGGTCTTCATTACAATGAGAGATGAGCAAACTCTGCTGTATTTAGGGTTCATCAAACATCAAACCAATTTTTTTCAAATGTTTTGGGTTTGCCAAAATCCAAAACACGTTTTGCCCTCAGCATTTTTCCCTTCATTTTCAAACCCCTGTGTATTTTAAGGGAAATTTAATCCTTATGTTTCTGACTCATTTACACTTAACACGTGAACATGTTGTTTCATAAGACTTATTTGAAGTCTATGAAGCCTTGTAAGTCTTCTAAAGTCCTTTTTTGGTAGTGACAGGAAGCTGAGTGTTCCAAAGACATGAAAACTTGAATTCCCAATAAGTGGAATAGGTTTGAAACTCAAAATTTGTTAGGACAAAATGTTAGATTGAGTTATACTTGGTAAAACCCATCTTCTCTCCCATAATTACCATCCTCTACTCTGGTGCATGGCTTTTAACAGTGAAATTCCTAAGGTCACAAAACAGTCATTATTATTACTGTGATATATACCATCAGCTGGATTTTCATACAAGAGAAAGGAGTAGTGGTCATTTACTACCTGTGGCCAGTGGAGTATAGTTTAAATTCTATACTTTCTTGCATCTAGTCACAACCTTCCATGGAAGAAGCCATTTTCTCCTGGCTTTAAAGCTAAAAGGTCCCCCTGCAGTCCTCATCCTTATCTCTTCAACCACCTCCTCTAGCCTCACAAAGGGCTGGGTAGTGTGTGGGGAAGCCCATGTGCACTGGCATGCTACCAGTGCTACCACTTCTCGGAAGGCATATGGGATGGTAGAGGAGGGCTATCTGAACAAAAGTCTCTCTTACCCTAGAGGTTCAGAGAATGAAACCCAAGGCAGTAATCAGTGCATCAAACTTTAATATAGATATTGTGGGGGTACTTGGGGGAGAGGAGGGGAATGGTGAGGTTTCAATTCCTTCCCTATTTTTATGTCCAGCCCTCTCACGTATCCTTTATCCCTAAATAGCTATTTCCACTGCAGTGGGACCCCAGAGGGATCTGGAAGGTTGGTATAGATGGTGGGCTCAGAGCCATCTCCAGATTCTTCCTGGAACAGATACAAACCATGGACCTCCTGATGTTTCTAGAGGCCAGAAATGATTCGGAGCAATCAGTGGTAAAGCACAAGGATTTTTGAGTTTATCAAATCTAAACCTATATCATGTCTCTGTCACTTCGTCATTGCTTGATGCTTGAGATGTTAACTATATCTCTGAGCTCTGTTTTCTCACTAAAAGTGGAGATTTAAAAATACGCTTAACACAAAGTGGTTGCGCAAATTAAATTAAATCGAACATGGTAAATGCTTAGTGAGCACATTTTACAAGCACAGTGAATGGTAGTGCCATTCATTGCTACTACTGTTGCTATTGTTTTTGTTTTTAGACAAACTCCTAGAGGATTTCTTCTATCTGGAGTCCTTCTCCCCACTATTTACAATCTCTTTCCCTGTTCAAATATTTGAACAGGATTGAATATCCAAGAGTGGTATGTTGTTCTATTCATTTTTTGTCACTGTTGTGTGTCCTCAGGATGTCAGGTTAGGAAAGGGTACCTCCTTCCTGCTTCCCACAGGATTTATCCTGAGCATATAGACATTAGACAATTTTTAGCTAACCTTTAAGCAGTGGCCTTCAGTACCACTTCAGCTCTTCTTAGGTACAGGTTGGGTTCAAGTACGTTTGCCTTTCTTTTGAGATGGAAGACTCCACTTTTCTCCATTTCAATTGATTTCTCCTCTGTTTTCATTCCTCTACAAGCAGCCACATTTATTAATGGTCTTCCTTATGCCTTCATGTCCTTAAATAACATTTCCTTCCATCATATATGGAGGGCTTTCTCACTTCTCAGCTCCTTCAAGAATATCCTCTGTTTAACTCAAACCTTGTTCTCAAAATCAACCCCTTTATCCTTTTCTACAGATTAGTAAATGAATCTACCACCTTCCCAGATACTCAAACCAAAAGTCTGGCATCACTTTGGTTCCTCCCTTTCCATATTTTCCTGCATGTAGTCACTCCATTGATTCCACCTTGGCAGCAAATGTATTTATCTGTCCTCCTTACTCCATGTTCACCACTAACGCTCCAGTCCAGTCCAGTCCAGTTCAGTTGCCCAGTCGTGTCCGACTCATTGCAACCCCATGAACTGCAGCATGCCAGGCCTCCCTGTCCATCACCAACTCCCAGAGTTCACCCAAACTCATGTCCATCGAGTTAGTGATGCCATCCAACCATCTCATCCTCTGTCGTCCCCTTCTCCTCCTGCCCTCAGTCCTTCACAGCATCGGGGTCTTTTCAAATGAGTCAGCTCTTTGCATCAGGTGGACAAAGTATTGGAGTTTCAGCTTCAACATCAGTCCTTCCAATGAACAACCAGGACTGATCTCCTTGAGGATGGACTGGTTGGATCTCCTTGCAGTCCAAGGGACTCTCAAGAGTCTTCTCCAACACCACAGTTCAAAATCAATTCTTCAGCGCTCAGCTTTCTTTATAGTCCAACTTTCACATCCATACATGACCACAGAAAAAACCATAGCCTTGACTAGATGGACCTTTGTTGGCAAAGTAATGTCTCTACTTTGTAATATGCTGTCTAGGTTGGTCATAACTTTCCTTCCAGAAGTAAGCATCTTTTAATTTCATGACTGCAGTCACCATTTGCAGTGATTTTGGAGCCCAGAAAAATTAAGTCAGCCACTGTTTCCACTGTTTCCCCATCTATTTGCCATGAAGTGATGGGCCAGATGCCATGATCTTCGTTTTCTGAATGTTGAGCTTTAAGCCAACTTTTTCACTCTCTTCTTTCAGTTTCATAAAGAGGCTTTTTAGTTCCTCTTCACTTTCTGCCATAAAGGTGGTGCCATCTGCATATCTGAGGTTATTGATATTTCTCCCGGCAATCTTGATTCCAGCTTGTGCTTCCTCCAGCCCAGCATTTCTCATGATGTACTCTGCATAGAAGTTAAATAAGCAGGGTGACAATATACAGCCTTGATGTACTCCTTTTCCTATTTGGAGCCAGTCTGTTGTCCACGTCCGGTTCTAACTGTTGCTTCCTGATCTGCATACAGATTTCTCAAGAGGCAGGTCAGGTGGTCTGGTATTCCCATCTCTTTCAGAATTTTCCAGAGTTTATTGTGATCCACACAGTCAAAGGCTTTGGCATAGTCAATAAAGCAGACTCCAGGATAATCCACTATTACCTGATGCCTACAGAACTGTAACAGTTCAAACTGCTGATCTTGTTTCTATTTTTCCTCTCCTACAATCCATTCTCCACACGGTAGACCCATCTTTTAATTATGAACTTCTGTCCACATCATTCTTTTGCTTGAAGCCTATCATGGCCTTCTCATATTTTTAGATCCTACAAGGCCCACATTTTCTAGCACATCTTCTTTAGCTCTCCCTCTAGCTCACCGTGCACCCCACATATGCTAACCTTTCAGTTCTCCAAAAGTGTTGCTCTCCTTTCCACATGGGGGTCTTCCCTCTGTGGGTAACAGTCCTCTCCCATTTCTCCCTCAGGTCAATTCCTATTCTTTCTTCCTGTCAAAACTGATACATCACTTCTTCTAAAAAGTCTTTTCTAACCTTCTTTATACTTGCTCACAGCATCCAGACTTCTTTTTGAGACTTATCACAAGTATCACTGGATAGTTTAGGGGGTGACTTTGGTTTACTAGGTCCTAATGGTGTTATATGCAGATGACACCACCCTTATGGCATAAAGTAAAGAGGAACTAAAAAGCCTCTTGATGAAGGTGAAAGAGGAGAGTGAAAAAGCTGGCTTAAAGCTCAACATTCAGAAAACGAAGATCATGGCATCTGGTCCCATCACTTCATGGGAAATAGATGGGGAAACAGTGGAAACAGTGGCTGACTTTATTTGGGGGGCTGCAAAATCACTGCAGATGGTGATTGCAGCCATGAAATTAAAAGACACTTACTCCTTGGAAGGAAAGTTATGACCAACCTAGATAGCATATTAAAAAACAGAGACATTACTTTGCCAACAAAGATCTGTCTAGTCAAGGCTATGGTTTTTCCAGTAGTCATGTATGGATGTGAGAGTTGGGTTGTGAAGAAAGCTGAGCACTGAAGAATTGATACTTTTGAACTGTGGTGTTGGAGAAGACTCTTGAGAATCCCTTGGACTGCAAGGAGATCCAACCAGTCCATCCTCAAGGAGATCATTCCTGGGTTTTCATTGGAAGGACTGATACTCCAATACATTGGCCATCTCATGCAAAGAGTTGACTCATTAAAAAGACTCTGATGCTGGGAGGGATTGGGGTCTGGAGGAGAAGGGGACAACAGAGGATGAGATGGCTGGATGTCATCACCGACTCGATGGACATGAGTTTGGGTGAACTCCGGGTGTTGGTGATAGACAGGGAGGCCTGGAGTGCTGCGATTCATTGCGTAGCAAAGAGTCAGACAGGACCGAGTGACTAAACTGAACTGAATGGTGTTATAAGCCTAAACCCCAGGAGGTACTATGTCTCCTGTTCACTTCTGAATCCCCATGGATGGCAGGAACACCTTAACTTGGTTTATTGTTAAGAAATATGTCTTGAGTGAATTAACCCCACCTAATTCTGTTCTCTCTTGCCCTGCACATCCCTTCCCAAGTGAGCGTCAGTTTGCACCACTGAAAAAATTTGTACTAGTCTCAAAGTCCTTTTAGTGGCTGTAGTCAAGGTACTTGATCTGCTTCAAGATTCGATTGTAAGCTCTATGTGGGAAAATGCCACATTATCTATTTCTTCTGTTTTTACCATACATTTATTACTCCCAATACTATGACATCATATTTACTAGTGTTTACTGGCTGACTGGTAACTCATACTCTTTCTGGATAACTGTTTACTTATCTGCAAGATTCATCCTTTCTACAGTATATAGTTATTGATATAACTGTGGTTGTATATAGTTGATAAATATTCTACATATATACATATAGTTATAAATGGATGTGTATATAGAGATAGATTCTTCTACCAAGTGGCAATATGAAATCAATGTTTTTAAACTTCAGTGACTATTTTAAATTTTTAATCAATTATTAGGTTAATATTTAGTAACTTCATACCTTTGATACATCATAATAGGGAAAGCAAGAAAATTCCAGAATAATAGTCTGCTTCATTGACTATGCTAAAGACTTTGATTGTATGCTTCTACTACTGCTGCTAAGTCGCTGCAGTCGTGCCCGACCCTGTGCGACCCCAGAGACGGCAGCCCACCAGGCTCCCCCGTCCCTGGGATTCTCCAGGCAAGAACACTGGAGTGGGCTGCCATTTCCTTCTCCAATGCATCAAAGTATAGATCACAACAAACTGTGGAATATTCTTAAAGAGATGGAAATACCATATCCTTACCTGTCTCTTGAGAAACCTGTATGAGGGTCAAGAAGCAAGAGAACTGGACATGGAAAAACTGGTTCAAATTTGGGAAAGGAGTATGACAAGGCTGTATACTGTCACCTTGCTTATTTAACTTCTACACAGAGTACATTATGTTAAATACTGGGCTGGATGAAGCACAAGCTGGAATCAAGATTCCCAGGAGAAAGATCAACTTCAGGTGTGCAGATGATACCACTTTAATGGCAGAAAGTGAAGAGGAACTAAACAGCCTCTTGATGAGGGTGAAAGAGAAGAGTGAAAAAGCTGGCTTACAACTCAACATTCAAAAAATGAAGATCATGGCATCAACTTCATGGCAAATAGAAGGGGTAAAAGTGGAAGCAGTGACAGATTTTCTTTTCTTGGGCTCCCAGATCACTGTAACAGTGACTTCAGCCATGAAATTAAAAGACACTTGCTCCCTGAAAGGAAAGCTATGACAAACCTAGACAGAGTATTAAAAAGCAGAGGCATCACTGCTGACAAAGGTCCAAAAGTCAGAGCTACAGTAATCATGTACAGATGTGAAAGTTGGACCATAGAGAAGGCTGAGTGCCGAAGAGTTGATACGTTTGAATTGCAGTGCTGGAGAAAACTCTTGAAAGCCCATTGGACTGCAAGATCTAGCCAGTTGATCCTAAAGGAAATCAATTCTGAATATTCATTTAAAAGACTGCTACTGAAGCTGAAGTTTCAACACTTTGGCCACTTCATACAAAGAGTGGAAAAGACCCTGATGCTGGGAAAGACCCTGATGCTGGGAAAGATTGAAGGCAAAAGGAGAAGGGGGTAGCAGATGATGAGATGGTTAGATAGCACCACTGACTCAATGGACATGAATTTCAGCAAACTCCAGGAGATGGTGAAGACAGGGAAGCCTGGCATGCTGCAGCGCACGGGGTCACAAAGAGTCAGACACAATTTAGGGACTAAACAACAACAACAAAAATTAATTCTAAGGCATGACCCAATTACATGAGAAAAAAAATAGCTCTAGGATACAAAAACATTTAAAACATATTCTTTAAATTCATTAACTGGTTGGATGAGGGCCACCCACATTAGGGAGGGCAATCTGCTTTAATCTCTTGTTAATCTCATCCAGAATGTAATTTCACCTCACAGACACACCCATAATAATGTTTGACCAAATATCTAGGCACCTTATGGCCCTGTCAAATTGACACAAAAAATTAGCCATCACACCTTGGTTTTCCTAAATCCTTCTGGTTTTGTCTTTAAGAATTTTTAAAAGATTAAAGTCTTCCTTCAAATTTTAGATTAAATTAAATCCCCTTCGTCTTCATTCCTCTGTCCTTTCTTATTTATGACACATCATTCTTATAGTTAATCACATATTTAATATCAGTAACTCTCCTAGTCTATAGCTCTATGGCCACAGAGGCTGTTTTTCCCACTTCATTTCTACTATTGTCCTAGGTACCAGCACAGTGCCTAACCCAGAGGAGGCACTTAATAAACGTTTGTTGAAATGAATTGATTACATTCTAGTTCCTTGGCTTTATGACCTTTAAACAATTATTTTCCAGGTCTGTACTGTATTCCAAGTATAAATGATGACAGTCTTCTTCCCATTTGCTTTCGACTGAACAAGAGCACCATGACTAAAATTTTTCCTTAGATTTGGGTTTAGCTAAAATCCATGTTAAGTCAAATAACCAAAATGCTGGATCTGTTGCTCATTCTTCCAACACACTACAGTGGTTTCAGCAGCATAAACTCCAGCCTGTCATTGACAATCCACATAACCCTCAGAGAGGAAATCCCTAAGGTGATCATGGCTACAATTATTTTCCAGTTCAGCTTTGCATCCCTTGATAAACTTTATGATCAAATGTAATAGAAAAAAAAAAAAGGAAATCCTGATGCAATTCTTAGATAAAACAACCTGGGGCTTCTCCCTCCTTAAAAATAAAATTGTAATAATATGTGTTCCATGTTAAATTTGAAACATTATGAAATTTCTCTATAGTCTAACTATATTTAAACCATAGCTACTCTTTCATTTTTATTAAGAGATGAAAACTTAGCAATTCTCTAATTTACATTAATTAAAAAAAAATTATTTGGTTGCATCAAGTCTTCATTGCGGTGCCAGGCTTACTTGTCCCAAGGCTTGTAGAATCTTAGTTTTCTGACCAGGCATCAAACCCACGTACACTGGACCACCAGGGAAGTCCCATACCTTAATTTGTAAAAAGAAAAACCATGACAGCAATTACCCTAACCTTTAAAGTATCACACATGTAAATACAGTTATTTACTATTTTCCCCTGTTTCAGCACTATAGTAGAGAAGGAATGAAGTCAGCCTAAGACTCAAAAGACCTACTTTTGATTCTTGACTCCATCTCTTTCTAGCCATGTAACTTTCGTTGTTTTGCTTAGTTGATAAGTTGTGTCTAACTCTTGTGCAGCCCCATGGACCAGGCTCCTCTGTTCATGGAATTTCCCAAGCAAAAATACTGGAGTGAGTTGCCATTTCCCTCTCCATGAGATCCTCCTGCCATTTCCCTCTCCATGAGATCTTCCTGACCCAGGGATCAAACCCATGGCTCCTGCCACATCTCCTGCACTGTAGGCGGATTCTTTACCACTGAGACACCACCATGTAACTTTAGCTATCAACTTATCAACCTGTAAAAATGAAGCTGATTAACCTCTTTCCTACCTATCCCCCCAAAGTTGTATAAATTAAATGAGAAATCATATGTAAACACAACTTTCTAATTATTAAGGACTACACAGGTGAAGCCAATATTGATGCTATGTCAAACAAGTATATTTGATTTTTAAAATTTTTCTCAAAATGAATTTTCCATTAAGATTTGACTAATACTTTTAAACTTTTTCTCCAGTTTTCATACTTAACTTTTTTACAGCAACGTCTTTTCCTAACTCCATTATGTTATCTTGTACTTAATGCTGCTGCTGCTGCTGCTAAGTCACCTCAGTCCTGTTCGACTCTGTGTGACCCCATAGACTGCAGCCCACCAGGTCCACCGTCCCTGGGATTCTCCAGGCAAGAACACTGGAGTGGGTTGCCATTTCCTTCTCCACTGCATGAAAGTGAAAAGTGAAAGTGAAATAGCTCAGTTGCGTCCGGCTCTATGTGACGTCATAGACTGCAGCCTACCAGGCTCTTCCGTCCATGCGATTTTCCAGGCAAGAGAACTGGAATGGGTTGCCATTGCCTTCTCTTTGTACTTAATGGGTAATGAACAAATAGTTTGTTGAACGAGCAAATGATTACTTCATCTTTTCAGGTAGGTAGTTGTTTTATAAAGCAAAACCTTTAGTTAGCTTCTTAGTCAATGCATATATAGGCAACTACAATTTTCACGGAGAGCTTTAACCTCAGGGAGGGAATTCAATGAATTTTATATAAGTTAAAGATGCTCCACTATAAAGCACCAGGCAAGATGCTAAATAAAAAGCGATGTTGGCACCATGTTTAAACTTAGTGCGGCTTTCATCATAGAAAGAGATGGTTTGTTTCCACCAGGGCATCAGAGACAGCAGCATGCTCTCACCATCTGGGTATAATAAATGAAGAATTTGAGTCATAAAAATTTTTGCCCAATTTAAGATGCACAGTATTGCTTTTCTCAAACTAACTGCCCACGGTGGTTCCAGTTAACACTTCCGTTCAAAATTAAAACACCAAAAAACAAAAAACACCTTAAAAGCCTTTTGAGCTGACATTTAAAATAATTTGGGGAACAATGCTAAGATTTAATCTCTTTTACATCAAACTTCCTGTGAGATATGATTGTGTAGGCTTCCCCCAATTCTCTGCCACTTATGGCAGACTTGCTGAAAAGCAACATAGAGAGTAGAAATCAGTCCTCCCAGGAAACAAATGATGAGACCATGTGCATTTTAAATTTCTTTGCAGAGCGGGTTTAATCAACAGCAACAAGAGCAAATCCAATAGGACTGGATTCTGTCCAGCCATAGGCAAACTGAGTCAAAAACAAAATAAAAAATTTTAACTGCTTTTCCAAAATTTGAATCTTTGTCGAGCAACATCCTATAATTTTTTTACTAGCTTATGGGAAAATATACTCTAACCTGGCTACTGGATATACAACAGGCTCAACAAGAAACTGTTGTGAACCAAGAGGAGAAACTTTGGAATTGGCAAAAATATATTTTCAAAAAATTGACCATGAATTGCCTTTAATCAACACAGATTCTTTTGAAGTAGGAGGAGAAAGAACAGGAGAAAAGAGATCATAATGATCAAGCATCTCTTCCACCTCTCGTTAGTAAAAATTTAGTTTCTTACACAGAGTTCTTAAGACAAAATTTCAGACTTTCTAAATTGAAAAACAAAGAAAGAAATTACAAGTGCAAAAATTTTAAGCTGACTTTATAAGAATGGAAAACTCATGTGCATCCAAGCCAAATAAGAATCATTTGGCATAAATAAGACCAAGAGTTACTATCACTATGATGTAAAAAGCTCATTCAAGTAGATATAAACAACAAGTGCACACACCCCCAAAAACTGAACAAAGGGTATGCACTATCACAAATGGAGAAATTGGAGAAAAGAAATATATGAAAAAAGCTCAACGTTACTGCTGCTGTTGCTGCTGTCACTTCAGTCGTGTCCGACTCTGTGCGACCCCATAGACGGCAGCCCACCAGGCTCCCCCGTCCCTGGGATTCTCCAGGAAAGAACACTGGTGTGGGTTGCCATTTCCTTCTCCAACCTCACTAGTAAGTAAATAATTATAAATTAAAGGAAAATGCTATGCTTCATCTATTAAACAAAGATTAAAAATGATAATACTAATTTTGGTGAGTATAAAGTGAAATGTATAAAACTCTTACACGTTGCTAGCAAGAGTATAATTTAGTTTGTTTTCTGAAACTATTTTAACCATAAACATTGAGTTTTAAGGACACCCTTATTCTTTAATCCAATACATTCATTTATAGGGTTCATTATTCTGAGAAAACAATAAAGAATCTCACAAAGACCTATGTGGAAAAATCTTCATTATCACTTTTATATAATAGAGGAAAATTGTAAATAATCACTTACATCAATAAATGACCAAGGCATTTCACGTGATGGAATATGATGTCAACATAAAAAGCAACATTTTAAAAAAATGACTGATGGCAGTAGAAAATGCTATCATTTGAAATTAAGTGAAAAAGTAGAACACAAAACCATATATACCATCACCATATTTTGGGTAAAATATAGGCATAGGAGAAAAAAGACAAGAAATATAAGAATATGTCAACAAGGGATAAAGAAAACTATATTTTCTTCCTTGTACTTGTATATTTTCTAAATGTTTTATAATAACCATATTGCATGAGTGCTAAGTCGCTTCAGTCGTGTCCAGCTCTGCATACGACACTAAGGACTGCAGCCCACCAGGCTCCTCTGTCCATGGGATTGTCCAGGCAAGAACACTGGAGTGGGTTGCCATGCCCTCCACCAGGGGATCTTCCCATCCCAAGGATCAAACCCACATCTCTTACATTTACCTGCATTGGCAGGTGGGTTCTTTACCACTAGCGCCACCTGGGAAGCCCCAATAAACATATTAGCTTATAATTTTTAAAAGTTCTGATTATGGAGTAAAAGGTCCACTACATTCTTGTCAGATATGTCAGTGGTTTATCAACTTGGTTTTAGACAGGAGTACAAAAACAATAATATTTCTAACTTGTTTTGCACTTCAAAACTCAAAATCAATCTCATCCATTAAGCTTCCATGGAAATATTCATAGCATTCTCACTCAAAGAAATCCCTCCCTTCGAAAATTCACACTTTGTTTACATGCATCTTTTTATTTAAGAGCTAACAATTATTGACTTACTATCCTAAGAGCATTCAGTTCAGTTCAGTTCAGTTGCTCAGTCGCGTCCAACTCTGGAACCCCATGAACCACTGCATGCCAGGCCTCCCTGTCCATCACCAACTCCCGGAGTTTACTCAAACTCATGTCCATTGAGTCAGTGATGCCATCCAACCATCTCATCCTCTGTCATCCCCTTTTCCTCCTGCCCTCAGTCTTTCCTAGTGTCAAGGTCTTTTCAAATGAGTCAGCTCTGCGCATTAGATATGTTAATTGACCATCATGCGTGCTGCATGCTAAGTCACTTCAGTGGTATCTGACTCTTTGTGACCCTATGGACTATAGCCAGCCAGGCTCCTCTGATCATGGAATTCTCCAGGCAAGAATACTGGAATGGGTTGTCATACCCTCCTTCAAGGAATCTTCCTAACCCAGGGATCAAACTTGTGTGTCTTACTTCTGCATTGATGGGTAGGTTCTTTACCACTAGTGCCACCTGAGAAGCCCAATTAACCATCATTATTCCCATTTTATAGATGGGAAAATGAGGCATGGAGAGGTTAAATGACTTGCCTAGAATCATACAACTAATAAGTGGTGCTGCTGCTGCTAAGTCACTTCAGTCATGTCCGACTCTGTGTGACCCCAGAGATAGTAGCCCACCAGGCTCCCCCATCACTGGGATTCTCCAGGCAAGAACACTGGAGTGGGTTGCCGTTTCCTTCTCCAATGCATGAAAGTGAAAAGTGAAAGTGAAGTCGCTCAGTCGTGTCTGACTCTTAGTGACCCCATGGACCGCAGCCTACCAGGCTCCTCCATCCATGGGATTTTCCAGGCAAGAGTACTGGAGTGGAGTGCCATAGATGGAGATTGAAATCCAGGCAGTGTGACTTCTACACCACATCTACCCACAGCGTTTTAGCATATTCTGTCTGCTGTGTCACCATTTTATGTGTGTTTAGCCTCCCCAGTGAAAGTGTAGATCCTTTAGCGGCAAGTATAGCACCTTGAACTTCTTCAGCCTGTCCTTGACAAGGCCCAGGATGGTGCCAGGGACTAAGGATACTGATCATAAATATGGATTTAATTGTATTAAAAAAAAAAAACAAGTCAAATGTGTTTACTTCAGGAAGAGTACTTTTGAAATTAATATTAATTTTCAAGACTTGTTTTCAAGACAGATATCTCTAAAAAGCAAACAATAACTGATCTAAATATGCTCTGGCCTTAATTTTCCTCATCCAGCAACAGAAAGACCAAATATTAAAACATTAGTTTTAACTAAAAGAAATTAAGATGTTGTTATGAACTGCCTTTAATATAAACCCACTCATTATCTGTGGAATTCTTTAGGACAAATACAATTCAAAGATGGAAATAAAGAAGGGTGGAATGGGGATTTCCCTGGTGATCCAGTGGCTAAGACTCCAAGCTCCCAATGCAGGGCGCCCAGGTTCAATCCCTAGTTCCTAGGTAGCTAGATTCTAGAGTCCAACTAAAGATTCCACATGCCATAATAAAGATTGAAGATTCAGTGAGCTGTGATTAAGAGATCCCATGGTGCAACCAAGACCCTGTACAGCCAGATAAATTAAAAAATAGAAAAAAATTTAAAAAGAAGGATGCAATGAAAGATCCTCCTTTTTCATTTTTGTCAAATAGGCAAGTGGTTTATAAACTTTGCTTCTAGAAGGTATTAGTGCAAAACACAGTTACTGTGCTTCCTGCTGCCTCAGCCAGATTGGTGGTGAAACATGTTTAGTAGTACATAACATGATGCCAGTTTTGGGGGGCAGAGAGAAGAAAAAAATGCAATGGCTTATCCAAGTGAAATTACTGGAGAATTCTGGGTTGGACCACCCAAATTGGATTTTGGCCAAATGATTGAAATGAAGGTCTCTAAATGGGTAGAAAAGGCTGCTGGGCCTTTAATGACCAGGGAAGATTAATATGACTCCATGTTGTAACTCAACTGAAAGCCAGCCCTTTCCACAGTGGCCCCTGACACCAAAGCTGGCACAAGCTGGTTCAGAAGAAAGAGCTCCAGCATGTTGAATTACCAAATCATTTCCTAGAGCAGATTTTTCCTGGATACCTCCCATGCAGTTTCATCAAGGCATGGATCCTATTTCATTTATGAGCTCATAGCCCTAAGTGATGTCTATGTGAATATTCAGAGAAAGGATTAAAGGAAGAGTCAAGAATATTTTTAATATCAAGGTGCTAAAGGTAATAAAAAAATAATACTAGGCTTCTAGGGCTTGAGTGCTGACATTGACACCAGCATGAACCTCATATATTGCTCTAGCCATGTTTGCCATTTCTAGTGACTGTCACCATGCTTCTTACATCCCATATCCCTTTCTTATTTTAGAAAGCTGTTTAAAGCTGCTTGCTAATGGAAACTCTGGCAGCATCTTCACGAGACAACTATTGTAAGTTTACATCTACAGGATCCTATCTGTTCTTCTCGTTCCCAAGTATGTAAATAACACTGTGCCCAGTACTTGGTAGGTACACCATGTCTGTTGTTAAACTCTTGGTTCTTTTTATTGCACTGTGGCCTAGTGTAAGAATCTCCTCTCCCCTTAAAAATTCCCCAAGCTCATTCCCCATTCTCATTCAGTCCTTCCTTCCTATCATTACTCTAATATCTTCTACACAAGATGATTCCCCTGTTGAAGGATATTTTGGTGGAGGATCTTCTGCTTCAGTTTGAGCAGCCAAAACTCCAACTCTAACATCTATCTGCAGGAAGAATCTTAAGGTTGTCCAGTTGTTCGCCTCTTCCTGTTATCCACCTCCTTATAGCCACATCTCTCAAAATCCTCTGTGCATGGTTCTCCTTCATTTCTCAGACCGCAGTTTTTTCTTCAATTGCCTGTATCTGTAGGGAACAGAGAATAATGTCCTTAGTGCCACAGTGCATCCCCATCACATTTTAATTGTCTTCAAGCATTTAGAGAGAAGAATCCTGCACTTGGAATTGTGAAACCTGGTTTCTAGTATTGAATGATAGAAACTGCTTACCTTTTTGCTCATTTCCAAACAGGGAATAAAGATCCCATTGCCAAACATCTCTTGGGAACAAGGACTAGAATATTTATTATATTTGAAAATGCATAAAACCTATGAAATTATGCAAATAAAATAAAAATGCAGGCAAATTCAAACAATTTCAAAAATGTTAGTTAACTCAGAGTAAAGAGTCACTTGTATGGTCAGCCAAAATTTACGTGCAAATGGCCGAATAAGTCATATTGAAATTAGAAGAGCTTTTACTCTTCAAAACACTTAAGAGTATTGCCCTGAAAAGGTAAACACTATAATAGGTCTTTGAAGTAGGAACTGGTTCTACTGCCTTTCTCCCTCATTCCAGCCCCTTCAAAGTCATCAAAGCAATGTTCTTAAAAGTGTGAATGTCTTACAAGTAGCTTCTAATTGATTTTCCCTTCACTCTGTTCCTCACTGATCAGAGGTAATCTGACTTTTACCTCCCTAATTATGCCTTTTTCAAAGAATATTAAGGCTAATATTGGTTTTAAATGGACCTAAATGCATCTCTGCTTTTAACCTGGGCTGCTCTGGCCATCTTGCATCCTGATATTAGAGCAATCCTAAAGACAGTATGTCCCAAGCCCCCAGACAGTAGGGTTTGTTTCAGGGTTACTTCTCTTTCTTTTTTCTCAGCCAACTGTTGGATGTTCCCTACTTGATGATTTTCTTAGACCCCGCTCCCAAAAGAAGATCAAAGTGTTCAAAGGATCACCCTTGTCTGAGTGATTTTCAGATTTAATGCATATTAAAAAAAAGTGAAAAGCTCAAACCTTTGGGGGATATTTTTCAAAATTAAGATCCCTAGCCCCATATCTCAGATACTTTAATCTAGTTGGGTGAGGCTAGGGATGTGCATTTTAAATAAGTAAGCTAACTGGTTCACAGATGTTGGTAATCTTTTTCGGAGAAACACTGTACTTCAGAATAATACCTATCCCAGGCCCAACTGATCTTCCTGAATTAGTTCCCATATTAACTCCCAACTTCCATTCTTACTGTGTACACCTCATATGCATGTGAGTGCATACACACACACACACACACACACACACACATTCACACACACACTCACATTGGGCCACAGAGGATAATGCATAGTCCAACTTGTAAGTTCTTCCCTATTCTCTCAGCCTTGACTGTCCTCCTTTCCCTTTGCCACATGAAATCTGTATGTTTTCAAGGCCTTGCCCAGATACAAACTGTAAAGCCTGCCTTGATATCCCAGTTAGAATTCTTTCCTTGAAATTTCTGGAGAACCAATTTATATGGCATCTGATCCTTACTGAAATATTGTTCACATTACATTGATTTTTCAGCCTTTCAGTGTTCATTAGTAAACTGTAAAATGCTTGGAGTCAAGTATCATACCTCTTTATCTTTTTAGTCCTAGCAGAGGGCTGTTAACTTAATAATTGCTGAATAAATGTTTGTAAAATTAAACTTAGTTTAATTATGTCTATTAGATGTATTTAAAGTTAATTAGGCATTTCTCCCATCTTCCCTTGCAATACTGAAGCTATCTCTGTGTACATGTAATAATACACAGCCCAGCAAGGCAAAATTATACATTACTATGTTTGTATTTGAAAGGGTTGCCTACCTTCTTTTTGCAACTGTGGGCTCCAGAATTTCACCCGTAATAGACAGGCTGTAACTACAAGTGTCTAAATACAAAAAAAAAACAACTTAGGATTGTTCTTTAATGCAGAACTTAAAAAGAGGCCAAATATTTACTTGGAAATTAAATAATCCAATAATAAGAAAACCTTTTATACTCATCAAATTAGCAAAATATTAAAAGGATTGATAATATCATATATTATTAAGGAGATGAGTGAACTGAGCACCCTCGTCTGTGGTGGATATGTAGATTAGCACAGCAGTTCTGGAGAACAAACTGATAGCTTCTGTTAAGATATAAGGTCTCACTGACCCAGTAGTTCTTCTGTTTTGTAATCTTCCCTAGAGACATCCACACAGGAATGCACAGAAAAATGCATACCAATGTTCACTGTAGCTTTGACTGTAATAGCTATAGATCTTTTTCTTAGGGGATATGTAAATAAATGTTGGTATGGTCACACTATAGGATATTATGCAGCAGTTAATTATAAAGGATATAGACATGTACTGACACAGAAAGATCTTTACTATACATTATTGAGTTCAGAGTGAAAGCTGTAGCACCTATATTGTAGGATAGAAGTTGATACTAAAAATTTAACAAAGTAGTACCTACACTGAACTGCAGTTCAGATGTAAACCTATGTATTAAAAGGTGTGGAAGACCATTACACAAACTGATGACATGAGTTACCCCTCCTGCTGGAGCAGCTGTGAAGAGATACCCCACACCCAAGGTAAGAGAAACCCAAATAAGATGGTAGGTGTTGCAAGAGGGCATCAGAGGGCAGACACACTGAAACCATACTCACAGAAAACTAGTCAATCTAATCACACTAGGACCACAGACTTGTCTAACTCAATGAAACCAGGCCATGCCTGTGGGGCAACCCAAGACGGGTGGGTCATGGTGGAGAGGTCTGACAGAATGTGGTCCACAGGAGAGGGGAATGGCAAGCCACTTCAGTACTCTTGCCTTGAGAACCCCATGAACAGTATGAAAAAGCAAAATGATAGGATACCAAAAGAGGAACTCCCCAGGTCATTAGGTGCCCAATATGCTACTGGAGATCAGTGGAGAAATAACTCCAGAAAGAATGAAGGGATGGAGCCAAAGCAAAAACAATACTCAGCTATGGATGTGACTGGTGATAGAAGCAAGATCCGATGCTGTAAAGAGCAATATTGCATAGGAACCTGGAATGTCAGGTCCCTGAATCAAGGCAAATTGGAAGTGGTCAAACAAGAGATGGCAAGAGTGAACGTCGACATTCTAGGAATCAGCAAACTAAAATGGAGTGGAATGGGTGAAGTGAACTCAGATGACCATTGTATCTACTACTGCGGGCAGGAATCCCTCAGAAGAAATGGAGTAGCCATCATGGTCAACAAAAGAGTCCAAAATGCAGTACTTGGATGCAATCTCAAAAACGACAGAATGATCTCCAAGGCAAACCATTCAATATCACAGTTATCCAAGTCTATGCCCCAACCAGTAATGCTGAAGAAACTGAAGTTGAACGGTTTTATGAAGACCTACAAGACCTTTTAGAACTAACACCCAAAAAAGATGTCCTTTTCATTATAGGGGCCTGGAATGCAAAAGTAGGAAGTCAAGAAACATATGGAGTAACAGGCAAATTTGGCCTTAGAATGCGGAATGAAGCAGGGCAAAGACTAATAGAGTTTTGCCAAGAAAATGCACTGGTCATAGCAATCACCCTCTTCCAACAACACAAGAGGAGACTCTACACATGGACATCACCAGGTGGTCAACACCAAAATCAGACTGATTATATTCTTTGCAGCCAAAGATGGAGAAGCTCTATACAGTCAACAAAAACAAGACCAGGAGCTGACTGTGGCTCAGATCATGAACTCCTTATTACCAAATTCAGACTCAAATTGAAGAAAGTAGGGAAAACTGCTAGACCATTCAGGTATGACCTAAATCAATTCCTTTATGATTATACAGTGGAAGTGAGAAATAGATGTAAGGGCCTAGATTTGATAGATAGAGTGCCTGATGAACTATGGAATGAGGTTCGTGACATTGTACAGGAGACAGGGATCAAGACCATCCCCATGGAAAAGAAATGCAAAAAAGCAAAATGGCTGTCTGGGGAGGCCTTACAAATCGCTGTGAAAAGAAAAGAAGTGAAAAGCAAAGGAGAGAAGGAAAGATATAAGCATCTGAATGCAGAGTTCCAAAGAATAGCAAGAAGAGATAAGAAAGCCTTCCTCAGTGATCAGTGCAAAGAAATAGAGGAACACAACAGAATGGGAAAGACTAGAGATCTCTTCAAGAAAATTAGAGATACCAAGGGAACATTTCATGCAAAGATGGGCTCGATAAAGGACAGAAATGGTATGGACCTAACAGAAGCAGAAGATATTAAGAACAGGTGGCAAGAATACACAGAAGAACTGTACAAAAAAGATCTTCATGACCCAGATAATCATGATGATGTGATCACTAATCTAGAGACAGACATCTTGAAATGTGAAGTCAAGTGGGCCTTAGAAAGCATCACTACGAACAAAGCTAGTGGAGGTGATGGGAATTCCAGTAGAGCTGTTTCAAATCCTGAAAGATGATGCTGTGAAAGTGCTGCACTCAATATGCCAGCAAATTTGGAAAACTCAGTAGTGGCCACAGGACTGGAAAAGGTCAGTTTTCATTCCAATTCCAAAGAAAGGCAATGCAGAAGAATGCTCAAACTACCGCACAATTGCGCTCATCTCACATGCTAGTAAAGTAATGCTCAAAATTTCCAAGCCAGGCTTCAGCAATACGTGAACCATGAACTCCCTGATGTTCAAGCTGGTTTTAGAAAAGGCAGAGGAACTAGAGATCAAATGGCCAACATCTGCTGATTCATGGAAAAAGGAACAGAGTTCCAGAAAAACATCTATTTCTTCTTTATTGACTATGCCAAAGCCTTTGACTGTATGAATCACAATAAACTGTGGAAAATTCTGAAAGAGATGGGAACACCAGACCACCTAACCTGTCTCTTGGAAATCTGTATGCAGATCAGGAAGCAACAGTTAGAACTGGACATGGAACAACAGACTGGTTCCAAATAGGAAAAGGAGTACGTCAAGGCTGTATATTGTCACCCTGCTTATTTAACTTCTATGCAGAGTACATCATGAGAAACGCTGGACTGGAAGAAACACAAGCTGGAATCAAGATTGCCAGGAGAAATATCAATAACCTCAGATATGCAGATGACACCACTCTCATGGCAGAAAGTGAAGAGGAGCTAAAAAGCCTCTTGATGAAACTGAAAGAGGAGAGCGAAAAAGTTGGCTTAAAGCTCAACATTCAGAAAACGAAAATCATGGCATCTGGTCCCATCACTTCATGGGAAATAAATGGGGAAACAGTAGAAACAGTGTCAGACTTTATTTTGGGGGGCTCCAAAATCACTGCAGATGGTGACTGCAGCCATGAAAGTAAAAGACGCTTACTCCTTGGAAGAAAAGTTATGACCAACCTAGATAGTATATTCAAAAGCAGAGACATTATTTTGCCGACTAAGGTCCATCTAGTCAAGGCTATGGTTTTTCCTGTGGTCATGTATGGATGTGAGAGTTGGACTGTGAAGAAGGCTGAGCACCGAAGAATTGATGCTTTTGAACTGTGGTGTTGGAGAAGACTCTTGAGAGTCCCTTGGACTGCAAGGAGATCCAACCAGTCCATTCTGAAGGAGATCAACTCTGGGATTTCTTTGGAAGGAATGATGCTAAAGCTGAAGCTTCAGTACTTTGGCCACCTCATGCGACGAGTTGACTCATTGGAAAAGACTCTGATGCTGTGAGGGATGGGGGCAGGAGGAGAAGGGGACGACAGAGGATGAGATGGCTGGATGGCATCACGGACTCGATGGATGTGAGTCTGAGTGAACTCCGGGAGATGGTGATGGACAGGGAGGCCTGGCGTGCTGCAATTCATGGGGTCGCAAAGAGTCAGACATGACTGAGCGACTGAACTGAACTGAACTGAACTGAAGGATATGAATGAAATTAGCTCAGTGGATGTAGGGGGAAGGGAGACAATGGACTTTTCCTTTATTTGTATTGTCGGAGTGTATGTTAAGTGAACTTGCATTCATATATGAATACCATTATGGAAATGTTTTACCTAAAGGACTTTGGCTGTAAAATGATAGGCAATGGCAACCCACTCCAGTACTCTTGCCTGGAAAATCCCATGGACAGAGGGGCCTGGTGGGCTGCAGTCCATGGGGTCGCTAGGAGTCGGACACGACTGAGCAACTTCACTTTGACTTTTCACTTTCATGCAGTGGAGAAGGAAATGGCAACCCACTCCAGTGTTCTTGCCTGGAGAATCCCAGGGACGGGGGAGCCTGGTAGGCTTCTGTCTACGGGGTCACACAGAGTCGGACACGACTGAAGCTACTTAGTAGTAGTACGACATACTTGGTATAGTAGAGAACAGTATTATGGTTATCTTACTATACAGATACCGTGTAATTAGCTTAAAACTGCAGTTTCCAAAGGATGTGCACATTCTAATACTAATTGCCAATTTCCTTTAACAAAAGCCTGACACAGACACTTAAGAAGCCTGTTGAAAGCGGAGATAGCTGTTTGGTCTGGTTACACTCACTTTCTTCCTGTTTCCATGGGTCCTCCTCTCCATGCCCTCCCGCCTGCATGCTTATACTCACGCTGTGTTATCATTTTCCTATCCCAGGACTGATGACAAATCACAGAAGTCCTTACTCTCTACAGCTCTGTATGTATTAGTTGGAGTTCTCCAGAGAAACAAACAAAGGGCCTAGATATAGATATATAAAAAGAGATTTATTATGAGGAATTGGCTCACTTTGTTATGAATGTTGAGAAGCCCCATGACCTGTTATCTGCAAGTTGGAGTTTCAGCAAGGCTGGGAGTATAGATTAAGTCCAAACCCAAAGACCTGGGAACCAGAGGAGCCAATAAAGGCCCAGGAACCAGGAGCACCAATCTCTGTGGGCAGGAGAAGACAGATTTCCCAGCTCGAGTGCAGAGAAAATTCTCTTATCCTATACCACTTGCTCCTTGGAAGAAAAGCTATCACCAACCTAGACAGCATGTTAAAAAGCAGAGACATTACTTTGCCAACAAGGTTCATCTAATCAAAGCTATGGTTTTTCCGGTAGTCATGTATGGATGTGAGAGTTGGACTACAAAGAAAGCTGAGTGCCAAAGGATTAATGTTTTTGAATTATGGTGTTGGAAAAGACTCTTGAGAGTTCCTTGGGCTGCAAGGAGATCAAACCAGTCAATGCTAAAGGAAATCGGTTGTGAATATTCATTGGAAAGACTGATGCTGAAGTTGAAGCTCCAATACTTTGGCCACCTGATGTGATGAACTGACTCACTGGGAAGACCCTGATGCTGGTAAAGATTGAAGTCAGGAGGAAAAGGGGATGACAGAGGATGAGATGGTTGGAAGGCATAACCAACTTGATGAACATGAATTTGAGTAAGCTCCAGCAGTTGGTGATGGACAGGGAAGCATGCTGCAGTCCATGGGGTCGTAAAGAGTCAGACACGACTGAGTGACTGAAGTAAACTGAACAGATACCTTTTAGTTCCATTCAGGTCCTCGGTGGATTGGATGATGGCCACCAGCACTGGTGAGGGCACTCTTCTTTACCTAGTCTGCAGATTCAAATGTGAATCTCAACCAGAAACACCCTCACATTTCTCACATGGAGAGATAATGCTTTCCCAGCTATGTGCAAACCCTAGTCAATGCTCCAGTCAAACTGAGGCATAAGATTCACCACACAACCCTGCCTAGCCGATAGCTTTGCATACTAGCCAAAAATGGATGCACAACCCTGCAACTTGCTCTCTTGCTAACACAAACTGCTGCTTCTGCTGCTTCTGAAGCTGTGTTCTCTGCACCCCAGAAGAGGGAATATTTTAAATGTCCTATTCCTTGGCAAGTCACTGTGATGGGGGGTTCAAGCTAAAATAAATTTCCCTCCCACTTTCCTCCTATCTATGGAAAGAAACTTGGAGTTGAGATATTCCCTATTTTTCGTGAGGCCCAAACTTACTTATACAATCTAGGGAAGCCTCTTTGGAAAAGCAAATAAAAAATTACAAGTAAAAATTGCTAGGGTCCTTCTCAGTTTCTTATATTTATATGCACGTGTAAGGTCCTAAATCTTAAGCTTCATTATCTGCTTGATAAGAACCCTCTGCTGAGCATGTCATATCAGTAAATGTGCACCTGAAGTGCTTTCATCATCTCATCACCACTGTCAGCTAAGTTATGTAACACTCTGGGTCATTTAATAAACATTACCTACATCTGCATCAGCCACTGGGGCTTCCCTGGTGGCTCAGATGGTAAAGAATCTGCCTGCAATGCAGGAGACCTGGGTTCAATCCCTAGATTAGGAAGATCCCTGGAGAAGGAAATGGCAACCCACTCCAGTATTCTTGCCTGGAGAATCCCAGGGACAGAGGAGTCTGGCAGGCTATAGTTGATAGGGTCGCAGAGAGTCAGACAAGACCGAGCAACTAAGCACACACACGTGCACACCTACGTCTGAGAATTGATGCTTTTGAATTGTGGTGCTAGAGAAGACTCTTGAGAGTACCTTGGATACTTGCAAGGAGATTAAACCAGTCAATCCTAAAGGAAATCAAACCTGAATATTCACTGAAAAGACTGACACTGAAGCTAAAGCTCCAATACTTTGGTCACCTGACATGAAGAGCCAACTCACTGGAAAAGACCCTGATGCTAGGAAAGATTGAGGGCAGTAGGAGAAGGGGACAACAGAGGATGAGCTGGTTGGATGGCATCATCAACTCAATGAACTTGAGTTTGAGCAAACTCCAGGAGATAGTGAAGGACAGGGAAGCCTGGCTTGCTGCAGTCCACGGGGTTGCAAAGAGTCATACACAGCTGAGTGACTGAACAACAAGCTACCTCTGATGATGGTGGTAAGAATGATATAAATCAGAATATATGAATATACATTCAGCTCTAACATAAAAATGTACACCCTGTTTTAGCTATCCTATAGGTTATGGATAAAATACACTCAAAAAAAAAAGTTAAAAAAAAAAAAACTCAGTGCCATTCAAGGACCCACAATTTTATGTCATAGGTAGTTATAATTTTCTGAAAAGCAGTTTTAGTATTTATAAGAGTTTGTCAATACAAACTTTATACATGTTTTGGTTGACAAATTTTATAATTGGCAGATTACCTGTAGGATATGGAAATTGTTTCTCCTGTGCTAATAGTGTGATTAATGCAGCATTTCCAGTGCCCTACCTTCAGTGACCATACACTGGTGCTCCCTGAAAAATTCATGGAGAATCGAAATAATACTTTGAATTTGGTGTAAGGAAAGCTGCTTATATTCCAGGGTATTGTCATCTTGGAACAATGTGGATCTTGAGCCACCCATAAGTTTATCATAAAATTATGGAGGGTGGAGTGAAAGGGAACTCACTACTTTCAGTTCAGTTCAGTTCAGTTGCTCGGTTGTGTCCGACACTTTACAAACCCATGGACTGCGGCACGCCAGGCTTCCCTGTCCATCACCAACTCCTGGAGCTTACTCAAACTCATGTCCATTAAGTTGGTGATGCCATCCAACCATCTCATCCTCTGTCATCCCCTTTGCCTCCCGCCTTCAATCTTTCCCAGCATCAGGGTCTTTTCAGATGAGTCAGTTCTTTGTATCAAGTGGCCAAAGTATTGGAGTTTCAGCTTTAGCATCAGTCCTTCCAATGAATATTAACGACTGATTTCCTTTAGGATGGACTGGTTGGATCTTCTTGCAGTCCAAGGGACTCTCAAGGGTCTTCTCCAACACCACAATTCGAAAGCATCAATTCTTCAGTGCTCAGCTTTCATTATTGTTCAACTCTCACTTCCATACCTGACCACTGGAAAAACCAAAGCTTTGACTAGACGGACCTTTGTTGGCACCACTTACTAAAGACCAATGAAAGAAACAGTGAGAGGTTGAGAATTATTTAATAGCAGACCTTCTTTTTAATACTAAATGGGGAAATTTAGGCAAATTTTAAAGTCTGTCTTTACACACTGTGGTAAAGTAAAAATTTTTAAGTAACAATGATCATGTTTTTTTTTTTAATCATGTCAGCCAAAGATACACTTCCCAGCATCTTCCCTCTGCATTTGCCAAATAATTTTTCTAAGCTGAACTCTAGCAATCCTAATCATCATCACCATCACCACCATCATCATCACAAGAGCTACAGTTTATAGCTCTTGGGGCTATATATAAAGTTTATATACACTTTGGGGCTTCCCAGGTGGCACTACTGGTAAAAAAAAACCTGCCTGCCAATGCAGGAGACTGAGAGGCAGTTTCCATCCCTGAGTTGGGAAGACGCTCTGGAGGAGGGCACGGAAACCCACTCTAGTATTCCTGCCTGGAGAATGCTATGGACAGAGGAGCCCGGAAGGTCCATAGCATCAGAAAGAGTCAGACACGACTGAAGCAACTTTTCACTCACATATGCACCCACTCTGGCCACTGTACTGACTGCGTAGATAAGTGCAATTCTTGCTATGAAATAGATGAAATTCTGCAAAGTCACATCTTCCTAAAAGACCATCTTAATATCTAGGCTCAGATTGAAACTTCACTCTTCCTACTTCCCTGGTATATCACTTAGGACTTTGGGAGCCTTCCATTTACAAGTGCCAGAAAACCTTAAAATAGGATTAAAAAATTAAAAAAAAAAAACCATATAACTAGAAATCCAGGTATGGCTACCTTCAGCAGAAACTTGATCTGGCAGCTTAATCCATGTAACATGAAATTTGTTTTTCTCTATCTCCCATCCTGCTTTTCCTCAATGTTAGCTGCTCTAGAAGGTCCAGGTTCTTCCCTTGAGACTAAAAAAAAAAAAAAAAAAAAAAAAAGCTGCTTAGTTCCAGGCCTCGCATTCTCACTACAGCCCATTGAATGGCAAGGCCCTCAGGAGCCCTTGGATTCAATTCAGTCTTTTTGGCCCACCTTGTCATGTGTCCACTCATATGCCATCACCGTCACAGAGGAGCAGGTGAGCTAAGGTAACTGGCTTAAGGGAACGGTTTACCATTTGAGCTCCACGTAAGATGACATGATGTGTGTCTCATGGATGAGACTGAAGCGGGAGTAACTTCACTAAAGGAAAATCTTGGTGCCGTTGTCAGGAAGAGGGAAGAGTAGAGGCTGGGTAAAAGGAGGTATCAACACCAAAAATATATCCACTACACCTGCTAAGTATTACTCTCATACAGGTAAGACAATCTAAAACTCTGATATTGCAACCTGCTCATGTGCATTCAGCTAAAGACAGTAAATAAAACACCTGATCCCTCATTCTGTCTCCACTCCCTGAATATAGGGGGAAAAAATGAATCCTAATCTGTAATTTAGAAAATCTTAGTATGAAATAGCATATTTAATTACTATGTATATAGATTTTCTTCTCTATAGGAGACCTATGGTGACCTGATGACCAGAATCCAAAATCTTCCAAAAAAGCAAAGACTAAATCTATGTGAGAGGAAAATGGGCACCAAGATGATCCAAACAGTAGAGCTCTAATGTACTTTCCCTTCTTTCCAGAGATTTCCATGTCAGTCAGACCGTTTGTACCCATGCCTGGAGAATCCCAGGGACGGGGGAGCCTGGCGGGCTGCCGTCTATGGGGTCGCACGGAGCCGGACATGACTGAAGCGACTTAGCAGCAGCCCAGTACCTTCATACTATGCATTTAAAAATGTTTTATACAAATGCTTTTCATCCTTTTATCAAGACTTTGTTGAATTGCCAAAAATATAACTATATTTGAAATTCTTCAAATATGAATAACTGAAATGTGTTAATTCTTAACACATTTGAGTTCAAGACAGTTATATTTGTTGACCATAATGTACCCCAAATATGAGACTAAAATATAGAATACTGCACCATGTGTATTGATGAACCAGGTATGAGTCTGAATTTTTACCACACTTAACAAGAACATGTTTAAACTTGAAGGAAAAAACAAAAGAGAGGAATTTTCTTTTTCATGTGTTAACAGAAGACTTATTTGGAATATTATTAGTGGTGGTGGTTAGTTTACCATAAAAGTGCTATTCAACTTGTTTTTAAATGGAGTGGTTGAATACACATTGGACTGGCATGAAAGAAATTTGAGTTCTAGTCTAAACTCTGTCACTAAGCAGCTGTGTGACCTTGGACAAGTCACCACATTTCTGGGTTTCACTTTTCTTATTTGCACAATGTACAGGTTGGCAGGGATTATCTTTATGAGTTCCCAAGCCCGAACTTATTAGAATTTTGTGAAATAAGCATCCTAAGTAGAGCGGGCTCAATTTACCTAAATATCTAAAATGGAACACTGCCATCCATTCCCCGCCTCGGAAATTGATATCAGATGATGGAGATAGAAAGTTTGTAGGACAATTCTGGGTTTTACAAACAAATTTCCATGTACCTCTTTAATTTGTGATTACCTTAAGTAAGCAATTCCCTTTACACTTTTATTCAAAAATAACAAGCTGTGTTTGAAATGCCGGTATACACCATTTATTACGCTCTCCAACCCAAACATGAAAACATTTGTACTTATGTTATGACTTCACCTGGTGGCTTTCATTTTCCCCAACATAAAGACAGGGTGAAGCAAAGTAATAGAAAAATAGAAAACATCTTTGTCGGAAAATGAGATTGCAGCTGTGTAACTGGAGCACACAACCATAAATCAGAATGTCAAATCCAAAACACATGACTTTGTGCAAGTTCTCCATGTGCGCTCTAATGTGATTACAGCCTGGTTGCTATTATGATTTAAAACAAAGTCTTTCATGCTAGAAACAAAATGCGGAATGTGAGCCGCCTGGGGGAGAGAGCTGCAAGCTAGCTAGCGACATACCCCTTGCTGTCAGAGAGGTGGGCTACAGTATTTCCAGCATTGGTTTGTCAGGTGTGAGAGAACCAGAGGATACAAGAGGAACCTTGGCAGAGGTCTTAACATGAGGGACAAATTAGCAGTGTTCAGCTCAGCTTGACAATCCGAAATTAGCTTCTTTCTCCCCCTTCCCCATCTTTTTTTTCTAAGCAGAATCTTGAAGCCAAATACAAAGATTACAGAAGTCATTCTTTCCTGCCTATCACATAAACAAATGGCCCAGCTGTTATTGCTAAGATTCCAGTTTTAAACTTGGACTTTCTTGTATAAACTTCAATGTAATGGTATTTAAAGTGTCATAGGCAATAAGCATCTAATCCTACTCAATAAATTGTAGGCTCATTGCATGAACTCCTAGAGCTGTTAAAGACAGCTGTGCTTTTTTTGTAATTTAAGTCATTTCCAAATTGGGCAGCTCTCCAGGTGTATTTTCAGACAAACAATGTGTGCTAGAAAAAGTGATGTTCTGAGTCTTTCGGCAACGGAATAAATATAAAGGAGTAAAAGCGGAGATATGAGACAATACAAACATCATCCACGATCACCCCAGGAAGATAGGCATCAAGGTCAGGGTGCTAGGAAGCTGTTCTTGTGTCCTCAGTCTATTCAAATATGAGCCAGGACATTTTCCCCCAAGGACCTTTCGCAAGCCCAAGTACTTCTGTAACTGGTTGCTGAGCCATTGCCATTGATGGGTACCAGGATGGAAGACAACAATTTAGTATTTCTCAAAATAGAACCATCAACTCCCAGAGCAAAGCCACAACCCTGAAGTAGAAAAAGCTCCTCCCACAGCTGATATTTAAAGTGTCAGGAGAAAATGGTTTCCACCCTGTGATGTCATTGCCACAATCATCCTGAGGCCATAGAATAAGACGGAATTGCAAGAGGTCATTTCAACCTGTGTACTGTCTCTAAGAGGACCCACAACAAAAGTGTGTAAAGATTAATTGGTTATTACTTTGTATTCAAGTAATTATTAAGTATTAAACGATCATTTTCTAGTTATAAGAGCTCTGGTGGGTAGAACAGGGAGGGTGCTTATCTACATCCACCCCAAGCTGACCTTTCTACAATCTGCTGATGTACCTGAGTAGGTAGAAGCCCATATTCTTCCACACCAGGGTTAGATGCTGGTGTGTGGTCTTCAGGGATACCACTGCCAAGGTCTGCCTCTTGGACCTGATTCCAGAGGATTGCTGTTGCTGTTGTAGTTGCTTCACTTTGTTGGTTGTTTCATCATCAACGTTTGGTTTGCACCTACAAGATCTTCTTGCCCACCTCTGTTCTGTCCTGTGCGTTATCTTTCGAGCTAGATACATCTGATGTCTACCTCCCTCTCAACAGTGCAGAGAAAAGCACAGGCAAAACATAAATCACAGACCTGGAGCCCACAGTGGAGTTCCCCTGAGTCCCTCTGTGGTGGGTTGAACTTCATCATAGACAAACTAGGCCTGAAATGAATCAACACCTCTTTCAGTTGCTGGAACATAACCCAAACTCACAGGTGGAGGCAATTTCAAGCAATGACTCAGGATTGCTTTTGGCCTAGGTGGACAGCTGGGCAGCTACACCTAGTCCCAAAACTCTCAGAAATGACCTGAATATCTGCCCCTGCACAACCCCCAAAATGACAGTTCTACATGCTAAGTAGAAAATTCCTACTGAGAAACTTTTAAGCTAAGGCTTAATAATTAGCACTTCCCTTCATCTCGGACTACTGATGATATTCCCACTGTCCCTCTTTGAGAATGTTCAGACCTGTCACCTCCAAGGAAAGCTTCACCTCAGGCAAAAGCAATGGTCCGCTTGTTTCCGGCTCCATAGAGTGAAACCCCTCAGGCTTTGTTCAGTTTTGAGGGGAAACTCAACAGCTCTGAACAGATTAAAGACCTAACCAAAAAAATGTCCAGAAACAACTAATCTCTCAGTGTCACTTCAAACAAGTATAACATACCAGACACATGGTATTTATCAAACAATTTAGTCTCTCAGCTAGCCAACCTATTGGGTCCTATTTCTCTCATTTAAAGTCTCTAAAAGCCTACAGAAGTCTTGTCAAAACTACAAGTGATAGTATTCAGAATTTTATTCTCATGGCAATTTACCCAATACTGCAGGTAGCATTTTTCAATGTGTGCATGACTAAACCACTCTTTAATTTTCACAAAAGTATCTTGAAAGGAAGGACATGCCCCATAGAATGGAATGGTGGGTAGGTTGTTTTTTTTTTTAAGCTAAAAGCTGAAGAATTAAATTATTGAAACCATCTTCTGTTCCTACTTTAATTTTCACCAGCTTTTTGCTAGTTTACTTTAACAAGTAATGTTTGATTGAATTCAGGCCTGCTTTTGTTTACAAAATGAACCAGAGCCAGCAAGTCATGGCCTGGCTAATTTGCACATCCAGTGCCTTGGTCTCCTCCCCTTTAAACAGAAATCTGGAGTTTGTGATTTATTGTTGATTTGGTTAGTTCAAATGATTTTGATGGTTAAAATCTACTTTCCACCCCATCCTTGAGATTTTCACCAAAAGTACCCCAGCTATGTCTACTGTACGAGGCAGAAATGATCCTCCTGCCCCAAATAAATGCAAAGTACATCTCTTTAACTCCCAAGATTTCAGATGCCAACAAAAGAAACTGAGAATGAGAATCCACAGATGGAAGAAGGGAAAAGCAGTGTCCATACAGCTTTTGCTTTAGAAACTAAACTGACCCTTTGTGAAGAATTATGTTCTGAGGGCAAAGTAAAGTGATCATTGTTGCTGACAGCTCTCTTGGAATCTTTATGCACCTCCTTGTTTGCCAATCAGGTAAACCAGTGCTTCTCAAATGCAGCAGAGCATCAGAATCACTTTGGAAGGCCTATTTCTGAATCTCTCCTTGTGGAAATTCTGATTTAAATTCTGATCTGTATGTTCACAGAGTACTCCCAAATGGTCCTGGATATGTACCAAGCTCTGAAACATGGGTCTAGTCTTTATGCATGTTTAATGTCAACCCAGCCAGCCAGTCTCATTTCTTCCTCTGGTGTTGACTTCTCTACTGAAAATCTGAGAGTTTCTTCTTCAAGGCTGTGAAAATGGGGTGGTGCTCCTGATATAGTCAGATGAGAGTAAATATATGGAGGGGGTAATCCATCCCACACTACTGTTGGGGTTGCTCCTCAAGATGATGTGGCTCTCACATGCCCACAGTCTGTCCTTAGCATTCCGTCTCCATTCAATCTTCCACTCTCCTAATAGTGAGGCAAAACATTCCCAGTCTTCCCCACTGCCATGTAATCTGCTACCTTTTTTGTGATCTATCCTTTTTCTTTTGGGTTGCCTCTTTAAATGGAAACTCATTTGAAATAAAAAGGGAATTCACCCAAGAGTATGGGTATTGAGGGAATGACTGTTAGCTCTGAAAGGAAAAGAACCATACCAACTGACTTATCCCTGTATCTCCAAATCAGAGCCTAGTGTACTCCACATGGCATATGTTCAGTCAATATCTCTTGAATAGAAACAAATGGATGGCTAAAGTTCAATGTGCTCTTAGAGATGACTTTAATAACCTATGACTTTTTAGAATGCCCTTTAACCGTATGGAGGGTTTCCCTGGTGGCTCAGAAGGTAAAGCATCTGCCTGCAGTGTGGGAGACCTGGGTTAGATCCCTGGGTTGGGAAGATCCCCTGGAGAAGGAAAAGGCAACCCACTCCAGTACTCTTGCCTGGAAAATCCCATGGACAGAGAAGCCTGGTAGGCTACAGTCCATGGGGTCTCAGAGAGTTGGGCACAACTGAGCGACTTCACTTTCACTTTCTTTTAACCATATGGAATCATAAAATTTTAGGGCTAGAAGGGCTAATGAGGTCATGAAAGTTACGGTCTTTCCAAGATCATCAGCACATGAATGGCAAATCTCAGACTAGTAAAAAATCCAATGCTTATTATTATTTTTATGGTTTTGTTCTATTTTGTTAGTACTTATCTCAAAAACAATTACCAACGCTTCCTATGATATGATAGGAGGAGATAGGTAGGAAAAGATACCTAAAAAAATACCTAGAAGTGTCTCTGACATGTGGCAAACACTAAATTTAAGCTTTCATTATTTTATTATATTATGTTTTACAACATTTCCTTTCCAAGTCAGATGCCTGATTTCTAAATCATCCATAATCTGACCCAATTTTGTCAGTGCAACTGAACTTCCCATTGTTCACCTTGCAATGCAATTCTGACACTAACTATCCCAGTTTAGGTCAAATTTCACTGTCAAGAGCACAGTCCTCCACAGGACTCCTCTCACTTCAGACTCCAGCCACAAGCTCTGAAGTTCTCAGGCCACTTGCACTTCTGACCAACCGACTACATATTCAGGGGTTTTCACTACAACCTCAGGTTTAAGAATTCAAGAAGGACCCATAGAACTCACGAAAGAACGGTATTTATAGTTGTGGTTATATGTAGAAGATATAAATCAGGATCAGGCAAATGATGAGAGATATAGAGCCAGATCTGGGTGGGTCCCAAAGCGAAGTTTCCGTTCCCCTCAGGACCCATCAGCCTCCCAGCATACCAGTATGTATCACTCACCTGAATCGCAGATTTCCATAGTTTTTACTGGGGTCTCATTGCATAGGTCGGAGAAGGCAATGGTACCCCACTCCAGTACTTTTGCCTGGAAAATCCCATGGATGGAGGAGCCTGGTGGGCTGCAGTCCATGGGGTCGCTAAGAGTTGGGCACGACTGAGCGACTTCACTTTGACTTTTCACTTTCATGCAGTGGAGAAGGAAATGGCAACCCACTCCAGTGTTCTTGCCTGGAGAACCCCAGGGACGGGGGAACCTAGTGGGCTGCCGTCTATGGGGTCGCACAGAGTCGGACACGACTGAAGCGACTTAGCGGCAGCAGCAGCAGCATTGCATAGGTACAATTGATTGAATCATTGATTGAAGATTCAGTCACAAGTTTGAACTGAATCTCCAGCATCCTTCCCTTCCTTGCAGATCTAATGCTCTAACCACATGGTTGGTTCTTCCAGAGTAGATAACCCCATTCTGAGTTCCCTCATGAACATAAACTCAGGCATACTTCTGGGTTCTACCAGGAGTAGCAAATACACTAATTACTCAGGAAATCTCAAGAATTTGGAGTTTACCTCCTAGAGACCAAAGTGTAGCCAAATTATTTATTATACAGTGGGCCTCTACTCCAATATGACTGGTCTTCTTGGTATGCTCAGTGATCAGTTCTAGGTCAGCTTCTTGTGTTGCACACATCACAGCACTTCGTTTTGGTTATATCCATCATATTTGTAATTACTTGTTCTTTGTCTTCATCATTAGACTGTAAGATCTGTAACAGCAAGGATCATGTCTGTCTTATTCACTATACTTGGCCTTAGACTGGTTCAATAACATAGTTAATACACTTAAATACTTTTGATGAGTGAATTCCATCTCCATGACTTTATTCACAGGTATGGAAAGGAAATTTGCAAACTTAAAGCTAGCGCCAGGGCCACAGTAGCTGCAGTAGAAGCAGGTATGAATAAACAATAGAATAGCCAAGAGAATCTCCAAGTCACTGAAAAAAATGCAAAGTCTATTTGAAACATACTTTACCGCAAATCCTGTTGTGGTTACAAGAGAAACCTGAAGAAATGTGATGTGAGACAAAAGGCACACACAAAAAAGAAAATTTCTATATTTTTCACCCTGAAGGTGCTAATGATGGTTGCAAGGAAGAAGAGATGTTGATTTTCTTCTTCATTCAACTTCTAATTGAATTTTATTCACCTTTAGCAAAAAATCAAGGTCTACAGAGCAAGACCATATCAGATCTTCTGTGCTTCCAATCCTTCAATGGCTTCCTACTGCAATTAGGATAAAATCAAACTCACAACAGTATCTTTCAGATCCTACACAATCTTGTTCTACTTTTTCTTCCTACCTTTCCTCCTTCCTGCCTCTTGAAACGTCTTTCCTCATCATCAGCCACAATGACTTTCTTTTAATTTCCCCTTATTTCAGCTTTTTCAGAGCCTTTGCATATGCTATGGAATAGTCACTGTGCCCCTCCTTACTCCATTCTCACACAGAATGAATCATGTCTCTTTGCATCCACACCCCTTTGCAATGAGACTTTGCTGCTCCTCCCATCAAGTAATAGAGGCCATTTTCCCTCCTCTTAATCTGGACTAGACTTCTGAGGAATAGAATGCAATAGAAGTAACATTCTGAAACTTCTGGAACCAGGTCTTAAATGTCCTTGTATCTTCCACTTTTGTTCCCAACTGCTAAGTAAAACTGTGCTACCATACTGCTGAAGAGAGAGCGCACGTGCAGATATGGAGGCCTAAAAAGATGCCACATGAAGAAGAACCAAGGTATTTTAGCTGATAGTCAGCATCAAGACCCAGATACATAAATGAGGCCACCTATGTTTTCCAATTCCACCTGAGTTGGCACAATATGGAGCAGAAGAGCCATCCTGGCTGGACCCTGCCAAATTCCTGACTCACAAAATTTTAAACAATGCCATGGTTATGGCCATTTTAAGTTTACTTTATTTTTAAATTTAAAATACAGCGAGCATTTTTTTAGTTTACAGTTCTATGGGTTTCAACATATGCAAAGATTTTTGAAGCCACCAACACAAATGAATTCAGAAAAGTCTAACATTCAAAACCATTTTCTTGTACTACTCCTCAGTAGTCCTAACTCCTTTCCCATCCAGTACTAGAAATTTCTGTTCTCTTCCCTGAAACTATAGTTTTGCTTTTGTCAGGGTCATATAAATGGAATCATACAGTATTCAACATTATGAGGCTGATTTCTTTCAAGTAGCATGAAACATTTGAGAACCATTCATGTTGTCTACACTAATAGTTTGTTACTTTTTGTTGCTGAGTAGTATTCTACTGTATGGATTTACTATCCATTTAAGTCTTTTGTGAATATTTCCAGTTTCTGGTGATTTTTAACAATGCTATTTTAAGCATATTTGTGGAGGCTTCTGGTTGAAAATAACTTTTTCTTTCTTTGGCTAAATAAAGTATGATTCTGGATCATGTGCTACATGTATGTTTAACTTGTAAGAAACTACCAAAGTGGCTCTATCACATTGCATTCCCACCAGCAGTGCATGAGAATTCTTGTTGTATTCTGACATCGTTGTCAGCATTTGCTATTTTCAGGATTTTTATATTAGATATTCTAATAGGCATTTAATAGTAACTCATTGTGGTTTTAGTTTGCAGTTCTCTTCCCTGGTGGCTCAGCACTACAGAACCAGCCTGACGATGCAGGAGACATAGGTTTGATCCCTGGGTCAGGAGGATCCCTGGAGAAGGAAATGGCAACCCACTCCTGTGTTCTTGCTTGGGAAATCCCATGGACAGAGGAGTCTGGCAGTCTACAGTTGATGGGGTCACAAAGAATCAGGCATGACTGAGTGACTAAACAACGAAAATGACTATTAATGTTGTATATCTTTTCATGTACTTTTATTTGCCCTTTGCATATTCTTTTTGGCAAAATGTTAGCTCAAATCATTTGCCTATGTTTTATTGAGTTCTTTGTTTTCTTATTGTCAAGTTTTATAAATTCTTTATATTTTTTTGGATACAAAGCCTTTGCCAAATATGTGATTTGCAAACATTTTCTCCCAATCTGCTGCTTTTAATGTTCTTATTGACACCCTCCGAAGAACAAAATTTTAAATTTTGGTGAAGTAAAATTTACTTTTTCTGTTTTTAGATTGTTCTTTTGTTTTCATATCTAAGAATTCTTTGCCTTGCTCAAGGTCAATGAGATTTTTCTCCTATAATTTTTTCCAAGAGGTTTAGAGTTCTACATTGTACATTTAGATCTTTTTTGTATAACATGTGAAGTATGGATTGAGGTCCTAAATATATTTTATTAGATTTATACCTAAATGTTTCAATCTTTTAAGTTATTGTGTTACTTTTTAAAAGGCTTTCTGTTTCCAACTGTTCTATATTGAAATATAGAAAGGCAATTGATTTTTGGATTTCAACCATCCAAAAACTGTGACCTTGCTAAACTCACTTATTAGTTCTAGGAGCTTTTTTGTATATTCCTTAGGATTTTCTATGTACAAGAAAGCCATCCATGAATTTGCACAGTTTTCTTCTTCCTTTCTTATCTGAATATCTTTTATATATTTTTCTTGCCTTATTATATTTGCTAAAAGTTCTAATATGACATTGAACAGGAGTGGTGACAGTATCCATCTTGCCTAATTCATGCTCTTAGGGAGAAAGCCTTCAATCTCCTCACACTAAGTATTATATTAGTATAGGGCCTTGTTGATGCCTTTCTAATTTGGCTTGATGAGAGTTTTAAATTATGAATGGTTGCTGAATTTTGTCCAATGCTTTTTCTTCATCTACTTAAAAAACTATGTTTTCTCTTGTTTTCCTATAAATCTATTGAAAGTCGCTCAGTCGTGTCCAACTCTTTGCAACCCCATATTGTGACTGTATATAGTCCATGGAATTCTCCAGGCCAGAATACTGGTGTGGTAGCCTTTCCCTCCTCCAGGGGATCTTCCCAACCCGGGGATCGAACCTAGGTTTCCCGAATTACAGGCAAATTCTTTACCAGGTGAGCCATATGGGAAACCCAATTAGCTAAGCTAAGCTAAGCCCATTAGTGAGTTACACTAATTTATTTTTGAATACTTCTGGGATAAACCCCTTTTTGCAATGGTACATAACTAATTCTTCTTTTATATTGCTGGACTCAATTTGCTAATATTTTGTTGAGAACTTTTGTATCTTCGTTCATAAAAGATATTGGTCTGTCGTTTCCTTATACTAATTTTGTCAAGATTTGATATCAAGGTAGCATTGGCTTCATAAACTGAGTTGAGAAGTAGCCCCTTCCTGTTCTGTTTTCTTGAAGCTATTTTTACCTCGGGCTACAATTCAACCTGCATATATACATATATATACATATATATATATATATGTACACATATATATATGAGGAAAAGCAAAAATAAAAAATGGGAAAGTCATTGCTGGGTTGTTTCTTGAGTCCTGCTTGCTTCTATACATCTTTCAGAGTCTCCTGATAATTATTTTACATATTTTATCTATGATTTTAAAAAAATCTTTATTAGAGTACAGTTGATTTACAATGTTGTGCTGGTTTCAGGTGTACAGCAAAGTGAATCTATTATACGTATACACATATCCAATCTATTTTGATTCTTTTTCCATTACAGAATATTTAGTAAAGTTCCCTGTGCTACATGATAGGTCCCTATTAATTACATATTTTATATATAGTAGTGTGTGTTGTACAGTATGGGATACCATCACAGGAATCTAGTTACTGTTTTAAGCCACTAAATTTTGGAGTTAGACTGTTACGCAATGATAGATAACAAATAACAATTCTCATTCTTCACTATCTTGATCCTATTTGTCCTTCAGGACCCAGCTTAAATGTTAGTTCCTCAGAGAAACTTTATCTAATGGTTGAATCCGAACTGCTGCTGCTGTTGCTAAGTCGCTTCAGTCGTGTCTGACTCTATGTGATCCCAGAGACGGCAGCCTACCAGGCTCTGCCATCCCTGGGATTTTCCAGGCAAGAACACTAGAGTGGGTTGCCATTTTCTTCTCCATGAAAGTGAAAAGTGAAAGTGAAGTCTCTCAGTTGTGTCCAACTCTTCACGACCCCATGGACTGCAGCCTACCAGGCTCCTTCGTCCATGGAATTTTCCAGGCAAGAGTACTGGAGTGGGTTGCCATTGCCTTCTCTGTGAATCTGAACTAGATCTTAACAATTAATCTTATTATCCCACTTGTTTTCCTTCATAAGACTTTGTCGATATATAATTATTTTATTCGTTCATGTCCTTGCATTATTAGCCAGTGTAAAGTGAGTATTTAGCATGGTGCTTGGCACATGGTATGCACTCAGTAAACATTGCTGAATGAATTGAGGAATTAATTTTCTTAAAAACAATGAGTAAATGAATGTACAAAACTACAGCTTATAATTCTGGAGAAGTATCTTCACATGCAAAAGGCAAAATAGATACTGTTAAGCAGTTCAAAAGCTAATAAAACTCCTCTCATTAAAAACTAAGCTTCCTTTTCTTTCTATTTGATCGATGGTAGAGGTTAACACTAAACAGTGGCTAGCCTTCATCTTCTATGTAGTATATATACATATACATACATATGTGCACATATATATGTACACATTTATAACATGTTTGTATTTGTAATACATTATACTTGATATATATATGTGAAATATATAGATAGATATTTATCATCTGGCTTTTCTTGCCTTCCAGATGTTTTTCCACATTCTTTGTAAACTCCATGGATTCTTATATTTTCTTGTATTCATGAGATTTTAATTTCTTTGCTTAGAGAATTAGGCCCCCATTGTTCCTTCCTTACCTTTATGCTTGACCCTAGTTACCCTAGACAAATCTTGTACCTTCTACATCCCATTGCTTCTGGGAATCTTTATGGTCCCTCTCTCAAACCTCATTACTCCATCTTGTCCACAGCTCTCTAATGTGATCCATTGCTTTAAATCTGGTTTCTGTTTTTTCATCCATTACCCTTGGACCAGATGTTTCGGAACTTCTCATACTTCCTGGGCTCACCCCAGCCCTTACCTCAACTTTGATTCTAATTCCCCTTTAATTAGAGCCCTCAAAGTGCAGAGAAACCACACCCACTCCAATACCAGTCCCTGCTAGTAGAGTTTCAACCTGGCACAGTCTCTGCTTGCCTGGGAAGGAAGATTTGCCACCTAGTTTGTTACAAACATAATATGAGAGGCAATAGCAAGGACTCACTATGGAATAATTCACATGGTCTTGCTGACTTTATTGACTGTATTACAATTTAATCCACTGTGAAAAGGTCTTTGATTTTAATCACTGTTGGAACTAAATTTTTCTGCCTTTCTAAAAGATGACATGAGCTATCATTTAACTTTTTTCTTGACATCATTTTAAAATTAATTATCTAGTAGACTATTAGAGGGTTAGAACCCCAGAGCTTAGTAAATTGAGAAAGCCTATTTCTCTCCTGAAATACCCCAAATTGCTATAGGTTTTCTGTAGGTTGCTTAATGTTGGTGGTGGCATGTTTCTTTTTGTTCTTTTCCTACTCCTTGTAGTTTTGTTGTTTTTTCCTTTTCTATGCAGAAAAGGAAATTCATTTTCTGTTAAAATGCCCTTATTAATTAATTTTCTCTTAAAGTATCTAAAATTGCTTTCAATTTTCTATAAACATTAGAAGGGAAAAAACCTGTTATTCACTTTAATTATCAACTTTTATTCTTTCTTTTGACTTTTAATGCTTATCTATGGCTTGAAATAGTACTTACCTTGAGAGATTTGTGAATATCAAATGTATAAGAAATATGTAGGACAGTACCTATGCCTAGTAAATCCTCTGGAAACATTAGCTACTGTGCTTTGCTTTTCTGCTTCATCCTACAGACAGTCCAGCTCTGCATTTGCAGCTCCTATTTGACAGCTTCTCCTGGATATTCTACTTATACCTCAAATTACAGACTTGAGTTTACCATCTTCCTTCACCCCGACCCAAATCTTGTTCTTCCTTCTGTGTTCCTTAATTCTGTCAGTAGTACCATTTTACTATCACAGGCTTATATTTTTCAAGACACCTTTCAATTTTCCCTCAACCAAAACAATTTCTTTCTATTGTATTTTGGAATATTTCTTAAGACTTTATTTTCCTCTCTATACCCTAGCTCATCTGTGCTAATGCCATAGTCTCTGGACTAATGAAATAGTATGATAACTCCCTTTATTTCTAGCTTCTGAAATATATTCTACTTCTTTAGAATATTCCCCCTAAAGAAGATACCTGATAATGTCTCTCTCTCACTCAGTAACAATTATACTGAATCAATGGATTCCCAGGTGGCACAGTGGTAAAGAATCTGCCTGCCAAGGCAGGAGATACCAAAGACATGGGTTTGATCCCTGGGTCAGGAAGATCCCCTGGAGGAGGAAATGGCACCTCACTCCAGTATTTTTGCCTGAAAAATTCCATGGACAGAGGAGCCTGGTGGGCTATATAGTCTATGAGGTCTTAAGGAGCCGGACACGACTGAGCAACTTAACCTACACACACTTTCCAGGCCCAATCAACCACTGCAGTCTGCCTCAGCAGCCCCTTCAGGCTTTGTACCCTCCAGGCAAGTTATTTAATGTCTGCTAAAATAAAACATGGTAATATTCTAATTAAAAAGACCTTTTCTCTGTTTAAATCCACAAGATGGAACAAGTGGGCTTTGATCACCTCTGTCTGGGCTTCTAATAAGTCTCTTTCCTTAGCTTTTAACAGATTCTTGGCTTTACTCTGGATTGATGAGATTGTCAAATAGCTGAGTTCCTTGTAAGTGAAGTTTCCTGCCATTAAAAAAAAAAACATATGATACACAACCACATGTTCACACCACAAACACATACATACATACATGCTAAGGAATAACTCGGAATTTCAACAGTATTAATTCTTTGCCTCAAATGCAGTAGACACCAAAGAAATACTTTCCCATTTCCCTTTACATTAGACATTTGCAACTTGAGAACAAGAGCCAGTGTTGGTTTTCAGACAGAATCCATTTAATTAATCATGCTATTTGAACAGCTGGGGAGGCCATATATTTATTTAAGAGCTTAACATTCTTTCAAAAATTGTCAAATATGAATCAAAATAATATTATTTCACTTTTTAATGATATACTATTTGTCTTTAGATTTTATTCACACCTAACTTTATAAATCAATATTTCCAGTCTTCGAGACACATTATTACCTATCTTTAAATGCTTCTAAAATGCTGTCTTATGTAGTTTGGTAAAATAGAGCTAAAGTTTTGTTTACTACAGGGACTCATTTGAAAAGTGAGAGATTTTCTAATTTTCGTTTCTAAATTTGACAAGCAATGGACAGAGTAGAGAAGAAATATCTTGATAAAATTATATTCCTCTTGATAATCACCAGGAAAAAGATGAAATTTTCTTATTAAAAAGGATAAATTTTGTCTTATTCAATGCAGCAGCATAAACTCTACACAGAAAACTATACTTTAAATCTCCTAAGCACATAGTTTTAAAGAAAAATATTAAAACATGTAAAATAATAGCAAAAATAAGTGGGAAAACTTTACAAACATAATTTTAATTCTAGATTTTAGCTTCTATTCCTAAAGGAAGGCAAATTTGAAAGAGAAACTTTGATTCTGCCAGAGATCATGAGGTAGGAAACTCCAGTGCTGTCAGTTCAGTCTCTCAGTCGTGTCCAACTCTTCGTGACCCCATGGACTGCAGCACCCCAGGCTTCGCTGATCATCACCAACTCCTGGAGCTTACTCAAACTCATGTCCATCGAGTTGGTGATGCAATCCAAACATCTCATCCTCTGTCTTCCTCTTTTCCTCCTGCCTCCAATCTTTCCCAGCATTAGAGTCTTTTCCAATGAGTCAGTTCTTCACATCAAGTGGCCAAAGTATTGGAGCTTCAGCTCCAGCATCAGTCCTTCCAATGAATATTCAGGACTGATTTTCTTTAGGACTGACTGGTTGTATATTGTTGCAGTCCAAGGGACTCTCAAGAGTCTTCTCCAACACCACAGTTCAAAAGCATCAATTCTTTGGCCCTCAGCTTTCTGTATAGTTCAACTCTCACATCCATACATGACTACTGGAAAACCCATAGCTTGGACTAGATGGACCTTTGTTGGAAAAGTAATGTCTCTGCTTTTTAATATGTTATCTAGGTTGGTCATAGTTTTTCTTCCAAGGAGCAAATGTCTTTTAATTTCATTGCTGAAGTCACCAACTACAGTGATTTTGGAGCCCCCCAAAATAAAATCTGTCACTGTTTCCATTGTTTCCCCATCTATTTGCCATGAAGTGATGGGACCAGATGCCATGATCTTAGTTTTCTGAATGTTGAGCTTTAAGCCAACTTTTTCACTCTCCTCTTTCACTTTCATCAAAACGCTCTTTAGTTCCTCTTCACTTTCTGCCATAACAGTGGTGTCATCTGCATATCTGAGGTTATCAATATTTCTTCCAACAATCTTGATTCCAGTTCATGCTTCATCAGCCCAGCATTTCACATGATGTACTCTGCATATAAGTTAAACAAGCAAGGTGACAATATACAGCCTTGACATACTCCTTTTCCTATTTGCAACCAGTCTGTTGTTCCATGTCCAGTTCTAACTGTTGCTTCTTGACCTGCATACAGATTTTTCAGGAGGTAGGTCAGGTTGTCTGGTATTCCCATCTCTTGAAGAATTTTCCGCAGTTTGTTGTGATACAGTCAAAGGCTTTGGCATAGTCAATGAAACACAAGTAGATGTTTTTCTGGAACTCTTTTGCTTTTTCTATGTTCCACCATATGTTGGCAATTTGATCTCTGGTTCTCCTGCCTTTTCTAAATCCAGCTTGAACATGTAGAAGTTCATGGTTCACATACTGTTAAAGCCTAGCTTGGAGGATTTTGAGCATTACTTTGCTAGCATGTGAGATGAGTGCAATTGTGCAGTAGTTTGAACATTCCTGGCATTGCCTTTCTTTGGGATTGGAATGAAACAGACTTTTCCAGTCCTGTGGGCACTGTTGCATTCTCCAAATTTGCTGACAGATTGAGTGCAGTACTTTCACAGCATCAAATTTCAGGATTTGAAATAGCTCAACTGCTGTTCCATCACCTCCACTAGCTTTGTAGTTATGCTTCCTAAGGCCCACTTGACTTCAGACTCCATGATGTCTGGCTCTAGGTGAGTGATCACACCATCATGGTTATCTGGGTCATGAAGATCTTTTTTGCGTAGTTCTTCTGTGTATTCTTGCCACCTCTTCTTAATATCTTCTGCTTCTGTTTGGTCCAGACTATTTATGTCCTTTATTGTGCACATCTTGGCATGAAACGTTCCCTTGGTATCTCTAAGTTTCTTGAGGAGATCTCTAGTCTTTCCCATTCTGTTGTTTTCCTCTATTTCTTTGGACTGATAACTGAGGAAGGCTTTCTTATCTCTCTTTGCTGTTCTTTGGAACTCTGCATTCAGATGGGTATGTCCTTCCTTTTCTCCTTTGCCTTTTGCTTCTCTTCTTTTCTCAGCTATTTGTAAGGCCTCCTCAGACATCCATTTTGCCGTTTTGCATTTCTTTTTCTTGGGGATAGTCTTGATTACCTCCTCCTGTACGATGTCATGAAACTCCATACATAGTTCTTCAGACACTCTATCAGATCTAATTCCTTGAATATATTAGTCACTCCACTGTATAATTGTAAGGGATTTTATTTAGATCATACCTCAAAGGTCTAGTGGTTTTCCCTACTTTCTTCAATTAAAGTCTGAATTTGGCAATAAGGAGTTCATGATCTGAGCCATAGTCAGCTCCCAGTCTTGTTGTTGCTGACTGTATAGAGTTTCTCCATCTTTGGCTGCAAAGAACATAATCAACCTGATTTTGATATTGACCATTTGGTGATGTCCATGTGTAGAGTCTTCTCTTGTGTTGCTAGAAGAGGGTGTGTGTTTGCTATGACCAGTGAGTGGGTAAGTGTTTAAATGCAAGTCACTTCTCAACACCTCAACTTTAGGCCCAGCCAGTGTGGTCGAAAGCCATAAAAGGGCAGAGGCTCCGCGAGACTACATTTAGGGAAAGAGGGAATGGTCAATTTTAATTTTCTGTCTTTAGTTCTTTCTTTGCAGAACAAACTATTATGGTTAGCAGTTTGCAGGGCTAATGCCACGTGACTTTGACAATTATGTTAGGATTTCAGTGGAGGTAGGGAATATGCTCTTTCCTATGAGGATAAGGCAAGAAGATGTCCACTGCAGACTGGTGCTCAGAAAAAGCCAAGACTTTTTCTGCCCTAACTCAGCCTTCAGATTCCAGTAAGTCAATAACTAGCATATACATACCCACATACCTCTCAGACTGTCTGCCTTTTTGTTCTGTCTTTGATTTTTTCCCACTTTTTCGATTAAAGACATTTCTTGTCAAAGCTATGGTTTTTCCAGTAGTGATGTATGGATGTGAGAATTGGACCATAAAGAAGGCTGAGTGCTGAAGAATTGATGCTTTCAAACTGTGGCGCTGGAGACTCTTGAGAGTCCCTTGGACTACAAGGAGAACACCAGACAATCCTAAAGAAAATCAATCCTGAATATTTATTGGAAGGACTGATGCTGAAGCTCCAATACTTTGGCCACCTGATGCAAAGAGCTGATTCACTGAAAAAGACCCAGATGCAGGGAAAGATTTAAGGCAGAAGGATAAGGGGATTACAGAGGATGAGATGATTGGATGTTATCAACGACTCAATGGACATGAGTTTGAGCAAACTCCAAGAGATGAAGCCTGGGGTGCTATAGTCCATGGGGTTACAAAGAGTTAGACATGACTTAGTGACTGAACAACAACTCTGTATAGGAAGAAGAGGGGTGTGTGTTACTGGGTTCTCTGTTCTACAACCCAGTAGGGGTGGTTCTGGCCCCTACCACTGTCTGAGACTGAACTGAGCACTAGACAAGAGAAATTTATCTCAGAAGACTGAGAGCCAGTTTCCACTCTCTGAATTTTAATAATACAAAAGAGGAAATGCAGATATGCCCAAAGGTATGAGCTTCAGAATAAAAATATTGACCTCCTACATGAACTCATCAGGTGCAAGTCAAGAGAAACTTAATGTTATTCATTCATTCATTCTACAGATATTGATTGAATACTAATTACCAGGCAAGTTCCTAAGCATTAGAGAAATTAAAGTCAACAAGACTCAACCCCATCTCTGCTCTCATGAAGCTCTCAAAATAGTGGTAAAGAGAGACAATCAAATAAGACATAATATAAAATTGACGCTATGATGTGAAGAACATGGTAATATGAGAGCTTATTACAACTGCATATGGCACAGTCAGGAAAGGAAGTTTTTCATGAGAAAGACAGAGACTGAGCAGGACAGGAGTAAGCCATGTGACCATGAGGAAATAGTTTTCCATGCTGGATGAAGGAACATGTTGAGAGGCACTGAGAAAAGGTCAGTATGCCAGGAATAGAGAAAGCATGGGGATGTGATGGAAATTGAAATATGATGAGGAGAGAGGCTCAGACCCCACATAATTTGTAGGCTTGCTGATGAGTTTCATTTTGAGTAGAAAGGAAGGGTAGCATGTACTTTGAGCTAATTACGCAGAAGCATCATGTCCAGTCCAGACAGAGGCAAGACAGACCTGCAAGGTCTAGAGTCCCATCTAGTTGAATATAGTAAAGGCACACCCACCCTCCCAGGGTACATTAATTGCTGGGGACAGCAATATTAAGTGATGGCTTCTTGAACAGAAGCCAAACCACTACTTGGTTAAAACAGGAAAGTTTTGACTAGCTCCACTAATAAATAATGAACCCAATATCCTTTGCCTGGCCTTCACTCTTTCACATAAATTCAATATGTTAATGCATCTGTAACAAATTAAGTGTCTCTTAAAAGTCCCTTAAAAGTCTCCAAATCTTTTAAAATTTAGAGTGCCTATGGAAAACAAATAAGCAAAATCCTTGACCTTTTTGCTATTCATAAGTAAGATCAATGGAATACTCTAAGAACTCAGAAACCTTTCTATTCCCAGAATTTTTTTTAGAGGAATTTGTTTTTATATACCCAAAGCAAAATTGGAAATTTCTTTCAAAAAACTAGCTTGCTTGGTTAGCTTTTGATAACGAAGTCAGGAAAATACTAATAATATATGCCAGTCTCAATGCAGAATAACCTAATCTCCAAAATTCACACTCGTATTTGACATACCCTAGACAATCCTTGGAATCTAAGAGTAGCAATTTAAGTTGTTTTTTCTTACATAATGGGAAAGGAGGAGAAGCATTTCTACTTCCTATTAGTCAGTGTCACATGTCCCTCCTGTGTTCTGCTGAGCATTTTCTATAATAACCCATTAAGCTGATCTGTAACCACCAATAAAATACCTGATACCACGCATGAAATCCAACCAGGACCTTGGAGCAGAGAGATAACAAGAAGACAGTCTTTTGTAAGCATGTTTTACATAACAAATTTTATTTTATTTTATTTTGAAAAAAAAATGAAGACTGAGAAAGGAAATGCTATTAAAGAACGACCATAAGGAGTCAGCAATTTCTGAGTTTTTTCAATTAAGTTGCCCATTTTAAGGCTATTACACTGCTCCCTGAATCAAAAGGATTAACAATTTCCCTCTTAGCAATTAGAAAGGTAGAATTTTACCATGGAAGCACATGGGGGAAGACTGTACAAGAAGTTAGAATTAACTAAATCTCCACTGAGGACCACCCAAGAGGAGCTAAATGAGGGGTTACTTTCAAGTGGGGCTGGGATCAAAGATTGAGGGAGATTAGAACCAATAGGAGGTTAAAGGAAAACATCTGGTCCTTCGCCGTAATCACCAATAGAGAGGTGGATCTTCCTTGGGGGAGGAGCGGCCCATCTGACCACCGACCCTACCACATGCCATAGAACACTTGCTCCACAGGGGAGGCTGCCTCTGTCATTCTGCAGGAAATGCGCTCAAAGCTTCAGAAAAATTAATGCGGGTCCTTCTTCATGAGGCAGAATGCAAATGTACCATTCAGCATTGGGGTCTGAAACACATTTTTTCCCCCTGTTGGGGCAACTTAGCCATGCTGCAGATTGAGAATAACCCCCTCCACAGACTTCCTCTCATGAAACCCATCACTGTGAATCACGCAGGTGGACACTGACTTTTGGTGGAGCAGCTTCGAACGAGGCCATCAGAAAAGAAGGTGATGCATGATTTTAATTAGCCTGCAAGCTTATAAATACCCATGTCTGTTTAGTCGAGAGATGTTAAAGTCCTGGGGAGAAACTGGAAATATTCAGAAGAAATAAAGGAGAGGGGAAGTTCATAAAGAAGTCTTTGATGAAAAGAGCGCTTTATTTTAGAATGTTCCTGCTTTTTGCAGAGAAACTTACTTTTACATGGTTTCTATACAAAATGTAATTCTACCTTATTTCTTATTCTTCAGAAGGGCCTGTACAATTAATCACCCAAAGGAATGACAAAACAGCTCTCAAAATGGCATCTTGAAATGTGCCAATTTTATCTGTTATCTCGGCATATCACATTTCCTTAAAAGAATTCCAAGGAAAAAATTTTTAAAGGATCAGAGTAAACGTGTTTGCCTGACTCTCCTCTATCTAACAGGAAGGCGGCTGGGACGAGACACTGTGTGTACTTGGCCAAGGGGTCATGGAGGGCAGTGGGCTGTTTCCTCAGGCTACCAGTGAAAAGAAGGCACAAACTTTTGGGGCACCACCTCTCCACATGACATTCTCATCAGTGATAAGCTTGTGAGAAGGAGAATCATGGACCACCAGGGCTGGGACACAGAGCTGAGATGAAATCATTTCACTTTTCCAGTGAGCAAACCAAAGTTCAGAAGTGTCACAAAAGGGGCAAAATCAGAGCCATTTCCTGCTGGTTTTCATCTTCAGCTCTGGTTGCAGCTCAGAACTTGCTTGCATTTCTCCCAGGTCTCATTGTCCGTGTGTCAGGTGTCACTCATCCTCACTGGTGGTCTCCTGTTCTCTTCTGCTCTGTGTCAGACAGGTGGAAGGTGTGGCAATGAGAACCAGATAACTTCTGCCCCAGAGTTAGTGATGATGGCAGAGAAAGAGGAAACTTTGAGCCAGAGGGCACTTGAGTCTAGCTTTCCCCCTCATTTATAAGTGGGTTTCCTTACTAACCTAGTGTTTCCCCCTGTCACTTTTCTCATTCTCTTCTTGGACCTCTGCTGGACAATACTGAGAACTATCATATTGCTGTAGCTCAGATGGTAAAGAATCTGACTTTCTTGTAGCTCAGACAGTAAAGAAACTGCCTGCAGTGCCGGAGACCCGGGTTCAATCCCTGGGTTGGGAAGATCCCCTGGAGGAAGGCATGGCAACCCACTCCAGTATTCTTGCCTGGAGAATCCCATGGACAGAGGAGCCTGATGGGCTACAGTCCATGGGGTTGCAAAGAGTTGGACACGGCTGAGCGACTAACACTACTACTATACTAGTACTGTGGCTCACTATCAGCACCTGGACATGCCAACTGTCTCTTTCTCTTTTTAAAAAAATTTGATTATTTTCCCCCTTCATACTTCATTCCCACTCTCACGGTTCTCCCTTCCATAGGCAATCCTACTAATGTATTTACCATCTGTCCTTGGATATCCATGTGTCCTTGAAGAATTTAGCATTGCTTTGTGCAGTACCTGTTTTTAATTTATGTAGTATCGCACGAAGTTCTCCTTTTTTTTTCCCTTCACTTTATGCTTTCTTATTAAGATCTATCAACACTTCTGGATACAAATCTAGTGTATTACTTCAAAATGCTGCATATTATGTCGGGTGCATCATAACATTTTACTTATCAATTTTTTCCAGTGATGGACATCTAGGTTGCTACCAGTCCTGGTTACCATAAGTCATGTTGCATTGAACATTCTCAGATGTATCTTTCTTAGACAATGGGAGAATTTCTCTTGGGGAATATATCTGAGTTAGACAACTGAGCCATGGGGAAGAGGCGTACTTATTTTCACCACATATTCACATATTGCTTGCCCTCCAGAATGTCTGTACTGACCCATATGCCCATCTGCAATACAGGAGAATTTTCACATGCTCATTAGCACTTGGTTTTATAGGATTTTTTAGTTGTTGTCAATCAGAGTTCCCTACTTATTAATAGCAGGACTTTTGACTTGGTAACTTAGAGCATTATTTTTGTGTTATATTTTTCCATTTCATGAAATTATAGTTGATCAAATGGAGGAAAATCTCTTGTGCAGTTTGAGTTGGTATTGAATGTTCAATGTCCTGCTTAGTGGAGAGTGATACGTATGGCATAGCCAGGTGACCATTTTCAAAGCAGCAGGAAATAAACCACCTGTAACCCTTCCATGACCATAGTTGTCTATGAGAATTCAGAAATTACCTCAGAATTAAGTGTGATCTATAGATCATTATCATGAAAACTATTTCTTGTATTTACCCTAAAGAATCTGCCTACAATGTAGGAGACCCGGGTTCAATTCCTAGGTCAGGAAGATCCCCCAGAGAAGGAAATGGCCACCCACTCCAGTATTCTTGCCTGGAGAATTCCATGGACAGAGGAACCCAGTAGGCTACAATCTATGGAGTCACAAGACTCCAACACAACTTAGCAACTCAACCACCATCATAGATCTTTATCATGAAACTATTTCTTGTATTTACTCTATGAATGTATCAGTTCGGAAATCACTTTGTTCTATAGTGAAGACCAATTTCAGATAATGTAGAAGACATACTAATAATTCCCATGTTCCGTTATCCCACCCCTACTCCTGTACGTATATACTTTTCCTTGAAACTGCTCTGGACCGTGATTTCTGAGGAAGGATTGGTCCTAGGTCCATGATCTAGGGCCCTCTGGCCACAGTTTATCGGAAAAGGAAAATTCATTGATCTAACATTGAACTCATAGATCAATTTGGAGGAATCAATAAGAATCCTACAACTTTGAACTAGCTGAGATATGAAATCACTTAAACATAGTGAGTGCCAGAGGCAGCCATCTGCATTAGTGGAGCTCATGTCATGAGAAAGCAGAAACTAAGAAGCTGCAGAGGATCCTGCTCTGCAAAGAGGAAGGGAGAGTACAACCACCCATCCAGCAGCTCTGATTGTATGAACCAGCCAAGCCGAAAACTTATGACCTAAATCCTTCACCTGACCCCACTCCCACTGTACAGGAAATAAAGCTGATTAGACATTCTTCCTCAAGAAGACATACTTTCAGGCCTCTATTTTCTCCAGTTCTCCAGAGCTCCTTTCAACCAAGCACCATGAACCATTTTTAAGGGAAAATAGAACATCCAAGCCTCCACTTCTTTTACCTGTTAGAAATAAGCTTTGATAATTACTCTCAAGGAGGTAGGTAGGGAATGGAGGGACAGAGGGAACTATGGAGTCAATTTCAGGACCCCAAATGTCAACTAGAATGGGGATGACTAATATCTTGAAGCTACTGGAATGACAAAGCCTGAAAAGTCTAAACATAATGTAACTCAGATACTTAATAATATTTTTAAACAACCACAGAGCATTCTTGTTTAGGTACATTGAAGACACTCAATATCATTTTTGAAAAGAATCAAACTGACATGGTGGAAGTCATCAAGCTTTTGAAAGGATATGGGAGGCAAAAGAGAGCTCTGTGGTTGCCAGAAATCACTTTCTCAGCAGCCAGAGGACAAGCTCTGGGACCTTGTTAAAACTACTTTCACCTTAGAGAAAACTACCACTGTGGCAATGTTCTGCGAAGTGAACCAGCAATGCTCCATCTGCCACTGAGAATTAGATGCTGCCAAACCACTGGCTCTGGAACTTAATAAGTGAAGTAGAGAAGACACCCATGTTTTCCCTTATCCCTAAATGCCTTTTCAGGTAACAAAGTATAGTGGTTAGTGGAATGGGCTATAAACTGAACCATTTGTGTTCAATCCTGGCTCCATCTTCCTAGCTACATGATTTTGAGCAAGTAACTTAACCTCTCTATATGTCAACTGACTCATGTATGAAGTAGAGATAACAATAGTGCTTCTCCCAGAGGGCTGTAGAAGGGAGATAAATGCTCAATAAGTGTCACCTAATATTACAGTTGGGGCTTCCCCAGTGGCTCAGCTGGTAAAGAATCGACTTGCAATGCCAGAGATGCAAGTTCTATCCTTGGGTTGGGAAGATCCCCTGGAGATGGAAATGGCAACCCACTCCAGTATTCTTGCCTGGGAAATCCCATGGACAGAGGAGCCTGGTGTGCTGTATAGTCCATGAGGTTGCAAAAGAGTTGGACATGACCACAACCTTATTATAATTATTATTTTGGTAACAGCACCATGACTTTTCTTCAGGGAACCACCATCTCTCCAATTCTCAGTCCATATGACCAAGGTAGACCTGACCCCCTCTCCTTAGCTCCTCAGATATTGCCTAAGTAGACTCTGTGAAATTCAAGATTAGGAGTTTTGATTTGTTCAATTGGGAAAGGCATTTTTCTTTTCACTGGAGTTTGCTAAGCTATAACTATAAGCCCAGAGCCATCAGGAATCACCAAATTGAGGGATCCTGCCTGATGATAAAGCCAAATGCAGAGAAAAGTCAGAGTTGAAAAGGACAAGGGACCAAATCTTTATAACATTATTCAAGCCCCTGGGTCCAAGTGTTCCTAAAACTAGCTCCTGATATCCTTCAAATTTCCAGTTGTATGAACCAATAAATTCCCTTCTTTGCTGCAATAATATAAATTGGAAATCTGGTATTTATAATTGAAGGAGTCCTAAGGAATATAGTAAATTATAGCCAAAAAATATCTTAGACTTAAGTAATTCTTCGCTTCTTAATTAATTCACTCAAAAATGATACTGAGAACCTGCTCTGTGCGAGATACTATCCTGGGTATTATGATACAGTATTGAGGAAAATAATATCATTCCAGTTGGGAGAAACAGTCAACAAATTAATTGGTTGAACTATTGTAACTTTTGAAAGTCAAATGTTGTCAAATATTGTCATTTTCAAGTGATTCAGCCTAATATCTAAAGGTCATAGTATAGGTACTGTGTATTTAAAGAGATTATATGCTTTAAAGATGAAACCACATTTCTGGCTTCTAGATCTTCATCCCTCCTTCCTATCATTTCTTCTATCACAAATTAACTCTGAGTAATATCACAAATTTGGTGCCAAACAGATGCAATCTCAGTCATAGTAGAAATCATTCTCCTATCCCTTAGGTCCCTCACAACTATCAAATCACATTGCTTACCAACCCTGAGGCCATCCTTTCCTGCACTGTATGTCAGCAACAGCCTGGCTCACTGCTTACTTCTTCTAACCTATTGACCTACTTGATCCCAACAATGCGCTTTTACAATTGCTATCACTTGGTACTTTGCTTGTTCTCTGTATCTCTACCTGCTCTCAAACTGAATCCCTGATTCCTGTTCAGTTGCTTATTCCTTGCCTTCCTGACGTAGGACAACTGACCAGCCCTCACCATTTGCAGTTCAGGGAAAATTACATCTTGCCTGGCTGGTGGAAGTTCAACAGAGTTAGATCTGATAGAAGGACCATTGATATTAGAAGCGACAGTAAAATCAGAGGGGCAAATATGGAATGGAACCAGAAGGCAAGGTGGGTGGCCTCAGAAAGTGTGCTTTGAGACAGAAATAGACACACAAGTTATTAAGAATTGCTTCCGAGGGCAACACCTGAAGAAGAGAAGGGGCTAGAAGGAAAGAGAGTGGCACTGGGTAGAAGCTGAGCTGCAAAGCAGTCCTCATGGAGGACTTAGAAACCAGCAGGGAGGTCTGAAGATAGGGTAGCCCTTAAGACATGTTCTGAATTGGACTGAAAGAGTAAGACCTTTCTAATAATATCAGAGCATGGTACCCAGGACACCTGCTTCATCCCTTTGCTAATGTGTTGTCAGCAATATTCATACTGTTTAACATTTGTTTTATCATCTTAATTTTAATTACAGCCTTTTCCCACTTATTGTCAAGCCCTTTTGACCCCCACTAAGTGCTGTCCTTAAAAGTCAATGAAATGCTTATTGAAAGCATGGATAAACAAATGAATAGTCAGTGATTAAAGGGAATGAAACAACACTATAATTTATATTCTCTACAGGACTGTTTATGTTTTAAGAAGGAATCTGATCCTCTCATTGCCCATATTTCAGATAATTTCACATTTTAATCTCTCAATAAATGTTGGTAAGCAATTTATACTAAATAATGTAGGGATACAAACACAAATGAGAAATGATCTTTAGCATCAAGAAACTTGCCTGCCAGTTGTAAGCTGCATGATTTGATGCGAATCAGGATGTGTTACTACCAGTGGAATCACCCAAGGTGTCCCAAGAGTTGGGAAGCTTGAGCTTCCATTGGGTCAGGAATGGAGTAGAAGGCTTTCTCTGGGCTCTGAAGGATGAATTGAGTTTGGATCAAGTTAGTGAGATGTTCAGGGCTAGGGGAATATCATGGACAGAGGAATAGAAAGTCACGTGAGTTAGATGGATGATGGAGTGAATTTGTAGACTGCCAAGAGATAACACCAGGATATTATTGGTCTGTAGTCAGCTTCTGGAAATGTCTGAGTGAGTCTTTGCTACCTAGACAGCTAAGTATTAAGAGGCACACTAGTATTCTTTACTGTAATTCTTAATTTTATTTTATTTTCTCCAGAAGTAGGACTATTGTAGGCCAATAATTCATTTATAGGGCTGCTTGTTTTTTTGTTTGGCTCTTTCATTTTCAAAAGAGAGGGGATTATTCATAAGCATATGTGAAAATAAATCCACCAAAAAGCTTAAATATGACCTACACATTTCTGAGAGGTTCTTATTTTTTCTTTCCTTTTGGTGTTGCAGGGGGAGGGGTCATGGTCTGAAAATCCATCTGAGAAAGAGAAAACTTTCAGTGAAGTTGGTCAGGCAGCTCATGACTAACTTTCAACTATTCTCCAATGATGTCGAACCCACTGACAGTGTAAGAAGTGATGAAATAAAAGCAAAAGAGAAATGTGTTTAACTTCTAAGGCTGATAAGTACTAGGTGAACCTTGTAGTACTTCTGTAAGTTAACTCTCTTGCAATGACTGAAAATGAAAATGGATTTAATTTTAAGCTGCAATGGGGAAAACTGAGATTTGGGAATAACATTTTGGGAAACAAGAATAAACAATATATTTACTAACAGATTTTCATTACTATCAGTTTTCTCCTTCAAAAGGAAAGCCAGCCATGGCTGCACCTCATCTCCAAGAGTCAGAAAATTCTAGTTTATTTTTATCATAAGCTTAATTTTCAGCTGGATCCATGTCTAGGTTACCTGCCAGCATTTCTCTGATTGTCTTGTGGTTCCTGCTGAGCAGGAGGGTGGACCTTTTGAGTTCAAGCAGGATAGCCCCAAGTTCCTTTTGAAGAAATCCATGATTAATGTGTTCTCACATCTTCCTCAGCAGGTTACAGGTTGGAAAGGTCTTTCCAGAGGCTTTCTGAAAAGAGAAAAAAAAAAAATCACAGGGCTGGGCAGATTCATGAATGTCTTCTAGCTCCAGGAAAGCCATCCAGACTGGAAGTTTGCCAAAGGGCATACTTTGGCTTCCTGCCAGTATTTTGTAGTAGGGAAACATTATGTGGAGGGACTTCCTTTGCTCTAGTGAAAGCTTACTAAAGGTCAGAAAATTATCCATTTTACCCACACACAGCGTCTGACGTTCACAGATTTATTGTGGCTTAGGAATTCATGACATATCCTTAGAGTTTACCCTGGATGACAAAGAAAGTAGAAATATGTTAATGAAATCATGGCACATAAACATTAGTCTTTTCTGCACGTTTTTTTCACGGTGTTCCCCTCCCCCAAAGGTATAAGTAATGATTTGATTTGCTTCATTCTATAATTCTTTAAATAACTTCTAAAAATATTTTCCCAACAGAAATGTGATATCAAAAAGGTATCATAATATCATCTACTACATAATAACTACGCCAATGGGCCAAAACATAAATATAACACTTTCTTTTTAATTTTTTAATTGGGTCATCATATTCATAGTTTCATTTTTAAGCTACACTTTTTAAACAAACATTTGATGTAAAGAAAGGGAAATATTCCAATGCCATTTCTCTTGCTTTTTTTGTGTGAAATACTGAAATTAAAGAAATTTTATGTCTTATTGTTGTTCTTTATGAAATAAATAGAAAAATAATGCACACAAAGTGCTAAACTTTAACAAAGCAATGTGTAGAGTTTTATTCCTTTCACAATTAAAATTTACCTCATCTCTCTTTCATTCAGTAAGAGGCCTGAGACCACCAACCTAGAAGCAATTTCTAGTTTTTAATAGCTCCCATTAATATCTATGAAAACACAGTAAATGCATAATTTTCACATCAGGATATGGAACCACAAGAAGTGAATTATTTATATGGACTACATAAAACTAATCTAGCGATACCCATGCTTGCCAAACAAAAGTAGCTTTTATAATTTTCAATCATTCAACAAAAATACATTGAAGTCTTGCCTAATGGTTTGTATAGAGGGATATGAGATATTTATAACATGCAACTCCTATCTTAGTGAAGGTAGACGCCAGTTGAAAAACCACACATGTATGTGAGCACACATGCTTACACACACACAAAATACCCAGTTTTATCTGATTATAGACTGTCGGAAATAATAGTGATCACCATTTCCTCTGAGCCACAGTCTAAGGAGTTGTCATGGAAATAGTGGGCAATTTTCCAAAGGGTAAACCCATGGCCAAGGATTCCATTCTTCACAGATGTATACAACTAATTGAAAAGAAAATCCTGTTGATACTCTGTTACCCTGGATAAATATTTTTATACCTTAACATCCTTCTTTCTTGTTTCTCTTCTCCTCACCCCACACCCATCAGCTGCTTGTGCTTATAGCGCCTGTTGCTATGATTCCTACATATTCTGCCAGAAAGCCTAAGCAAGTGTCTTAATCTCTGAGCACCAGAGAAAATGATGTTACGTTAATAACATAGTCTTATGTACAAATAAAATGGCCTTGTCAGAGTTGGGAAAGGGGCATATACGTAAACACATGGATTTTCTAAAGAACTTTTACTTAGTGTTATAAACTATCCTTTGTACTATTTTACATGGAACCAAACCAGCTCACTTGAATAGATAATTAAGGTAGCTAGAAACAAATAGTTAAGTTTTCTCAATATTTCTGAATCTGCACATTTAATCTATTTCTTTTTTAACTTTATTACTCTAATAATTCATTAGAAACAGCACTAGAATGTATTATATAATTAGGAATCTTATAGATACATAGTGTTAGTCACTCAGTCATGTCCAACTCTTTGAGATCCCATGGACAATAGCCCACCAGGTTCTTCTTGGTTCATGGAATTCTCCAGGCAAGAATACTGGAGTGGATTGTCATGCCCTCCTCCAGGGGATCTTTCTGACCCAGGAATCAAACCAGGGTCTCCTGCATTGCAGGCAGATTCTTTACCATCTGAGCCACTGCTGCTGCTGCTGCTAAGTTGCTTCAGTCGTGTCCAACTCTGTGCGACCCCATAGACTGCAGCCCATCAGGCTCCCCTGTCCCTGGGATTCTCCAGGCAAGAACACTGGAGTGGGTTGCCATTTCCTTCTCCAATGCATGAAAGTGAAAAGTCAAAGTGAGGTCACTCAGTTGTCTCCTACTCTTCGCGACCCCATGGACTGCAGCCTTCCAGGCTCCTCCTCCATCCATGGGATTTTCCAGGCAAGAGTACTGGAGTGGGGTGTCTTCGCCTTCTCCGAATCTGAGCCACTAGGAAAGCCCTATAAATACATAAGGATGAGGGAATGAAAACCAGGTAGAAACTGCAGGAGGTTCATAATAAAGCTGAATTGTTTTTGTTTTCAACCCTCCTGGGTTGTAGTACCTTCAACAATAAGGTACAACATCTTCATCATGAGATGATGGTCCATGATCTGAAATGGGTTGTACAGAGAAGATGCCAGAGGCACAGGGCCAGAGGAGCTCTCCAGAATGTAGGAAGATTTCTATTTTCCCTCAAAAGCCTTTTCTGCTTTGTTTCATTCAGAACTTGACTAAATTAGAATGTTTCACACTTGTGTTAAGCCTTATTTGGAGAAGTCAAGCATGTATCTTTTCTTAAAAAAACTGACTTCTCTGTGCACCAGCAACATAGATGTTATTTTCACGTATCAGACCAAAACGGAAAACAGTTTACAGCCTGTTATTCAAATTAGGCCAGCTGTGAATTCCTCTCTGTGCCAGGAGGTTTTATGGCCATCCATTCTTAAAGCTGACAGTGGTTTCAAAAAATATGTATTAATTTTACCAATTGAAAATTTATTTATTAAGAAATTTCAAATATTCAGGAAGATACATGGCTTGAATAGGCTCTTTGCTGAAAATGAGCAATCCAGATTTAGGAGAGAGAGAAGAACCAACTTTTCAGACCAAAGTGCCCCTTCAACTAATGAAACAGCAGAATTTATTTTACCACTGAGGTTAGTGAAGCCAAAATCTTGTTACGGAGCACAAATCTATGACCTACCATAGAGCTCAAAGACTCTGCACATTTCTGAGATTAAGCAAAAGCGTCTATGAGTCAAAAAGAAGTATGTCCATGAGGCACAAAGCTAAGGCCTGAGAAAGTAGGAGAAGAAGAATCCACTTCTCAACTTGACTCAACTTTATGGCTGTTTTGTCCAGGGAAGTTACCTTCGGTGACTCAGCCTCATCAAATCTGGGTCTGTAGGAGATGGGAAAATGGTACAAAGAACTCTGAGCTCCTAAAGTGAAAGTCTATGTAAACACTGGTATTTTTAATTAATTTTTTATTCCTCTAGGAAGCTGCTTTTACATTTCTCTTTTTCTTCTCTTATTATTCCCCCCAGTTAGTCATTCTTTTCTATGGTCAATTGGGTTACCACCCAAACCCACAGTGACACCTGCTGGTCAATCAGGAATGGCGGGACTGAGTCCCTGCAAAGGCCTTGGCTGGCCCATGTTGAGCAAGTGAGTCCATTGAAACAACCATTAAATACTATCAAATTATTTTAGAAAATTAGAAAAAAACTAAGTGAGCCTTTCCCTCCAAAGGTCATCTTGGGAGAGGCCAACTTTGCAGGGAAATCTCTCTGAACCAGTACAAATGTAAACTTTAATTACTTATGTGTTTTGACCTCATAAAAATGAGACAAAAATATATCCTGTGCTACAAACCAATTATTAAGTTTTAAGAAAATTGTTATGTGAATTACTCATGGAAAGTCACTTTTTACATTGGTTTTTATCAGCTATATATAGTCCGAAAGATTTTATGTAGCATTAACTTCATGAAGCCCCAGAAGAAACACACACATTGATTGCTTTAAAAATGTTGATTAGATCTCCAACACAATGGGTTAAAATTTTAGGTTTAAGACATTCTTTCCCATCATTTCCCCCAAATTTTCAGTTCTTGTTTCTTTACTGAAGAATATTCATTTTTTGTTAATCCTAGGTATTTATACATTGGTTATTTCGGCTGGGTACATTTTTGAGGATGTTTGCTTTGTTTTAAGCAAATCCGTTTCTGATTTGAAAGTACAAATTCTAGAAAAAACAGAGACAACAGGAATATTTTTTAACATTTGTACATTTTCTTAAAATATTTACACTTTTCATTTGAAGGTTAAATCCTAGGAAAAAATTGCTGATACACATGTTCATATTTGAACCAGGAGGTTGTCCCTGAGGATTTGTAGCAGCAAATGTGTATTGGACAAAAATGTTGGCCTTCTTCATCCTTACTCTGTGTTCTAAAAGCCAGAACTTCAGTTTAGCATGACCTTAGAAGAGTAGTGATACTTTTAGCATTTCCTGGTATTTGGTGGAAGGAATGTTTTTATTTGACTGCGGATGTCACTTGGTTTACAGGAAAGATTTGGTAATGTGTTCATGCCAGTACTGCACTTACCCCAAATTTCTTGCTATGTAGGAAGAACACATGTCACAGCTCACTGTTTGTTAAATGGAAAAGATTCAGTACACCAGAAGCTTCTATTATAAACATTGTGACTTCGTGCAATTTACAAAATGTTCTATCTCCATTAAACAATAAACCCTTGACCTCAGAGCTCAGTTTCGGGATTCTGCGATTTGAGAAGGTAGACATAATGGATGGCAATAATAAATGAAAAGTTCAAGAGGTTAAGAAAAACTGTTTAATTATTTCTCTTGAGCGTGGGCTGCAGAAGCCTCGCATGTCTGCCTTCATTGCTGTGGAAACGCTGCATGGAAGGGGTCCATCCGTGCAGCCCAGGCGGGGCATGAAAGCAGGTTGCTGGCCCTCAGCTGTGTTTATGAACAAATGGTCCCTAGATACCCTTCCATCACTGAATCTTGCAGTTCCTGCCAGGGGAGATCCAGTGCCAGTCCCAGGACTCAGCATCTGTTTTCCAAAGAGCTTGGATTTGTTAGCATGAGAAATGCATTGCTCATAGTTGTTTCCCAGCTGTGGCACTAGTGAGTGTAGCCTTTTTGCCTTATTAATTTGTAAAAAACCACATTCTGTCCTCTCTTGGAGGCTTTCTTATATAACTAGTTCCGGGCGCAGGCTGCTGTGCTCTCAATCCCATACCAATTAAGCGGCCTTGCTAGCTAAGGAGTTCCTTCTTAAAAGACTCATCATTTGAACTTCGCAAGATAGAGTGGGGGAATCTCCAACATGAGGGCAAGACCTGGCAGTTCCCAGGGTACCATGTTCTCTAATTCAGATATCCCAAAAAGAGGCCGTATCTACAGACTGGGGCCTTGGTTGAAGAAACAGTCTGAGGAAAACTCTCATTGGAGCTCAGAGGAAAAGCCCTCCCAGACGGGCAAGATTGAAGTAGATCTAATGGGAACTTCTAGTAGAGTTGGTAGCCAGCTCGGATCAGGAGCCAGTAAAAAATACTAAAGAGGTCTACACTCAGGATTTTAAGGAGAGTGGATAGACATTCTTATTACCAGATGAACTTGAATTCTTTAGCATTTCTCTCCCTCAACCCAAACCCAAAACCTTTATAATAAATTGCTGTCTGTCTGATTCCACCTAGACAAATTGGATCAGAGCAGTGGTCTGGATGAACTTTGGTTTCTGAACTCTAGAAGAGAAGTATTGTGAAGGTTGAGGGCTTCCATGGTAGCTCAGCTGGTATAGAATCTGTCTGCAATGCAGGAGACCCTTGTTCAATTTCTGGGTTGGAAAAATCTCCTGGAGAAGGAAATGGCAATGCACTCCAGTATTCTCACCTGGAAAATCCCATGGACAGAGGAGCCTGGTGGGCTACAGTCAATGGGGTCACAAGGAGTCAGATACGACTGAGCAACTGAGCACAGACATGGGAAAGCAAAGTAACTGACTTTGCTATAATTTAGACTCTGAGCATTTTTTCATTATAATATGGAAAAAACTGAAATAAAAACTTCAATAAATGAAATATAACATCCTATGTATCCAGTGTCTTAGTGTGAAAGACTATGCTATCAGCATGTCCCTGAAAAGTATGGAAATGGACTTTTTTCCAATGTGTAGACTACCTGAGAAGGAGGCATACAGAGGTATGGGTAAGAACAAGAGTTAGAAAGTTCCAGATCCCCTAACAGAGTGATCTTGAGGAGGGTATTGAACTTCGCAAAACCCATCATCTAGTCTATAATCAGGGATAATAGTTCTGACCTCAGACTGTTGTAAGGTTTAAATGACAGAAGGCACCTGAGAAGAGACTCAACATAGGGTCTGGTATTACTTAACCATTGATGGAAATAACAATTATAATGAAGCCATTACCTATGAATATAAAGTCCTTGAATTTAAGTTCAGTCTTGACAACAATTTTCCATGTGAACACAAATTTCTTCCCTTTCCTTTGGCTTAGGATCTACCTTTAGGTATCACTGGGATGAATAAGAGAGTCCATAGAATGTGTCTTACTTTCAAACTGCATAAGATTAAAATGAAATAATCATTTTTAAAGAAAAAGACTATGTCCTTAGAGTAATTGTCTACTCCAATCTTGTTTGGCACTATATAGATAACTTCCTGACAACAGGGCAGTTACAAACCCATGGCCTCAGCACTAACTCAGACAGATGGCACAACAGCAGATGGCTGAACACAGTGGCTACAGACCATCTGAAGAGAGAATCCAGCTAAACCAAAAGGCAGAAGTGGGCTTGAGCAAAATTTCTCAACCACCATGCCCACCCACACTGCACACGGGGTTGCCTCAAGCAGATGAGCCATATTCGATGCATGAGACAGGGTGCTTAGGGCTGGTGCACTGGGATGACCCAGAGGGGTGGAATGGGGAGGGAGGTGGGAAAGGGGTTCAGGATGGGGAACACATGTAAACCCATGGCTGATTCATATCAATGTATGGCAAAAAACCACTACAATATTGTAAAGTAATTAGCCTCCAACTAAAATAAACAAATTTAAAAATTTTTTTAAATAGTTAATAAAAAATGAAAAAAAAGATTAACTGAACCCCTGCACAAGCTCCCCATCCCTGCACCAACCCCTCGAGGTGAGAGCTGTTTGTTTCTCTGGAAGCCAAACACATGGTTGATGTGAATCACAGAGTGAAGAAGACGGGGAAGCCCCCGGTCCAAGGAACGGTTGGAATTAGGATGAGGTAAGTGAGGCACAAAATGTAAGAGGAAGACAAAAAACTCAGTCATCAAGGTAGATAATATTTCAATGCAATGTTTTAAAAATAAAAATAAATGAATTAAATGCCATGATGGACTGAATAGAATTTTAAAGATAGGATTGGGAGGTTCAGAGCACCAGGCCTGGGTAGGGCCAGAACTAACCTGGACCTGTGGTTGTACTAGGAGAGATCGCATACTGACAGAGCCAAAGGAGTGCCTGGAGGCCCCAGAGGAAAAGCCCAGAAATGCCCAAGGCCTGTTTTGAAGGCCTTGACCCCCAAAAGCCTTGTCCCCATCATTGCTTTGTACTAGATGCATGTAAATCTCCACACACTGCCTGGGAGATAATTTGAGAAGTAATCTCTGGGTTCAGGGTTCATTCAAAGCTGGCAAAACTTTACTTTCAAGTTCAAAGGAAAAAACTGCTTATCGAAGAACTCAAGAGATTTCTTGAACCCAGACCTAGTATTTACCTTGCAATGTTTTGATGAATGAAGGTTAAATGGTTCCAAAGTACACAGATTAAATTTCCCTAGAATATACACAGTTCTGGAAAATGAAAGGGAAACGGTGCTTTGAGCAAAATACATTTTGGGCTCTGCTGTACCCCAAATATTTTTTAAAAAATACCATAGAGCTTGCCAAACCCGAAGCGCTTCTGGGCTCACACAGCCTCAGCTCTTACTTGAAAGTACCTTTCCATCATGGTTTTCTCCAGGCAACTCTACTCCCCACAGGAAGTCTTACTCTTCTGTAAATGAAAGCATCTCCAAATGATATAAACCTGACATCCACAGCAGAAGGCAAGAATAAAAAAGGCAAATACAGTTCTTCCTGGTCATGAATGCAGATTGTTTAGTCACTCAGTCATGTCAGGCACTTTTGCGGTGACAAGGACTGTAACCCGCCAGGCTCCCCTGTCCATGGGATTTTCCAGGCCGAAATAATGGAGTGGGCTGCCATTTCCTCCTCCAGGGTATCTTCCCCATCCAGGGACATAACCCATGTCTCCAGGGACTCCTGCTTTGGCAGGTGGATTCATTACCGCCGCCACCTGGGAAGCCAGGGTCATCGTGTGATTAGGCAAGGGGATGCCAGCCTCTGACCTTGGAGGACAGGCTCTGAGGAAGCAAACAGGACCGGGTCTGGTGAGGCTGTTACCTTCCACCACTAGGCTTTGAGAAAAGCACAACATGGTCTCCAGAGTCCTGGAGTCTTTCCTGAAACCTAAGGACATGGGTGACCCACGAGCGCGGGTGTGTTCAAACTTAGAAGCACAAAGTGCTGGTCAAGAAGGGGTATGATCCGTCCAGTAGGATGCAGCACTGAGGCTGGGGGGACCTGAGCAAAGGAACCACGTTACAACGGAAGCAGAAAGGTTCTATGCGGCGTGGGTGGGTGGGATCAGTCTCATTCTCCTGGAGCAGGATTAGACGTGGGTACCAAGCAGTTGCGTTTCTGAATCAGAGTGGGCCGGGCAGTGGGTGCTCGGGTCCGCAGGGCAGCTGGGTGAGCAGGGCGGAGCCAAGGTTTCTGTTCCTGAATTTGTTTTGCTCACTCTGCCGTGAGAAGCCAGGCGCATTTCTTCAGCCTTGGAAGCGACGAAGGAGACCTGTTCGTTGGGGTTCGTGAATCAACCAAGAGGAATGGCGTTTAATATTTAAATATGTCTCATGTAGCCATTAAAAATCTTTTATGAGTGTTAAGCCATTATTAGAGCAAGATGGGCCCCAGGTCACGGACCCTCTCATGGCATTCCCACTGGACTGATGAGACAAATAAAGCCTCTGCTCAGGACAGTGGCTGCCTCCAGCCTTGAATTCAGTGTGCCTGCTGTAATTTAGAATTATAAAGGAAAAAAAAAAAAAAAACACAGTACAAGTATTCTACTCCAGGAAAATTTCCCTTTTCATTGAACAAAAACACAGTTCCTAACTCAGTGTTAGGTTGGGGTGTGCGTGGGGCAGGGGGCGGATTGTGGGTGTGTGTGTGTAGTTGGAGGGGCTGGGTAGGGAATACAAACCAATGATGACCAAGTACATAGATATTAAAAATACACATGAACACCTGTTATTCTGGACCACATGAATTATGTCCATAGAAGTTTTTCACCTTATGTTTACAGATGACATTAGCTTCCACCCCAACCTAAGCTACTTACTCCTTCCATGTTAACTGAAGATGACAGAAGGAAACAACAATGTCCACACAAGCATGAAAAGCTAATAAAAGAAGATAAACACACTGCATAAGAGATATACGTGAGTGAGCATGGATGCTGTAAATTTTATATAGCAACTTGTTCAGGAAGATCTACCTTACTCATGAGTGATATCCTATACACTTGCCAAAATTAAAGTTTTAGTGTATCCCTGTGCCAAACCATATTCTATAGAGAGAGGCAACCACACAAATGAAGGGTTAAGTAGTTATTCATGTAAATGCTTAAAAATATACTTCTTCCACTTAACCCCACAGAGGATTGAGTTCTATTTTCAACTGCCTTCAGAACATGGCGTTCCTCACTCAGATAATCTGCTGGTAGGTATCACACCATGAGGATGAAACACAAATGTCTTATGGTCTCCAGATCATGTATTCAGCAAAAAATTTAATCATATATGGCAGAAACCAATGCAATATTATAAAGCAAATGCCTTGCAACAAAAAATTTTTTTAAGTTTAAATTGAAAAAAAAAAAACCATAGCCTATTTTTGTGTCATATATAACAACTTGCTAGTCCCATAAAGCACTTGCTAAAATGAAACGACAAAGAACTACTTAATACAGATCCCCAAGTTCTGATATTGATGGTATCTGATTTTCTTTAATGAGCATGGACAAAGGAGAAAACCGATTCCAATGGTTTTCCAGCTATAGTCTAATGTTAAGGCATTTAGAAGAAGATTTTGCAAATGGCAAATGGTAGCAGGAAGAGAGTGATTACATTGGATATTTTTAACCGACTTGCTACTACAATGCTATTAATTAGAATGCTGTAATATTCAACAAACATTCATCACACTTTGCTGATGTTTGGCCATAAGGGGCAAAAGTACCTCTTTCCAAAGTAAAAAGCATGGGTGAAATTGGAAGCTTTAGAAAGTGGTCAGGAATTGCAGTGGTTGTTGCTCTGTGTCTGTCCATGAACTTGCATGTGAGTCTGCCTTTTTCCCCTTCCTTGCAAGAACTTCATAGATGCCCATTCACACCTTCTTGGTGCATCCCTGCTTTGTTCTCCCCCATTTATTCTCTTGATCTTCATCCTCAAGTTTTCAACCTGTAATTCCTGCCATGATTCCAAGTCTACCCTGTGGCTTCTAAGCTAACTTCATCAGGTGCTCTGTATTTCCTGAATTCTAACTTCCAGCAAGAAAGCAGAGAGAGGATGCCTCCTCTTATCCATCCAGACACACCTGCTGGAGATAAGTAACAAGACTATGGACAGGCTGTCCTTGGATCCAACATACCCTATCAGTCCAACCTGGTCTTGTCAGACAATGGAGTCACTGATTCATCAGGGCAGTGGCTGTGAAAGGACCTGTTCAAGCACAGCTCATAACACTGAGGGCATGAAACTCAAAACACTCCACCAGGAAGCTGCTTTTGGTGGGGAGGATACTTAAAAGCAGATGTAAGTAGGGTGACAGCAGCTGTATTCCCCACTAATGTAGAACTCTGTTTTCACTTCAATTTGGAAATAATTCAAAGGTAAAAGTCTTCTCCGTTGTATTTTTGGTCCAAAGAAAATTACTTGGATAATAAGAGTGTGCAAAAAAAAAAAAAAAAAAAAAAACCCAGCATGGCCTGCTAATGAGTAATTAGAAGTAAGCATTTTTCACATTAAAATGAGTAGGGCAAGGTATCTCTGGAACAAAATTGGTTAAAGCTAAACAACAATAGGGGCTTCTCAAGTGGCTTGGTGGGTAAAGAAACTGCCTGCCATGAAGGAGATGCTAGAGATATGGGTTCTATTCCTAGGTTAGGAAGATCCCCTGGAGGGGGGCATGGCAACCCACTCCAGTATTCTTGGCTGGAGAATTCCATAGACAGAGGAGCCCGGTGGGCTACAGGCCATAGGTTGCAAAGAGTCGGGCACGACTGAAGTGACTGAGCACAGCACCACAAACAACAACAAAACCAAAACTGTGTGTCAAATAAACCTGGAAAAAAGTTATTGGGGCCCTGACACCCAGAAATAACCATACAGAAGAGTAAGGGTGACCCTCAGAAGAGAAACAACAGCCACTGTAAGACCCAAGAGAAGAAGCATGTGTCAGGGAGATAGATACTGCTGCTATTAGTATGTCATTATCTTTGGCATCTGTATTAATGCCTCTCATTAGCCATCCTTGGTCTGGGTTTTAACAATCCTTAGTGAGAAGGGACTTAGAAAAGAATGGCCAAGCCCTGTGGTGCTCTTATTGATCATCTGTTACCCATAATTATGCTTACATTGTTGTTGTTCAGCCACCCAGTTGTATATGACTCTTTGCACCCCAGAAAGCCAGGCTTCCCTGTCCTTCACAATCTCTTGGAGTTTGTTCAGACTCATACCCATTGAGCCGGGGATGCTGTCTAACCATCTTATCCTTTCTCACCCCCTTCTCCTTTTGCCTTCAACCTCTCCTAGCATTAGGGTCTTTATCAATGAGTCGGCTCTTCACATCAGGTGGCCAAAGTATTGGAACTTCAGTATCAGTCCTCCCAATGAATATTCAGGGTTGATTTCCTTTAGGATTGACTGGTTGAATCTCCTTGCAGTCCAAAGGACTCTCAAGAGTGTTATTCAACACTACAGCTCAAAAGCATCAAGTCTTTAGCACTCAGTTTTCTTTATGGTCCAACTCTCACATCCATATATAACTATTGGAAAAACCATAACTTTGACCTTTGTCAACAAAGTGATGTCTTTGCTTTTTAATATGCTGTCTAGGTTTGTTAATGATTACATTAATTGATGTGTAATAAATGATATGTGATTTTCAATCCATGGTAGAACTTAAAGTATACAATCTCCAAAAACACGCATACACACCCACAATCCCTCTTGTTCATTTAATCTGGAAATAGACACTTCCATTGCTGCCTATGCCAGGAGTTTTCAAGAAATAGGAAAACTGTACAGCAAGACTGTCTGGAGCTTTTTCTTTCAAAATGTTGTTTTTAAGCAACTGCCTAGACCTTTATTATCTTCTCAGCCATCTCTACAACTGTTTCAAGGAAAGAAACAAAAATGACCAGCAATCTTCTAGTTTACATCTCTATTCTCAATCTACCATGGAAAGAGAAGGAAGTGGTTACCCAGACTTAAATTCTAACAGAATGCATTTCAATCCATTGCTCTTTTTTTTATGACTTAGAGATTGTGTTCAGGATAAGACTAATTCAGGAATACTCAAAATCTTGGTTCTGGCACTGAAGCCTAAGCTCTACAAGGGTAGTGAGAGAGTATGCCTGGGTTGTTTCCTTGGTGCCTAGTACAGTATTTGGCCCATGACTCAATTTTTAAAAGTATTTGTTGAAAGATTCAATTGATTGATAGTAAGCAGGAATGGAGAAAAGGACAAATGAGGTAAGGGGCACTAAATAACATTTTTGCAGGATTTTCTCCCATCTTGTTAGCTATTATTACACCAGCAGAATCCAAATTTGGATACTGTAGTAAATACAGCTGTTAGATCATGCTGAATGATAGACAGAGACCTTCTAAATTACTTAAATCTGAAAGAGCAAGTCACAAAAATGACAGGCTTCCTTGTCCTCAACTACGTCAGTGAGTAGTTATGGGGCTCCAGAGTCATTGTCAAACACATGCAATTTTTTTTAGTTCAAGTTTTGGCAATTGCTTCGATAATTCTCAAATGTGACCTGATACAGCATCAGAAATTTTAGAAATGAGTGATGATGATGTTAATTATGATGGATGACCCTGGCCATATTCTGATTACTATTTGTAGTTTCGCCATTTGAGTTGCAATTCACTGCCCATTAGCTCATATCAATGTCTGGTTATAAAAGTGTTCATAACATTTACAATGAGAGGCCTTGGTGATTACAGTCATATAAATGTGTGAATAATTGAGAGGTTATGCTGCCGTACACGCCTCATCAAGCTTCCTTTTCAAGTCTCAAGAACATATTTAAAGCTCAACATTAGACCTCAATTATGCTTGAATTACCAGCAAGGAAAAAAAAAAGAGCTACACTAACAAAGCTGTCAAAAACACCCTCTGCTTTAAATTTACTTGGACAACTGGACAATGGAAATAGTTCACTCATTTAAGGGTTGACTTCATCTGGTAAAGATTTCACTGCATTTAAAAGAAGGAAAAAAACAGCCTTCAAATTTATTGAGTTTCTTTCTTGGTCCTTAAGAAGATAGATGGAAAATCAATCTTGATAAAAGGATCATAAAGTTGACTGGATTGCCAAGTTTACATTGCAGATTCAGTACAATTGATATAAAGAGAAGTGAAATGTTTATGTACATATGTATATGATCCTACAAGATCGTATTACAGTGGTCTCAATAAATTACAAAGGACCCAGCAATAAAATAATTTTGTGCAGTGCATACCACCTAAGATTACAATTAAGTACCTATCAAATTTGCTTTGACTCCACAAGACAAAGTCCTGCAGTCTGAAACTGAAACTAACCAACACATGTGGAAGAATTCTTTCCTTTTCTACTAATAAAGATACATTTCATACCTGTGCTATTTTAAAAGATACTTCAAGTTTCATGGATAACTCCAAATTATTCTAATGTGAAAGTATGAAGAAAAAATATATGGTAAAATTTAAAAAATAATAACAACCAAAATTCAAAGACTTCATTAAAATTCTAATCCATATTTATTTTTACTCTAATGTATTTTGCAATCTGTACAATAGATCAAGTGGATATTAATATATTCTTGGATTATGCATATCATGCTAGGTTTTAAATTTTAAACTGTCCACAGATACACTTGATAGATTCCTTACCCTGAATCCCTTATTTATGTAAAAAAATGCTTACCACTCAGAATAGATTTCTATTGCTTTGGAATCACCCTATTGCTTGACTACCATTTTAAAACGTCGCTTGAATTGCTTGAAGTTCTTCTCAGCATCTTACCTTAGATGAAGATAGCATAAAACAAGGAGCCTTAAAGACCAACTCATCCTATTCTCTCATTATAAAGAAAAGGAAACAAAGGTTGAGAGAGTTCTTTGACTTGGCCAAGGCCTCAGTACAACAACACAGTGGCAAAGCTCGAATTTTCATCCAGTTCAGTGACTCTTACTCTGATTTTCTTTCCCTAAGCCATCCTCCACTGACACCAGATGCTGCACAGAAACCACCACCATTTCCCCCTCCCCTGCCAACCCGACCAAGGAAATTAAGTAATTCAATTTAGAAAGTGTTCACCATACACCTACATGCATATTACTCTAGAAGGCAAGGTAGGCAAGTATAAGGATGACTTCAGCTTGATTCCAGCCCTGGAAGGAAGATATTTTTGCCAGATGACCATTAGCTATGGTCAGGACTAACAGAAGACCTGCCATGGAAATAGCCAGCGCTGGGACTCATTCCAGGTTAAAAGAGCTTGGGTTGCTTTGAGAAGTAAGTGGCATTTGAGGATGGAGGAGGAAGATTTTGGCAGATGGCTTGTTATTCACTCTGAAGAAGTAGTTCTGCCAAACTAGTTCAGTTTTAACCACTAAAAAAATACAACCTGAAAATATAGTAGACCATACGCGGTTCATGAATGGTGGGTCAGAATGTTACTACAGACAGAGCAGATAAGCCTGCAGACTGCTAAATGCCTTATCCATAGCTTTAGCCAAGTTATCCATGTAAATAAATCTGCCCCCAACACAACACTTTACTTTCTAGTAGGATATAAAGGGAAAATATTATTTTCTTAGTTTTATGGATTAAAAAATGATGCTCAGAAAGATTGAAGACTTGTGCCCAGATACATGGCTGACAAGTGACAGAACTGAGGCTAAAACCCATTTCTTCCCACTCTCTGTATTTTCCATCCCACCATGTTGTCTTTACAAGTTTATTGCTTTTAAATCCATTTTATGAGCACTGAATAAGACGGGAGTTGGATACATATAAGGGTACAAGCTTTCAGAATAAAACCAATCTTGAAAAATCTCACGTTGTTGTTACACACTGTGGACTCACTCACAGCCCCCACGGAAACCATGAGCAGCAACCTTGTGTTATTGGGCAGTATCCTCCAGATACGGTTGGTCAGGCATTGCATAGACATTCGCCTTCTTTCCTAAGAAAACTAGAAACACCTGGATCATGTTAGGTCACTTCTGGGTTTCTACAGCTGGATTTTATGCTTCTCCCCTCTTAAGGAGTTGACAATCTACAAAAATCTTGATATTCAGCCAAGAAAGCAAGAGCTTTTCATTTCGAACATGGACATTTCTATATGTTCTGGTGAAGGAGTGGCGTGGGGAGAGTGAGTTTGAAATTATTCCTTATGGTGTATAAATAAAAGTGTGTGCAGTAAGAAAGATGGGTCATGACCTCCTAGTACAGATATATTAAGCAAGAAAAACCACTGCATTTTCCTCCTAAACAATCCTCTTCAGCATGACAAGTGGCGGCATGACTCAATAGCTCAATCGGAAGAACCCAGTGGAGAGTAACTTCAGGCTGCCTGTATTTCGAGGACCATCTGCTGTGTGGGTCCGCACAGCTGGGCCTCCACTACGTCCTTCTCCACCCTCTCGCAAAGAGACACTTGAAAATCTCCTTGATCCAAGCAAAGGGCAGGGGGCCAGGGGTGGGGCAGTTCTGCTTACTCTGTAGCACACTATTCCTCTGGTTGAAAGTTTCTGATGTAAAATTAGTCATCAATTTAGCTATTTTTTTCCATGAGTCTAAACTTTGGCTTTTTGAATGTAATGTGTAGATGTAAAATATCCAAACCATGGGAGGAGCTACAGTTTCCACCACATGAACTTTGAGGCCAGCCAAGTTCGGAGTAAATTTGACATTAACCAAACATGGCTTCCTTACCCAAGCTGTGAGCTGAAAAGTCCCCATACCGAAAGCAAGAAGAGGAGGTTCTCTGTCCAAGGGAACATGAAATACTCTGAGACAGCATAAAACAAAGGCTTGCTGGCTTTCCGCCTCTGGCAACAGCGGGCCAATGTGTACACATCGGAGGGGTGCTAAAGGCAGTTTCGCATTTACCAGCTATGAGAGATGTATTGTTGGCCAAAAAGTTCATTCAGGTTTTTCTGTAACATATTATGGAAAAATCCAAACAAACTTTTTGACCAATCCAATATATCATGTGGGAGGGGGAAAACCAAGGCAAAAGGGTAAATTCCACCTGCTGCTCTATTATTTCCTTGACCAAACTGGAATTATTTACATATATATTTATTTTCCATCAATGTATAGCTCAGTGCTTGTGTGCTCAGTGCTCGCTTGCTGGAGATCTGAGAGGAGGTGTGTCTTTTATTAAAAGATCCCTTCTTCATAGCAGTCCTGGTCATACATTAGATCTACCCTGGTTAGGTATATATGGGTGTGTGTGAGCTCACTGTCATGTCCAACTCTTTGCAACTCTGCAGACTGTAGCCCATTAGGCTCCTCTGTCCATGGGTTTCTCCAGGCAAAAATACTGGAGTGGGTTTCCATTTCCTCCACCACGGTATCTTCTCATCCCAGAGATTGAACCTGCATTTTCTGCATTGTAGGCAGATTCTTCACCACTGGGCCACCTGGGAAGACCACGCCAATTAGGTATTATACTTTAATCAAGGTCACCAGTCTCCCATGCCGATGTCTGTCCAGCCAATGGCCATTAAAGTCAGGTTATCATGTTCTGGCTTCATTCTTACAATTATCCAAAACTTTCTTGTATTGCTCCAGATCTTGCCTCATTCTGGTTCTACTCAGCTCCTAACCCTTGACTTTTGTCTCTCATCTGCCAACCTGAAGGCAGTCCATTGTATTTAATGGCAGCACTGGCCTGTGCTCATGTTAAATTCCCTAAGGACACTGAACCAGAGTTATCCATTGACTTGTCCTCTCTTGGAAACCCGGATGGCTATTTCCTCACACCTCGATCCAGCGCTTGTTCCTGGGACCCAGTCCACATCCCTGACCTGCTGAGCCCTGTTCTGTGCAGTTGAGGGGTAGAGGTACATACCACTCCTTTCTCTATTGTTGGGCAGCTTGTCACCTTATTAAGGAGTCACACCATGGGATTAAACAGAAAGAAAAACCTCCTTAGATAACAGGGTCAGGAAATAAGGGGACATCAATGAATATTAAATCAAAATAAGAAAAACAGTGACAGTAAACAGTATTCCTACCTCCTCAATGTCAATAGGCAAAAGCTGTGATACATGTGCCCCTATGAAAAACACTGCTGCCATTCATAAGAGACACTTCCTCTTAAGAGACAAACTGGCAATATCGATGCTCACAGTATTTCAGAAAGACTGTCCAAATGCAGTCATTGTCAGGTCATTGTTAAACAAAAAAGCCAAAAAAAGCATTCAGTTCAGTTCAGTTCAGTAGCTCAGTCGTGTCTGACTCTTTGCGACCCCATGAATCGCAGCACGCCAGGCCTCCCTGTCCATCACCATCTCCCGGAGTTCACTCAGACTCATGTCCATCGAGTCAGTGATGCCATCCAGCCATCTCATCCTCTGTCGTCCCCTTCTCCTCCTGCCCCCAATCCCTCCCAGCATCAGAGGCTTTTCCAGTGAGTCAACTCTTCTCATGAGGTGGCCAAAGTACTGGAGTCTCAGCTTCAGCATCATTCCTTCCAAAGAAATCCCAGGGCTGATCTTCAGAATGGACTGGTTGGATCTCCTTGCAGTCCAAGGGACTCTCAAGAGTATTCTCCAACACCACAGTTCAAAAGCATCAATTCTTCGGCACTCAGCCTTCTTCACAGTCCAACTCTCACATCCATACATGACTACTGGAAAAACCACAGCCTTGACTAGACGGACCTTAGTTGGCAAAGTAATGTCTCTGCTTTTGAATATACTATCTAGGTTGGTCACAACTTTTGTTCCAAGGAGTAAGAGTCTTTTAATTTCATGGTTACAATCACCATCTGCAGTGATTTTGGAGCCCCCCAAAATAAAGTCTGACACTGTTTCCACTGTTTCCCCATCTATTTCCCATGAAGTGATGGGACTGGATGTCATGATCTTCGTTTTCTGAATGTTGAGCTTTAAGCCAACTTTTTCACTCTCCTCTTTCACTTTCATCAAGAGGCTTTTTAGTTCCTCTTCACTTTCTGCCATGAGGGTGATGTCATCTGCATATCTGAGGTTATTGATATTTCTCCTGGCAATCTTGATTCCAGCCTGTGTTTCTTCCAGTCCAACGTTTCTCATGATAAACTCTGCATATAAGTTAAATAAGCAGGATGACAATATATAGCCTTGACGTACTCCTTTTCCTATTTGGAACCAGTCTGTTGTTCCATGTCCAGTTCTAACTGTTGCTTCCTGACCTGCATACAGATTTCTCATGAGTCAGGTCAGGTGGTCTGGTATTCCCATCTCTTTCAGAATTTTCCACAGTTTATTGTGATCCACAGAGTCAAAGCTTTTGGCATAGTCAATAAAGCAGAAGTAGATGTTTTTCTGGAACTCTCTTGCTTTTTCTGTGATCCAGCAGATGTTGGCAATTTGATCTCTGGTTCCTCTGCCTTTTCTAAACCAGCTTGAACATCAGGAAGTTCACGGTTCACGTATTGCTGAAGCCTGGCTTGGAGAATTTTGAGCATTACTTTACTAGTGTGTAGAGAACCTAAATAACATGCTCATCTATTTTTCTTTGAAAGTAAGGAATACTTAGGAGTCACTCCCATTCAGTTAAGAAGATGGTTGCTAGGATCCTTGAAAACCATCAGTGAAGCAATTTAGAAAGCCTGGCAAAAGACGAAATCCCAAGGATAAGAGACCCCAAGCAAGCAAACTTAGAGCTGAGTGAGGCATGTGGTTGGAGAGAGAGGATAGTGTGGAGAGAAGAGGAAACAATAGCTACTACTCATTACCTGTAGAGAAACCAAGGTGTAGAAAGGCTAGGTAAGGTGCCAGACCCAAGTGATGCTACTTCCTGCCCTAGATTCATTCAGAAATAATTCATTTGCCAAAGTTGTGCCAGGTCCTTGCTCAAAACCTGTCAACTTCTGCGTTTAGCAGAAGTTAACATAAACCTTTAATTCACAGGGTCCTGAGATACGAAAGCAAGCTACAGAGACACAAACAAACAAATCAGATAGAACCAGCTGGGATCAAGATGGGGATGAATATGACTTGCAACAGACCCCAGTTCTCACAATAACACTGAGTTTACCACATCAACATATTAAATGACACACTACAGGCAGCCATGACCAGACATTAAGGACCGAAGAAGCATTAAAGGAGGTGACACCCCACCCCGTCACAAAAGCACTGCCCCTTCCCCAGTAGACTAATGCATACACATCCTCATCACTAGCCTTATTCCTCCTCCCTTTGGTTTCACTCGTTAATATCAAATCCCTCTTGCCATGCTGGGAGAGGTTGATCTGTGAACTGAGTTCCTATTTCTCCATTCTTTCTCCATTGCACTGCAATGTCAGTGCAAGCTTAATTCAGATTTTGTTACTGGCTGCTCCAACCCAAGTGGAAATAGAAGCTTTCCCTGCTGAGGCAACAAGCAAAGTCCATACAACCTAATTCAGTAACAATTTCCTTTTGCTCATGGCCGACAGGAAGCTTACCCAGGACCCAGTATTACCTGGTAGGTTACAAGGAGAGTTCTGGATCTTTGTATGTGGAAGGTTCATCTGTCTTCGTGGTGTTAGTCTGTATGCCAGGCCAGCTGGGCATGCTATAGCAGCTATTCCTAGAAACCTATGTCATTATGGACATGCCTGAAAGCATCTTTACTCCCTCCTTCAACCTCCTACCAGAGCTTTCTGCTACTTGCAGAAGGCTTTGTTTTAATCTCTGTGATATGAGGTGTCATGAGGGCCTCTTGGTGTTCATACACATGGCCAGTGGGCCTAGTCCTACAGGATGTGGGAAGGCAGTGGCTCTCGTGGGTCCAGCCTTCCACAGTGGCTCTGGGAGGACCAGCTGGTACAACCGAGAAGTGCAGAGGAATGTGGGCAAACTCTGACCTACGGGAGATGGGAGCTGATGGGTATCTCCTTCTCTCCCCCTTCCCACAGATAAACTGTTCTCAGACAGTTCTGATCATTTATACAGCACCCTGAAGATGTCCTAAAAGATGGGATGATCAACCCAAATAGTTACAAAGCTTTGGCCAGCTTGGAATATATCCCTTCATATTCGCTCTTCCTCCTATGCTGCCTCTTTTTCTTTCACTATTATTTCTCTGGCATGGCATTTCCCTCTAGAGTTCTGCCTCAAGCTCTGTTTTCCAGGCTAACAGTAGGCTAAAAGAAGTGATGGCCCTGCCACCACACAATGCAAGTGGCAGAGTAGAGATGGAAACCCAAGCTAACCTCAAAGGTGATACACAGATGAGCAAAGATGCCAGGTGGCCACACAGACGTAGCAAAATCAGCTCTAATGAAAGAACAATGACAGGCCTGACTGAATTACTAAAAACAAGAGTAGGGCAAAGTAACGTTGGCTATCTGCATCCAGAGGAAAGTTAAAGCTACCAGGTCTTCTCATCTTTCCATCACTTACAATGATGGGTGGCCTTGATTTACCCTAGTAGAAGAAATTGTCTATGAAGATAACAGACGTTTGCTTCTATGTGTAATTTTCGCTCTGTTTTACATTCCTTCTAGAGTACTAGCTTGAAAATTGGTACAGAACATTCCCTCACAAGTGACTCTGTTTGCACTCACTCTTTGATTTTAAGATAAAGACTTCAGTTTAAGAATTTCGACCACAAACACCAGTGACCAGAACTCTTGCAACTTTTATAATACTATTATCCTCTCACTTTATACAAATTCTTCAAGAACTCTTAAGTTAAAAAATCTCTACATGAGAAATAGAATGCTCTCCTGGAAATGTCCACCATCTTTAGTGAAGAGATGTCATTTGTAAGCTGCGTCTATCTTTGATTTCTCATACTATCTTCGGGAGCTCTAGGTTTTGACACTGCAAACTGACATTCCAGTAATGAATAAAAGATCTCCAACATACGCTTGCCAGGTCTACCTCACGGATGGAGATCTAATTTTCTCCAGTTGTGGAAGATGGGCCACACATTACCAAATAAGTCTGCCCTGGCTTCTCTTCTAGCAAAATGTGCATCTTCTCCCTGGAGAACTATTAAACAGATGATACAACAATTTCCCTGGACTCTACCAAGCCTCTTAGCTCATCTCCTCGAATTCTCACTCCAGTCTCTACAGCAGGTCTGGGTTCGGGCACATCACTATTCTCTCATTTACCTTCTTGCGTATACCCCTCCCCAATTTTCTTCATTCCATCAAGGACAACTTATTAGCAAAGATCACATTGAAACACTATGACCATCAAAGAAAATCAAGAATCTTTAAATTCTCCTTTTGGGAATCCTTAACCACAAATGTTTAGAATCAATGATAACTCCTTATATTAAAATCTTTCTTTTCCTGCAAATGTGCACAAATGAATAACCTTGAAAGGTTAAAAATAATAATAATAATGAACTGGATTCTTTTGTAATTTCCATCTTAGTGAAGTCTGGATTTCACAAACTGACCACTAGACCTTCAAGGAAGTACCAGGAGAGCTGGAGTATATTAGGAAAACTAGTTCAAAGGGGCCCTCAGAGGTATAACTCCAGTCAATTTCAGAGCTTCTATCCACCATTATTATTGTTGTAAAATTTTATTGGTTTAAATAGAGATTAAGGGTAGCTTTGGATGGGAAAAGAAATCACTTGTCCAAGTCCTAGAGGCCAGCCAAGAGGTGTGTATGGAAGTAGAAAATGTTGTCCAACTCTGTGCTTTGAGTAAGAAGCTGGCAGTGAGCATTTCAATGACTGAAATGTGTCTGAGGGCATCATGTCCCTTTTAGGCTTGTGAAGCCACGTTCTGTCTCCCTGCCCATGTGCCAAGAGCACCAGGGTCCCCAAGTCATTATCTTCGTAAAATCAGTTACCTCACAATGGGTCAGTATTGTGCACTGAAGAACTCTATTTTCTCATGAAACAATAACTGCCACTAATAGAGTCAAACTGATTTTAGTTTTCAAACAGGAACTTAAGTCTACAGAAATAGATGTTAAGAAACCTACTCATTTGGAACAGGAAAAAAAAAATAAACATTTCTTGGCCTGCTACTTTTAAATTTTTTTAAGTATTTTTTGTTTGTTTGTTTGTTGATTTTTACTCCAACTTCAGTGGTTTCTTGGAATCCGTTCAAGCCATTTCAACACAGCCAGGTAATTCACACACCATCCCAAGTGTACAAACCAAAGCAATTTCAGAGAAATCCAAGGGGCAGAGATTATCCATTTGATCACTTTTCTGTTTGAAGTAGAGTCACCACTTTGTTCCTATGATGAATCCAGCTTTTGTACTGTTGTTGTTACTGAAGTTGGGAAAGGACCAGGAAGGAAAGAACTGTGGCCTTTGAAGCAATATTAAGTGTTGGAAAAATAATCTATATTTGTTGCAATTTTGGACTGAAGATGTAGAGGAACCATACAGTCAAGAAGTAAGGGATGCCTTTTCTTCTAGAATGAATGCTCTCCTACTGAGGATCCACAGAGAAAGAGTGACACCTGCAAAGCCTTTCTGTCTCCATGTTAGCATAAAGGGAGAAGTCTGGTGGTCTCTCACGATTCCTTTCCTTAAGTCTATAATTAGGGAACTCTCACAACATTTAGTCTTTCAATGATTTTTCAGAGCCCTGATTTCTTTCCCATGCTTGATGGCTTTATATCATGCTCCACAAATGGGTGGCAGAATTTAATAGGAATGTTGGCAAAGAAGAATGCATTCAGGGGGAAGGAAAAGGAAGCAGGCATTTTCTGAAAAATGTTACAACAGTGAAGTGTCATGTAAGGAATCACTGAGGTTATAGAAGAAATTTTGCCAAGAGCAGCCTCCATGGGATAATTCTTCTGTGTGAAAGAGGAAAAGACTTATCTTGTAAAACCCCTCAGGACAGAACTAGGATTAAGATTTAGCATAATAGGAAGATTTTACTTTATTTTACAGGGAAAAAAGACAGAGTTGTCTAACCTTTGAACACGCTACATAAATAAGGAGTGAGGTTTTCAACACTGGAGCTATTTTAATAGAAGTTAGATGACTTCTTGTCAGAGATGTTGCTAAGGGAATGTCTCCTTGGAATAATGTTTGAACAATATTTCCAACTAAAATATTCCCTAAGTACCAATCAGCACTGGTAATTATGATTAAAGTTTTTCAAAATAAAAAAGCTGGAGCCAAATCAACAAATTTACACAACACTACTTTTAAAGTGGAATTATTAATTTACTCATCCACTCATCAGATAATTCTCTGAGCCCCTAGAATCTGTCTGTATCATTTTAGGCACTGCATACAGTGACAGAAAAGTGGATAAGGGCACTGCCTTCATGGCATGAATCCCTGTGGTGGTACCACACAATATACACTTTCATAAGTAGTACATCTGGTGGTTTTAGGCAGCGCCAAATTCTTTTAAGAACATGGAAATAAAGAAAGAGGACAGAGGCGGGGGAGTCAGGGGGTTACTTTAGCCAGGGTGAGTAGGAAGGTCCTCCCTTGGAAAATGTCATCTGAACTGAAGACAATTGAATGAACAGAAAAAACCTAGCCTTGCTGAAGCCTGGGGAAGAGAGTGAAAGAGCTCCTGAGGCAGAAGGGATCTGTATCCAGGTATAGAATAAACACCAGGTATCCTTAGGAGGACAGGTTAGAGAGAGAGAGAGAGGCAAGTCACAGGGCTGTGCAGACAGTGGTAAGGCATTTGGATTCTACTCCTATTTCATTGGAAGCAAAAAGAAAGTGATAAAGTGGGGAGGGAGGGTGACATGTTTTCTAAATTGGTCTGGCTACTGTGTAGAAAATGGCTGTCAGGAGCCAAGGGTGAAAGCAGGTGCTTTCGTCAGGAATCGATCACAGTGGTCTGAGGCTCAGGCGGTGGCACAGTTCAAGTAGCCTGTTGACTCTTCTTTAGACATCGAGGCAGACCACCAGTGTGAATGTTGTTCAAGATAGAAATGAGCTCACATCATGTGAGTGTGTATGTGTGTTTATAAATATGTATGATATATATATATAGGCTTCCCAGATGGCACTAGCAGTAAAGAACCCGCCTGCCAATGCAGGAAACATAAGAGTCAGGGGGTTCAATCCCTGGGTTGGGAAGATCCTCTGGAGGAGGGCAGAGCAACCCTATCCAGCATTCTTGTCTGGAGAATCCCTTAGACAGAGGAGCCTGGCAGGCTACAGTCCATGGGATCACAAAAGAGTTGGATACAACTGAAGCGACTTAGCACTCACTTAACACTTGAGGAATGTGTGCTTAGTATTTTTAGACCAGAAGTTGAATAGAAAGCAGTCTTTGATACTCAAGGATGGATCCAATTGATGGAAAATTTAACAAAAGACAGAAAAATGTATAAGCTTTCATTTTATTTGCCTCAAACACACTCTCCCAGTTTTCCAAGGAAAGTCAAAAACTCTTCGTGTCTAGTTACGTGATTAGGTCTAACTGATAAAGAAATTGGTGTTGATGACCCCTGCAGGGAGGGACTTGCCTCTCCAACTAAAAGAAGACAACATGGGAACAAAATACACCCTAAATCAGGCCACATTCTCAGGGCCCTCCCCAGAGTCACACAGAACCAGTAACATAGGCAACAAGTTCCTCCAGTTTGCTGAACGGAGGAGAGGAATAAAAAGCTAACTTGCAAGCATTCATTCTCTTTGTTTTACTTTGAGGGAAATATGGGGTTGTTTGGAAACTGCAGGTGATATGACGCCTTCAAGCCAAGATTAAAACATTGGTTTTTTGTGCAGATGGGTAAGCCATTAATCACTTGGCTGTAGGTGGAAAGTCTTTGCTTAAGCCATCAATGATCCCAAGTGTAAACCTACCTGTGTTAAGCAGAGAAATTCTGTTTTTCTACTGTGATTTGATATTGAGAAACAACTTGAGCAGATAAGCTTTGTAACAACAGTAGAAAACCCCATCATTTCCAACCAGTGAGAACCCCTGGACTTAATAGCTGCTTTCAGGCTCATGGTAGTGTGTGCAATGACCAAGAAAATGTGGACTGGGACCAGGATGACTCACAATGCAGAGCAATAACTCAGAGCAGTGGAAACCGACAGTAGGCAAGGGGGTGGGAGAGGGGACCAATGAGATAAAGAGACTAGCCGGCCCCCACATTTTCAAGTTATTCCTTTTACTGTGCTGTTCATTTCATTTCAACACGACAGCAAACTCAGGAAAGCAGTTTTTCCTAAAGGCTCTGCGTGAACACAGAGGGGGCCTGAGGCTTGCATCTTGAAAATTCCTTCCCTCTCATTCCATTGTTAAAACTTTAAGGAGAATTTTTATCATTTAACATCTACTGAGAGGTTTCTGCTTGGAAGCAGTTCAAAATACTCCTCCCTTCCTTTTCTTTCTTCCATGTGGCCTGACCTACTCTTTCTTATTAACCTTTATCACCTTTTTTCAAAAACAGTCAGGAGTTCCAGTCAGTAATATGGATGGCAGTATGGCCATTTGAGAAGGAAGCTCCTGCCCGTGGAGGTATTAACCCCTTTCATGGCTAACTGGCTAACTCCTATGTGATTATAATGCAGTGTTTGGGAAAGAGATCTGTCACAGGAGTAAACATCTGTGTGTATATAAACATGCTGATGTGTACGCATGTGTAGACACATTGAACACACATGTGTTCTAAAACAGTTGGATGAAATAGCCACTCAGCCCATGGCTATCATCACAAGAGAGAAATAAATTTCTGCCTGCCTGCGAAGTCACTTCAGTCCTGTCCAAGTCTTTGCTATCCCATGGACTGTAGCTTGCCAGGCTTTTCTGTCTTTGGGATTCTCCAGGGAAGAATATTGGAGTGGGTCGCCATGCCCTCCTCCATGGGATCTTCCCAGTCCAGCGATTAAACCTGTGTCTATTATGTCTCCTGTATTGGCAGGTGGGTTCTTTACCACTAGTACCACCTGCAAAGCCCCAAAAGGGAAGTATTCATCTGCAAAGATTTCTCAGAACGTCCCTGGTGGTCCAGTGGCCGACTCCACATTCCCAGTGTAGAGGGCCCGGGGTTCAATCCTGATCACAGAACTAGATCACACATGCTGAACTAAAAAATCTGGTGTGTTGTAGCTAAGACCCAGTGGAGCCATATAAATAAATAAAAATAAATAAATATTTTTTAAAAAAATTTCTCTTTATTCAGTTCAGTTAAATACCACTTAATAGCACAGAGAACTACATTCAAAATATTGTAATAACCTATAATGGAAAGGAATCTGAAAAAATACATACATACATATATTTTTCAGATTCTTATGTATCTGTTATTCAGTCAATGTTTTTTAAGTGCTTACTGTGCATTAAGCAGGTGCTGCTGCTGCTGCTTGCTGCTAAGTCGCTTCAGTCGTGTCCAACCTAGAGACCATCATAAGCAAGACAAAGTCTCTGGTTACATATAGCTGACATTCTAGTGGGCACTATGTGTGGTCATGTGTGCCAAGAATCATTTCAAAGACACTTCAGATAAGATTCAGTTTTAAAGAAGACTATAACAACACGGTTTTCTCTGTCTAAGTGGCACCAGTGTTAAAGAACCTGTCTGCCAATGCAGGAGACATAATAGATGCAGGTTCAATCCCTAGGTCAGGAAGATCCCCTGGAGGAGGGCATGGCAACCCACTCCAGTATTCTTGCCTGGAAAATCACATGGGCAGAGGAGCCTGGTGGGCTACAGTCCATGGGGTTGCAAAGAGTTAGACATGACTGAAGCAACTTAGCATGCCCATAACAGTTTTGTCTGTCTACAGGCAAGAGATTAATGGGTTGATGTCCTTTTGAGCTTGATCCTGATTTCACCCCTATGTAAATATAGTACTTCTGTTTTATAAGCTGCCAGAAGACTTTCTATTATTGATTTTCCTCAAAGTGGTCTGTTTCCTTTTCAAGGTGCCTGATCAGCAGGAAAGAGCACTATTAGGCTCCCTCGCCCTAGACAGTAACACTTTTGCCTTTGAAAGACAAGAGAATGTAAACAGTATGAGTGAGCCATGAAAAAACTCATCAGCACATGTCTTAGTCATTCCAGGTTCTGCTATAACAGAACACCATAGATCCAGTGACTTATAAACAGCATAAACTTTATTTCTCACTGTTCTGAAAGCTGGGCAAGTCAGCATGCCAGTGGATTCTGTATCTGGTGAGACCAACTTTCTGATTTAAAGATAGCTGTCTTCTCACTGTGTCTCACATGGCAGAAGGGACAAGGGAGCTCCCTAGGGTCTCTTTTATAAGGGCACTAACTGCATTCATGAGGGATCCACCCTCATGATCTAATCACCTCCCAAAGGCCCCAGCTTCTCATACCATCACATTGAGGGTTAAGATCTCAAAATATGAATTTTGAGGGGACATAAAAAATCAGTCTGTAAAAGCAGATTGTTTTCAAACAGATGGAAGATAATGCCAAATCAAGCTCTGTTATAACTTGACTTTCTCTGACAAATCTCAGTTCAAACTACAGACAGAGAAGACTGACTCAGGCAACAAGATCTAATACCAAGTGTATGTACACTGGTTTGAAAAGTCATGATATTGAAAATCAGAATAAGTTTAGGACCCAACTTCCAGGGCTAATGGCTTTGAATCTGTTAAAAACAAAATTTAGCTGAGTAAATATATGAAGATCAAATTGGGTTTATTCAATGATTAATGAATCAGGCAGCATCCCAGCTACTAAATAGAAGCATACTCAGAAAGGGTGTACAAAATGAAAGGTTTTTATAGGCAGGAGGGTGAGGCAAGGAAGCTATTAGCAATAGAAAAGAAAAGACTGTTTCGGGCCAGGTCATATTCTTTTGGGCATAAGGGTGAAGGTCTATCATACAGACCAACTCTTCTTTCTTTCGGGTGGGGAATGGAAAGGGCCCGTGAAACATATTACCTCATTGGTGCTGACCTGAAAATTCCAGACGGGCCAATCACATTCCTGTGGAAGGTTGAAACTTCAAATTAAGTCAGGTGTTCAATGGAGATCTGATATCATGGGTTATCATGCAAGTGACACCAGTTTGAGCCAATGGTTTTTCTCTTTAACATCCCTAATCCTGTCCAATTTGTGGGAAAGCCATCAAACCTCACAAGATCTCAGCTTCATCATCTGTGAAATTGTGAAATGGGATCAGCAATCCTACTCATAGATAAGAATCAAATAAAATAGCATAATAGAATATAGAGCCTAAGCAATGGTCTTGATGCTGGGACATGGTAAGGATGACGTGCAGAGGACCATATCAGTGGAGTTCAATCATAGAAACAGAACCAGTAGGGATTCGTTCCAGAGAATTGACCTTGTGCGATTGTGGGGATCTAGATAAACAGTCCCTATGAGGCTGTTGTCTCTGCTTCTGGTGCTGGAGTGAGATATACACAGAGCAAAAGAGAGGATGGCTGTAAAGGATACCAAGGGGAGGCTGGAAGCCATAGGCACTAGCTGAAACCCCTCAAGGGTAGATAAAATCTGTGTCTGACCTTGGTGACAAACAGAACTAGACTTTTCATCACAGAGCTAAACACACATACCTGGCCCAGGAGACAGAGAAACTGAAGCAGGGTCCAAGGGAAGGAGGGCATTGCAGACTAGCTGCTATCCCACACCCATCATAAAGTGACTCAGCAGATCAGCAACAATACTTGCAAGCTACAGGATGGCTGATGCTTCCCTTTAGTCTTCCAGATCTCCCAAGAATTTTCCTTCAGTTCCTCTGTCACCAGAAACATACAAGAGAATGAATTCTGGTAATGTGGTTCAGCCTAGCCAAGTTGACACACTACAAAACCATCACAAATCTCTCAGATACTGTCAAGGAGCAAGAAATTTCCCTCTACCCTCTACTTTCTTCTAGCTGGTCTAATTAAATTGACATGAGACAGATCAATAGGCGAAATCAAACAAAAGTTTAATAACATGTATACATGAGAGACTCAGGAGAACTGAATAACTCATCAAACTGGCCAAAACCCTCACCTTACATACTATCTTCAGCTAAAGACAAACAAGGATGAGGGCAGGGGGGTTGGGGCTTCAAAGGGAAGGAAGGCAATTCACATGAAGACAGAAAAGCACATGCTTGGTAAACAGATGTCTGCTATGCTTTGTTCCCTAAGAGACAACAGGACGCAGAGTGGACTCTGATCTCTAGGACGTGCCTAGAGGTTCCCCCACCAAGCTTAGCCCAGATTCTGTACAGATACCTCTGGTGAGAACTCTATTGCAAAATAGACCTTCTATCTCAATTATTTAGGCAGCTGAGAGGGGAGGTCCAAGCTTCTTTCTGAGTCTTTTGGACTTACTGTTTTCAGCTCGAAATAATCCACATGGCAAAGAGATATTTTGGGGTGGCAAACTTTGCTTCTCTCTGTTACACTTGGGAAATTGACATAGTAATTTTCACATTGTTATCTAGATCCGTGTCACCAGGTTCTAAAGCTCCAGTATTGCAGTAGTAAAGAGTAAAAACTCTAAAGTCTTCCTGACATAAGCTCAAATCCAAGATTTACAACTTTCTTATTTAGGGACATCAGTTCAGTTCAGTTCAGTCACTCAGTCGTGTCCAGCTCTTTGTGACCCCATGAATCGTTAGGGACATGGAGCAGGCAAATTATTGAACTTGTGCCTCAGTTTCCACATCTGTAAAACTGGGATTATTATACCTGCCTCATCAGTCACATCAAAGATAAAGGGAGATAACACAAATAAAAATTCTAGAATAGTGTCTATTGTGTTGTCAGTGTGCAGAAAGTAATAAGTTATTATTCTAATGGCCACTCCACCATCAGCTCTTAAGAGCTAAGTACACTGGAATCAAATGTCTGAAGAGATTTCCAGAGATCTCTTTCCACTGCTCAGCCACGGTGTGTGCTGAGGAGTGCAAAAGAAGTATTCAAAGGACATTCTTGAGGCAAATAAGAATGGAAACAATTTATACCTTGAATCACAGAGGCTGACTATTTTCATATTTTCCCAGCTGCCAGAGACATTTGCTGAAAGAACAAAAGTATTTTTGATATGTTATGCTTCCAAGTCAACTTGCATAGTAGGTTCCTCTGAAAAAGTATTTAATAGGCTAGCCAAGTTATGTTGGGCAATATATGTCAAGAAATCTAGTTATGAGTATCGACTCACACTCTGGGGACAGACTGCCTGGGTTCAATCCCGGCTCCGTCATTTATTATGCTTAGAAAAGTTTTGTAAACTCTGTCTCCTGTTCTACATCTGTAAAATGGGAATGACACTAGCATCCATGTTGTAAGTCCCTGTGAGAATTAACGAGTTAAAATGCTAGAACAGTGAGCATAGTAATCATTGGGTTAAGTGCTTGCTATCATCACCAGTGTGGTCATCATCATTGTCATCACCCACAGATCTCTCATCTCCTTTCAGCCAGGAATTAGAGCCCGTAAACTCAGGTCTGTGCGTGTAAGTCGATTCAGTCATGTCCAACTTTGAGACCCTATGGAACACAGCCTGCCATGCTCCTCTGTCCACGGGATTCTCCAGACAAGAGTACTGGAGTGGCTTGCCATACCCTTTTCCAGGGGATCTTCCCAACCCAGGGATTGAACCTGCGTCTCTTACATCTCCTGCATTGGCAGCCAGGTATTTTTTTTAACCACAAAACTCAGATCTATCCACCCTCAACAGGAAGCATGAAAGCAAGCAAAGAAAACTTGACCTCCACCTGAGGACGCAGCATTCAACCTCTCTAATACCTGTATTTCTACATACTATAACCTACTGGCTCATTTTACCTTGACAGGATTTGACTCCTCACCTGCCCAGACCTAGGTCAAGTCTATCTTTTGCTGTATTTCAAGACCCTCTTCTTGGTTAGCTGCAGCTGGCTCCCACTCACACTCGAGTAATGTTTTGTTGTTTCAGTCGATAACTTGTGTCTTACTCTCTGCAACCCCATGGGCTGTACCCTGCCAAGCTCCTCTGTCCATGGGATTTCCCAGGCAAGAATACTGGAGTGAGTCACCATTTCCTTCTCTGGGGGATCTTCCCAACCCAGGGATAGAATCCATGTCTCCTGCATTGTCAGTTGGATTCTTTACCACTATGCCACCTGGGAAGCCCTCCAGAGTAACAGTCCATGATAAAGGACTTCTGTGACACTTTTGTGCCTAAAGGGAATTGGTGTCATCATTTTCCATTACTTATGTTCACAATTCAAAATAACAACTTGTTATTATTATATTTCACAACCTCACTGTCCTAAAGAGAAGGTACTGTTTTAAGCCCTTTGCTCACCCACTGCAAAGCATCAGATGGTTGCAAACGGAGCCCTGCTGCTCTATAAAAAAACCATAGCTTTTCTCAAATGTTTGCTTTTCCACACTTGCACCTGCACTCCACTATAATAATAAAAACTAAAGAAGGTTAAAGAGAGATGTGTCTAATTCAGAACACAAATGCTTAAGGAAAGATTTCTGTTTTTAGAAGAGATTCCTATAAATGATTTAGCAAATTTGAGTATATAACCTGTCCAATGTGCTAGCACACTTTGCTCCAAGCAGCCAATTTTGCAGGCAAAGCTGTGGTTTTCTTGCTCCTTCTGTGAGTGTGGCTGCCATTTCCTCATGGCCCAGCCCTCAGTGATGCACAAACCAGGGATGTATTTCTCATTTATGCATAAAAGTGGTTTCCTTAAATTACGAGCCCCAAAGTTCCAAGACACTCACAGCCTGGGTGGCCACACAGGTATAAGTGCATAAAAGTCTGTTCTTAGTGTGGCTCACGGAGTGAACGTATTCACTTCAAACAACTCACCTCCCTGGAACACGCCACACAGCACTCCATCGGGGAGAGGCATATTTGTGGTCATAATGTACTACAGCAATGGCGCAAGGACACACCAAGAGGAGTTAGAAAACAGACAAGCAAAATAAATCCAGCTTTTTATAGGATAGGATCCCTCCCCTCCCCTCCCCCACCACCCTGCTTTGAAACATCTTAGCTCCTTGCAATTCAACAGAAATGCCAAGAGGGAGTTTATGTCCATGAACCCAACCAGAAGCCCAACAGTAGCAGACATTAGAATCTACCGTTCCAAAAAGAATAAAAAATAAATATACAGAGATTTCGGGGGAAAGGGGCTCTTAACTTTTGGATAATTGTACAAAATAAAGACTCCTCTGGCTCCCGTGGGTGGTGCCAGGTTGCTGGGGAGGTGTATGTGCAGCAGAATCTGGGCCTAAGAAGAGTAAGTCAGCACACCCCACAGCAGGTCCCAGGCTCCCCGCTCCCCAGAGACTGAGAACCCTGCCACCAGACGAGTCATCTCTGCTGTACTGGGAGAGAGGATGGGGACAGAGAAGAATTTGTCCACCTGGAATTTATGCAAATTCTTTGTATTCAGCAGATTCGTTTTCCCTTCTGAGCAGGTCCTAGAGTCCCAGAAATCTGTTCTTCTAAAAGCCAAGAAAAGTTTTTTAAAGGTTATAGCTGTTTGCCTGGAAAATTTAACTCAAATTGAAAATCCCAGTTTCCTATAGGCAGTATGTGCTATACTCCTTTTTCCTCCTATGCACCTAGGAATAGAATTATTATTGATTATAAAGTACATATTTGCCTATTAAAATAAAATTGCCAAGCTGAGCAATGCCATGATAAGTCATTATGAATGCATGAATTTGATTTTGTCTGGTTATATCTGTACTTGGACTAAAATTGTCTACAGATGTATTTTTGACTAAAAAATAGATACACCCATACAGAGTTGCCAGGAAATCTTTGAAAATAGAAATGTATCTTTCGAGTGCTGGGGAGCTCATTATTTCCAAGAGCCCTGAGATGAATGATTTAGTACAGAAACAATGTGTATTTATAGAGGGCTTAATGGGTGAAGGATGTGGAAGAAATATAAGACATGACCTTTGCCCTCCATCAGATTCCAATTCAGGGAACTGAATCAAGAATTTAATTTTTTATTTATTGGATTTTCTTAAAACAAGGCCACCTGTATAATATATAGCATCAAGAAGTCCCAATCTCACTGTGTGCCCAGGGAAGCAGACTGTAACGAGACCATGTGGTCAGATGATGCCCCTCCCTCAGAGCTGGGACAGGTCTGAACTTTAGATACTTTGGTTCATCCAACTTGCAAAGGGGATTTGCCCAGGATTGAGCAACTTCTGGGGCTTTCCAGGTGGCTCAGTGGTAAAGAACCTGCCTGCCAAGCAGGAGACACAGGTTCGATCCCTGGGTTGGGAAGATCCCCTGGAGAAGGAAATGGCAACCCACTCCAGTACTCTTGCCTGGGAAATCCCATGGACAGAGGAACCTGGAGGGGTACAGTCCATGGGGTCACAAAGGGGTCAGACATGACTTAGCGACTAAATAGCAACAGCGGCAGAGCAACCTCTAAGGAAAGTTAAGCAGTGACTCTTCCTCCTCTTTCCAGTGTCTTCCCATGCCATAACTGTAGTTTGCTCCTTCATCATATTTACACAAGCATGTGGACACACATACACTTCCAGTTTCCAAGGTCTTGGGCTGTACTTCTCAATTGTCTCAGCCCTTCTCCCGGAGCCCTCACTGGAATGAGTTCAGCATCACCAGCTCCTAGTCCATGTCCTCACTGAATTTGTCCCTCTTCCTTCCCTCTCCCAATCAGAGAGGAATCAGAGGCGAGATGGGAGGTTTCTCTGAGTCCTTCAAATCACACGGTTGGTTTAAGAAGCCCTAGTCCATCTGCATCTAAGTCCTACCCTATCCTGAACAAAATGAGAACACATTCATCTCCACTTAAATGCAGAGATTCTTCACTCTGTTGGTTCGGGTATAGATAACGTGCTCGGACAACTGAGAAGGCCCTGGGGGTTGCCCAGACCAGGTTTAAATGGCAAAGGACTGTTGGTGGTTTAAGTAACAGCTGTAAGTGAATCAGGAAGAATGCTGCACCCTCAGGACCCAGGGAAAGTTAGAGCCCATGGGTCCAACCGTTTACAGACAGTGTTTCTAATTCAACACGTCTAGCTCTTGACTCTGCAGGCTTGGTTATATTCTCCTCTACACACCTCTCCTCTTCGCATTTGTGACCATGCCCTCCTGGTTTTAATCCTTTTCTCCACTAAGAATAATAATAGCAACAGCAACAACAACTGTTTTCGTGTTATAGCCTATTTATCGAATGCTTCCTCTGTCTCAGACCTAGTGCTCAGTATATTTTGAAGCACTATCTCAAACATTAAGCCCTAACCTCTCACTTCATTCTCCCTCCTCTTTCTCTCCTATAGACTGAAAAACTACCTGTTAGCTAATCATTCCTGAATTGCTATCTCCAGCCCAGAATTCTTTTTTGCACTCCAGACCCACAATCTAACTGCCAAGCTGGCAACTCTTCTTAACTATTTTTGGGCATCTCAAAGTGAGCTGTTCGAATCTTCCCTCAAGACCAGCCACTTCTCCAATGTTCCCTGGTACACTAAATGGCACCATGAAGACAAAAATATAGGGGTCATTCTGACACTTCCCTTCCCAGCCTGTCCTCCACCAATCTGTCATGACCATCTCCACCATGTACATCGAACCTGCTGCTCTATCCCGTCCACAGCCACCTCCCTTATGTGGACCAATGCCATCACCTTGGAGCCAGGCTTCCTGCTTTTATTCTTGGCTAATGCCAACCTCTTCTCTACAAAGCAGTCAGAATAATCTTTCCAAAGTAATGCACTTTTCAAAATAAGATGGTCTCTTACCTATACAAAACTTTTCCTGTGGCTTCACAGGGCCCTTAGAAGAGAATAGAATCTTCATGCAGCCTCCAGCCACCTCTGCAGGCTCACCTCTCACCACCTCCCTCTCCTTCCCTCTGCTTCAGCCACAATTCCTTCTCCTAAACACACCATTACCATCTCACTTCAGGATTCTCCCACAAGGTTGCTCTCTCTGCTCTCTTGATGTCAGCCTCCCTCCCTAAACTCTCTTTTTTTTTCTTCCAACAAAAATTTCATTTTCCAAGTGAAAATGTAGTAAGACAAAATTGGGAAAAGGAGAACAGGGAAAGGGAGAGGATTATGTGAATTAAATTTCTCAGCTTTCATACAAGGCAGATACCAATTAGAATTTATATAACATGAAATAGAGGAACAAGACTTCAGAACATAAATGACAAATAGGTCACCCGTTGGAATGGGATAGATGTCAGGAATGGGGCAGACTTTACTTTTCACTTTTTACACTTATATACGTATACATTTTTATTAACAAGTGCATGCATAATGTTAATAATAAATACAATGAGATGAGAGGAAAATAGTAATGCTAATTTAAAAATTCCTATCTCGTTCTGAGGCCACTTCCCCAGCTGCCGTATTTGTCAGAGAATAGAGGCAAAATTCCCCTTTACAGGGCCAGCTCCTCTGCAATTGCCTTGGTGTGATAGGGCTAAAATCCATAACACCTCCCCATGTAACTGATCCTAGGCTGTAGGCCTCTCTGGCATATTTTTGAATGTGCCATATATTTTAATATGAATATTTTGACTCACCCTTTGTGAGGAGAAGGACCCCACAGAGCTAGCATGATGCCTGGAATATGGTATTCAGTACATATTTGCTGAATGCTGTTGTTGTTTGGGCTTCCCTGGTAGCTCAGCTGGTAAAGAATCCACCTGCAATGCAGGAGACCTGAGTTCGATCCCAGGGGTTGGTTGGGAAGATCCCCTGAAGAAGGGATAGTCCAGTATTTTGGCCTGGAGAATTCCATTGACTGTATAGCCTGTGGTGTCAAAAAGTTGCTAAGCTGTATCTGACTCTTTGCGACCCTAAGGACTGTAGCCCTCCAGGCTCTCTAACCATAGGATTTCCCAAGCAAGAATACTGGAGGGGGTTGCCATTTCCTTCTTCAGGAGATGTTCCCAATCCAGGGATCAAACCCAAGTCTCTGGTGTCTCCTGCCTTGGAAGGCAGATTCTTTACCACTGTGCCACCTGGGAAACCCAAGTCTGAGTGCCTATGGTAGGCGTTTCTGGGTATCAGTTGGTGTGTATATGTGCGTGCTCAGTCATGATAGCCCCAGACTCCACTGGTGAAGGACTCAGTCTCACTGAAGACAATGAAGACCACCCCCACTTCAGATGCCAATCGCCAGACCAGGTTGCCTGTCACCTGTGTTTCTGGCTTTCAGCTAGAGGTTGCAACTTCTAATGACCCCTTTCATGGTTTTGATTAATTGGCTAGAGTGGCTCACAGAACTCAGAGAAGTGTTTTACTTCCTAGATTACTCATTTATAATAGCTCAAGGATAGCCAGATGGAAGAGAGGCATAGGACAAGGTATATGGGAAGGGGCATAGAGCTCCCAGGGACCCTCTTGGTGTGCCGTTCTCCCTGAATCTCCACATGTTCACTAACCTGCAAGCTCTCAAACCATGTCCTTTAGGGATTTTATGGAGGCTTCATTACATAGTCATGATTGATTAAATCATTGGCCATTGGTGAGTGTATCAACCTCCAGTCCCTCTCCCCTCCCTAGAAGTCAGGGGATGGGGCTAAATGTTCCAACCCTCTGAGCAAATGGTTGGATCCCTTGAGAACTAGTTCTTATCCTTAAGTTACCTAAGAGCTTTCCAAAAGTCCCCTCATTAGTATAACAGAAGACACCTTTATGGCAGTAGGAAATTCGAAAGGTTTTAGGAGCTCCTTTCCAGGCATGGGGACAAAGACCAAAGATGTATTTCTTATTTTAAATCCCAATATCACAATAGGTCAGCTTGCAGTGTGGCAGCTGCCTTCCCTAACAGCACACAAATAAAAGAGAGGGAAAAGGAAGCTGGTCTTTTGGAAACCTAATCTCAAAAATGTCATCCAATTACTTTTGCCATATCCATTTCCAGTAGTCATGTATGGATGTGTGAGTTGGACCATTAAGAAGGCTTAACACCAAAGAATTGATGCTTTTGAACTGCAGTGCTGGAGAAGACTCTTGAGAGTCCCTGGGCTGCAAGGAGATCCACCCAGTCAATCCTAAAAGAAAACAACACTGAATATTCATTGGAAGGACTGATGCTGAAGATGAAGCTCCAATGCTTTGGCCACTTGATACGAAGAGCTGACTCATTAGAAAAGACCCTGATTCTGGGAAAGATTGAAAGCAAGAGAAGAAGGGGATGACAGAGGATGAGATGGTTGGATAGCATCACCGACTCAGTGGACATGAGTTTGAGAAAACTCCGGGAGATACTGAAGGATAGGGAAGTCTGCAGTGGTTCAGTCCAGGGGGTCGCAAAAAGTTGGACATGACTGAGTGACTGGAAAACAACAGTTTATTAGAAGCAAGTCACTAGATTCAACTCACCCTCAAAGAAAGTGAAAATGAAGTCGCTCAGTCATGTTCGACTGTTTGCGACCCAATGGACTGTAGCCTACCACGATCCTCCATCCATGGGATTTTCCAGACAAGAGTACTGGAGTGGGTTGCCATTTTCTTCTCCAGAGGATCTTTGCAACCCAGGGGTCAAAGCTGGGTCTCCCACATTGTGGGCAGACGCTTTACCATCTGAGCCACCAGGCAAGTGATTACACACACACTCAAAGGGAAGGGATGAAACCTGGCCATGACTACCAGGGGCCAGGGGACTTTGGGGGCCATCTCAGAAGCTGCCTACCAGAGTGGGCAGGCGGGCACTCCATGTTTATGTGTATAAGTTTGCCTCCTTATTGTTAAAGCTGTATAGTATTCTTAAGTAGAAATGTAGGAATTAGATATTTGAACAATTAATTTCCCACTAATTTTGCAGTAATCATTCTTAAACACATACATTTTCACATTTATCCAACAATTTCCTCAGGAATTATTTCTAGAAGTGATATTGCTGGAGCAAAGGATCTGAACAATTTAATTATTCATGTATATTACTCAATTGCCTTCCACAAATGTTGTACCAATTTACCTCTCAATGATTTCTGGCTAATACTTTACGTATTAAACACTGAAATGTTTTAATATTACTTTTCTACTCACCATAAGAAATATGGGGATGGTGCCACCCTTCTCATGGTTTCTTCCCCATGTTCCGTTGATAACTCCTCCGCTCAGGTATTTGAGGATGTGAAGATGCAACCTCTATAATTGCATACTTCACTTAATTCCTCCCCTTCACAGTTTTTCTTCTTCAGAGAGATGCTGGAAGTATTAGACAGGATAGGCTACGTTATGCTGCAGTAGCAGAAATTTCAGTGGCTTACACGTGAACATTTATTTCTTGTTCACATAAAGTCGGTTTAGATTTTGAAGACTCTCCATAACAGCTTTGCTCCCTATGGGGGTTTAGAGCTACCAGCTTCTATCAGATGGTTCCACCAGATAAATACGTAGTATCCTTGGTTGAAGTAGGGGAAAAGAGAAAGCTGAAGAGGTTAAGTAAGAGCTTTTAATCACCTCAGCCAGGAGCTGACTTGTGTCATTTCACTCAAAGAGTCATGCAGCCCCACCCAAGGATTTTGGTGAACATTCAATTATTAATCACATTTTTAACATTATTAAATATTGAGTAAAACCAATAAACCTTTATTATTAATAAGTTGTCATAGTTGATATGAATAAACATATGCTGACAAATATAGGTATTGATAAATAATTTATTTCATATCTATTAAAATATATCTCCATCACAAAACACCACAGGTAAGTACAGTTTTACACATAACAGAGGCCTCTCTCCATGGGCCCAGATATTGTCAGCGAATCAGCCAACTTGCCCTGACTTTGATCTTCTCAGGAAAGTCATATACAAATAGAGAAGTAAAATCGTAAGTCTGTAACCTTGCACTGCTTCATGCAGGCAGACCTGTGCCACTTCCCTCCACATGTTGAAATGGCTTTTGCCAGATGATGTATTTTTGAAGTGGACACAACTTGGCAGTGGACTTTTCCACCTCTCCTGTTTCTAATCATCTGTTGCCTGGGCATGTCAGGGTCAGGCTTAAAGACTTGCTAGAACTGGAGTCAAGATTTACGAGAACGAGATGTAACCAGGCCTCTCCCAGAGGTTTGGGAAGAACAGCTGGAGTCTGGCCCTTAGCATCATGACAAGGACTATTAAAAACTAAAGCAGTTTTTTTTTTTTCCCTTTTTTAAAGATGAGTATAGAAAGGCAAAAAGTAACTCCAAAGAAATATCAAAGGCATCCTCAGAAGGGGCACCTTTAAAGCAGAAGATTGTAACAGCTTTGGCTCACTACCTCACTCACATTTCAAACTCTTTGTAAACAAAAGGCAAAAATTATTAGGTTTGAGCGGTGGATTTTCCCCCTTGACCCATTCGTGAATGGAGTTGAATCATTCCCACTCTCAGCAGTGAGGGGCTGTTTTGTTCTCCAGGCCCCACCCGGTGCTGAGGTAATGCGCCCGGCTGTGTTTTTCTGATGAGTGTGCTAGGGAGGGTCCTCTCCGGGAGGAGGCAAGCTGCTGCCCCAGGCTTCCAGGGTGGATGGCAGGCGTCGGGGAGGCAGAGGAGTGGAAGGACTGACGGCCCACGCTGAGCACCACGAAGTTCACCTCATCCATCCTCCTCTCATCCCACCGCTCCCCCGGGCCCCCTACCCCCATCATCCACTCCAAGACCATCCTTTCTGAGGGCTCACCACTCACCCCAGAGACTTCTAGTTTCTGGAAACTGGTTCCTGTGGTCACACCTCCCATGTGTGACTAAGGCCCCCCACCTAACTTCACCTCCTAAGGAAGACGAAGCCTGAACAGATAACCCAGCACATGATTCTGACCTTCCAAGGAGCAGCCCTGTCCTCTTCTCCCTGGGACCCTTTTTTTTCTTGAGTATTTTTATTTACCTGTTTGATTTAATGTTGTTTGTATGTGTGAACATGTCAGAAGACCAGGTAGAGAGAGAGTTTTCAATAAAATGAAAAGAAAAGCATTCCATTTATTCAATCCCTTAAGTAAAGTAATGCTTAAAATTCTCCAAGCCAGACTTCAGCAATACATGAACCGTGAACTACCAGATGTTCAAGCTGGTTTTAAGAAAGAGAGAGGAACCAGAAATCAAATTGCCAACATCCGCTGGATCATCGAAAAAGCAAGAGAATTTCAGAAAAACATCTATTTCTGCTTTATTGACTATGCCAAAGCCTTTGACTGTGTGGATCACAATAAACTGGAAAATTCTGAAAGAGATAGGAATACCAGACAACCCGACCTGCCTCCTGAGAAACCTGTATGCATGTCAGGAAGCAACAGTTAGAACTGGACATGGAACAACAGACTGGTTCTGAATAGGAAAAGGAGTATGTCAAGGCTGTATATTGTCACCCTGTTTATTTAACTTATATGCAGAGTACATCATGAGAAATGCTGGGCTAGAGGAAGCACAAACTGGAATCATGATTGCCGGGAGAAATATCAATAACCTCAGATATGCAAATGACACCACCCTTATGGCAGAGAGCAAAGAAGAACTAAAGAGTCTCTTGACGAAAGTGAAAGAGGAGAGTGAAAGAGTTGGCTTAAAGCTCAACATTCAGAAAACGAAGATCATGGCATCTGGTCCCATCAGTTCATAGCAAATAGATGGGGAAACAGTGGAAACAGTGTCAGACTTTATTTTTCTGGGCTCCAAAATCACTGCAGATGGTGATTGCAGCCATGAAATTAAAAGGCACTTTACTCCTTGGAAGGAAAGTTATGACCAATCTAGACAGCATATTAAAAAGCAGAGACATTACTTTGTCAACAAAGGTCTGTCTCGTCAAGGCTTTGGTTTTTCCAGTGGTCATGTATGGATGTGAGAGTTGGACTATAAAGAAAGCTGAGTGCTGAAGAATTGATGCTTTTGAACTGTGGTATTGGAGAACACTTTTGAAAGTCCCTTGGACTGCAAGGAGATCCAACCAGGCCTTCCTAAAGGAGATCAGTCCTGGGTGTTGATTGGTAGGTCTGATGCTAAAGCTGAAACTCCAATACTTTGTCCACCTGATGCAAAGAGCTGACTCATTTGAAAAGACCCTGATGCTGGGAAAGATTGAGGGCAGGAGGAGAAGGGGATGACAGAGGATGAGATGGTTGGATGGCATCACTGACTCAATGGACATGGGTTTGGGTGGACTCTGGGAGTTGGTGATGGACAGGGAGGCCTGGCGTGCTGTGCTTCATGGGGTCGCAAAGAGTCAGACACAACTGAACTGAACTTACTGCCTCCACCCGACTTTTCCTCCCCAACCCAAAACACACAATTTTCTTTTCTCCCTATTTCCCTCCTTAATGCCTTTACTTATCCCATTGATTTCCACTGTTTTGTGCTACTTGGGAATTATTTTAACTTAAAGTATTAAGTATATAGTTTCTTTGGAAAAATGAGAAACATATATACAGATAAATTTTTGCAAGTAATTTCTTAAACCCTCCTTGGTAATTTATAAAAATTGTAAGTAAATTTGGTATTTTAAAATAATGTCATTGTCTTTTACATGAAAGCAACTTTAGTGAAAGACCATGATTGAGAATTCCCTGGTGGTCCAGTGGCTAATGCAGGGGCCCTGGGTTCAAATCCTGGTCAGGGAACTAGATCCCACATGCCGCAACTAAGAGTTCACTTGCTGCAACTAAAATTCTCTGGGTGCTGCAACTGAGACCCTCTCCAGCCAAACAAATAAGTATATATTAAAAAAACAAATATTAAAACAAATTGAGACTAAAGATGATATATTCCTAATGGGTCAGTGGGAACCGTAGGAGCAGCATAGATTCTTTTAATTTAAGGAAAATTGTTAAGTAAACCTACATTGCTGCAAACTATTTATTTAAATTTAAATTCAAATATATCCTGATCTATTCAAAGACTTTGACTTGCTCTCTATTTGGTAATTGATATTTTGGTACATATTCCCCTTGAAATATGGAAAAAAAGATGGGAGTAGGGTAGCATCTTCTTCCCTTAAAGGAGGTTAGAGGCTTCGTGTATTGTGCAAGATAAGCAAAAATGCCATTTTCTAGTTCTTTCTCATCATGAGTGAAGAAAACGTCAGCTAAGTATCAAGAAGTCTGTGCAAACTATGTAAATTACTTTAAAAAACATAATTCATCTGAAACCATCTTTTGAAGTGGTGAGAATTTGGTCATGAAAATTTTTAATTTGGTAATAAATAATAGCTTCACAAAATGCACCCTGAAAAATCTTCGAATATTTTGGTTGAAAGCATTTAACCTCCCTAGCCTCCAAAATTGGAGAAGGCAAATGCACCCCACTCCAGTACTCTTGCCTGGAAAACCCCATGGATGGAGGAGCCTAGTAGGCTGTAGTCCATGGGGTCGCTAAGAGTCGGACACGACTGAGCGACTTCACTTTCACTTTTCACTTTTCTGCATTGGAGAAGGAAATGGCAACCCACTCCAGTATTCTTGCCAAGAGAATCCCAGGGATGGGGGAGCCTGGTGGGCTGCCATCTATGGGGTCGCACAGAGTCGGACACGACTGAAGCGACTTAGCAGCAGCAGCTTCCAAAATAAAAATGTTCCTTATTGCTAAACAAGGGGGAAAATCAACTTATTTGAATTTATTAGCCTGAGATTTAAAAAAGTATAAAAATGGGGTGCTAGTGATAAAGAACCCACCTGCCAATGCAGGAGATGTAAGAGATGTGGGTCCAATCCCTTGGTCAGGAATATCCCCTGAAGAAGGGCATTGCAACCCACTCCAGCATTCTTGTTTGGAGAATTCTATGGACAGAGAAGCCTAGTGGGCTACAGCCCATAGGGTCTCACAGAGTCAGACACGACTGAAGTGACTTAGCACTCACGTAAAAATGGATTCTCTTCCTTATAAAGCTTTGTCTGGAGGCTTGCCTGCTTCTTCCTCTTTGAGGATACCTAAACAGATGTCTTCCAACCTGATGGGCTTCCCCGCAGGGCTCTGCTTCAGTCTATCCCCAAGGGGCACAGGGTTTGGCTAGCCCCTATAATTGGATGTTTTTGTATGGCTTGGCTAATGGCATTGGCAGAAATCTGGAAGGTGGAAAGCCAGGTTCTTCAGGGATAGGATTGTGAAGAAGGCAGCAGAGCCACTTCAGGTGAGATATTCTGGCTCTATAGTGAGCAACTGCCCAACACAGAGCCAGTAACAGGGGACATTCAGCCACCCAGGCCCTTCTTTTTCCTCTTCTGTTCCCCTCTCTTCGCCTCCCACATTCCGTTCCTCTGACTTTCCTCTCCTGGGCCCTCTGTTTTCTCTCTCTTATTTTTGCTCCATCCTTGGCTGGATGGCATCACTGACTCGATGGACGTAAATCTGAGTGAACTCCAGGAGTTGGTGATGGATAGGGAGGGCTGGCATGCTGCAATTCATGGGGTCGCAAAGAGTCGGACATGACTGAGCGACTGAAATGAACTGAACTGAACTGAACTTTGTCCCTTATGCCTACAAATGGCAACAATTGGCAAGAGAAAGTGAAAGTGAAGTCGCTCAGTCATGTTGGACTCTTTGGAACCCCATGAACTATAGCCTACCAGGCTCCTCCATCCATGAGATTTTCCAGGCAAGAATACTGGAGTGGGTTGTCCAGAAAATGGACCTTCTGCTCCCTAAGGTAACTGAGGTTTCTTGAAACCAAATATCTTCATCAGTCAAATATTTATTGAGGGTCTACTATATATCATGCCAAGTATTTGGTATTCAAAGTGCATTCAGCCTTTAGAGCATGTATGTTTTGTTGGGAAGTTAGTCAGGCAGATGATTATATAGATTATATCCCATTGGGATAGGAAGAATGATGAAGATGGCATATCAGTCAAGGTGTGATACAGAAGCCAATCTCACTGTATAAAACGTTAATATAAAATTAGGGCATGATGGGCCTACTGGAAGAGATAGGAGAGCAGATACCAGGAAAGCCTTTCCTGAGGGTCAAGAGTTTGACAGTGAAGATGGCAAACTGAGCACCTGAGTGTGGATGGAGGAACCAAGCTCTCCGGGAGCCTTCAGAGGGGTATGTGAAGCCCACACAAGCAGAGACTGGTGGCTCAGGGAGAGGGCTAGCAAGCTGCCACCCCTGATCCCACACCTTACTGAGAACAATGATCTCCACTTCACCTCCACTCCCAAATCTCACGAGGTACTCTCATTGGCAAGGTCAAATCTGGAGCTGTACAGGGGAAGTGATTCTAGTAAATAAATGTCCAGCCTTAGACAGAAATGGTGGTGGTCCTGATGGACAATGGGGTGCAAATGACTACAGAAAGTCCATGATGGGTAAGGAAAGTGTGCTACAGAATTCAGAGAAAGTTAGGGTCCTCTCACCCAGGTGAGAGAGGAAGAGAAGGAGTCTGAAGGAGAGGAGGGATTAAAGAATGAGTCAGTTAGCCAAGCCAGGAGAGGAACAGAGGGCACACCAGGTTGAAGGCACAGTGTGAGCAGAACCTCGGAGGGAAGCTACAGCAAGAATGTGCAAGGAATTAATTGAAGTTAATTGTAGTAAGGTCCTCCTCCAATTTTACTTTTGCTTTTAATCAGAAAATAAAAGTACTTTTCCCCCCTTTTAAACAGAATCATTCAAGAGCCTCCAAGTATTCATCTAGTGAGGACTCAAGATTTACTCAGCAGGTGGCAATAAAACAACATGGTTAAGAGTGTGGGCTCTAGAATCAAACTGGGGACAAAACTGCATCACTTACTAGCTGCGTGATTTCAGGCAAGTTACTTAACTTCTCTGAACCTCTATCTTTTTGTTTGTGAAATGCCAGCAATCACCTCTTTTTGAGGTTTTGAAGAAGAATTAAGCTGTTCTTCCCGGATAGCTCAGTTGGCAAAAAAATCCGCCTGCTGTGCAGGAGATCCTGGTTCAATTCCTGGGTTGGGAAGATCCCCTGGAGAAGGGAAAGGCTACTCACTACGATATTTTGGCCTGGAGAATTTCATGGACTGTCTAGTCCATGGAGTCGCAAAGAGTAGGACATGACTGAGCAACTTGCACTTTCTTTCTTTCATGAACATTCTAAAAGATATTAACCATTATTATTTTTATATTTTTGACACTATAGGAGATCTTAACTTCTTACAGTTTCTCATTTGTTTAATCATATATTAATAATCATAAAAATAATGAATATGAATGCTATATGAATAATTCATATACTCATAATTGATCTTCAAGGTTCAAAAGCATAAGAAACCCTGATGTTAAAATTATAACACTACTTAGAAGAATAAAAATAATAATTCTACAAATTCAATTCAATTTATCTTCATCAGATTCACAAAGGATATTCATTTCATCATAGTTTTTATATATGTAAAGAAATTCCTGGTACTTCAAAGTTACAAAAAAATTTAATGACAGTTATTACCTGATACAGCTTTCCTTTGCTGACAATAAAGACTATCCATATTTGAAAGGTATTACTTGTGCAGAAACTCTTGCAAATGGCAACCTCAAATCTTCTCCCAGATTTAGATTTTAAAATAGAAAAATCATAAAATTACACCATTTAAGCACAAAGGCAAGAATTATAAACATTGGATAGTAAAAGCATTTAAATCTATTTTTATACCATTAAACAATTAAATTTCAACTTATATTTCCCTGTACCTTTGTCTTCTTTCCAAGTACAATGGTATTTTCAGGATATTTGCCTTACACTATCTCTGGTGGCTCAGTTGGTAAAGAATCTGCCTGCAATGAAAAAAACCTGGGTTTGATCCCTGGGTGGGGAAGATCCCCTGGAGAAAGGAATGGCAACCCACTTGTCTTGCCTGGGAAACCCCATTGACAGGGAAGCCTGGAGGGCTACAGTCCATGAGGTCACAGTCAGTCAGTCACAACTGAGTGACTAACACTTTCACTTTCATACTTTTTACTACATAATTTGCTGGGAAAAAATTAAATCACATGCATCACTCGTAAAACAGGTAATAGGAAAATGTGTCTATATATCATGCTCACTTCAGCAGTCTATATATTATGAATATTATTGAGACTGGAGTCAAAATGAAATTGATAATAAAATAAGCTAAAATAAGATTTAATTACCTAAAATAGCTCCATTATTGTATACCACACACATTATAACATCATTTTTAAAAGAACCTCCAAGAAGTATTAAGAGATTGCATAATTTTAAAAGGGAAAATTAGTCAGAAAAGATTGAAAAACTGCTACAGGCAATGAGGGGTTTTATGCAAAGAATGAAGGATGGATTAAAGAAGAAGAATATTGAGACAAAGAGAACAATTAGAGGATGGTTAGTAGAATCCATGAAGGAGGGTAAAAACCTGAATTTAGAAGTTGTAATAGGATTCGCTGGAGAGGAGAGATGAAGAACAATTTCAGGAGACAAAATTTACAGGATACATGATGGAGTGATGTGCTAGAGAGAAAAGTCATAGATGGTTCCCAGTTACTACGTGGCAAGTAGGTAATAAGTGCTGAGGGGAGGAATCCTCAGGAGAGAAGATAATGACCTCAGTTTTAGCCAATCAAGGAAGCCAGATTATTTTTTTCTTCCTAGTTGAATACATATTTCCTTTTCTTCCCTCTTTTTCCCTTTCTTCTACTCCACCTAGCCCCTTTTCCTTTATTCTGATACTACAAAAACTCAGAATATATCTTGAGAGACTCTGGATTGAGGATAGAGTGGGCGTTTATGTCCAATTCTTTGCAACCCAATGAATTGTAGCCCACCAGACTCCTCTGTCTATGGAATTCTCCAGCCAAGAATATTGGAGTGGGTTACCATTCCCTTCTCTAGGGGAATCTTCCTGATCCAGAGATTGAACCCAGATTTCCTGCATTGCGGACAGATTTTTTATTATCTGAGCCACCAGAGAAATAAGGCATATTTTACAAAGCAAGTGGCTCTTCTCAACTTGTAAGCTCAGCCGCCTTAGCTATAATTGATAGACCCAAGCTCTGATATGCTTAAATGTCTAACACATCAGACTAGGAACCACTTGACAGAACTTTTGGTTGGGTTTGTCTTAGTGCCCATCATAAGGAAGGGCCTCAATGTATTACTGTAAAGGGAAGAAAGGTGAGAAGAATAGGAAAAAATGGTGGAAAGAATGGAAATGGAAGGAAGAAAGAAAACAGAAAATGGAATGAGAGGAAGATAAAGCTATTTTGACATGCTAAAATACTCAGTTAATTCAAAGGATATTTCCAGGAAAAATTCTCATTAACCTGAACGAGGTTCATGTGTCTGAATCTTTTCTATGACAGTGACGCTATAAAGTTAAGGATTTATGATCTGCCAAGAGTACAATTCAGCAAGAAAGGAAGATTTGAACCAATATAAACTGAATAACTTAAAAAATAATTTTCTATTAACAAAAAGAAGTAAAAGAATATATGACAAATAAGCAATACATGGGTATTAGATTAGATGCTAGGAAAAACGCCCTGATGGTGGAGGTACTGATATTCCCAAAAACATCCCTAAGGGAGGATATTTCAAGTCTATGCTGAGATTTTATAGGAAAGCCAAAAGGAAAAAAGAAAACATACAATATGACATGTACAGATAAGTAATTCCGAAGGTGATTTGAAGGCAGATCTCCCCTCATGTTTCATTTTCCAGGTACATTTATTTCTTTGATGATCTTTTTTTCACGTGGGCCAATGATTAAAATTTTGAGTTGTGATTATGATTATTCATCTATCTTTTCAAACAAAATTTTAACTTGAAAACCTTCTGTCTCATTCCCTGAATGGCCTCATTTTTGAAATCTCATACCCAGTGAAGGTTTAAATCATGATACTCCACATTCAAAAACTATAGACAAGTTTAAAAGAACATGTTCTTCAGAATAAAAACCCAGACACCATTAGCAAGTCACAACACAAACACTCCTGATGCTCTTTTAGTGTTTGCTCTGCGCCTGCATCTCTGGCCACATCTAGGGAGATGAACCAAATGAAGTGGTCCAGCTACAGGGGTTAAGAGCTGCAAATGCTTAATAACAACGTTACTCTAAGAGGACCAAAATGAAGGATTAAAGGACAAACTAAGCAGGACTTCCTTACGCCAGGGACTCCTAAGATCTTTTATGGTGAAGATTTTTCAATGCTTTCAGGTCAGCATCTGACCTTGCCTCAGGCAAAACACTTTTCTGGTCCAATTCTCTTGCCTGGTTTTGGAAAGCACTGAAAAATCTGATGTACAGAAACCCCAAATGCAAGTCCCAGCATCCCAAATTTTAATTTTAAAGGACACCAAATTGCCATAAAGTCCTCAAGAAGCATAATTTCTAAGCAAGCGGCTCTTAGTGGAGAAAGAACACTCTCAATACACCCTGTAGAAACCATTATTTGCAGCAAATCCCAGATTTTTTTTTTTCCGGGTTATTATGAAGGTTTTGCCCATTCACATGTGAACTGTAAACAGACTGACAGATGGAATCCTTTTGTATAAACAATTTCAGATACACTACTCCTCCATGGCTGTGTCAGTTGTTTACAGTATCAAAAAGCCGCAGATATGCCTAAAAGTAAGGAAAGTCCATATTTCTGCCAAACATTTGCACAACATCCATCCAGAGTTTGTACCCGGGTGCTCAGAGTGTTGCTGATGAAACCCAGTTTCTCAAGTGTATTTACGACCACTATGTCAACCAGACTCCCCAAGAACCTTCTTGGAGCACCTCCTTCCAGAGCAGCATAAGTCTCTGTGAAGAGGCCACAGAGATGGCAACACCCATCTAAAAGGAAGCTGGGAAAGACAGGGCTTTAGAGAAATACAACAATGGACAAACAGAAAAGCTCACCTCCTCTCTTCACAGTTTCTCCTCCCAGGCTTCGTACACTTTCTCCAAGGTGAAGGGTTCGTTTCTCTTTTTCCCTGTCACCCAAATTCAACAGTCTTTGGGAACTTCTTTTGCAAACAGCCCACATCTAGTGTTAAAGAATCTGTCTGCTAGTGTAGGAGACATAAGAGACAGGGGTTCGATCTCTGCCAGGAAGAGTCCCTGGAGGAGGGCACAATAACTCACTTCAGTATTCTTGCCTGAAGAACCCCATGGACAGAGAACCTGGCAGGCTACAGTCCATAGGGTCGCAAAGAGTCAGACACGACTGAAGCAACTTAGCATGCACACACATACACGCTGATTTTAGATTTCTCTCCCTTACCCCCTTCAGCCATTTAGGCACCTTAATTCTTAATTCCGCTAAGGGGAAATTTCTCCTAAGGGTATCCTCTTCCCTGGCTATTTAAGCTAGTTGGAATCTCCTTTTCATTTTTGTCATGTTCCCTCCTACCCCAAAGTTCAGCTTTTCTGTGAAAATGCTTGGCTTCAAAAACCGTATTTTTGAAACATAGTCTCCAAATTGGTAGAACTGAGACAACCTTATCTTGATCCATCCACCTTAACCCTAAAAGCTGTTTGAGATATAATTCACAAGGAATAAAATTCATTCCTTTAAAGTGTACAGTTCAGTGGTTTATAGTACAGTTTACAGTCACAGAGTTGTGCAACCATCAATACCATCTATTTTAGAACATTTTCATTGTCCCCAAATGAGACCTTGTATTCATTTAGAGTCAATCCCCATCCCCCACCTCACCCCACCCCAACTACCCCAGCCCTAGGCAACCACTAACCTGCTTTCTTTCTCTATCTGTTTCCTTATCCTGGATGTTCATATGAGAAGAATTATGCAATATGTGGTCTCTTGTGATTCACTTCTTTCATTTAACATAATGTTTTCAAGGTTCATTCCTGTTATAGCGTATGTCAGATTTCTCTTTTTGTTGTTAAATAATATTCTATTATATGAACATATTCCCAGGTGACACAATGGTGACAGAACCCACCTGCCAATGCAGGAGATACAAGGGACACAGGTTCAGTCCCTGGGTTGGGAAGATCCCCTGAAGTAGGAAATGGTACCCCACTCCAGTACTCTTGCCTGGAGAATCCCATGGACGGAGGAGCCTGGTGGGCTACAGTCCATGGGGTCACAAAGAGTCAGACATGACTGAGCACACATCATTTTATTTTATCCACTCATAACTTGATGGACATGTGGATAGTTTCTACTGTTGATTATAATGAGTAATGCTACTATGAACATTTGTATACACAATTTTATGTGGATATATGTTTAGCTTTCTCTTGGGTGTTTAGGTAGGAGTTGAATTGTGGGGGAATAGGCAATGGCACCCCACTCCAGTACTCTTGCCTGGAAAATCCCATGGACAGAGGAGCCTAGTGGGCTGCAGTCCATGGGGTCGCTAAGAGCAGGACACGACAGAACGACTTCACTTTCACTTTTCACTTTGATGCATTGGAGAAGGAAATGACAACCCACTCCAGTGTTCTTGCCTGGAGAATCCCAGGGACAGGGGAGCCTAGTGGGCTGCAGTCCATGGGGTCGCTAAGAGCAGGACACGACAGAACGACTTCACTTTCACTTTTCACTTTGATGCATTGGAGAAGGAAATGACAACCCACTCCAGTGTTCTTGCCTGGAGAATCCCAGGGACAGGGGAGCCTAGTGGGCTGCCATCTGTGGGGTCACACAGAGTCAGACACCACTGAAGCGACTTAGCAGCAGCAGCATACTAACTCTACAATTAATCTTTTGAGGAAATGCCAAGCTGTTTTCCAAAGTGGCTACAACATTTCATACCCCTACTATCAATATATGAGTGTTCCAACTTCTCAGCATCCTTGTCAGCACTTACTATTATATGTGTTTTTATTATAGCCATCTACTGGGTATACAAGACTCTGATACTGGGAGGGATTGGGGGCAGGAGGAAAAGGGGACAACAGAGGATGAGATGGCTGGATGGCATCACCGACTCGATGGACGTGAGTCTGAATGAACTCCGGGAGATGGTGACAGACAGGGAGGCCTGGAGTGCTACAATTCATGGGGTTGCAAAGAGTCGGACACAACTGAGCGACCGAACTGAACTGAACTGGGTATACAATAGCATCCATAGTTTGGGTCTGAATTTCCATTATGGCTAAAGATTTTTAGTATCCTTTAATGTGTTCAGTTCCCATTTGGGTATAGTTTTTGGAGAAATATCTTTCAAAACTTTTGCTCATTTTTAAATTGTTCTCTTTTTATTACTGAATTGTAAGAGCTTTTCATATATTCTGGATACAAGTCCCTGATCAGACATATGATGTACAAATATTATCCATGTTGTCTTTTTACTCTGTTGATGCTATCACTTGCAGAATGAAAGTTTTTAAGTCCAAGTTATCTATTTTTTTCCCTTTGTCACTTGTACTTCAGTGTCAGATTGGCCCAGACCAAAGTTATAAATATTTACTGCTGTGTTTTCATTAATAGTTTTATAAGTTTAGCTCTTACATTTAGGTCTGTATCCATTTTGAGTTAATTTGGGGGTTAGTATAAGGAAGAAGGTCTTCCCCAATGGCTCAACAGTAAAGAATCTGCCTGCAATGCAGAGATGCAAAAGACTCTGGTTTGATCCTTGGAAGATCTCCTGCAGGAGGAAATGGCAACCCAGTCCAGTATCTTTGCCTGAAAAACATGGACAGAGGAGCCAGGCAGGCTCGGATCCAGAGGGTCACAAAGAGTCGGACACGACTAAGTGACTAAGCACACATAGGAAGGAAATCTGCACTCATTCTTTTGCCTGTGGATTTCCAGTTGCCCCAGAAAGAGAGACTATCTTTCTTCCATTGAATAGTTTTGGCACCCTGTCAAAAATCATAAGCCTAAGAGTTTTAAGATCTGGATTCTCAGTTCTATTTAATTGATTGATATGTCTGTCTTACGTGAGTACTACATTGCCTTGATTTCTGTAGCTTGCAGTAAGTAAATCACTATGTATGAGTCCTCCCACTTTGTTTTCTGGATCCCTTGCATTCCCATATGAATTTTAGGACCACCTTGTTAATTTCTACGAAAAAGCTACTGGACTTTTGATAAGGACTAAATTGGCCTATACATCAATTTGAGGATGTTAATAATATTAAATCTTCCAATCCATGAATATAGAATGTCTTTCCATTTATTTAGTTATTTGATTTCTTTCAACAACACTTTGTATTTATTAGAATGCAAAATTGGACTTCTGCTAAACCTCTACTGAAGTATTTTATTATTTTTGATGCTGTTATAAATGGAATTTTCCTTAATATTATTTTAATAATGTTCATTGCCTTATATTGAAATTCTATTTATTTTTGAATAGTAATCTTGAATCTTGCGACTTTGTCAAACTTATTCATTTGCTTTATCTGGGGTTAGGGATTTTGTTTGATTTTGTGTTTTTGTGGTATAATTAACATACTACATCATATTAGTTTCTTATTTTCTTCTTTTTGATTCCTTCAGCTCAGTCACTCAGTCATGTCTGACTCTTTGCAACCCCATGATCTGCAGCACACCAGGCTTGATTCCTTAAGATTTTCTATATACAAGATCATGTCATCTGCTAACAAAGATTTACTTCTTCCTTTCCAATTCAGATGCATTTCATTTCTTTCCTTTTTAAATGGACCTTGCTAGATTCTCCAGTACAATTGTCAATAGAAATGGCAAGAAGAGAGTCTTTCACTGTTAAGAATTATATTAACTCTAGGCTTTCTGTAGATGATCTTTATCATGTTAAGGAAGTTCCTTTCTATTCCTAGTTTGCTATGTGTTTTTAATCATGAAAAGACATGTGATTTTGTCAAATGCTTTTTCTGCATCCGTTAATATAATAATGTGGATTCCCCCCCCCTTTATTCTATCAATAAATTACATTGATTGATTTTTTAGAGGTTATACCAGCCTTGCATTTCTGGGATAAATCCCACTTGGTCATGGTATATAACGCTATTACAAAAGCATTTTGAAATATTTTCTTTTTAAGTTAAAAATTGGAAGAGATATTGAATTTGCCAATCCTAGAATTCACTATTTATACGTAATGCCAGCTGGAGGAATGACCTTCTTAATATGACCTGAGTTCTCAGCAGTACACTCAGGAAACCAAGCAGTTTCATAGCAACAAATAAATAATTTCCACAGGTCCCTTATACCTGATTCATTGGGAAACTCTGGAAGTGGTGAAGAAATATTAATTGAATATTGGTCTAAATTTAAGCTTTAAAAATATACAAATGATGCATTATAAATAAAAATAATTAAGATGGGAGAGTGATGGGTGGGGAGAAAGAATCACCAAACAATCTGAAAATATAAATAGCCAGACAGGGACTTTCTTGGTGGTCCAGTGGCTAAGACTCCATGCTCCCAAAGCAGGTGGTCAGAGTTTGATTCCTAGTCAGGGAACTAGATCTCAGATACTGCAACCAAGACTGGCACAGTCAAATAAAGTAAATAAACATTTTTTAAATATCCAGAGAATAAAGCTAATTTTAAAAAATGACAATAAAACTGCAGCTTCCAAGTAACTTTCAGACCAGTGGACTTAAAATTAATTCTATCACAAATTAATGTGAAACAATAAATAAAAGTAGAATAGATGGAAGCTCATGCTCAAAGAAGTTAGATAAATCTACCAAAGTCAGATCAGCTGACTCCCAATCACTTTCCCTTCTATGGGGGTCACTTCTCCTTAACAATGATGCTCAAATGTGTCTGACCAGCACTGTAAAGTTTTCAAATGCTTCATCCAATGGCCTATTTACAGCATCACCTGCCTCAGATATTTGTTAAGGAAAGACCCTGAGTGAGCCCTTACCTCTTCAGGGATGACAATGGCAGGATTCAAATTTACTAAGAGTTTTGTTCTATATTTTACATATAAGTCAGGGTAACAAAATTTAATTTAAAATATGTCATTCACTGGCCTAAAATGTAAACAAATACAGAAGGATGACCTATTAAACAATGATCTGCATATATCTGAATTGCATGTGGGTAGAACTATAAAGTAGGAAAGTGAAAGAGGCAAGTGAAAAGTTGGCTTAAAGCTCAACATTCAGAAAACGAAGATCATGGCATCTGGTCCCATCACTTCATGGGAAATAGATGGAGAAACAGTGGAAACAGTGTCAGACTTTATTTTGGGGGCTCCAAAATCACTGCAGATGGTGATTGCAGCCATGAAATTAAAAGACGCTTACTCCATGGAAGGAAAGTTACGACCAACCTAGATAGCATATTCAAAAGCAGAGATACTACTTTGTGAACAAAGGTCCATCTAGTCAGGGCTATGTTTTTTCCAGTGGTCATGTATGGATGTGAGAGTTGGACTGTGAAGAAAGCTGAGCACCGAAGAATTGATGCTTTTGAACTGTGGTGTTGGGGAAGACCCTTGACAGTCCCTTGGACTGCAAAGAGATCCAATCAGTCCATCCTAAAGGAGATCAGTCGTGGGTGTATTCATTGGAAGGACTGATGCTGAAGCTGAAACTCCAATACTTTGTCCACCTGATACGAAGAGTTGACTCATTGGAAAAGACTTTGATGCTGGGAGGGATTGGGGGCAGGAGAAGGGGACGACAGAGGACGAGATGGCTGGATGGCATCACTGACTCGATGGACATGAGTTTGAGTGAACTCCGGGAGTTGGTGATGGACAGGGAGGCCTGGGGTGCTGCGATTCATGGGGTCACAAAGAGTCAGACACGACTGAGCGACTGAACTGAACTGAGTGAACAAAAAAGTGTCCACATAAAGTGAACAAAAGTCAGTGCTTTTAATCTACTGTTCCAAATAATATGAATGTACCCACAGATTTGTTTTGAACTAAAATACAGGAAGAAAATTTACTCATTCACATTATTGCTTAGGACAAAACACATTTTTTGGCATCTTGAAAAATGTTTGGATAAACTAATTCAGTGTAGGATGAAATTCATCCATAGTTACCCAAAAGTGAAATTCAAGTAGGCCCCTGCAATTGATAGCCTAGTAAAGTGGAGATTCTTCTGAGCTCATCCCTTAGCAAGGATTGTAGACATTATCCTACAAGGATACCATGTAAGATGGGAATGGGGTCTCTTTCATAGCGGTACAGTGTAGAGAAAATGGTGTGAAGCTGAGAAACAGTTATCTCCAGACCCTTTAGGAAAAGATTATGAATGAATGGATGGATGAAAACAGAAATGGGCTTCTAATCAAAAGACCTGGAAATTTGGCTCCACTGGGTGTCTTGAGACAGGCAAATTAGCTGCTAGTCTTTCATTTCTTACCTAACAAATGGAAATAACTGTATCTGTCTTTCCTGAACACACCCTTCAAAGGATGCTGTGAATTTGAAATAAGATAGTGTTTTTAAAGTAATTTCATAACTGTTAGATATCAAATACATCTGAAGCAGTATTGTTATTAGCTGAAACACTGGTAATATCAAGACTATTGCAGGAAGCTGGAGGGGAAAAATCGAGTTGGAGGAGTTGCGAGGGAGGTGAGAGATCTGCAATAAAATGGGTTCTTGTTGAAGAAAAAGCCAAAGTCTTCCAAACATAAAGACTCATAGATATTGAGGTGTCCATGTTAAATAAACATCCTCCTGTTCAATGTCCACTTTGAATGTTGCAAAGAACTCGTGATAGTGCAAACCACTCCAAAATGCATTCACAGGCACTTAGACAAAAATGTGGCACCTTCAGCCACTGTCTCCTCTTATTTTCCTCTGATTTTAGTATGTTGAAGCTTTAATCAAAATAATAATAATAATAATAACCCTGTGAAATATTTTGAAAGCAAGTTTAAAACCTAAAAGGTGAAGGAGGTGGAAAACACAGAGATCACAGGAGCCACAGAACTGCAAAGAAAACAAGTGAAATATCTGTTTAGGAAAAGTGTTTGCTGTATGCACACTTGTGTATTGGGAAGGAAGGAGATTTGCTTGTAAGGATGGAGAGAGGTTCAAGGGGGAGTTGGGAAACAGTTCTTAAGAAAATAGATAAGCTAAAAATTCCCCTCGCTTTGAATCAAGTAAACGTCCTTTGAAAAAGCAGGATCCAGGTTCAGGGGAAGGACAGAGACACAGAACTGTTTTGATTAATAGTATTAATCAGCTAGTATGATAGCATTAATGAAGCCAAATTTACTAAGTCTTTCCAGGGTAAAAGCCTGGCCCCACTTTTTGCTACACAGACTCTTCTATTTATAATATAAATTTCAGGGTGCCACTTTGGGGTCACTAGGAACCCCCAGAACTTTAAATTATTTCTGTTCCAAAGCATTGGTTTGAAAGAATATTGCTTGTCATGATTTCAGTCCTACAATATCATCTGAATTATTAGGTTAATAAATGTGTGATGCAGAGGTCAGCAAAGCAGTAAGATTTAATGTCCTTCTCCTAAGCTACATAGATGTTGATGGACCCTGTGAGGTCACCTCATTTATTCTGTAAGTTTTGTTGGCATTGCTATGACAAAGTATAGAAAGAATATTTGTATCTCAGTATAAAGCAATGACCAGGCAACTGTTTTCAAACCTACATATCTTATAGGTCTTTCCCTTCCTGATTTCTAAGATCTCTTAATGATGGTTATTATTATATAGCATATAGCAAATATAGCATCTTAGCATAATGCACTTTAAAACCATACCACTTGCATTCTAGCATATGAGAATATATATTACAAAACCCCCAGTGAAGTGGATGGATGCCTCAAGGAAATCAGAGGGAGAAACAAAAGTAATACCTCCTTCCTCCAAAAAGTTCGTGTGATCAATAATCGAAAAGTGAGATTCACCTTAGGGACATGAGAGCTGAGCTACTTCTAAGATGGAAGTTCTTAGGATTATTATAGACTTAGAGCTCTGCTGTCCACAGTGGCAGCCAGCAGTCATATCCAAGCACTTTAAATGTGGCTACTGCAAATGAGGAACTGAATTTCAACTTCATTTCATTGTAATTAGTTACGATTTAAATTGAAAAGCTAATAATTCAGTTCTTGGAGAACTTTCAAGTATATTCAAAACAACTTGCTATGTAAATCCACTTCTTCAATAGTCAATTTTATGAACTCTAAATACAGACCAAATACTAAGGAATATATAGTGTCTAAATTGAGATGTTCTATGAGGGTAAAACACATACAAAATTTCCAGGATTTGGTAGAAAAATGAATTTAAATATCCTATTAAAAATTTCTACTATTGTTTATATATGGAAAAAATTAGTTATAGCAAGTTAAATACTATTAAAATTAATTTCACCTGTCTTTTTACTTTCCTTAATGTAACTATTAAAAAATCTAAAATTCCGTGTTCATTTTTTAAAACTACTATCCGTTTCTATAGGACAGTGCTGATTTAGAGAGTAGTATACTTCCAGGCAGAGATGAAAGATTATAAATAATTAAATAATATTCCTCTCTATAAAGGCAATCTCATAGCAAAAGTAAACTCTTAGAGCACTTTTTGAAGATGCAGGTAAAATTAGTCCATATTAAGAAAGAGATAATACTGGCTTCCTTACACAGTCCAGGAGGAAACCACACTCAGGAGGGTCCATTCAAGCTTTGGGGACCTCACAGGGAGAAAGATGAACAGTGTGTAGAGTTAGGAGCAAGTCAAAAAGAATTACTGGATAGCCAAAGGGCTAGACTTACTAGGAGGGAAGATAAAAGAACGAAATCGAAGGAGAGACTAAAGATGGTATAGTCATCTGCAAAGGACAGAGGTGAATTAGCTGGCATGACAAAAAAGATTGTAACTAGAAGTAATGTGATAAAGGTAAAGAAAGGAAAATGTAGGCTTGAGAAATTTCAAGTAGAGGAAGAACTAGAAAGGGCTCAAGGGGTGAGGAGGCTGACCCTGGCTTGACCAAGAATGGAGGACTTGACCTAGAGGTCTTTCCAGCTTTGGTTTCTAAACTCCTTTCTTGGCTTGTTAATTTGCTAATGGGAAGTGGGGAACATGGCATGCAAAGGAAGATTTGGGGAACAAATCTGATGCTGATTTCAATCTACAGCAGGACTGAAATGGCAATTGTCTCCCTTCCCCTCTGGCTTCCTGAAGCATCATTTTGGTGGCCTCTATAGTGTCCATCAGAGAAGGCAATGGCAACCCACTCCAGTAGTCTTGCCTGGAAAATCCCATGGAAGGAGGAGTCTGGTAGGCTGCAGTCCATGGGGCCGCTAAGAGTTGGACACGACTGAGCGACTTCACTTTCACTTTTCACTTTCATGCACTGGAGAAGGAAATGACAACCCACTCCAGTGTTGTTGCCTGGAGAATCCTAGGGACTGGGGAGCCTGATGGGCTGCCATCTATGGGGTCACACAGAGTCAGACATGACTGAAACGACTTAGCAGCAGCAGCAGCAGCATAGTATCCATTTGATACCCATTTGTGTCTGCACAAAAACTCCACCACAAAGAGTGTGTCACTGGGCAAATCTGCCTCAGACATGGTACACCTGTTTGTTACTGGAAGTGCCTCTCCCACCACATTTTCTTTGTGAAACAGAAGTAGAAAGAGCTGAGCCCAGGCCTAAAAATTGAAAACAGATTGACATTAACACACATGCGCGGAACCTGTTTTCTTCTCAGCAGCCTTCCCCAGGCGGTGCGGACTCCTCCCACTTTCTGAGATGGGAGACATTAACTGCAAAAGAAGATAGATCACCAACTTAAAAACACTATAAAACTATAAATAGTTGTCATTAATCTGCAAACATCACCCTAGCAACCTTTTTATAACACCACTTACATTCCAATAGAAGACTTGAGAAACCAATGTTTCCAAAATCAGTGGAAAGGAAATGATTATTTCACATCTATTAATTCAAGTTCACGATATTAGAAAGGAACTTTTGTTATCATCAAGGGTGCATGTGGGGTAGGAGGGAGCATCACATTCCTTTCTCCTCACTTCGTACAAAATCAAGACTAGAAAATAAGGATCCTCCAAACTCTTCCACACAATCTCTAGCAGTTGCCCCTTGTTCTACTAATTTCTTAAATATAAAATGTGTTAGCATAGATGTAGGAATTTTCTGACAGTACTCTAATTAAGAGCACAGATTCTAGAATCAGAAGGCAGGGTTCAGAAACTGCTTCTCCCTCTTAAAAGATGTGTGACTTCGGGCCACTTTCCTCTGTGGGCCTTAGTTTCCTCATCACTAAACTGCATATTGTATCTCTCTCAAAGGGTTACTTATAGAAGTGCCTGAGCTGAAACACATGCAATCTTTAGCGTAATACCTGGCACACAATGCATACTGTGTGTGTTATTCTTTGTTGTTATTGTGTCTGGTTGCTGTTCTTGTTATTATTATTAATACCAGAGTTACTATTGATATAGCACCAGAGAGCTATTGGGGAAATGTAGCAGATAAAACAGTGGAAAACAGAAATTTAAAGAAATTCAGTTCTCCATGTGAGAGTAGCAGGTTGCCCTACCTGCCAAACATATGCTGAAGAATAGACTCCACTCTTTATTCAGCAAAATGACTCTTGAACCTTGAGATCAAATGGCTTGGATGAGTGTATCTGAAATAGCCATTGCATAACTCCGTTAAGGCTAAACTGGGATAAATTATTAGCATGGCCCTGAAACTGTGCTTCATTGTGCAATCAAGAAATCCTGTATGGTTTTACTTTTCATATAAAAAAAATGAAAAACTAGAACCAGAAAACATTTGGAATTTTTTTTAGTCCATGGCCAGATCTTACAACATCAGTGATTTAAACCAGGCATAGAATATGAAGTCAACTAGGCCTCTAATATTTCTGCATTACTTGGTTACAGTGAACAATGCAGACACAGGCTGTTGTTGAAACTCCGCAGTGTATGAAGGCTAACAGGCTGTGCTAGACAACTGGAATCTTAACTTTCACAGAGTTACTCTCCTGGTATGCTAGAATAACTTAGTACTATCATGCTTAAGTCTTCTGCACCATAAGTAAAATATTTAAAAACTTAATAAGCTCAGAGACTGAAATTAAAGCCACGTTTACTGCCAAAGAAGTCAACTAACAGGGATGTGAAGCACGGAGAGAGAAATCTATATTCACCCTGGTTTAAATTTCCAAAAAAATGGTAGCAGAAGAAAGAATGATGTACATCACTCCAATATACCGTGAGCTGTGGCCTCCTTTCCAAAATCTTCAAGAAAGATACACGGTATTTCAAATGCCCATTATGAACTGATTTTCTAAATGGCTACAGTTCTCCCAGCACTGCTTTTCCTGAAAGACGAAGCTGTTTATTTGCATCTTCTAGACTGTCTTTTGGAAAGAGCCATTAAGCGAAGCAACGTGGCCACAAACAAGTACCTGAAAAGAATGGGGATCAAGGCGATGGTACAAAGCTTTGTCCTAGCAATCTGAATGCAGGTGTGAGAGACACAAACCAGGTGGCTAAAAGGCTTCTTTGTTTGAAGCTGTCAGTAGGAGGACCTGATTAATCTCATGCCCCATCCCTAAACTCCCTTTTAACTATGTCAAGACATCGCCTCACATCAGGAAGTCTACGATGACATGGCTATGTGCTAAGCTCAGTTAATGTGGCCCTAGGTTTAAACACTTCAGGTTGAAAGTGGATAATTGGTGGTAGTGGATTTTAAAAGCTCACACAGGTGCCTTTGAAAAGAGGTCAAAAGTCAAGTGCATCTCTCCTGAGAGTACTGGTGAGCCCTTCCTAAGGAGATCAAAATTCTTTTACACAAACCCCCAGGGTCTTGTAAGAACTGTTATTAATTTAGTTCTGTATGTTCCAAATAATAGAAAAACGATACCACATGTGTATATTACCAGTAACCTGGACATATTTGTTCCAGAGAGGTAGATGTTAGATAGATTTTCACCTGGCACTTCTGGATTGCTAATGAAGTAATCCACTTTCTACCAGGGCAAAACTGGGAGTTCGGGTCAGGGTAATGAACCTTGAAAATGGTGAAAAGCCCAAGGGGGAAAAAAAAAGAGCATAAACATAGGAATGTGTTGTCATATGCTGAATGTGTTCGCAAAACCACAGCTACAGAGTTTTAACTATATAACTCAAAAATCAAACGTTGCTGAACATGTTCTGACTTCAAAAAAAAGTGGGTGATTAAGTTTTTTTCTCTTTTATTTAATGTAAGTTAACAAAGTATCATCATCATTAGCATATTCTGTGTGTTTTGAAAAATACCCAAACACTCAACCGTTAACTGGTACATTTTAAATACCACTTGGAATGAGTTTTCTAACTCAATTTGCAGGTCTTCAGCTGTCTTATTTTTTCTTCCTTCAACTTCTTAGACACTGTAATTCAATGAGTCTGTTATTCTGTTACACTTAAGATGTGTTATTTATTAGAATACTGTATTTGAAGAAAACTTGAAAATAAGAACCTATAATTAGGAAATTTGATATTTTCACTTATATACGGTAATAAATATTCAATTTTATAATCTTTTATACATATAAAAAGCCACAATAGTATACCAATATATATTTTTAAAACCTTCTATATCTATTAAAACGGCTGTTTAGAAAATACCAGTGTTGGTGAGGGGGAGGAGAAATTGGAACCCTGTGCACTGTCGGAATGTAAAAAATAGTGTGGCTGCTATGGATCCACAAAAAATTAAAAATAGAATTGCTATATGACCCAGTAATTTCACTTCTGGGTATATACCTGAAGGAACTGAAAACAAGGACCTGGGCAAATATTTGTACAGCTATATTCAGAGCAGCATTATTAGAAATAACCAAAAGGTGAAGCCAGCCACACGTCCATCGACAGATGAATAGATAAACAAAATGTGGCATGCATACAATGGAATATTACTCAGCCTTTAAAAAAGAAGAGACTTCTGACACAGACTACAACATGCGTGAACCTTGAAGATATTATGCTAAAGTGAAGCAATCCAGACACAAAATGATAAACATGGTATTCTTCCATTAACATGAATTACCTGCTGCTGCTAAGTTGCTTCAGTCATGTCCGAATCTGTGTGACCCCATAGACGGCAGCCCACTAGGCTCTATCGTCCCTGGGATTCTCCAGGCAAGAACATTCTACTTCCTGTCTTTACGATTTTGAGTATACTATGAATTAGGAAGTAGAATGGTGGTTGCCAGGAGCTGGGAGGAGGGGAAATAGGGAACTACTGTTTAATGGGGATAGAGGTTCAGTTTGGGAAGATGAAAAAGTTCTAACGATGGATGGTAGCGGTGGTGGCAGTTGCACAACAAAGTGAATGTACTTAAGGCCACTAAAGTGCATTCTAAAAAAATGATTAAAATAGTAAATTTTTATTGTTATGTGTATTTTACCACGATAATTATTTTTAATTAAAAGACCCTTTCTACGTACATTAGTGGTCTAAAGTTGGGGTCTGGATTGGATTGACTTGTTTGATTGATGCACTTAACAAGTCTTTTGTTAGTAATCAAAAGAAAATGTGTTTCTTTCAAGACCTCAAAGAATCCAACTGGCTTGAGCAAACAGATAAAAACAAGGGTGTAGCTGACATTTTGAAATTGGTACACAAATTCTTGGACCCATTCACTCTATACTTATAATTAGGAAAGAATGTCACTAAAATTTTTAATGAAAATCACAGGTTTGTCATAGTAATTTTGCCACAAAACCATGGTTTCACTCAAGAAATGAGGAAAGAAGAGGAAAAAACTCTTTCTGAAATAACACTTTAATTCAAATTTAATGTTAAGCACACATGTTCGTGGTATGTAGCAAAACAAAGTTAATAGCATAAAAAATAATATGACATTTGATTAACTGGTGTTAAACTGAACGTGTTAATTTCGGAGAAGAAAAACTTGCCAAGGCATGTTAGAAACTGAGCTTCCAATTTGAACTCAAAATACAAAGGAAATGACTCTAAGATCTGAGTAGCTGCTTTCACATTTACACAAGTCCAAGAAATTCCAAGCTCAAATCCCAGGAACATAAGTCTATTTATTCTACTTAAAGTGTTAACAGAGGACAGTTCAATTAGCAGCATGTAACATTTTTTGAGAAGACCTCAGAATCCCTCAACTTGCCAATAATAGTTTAAAGACTCCACAGTGTTTTAAAGTCTGGGAAAGGATTTGGTCTCTACCAAAAAGGAGATTGCCCTTGGAGAGCTTGCTAAAGACTTTGGTTAACCAAGAAGCTATAAACCCCAGTGTTCTCACTATTACTCACGTATCTTTCACTGTTGATAGATCACAGTGGTTCACTTGATTGCTTAAAATTAGCAGCATCCTCTGGTAGAACTTCACCAGCGAGGAGAAAGTTACAGAACCCAATCCTTTCAATTCTCACTTTTCCAGAAATTTTCATCTACTAGGAAAATAATAATAATAATAACTGTAACGACAGGCACAGTGTAAAACAACAACAACAACACTGATAATAACCAGATTGACTTGATGATTATGGAGAGATTGGGTAGTAAGGCTTCTTTTTTTTTTCCTCTCTTTTTCTCTGTGCTGGGTCTTCATCACTGTGCATGGGCTTTTTTTTAGTTTCGGTGAACAGGGGCTACTCTCTAGTTGTGGCATGTGGTCTTCTCATTGTGGTGGCTTCTCTTGTTGCAGAGCATACTGGGATGCTCAGGCTTCAGTAGCTGCTACATCAGGCTCAGTTGTTGTGGTGCATGGGCTCAGTGGCCCTGTGGCAAGTGGAATCTTCTCGACAAGGGATCGAACCCATGCCTCCTGCCATGGCAAGTAGATTCTTCACCAATGGACCTCTAGGGAAGTCCTGGGTAGCATCATTTGATCTCTGCTGTCTTTTAATTTGTGTCCTGATTTAAAAGTTTGGTAAAGAAAGAAAACACACAAACATGCATGCCAATAATTTTAGTGGAATTAAAGTTTGGGGAATGCTATTTATTATCTTTATTAAGTATGATTGGTAAGATACTAGAAAATGTCTTTCCTTCGCTTTGACATTGGCTGCATAAAAATCTGCTAGATTATAAATTTCATGAAGTCAGAGACCATGTCTGCTATGTCCATAACTAAATTCTCTGTTCCTAGCACAGTGCTGATCTGTTTTAGGCACTCATTACAAATATGTGTGAAATGAATGAATGCAAAGAAAAATAAAAACAAGTGATGTTATTGACAGACATTGGAAGCAAACAGAACTTAAAGACCTTAAAACAAATTGTGAAATGCTTACTATGTGCCCAACACCATTGTAAATGGCTGACATGGAATAAATGATTTCATTTCCAAATAGTCTTATGAAGTGGTCCCATTCAGTTCAGTTCAGTTCAGTCACTCAGTCATGTCCGACTCTTTGCAACCCCATGAATCGCAGCACGCCAGGCCTCCCTGTCCATCACCATCTCCCGGAGTTCACTCAGACTCATGTCCATCGAGTCAGTGATGCCATCCAGCCATCTCATCCTCTGTCGTCCCCTTCTCCTCCTGCCCCCAATCCCTCCCAGCATCAAAGTCTTTTCCAATGAGTCAACTCTTCGCATGAGGTGGCCAAAGTACTGGAGCTTCAGCTTTAGCATCATTCCTTCCAAAGAAATCCCAGAGCTGATCTCCTTCAGAATGGACTGGCTGGATCTCCTTGCAGTCCAAGGGACTCTCAAGAGTCTTCTCCAACACCACAGTTCAAAAGCATCAATTCTTTGGTGCTCAGCCTTCTTCACAGTCCAACTCTCACATCCATACATGACCACAGGAAAAACCATAGCCTTGACTAGATGGACCTTAGTTGGCAAAGAAATGTCTCTGCTTTTGAATATGCTATCTAGGTGGTCCCATTATTATCCCTATTTTATAGTTGAGGAAACTGAAGCACAGAAAGACATACGGCAAGTGAGGGAGTTGAGATGCAGGTAGTCTGGCTTCAGAGTCTATACTTCTACCCATTACATGAAAATCTTAAACTAAGACTGATGATATAAAAAGTAGTGGGAACTCTGACCCACTTCTTCCTAAAAGTAGAACTTGAATGTATAACATTTTAAAAGTACTAAGGTGGCTCATTCCAATCAGAAATGCTTGTTGATAGGCATGAAAATGGAATTGCTAGGGGAAAAAATATAGCAATGTCTTAGTGTGTCAGCCAAAGGAATGATCTTTTAAAATCACTTTCTCAGAACAACAAAACATAAGAGAAAAATCAAGGGAGCCATCTATTCCCACTTGTCACCCTTTGCAAGTGTTTAGAAGAATTCCTGGCAAGGTATAAGTGCCACCTAAGTGTTATCATTACATAAATCCCTTATTCAACACATGTATCTTGTTCCATTTTCCATACTTCACTTACTGCAGACATTCAAGGGATGACCAAGTCCATTGCAAACAACTGTATTATCAGAAAATGACTTCTTACTGTGAGATAAAATGCAAATTAGTTTTATCCCTGTCCACTTTGACAATTTAGGACAACTTTTGTATAAAACTCTCTTCTGTAGGACAGCAACTCAAGTATTTAGAGGTAGTATCTTGTTCCATTAAGTACCCATCTGATATCCTCAGGTTCATTAACCACTTCATTTTGTGCCATGAATTCAAATTGTCTTCACCAGCTTGAATGGCTTATTCTGGATACAGTCTAATCAGTCACTATGCCTCCTAAATTATGTCATCAGAATTGGATATAATATTGCAGTTGTTTTCTGACCAAGGCAGCTTTTTAAGGGATTATTAGATCTTATGATCTGGAAACAATTTCTGTTAATGTGGTCTATTATTATGCTTTTTGTATGCTTGCATCATACCATTGGTTCCTAATAAAATGAAGGTCCGCTAAAACCCCTGAACTAGTGCCATGCACCTTTTAACTTATGCTTATGAAATTAATACTTTGACCTTATTTGATTTCACTTATATTGAATTAAATTTCATGTTTCAGACTAGAATTTTTAGATTATTTTGTATTTTAGTTCTATTGTTAGATGTAGATTTTACAGTAGAGAGAGTAAATTTTAAGCTTTCAGGGCCCTTCGCTTGTATAGATCCCTTCTAAGACACTTAGTGAAGTGACCATGTAGTCAAGGTTTTGATAGAATCAGCATAAGTAAGACATTTTAATTCTAATTAGTTCTTTTAATTAGAGGATAATCACTTAACAATATTGTGATGGTTGTTTCTTCCATACATCAATATAAATAGGCCATAGGTACACAGATGTCCCCTCCCTCTTGAACCCCCCTCCCACTTCCCTCACTATCGCTCCCCTCTAGGTTGTCACAGAGCACCAGTATGTCCTACTTCATGTAGCAAACCCCTACTATCTGTTTTACATATGGTGATGTGTATGTTTCAATGCTGTCTCTCAAATCATCCCACCCTCTCCTTCCTCCACTGAGTCCAAAATTCTGTCCTTTATGTATGTGTCTCCTTTGCTGCCCTGCATGTAGAATCATCTGTTCTATCCTTCTAGATGCCACGTATATGTATTAATATGTGATATTTGTCTTTCTCTTTCTAACTTAACTTCACTCAGTATAATAGGCTCTAGGTTCATCCACTTCATTAGAACTGACTCAACTGTGTTCCCTTTTATAGCTGAATAATAAAACAGTGGAAACAGTGTCAGACTTCATTTTTCTGGGCTCCAAAATCACTGCGGATGGTGACTGCAGCCATGAAATTAAAAGACTCTTACTCCTTGGAAGAAAAGTTATGACCAACCTAGATAGTATATTCAAAAGCAGAGACATTACTTTACCGACTAAGGTCCGTCTAGTCAAGGCTATGGTTTTTCCTGTGGTCATGTATGGATGTGAGAGTTGGACTGTGAAGAAGGCTGAGCGCCGAAGAATTGAGGCTTTTGAACTGTGGTGTTGGAGAAGACTCTTGAGAGTCCCCTGGACTGCAAGGAGATCCAACCAGTCCATCTTAAAGGAGATCAACCCTGGGATTTCTTTGGAAGGAATGATGCTAAAGCTGAAGCTCCAGTACTTTGGCCACCTCATGAGAAGAGTTGACTCATTGGAAAAGACTCTGATGCTGGGAGGGATTGGGGGCAGGAGGAGAAGGGGATGACGGAGGATGAGATGGCTGGATGGCATCACTGACTCGATGGACATGAGTCTGAGTGAACTCCGGGAGATGGTGATGGACAGGAAGGCCTGGCATGCTGCGATTCATGGGGTCGCAAAGAGTCAGACATGACTGAGTGACTGAACTGAACTGAACTGAATATTCCATTGTGTATATGCACCACAACTTCCTTATACATTCATCTGTTGATGGTCATCTTTTGTTGTTGTTCAGTAGCTTAGCCATGTCCGACTCTTTGCGACCCCATGGACTACAGCACACCAGGCCTCCCTGTCCTCCATCACCTCCCAGAGTCTGCTCAAACTCATGTCCATCGAGTCGGTGATGCCATCCAACCATCTTATCCTCTGTCGTCCCCTTCTCCTCCTGCCTTCAATCTTTCCCAACATCAGAGTCTTTTCTAATGAGTCGGCTCTTCATATCAGGTGGCCAAAGTATTGGAGCTCAGCTTCAGCATCAGTCCTTCCAATGAATATTCAGGGTTGATTCCTTTAGGATTGACTGGTTTGATCTCCTTGCAGTCCAAGGGACTCACAAGAGTCTTCTCCAACACCACAGTTCAAAACCATCAATCTTTAGCGCTCAGCCTTATTTATGGTCCAACTCTCACATCCATACATGACTAGTGGAAAAACCATAGTTTTGACTAGACAGACCTTGGGCAGCAAAGTATGTCTCTGCTTTTTAATACAGTGTCTGGGTTTGTCAAAGCTTTTTTTTTTTTTTTTAATGATGGCCATTTTTACCAGTGTGAAATAATATCTCATTGTAGTTTTGATTTGAATTTCTCTAATAATAAGCAACGTTGAGCTTCTTTTCATATGTTTTTTAGCCATCTGTATGTCTTCTTTGGAGAAATGTCTGTTTAAGTCTTCTGCCCTTTTTTTGATTGGGTTGTTGGTTTTCCTGGTATTGAGCCACATGAGCTGCTTGTATATTTTGGAGATTAGTTCTTTGTCAGTTGTTTCATTTGTTATTATTTTCCCCCTTTCTAAGGGCGAAACAGTTTTCATCTTGGTCACAGTTTCCTTCATTGCGCAAAACTTTTAAGTTTAATTAAGTCCCATTCATTTATTTTTTTTACTTCCATTACTGTAGGAGATGGATCATAGAGGATCTTGCTGTGATTTATGTCAGAGAATGTTCTGCCTATGTTTTCCTCTAAGACTTTTATATTTTCCAGTCTTAATTTAGGTCTTTAATACATTTTGAGTTCATTTTTTGTGTGGTATTAGGAAATGTTCTAATTTCATTATTTTATACATGGCTGACCAGTTTTCCCATCACCACTTGTTGAAGAGACTCTTTTCTCCATTGTATATTTTTGCCTCCTTTGTCATAGATAAGGTGCCCATAGGTGCGTGGATTTATCTCTGGGCTTTCTAGTTCCATTGGTCTATATTTCTGTCTTTGTGCCAGTACCATACATAATGACTGTAGCTTTGTATTATAGTCTGAAGTCAGGAAGATTGATTCCTCCAGCTCCATTCTTCCTTCTTAAGATTGCTTTGGCTATTTAGGGTCTTTGTGTTTCCATATACATTGTGAAACTATTTGTTCTTGTTCTGTGAAAAATACCATTGGTAGTTTAACAGGGATTGCCTTGATTCTATAGACTGCTTTGGGTAATACAGTCATTTTTACTATATTGGTTGTTCCAATCCAAAAACATGGTATATTTCTCTGTTTGTGTCATCTTTGATTTCTTTCATCAGTTTTTTTATCTTCCTGTTCCATCTTCTCCTCTGTCACATGTGTCTTACGGCACTCAGCAAAGAAAGCATGTGGGAATGGAGGAAAAACAAGACATGAAATCTAGAGAGCCAAAAGTTAATCTGTGGAAAATCCTTCCAACAGCTCATGTATAAAAGAAAAGTATAGTTTTCACAAATTTGACAGTTCTACAAATTGCAAAGCATTACCAAAATAAATTCCAATTAACCATGCTATAGACAACTATCTTCATGTCCTCTTGCTAGAAAGGCATTACAGAACATTCCCATATGAAAAAACAGTCAAAGAATAAGCAGACCAGGAAATGAAGGAAAATAGGGCATTATGAAGATGTGTGCAAAAGTTACATATAGAAAGAATTGCTACATATTTTCCCTTATATTGTAGTGTTTTTAGATTTGTGATTTGTTATATTTTTTCTTTTTCTAAATAAATAGATTACAGATTCTAAACTTTGATAAGAACCCCAGATATCAAAACTTGGCAAAGTTCTGTAATGTGTGGTTTGCTAGTAGCTTCAAAAGAATGGCATAATTACTGCAGACCATGCTGCAATAACTTCATTTTTATTTTCCTTAGTAGTGTCAGCTTTGTACATTAGAATAATTATAAAGAGTGTAATGATATATTAGGTGATACTGTACTTGACTGTATCTCCCATAATGTACAAGTGATTAAATGATGCTCACAGAGGTATGTGATAAATGTGAGATAGTTTGTGTGGATTTAGGTTGTGTGGGCCTGAAGCTTACACATGTCAGAAAGCAGAGGGAAGGTAGGAGAGATCTCATGAGAAAATGAAATACAAAAAAAAAAAAAAAATACACACACAAAATTGGGTATGAATATTTATTTAGAATGAAAAAGGAAATCACAAAAAAATTACAAATTTTAAAAAGCTGACATTCCACAAGCCAGGAAAATATCATCACATTTTTATAAGTTCACTTCCTTATAGATCTTTCTTTTTCTTTTTTCTGCAGTTTTCTTGCTTTATGTTATTTGTATCTGTATAAAGTCCTCCTCCAATAGTTATTTGATTGATTAATAAATAAATATATAATAAAGTCTCAGAAAATTGGAAAAACTGGGTTAGACATGTCTAAGGGGAAAATATGAATCACAGAATTCTTAAATTGCATAAATTTCAAATACTCTTTAATATACATTACTGTCAAAAACAGAGCTAAATTATAAATGTGTGATTTAAAAGCAAAGTTAAAATTTATAATAGGACTAGTTCATAAAATAATGTAATACAAGTATAAAATGTATTTAACATAAAAAATGCAGAAACTGGGTTGGTTGAGCTATTACTTAGATAAAGAAAATTGAGGTTGAAATTAATTTTGAATGCTTTATTAATAAAATATTATTTGTGATGGAAATATTGCTAATATTAAAATGAATTTTGGTATTCAATTAGTAGAAATTTATTGCATATCTGAAGGGATATATCATATTTTCTAGAGGTTATATTCAGAATATAAAACTTATTTAAGGTGTGTTCTCAAGTATATAAAATTTTTTATAAAAGGATTATAGGATTTAATGGTAAGCCATTTATTAGCATATACTGATTTAACAAAGCTTCATATTGCTGTTGTTGTTCCAACATTTTGCGACCCCATAGACTACAACATGCCAGGCTCCTTCTTCCTCCATTATCCTCTGCAGTTTGCTCAAATTCATGTCCATTGAGTTGCTATCTAACCATCTCATCCTCTGCCACCCCCTTCTCCTTTTGCCTTCAATCTTTCCCAGCATCAGGGTCTTTTCTAATGAGTCAGCTCTTCACATCATAAGGCCAAAGTATTGGACCTTCACCTTCAGCAACAGTCCTTCCAATGAATATTCAGGGTTGATTTCCATTAGGACTGCCTTGTTTGATCATATTGCAGTTCAAGGGACTCTCAAGAGTCTTCTCCAGCACCACAATTCGAAAGAATCGATTCTTCAGCACTGGGTTTACTTTAGAGTCCAACTCTCACATCCATACATGACTACTGGAAAAACCATAGCTTTGACTATATGGACCTTTGTCAGCAAAGCGATGTCTCTGTTTTTTAATATGCTGTCTAGGTATGTTATAATTATCCTTCCAAGGAGCAAGTGCCTTTTAATTTCATGGCTACAGTCACTGTCCATAGTGATTTTGGAGCCCAAGAAAATAAAATCTATCACTGCTTTCAATTTTTCGCCTTCTATTTGCCATGAAGGATTGGGACCAGATGCCATGATCTTAGTTTTTTTGAATGTTGAGTTTCAAGCCAGTTTTCTCACCTTCCTCTTTCACCTTCATCAGGAGGCTCTTCAGTTCCTCTTCACTTTGTGCCATTAGAGTGTTATCATTTGCATATATGAAGTTGTTGATATTTCTCCCGGAAATCTTGATTCTAGCTTGTGATTCATCCAACCTGGCATTTAGTATGATGGACTCTGCATAGAAATTAAATAAGCAGGGTGACAATAGACAGCCTTGTCACACTCCTTTCCCAATATTGAACCAGTTGGTTGTTCCATGTCCGGTTCTAACTGTTGCTTCCAGACTCGCATACACGTTTCTCAGGAGACAGGTAAGGTGGTCCGGTATTCCCATCTCTTTGAGAATTTTCCACAGTTGATTGTGATCCACACAGTCAAAGGCTTTAGCATGGTCAATGAAGCAGAAGTAGATATTTTTCTGGAATTCCCTTGCTTTCTCCATGATCCAACAAATGTTGACAATTTAATCTCTGGTTCCTCTGCCTCTTCAAAACCCAGCTTGCACATCTGAAAGTGCTCAATTCACCTACTGCTGAAGCCTAGCTAGAAGGAATTTTTAGCACAAATTTGCTAGCATGTGAAATGAACACAACTGAATGATAGTTTGAACATTCTTTGCCATTACTCTTCTTTGCAATAGGAATGAAAACTGACCTTTGCCAGTCCTGTGGCCACTGCTGAAGTTTTCCAAACTTGCTGACCTATTGAGTGCAGCACTTTAACAGCATCATCTTTTAGGATTTGAAATAGCTGAACTGGAATTCCATCACCTCCACTAGCTTTGTTTGTAGTAATCCTTGCAGGCCCACTTGACTTCACACTCCAGGATGTCTGACTTTAGATGAGTAACCACACCAGAATGGTTATCTGGGTCATTAAGACATTTTTGGATAGTTCTGTGTATTCTTTGGATAGTTCAAGGTATTCTTGTATACCTTTTCTTAATCTCTTCTGCTTCTGTTAGATTCTTGCTATTTCTGTCCTATACTGTGCCCATCTCTGCATGAAATGTCCCCTTGATATCTCCAGTTTTCTTGAAGAGATCTCTAGTCTTTCCCATTCTATCATTTTTCCCCTATTTCTTTGCATTGTTTATTGAAGAAGGCCTTATTTCCTTGCTATTCTCTGGAACTCTGCATTCAGTTGGGTATATCTTTCTTTTTTTCTTGACTTTTGCTTCTCTTCTTTCCTCAGCTATTTGTAAAGTCTCCTCAGTGACCACTTTACCTTCTTGCATTTCTTTTTCTTTGGAATGGTTTTGGTCACTGCCTCCTGTACAATGTTGCAAGCTTCTATCCATAGTTCTTCAAGCACTGTGTCTACCAGATCCCTTGAATCTATTTGTCACCTCTACTATATATTCACAGGGGATTTGATTTAAGTCGTACCTGACTGGCCTAGTGGTTTTCCCTGTTTTCTTTAGTTTAAGCCTGAATTTAGCTATGAGGAATTGATGATCTGAGCCACAATCAGCTCCAGGTCTTAGGAGCTGCTGGTTGTATAAAGCTTCTCCATCTTCAGCTACAAAGAATGTAATCAATCTGATTTCACTATTGAGCGTTTGGTGATGTCTGTATGTAAAGTCAACTCTTGTGTTGTTGGAAAATGGGGGTTGCTATGACCAGTGCATTCTCTTAGCAGAATTCTGATAGCCTTTTCCCTGCTTCATTTTGTATTCCACTACCAAACTTCTTTTATTCCAGGTATTTCTTGACTTCCTACTTTTGCATTCCAATCCCCTATGATAAATAGGACACATTTTGGGGGGGTTAGTTTTAGGTCTTGTAGGTCTTCATAGAACCAGTCAGTTTCAGCTCCTTCACCATCAGTGGCTGGGGCATAGGCTTGGATTACTGTGATGTTGAATAGTTTGCCTTGGAAATGAACTGAAACCATTCTGTCATTTTTGAAATTGCACCCAAGTACTGCATTTTGGCGGAGAAGGCAATGGCACCCCACTCCAGTACTCTTGCCTGGAAAATCCCATGGGCGGAGGAGCCAGGTAGGCTCCTCCTACCAGGGGGTCACAAAGAGTCAGACACGACTGAGCGACTTCACTTTGACTTTTCACTTTCATGCATTGGAGAAAGAAATGGCAACCCACTCCAGTGTTCTTGCTTGGAGAATCCCAGGGACGGGGGAGCCTGGTGGGCTGCCGTCTATGGGGTCACACAGAGTCAGACACGACTGAAGCAACTTAGCAGCAGTAGCAACTGCATTTTGGACTCTTTTGTTGATAATGAGGCCTACTACATGTCTTCTAAGGGATTCTTGGCAACAGTAGCAGATAAAATGGTCATCTGAATTAAATTTGGTCATTCCTGTCCATTTTAGTACACTGATTCCAAGATGTCGACGTTCAATCTTGTCATCTCCTGCTTGACCACGTCTAGTTTACCTTGATTAATGGACCTAGCATTCCAGGTTCCTATGCAATATTGTTCTGTACAGCATCAGACTTTACTTTCACCACCAGATACATCCACAACTGAACACCGTTTCCACTTGGGCCCAGCTGCTGCTTTCTTTCTCGAGCTACTATTAATTGCCCTCCACTCTTCCCTAGTAGCATATTGGACACCTTCCAACCCAGAGGGCTCATCTTCCAGTGTCACCTCTTTCTGCCTTTTCATACTATCTGTGAGGTTCTCCAGTCAGTAATACTGGAGCAGGTTGCCATTTCTTCATCCAGTGGACTACGTCTTGTCAGAACTCTTTACTATGACCCATCTGTCTTAGATGGCCCTGCAAGGCATGGCTCATAGCTTTTTTGAATTATGCAAGACCCTTTGTCACAACAAGGCTGTCATCCATGTAGGGGATAGCTTCATATAGTAACCTGAAAAAAAATTATCATTTTGAAATTAAATTTTTATCCATAACAATAAACATCAATCATGAAAATTAACATCTATTCATAAGCACAGAGTTTCACAGAGTCTTCACTGTAGACAGTGGTAATGAAGAGCTAAAAATTCATAAGTAAAATCTGTTACCTAAATAGAACTGAAAGCCTTGATGCAGGTTTCCAGGCTGCTGCAGGGCAGCGAGAGGCAGAGTCCCATCTCATTTCATACAGTCCATCTGCTCACCAGTCTCTTTTTTGATCCAGTTATTTCTGGTGATAATTACATCCTTTTTGTTTCATTTGCTTACATACTAGAATTTTTCATTGTTTTGGTTCAGCAAATTACTCAATAAAATAAAATTTATACAAAGCACACCAACTAAACAAGCAGTTCCCAACCTGGCTTGCAGATCCCAACAGAGGAGATTTTTAGATAAAACTGATGCCTAGACTCCATCAGCCTAAGGTGGTTGGGTCCCAGCATCACAAAAAGTTGTCAAGTGATTCGAACATGAATCCAGGATGGAAAGCCAGGACGTAGAGGCAGGGAGAGCCTGTCCAGATGTTGTAGAAATGGCAGAGCAGCAGAAAAATCATTAGTTCATTTTTTAACACTCTTGAGAGTGCAGTCGATTCAGAAAGGGGGACCATGAAGGCTTGCCAGTTCAGTGACTCTAAGAGTCTCAAACTTAAATCTAGAGGGACTGGATGAAAAGAAAGGCAAGACAAAAAACAATAAGCATTCCCCAAGGTGGAGGACAGGAGAAAGTAAAGGCACCACCTACAGGGAGTGTCTATGACTCAGCTCTTGTCGATTACTATCACTCGGTGTTGGTATGTATTTTAATTTTTTGAGAGAAATCAGGTAGAAGTGTGCATGTGAGAGAGAAAGTGGGAGTGGGGAGAGAAAGAGAAAGAGGAACTCCTGACTTTTAATGATAGTTCAAAAAATGTAGGAAAGTAGAAAAAACAAAAAAGCATGCCTGCCAAGTGGACTGGGGCCTTTGCTATGCACAACCCAGGGCCTAGTTTCAAGTGCCAGAGCTATAGGGGTATGCCCAGTGGTGACTGCAGTGTCCTGAGCTTCCTGCCTGAGTTGTCAGTCCTGTACCAAGGACAAAAAATGAACAAATTTGGCACTGAACATGTGACATGCAACAAAAGTAAACATTTTTCCAAACTGTCATTTATCCCTTAAAAATATTGCCTCATACTACCATTAAAAAAGAAAATGAGTACTTACTTTAAAACCACATTAAAGTCATTTTGAGAGATGTGAGATCATGACATTCTGTTCTAAAAATGAACACATCGGTGGAACACACAATACCATGAGGAGTGTCCATGCAGACTAGCTGAAGAATGGGAGTGCTAATATGAAAGGGGCAGATGACTACTTCTTTCTTGTGACTATTGAAATCAATAGATAAGTATGAAAAGAAGAGTCTCAAAAAAAAAAAAAAAAAAAAAAAACTTGAGAACTTCCTTGGTGGTCCAGTCATTAAGACTTCTCTGTTCTTCCAATGCAGAAGATGTCGGTTTGATTCTTGGTTGGGGAACTAAGATATCGCATACCAAATGGCAAAAAAAAAAAAAAAGAAAGAAAGAAAAAATTTTAATAGGTAAAATGTAAAAATGGCACCAATCAATTCAAAGTAAGACAGCTGTTTTCAGCAATATATGTTTTTAATTTCCCAAGACTTTTATAATATTATTTATTTGTATACATACAGATGTGAGAGTTGGACCAGAAAGAAGGCTGAGCTCCAAAGAATTGATGCTTTTGACTCATGGTGCTGGAGAAAACTCTTGAGACTCCTTTAGATAGCAAAGAGATCAGGCCTGTCAATCCTAATGGAAATCAATCCTGAAGGACTGATGCTGAAGCTGAAACTCCAATACTTTGGCCATTTGATGTGAAGAGCTGAGTCTTTGGAAGAGATCCTGATGCTAGGAAAGATTAAAGGCAGGAGGAGAAAGAGGCAACAGAGGATGGGATGGTTGGATGGCATAACCAACTCAATGGACATGAGTTTGAGCAAACTCCAGGAGATAGGGAAAGATAGGGTAACCTGGCATGCTGCAGTCCGTGGGGTCTCAAAGAGTCAGGCATGACTTGGCGACTGAACAACAACAACTGAAATAGCATGCGCTGGCCAATTAGGCCATATCCTCATTTTTATGTGTACTGTGTCACTATATAACAAATTACTTTTCCTCTTTGAACTCAGTTACCAAATGCACCAAAGAAAACAATAATACATATGATTGCTCAAAAAATAAAATTAGAAAGTGCAATTTAAAGTGGCTTGCATATAGTAGATGCTAAATTAACATTTGACATATTGTTTTTGACAATAGTAATTATGTATGCATTGATCATATAATACAGCAACACATTTTATGAGGGATTCTGAGATTACCACTGTTCATTTTTCATTTCTTTACTATCTTATAAGGTGGATTATTTCAGTCATTAATGGTTATTGAGCTTCAAATCATGTTCAAGCCAATGTGTTCAGAATTATAAAGATCTAAAGAAGAACAGCATAGACTTTTTCATCAAACAATATATATTTTAATCATTTTAATTTATCCAACAAACATTTAATAAACACCTACTACATACCAAGCACTGTTCTAGACAACAAGGATACATCACTAAATAAGGCAAAAGCCAGTTCAGTTTTCATGAAGCTTAAAATATAGTGGACCTAGTTAAATAATGAACAAATAAGAAAATTAGGTAGTGATAAATGCTATAAAACTACAATGGGTTTATGTACTGAAGAGTAATAAGGTAACTATTGCAGATTAGGTGATCAGCCAAGAAAGGACTCTTTTTTAAAAGAGGGACTTCTCTGTTGGTCCAATGGGAAGACTCTGTGCTGATAATACAGGGGTCTCTGGTTCGATTCCTGGTCAGGGAATTAATCTCACATACCACAGCTGAGTTCATATCCTACAACCAAAGATCTTGCATGCCCAACTAAGACCTGGCACAGCCAAAAATAAATAAATAAAAATACAATAAATAATACATTTTTAAAACAGACAAAAGAAAGCTATTCATACAGAGAGTCTGGGGGAAGAGTTTGATTCCCCTTACCCCTACTTCTGTGGCCACCGCTGAGTTTTCCAAACTTGCTGGCATACTGAGTACAGCACTTTCACAGCATCATCTTTCAGGATTTGAAACAGCTCTACTGGAATTCCATCACCTCCACTAGCTTTGTTCATAGTGATGCTTTCTAAGGCCCACTTGACTTCACATTCCAAGATGTCTGGCTCTAGATTAGTGATCACATCATCATGATTATCTGGGTTGTGAAGATGTTTTTTGTACAGTTCTTCTGCGTATTCTTGCCACCTCTTCTTAATATCTTCTGCTTCTGTTAGGTCCAGACCATTTCTGTCCTTTATTGAGCCCATCTTTGCATGAAATGTTCCCTTGGTATCTCTAATTTTCTTGAAGAGATCTCTAGTCTTTCCCATTCTGTTGTTTTCCTCTATTTCTTTGCATTGATCGCTGAAGAAGGCTTTCTTATCTCTCCTTGCTATTCTTTGGAACTCTGCATTCAGACACTTACATCTTTCCTTTTCTCCTTTGCTTTTCGCCTCTCTTCTTTTCACAGCTATTTGTAAGGCCTCCCCAGACAGCCATTTTGCTTTTTTGCATTTCTTTTCCATGGGGATGGTCTTGATCCCTGTCTCCTGTACAATGTCACGAACCTCATTCCATAGTTCATCAGGCCCTCTATCTATCAGATCTAGACCTTTAAATCTATTTCTCACTTCCACTGTATAATCATAAGGGAATTGATTTAGGTCATACCTGAATGGGCTACTGGTTTTCTCCACTTTCTTCAATTTCAGTCTGAATTTGGCAATAAGGAGTTCATGATCTGAGCCACAGTCACCTGGTCTTGTTTTTGCTGACTGTATAGAGCTTCTCCATCTTTGGCTGCAAAGAATATAATCAATCTGATTTTGGTGTCGACCATCTGGTGATGTCCATGTGTAGAGTCTTCTCTTGTGTTGTTGGAAAACGGTGTTTGCTATGACCAGTGCATTTTCTTGGCAAAACTCTATTAGTCTTTGCCCTGCTTCATTCTGCATTCCAAGGCCAAATTTGCCTGTTACTCCAGGTGTTTCTTGGCTTCCTACTTTTGCATTCCAGTCCCCTATAATGAAAAGGACTGGAAAAGGTCAGTTTTCATTCCAGTTCCAAAGAAAGGCAATGCCAAAGAATGCTCAAACTACCGCACAATTGCACTCATCTCACATGCTAGTAAAGTAATGCTCAAAATTCTCCAAGCCAGACTTCAGCAATACGTGAACCGTGAACTCCTTGATGTTCAAGCTGGTTTTAGAAAACGCAAAGGAACCAGAGATCAAATTGCCAACATCCACTGGATCATGGAAAAAGCAAGAGAGTTCCAGAAAAACATCTATTTCTGCTTTATTGACTATGCCAAAGCCTTTGACTGTGTGGTTCACAATAAACTGTGGAAAATTCTGAAAGAGATGGGAATACCAGACCACCTAACCTGCCTCTTGAGAAATCTATATGGAGGTCAGGAAGCAACAGTTAGAACCGGACATGGAACAACAGACTGGTTCCAAATAGGAAAAGGAGTACGTCAAGGCTGTATATTGTCACCCTGCTTATTTAACTTCTATGCAGAGTACATCATGAGAAACGCTGGACTGGAAGAAACACAAGCTGGAATCGAGATTGCCGGGAGAAATATCAATAACCTCAGATATGCAGATGACACCACCCTTATGGCAGAAAGTGAAGAGGAACTCAAAAGCCTCTTGATGAAAATGAAAGAGGAGAGTGAAAAAGTTGACTTAAAGCTCAACATTCAGAAAACGAAAATCATGGCATCTGGTCCCATCATTTCATGGGAAATAGATGGGGAAACAGTAGAAACAGTGTCAGACTTTACTTTTTTGGGCTCCAAAATCACTGCAGAGGATGACTGCAGCCATGAAATTAAAAGACTCTCACTCCTTGGAAGAAAAGTTATGACCAACCTAGATAGTATATTCAAAAGCAGAGACATTACTTTACCGACTAAGGTCCGTCTAGTCAAGGCTATGGTTTTTCCTGTGGTCATGTATGGATGTGAGAGTTGGACTGTGAAGAAGGCTGAGTGCCAAAGAATTGATGCGTTTGAACTGTGGTGTTGGAGAAGACTCTTGAGAGTCACTTGGACTGCAAGGAGATCCAATCAGTCCATTCTGAAGGAGATCAGCCCTGGGATTTCTTTGGAAGGAATGATGCTAAAGCTGAAGCTCCAGTATTTTGGCCACCTCATGCAAAGAGTTGACTCATTGGAAAAGACTTTGATGCTGGGAGAGATTGGGGGCAGGAGGAGAAGGGGACGACAGAGGATGAGATGGCTGGATGGCATCATGGGCTCGATGGACGTGAGTCTGAGTGAACTCCGGGAGATGGTGATGGACAGGGAGGCCTGGCGTGCTGCAATTCATGGGGTCGCAAAGAGTCCGACACGACTGAGCAACTGAACTGAACTGAACTGAACTACCCCTACTCCAGGAGTGCACCTGGTGTGTCTAGAAAGCATTATGAAGGTACATGGGAGCCAGTGGAATGGGCAGAGGGGAGAGTGGTATGAGGTGAAGAAGAAGAGCAAGCAGGTCCATATCATAGAAGGACTAATAGCAAGAGTGACAATGTGAATTCTATTTTAGCAGAGAAAGTAAACAGCCAATTATAATACTAAGTATTAAATAAGTGCTATAAGGCTCAGACAGTAAAGAATCAGCCTCCCAACGCAGGAGACCTGGGTTCCCTGGGTTGGGAAGATCCCCTGGAGGAGGGCATGGCAACCCAGTCCAGTATTCTTGCCTAGAGAATCCCCACGGACAGAGAAGCCTGGTGGGCTACAGTCCATGGGGTCGCAAAGAGTCAGACACAACTGAGCAACTAAGCACATAAAAGCAAAGTGCTGTGAAAACCCAGACAAAGATTGTTAATTCAGCATGCCTAGCAGCAGGTCAGAAGGCTTCTGGAAAGGTAGATTTGTACTGGCCCTTCGAGAACGAGCAGGAGTTAAAATGTAAATGGGCAGAGGACTTCCCTGGTGGTCCAGTGGTTAAGACTGCATGCTTCCAATGCAGGGGGCTTACCTTGTGGCTCAGCTGGTAAAGAATTCGCCTGCAATGCAGGAGACCTGGGTTCGATCCCTGGGTTGGGAAGATCCCCTGGAGAAGGGAAACGCTACCCACTCCAGTATTCTGGCCTGGAGAATTTCATGGTCTGTTTAGTCCATGGGGACACGACTGAGTGACTTCACTGTAATGCAGGGGTCATGGGTTCAATCCCCGGTTGAGGAACTAAGGTCCCACGTGCCCAGCAGTGTGGCCAATAAATAAATAAATAGGCAGAGAACAATGAAAAGGACATTCCAGGCTGCAGAAACTGTAAAACAAAGAACTCATGCATTGGTTGGTCTGGGAGGGTTGCTGTGGGAACCTAGACAAACAGTTAGATCAAGCCAAAACTGTAGACTCATAGGTGGGGAAGCACTCTAGGTGTGAAAGAGTCTTTAATCCAGACTGAGGAGAGAGGGCCTTGTCCACAGGCAAGAGAAGCCACTTAGAGTGCAGCCTCCTGAAGCAGTGGAGACATGTGTCCTTTAATGCTGATAAGCAACACTATAGACACTGACACACTCTGTGGACTGGTTGAACATCACGAATGACTGTATCACGTTAATGCTCTATTGGTGTTACCTGGACATCTCTAGGCCCCATATGCACTTGTTTATTCTAGCAATGAGCAGAAGATATCTAAGAAAGTAATCCATGATGCAAACGAGAGTTTCTATGGCACAAACACTTTGGTCCAGCATTTACTCCTTTTCTGATACACAGCCTGTGTGGACACTCAGCCAAGTACACAAGTCCAGAGGTGTCCTGTGAGGAGTTGTGGGACCACCACTCTGACGTCCTGGGAGCCACCCCCATACACTTGACATCATCCAAAAAAGCAGGAAGTACCCAAGGAATGGGAAAGCAAGGAATTGTCTGAAAATCCAATCTCCAAGGTGGACCATTTAAATTAGTGATTTTCAAACCATAGGTTACAATCCATTCATTGGTCATAATATCAATCCAGTGAGTTGCTCTGACATTTTCTTTTAATTTAAAATGATAGACTAAAATAGAATAGAAAACATCAGAGTGAATTGAACATAGAAGGTCAAGTGTTCTGATTCATAAATGCATTGTTTCCATCTTTCATAGATACATACACAGACATCTGTGTACTGCATTGGAATGTAAGATGTATTTCTTGCTGTGGGTCATAATGAAAAATTGAGAAATATTTAAATTTATTTTCAGTTCAGTTCAGTTCAGTCGCTCAGTCATGTCCGACTCTTTGCAACCCCATGAATTGCAGCACTCCAGGCCTCCCTGTCCATCACCAACCCCCGGAGTTCACTCAGACTCACGTCCATCGAGTCTGTGATGCCATCCAGCCATCTCATCCTCTGTCGTCCCCTTCTCCTCCTGCCCCCAATCCCTCCCAGCATCGAAGTCTTTTCCAATGAGTCAACTCTTTGCATGAGGTGGCCAAAGTACTGGAGTTTTAGCTTTAGCATCATTCCTTCCAAAGAAATCCCAGGGTTGATCTCCTTCAGAATGGACTGATTGGATCTCCTTGCAGTCCAAGGGACTCTCAAGAGTCTTCCCCAACACCACAGTTCAAAAGCACCAATTCTTCAGCACTCAGCTTACTTCACAGTCCAACTCTCACATCCATACATGACCACTGGAAAAACCATAGCCTTGACTAGATGGACCTTAGTCGGTAAAGTAATGTCTCTGCTTTTGAATATGCTGTCTAGGTTGGTCATAACTTTTCTTCCAAGGAGTAAGCGTCTTTTAATTTCATGGCTGCAATCACCCTCTGCAGTGATTTGGGAGCCCGCCAAAATAAAGTCTGACACTGTTTCCACTGTTTCTCCATCTATTTCCCATGGAGTGATGCCATGATCTTCGTTTTCTGAATGTTGAGCTTTAAGCCAACTTTTTCACTCTCCTCTTTCACTTTCATCAAGAGGCTTTTTAGTTCCTCTTCACTTTCTGCCGTAAGGGTGGTGTCATCTGCATATCTGCGGTTATTGATATTTCTCCCAGCAATCTTGATTCCAGCTTGTGTTTCTTCCAGTCCAGTGTTTCTCATGATGTACTCTGCATATAAATTAAATAAGCAGGGTGACAATATACAGCCTTGACGTACTTCTTTTCCTATTTGGAACCAGTCTGTTGTTCCATGTCCAGCTCTAACTATTGCTTCACAGAGTTAAACCAGACTCTATTTTTTAATTCACTGAGAGCAGATGGGTGCTTATATGTAAAAATATGTCTTCTGTAGGACCATGAAGAGGTCCAACAGTTAACCATGCACATCTCCAGGGAGTATGGAAGATGTTATAAAAGTAGAGAAGTTTGATTTTATATTTTATATATTGTTGTTATTGTTGTTTAGCCACTAAGTGTGTCCTACTCTTTGTGACCCCAGGGACTGTAGCCCTCCAGGCTCCTCTGTGCATGGGATTCTCCAGGCATGAAAACTGAAGTGGGTTGCCATTTTCTTCTCCAGGAGATATTCCCGACTCAGATATCAAACCAGCATGTCTTACATCAGCAGGCAGGTTCTTTACCACTAGCGCCACCTAGGAAGCCCAGAAAAAGATCAAGTGCTTGCAAACAAGTCAAGCTCTAAGGAATGTACATCAATGGCCAGAGGGCCCTGAACCATTAGGACACTTCCGAGTTAGGAAGAAAGGAGTTACTACCTAGAGCTCCAAGATGTTGAGGGTTCCTGTGACCATATGATAGAGGCCAGTGGCCAGGCAGTTCCCTTGGTTCACCACATTCCATCATGCCAGGCTGTGGCATCCTTCTCCACTACAGGGCTCACCTACTATATGGATGAGACACTCATGTTCATGGGCCAGGCCCTGGAAAGTGCTGGGTATTCAGTTTTCCTCTCTGCCTCTCCCTTCTTTATGATACCTGGTTGAACAGTCTCATTTCCAGCTGGCACAGGCTTACAGCAAGGTATGTCTATATCCTCAATTAGATCTCATCTAAGAAGCGATGTGGATCACACTGGATGGCACATAATTGCTTAGCTTTTGCACTAAACCTACTCTCATGGCTGATGATACCATATTTTAAATTTCAGTACTCAGCAGTGGTGTTGCACATAGCACTTGCTTAATAAATATTAATATATTAATGGATAAACTCATTAGGTAAGGGGGACATAAGACCTTATTCTATAAATGACTGTTGCTGTTTACCACAGAACTTTTGAACCATAAAAGAAAAGGCTGATTCCACCACGAAATTCTGCATTTGCAAACATTAGCTATTGTTTTTTCTGACTTTTCTTCCTTCCAGTCACTAAGAAAGGTACAATATTCAGTTTTTATGGCAACTAAAATCCACAAAGTCCCTGTGTTCAAAATCAATCATCCCACCATTCAATCGTGGTGGTTTCACTCTGGTAAGTCCCTCCTAAATCACACTGATTATGCCTGATTTTTATGAGCTGTGAAATCTATTAATTATCTTTTCTATTGCTCTTTGTGTCTTATTACAAGTGAGAGAAAGGAGAACTAATCCTTTTATAAGTAAGTAGCAGACACGTAACACACCCACAACCAAACCTGACTCTTCTTCTCTTCCCACCCACCTTTTCTTCTTTCAGAAGAGTTTAAAACCAAAAATCCAGATTAAAGTCAGACTCTTAATGTTAAATGCATTTTTACAGAGACAAGTGTCTGTGAAAGAAATTTTATGGGAACAAATGATCAATTGCATTTTTAAAAGCAACTCCTACACACGCTGCTGGGTAACTTGCCAAAGGGCTCGTTGTATTTCCCACACTAGTACTGATGGCTAAGGACACTCAGGAAGTGAGCTAAATATTTCAGATGCCTGGGTTTCACAGCTGAGAAGCTTAATTTTTTAAAACTTGAGTGAGATAAAGTAAAGGCAGTTTCCGAATAATGACTGTTATTCAGATTCTCTTTCCTGATGTCATGGGACTATATTTTAAATCCTTCCATTCAAAAGTTAATCATTCATCTAATTAGATAGGAAATAAGTATATTCTAAATGGCTGAGCAACAGATTTATTCTATTAACCTTATTATCAGTGCTGTTTTGCATTGTGGGTCAGAATTTACTGTCTTTATAATTTTTAAACTGCAGGCATTGGAGAGGCCTCCTGGAACAACACACCAGCCTTGGTGAAACCAGCCTAGTGTATCCTTTGTGTTCCAGCCAATGGTGACACATTCTCAGTGGTTGACATAAACCTTTTTCAAACCACTCATTTTCCAGATTGACAAGAGGCACTATTAACAATGACTAATCCAATGGCAGCTAGCTATAGACACCTCACCTCTTCATTTCTCTTAGTAGGAAATAAATAGTGCTATTTACTTTTGTACGGGAGATACTTAACCATCCTACAGAAGAAATAAGTTTCTCTCACAAATCAATTTTAAAACTACCTAGTGTATTATCAGTATTGAATGAAATGAGCCTGTTCTCTAGTGTGGTGGACAAAACCTTAGGCAGCACCAGTGCTATTCTATTTCTGAAGAATCACAGTAAAGAGGAAAGACAACTAATGCCAGTGGATAGAAGTGGTGAGTTATGATAGGGTGGTAAGTTGTGTCTCAATAAACACAGTATCTCAATAAAAACAGTATCTTCTGTTCTTAAGGCAAATGGAGGAACTGTGAAAGGGAACACCTTCCTCTCTGATTTCAGTGGAAGTTAGTGATTCAAAGGAATTAGGCTTTGCTGCCTCCCAGGCAAAGACTTAGTTTTCCCTTGAGAGTAAACTTGCCATATTTTAATGAAGCATGCAAACCACACCATAGCCCATTGTTAGAGAAAAGGTACTTTGCACACAAAAAAGCAAAAGAAGAGTTCTTTTTCCTTCTACCATGTGCCTACAATCTCTAACCTGGACAATTTTGAGTTTTATCCCTTAATAGCCCTGTAGCCTCTGAGAAGCCAATCCTTCAGAATTCTAGTCTTCTTTTACAAATAAACTCATTTTCTTTCCTTCCAACTTTTTGCCCCTGAATCTTCTATTTTCTTATCATACTCCTAAGGCCCAGTAAAACATAAAAATAAAATTTTAAAAAGATTTATCAAACAAATATCGCATCTTTCAGATTCTCTTATGTTCAGGGCAAGTAATTTGCTTCAAACTGGTGCAGGCTCAGATGATTCCAAGCAGACAGGACTCACTGGAATGAAAGGGCAAGTGTTACTCAATCAAGAGCACCTCTTCAGGAAAGAACATTCTGAAGAACAGTGTCAAACTGTTTCTGTGCAGGAAGTTGAAGCAAATAAAGAGGGAGATTGACATGGAGGGAATTTTCCTGAGCCTTTATATTTTTACTTACCTTTCTAACACACACAAGAAAATCCATCTCTGCAAAGACATAATACAAGCACTTCTAAGAACTAAATCTAAAGAGGCCTCTGTTATACAAGTTAAGCCCAGCATGGAACGTCAAAAATTCACTTTCAAATCCAAAGTAATTGAGAGCAATCAGAACAAAGTATTACTTGACTTAATGAGGTCAGGGGATTAATTTTTCCTCATTTCCAGGATCAGAGATTGCTGAATCAATCCCAATACTAAGAACTTTCAGAGAGTGAGAACTCCTTCCAAGGCCTGAGGGTCAAGATGGCATCCTTCTCCTAAAGCATGAGGATATACTGTCTGGGAAGTAAACACCATGTGGCAGGAGAGTCAGCTGTCCATCAGATGAATTAACATCAAGAAAATAAATTCAATGTGTGCTCAATAATGAAGATCAAGTGTTTTCTCTTACTGTATTTTAAAATAAATCTGTTATTAAACCATTTAAAAGTTATGACTTGTGTAGAAAAGAATGCAACTATAACGTCAGCATGCCCTGTTGACCATTCCATTTTTAATCAAAGACCCGTAATCATCCCATTTCATCAAAAACAGTTTCCTTTGATTGCTGGAAATTGAATGATAAACAGAATTTTAAAAATAAGTATTTTTAATTTTTAAATTTATTTTTTAATTGGAGGAAAATTGCTTTACAATGTTATGTTGGTTTCTGATGTACCTTAAAGTAAAGAGGGAACATAAAGAAAAGGGTTGCTCTTAGAGGCAATAATGGATAAATATATTCCAGTATTATTCATGCACTTCCTCAAATCTTTCTGGTAGTCATTTCCTCCCCTATTTATACCCTATTAATCTCTGTTAAAGAAATTTATGTTTTAACTTAACTTTTCCCAACTTTATCTCTCACCTCATCCGACACATAACTAAGCTAATGAAGAGAAAAATGGGATTTAGCAGATGCGTTTTTTTTCATTCACTAAGTTTTACACTATATTTTGTTTGTTGTGTATTTATGTAGATATTATCTTAGAACTCAAGGGTCACAAGAGTGTTTCCATGTTACTACCATATATCTGAGAACAAAATCAACACTCACTAAAAAATCAAGTTATATTTGTTAGGTTTTATTTTAGGTTTTACTCTGAAAGACCAGAGCTAGATGGTAAGGAGACCATGTAGTGTTTCCATGATCTACTTTTTAGTTCACATTAATATATTCAGCCTGAGACATAGTAATGCATTTTGAAGAGGAACAGATGCAATACAGAAAAATAACAAGATCTAAGAAATTATAGAGTAAACTCTAAAGAACAAATTAACATAATAGTCATATAATCTAAACAACGATAATGATAGGTTGTACTTTTATTACACTTAATACTTTACAAAGATCTTTCACCTACATCATCCCTTTAATTGAAAATGATCAGTAATTTTTCTCTCACACTGAGAACAACCTGTAAGAAAATTGTATTCAAGGATGATTCCATGAGATTTCCTAGATACCTCAACAGGGATAAAAGAAACAATCAGGCTAAACTTAATGGAAAACTTCCCACCTGGGAAAAGTTGTCTGATGCTCACATATGTGCCAAAAAGTTTGGATTTTGTTTTTGAAAGACTTTTAAGAATATGCCATGTTCCTAACTTTCTCAGATGGTTTGGGTGCAGCAATATCTACAGGAAGAAGAATGTAGGATCACTATACTGGCAAAGAGGTAGCTCATTAGCATTTCATTCACTGGTGTATAGTTGCAGCTCCCTCACCACCCTGAAGCCGTTAACCTTACTCTGAAGAGAGCCACACTGCCCTGAACTAATGGTCCTGTCCAGTGGTTGGCATGAGAGTCAGAATCACGCAATATGGTTTCTCCATCACATCACCAGCTTTCTTTGCCCTCAGGGTGATACGTTTGTGTACTGTCCTCTTCCCTTACCCTGTTTTTTCCCCTATAATTTCTATTCATCCCAGTTTTATCTTTGGGGGATTTGTAAAACCCTCTAATTCCTCTTGTGCAAAAATAGCTTTTAAACTTTTTAGTTCCCTTTCATTCAAGCCAAACATTTCCTGGTTGTCCAATAACTTCAGCATCTCAGTTTATAAACTTTCGACATACTTCGGTCCTTTTCCCTCTGACAGTGTAGTGTTCAAAACCAATTACAGTGTTCTCTGAGAGTCCCTTGCACAGCAAAGGAGATCCAACCAGTCCATCCTAAAGGAAATCAGTCCTGAATATTCATTGGAAGGACTGATGCTGAAGCTGAAACTCCAATACTTTGGCCACCTGATGCAAAAAACTGACTCATTCGAAAAGACTCTGATGCTGGGAAATATGGAAGGCAGGAGGAGAAGGGGACAACAGAGGATGAGATGGTTGGATGGCATCACTGACTCAATGGACATGAGTTGACTCTGGGAGTTGGTTATGGACAGGGACGCCTGGCACGCTGCAGTCCATGGGGTCACAAAGAGTCAGATACAACTGAGCAATGGAACTGAAGTACAGTCTGACCACAGCAAAATGGAACAGTATTGTCATTCCCTCCCCCCCCAAACAAGGCACACACATTCACTAGTACAGTCTAAAAAGACATTAAACTTGTGGACAGTGATACCACTTTGCTGACATATCTTGCAAAACTACAATTCCTAATCTTTTAAATTATATAAAGTAAGAATCCAGTGCTTTACTCTTTGAAAGAACCCATAAATTCACTTCATAAACTCCAATCTTCATTTATCTCCTTATTTTTATCTAATCAAATCTGCTAGACTTCAAGCACCAACATTAAAAATTAGTATCATCAAATATCTTGTTGGAAGTTAATAGTTTTTGTATTATTTAATGGTGTTTTTACAACAGTAGTCTTTCTGGTATTTGTTTATGGTAATGCATAGCTTTCTTGAGAAATATTTTGACTTAAATAGATTGGGATAAACCTAACCACATCTGAGAACATCATATATTTAGGAAATATATCCCAACATCCAAACAATAAACCCAAAATGATTTTTGGAAGCATAACCTTATTTGGAACAGATGATTTACTACAGGCTTAAGTTGACTGGAGCATCTTTATTTTCATTAAAATTTGTGTTCTAATTAGATCCCAACATTGTCTCAATCTTAACTCTGTTTTCTTGCCTTCACTCTCCATCCAAAACTGTTTAGTTTTAGTCTTATCCAACATCTGTGTTTATGTAACCATAAACTATTTGTAGATAAGCACAATTTTGCAAATAATGTTTCAGGACCCCTTTCCCAGCTTGGTGACTCTTGAACAGGCTGTAATTCACGAGTTCACCACTGTCTGTAAATTTTATCTCTCTGTATACTAATCCATCTACTTCTTTCCTTCCCCACTGCCATTTTCTCTCTCTAGCTGTGAATGCCATCCAAAACATTTTTCTGTGTTTGATCAAGCTGACCCCTTGGTTCTGCCTGTCATCAATTTTTCGGCCATCCCTAACTTCACTGTGACTGTCTCTTTATAACATATTGGCTTAGGCTAATCAACAGAGAATTTCCCGTCCCCTGTTTTTCCTTGACTAAGCTGAAATGTGGTCCTCTCCTTGCATCCTCAGATACAAAAATTTTTAGATGACCCTGGCATCTGCCCCTGTTAAGATTCTGTTTGGTGAGGATATTGTAGAAACCATACTTATTTTTCTCAGCTTATGTTCCTTCCACACTTTAAGTTCTTCAGCCAAACTGACCCAAACTCATAATGATCGAGACACTCCAGTATGTAAAAAGATAGAACACCGATCCCTGGCTTGACTATGCCCTAAATAAAAGCCTTGAAAATAAGAGCCTGAATGTTAACAATGTGTCTGGCATTCTGTGTGGCCCCTCAGGGTACATCTTTGTCTGTAGTTTTGATCACCAATCTTGGGCCTATGAATAATGCCTTGACAGCTGGTACATAAGTAGTATTTGTTCCCTGAGTTCAAAATTAACTTGAAGTTGGGAAAAAGAGAATACTTTCAAATGCATGTTAAGCAGTTTCATTTCTATAGTCCTTGTTAGGTCAATGCCCCTTATATGCAGGAAGTAGCAGAATGGCCATCACCCCTCTTCCCTCAAGATTAAGGAATGATCAAAGTGTGGGGGGAGAAAAAATGGAGGAATTAAAACCCTGGGTGATCATTAGTCAAATACATTTCACCTGCCTTTACTAATCAAGGTCGTTGTAAGACTTGCAGGTCCTCCAAGCAGCCTGTAGCCTAAACAGTATAAACTTTCCAGGAGTTATTTTCCAAGAACTTAGAGTCAGCTGTGTCTAGTTGGAGCTGAGCTAGTTAAGACTGGATAAGACCACCAACTCTCCAACTGGATTGCTTCTCATGGGGTATGCGCGAGTGTCCTCTCGGTGACATTTTGACATCAGAGAGCTGAACACTCCACCCTCAGATCATGCTAAGTGCCTCCATGTTGGCACATGCAGAGGCCTATAGTTAGTTACACCTGAACAGAACAACGATTACTATGACTGCACTTTGTCCCAATCACCTTTCTCCACTCTCCCCCTGCACCCCATGCCTCAGACTTCCCTGCTGCTTTTGTTCCTTATTTCCCAAACAACCCCCAGCCCTTGGCTTTGGGGAGACAGGTCAGAGATTTGTTTTCCAGTCTCCTCGCTTGGCTGCCTTGCGAGTATACCCTCTCTTTGCTGCAAACCTCAGCATCTCAGCATTTGGGTTGCTGCTTGTGAGGTAAAAGGAGCCTGGTCCAGTAATATTATATACCAGAAACCATTCTGGAACAAAGACTAAAACCTCTAGGCTCTAAGAGCTTACATTCAATAAACAAAGCCAGATACGCAGAAAGTCTAATAAGTAGCAGTAAGTGCTACAGAAGAGAGTTAAGACAGAGAAAGGGCTCCAGAAAGACGTGGAGGGCAGGGTAGAAGGGGGAGAGGACTTTAGCTGTCAAGAGGGTGCTCATAGAAAGCCTGACAGAGGAGGCAGCATTGGAGCAAAGGCCCGGGGGAGGTGAAGAAATGAGCTAGACCACCAGTAGAGGAGTGTCCCGAAGAGAAGGACAAGCTGAGTGCTTCCACCCTGGTGGGCTTGAGGGACGAATGACAAAGAGCCAACAGAGGCTGGAGTGGAATGAGAGAGATCAGAGAGGTGGCAGGGAGCCAACTGCAGAAGGCCTCTTAAGTTGCTGTCTAGTGACGTGGGATGCCACTTGAGAGTTTCCCACAGTCATGTACTTGTCTGACTGCACCTCAGAAGGGCATCTAGGGCTGTCCCCATCCACCCTGCCAGCCCTTGCCTCCCACCAGGGCTATATTTCCCTGAAGGCGCATCTTCTCTCTCTCATTCTTTTCCCTACCTTAGCTCCTTAGCGGACTCCACCTAAATGATGCCCCATCCCACTCAGCTCCACAACTCACTTGTTCATGTACTTGGCCTGTAAGACTTGAGCATAGGTCTGCCTTACCCGGGACACACGCCCTGATTCCCCCAGCCTGGACTGGCTAAACCTTGCTGAGATTCCCTAAGAATCTAGATGGCCCTGCTGGGTGGTGGTACCCTCTTTGAGAACCGTACCTGAGCCTTCTTTGAAACTATGGAACATGGCAGCTGCCAGCAGAAAGCCCTCAGGAAATGTCTGCTGAATGAAGGGATGAGAAACACTGAAGCAGGATGAGGCAGATGACTATGCAGGGAACTCTCTTGTGGGAGACATTCTGAATTATCTAGGATCCCTATATACAGGTTTCTGGCCTCCTTTTTGGAGAAGAATGTTCTCACACTTCTTTCAAATTTGATTCTGACTACATTGTTCTGAGCTTTAAACCTAGCATCAAAAAAAAAAAAAAAAAAAAAAACCACTATGAAATCTTTGGCAAATTTATACTCTTACATTTGTGAGATAAGAGAAAGTACCCAAATACAGTCAGTTTCTAAAATTTTTAAAATAGTAAATATTTGGTGCTATTAGTCAAGCTAACAGATACAACCCCAAATGCAGCGTACTTATAAATGGAGGCATACTGGCTATTTCAGTGGAAAAAGGTATGGACACTCTACGTTTCAGCCACCTTTTTGAAATCTTCATTCTAAAGTGTGAAGCTAGAAGTAAGAGATCACCAAGAACCATTCAGTGTGAATTTTAATATGATCAGTTCCTGAAAAGAAAAGATTGTCAATGTTCACATTAATATCCTCCACAGACATAATTTGAACATTCTGGGCGAGAAAGAAAGAGGAAGAGAGTGTAGAGAAACAAGAATATTTGATGTGATATAACATGGTCAAAACGTTAGCCTGAAGGGAGGCTACAAAGTCCTTTATCATACTTGAGGGAAAAAAATTTCCCTTCTCCCTCCAGAAGGACGCTGTGTTTAGTGTCAGTTTAGAAAAGCACACTCCCCCTTTCAACATACATCGGAGGCCCCACTCTTGCAAAAAGGTAAGATAATGTGCTCTCAAAGTAAGAAGTCAAGTACCCACTGCCTTTTGAAAATGCCTACGAGAATTAACGGCCTTTGCCATCCTCTTTTAAACAACTGTGGCCAGGTTTTCTATAAGCACCTCATTTATCTTGAGACTCTTTCATCTATTATCTGACTGTAAGCGTGTTCATAGTTCATCAGCTGAATTCACTTTGACAGCGAAGTCTTATGACGAGTAGCCAACAGCCTAATGTCAGGTCTGTGAATATCTCTGGAATTAAGGTGATGGGAAAAGGGTAACCTTCTGCTACTCCTAACGGCATTTGCTGAACCACAAAAATAGACCCTTAAATCATCCTCCATTTGCCAAAGCAGGTCCTCTTTGCTAATATTAGAACAGAGTGCAGCTGGCTTCCTGCTTACATCAAACACACCACGTGGGGCCACCTCTGCATTCATCCTTGCATGTGGTTACAGACATGAATCATGACATGGCCAGTTGTGTAGAAGAATGTTACCATTCAAACGGTTCTTACTTGGCCTCTAACAAGTCCATTCCTGGGTATTTTTGACGATAAGGGAAAAAAATCATCATCTCCTATCTTTACAGTTTAGCCACCTGGGCCCCAGAGGTTTATAATTGTTACTTATTCCTTAAGAACTGGAAATGGGTTTTGTGATGAAAACAAAAATACCTGTACTGCAAACATAAAGCTCTTCCTTTTAAACAGCCGCAGTTTGGTTTACGATCATCTGAAAGTGCATGATGCTTGAACGAAAGACTTCTGTTTACGATAACTCATAAGAATTATATTTCCAAACAAGTTTAAGGTTGGCTGTACACATTTATAAATATTTTGAGTAACTGAAGTAGACTTTTGAGAAACCTTGCCACCACAGAATTCTATGTTTACACTTTCTGTGGATAGAACAGGAGCTTTTGAAATTAGCGTTTTTACTAAATTGCCAGGAAGGTGCCTGTTGTTCTGAATCCATCATTAAACCAACCAGCATAGCCTGTGTATGCCCAGCTCATGAGTAAATCAACTCATTGGAAGGTGTTTAGCTTCGCTAATCACCTGATGATTATTCAGAAACATGAAAACCAGAACTTTTCAGTCCCCAAGGTAAAACTATGCTATAAACAATGGCTCTCAATTGCTCAACACTTAGTCAACACTTCTGCTCCAATCCTGAGACTGTGACTTCCATTAAGATGTAAAGAACCAGTGTGGACATACTCTAAGTCATCCTAATAAAAGGAGAGATGGCATTTTACAGATAAGTTTGTTTTGATCCTCAAAGTTCTTTGGACCAACAGATAGCCAAGTGCCATACAAGCTGGGATCAACCGAGCATCTCTGTATTACAGCCTCCCCACACTTAATGTGCTTCCATTTGTACCACTTGTCAGTCACTCGAAAAAGAATGTACTCAAATTTCCATGGATAGAAACAACACTGATAAAGGCTACCCTTTGTTTAACTGTCACTCCTTTATTCTTGAGAAACTGTGAGGATTCTCTATAGAAGCACGTGCCTATCTTTTGCATGGGGCAGATATTCCAGCAACAATCCTAGTTGTTTCTAGATGTCTTTCAGGGTAAATATTTCTTGAAGTTATGTTTTCCCCTTAGGAGTTGTTAAGAGTAAAAAGCAAGAATTACTGTAAGTGTATTAACAGAAATGATGCTTCAGATGTACTCTAGAAGAAATAAAATAGCTCCTTGGAATATTGTAATTAGCAAATTGGGGCTTTGGAGGTTGCTATTTTTAGCCTTTGTCTGAAACAAAAAAGGAATCTGCTAGATGCTATAGTATAATCTTAAAATAAGAACCTGCTGCAGCCTTCTATCCACCCACTACCACACACAGAAACTTCTACCAGTTACCAAAACTTCTACCAACTACCATCTACGCTAAGCACCACCATGATGGGGTTTAAAGTGCTCAGTCCTCAGCCCTCCGTTCCCACCTCCCTTGCAGGAACTTCTACTAGGAGCACTTTTCTAGGACCGCACCTGAGCCAATTCCAATCTCTAAGTCTTTCCTCCTGGATAATTACGAAAATTCAAACTGACTTACCTTAAAAACAAATTCATTCATGCATTCATCTCTCTTGCCTCCTCTTCACTTCCCCACTCCCTCAAAAATACCCCTGATGTGTTTACCCCATCACCGCCCACTATGGCTTCCCTGACTTGTCAATGGCATGGACAACCTCCCAGTCACCCAGATTATGGTCTTGAGTTGTGTTAGACACCTCCTTCTGCTTCATTCATTCCCTGTACCTAATATTTCACAAATTCTGGTAATGTTCCATGAACAATGTCTTTCAGACCCAAGCTTCCTCTTCCTTCCCACCTCCACCGTCCTAGGAGAGCACTCATCACTCCACAGCGGTTACAACAATAGCTGCCAGGTGACCCCCCTCATGACAATTTCTTCTGTGTTTCGAACCCTCAGAGGTTGTTGATACCACTGATAAAGTCAGCAAAAACAGGAGGAAGACACATCAAGGGTATTTTTGAAGGAGAGGAAACAAGGCAGAGGTATGTATGAATGAGTGTGCTTCTAATATGTCACTATGATTTTGGGCAATCATTTTTGGCAAGATTTTATACCTACCTGGAGTAATAAGTTGGTAATAAAGATTTTTTATTAATTGGTAGTAACATGAATACACTTGAGAATTTAAGCTAATGTAAGAAAAATTATTATTTTACACTTTTGTCTTTAGCATGGCACATCATTTGCTTTAATAACTATTCAGCTGGCTAACCAGTTAGACGTGAATACTTGTTGTTGAGTAGATGCATGGGGAAAAAACAAATCTCAGTTCCTTGGATATGATATGACTTAGTCAGAAAGCCGAGAAAAAACACTTTACAGAGGCATTATATCTTTAGCTCCCTTATATGGTGTAAAAAACCCCAAAACTTACCCACAAATCCCTGTAGCTACCGTCAAACAAGAGTTAAGAGTCTTTAAACATACTTTGCAGGAAACAGTCACTCCACTTTCATCCCCCCATCTCTTAAGCCAGTGACCTCCCTTGATCTCTGAGATGACAGTGTGCCAAGTTCCATGAAGCCCGGCATTCACAAATGACCCCATTAGATTTCCTAAAGACCTTAATTGCCCAATTCCTTTCACCCAGGTTTCTGAGGTTCAAGGAATGCTATCCTTCAGTTACTCTCTTGCATAGGTTCTACTTATTGTTACCTTAATCCTTTCTGAATCCCTGAGAATGCAAAGAACTGAAGCAGACTTTGATTCTCCTACTGAATTACAAGATACTTTACATACTTCTGTCACAAAGTCATTCTCCTCTGTTTACTATTCAACAATGACATTCACTTTCATGTCTAAACATAGAAGGGAAGCACCAGGGCAATAAATATAATCTTAAAGATTCAAAAGCTGATCCCCTTCAAAGGACCATGTTAAAATACCTAAGAAAATTAATCACTTCCTGCGGTCCTAACTCCACAGCTCTGTCTTATCTGGACAAACACTGCAGGCTGAGGGCCAAGTATCCACTTTGCATCTATTTTGGAAAATATTATCTGAGCTTTCCCTTACAAATCAAATCAACATATATTGTACATATTGAGTGCTCACTATTCGCACAGCACTGTACCCAAGTGGCTCTATTTGAAAACAGTAGTATAAGCTTGAGCTTTTCTTTCAGAGTTTATGAAGGAAAGTATTATAGGGCATATCAGCTGATTTATTTACTTGAAACAAAAGTAAATATATGACGGGGATGGGAGCAACAAAATAAATAAAAACATTTTGATAAGTTAACCCCCCTAAAAGAAACTCTTCTATATTTAAGTAAATTATTCTAGAATCATAATACTTTAATTCCCTTGTCCAAAATTGTTAACAGAATTCTACTGAAACTGTTTGACTTGTAACAGTTTCTCAATTCCATGAAAGTTTGCTGTACCAAGTAGAACATCTGTGGGTGCTAATGTTGCCTTTATTTCCATGCAATTTGTTTCCGGTGGCAAATAAAAGTGCATGAAGAGCCATGGGGCTATTTTCGACTCCAGCCCGACCAACACTCTCTCCAACACACAGGCAGGCATGCACACACACACGCACCCCCCCACACTCAAAGGATTCAGAGGCTGAAGGTTAAACACTCCTTTGTTACAGGAAAAACAGAATAAATGGAGAAGGTTTTACTTACAGGACAGACCCAGAGGAAAATAATCACCCTATAGACACACAGTTTCCAGCACTTCCAAAAGACTATGACATCATTAGACAATAATAAATATGCAGTTAAATACTCAAGTGACCCACAAAATAAATCATACATTTCTTCAGTCAAAACGTAGTCTTCAAACTGTATTCTATCACTGGAAGAGAAATTGGACTAAAAAAAATCTCCAAAGACCAGCTCTAAAATTCTATGAGTTCACAACATTTGTCCTGGAGGAGAGAGGGATTAAAAATAAAACTGAAAGAGCCTCTGTTGAGGAATAGGATAATTACATTATTTCATGATGAATTTAGCACACCTTAAAATCAACATGATGTGCTTTTCTGCATTTATGTTTTATTCAGTAAAAATGTCCAAAATCTATTATAGCAAGCTGATTATTTATCTAGGATTTCTACTGTTGGTAACCCAGTGTCGAGAGGAAACAATAGAAAATGTGGTCCACAGACTAAACTGGGTGATCCAGAAAATAAAGAATTATCTCATCAAGGAAAGAGAATAAAATGAAGTTATTAAGGGAATGAGATTAAGGTGTTGACTCTTCACCCTTCATAGGGGTCCCATCTGCATTGTGACCCTGGGCTCAAACTAAGGAAAGCCAGCACACAGCTGAGGATCTGCCAGACCCTGGGAAATGGCCTGTGGATCCCAGAAAGGCACGAGGTGCTGAATTGCAAATCCCCTGAATCAGCAAGTCTGTATTCTGCATGTTTGGCAGAAAGAAACAGAAGAGGTGGACTCCAGGTCAGAAGAGATTCCACATCTCCAGAAAATATGAATAAAATGAAGAACACCCAGAATCTGGGAAGCTTGGGGAAAGAACGGCTGGTCATGTTCATAGTTCAGCTAGCAATGCTTTTATTGATTGTTTTCTACTTTTAAAGCATCTTACTATACTGTTTCCAAGAGTTCTTGCAAAATATGGTTAGTGGAAAATAAGAAAATGGCCCCATTCAGTCTGGTTAATATTCTCATGTTCATCAGAGGCCAAAGTGAGAGAATATTCATAAAGCATCATTATCTCAATCCCCTCAAATAATACTGTTTTGGTGGGCAACAGGTTGCCTATAGTTATTCCCTTTTCTTTTATACACTAAACCTTTCCTGCTTCTAGGAAATCCTACTAAACCCTCAATTCTAAGGCTTCCTAAACCACAGAAATTTCTCCCTTGTCTAGTGAGTCCCAGGCTCCACAGTTACAGTCCTCAGTACTCGAAATCTGGATACTTGCATTGCTTGTGCCAGGAGAGTCTGTGAGCCTTACCCACAGTTACAACTATCTAATTTGATTTTCTTCAATCAGTCTGAAAATTTCTTAAGGTCCAAATGGCAGATAAAGTAAAAAAAGGAGTATGCCTTCTTTGATCATTTCAGTTTGTATGAAATCTTAGATATTAAGCTACTTAGAAGATGAAATGAAATGAGGACAAGAACATTATACATTTTTAAGAAGCACTATCCTCATAAAAGACAACATAGTACCAAAGTTAAGACAGTGGATTCTAGAACTAGGCTGCCCGAGTTCAAGTCCCAGCTCCACCACTTACTACCAGTTTGACCTTGGGTCATGACTCAAAGTCTGTGTCTCGGTTTAAATGAGTTAATCAGTTTAAATAAGCTGACACCTGTAAAAAACAGTCCCTTGCTTATGGAAAATGCTAAATAAATACTTTTAAAGTCAGATGCTAGTTTCCTTTCCAATATAAATTATAAAGTTAATAACTATAATTAAATATACCACATCAGAGCCCCACCTATCACCCCAATGTTCTTCTGGTATCAGAGTAGGGATTCACTAGTCAAATCTAGTCCCTGGCTTGTTTTTTCACATCCCACAGCTAAGGATGAATTTTACATTTTTTAAAAATAAACCTCTGTTATCTTTTAATCTTTATTTTTTTGTTCATTTTTAAAGGGTTTTATGATGGGGAACATTTCTAAAGTCTTTATTGAACTTGTTACAATATTGCTTATGTCTTATGATTTTGGTTTTTTGGCCCTGAGGCATGTGGGATCTTAGCCCCCGACCAAGGATTTAACCCATATCTTCTACACTGGAAGTCAAAGTCTTAACCACTGGACTGCCAGAGAAGTCCCAACATTCACTTTTTAAGGTGTTGCTTTAAAAGAGAAGATGAGGAAGAGAATGTGCAACAGAAACCAAACACATTGTACAAACCTTCAACCTTTCAAGTTCTGCTAAGGCAGTAGGTAGGAGGGGCAAATCTGTCACCTTTCTCTGTGTTGAACTCCATACTGCTTGAGCCAGACAGCCAGAGAGAAAAGGAGAGGGCTCCTCTGACAGCCAGCTGAGGAAGTGTCAGAATCAACCTAGCTCATCTCCCCCTCCCACCACACATACCCCTTGTTCAGCACAGGCTACGTATTTCTCATCCTCTGTTCCAAGCTTTGGGAGTCTTCCCTCAAAGACATGAAAACGTCCTCAGACTTCCTTCTTGGTGCTAATGAGCACGGGTCTCCTGATTCCTCACTCTCCATCTAATTTGCGTTATATTTTAGGGTTTTTTCTTAGAAAAAGAATTCCAATTCATTCTTCTCTTGACCCCCATGTCTTTGTATCTTTCCATTTCTCCCCCACTCCCTGGGACCACCAGACTAGCCTTGTTCCTGGGTCCCTGTGTCAGGTGCCCAAGCCCTGACATTTGCTATAACCAGAACTGGGATTTAGTAGGCTAGGGGTGGGCCCCAGGCATAGTTCTCCCTCTTCAACACCCGCTCCTCGACTGGCCTAATTGAGAAATTGGATTTTGGTCTCATCCTCCTTCTGAATGCCGACCAGTTTCTGCCTGGTATGTTAGACACTCTTCCAAGGTCGGGAGTTCAGTCACAGCTTCCTAATGTGGGCCCTGATGCTCTGCCTGGTAACAGTCAGGTACAGGGGCATATTATTCTCCCGTAACACACACACATGCTGATATGGGAGCAGCCTGGTGTGTGCTAGTTAGTTGCAAACACAAAGATGTCTGGGCACCTCCAGGCTTCTCCACTGCCACCTGCATGCCCTGCTGTTCTCTGCAGGTCCAGAGAGAGGCCAGGTGGGAGGTGTGAGTTAGCACACATGTGCAAGTGGGGGGTCTGCTGCAGGCAAAGAGACAAGGAAATTCCAGCTCTTTCCTGTGAGTTCCTTATAAATAGACCAAAGCACAGAAGAAAAGAAAAAAGTGTTCACATATGGGAAAGAAGGGAAGGAGGGACCAAGGAAGGAAGGGAAGGGATTTGTTTAGATCCTGACTCTGCCACTACCTTGGGCAAGTTACTAAACTCACCTGAGCCTCCATTCATTTAGGGGAAATAGAATAATAATGTATATCATAAAGGGTTAGTGTGAGAACTGTGTAGATTAGCATATGCTATTCCTCAATTATAAAAATGCTCAGTAAATATTATTAACAGATTCATCTCCCTCCTTGCTTTCCCTATTCTTTCTGAAAGAACAAAGATGATTATGACCTTCAAAAGTGGGCAGAGACTTTTCCTTCCAACCACCACTCTACCCTCCTCTCCCAGCTTCTCCGTTTTTCTGCTCCTGCTAGTCTCATTGTTTCATGTCATTCCTTTGGCCTCTGTGAGGCCAGTCTACATTTTATAACAACTCAAATTCAATTAATGGGATTTTAAAGAGACCTGGAAAATCACTGCTCTATTAAATTTTACACACAAAAATGAGAACACAACAAACTTCACGCCTCAGACAAAATTCTATGCTTCTCACATGTGAGGAAGCCATTCATTCTTGATCACAGCCCAGCCCTCCCTCTAAGCACCTGTACTCGGCCTTACCTGACCATTGGGATTCTCTAGGGAACTATGGTCGGCTTCCACCCAAAGCACAGCTATGGGTGATCACTGGGGGTAAAGACCAAACATGACTGAGCAGCGCTCTGACCCAGAGTGTTCTGCTTGAGGGGTTGGGTGAAAGTTGCAATTGCAAGGGTCTCAGCCATCCTGAAAGTGAAAGTCATTCAGCCGTGTCCAACTCTTTGAGACCCCATGGACTATATAGTCCATGCAATTCTCCAGGCCAGAATACTGGAGTGGGTAGCCTTTCCCTTCTCCAGGCGATCTTCCCAACCCAGGGATCGAACCAGGTCTCCTGTATTGCAGATGAATTTTTTACCAACAGAGCTATCAGGGGAGCCCTCAACCACCCTGCACCACCTTAATTAACACACCAGCTCTGGAGAGCCTGAGGAAACCACGTTATCATCACTCCCTCATTAATGTACATCTTGCCTAAGGGAATTTGCCAAGCTATTAAAGGGAGGTGATTTGAAACACCTTGTCACTATACAATTTCTTTGGGACTACAAATTGAGTGAATCACAGGATGATCTCACTTGGCATTACTAATATAGGTCAGGGTACAAAAATTCAACTCCTCACTGACTTCTGTCATGCAGAAAAGGAAAAATCAATGTTGATATGTTTGTTTTCTAGCCCATAACCCCATCACCTTCCCTGTAGTTCAATTCACTTAGCTAGTTTCAGCAACAACATGGCAGTGGGTTATGTCACTGGATATTTACACATAGAGTATTTCCCAATTGGTTTTATTTTATTTTTTTAATACTCAGATTCCTAGGGTCCTGTTTATCTTGGTAAGCCAGGCTCCCTCGTCCTATAACTTTCAAGAGCTAGCTTCCCCCAAAAAAGAGAGAAAACAACTAAATCTATTTTATCTACATTATGATAATAATCTTCAGAGTATTATGAATAAGGACTTCTCATTTTTTTTTCCCACTGAGAGTGCTGACTAGCTTCCTTTTAAACCACCCCCAGACTGATAAATATCATGTCCTTTTTAGGTAGAAAAGGAAAGCACTGAGAATTCAGCCTCCCTCAAATCATTCATCTTATACCAATGATTCCCTAGTTCTCTGAAGGGTAAATGACCTTTGCTTCCTTCTGAATGGCGTTTGTAAAATGAGGGAAACATCCCATTGCCTAATCGCTCTTTACAGCTTTTTCAGCTTCTATGGCCTTTTTAATGGGTCTCCATCCATTTCCTCTTTGCCCTTGGCTGTAAGGACACTGTTCTGCAGATTTCTTCCTTCCTTTCTCACTGTTTCTTTCCCGAACCTCCTGCATGTGCCTTTCCCTGCTTCTCCTTCTTCCCCTAAGCAAGGCTCAGGTTGGGGCCGTGGGCTTTCTTCCTGCCCAGCACGTTCCTCTTAGAAGTTCCCGGCAGATGGCTTTAATTACCACCTGAACGCAGATGACTCCCAAATCTCCAGCCCCAGCCTTGACCTCTCACCCTTTCTTCAGTGCCATATTTCTTTCTGTCTGCAGAATATCTCTACTTGGGTGTCCCACCACCTCCTAAAACTAAACATGTCAGAAACGGAACTCATTATCTCTCCACGCCCCGCTTGGTTCTCTCCCTGCTTCTCCAGGGCTGTCAATAGCACCCTTCCCTTAGGCTGCAACCTGGGGATCCCAGATGGGCACAGGGCAGCCCCGTCACCCCCACGCTTCAGATTGCAGATCTGAAGGCAGATCGCAGCCCCCACATTCCAGAAGGGCTAAACACTGTGCTCACCAGCTTGGCTCAGACTCTCAGGAAGAGACTTTGAAAGAACATTGTGATCTCAATTGATTTTGCTTCAGTTTTGGGGTTTTTTTTTTTCAGTTCTACTTTTGTCTTCACCAAACTATTGACAAATATTTAAGATTCCCACTGCATTCCATTCCTTAATACATCTTGAAATCCTGGGCCTCTCTGAATTGAGCAGTCTATCATGTACCTCCTTCTGATTCATGACTAAATTATAGAATATATGAGAGTGTATATTTATAAACCTTTTTATTTCCCAACATAATTAATAGCTGTAGTTACCAATTAAATAGTAAATTAATTACTAATTAGCCTGGGAGATTGATGAAACAGAAGTTTTAAGTGATTGTTTCTATTCTTAATTCCTATCCTCTGCACCGAAAATCCACCACCACCATGTCCTTGGGGCTTGCTTACATGTCATTATCTGTAGCACTCCCACCTCTCCCCCACACTGAGACAATAATTGTACTGTCATGATAGATGCTGCCTTAGAAATCACCAGGCATTCTGCTATTTATTCATATGCAGCCACTCTAAAAGTTAGCATATAAATTGGGAAATTGTTTTAGAAGGGAAACAATTCAACAATTCCTATATAAATTTTTTTACAGGGGAAACAATTCAACAGAAATTGGCTTAACAAATAAGGAAGACTTACTGCTCATATAACTGCAAACTCCAGTGGTAGTGTGGGCTTCAGGCATGGCTTGATCAGTGCTCTGGATCCGTTTCTCTGCAGTTTCCTCATATCTGCCATCTTCCACGTGTTGGATCTAGCATCAGGTTCATTCCCAGTGATAATAAAAAAAAGAACGTTGTCAGCAATCATTGGGCCTTCTTGCCTCTTCATTCACACGCAACAGAGTGGGAATTATCAGAGAATCAATGAACAGACACCACTCTTTCTACTGAGCTTCATACTGAGGCACGAGTTACTCGCACTATATCCCTGACACCACCACTGGGAAAAGGAGTGGGAATATAATGCTAGGCTGCTTCTAATCAGGGCCCCCTCCCAAAGCAGGGAGCGGGAGGGTCAGTTTCACTCAAAGCACACTTTACACAAAGGAAGAGAAATGGAATGACTGTTGAGGGAGAACTATAATGTCATGGTCTCTATTTTTCACATGAGAAAACTGACTATCACAAAGTCAGGGAGTGAACAGTAAAGTTTAGGTTAAACTTTGGGTCACTCTGACTTCAGGATTTGTTTTTAACTCCTAGGCAGTAGTTCCTCCCTATAAAGAGCTGTGTTCTTCAAAATAGGGAGGTGAGAATTCAAAAGGTACATCTCTCAATTCTTTGCAGCTGACATGAGAAGGTCATCACTTGCTCCTGTTCATTCATTTTTAACACCTAACTGAAGGCAATGGCAACCCACTCCAGTACTCTTGCCTGGAAAATCCCATGGAGTGAGGAGCCTGGTAGGCTGCAGTCCCTGGGGTCGCGAAGAGTCAGACACGACTGAGCGACTTCACTTTCACTTTTCACTTTCATGCATTGGAGAAGGAAATGGCAACCCACTCCAGTGTTCTTGCCTGGAGAATCTCAGGGACGGGGGATCCTGGTGGGCTGCCATCTATGGGGTCGCACAGAGTCGGACACGACTGAAGTGACAGCAGCAACAGCAGCAGCAGCAACTCATTTTTAGCCTCACACTGAGTTTATCTTGTTCTTTTACAAGGACTTATCTTTCAAGGGGACATTTTATCACTCATATTTCAACCAAAAATTTTATATTGGGAATAATTATGCATATTCACATGAGTATATAAAGTCCTCAGGACTTGAGCAATAACTGATATGTGTTCCAGGCCACTACAACCTCGACAGGTCATTGGTACATAATGTCAGTGACAATGTCTTTCTCCCATGGCACTAAATGGTATCTGCCTTATGTAGGACAGGGCTTCCCTGGTGGCTCAGTTGGTAAAGAATCCGCCTGCAATATGGGAGACCTGGGTTCGATTCCTGGGTCAGGAAGATTCCCTGGAGAAGGGAACAGCTACCTACTCCAGTATTCTGGCCTGGAGAATTCCATGGACAGAGGAGCCTGGCAGGCTACAATCCATGGGGTCAAAAAGAGTCAGACATGACTGAGTGACTTTCACTTTCACTTATGTAGGACAATCATTATTGCTCACTGACAAGTTTCTATCAAAGAGTCATTCAGAACATAAAAACCTCATGACTCAAGTGAAAGCAATGCTGAGAGATAGAAAGCTTGCCTTTCATACCTCCCATCTCCATATACCCTTTTCTCCTTTAAATATTGTTATCTGGTTCCCAATATATTGTGAAAGAAAATACTTGGACTTTGGAGAGTAGTGGTGAAAAACTGGCTCTTTCCTTTCCCCCAAGCAAGATATTTAACTTCTAGGAGCCCTGGCTTCCTGTTGGTAAATGGGGCTACTTCATAGAACGTATTTTGTATTTTTGACAAATGCTTATAGAGAGAGCATGCCTTTTGCCAGTCACCACCATTCTTAGCACTTTACAAACGTTAAATCCTCCTTCCAACACTCTGAGGTAGACAGTATCACTGTCTTCGTTTTATGGCTGAGGAAACTGAGGCACAGAGGAATTAAGGAATTATCCAAGGTCACAGAAGTGCTGAGTGGTAGAGCCAAGATTCCAGCCCAGCCAGTATGGCTCCAGAGTCCATGTTCCTAACTGTTCCACTTCATTGAGTTACTACAAGGGGTGAAGCAGACAGCCTACAGCAGGCATATTGGTTTATTTCAGATGCCCAGTATGCATTACAGCATCTCCCTTTCTTGTTCTTGAAAGACCCTTCCCAGTTATCAAAACACAATCAGATTTGTTATTTGATTACAAAAAAAAAAAAAAAAAAGAGTTTGTGAGTTTACTGGATTTTTAAAAATCTTTTGGCCACACCTTGCAGCCTGTGGGATCTTATGCAGGAACCGAACCCATGTTGTCTGCATTGGAAACATGGAGTGTGGACCACTGGACCACTGGAGGTTTCTTTCTTTTTTTTTTTTTTAAATTTAAATATCTTTAATTCTTACATGTGTTCCCACACATGAACCCCCCTCCCACCTCCCTCCCCATAACACCTCTGTGGGTCATCCCCATGCACCAGCCCCAAGCATGCTGTATCCTGCATCAGACATAGACTGGCGATTCAATTCTTACATGATAGTATACATGATAGAATGCCATTCTCCCAAATCATCCCACCCTCTCCCTCTCCCTCTGAGTCCAAAAGTCCGTTATACACAGCTGTGTCTTTTTTCCTGTCTTGCATACAGGGTCGTCATTGCCATCTTTCTAAATTCCATATATATGTGTTAGTATACTGTATTGGTGTTTTTCTTTCTGGCTTACTTCACTCTGTATAATCGGCTCCAGTTTCATCCATCTCATCAGGACTGAATCAAATGAATTCTTTTTAACGGCTGAGTAATACTCCATTGTGTATATGTACCACAGCTTTCTTATCCATTCATCTGCTGATGGACATCTAGGTTGTTTCCATGTCCTGGCTATTATAAACAGTGCTGCGATGAACATTGGGGTACATGTGTCTCTTTCAATTCTGGTTTCCTCGGTGTGTATGCCCAGCAGTGGGATTGCTGGGTCATAAGGTAGTTCTATTTGCAATTTTTTAAGGAATCTCCACACTGTTCTCCATAGTGGCTGTACTAGTTTGTATTCCCACCAACAGTGTAGGAGGGTTCCCTTTTCTCCACACCCTCTCCAGCATTTATTGCTTGCAGATTTTTGGATCGCAGCCATTCTGACTGGTGTGAAGTGGTACCTCATGGAGGTTTCTATTAGATTTTTTAAAGCCTTTCTTGCATGTGTGCATGCCAAGTTGCCAGAGTGGTGTCCAACTCTTTGCAACCCTATGGACTATAGCCCACCAGGCTCCTCTGTCAATGGGATTCTCCAGGCAAGAACACTGGAGTGGGTTGCCAGGCCCTCCTCCAGGAGATCTTTCCAACTCAGGGATCAAACCCACATTTCTTATGTCTCTTGCATTGGCAGTCAGGTTCTTTACCACAAACACCACCTGGGAAGTCCAAGCCTTTCTTAATTACACACAATTTTATGTGCTATTGAAGGACTTTCAAGTGTCAATGAGTAAAACAGATAATTCAGGTATAATGAAGGCTTCTCACTCCAATAACCCTGGCTTATCACACTATTCCTACCTGTACAGATGCTTCTCAGAGTCACCAATAACTTCCTGCATAGCACCTCAGTGTTATAGGCAGAGTGTTCAAGTTCTCTTTCTGGTTTCTTTGCCACGTGGAAGAAAGACATGTGTGTCATTGCTTTGACCAATGGCATATGAATGAAGTGACGTAATTTCTGGGCAGAGCCCTTAAGAGCCAGTGTGATTGGCTATTTATGATAGCCAGGACATGGAATCAACCTAAATGTCCATTAATAGAGGAATGGATAAAGAGAATGTGGTACATATATACAATGGAATATTAAGCTAAGGATAAGTTGCTTCAGTCATGTCCGACTCTTTGTGACCCCATGGACTGTAACCCTCCAGACTCCTCTGTCCGTGGGACTTCCAGACAAGAATACTGGAGTGGGTTGCCATTTCCTTCTCCAGGGGATCTTCCCGACCCAGGGATCAAACCCGGGTCTCCTGCATTGCAGGCAGATTCTTTACCGTCTGAGCCATGGAATATTACTCAGCCATAAAAAGAATGAAATAATGCCATTTGCAGCAACGTGGATGGACCTCAAGATTGTTATATTGAGTGAAGTAAATCAGACAAAGACAAATATCATGTGATATCACTCACTTAAATTCCACATGTGATAAGTGGAATTTAAGAGACAAAAAAGGGTACAAATGAATTTTTCTACAAAACAGGAATAGAGATACAGAGGTAGAAAACAAACTTATGGTTACCAGGGGGGAGGGGAGAGGACTAATTAGGAGATTGGGACTGACATAAACACACGACTATATATGAAATAGATAACTAATAAGGACATGCTGTATAGTACAGGGAACTCTACTCAGTACTCTGCAATGGCCTGTATGGGAAAAGAATCTAAAAAAAGAGTGGGTATATGTATCGGTATAACTGAGTCACTTTTCTGTACACCTGAAATTAACACAACACTGCAAATCAACTATACTCTTCAAAAAATAAGAGCGCCAGTATGATTGGCCTTTCTCTTCCCTTTTGTCTAGAAATCACGGCTGCCCCTGAGAGTAGGGGCCCTGTGTCAGTCCTGTCAGCTTGCACACCAAGTGACGATGACACACAGAAAAGTGCCCAGCCAACCCACAGTGGATACACGGAGTAAGGAAGAGATAAATCTCTCCAGTGTCACACCACTGAGATATCTAGAGGCTGTTTTCTACAGCAACATCATTTACTCTGCCCTCAATGATTCACCAGGGGCCAGAATAAGGGGGCAGCATCCTCCACTCTCTCTCCTAAATTTGTCTTCTGTCTCCCTCAACAAAACAGGTAAAAGACTAAACTAGCTTCTGTTACTTGAGGCCCATTACCCAGAGCTGCTGGATGAAGAATTTCCCTCTGACGAAACCATCCCACTCAAGCCTGTCCGCTTCCCCAGCAAGAGCCTTCCCCCTCTTTTCCCAGGCAGGATATAGGTTCTCCTCCTGACTTTACCTCCCATTTTCTAAGAGTTCCAGTTTATATAGATATAAAGCACTCCCCACCCTATGTTTCTCTGCCCCCTGTGCCATCCGCGTCACTGTGTGTCTATTATACCTAGGAGCAAGATAGCCCCAGGCCCATGAACCAGAGTCCCCTGGTGTCCAGATCTTTACCTCTCAAAACCTAGAATCAGAAATGCTGGAGACTTCTCTGGTGGCCTGGTGACTAAGACTCCGTGCTCCCAATGCAGTAGGCCCAGGTTCAATCCCCGGACAGGGAACTAGATCCCACACATCACAACTAAACATTCCGCATGCTGCAACTAAAGATCTCATGTGCTACAACTAAGACGTGGCACAGCCAAGTAAATAAGTATTTTTTTAAAAAAAGAGAATGGGATATGCTGGCAGAAAACCACAGTGGCCAACAAAGGGCGGGAAAAAGGCAGGCAGCAGGTGAGTGAGGCTGTCCACTGGGGAAGGAAAGGTTCTTTGAGGGAGTTATATGTTTAATTAGGGAGATCACAGAGTATGGGATGTAGAACCATTAGGCAGAAACATGTATCCATCACTCTGTGCAAAGTGCACACACACTTCTCAACTTTAAGGCCAAGACTGTTCATACTCCAGAGGCCATGACAATACCTGGAACATAATTTTTTTTAAAATCAATAAATACTTGCTAAACAGAATTTAATTAATGATACATGGTATCAGTGAAAACTGCTGGCAGATCCAATTCCATAAAGATCTAAGAAAACAAAAAGGACATTGATTTTACTTCCATCCATATGAATTACTCTATTTTACAAGAGCTTCTTACCACTTGTACCTAATTACAGTAGAGCACAATAATGATCATGAATATTATTAAATGTGTGTCAGATTACCTTTGCTGTGTCTTTTCTTTGATGACCAAGTTCACAGTTTGCTGCTCATGTAAAGTGTTTCTGGGGTCTGTTCATCTGCTTCCATCTTAAAAAATTTTTATGGTAACATTTTTCACTGATGTTCTACTGCATTGATTTACTTAATCAAAGTTGAAGTTTGCTTGCTTCTGTGACCAATAACAGAATCTCAAATCACCACTAATATCTTCTTCTGTTTGTAATATTGGACCTATAGTTCTTAACCTACCGTTGTTTAGTCCTTAAGTCATGTTTGACTCTTTGCAACCCCATGGACTATTGCCCACCAGGCTACATATCCAAGAAAATTTCCAGGCAAGAATACTAGAGTGGGTTGCCATTTCCTTCTCCAGGGCATCTTCCCAACCCAGGAATCAAACCTGTCTCTCCTGCATTTGCAGGTGGATTTTTTACTACTGAGCCACCAAAGATGCCCTTTCAGTTCAGTCGCTCAGTCATGTCCAACTCTTTGTAACCCTATGGACTGCAGCACGCCAGGCTTCCCTGTTCATCACCAACTCCTGGCGCCTGCTCAAACCCATGTCCATTGAGTCAGTGATGCCATCCAACCAGCTCATCCTCTGTCATCCCCTTCTTCTCCTGCCTTCAATCTTTCCCAGCGTCAGGGTCTTTTCCAATGAGTCAGTTCTTTGCATCAGATGGCCAAAGTATTGGAGTTTCAGCTTCAGCATCAGTCCTTCCAATGAATATTCAGGGCTGATTTCCTTGAGAATTCGTTTGATATCCTTGCAGTCCAAGGGACTCTCAAGAGTCTTCTCCAATACCGCAGTTCAAAAACATCAATTTTTCACCATTCAGCTTTCTTTATAGTCCAACTCTCACATCCATAAATGACTACTGGAAAAACCATAGCTTTGACTAGATGGACCTTTGTTAGCAAAGTAATGTCTCTGCCTGTTAATATGCTGTCTAGCTTTGTCATAACTTTTCTTCCAAGGAGCAAGCATCTTTTAATTTCATGGCTGCAGTCACCATCCGCAGGGATTTTGGAGCCCAAGAAAATAAAGTCTCTCACTGTTTTCCATTGTTTTCCCATCTATTTGCCATGAAGTGATAGGACCAGATGCCAAGCTGAATGTTGAGCTTTAAGCCAGCTTTTTCACTCTCCTTTTTCACTTTCATCAAGAGGCTCTTTAGTACTCCTTCACTTTTTGCTATGAGGGTAGTATCATCTCTGTATCTGAGGTTATTGATATTTCTCCCAATCTTGATTCCAGTTTGTGTAATCTTGATTCCAGTTTGTGCTTCATCTAGCTTGGCATTTCCCATGATGTACCCTGCATATAAGCTAAATAAGCAGGGTGACAAAGAAGCCCTCTAAAGGATATTTAAAAAGCCCTTTACAGGATATCAAAAGAAGCCCTTAACAGGATTTTAAAGAAGAAGCCATCCTTCTCTGTTATGGCACATCCCATGCTGGACTCCTGTTCCTCCATCCTATCCTACGTCCTCAGGGAATTCTGTCACAGTCTCACTCTAGTTCTCTCTTGAATTCCAGCTCCATTTTATCAGATGCCTTTAAAATATCTCCAATTTCATACCCCTATACCTGGACTCATTCCTTTCTCAGCTTTCTCAGTTTTCCATGGCGTCACATTCTCTCCACTACCAGGATAGAAGCCTTATATAGGCTATGCTCTCTGTCCTCACTCCCTCCTCAATCCTGTTGCTTCCTTGCCACTTAAAATTTGCCGCACGTACCTCTTCCCCTCTAGTCTCTTTGTACCCACATAACGCAGGCTAACACCCGTCCTGAATGATAAAGGAACCCTTGAGCTCCCCTATTTATACTCCATCTGGGGAGAGCCTGTGTCAGTCAGGGTCTGGTAAAGAGACAGAAGTAAAATTAAATAAATAAGTGACTTGATAGTAAAGAACAGGGCAACAACTTTAAGGTATCACAGAGGTAACCATTATAAGTAGCAGTGACCACTCCTAAGGCTATGAGAACAAACAGAAGAGGCTGTAATTGTTAAAACTTAGCAAGAGGGTCTGCACAGAGCTGAAGAACTCAGACCTCGGAGGAGGGGTGCTGTTCAGCTGGGGCTGGCATCTCTGAGCTGCAGCAGGACCCTGTGGGGCTGGGACACCAGACCTCTGATTGGAGGGTGCTCTGTAGCTGCAGCTGGTGTTGTAGGCAGTGGGTTGTGAGAAAGCAGGTTCTGCAAATGTTGGAAAAACTTCTCTATGGATTCAATGACTATTTCTGGAACCAACTACTACTACCAGGGTTTGTAAAGAAACAAGGCTGGAGTGATGCTCCCAGGGAAAGAAAGCAAACAGGAAGCTAAGAGGAAGGAGCAAGTCTCTCATTCTCCATCAGCACCCGCAAATGGCAGAGCCTCACAGAGGCAGCTGACAAAGCCAAGTCACGCATGGAGTCCCTGTCCTGAGATCACTGAAGGAAAATAGAAGAGTAGGCTTGAAGCTGGAAGACAAGAAATGGCACATGATGATGTAACAAATGAAGGCCATTTCATCACGACTCTCATCATCTTAATTTCTTCTGTCTCAGGTCCAAGTGCCAAACCCTAGAACTAACTATATCTTCTGTTCCTTCTTCATATTTCCAACCTTATACTCAACAGATATTCTGCTTGGATCAATTTGTCTCTTGACTCTATCTGATCCACCAACCCTCAACTTTTTACCAGTGCCATTTTCAACTGCTTAAATTATCTTGCCAACTAGTTTACAGTCAAGCTCCCCCAGCAGTCAAAACTCTGTAGCCATTTTCACATCCCTTCATGAAGTTCAAGCCTGGGCTCACTGCGGGATTTCCTCTGCCATATTAAGGGAAATCCATCTCTTCCCTTAGAAAGAAGATCCTTTAAAGGAGGGCTTTTCAAGCAGCACAGTGGTTAAGAATCAGCCTGCCAATGCAGGAGACAGATTCAATTCCTGGGTCGGGAAGATCCCCTGGAGTTGGAAATGGCAGCCCACTCCAGTATTCTTGCCTGAAAAATTCTGTGGACACAGGAGCCTGGCAGGCTACAGTCCATGGGGCTGCAAAGCACACACTTACCTTGCCAATAGAGAAAGAGCGGTGCACACTGGAGCAAGGCGTAGAAACACGCGGAATGAGGGATCCATCAATATATAGAACTGAATACAGCCCTACTAAGAGCCCATGGAGAGATGTCCATCAAGGCAGAAGCATGGCCCGAGCTTTGCTCTATCACACGCATGGATGGATTAGACCAAGAAAACAAACCAGGACTCCAATTTTGCTCAAATTCAAAAAACCCCTCCTTCTTGAAATTTCCATTGTTTTCCCCCTACTATCCAGGAAAGTAAGCCCTAAATTTCCTTAAAGGTTAGCTTTCAGACTTACTGCTTCATTTTTACCAAGAAAGCAAGCCTCTTAATTTTTGGTAGTGTACATAAGGAAGGATTAAAGTGTGGGATTAAATTTGAATAGAATGGTTTAAGTGCACACTTGTCCTCACCTAGAGCAAATCTTATACACAGAGATAGCAACAGTCTCTCCTTAGTCTGGCAACATTTTTTTTAATTGGTAAAACTTTACACTATTTTAAGGAAAAGATAGTGGCATAACAATGTTTATGTTATGATAGCATTTTTATTTACATTGGAGAAGGAAATGGCAATCTACTCCAGTATTCTTGCCTGGGAAATCCCAGGACAGAGAAGCCTGGCAGGCCACAGTCCATGAGGTCATAAAGAGTCGGACACTACTTAGCGACTGAACATGCACGCATATTTACACACACACACAAAGTAATTCACTTTACAAAAGATCTGCAAGGATATACATCAAACTCTTAAAGAGGTTTTTCTAGGGAGGGGAGTTGGAAGGAAAGATAGTATAGGAGGACTTGCATTTTTCATACTATATCTTTCTGTACTGTGTGCATTTTTTATAATGCCAATGTACATATTTATAATTTTAAAACATTTTAACGACAGACTCCAAATTACAAGTGATCCAATTGCGGAGGTCAGAATAGACATCGGAAACAGTCTAGTGGAAATACTGGAAGCTTGATAAGCTCTTTTCAGAAATATGCTGCATTTAACTGCTTGTTTACAAAAAAAAAGAAAAATTAAATTCAGTAGATCAGTTTGTACAAGCAGCCAACTGCTCTTTATCTACTGACATGTATCAAAGTGTATTATTACTGAGTAGATTTCAAAGGAGACCTGACATCCATAAAACATTATTTTTGAGCTTTTCTGTGGCTAAAAATTGTGGGAGTCTATACAAGGCAATCTGCAGTGTACACTTTGGCACACGGCTGAACATTTGAACAGAGCAAAGATCAATGCGAAGCCCGTTATCCGTGGGTTTGGCAAAGTGTTTAAACCTGTTTGGGTTTAAGTATTCAGAATGATGAAATGTTAGCCCGTCTGAGACTACTTCAGCCTTTTTTCAGGTGCGATCTCGACAGCTGTGTAAAGGATTTATATAAGTTTGGATGAATTCAAACACAGGTGTAAAAGATAAAAGGCAAGTGGAACAAATGCTCTACCTATGATCATTTTTCCATGTTTGGCTGTCTTATTTGTGCCTGTTGATTCCAGTACCCTTTCATGCAACATCTATCTTATGAGTCATCAAAAAACACCACCTTATTTTAATTTATTGCTAATAAAGAATGAAATTTTGAACAAAATTATGCCCAGTTCTTCTCTCTAAACTCAACTCTCTTATTCCCTTGTGTTTCTTCCATCTTTGCTCCACAGCCTTCAAATAGATCACTTTGCCTCCCTCAATCTCCCTGACCTATAGATGGACTTAGCAGATCTTAAAGGGTCTCTCAAAATAATACTGCAAAATATTTCACTTAATCCTTGAGCTGTGTTATTGAAAGGCTTAATATTTTGTGTCCCCAGTAGAATTTAAGGTCTGGGGAGTAGCACAAAGTCTTAAATTCTTTGTTCCTTGTCATATCAAACTTAGTATTTACTGACTGATGTCAGGTCTGACATAATTCAATACTTAAAATTAGATTTTTAAAATTCTATACTCCATGAAAAAAAAAGAATTGTTTAAAAGAAATTTGTCTCAGTTTTGCAACACCATGATACGCTAAAATGAATTCAGGGGACTTCGCTGGTGGTCCTGCAGTTTGGAATCCACCTTCCAAGTCAGGGGACCCGGGTTGGATCCCTGGTTGGGGAACTAAGATCCCATATGCCACAGGGCAACTAAGCCCATGTGCCGCAACTACTGGGTCCCTGACCCACAAGCAGAGAGAAGCCCGTGCACCACAACAAAGGGCCTGAGCTCTGCATGGAAAGATCTCGTATAGTGTCCGGAGACCCTGCATGCCACAACCAAGACCTGACACAGCCACATAAATCAATAAATTTTTTTCTTAATGAATTCAGAATGAGTTGTTCCATTTTTGCCCAGATTTTGTCTAAAATAAGGGGAATCTCCCCCAACACAACCAAGATCTCACCATCGCATTAGATAAGTGTGGCCCAACAAAAGTGATAGCCATGCCTGACAGGGAAACAGGACAGAAAGGAGCAGCGTCAGAGCTGCAGAAAAATACTGATCGATCCACTGTTGCTGCCCTGATTTGTTTATAAGCTCATGTGCTAACAACAATTTTAAAGTCTTCTAGAAATTCTTGCAAGTACTCAGGGTCCTGCATGAAGCAAACAAACAGCAAAACACAGAAGAGAAACAGGTTATATATGTACCCATTTTTGGATGCTCAAAGCTTTAGACAGGATGCAGGATCCTGGATTCTGCTTCAATTTCTAGCTATGTAATTCCAGAAAAAGCTCAATCCCTGCACCTCTTTTACCTCATGTGAAGTCAGAATAATAAATTCTATTCAATTTATTTCTGAAACAGTTATGAGGCTCAAATGGAACAAGAAACATAAAACTGTTTTTGCAAAATGTTGAGCACCATAGAAGGTCATACTTTCAGTATCATTTTATTAGTTCATAGACAAAAAATAAAGCATAATTTTATTTGCTCATAAAACTGTATTTAGCATTGTTATTGAGGAAAATTTTTAATACTTTAATAATTAAGGAAGTGTTTGGGCTATTACAGCATAAATCATTCTTCTAAATCTATTTACTGCATTTAAATGTCTAATTTTTGTTGCAAGTGGGATTCTTAGCTGCAAAAGTTGGACATTTCACATCTACTCATTTCTGGCAATATGTGAAAGCAGGGAAAATTAAAATGTAATGAAAACACAAACATTATAGTATTAATTTTTATTTACTTTTCTAATATTTTGAAAACTCTACTGCAGATTTTTTTAAAATCCTATTTTCTAAAAGAAAAGCTAAAAGTACTCATAGTGTCTTATTTTTGCACCTTGCTATCTGCCTAGTTATCTCAAAATTTTGAGCTACTGATGTGCAAGCTTTTCAGATTTGTTGTTATTTTCTTTTATTATCTTTGTGGATTTCCAACAATTTACAGTTATTGATTCCTGGGTCTATCTTATTCCTAAACATAAAACTGAAAAAGACCTTACCAAAACCTTTCTTTGAAAACTTCTTTATTCCATATTGGGGTATAGATTAGCAAACAATGCTGTGATAGTTTCACAGCTATCACACACATACATGTATCCATTCTCCCCTAAACAACTCCCCCATCGAGGCTGCCATATAACATTGAGCAGAGTTCCATGTCCTTGTTGGTTATCCATTTTAAATATAGCAGTGCCAACACCTTTTTTTTTTTTTTTTTAAGGGAAGGAAAAGGGTAAAAAAAAGTGAGGGTATAACTAACTCAACAAAGTACTGAAAAAACCAGGATCAACCAGGTCTCCTTACTTGGTCCTTGTACTTTCTAGAACACCAACCAGCTATTCTAATTTGATTGTTTCAAACAAAATCAGCTTTCCTTTATGTGCATTAAATGACAGAGACCCCAAATTAGAGAAGATACAATGGGTACCACCCTCGAAGGAGATGCTAGATGCCCAACTGTGTTCTATGCCTCTTGAAGCCTCCTTTATTACATCAGTTATTTTCTAACCCCAAGTCTTATACTTTGCTCCCACCACAGGCCTGACCAGCTTAAAGCCACCTCCTGGAGAAGGCTGGCTAGCCATCCAAATCACCACCAATGCTCAGTTGCCATCACCTCATCTTCATTTCCTGTGTTGACAATTGTTTTTCTATATATGCCTGTCTTCCACCAAAACACAGGCTCCTTAGGAGCAGGGTTCCCGTCTATGTTGCTCGTCAACCATTTTCCAACACATAAAATACACTTGATAGAGACTTCTCTGGTGGTCCAGTGGCTAAGACTTCACACTCCCAATGCAGGGGGCAGAGGTTCCCTCAAGCCACAGCGAAGACCCAGTGCAGCCAAATTAATTAATTAATTAAAATGATTTTTTAAATACACTTGATAAATACTTGTTGAATGAATGAATGAATGAATATGCTTCTTACTTAATAACTATATAATAACTTGCATTTCTGCCTTATATTTTAGTTCCAGAAGATTGTCAGCAGCATGAATTCACCTAGAATAAGATTCTTCCTATTTGCTTTCCTATTGCCTGGGTCGGGAATATTAATAAAATATTTCATTTGGCTTTCTTATGTATTTATAAGAGAAAATACACTTCTGCTCATGGGGAAAGAAATATTATCTTTGCCCTCTAATTGGACAAGTGTGCTAATTGAATCAATATTTCCAATTTTGGGAAAACAAAAATTTATCTAGTACTCAAGGAGAGATTTTTTTTTCCCTTCCTTCCCAGCCTTAATGTATCTAGACCCTCTGTTGTCTTTTGCTCAGAAGTCCTTTCTCAAAATGTTCCTCTTAAAAAGCTTTCAAGGACATACCAGTGCTCTTTAGTGTAAAGGCTATTTTTAAAAGAGTGGGGGGTGGGGAGGAGGGAATTAAAACAAAATGAAAAGATGGAAACTTTTTGCCTGTTTGACTTGTCCACTTGGTGCTGTTAAAACACAATGGTTTTGTCTAACCCACTTATCTCTGGACAGACACTCTAAATGGCCCCCACTCTTCACAAGGAATCAAGGGTTTCCTGCAGCAATAACCTCACCTACTTAACCAGCATCTTTGAAAATCTGTACAGAGCAAAGACCACTGAAACAAATCAGCTAAATGTTACTCGTTGAATAAATTAATATATAGTGCTAGGATGCTGATTCCTGACTTTGCCTGATAGTAAAACCTGAGCCAACTAAGGCAAGACAGAGAGTATGAAGTTCCACCCACACCTTTTCTTTTGAAGCGACCCCAAACCTTCAAGCCTGCGTTTCATTTGGGAAAATCTTTTGCTAAAACCGCTTCCCATATGCAACCCATCTGGAGGGCTATAATCTAGTCTTGCCTGCAGCAAACCGACAATAATGATGCTTGCCTTTCATCACAGATCCCCAAGCACTAGACAAACATTAATTAATGCCCCCAACACACCTGTGAGGTAGGAAAGTATTATTATCCCTGGCTCACAGATGAGGAAATCCAGACACCAAGAGGTTAAATGGCTTGCCTGAGGCCACAGAGTGAGCTAAGAACAACGGCAGAACTTTCCACTAACCCTCCTCCCTCCTGACAAAACTTTGAGATCAGCCCCCTCCGCAGAACTATTTCTAGCAGAGGTAGGCTATAGCCAACCGTATTTATCATTTTCACAGTAAGTTTAGACCCCACTCCAGATCATAAATGTATTCTGTGCCCAAGAATCTGAAAATGCCCTTTTTAAAGTATCCTCTAATCATCACATCTGACAGGAAACAATTGACTTGCTGCTGCCAAAGTGCAGATAACATCTACTGAGCGCCTACTGCATGCCAGGCGGGCTTCCCAGGTGGCTCAGTGGTAGAGAATCTGCCTGCCAACGCAGGAGACATGAATTCGATCCCTTGGTGGGGACGATCCCCTAGAGAAGGGAATGGCACCCCACTCCAGTATTCTTGCCTGGAAAATCTCATGGACAGAGGAGCCTGGCAGGCTACAGTCCATGGGGTCGCAAAGAGTCAGACACAACTGAACAACTGAGCACACACAACACAACACGTGTGCCAGGCACTGTGATTTCAGTGTTGGCTCCCCTCTCCTTTCCAGAGAACTCAAATGTGGCTCCAAGAAAATAGCAATTGCAACTTTGGGGACAAGTGGAAATTAGAAACTAAGCTTGACTTCTCTCCCATCGAGAGTTTGGCAAGAGGGATATGAAAATCACCAGAAGAAGCCCCAAAGTGAATGACATGATTATTATACACCAGGACAGCCCTCCTGCAGCCCATCCTATCTTTTAAATTAGCCTATGAGAATTTCTACCATGTACAATCCTAGTTCTATAAATAACAAAAAATGACTATTTGTCACTAATTACTTTTTTTCCCATGTTCCAGGCTTTATATATCACTTTTAGTTTTTGCCATCACTTTCAAAGAATTTGTTAGTATTCGTCTCTCATTTTATGAATAAGGAAATAAGGCTCAGCATGTTGGATTACTTACTAGCAAGTGCTAGATGAAGCATTTAAAACCAGGTCTGGCCACCAAGTCCATTCTCTCAACCATAATGTCTTACTACTTTTTTGCGTGCATGCGTACTAAGTCGCTTCAGTAATGTTCAACTCTTGGCGACTCAGTGGACTGTAGCCCACCAGGCTCCTCTGTCCATGGGATTCTCCAGGCAAGAATACTGGAGTGATTAGCCATTTCCTCCTTCAGGGGATCTCCCTAACCCAGAGATCAAACCCACTGTCACATTTCTTGTATTAGCAGGCGGTTCTTTACCACTAGCGCCACCTGGTAAAGCCCTTACTACTTCTTTACTGAGGATTTATGAGGTTTCTCTTCATTGATCATCTCTTCTTTTACTCTTTCTTTATTCACTTACATCTTGTATGAAGGCTTTTGAGCAGCAGCCAAGTATCCACAGCATGAGAATGAACCTAAATGCCAGACTTTCCTGTCAAAAATCTCTGCTTCCCACTGACCCAGGGGTAGATGGCTCACACCACACATTCAGCTTTCAGACTTTTGCTAACCAAACCCTGGGGAGACTATCTTTTGATTCTGCTACATAAAAGATTCCTGCTTGAAAGCGAGCTTCTTATTGAAAGAGCACTGAAACCATTTTCATACTCTGGACCTCGTATCTGGTTTGAGTCCCTGATAGCAACCTTAAGCTTCTGTATAATAACTAGTTCATTTCTCCACCCATTCACGTATCAGTTTAGGCTGCAAGTATCCAATTAACGAACTCAAACTGTCAAACAATAAAAAGAACATATTGGTTAATTAAGTGAAAGGCCTGCAGCAATGTGGGCTTCAGATATGGTATGATCAGGACTCTGCTCTCAGACATATTCTCCTCTTGTTAGATTGTAGATTCCTCACTCTTCAGATCCTTTCACTCATTCTACGTCAGACTGACCTTCAGCCTTCTCTGACACTTTATGCTGATTCTTTTCCATAGTTCTCTGAGTCTCAGTTAAGAGTGCTGTTTCAACTGTCCCCCACTTTCCAGGGCCCAGTGTGACAGGAACTCCTCTTTGGGGCAGCTTTTTCTGTCACCCAACCTATCCAGGCAGCTTAGCTGGATAAGATTAGATTTTTGCATGTCCTTATTCAGTTAAGCTTGATTTTCTTTAATAATCCAGGGGAGAGTGAATTATTGTGTAGCAACACATTTGACCTGGTTTTGTTTCCTTCAAAACAGCAAACTCCCCTTTGCCACATTAGCCTTGACTTTATTCTGTGAAATGCTTTTCTAACTGTGCATCCTCCAACATTTTCTACTTCAGTCAAAACTTGATTTGAATTATAACACAACATAGTTCATTTTTTTATATCTTTTGGGGTCTATGTCAGTAAATACATAGGCTTGGAACAAAACTGTGCATAAGTGGGCACTTCAATGCTTTTTAATCAAAAGCATGGTGATGTATTTATTCGCTAATTTGAAACAGTACAACAAGGATACCTATGCCATTTATTGAACACTTACTATGTTGCAGGAACCATATTAACCACATTAAATTATATCATCACACTTAAATCACGTAATGACCCTATGAAGCAAGAGCTATTATTATCCACATTTTATAGATGAATAAACCAAGAACTTAAGCGATTGTCAAAGATCACACAGCTAGTAAGTGGTGCAGCCAAGATTCGAGCCTAAGTCTGCATGGCATCAAAACTCTGAAAACACATAACAGAAATTTTCTTGGCAGTGGTACCTTACCAGGAGTCACAAAGGTAAGCTTCCCAGAGCTACACAATCTATCTCAGATTGGATGGGAAAGAATATGCATTAAAAGGAAAAAAAGTCAATGCAGAGCTTCATTTTTTTCACCTTTGGGAAATAATCAGAGCTGCTCAAACTCTTCCCTATTACCCATTAAGTATTAATCTCTAGAAGCCAAGCAGAGAGTCAGGAAGACCCTTTCACTGAAAAATTCATAAACCAGAAATTCTACTTGCTTAGAAAATTACAGCATCCAGTGTAACACACACACATATAATAGATGTGATCTCAGCAAAGATCTTGGGCATTTTTTGAATTCTAGCATTTTTTTCTAAATCTGAAAGCAGTCTTTAAAGGCAGATTCCTTGATATACATATAAAAAGCCAAGATACCCGGCCTCTTCTCACCAACGGTTGCCAATCCCCTGCTTGTAGTGCAGAGTTAGAAAAAAAGCAGAGTCCGCCTTGCTAATAACAGCCCCAGCACTGAGGGCTGTCGATAGAACACATGACGCTGAAGCCACCAGCAAAGGGTGTTTGTTTTTGCCATTTACAGTTGTACAATCGAATGCAAGGAGGCTAGGAAAGGACTCCAAAATCCACAGCCATGCTCACACTGCGCCACCTGTAGGCAGAACCCGGTAATCTCCGTGAACACCTGAGATACAGAAAAAGGCCTCTTACCAGAAACGAGGGAATAAGCCTGGAATTGAGTGGGGCCACTGAGACAAGAGCACAAGGTCAAGGGTCACCCTTGTAGGGGGTGGAGGAGGAGCGAGTCTACCGCACACCACCATGGCGTTTGAACGCTGCTGCCAAAAGAAACATCTGTATTTCAAACTTCCATTATTGTAAAAGCCTTAAAGTCTAGTGTGGTACATGTATTTGGGCATATTATTATTATGGGGTGGGGTGTTTTAACCTTCCTTCAATTCTCACTCTATCTGAAAAGTAGCTTCAATTAGCTATAACTGGCTTCACCGACCCATTGACCACTTTCAGCATTAGGTTTCTTGACTTAAAATGTAACTCAAATCCAGAAACTGTGTGAATTCATCATTTGAATATGTGTCAAACTCTGAGTCAGAGCTGTCCTATTCAACTCAGTAGCCACAGGCCACATGTAGCTACTCAAGTTTAAATTAATTAAAAACAAAATTGAAAATTCAGCTTTTCAGTCACAAAAGCCCAATTTCAAGTGCTCAATACCCATCTGTGACTAGTGGCTTCCATAGAGATGATCCAGATACAGAATATTCCATCATCACAGAAGGTGATGTTGAGCAGTGCTGATCTCTAATCACCAGGCTAAGAGATTCCCCAGCTAGAGATTAAGGCTGTGTATTACAGATATTAACTGCAAAATATACTTCCTACTTGTCTGAGTTACCTTGAATTCTACTTTCATCGATTCACAATTAGCCATGAGCTAGTCCTTTAGTTCAAGTATAACTCTCTACAAGCTGCATGTACCAGAATTAAGTTCAGCTGTGTGTGACAAAAGCATAAATTAACAGTAACTTAAACACACAAGGGCTTCCCTGGTGGCTCAGACGGTAAAGAATCTACCTGCAATGCGGGAGACCTGGATTGGATTGGTTGGGAAGATCCCCTGGAGAATACCCACTCTAGTTTTCTAGCCTGGAGAATTGCATGGACAGAGGAGCCTGGTGGACTACAGTCCATGGGGTCGTAAAGAGTCAGACAAGTCTGAGCAGCTTTCACTTTCGCTTCAGAAAACATATGAGGTTCTCTTATGTCCAAGTCCAGAGGTCAGCAGTCCAAAGCTGGTACAGCAATTCAATTAATTCAGTAGGGACCCCAGTTCCTTTCTCCTTCACGTTGTTTGTCCCCCACAAGAAATGGACTCAGTGGCCAGGTCTCAGTGGTGTCTAGAGTTTTATATCTGTCTTCCAACCAACTCGAAGGAGAAAAGGGAAGGAGATGGATATCATTGAAAAGATATTTCACTAAGTCAAAAACTTGAAAGATATTTCATTAAATCAAAAATATTTTTGCTTGCATCCAATTGTCTAAAACGTAAATACATTGCCATGTCTGGCTATGAGTGAAGCTGAGGAATGTGGTCTTTATTTTTGTGGCCATAAAATTAAGGATATTATTACTATGGGAGAAAAAGAGAATGACTATTGGAAAGTAACCAGGAACCCTCTGCCATGCTAATAAGTGTTGAAAAATGGTAAAATGGAGACATAAAAGGAGACTCAAGAGAATCAACTTCCCTAAGTGCAAGTAATATTGGTAAAAGTTGGGGGGGAGTAAGTATTGAATAAATAAAAATCTCTACGTTTTTGGAGATTTTCAATGATCTGTATTTTCTTGGTGGCCACCAAGTACTATGATTTAAGGAAGATCTCTCCTCTCTTCAACTCTCTTTCACAGTGCTCAGAAATCTTCATTTAACTTTCTCACATGGCTCAAAATGCCATCAACAGACTTGTTACTGTTAATAAGATCTTTACAAAATTTGAACATTCCTGGGAATGTAGAATATCTACTCATTCTCAATTTATTATGAATTAGTCAAATCCAATTTCTGATTTCCAAAGAAAAAAGAATTTTAAATTGAAATTTGGGGGGAAATAAGGAGAACAAGGAAGAAGAAATTTTGCAACTTTTCGATTGGGAAGACATGAGAAGAAAAGCCTTCTGGGTGTTTTGTAGAGTGCTGGAGAGCTGAGGAGCAGAATTAGATCATTGGAAACTTGAGGGTGGGAGGCGATCAGGATGAAAAAGCTGAGGCGAAAACAGAATGAAGGGCACCAATATGAAGTGAGAGCTGGGAGGCATCAAAGATGAATTTCATTATCTTAAAATTTTGCCTCAAGTGGAGCATGAATATTACAATATTTACATGGCTTCTTAGCAAGATACACAAGGAATGATCATTTTTCTATTTAGAAATTAAAAGGTATATAGGAGGTTAGACATCAGTGTTCATTTAAGTTTATGTTTTATTTACATTGAACAGAAGGAAAAGAAAGTCTATTATCTATTGTCTATTTTATCCATTATTAAACACCCCTTTCTTACTGTTTTGGAGTTGTGTTATCTCATTCACTTTTGATTTTAATATAGTTGTCGTACTTTTAGAGAGTCTACCTAAAAGCAATTAATTACAACAACAATAGCATTTAATAAGAACTTGAAGGAAAATACTATTCAAAGAACTTAACCTCTATTATCTCGTTTAATCTTCACAACATATCTTAGAGATAGATATTAGTATACTCATTTGACAGAGAAGGAAACTTTCAGAGCATCAGAGAAGTTAAGTGACTTACCTGATAGAACACAGCTAGTGGAGGCGGAGTGGGGCTCAGACCTATAAAGCCAAGGTCCAGAGTCTGTGCTCTTAATCCCAGTACTTAAACATTACCTCGCTACTCAGTGTTTGTCGAAAAACATCAATGATTCTCAATTAGATCAAAAGTGACACATGAACAGGCCATATGCTGTACTCCTTTCTCAAAAAGGCATGCAATTGACATGACTTCTGACTGCTTCACACGTTCATTTTGAAGAGGAGCTGCCACTTCCTCCTATAACCTTCCTCAGCATCTTTCTCCCCCGACTCCCCTACCTCCCCACCACAGCCACCATCACCACCACACCATCTCCTGACAGCAACCTAGGTGTTTTCTGTCAATGGTGTCACCTAGTGGTCATAAAAAGGAACTCGTTTATTTAAGGTCCCTTTTCTGTGCCCTTTTTTTACTTTCCTCTTTTAGGATTTTTTGGCAGAACATAATCACCTCTTTTAAGTCATCATTCACAGGCCATCCAATTCTACCTTAAATGATCGTTTTCATTCCTATATATTCACCCGCTTTAACTTCCTTTCTTCTCTTCCTTTCTGTCTCTGAAGGAAGATCTCTCCCCAACTCATCATTTATTTTACCAGCTGAATCAGCCTAATCACCAATGAATAGTGGGCTTTGGAGTGAAACAGAACTGGGCTTGAATTTCAGGTCCATCACTTATTAATGCTGAGATCTTGAGCAAATTACATAACCTCTCTATATCTCAGATTTCAAATCTATAAAATGGAGAGGAATTACCTACTTTAAAGAGGTGTTCTAGGAATAAGAGTAATTAAAATAAACTACAGAAAAGCACTAATACCTCTCTGCCCATAGTGGGTATTTAATGAATATCACTCATTCCCTATGCCGTCATCAGTAATGCATAAAATAATCATACTATTGTATGATTTACAAAAAAGGAAAGTTGTACTATTTGAGCTAAAGAACTAGTGTTTATAATACCTAAATTCTCTAGGTGAAATCTCTTCCAAAGCTCTGCAAAAACTGTCTTCATAACAAAATAAGCACTTGTAAAGCTTCTCATTTTGTACTATTCTGACATTTCTTGCAATATTATTAAAATATAATAAGCTCAAATTAAAAATAACACTTTTTTGAGATACAATTGACATGTAACATACCAAAACATTTAAGTTTCCATCAAAATTTGCGCAAGCCTCCACCTACTTGCTGGTTTTTCTTTTTGTTAGTAATGTATTTCTTCAGTGTGATGGATAAATCAAATATTTGTGGATGGCCTGAGTATGTAACCTACCTTTACCAGCACTATTTCTATTCAAAAATGCATGCTAAATGTTAAAGAACTATAAATCAGAAATTTCTTCAAGTTTTGGGTTTAAAATTATGAAAAAGCTTTACAGTAAATGAAAAAAGTTTATTTCATTTTTTGTTCAAATGGAGACCAGGACTTAGTGGCTCTTCTCACAAAACAGAATGGAATCTATTTGCTGGTACACTGCAGAAAAATGTTAAAATTCTACCTGCTCTGAAAGCACTGTCTTTAAGCATAAATTTGTCATATCAGTCACACATGTGACACCTAAAACAGATTTAGCCACAGGAGCCTGTGAACTACCAGTTGGCAATATATGTAAAGGACTGGCTTGTATTATTTACCGAAATGTAATGTTGCAAAGGAAATTCAATGGAGAAAGAATAAATATTTTCCACTAATGGATTAATTGGACATCTAAATGCAAAAGGGTAAAACTTGATCCCATACTTCATAACAAGCATAAAAATTAATCTAAAATGAACTATGACATAAATGTAAAACTAAAACTATAACTCTCTGGAAGAAAATATATGAGAAAATCTTGTGACCTTGGGTTAGGTAATGATTTCTTAAACATGATATAAAGAGCATTATACACAGAGAAAAAGCTGATAAATTAAACTTTATCAAAATTGAAAACTGCTGCTCATCAAAAGAAAATGAAAAAATCATATCATTTAATTGGTACATTTTTTAAAATTTATTTTATTCAAGTATAGTTGATTCATGATTTGTTAAGTTCTTCTGTATAGCACACTGATTCAGTTACATATATGTGCATACTTTTTGCGTATTCTTTTCCATTATGATTTATCACAAGACATTGAATGTAGTTGGACTTCCCTGGTGGCTGAAGGGTAAAGAACTCACCTGCCAATGCAGGAGATGAGGATCTGATCCCTGGGTGAGGAAGATCCCCTGGAGAAGGAAATAGCAACCCACTACTGTATTCTTGCTTGGAAATTTCCTTGGACAGAAGGAACCCGACAGGCTACAGTCTATGGGGTTGCAAAAGAGTTGGGCATGACTTGGCAACTAAAAATTAACAACAAATTGAATATAGTTCCCTGTAGTATAAGGAGGACCTTGTTATTTACTCATCCTATATATAAATAGTCTGCATCTGCTAATTGCAGACTCCCAGTACTTCCCCCCCACCCACCCCCAGCAACCCCAAGTCTGTCCTCGGTGTCTGTAAGTCTGTTTCTGTTTCATAGATAAATTCATTTTTGTCACATTTTAGATCCCACACGTAAGTGATGTCATATGGTATCTGTCTTCTTCTTACTTACTGCATTCAGTATGATAATCTCTAGGTCCATCTATGTTACTGCCAGCAGCATTATTTCGGTCTGTCTTGTGGCTGAGTAGTGCACTGTATATATGTACCACATCTTCTTTATCTACTCATCTTTGATGGACATTTAGGTTTGCCAACAAAGGTCCATGTAGTCAAAGCTATGGTTTTTCCAGTAGTCATGTATAGATGTGAGAGTTGAACTATAAAGAAGGCTGAGCACCAAAGAATTGACACTTTTGAACTGTGGCGTTGGAGAAGACTCTTGAGAGTCCCTTGGACTGCAAGGAGATCAAATCAGTCCATCCTAAAGGAAATGAACCCTGAATATTCATTGGAAGGACTGAAGCTGAAGCTGAAGCTCCAATAGTTTGTCCACCTGATGCGAAGAGCTGACTCATTGGAAAAGACCCTGATGATGGGAAAGATTGAAGACAAGAGGAGAAGGGGACGACAGAAGATGAGATGGTTGGATGGCATCACTGACTTAATGGACATGAGTTTGAGCAAGCTCTGGGAGATGGTGAAGGACAGGAAAGCCTGGCATGCTGCAATCCATGGGGTTGCAAAGAGTGGAACACAACTGAGTGACTGAACAACAACAGCTGGTAAACTGATGACCAAATTGTGTTGCATCCAAAAAATGGAACATCACTCAGCAACAAAAACAGCAAATCATTTGTACCCACAGCAACATACATGAGTCCTGAATGCATTGTGCTGAATGAAAGAAGCCAGACTACATATTCCATGACATTCTGCAAAAGGGAAACTGTAGGACAGGAAAAAAGACCAGAGGTTGCCAAGATCTGAAGGTCAGGAATGAACTGATGAAAACAGAGCATGGCAGAAGTCTTAGAATTGATAGAAATGCTCCATGTCTTGATTTCTGTGGCTGTTATAGGACTGTATGCTTTTTTCAAAACTCATAGCACTGTGCACTAAAAGAGGTGAATTTTACTGTCTGAAAGTTATAACTCAATAAAAAATGTAATAAAGCAAGAGTGTTCAGTTTCATGTTTCCTTTCAGGAGATCAAGAAAATAAAAATTAAAAACCTCTCTATTTTTCAATTTCTATGTACAAAATAATGTGAGGTGTCATCACTATAGGGGCTTCCCCAATGGCAGGAGACACAGGAGACTCAGGTTCAGTCCCTGGGTCAGGAAGACCCCCTGGAGGAGGGCATGCCAACCCACTCCAGTATTCTTGCCTGGAGAAACCCATGGACAGAGGAGCCTGGAGGGCTACAGTCCATGCTGTTGCAAAGAGTCAGACACGACTGGGCACACACACAGCAAGCATGTCATCACTATAGCTATTTTTGGTGTGTTATTAAATAAGAAGCAGATCATAAAACAGTGTGGATAGTATGCTACAGGTTGTGTTGGGGGAAAATGTACAGAAAAAATTATACCAAAAACATCATTATCATTGAGTTATGATTGAGTGGTAAGATTATGTTTACTTTTTTCTTTTTTTCTAATCCCTTTACACACAGATGAAGTAAGAATATAAAAATCAAACAGATATAACTGTCTGGTTGACAGGATTTACATTAGCAAATAAAGGAAATTCATTGACTCAGAATATTAAATCTGTTAGGAAATCTTAAAAAATTCACTCATCAACTACCTATACATTGCTTCATCTATAAAGAAAGAAAGAAAGAAAGAACAGTAATAAAGATCAGTAGCCCAGAGAAATTAAGTCCTCTGTCCCAGGTCTCAGACCATGTTAGGACCTCTAGACTGAAGGCCTCCTGGCTTCCGCCTAGGGCTGCTAGCACACCAGGGAAGAGGGAAGAAGACACAAAGCAGAATGGAGAACAATTCTAACCTTAATAGTACTCTCTACTTTTCTATGTGCCAGTTCAAAGACAAGGTTATTTTTATTAATATTGGCTTTAACCAACTTGTGTTTTTTAAACTAGAAAGAGAAAAATCTTGACTTGTCAAAAGTCACGTGATGTTTCTTTTCTGTGGGGTTGTTTTGGTAGATTATTTTTTATTATCCAGCAGATCACCAGGAGAAGGGAATGGCAACCCACTCCAGTATTCTTGCCTGGAGAATTCCATGGACTGAGGAGCCTGGTGGGCTACAGTCTGTGGCACTGCAGAGTCGGACACGACTGAGCAGCTAACACTGACACTGAATACCATGTTTCTTCTGGTGCATTCCAGAAGTACTAGCACCGGTAAATGATATCGCTGTGCTTGTAGCCACTCTCTGCAATATTTACAGTTGACAAGTTGGCTCACATAGTAAGAGAAATGGGAGTGGGGAAGAAGAGGAATTATACCACTAATCCTAAATCCTAAATGTGTCAAGAATCTTCTGGGATTTATTAAGGTCAAGAGTAGCCTTAAGGATCCATTTAAGATAATATCAAAGATAAATGGAGCATAGATAGCCATGCCTCAGAGATTTTTCTTAAGTTGGATCATCATAATTTGGTGCTGGTCTGAAGACATTCAACATAATTTTTAATAAAAATAATATTTAGGTGCAGAAATAAAATATGCCAAACATTTTTTTAAAAAGAAGATGATCCAGATAAGTATTTAAGAAAGCAGAAAATAAAAATAACTCATAGTCCCATCACACCAAGATAACTAGTTTAATTTTGCTTAAATTTGCTTAAACAGACTTCTTTCTGTTCACAGTAGCATTTTCTCAAATGACAAAATATCCAGCAACGGAATAGATATCTTGTTGTATATTAAGACAATGGGCTACTATACAGGAGTGGAAAATGAAGGAACTACAGCTACTGACATAGGTGAATCTCAAATCAATGTTGAGCAAAATAAGAAAGTCTCAAAAGAACATATTCGGTATAATTTCAACTTAGTTAAAGCTCATAAATGGCAAGATTGAATAATATATTGGTTATGGATGTATCCATAGGTGATACAACAGTGAAGAAAAGCAAAGTAGAGGACAGCAGTTACCTTTCAGCAGAGAAAGTGGGGAATATTCTTGGCAAGAGACATATAATGTGTTTCTTAAGTTATTTAGTAACATTCTATGTCTTTATCTAGAGGTTGGGTATACTACTGTTTGTTTCAAATTGTACCATATACACTTTAAACACTGTGTATATGATATCTGCTAAAATTAAAAATCAAAAGGAGAATATTGTAATGGAAGCTTCATTTGGGATTTCTTTTTCCTGGAATGTTAGCCAGATGAAATTTTTAACATTTTCAACTTGTATCTCTTGGAAATCAAAACTAAAACAGGCAGGCTCTAAGCCTCACATTTCTGACCAACTGGATGAGTGTTTTTGCAAGTGCTAACTGCTTTGGTTATTTAAGTGACAGATTTTCTTTATCTGCCATGAGAAACTCATTTATGAGACCAGAAGGCTCAAAGCTGTATTTGACTAATAAAGTGCTCTGTCTGTCTTATCTTCTCCTTTCTTCGTTTTTCTCTACAGTTGCACAACTCCCAGGAGGACAGCTTTCTGCTAGCATCTGTATGCTCCAGCATAAATATCTATTGCATTTTAGTGGGAATTAACTTATTTCAGACTGTAAACCAGCTGGGCCAGCTGTGCAATTCACATATCTGTGAGGAGGCTCCTGAGTAATTCCACCAAGAAGAGAGAGAAAGAGGAAAGGGGAGGAAGGGAGAGAGAGAGTATTCACACATGATAGACAAAGTGTCGGTAGACAGTACAGAAACAGGAAGATATATACATAAAAAGATGGAAGAAAAAGGGAATATTCTAACGGGATTTCTAACGTATGTTCTAAGACTATAACAGACTAACTAACTCAAATCAATGTAATCTTAGTTCCTGGATCCAGGCAGACCTGAGGCAGGACTCTATCCCAGGACCATTCAGTTACATAATTCAAAAAAAGAGCTCCTTATTTTTCTAAGGTATTTAAATTGGGGGATTTTTTTTTTTTTTAATCCTTACTACAGCACAGTGTCACCAAAGACCACTAGATGCAGTGTGACATGATGGAAGTTTTGTGGACTACAACATATTAGCCTCAGAGGTTCGTGAGAGTCACAGAAACAGCTGCATTTTGTTGCAGATAAAACTGAAACTTCACTGATCTTGGTCCTGAGCAATTGGTGAGAGTGTGCACCAGAAATATACCTTCAATGAGGAAAAGATAGCCAGTTTTAAATCACACCTCTCAGCCCCTCAATGAAAGACTTCTTTCAATATTTGCACACATAACAACTTCATGGCTAAATCAATACGATGTGATTTTGATATGGACTTGTGTGGAGACTTCTGTTTCTCATGTATCCTCCTTTGAACCAGCCAGCGGCTCCACCCTGGAAATGAGAAACCCAAATAGAGAATGTAGGTCCTCCTCCTTCCTTACATGTTTTCTGAAGAGAATGGAAAACAGCTCCACCTAAGGAATGGACACTTGATAGACTTTGGAAACAAGAGCTCACTGAGATTGAGGAAGAGACAGGAGGAAGAGGGACCAAATTTGGCCAAAGCGTTCAATTAATGTAATCCAGACATCGGTCTATAATCCAGATCAGATTGTCTAGAAACCCCCATTCCATCGTTTGTGGAAGGTTCAATGCTGTCCCCTCAGCGTCTGTTAGTTCCTGAGTTCCTTACATTCTAATGACACCTGCAGACTTCCTTCTGGCTGTGTATAGTTTTCTCATCTTCCAATTCAGATATGCAGAGATGTCGGCCACTTTTCATGACTTTCACATAAGAGCAAACAAACATGTAAGAGCAACACATTATGGCAAAAACAGTCGCAAAAGCCATTGGAACATGGCAATCTATAAACACAACACGCGCATAGTTGTTCTATGCAGTCCTTCGTGGGACCTCCCTGGTGGCCCGGTGGTAGAGACTCTGCACTTCCAGTGCCGGGGGCATGGATTTGATTGCTGGAGCTAAACTCCCACAGGCCGTGCAGCACAGCCAGAAGGGGAAAACTAAAGTGCGCACTCCTCTCATCACTTTAAAAAATAAATCAAGTCCTTCCTCATCCATTGCTGGCTCCCCCATGCCCTCACCCCTCGCCGCACCTCCCCACTCAGTTCATGTACAGAGCCAGCCACCTAGCTCTTCGGTTGCCTTGTCTAACCCACCCATCTCAGTATTTACACTCCATGTTTTCCTACACAAAGCAACCAAGAGAATGTCCCCATGATACACAAAGAACCAAAGAGAATGGAGTTATCCCCAATCAGTGGCAGAGACTCCAAGGATATGCACGGCCTTCTACTCCAGGGACTCAAGTCTGAGAGTACAACAGGGGAGGGTTCCCTGGCAAGAAGGGCTGGAGCTGGGGACATGCTAGACACTCAGAAGACCTAACGGCAGAAAGAGCACTGGCCCCTGCTTACAGACAGTGATTACCAAGTTTCCAAAACTTGGAGGAACTTTCTCCCTGTGCAATCTGCAGTTCCAGGCTTATATTCATGAATACTAGTATTAATTAATATTATTCATTCATATTAATTTGTATTCATTATATCTTTTCTTAAAGCATCATATGGAGCTGATGGTGGTAGGGAAAGAGAAGACGTAAGCTTAAGTTTAGGGCTTCTCAGGTGGCACTAGTGGTAAAGAACCCACCCGCAATGCAGGAGACAGAAGGGATGTGGGTTCAGTCCCTGGGTCAGGACAATCCCCTGGAGGAGGGCATGGCAACCCACTCTAGTATTCTTGCCTGGAGAATCCCATGGACAGAGAAGCCTGGTGGGCTACAGTCCCTAGGGTCGCAAAGAGTCAGACACGATTGGCGCAACTTAACACACATACAAGCTTAAGTTTACCCTACTCTTACATATATTTTAAAAACAAGTTATCTCTATTATTTTTAATAGATCTCATCTTACCTTCAATTTCATGTGCTCAGGGATGGCAAAAGAAAAACTTTTATATTTGGCAATTTAAATTTATCTCAGCCTCTTTAGGCCTCATTCAGTCTTTAATGGGTTAAATATTCATTTAATTCTAAGTTCAATGTCTCCAGCAGGGCTGATTATTCCTTCTCAGAATGTCTTCCTTCATCTTCCTCCTCTCAAGGCTGTGTCTCTGCAGAATTTACATAACTGTGGGGGAAGGAGAGCAGGCTTGGAGGAAAGACCTTGGGGCTGCACGTTCTCTCCATGAAGTGGAATCTTGCACCTGGAGGCGGAGCTGGCCCCACATGGTTCTCTGAACACCAGTCTGGCACCCTTTGCTAACGTCCTTAGTCCCTGTCTCAGACTCAAGCTGGAAGTCTCTGCTATTTGTGATCTCCTAATCCTAGCTCCTCTGCTTCAAAGACATTTGTATCTCACCAAAGTGGGCATAAAGAAGGCTGAGCAGTGAAGAACTGAAGCTTTCTAACTATGGTGCTGGCGAAGATGCGAGGAGATCAAACCAGTCAATCCTAAAGGAAATCAACCTTGAATATTTATTGGAAGGACCAATGCTGAAGCTGAAGCTCCAGTACTTTGGCCACCTGATGGGAAGAGCTGACTCACTGGAAAAGACCCTGATGCTGGGAAAGATTGAGGGCAGGAGGAGAAGGGGACGACAGAGGACGAGACGGTGTGATGGCATCATCAACCCAATGCACCTGAGTTTGAGCGAGCTCTGGGAGATGATGAAGGACAGGGAAGCCTGGTGTGCTGTAGTCCGTGGGGTTGCCAAGAGTCAGACTTAGCGACTGAACAACGATCAACAGCAGCAAAGTGAGGAAGATTATCGAGCTTCCTTTCACGACCTTTCTGGCTACAGTGTCTCTGCCAACCTGACAGTCTCAGCAAGACTGTCTTCTCACGGAATTCCAGACAGAAAGGAAGAAACCAGTTCCTTCTGATTCAGTTCAATCCTCAGCCTAGCTGGAGTTTTTCTCTTTTTCCTCTCCTCCCTTCCCACCCTCTAACTCTGGGCTGAGGCACAGGGGCGTGAGGTGATGGTTGAAGGACAGCTTTGGGTAACTGAAGGTCTGTTCATCCAAAATGTTTTTGCTGAAAACCTACCATATGCCAAATACTCTTCTAGGGTCTGTGGTATAGCAGCAAACAAAATAGTGTGAATCTCTGTTCTCTTAGAACTGACATTCTAGTTGTAATGGGGAGTTAAGAAGTCTATGATCAGTTTCGCGTAAGAACCAAGAAGACAAAGTACAGCAGGAAAGCAAATAGAGAGTAATAGAGGTATATTTTAGTCAGGGTAACTGCATAATTAAAGTGAAGACTTCCCTGCCATTCTCCAGGGAATAGATATAATGTAGAGAGAATCACTGACTCCTCAGATACCCCCTAGTAAGTGTGTGCATGCTCACACATGCACATGCGTGTGGGCAGAGGAGTAGTATTGAGGGACAAGAGAGTCCAAGGTCAGGAGCAGCGGCTGCACTTTGCTAGAGCAGCCATGAAGAGACACCCCATGTCCAAGGTAAGTGAAACCCAATTAAGGCGGTAGGCACTGAGAGAGGGGATCAGAGGCAGATAGACTGAAACGACAATCACAGATAACTAGCCAATCTGATCACACTGACCACAGCCTTGTCTAACTCAATAAAACTAAGCCATACCATATGGGGCACCCAAGATGGATGGATCATGGCAGAGAGGTCTGACAGAATGTGGTCCACTGGAGAAGGGAATGGCAAACCACTTCAGTATTCTTGCCTTGAGAACCCAATGAACAGTATGAAAAGGCAAAAAGATAGGACACTGAAAGATGAACTCCCCAGGTCGGTAGGTGCCCAATATGTTACTGGAGATCAGTAGAGAAATAACTCCAGAAAGAATGAAGGGATGGAGCCAAAGCAAAAACAACACCCAGTTGTGATGGAACTGGTGATAGAAGCAAGGTTTAATGCTGTAAAGAGCAATATTGCATAGGAACCTGGAATGTTAGGTCCATGAATCAAGGCAAATTGGAAGTGATCAAACAGGAAATTACAAGAGTGAACATCAACATTCCAGGAATCAGTCAACCAAGATGGACTAGAATGGGTGAATTTAACTCAGATGACCATTATATCTACTACTGTGGGCAGAAATCCCTTACAGGAATGGAGTAGCCATCATAGTCAACAAAAGAGTCCAAAATGCAGTATTTGGATGCAGTCTCAAAAATGACAGAATGATCTCTGTTCGTTTCCAAGGCAAACCATTCAATATCACAGTAATCCAAGTCTATGCCCTGACCAGTAATGCTGAAGAAGCTGAAGTTGAACAGTTCTATGAAGACCTACAAGACCTTCTAGACAAACACCCCAAAAAAATGTCCTTCTCATTATAGGGGACTGGAATGCAAAAGTAGGAAGCCAAGAAACACCTGGAGTAACAGGCAAATTTGGCTTGGAGTACAGAATGAAGCAGGGCAAAGGCTAATAGAGTTTTGCCAAGAGAATGCACTGGTCACAGCAAACACCCTCTTCCAACAGCACAAGAGAAGACTATACACATGGACATCACCAGATGGTCGACACCAAAATCAGATTGATTATATTCTTTGCAGCCAAAGATGGAGAAGCTCTATACAGTCAGCAAAAACAAGACCAGGAGCTGACTGTGGCTCAGATCATGAGCTCCTTATTGACAAATTCAGACTGAAATTGAAGAAAGTGGAGAAAACCACTAGCCCATTCAGGTATGACCTAAATCAAATCCCTTATGACTATACAGTGGAAGTGAGAAATAGATTTAAGGGTCTAGATCTGATAGACAAAGTGCCTGATGAACTATGGAATGAGGTTCATGACATTGTACAGGAGACAGGGATCAAGACCAAGATCCCCAAGAAAAGAAATGCAAAAGGGCAAAATGGCTGTCTGAGGAGGCCTTACAAATAGCTGTGAAAATAAGGGAAGTGAAAAGCAAAGGAGAAAAGGAAAGATATAAGCATCTGAATGCAGAGTTCCAAAGAATAGCAAGAAGAGATAAGAAAGCCTTCTTCAGTGACCAATACAAAGAAATAGAGGAAAACAACAGAATGGGAAAGACTAGAGATCTCTTCAAGAAAATTAGAGATACCAAGGGAACATTTCATGCAAAGATGGGCTCGATAAAGGACGGAAATGGTAGGTAACTAACAGAAGCAGAAGATATTAAAAAGAGGTGGCAAGAATACACAGAAGAACTGTACAAAAAAGACCTTCACAACCAAAATAATCATGATGGTGTGATCACTCACCTAGAGCCAGACATCCTGGAATGCAAAGTCAAGTGGGCCTTAGGAAGCATCACTACGAACAAAGCTAGTGGAGGTGATGGAATTCCAGTTGAGCTATTTCAAATCCTGAAAGACAGTGCTGTGAAAGTGCTGCACTCAATATGCCAGCAAATTTGGAAAACTCAGCAGTGGCCACAGGACTGGAAAAGGTCAGTTTTCATTCCAATCCCAAAGAAAGGCAATGCCAAAGAATGCTGAAAGTACCGCACAATGCACTCATCTCACATGCTAGTAAAGTAATTCTCAAAATTCTCCAAGCCAGGCTTTAGTAATACGTGAACAATGAACTTCCAGATGTTCAAGCTGGTTTTAGAAAAGGCAGAGGAACCAGAGATCAAATTGCCAACATCCGCTGGATCATCAAAAAAGCAAGGGAGTTCCAGAAAAACATCTATTTCTGCTTTATTGACTATGCCAAAGCCTTTGACTGTGTGGATCACAATAAACTATGGAAAATTCTGAAAGAGATGGACATACCAGATCACCTGACCTGCCTCTTGCGAAACCTGTATGCAGGACAGGAAGCAACAGTTAGAACTGGACATGGAACAACAGACTGGTTCCAAATAGGAAAAGGAGTATGTCAAGGCTGTATATTGTCACCCTGTTTATTTAACTTCTATGCAGGGTACATCATGAGAAATGCTGGGCTGGAGGAAGCACAAGCTAGAATCAAGATTGCTGGGAGAAATATCAATAACCTCAAATATGCAGAAGACACCACCCTTATGGCAGAAAGTGAAGAAGAACTAAAGAGCTTCTTGATGAAAGTGAAAGAGGAGAGTGAAAAGTTGGTTTAAAGCTCAACATTCAGAAAACTAAGATCATGGCATCCAGTCCCATCACTTCATGGGAAATAGATGGGGAAACAGTGGAAACAGTGGCTGACTTTATTTTTGGGGGCTCCAAAATCACTGCAGATGGTGACTGAGCCATGAAATCAAAAGACGCTTACTCCTTGGAAGAAAAGTTATGACCAACATAGGTAGCATATTCAAAAGCAGAGACATTACTTTGCTGACTAAGGTCCATCTAGTCAAGGCTATGGTTTTTCCAGTGGTCATGTATGGATGTGAGAGTTGGACTATAAAGAAAGCTGATCGCCAAAGAATTAATGCTTTCGAACTGTGGTGTTGGAGAAGACTCTTGAGAGTCCCTTGGACTGCAAGGAGATTCAACCAGTCCATCCTAAGGGAGATCAGTCCTGCGTGTTCATTGGAAGGACTGATGTTAAAGCTGAAACTCCAATAGTTTGTCCACCTGATGCGAAGACTTGAGTCATTTGAAAAGACCCTGATGCTGGGAAAGATTGAGGGCAGGAGGAGAAGGGGACCACAGAGAAAGAGATGATTGGATGGCATAACCGACTCAATGGACATGGGTTTGAGTGGATTCTGGGAGTTGGTGATGGACAGCCTGGCGTGCTGTGGTTAATGGGGACGCAAAGAGTCGGACACGACTGAGCGACTGAACTGAACTGATCTGAACTGAAGTGTGTGCACGCTCACACATGCACATGCGTGTTGGCAGAGGAGTCGTATTGAGGGGCAAGAGAGTCCAGAGACTGGAGACTTAGGAAACACTTCCCAGGGACACAGTTTTGTGGAACACAAGCTTACTGTATCCCCCTTTGCCTGCCAAAGAAATAAAACTTTTCTTTAAAAAAAGAAAACACTTCCCTCTAGAGAAGAAAAGTGATGATGGGGTTGTCCCTGATTTTGCAGCAGATATAGTTAGTACCCACTTCATGAAAAGAAAGGGGAAGAGGGAAGAGAAGAATGGCTCTGAAGTGACCAACCCATCTGTTTATAGGAAGGCACAGAAGGAGCACAGCTGGAGGGGACAGTGACAGGAGTCCTCCCACACCAGCTGCAAAGTCACTCAACAGGAGTGGTCTGGACTTGCAGGGCCCAGCATTTTTAAGCAACTCACCCCAGGAAGTGTGCCCTGGAAGAAGAATTCCTCCCAATCCTTATTGAAACCAGTGCCAGGTTGGCCACCAACTGGAGGGCTTGGTCACCAGGATCAAGCAGTGCTAGGCCAACCAAGCAGAGATGTGAGTTGTTCCAAAGATTTCATCTCCCAGAAAACCAGTATGAATACCAGAGTCTAGTATTTTGAAATGCTTCAAAGTCAAAAGGCCTAGGAACTATTTAAGATTAGAAGTGATCTCAGAACCCATTCAGACCAAATGCTTTATTTCAAATTGAGACCAAATGCCTTATTTCAAATACAGTTATCTGGGAATGCCAAGGAGAAAAGTAGTCTTGGGAAGATTCAAAGAAGAGAAGACGTCAGTACTCAGCCTTGAAGGATGAATAGGAGTTTGCCAGAGGAACAAAGAAGACATAGGCAGGTGAAAATGTCGCAGTTACAGCATCAAAATGGTATCTCACTGGTTCTGCCACAGCCCAGCCTACCAAACCCAGAGTCCATCAGCCCATTCTGGAGATGTCTAGGGAGGTCTCACAGTATCCCCACTTCAGTCTGTTGGCTCTGTGGTGGCCATCCCTTCTGCGCTACATACACAGGACAACACACATGAAAAAGGAAACAGCGACCTTTATCAACATTGTCTGGTAACACAAGATTGGTCTTTCGAGACTAAACTCCAAGTGAGCAGTGGGAAGTTCAAATAAAGGAGATATAACCTGGCTTAGAGTTCCGTAAAGAGACCCCATTCCATCACATATGTCAGCCCACCACAGAGGTCGGGAATACAAGTTTCTTCACTACCTCTTACCTCCTTCCAGGGAGGAGTACCATCAACACAGGTGCAATTTCCCAATGACTAAAGAAGTTTCAAGTCTGAAGTTTTTTAAAAAGAGGAAAAGCACCAAGAATAAGTAAATGCATAGATATAGAACTGTAAGTCTTCAGACGTGGATTCTAGTAACAACTCCATCCTAAGTAATGGTGTGACTTCAAACAACTCCCACACAGTTCCACTGGTTTGTTGTTGTTCAGTTCCTAAATCTTTGCTCACCCTTCTTTATGGTCCACTCTCACATTTGTACATGACTACTGGAAAAATCGTAGCTTTGACTATACAGACTTTGTTGGCAAAGTGATGTCTCTGTTTTTAAATATGCTGTGTAGGTTTGCCAAAGCTTTCCTTCTGAGGAGCAAGTGTGCTTTAATTTCATAGCTGCAGTCACCATCTGCAGTGATTATGGAGCCCAATAAAATAAAATCTGTCATTGCTTCCACTTTCTCCCCTTCTGTTTGCCAGGAATGATGGGACTGGATGCCATGATATTAGTTTTTTGAATGTTGAGTTTCAGGTCAGCTTTTTCACTCTCCTCTTTCACCCCTATTAAGAGGCTCTTCAGTTCCTCTTCGCTTTCTGCCATTAGGGTGGTATCATCTGCATATCTGAGATTGTTGATATTTCTCCCAGCAATCTTGATTCCAGCTTGTGAGTCATCCAGCCTGGTATTTCACATGATGTACTCTGCATAGAAGTTAAATAAGCAGGGTGACAATATACAGCCTTGTCATACTCCTTTTCTAATTTTGAATCAGTCCATTTTTCTATGTCCAGTTCTAACTGTTGCTTTTTGACTTTCATGCAGGTTTCTCAGGAAACAGGTAAGGTGGTCTGGTATTGCCACTCTTTAAAAATTTTCCACAGTTTGTTGTGATCCACATAGTCAAAGTCTTTAGCATAGTCAGTGAAGCAGAGTAGATGTTTTTCTGTAACTCTCTTGCTTTCTCCGTGCTTTTACAGATGTTGACAATTTGATCTGTGGTTCCTTTGCCTCTTTAAAACCTTGTACATCTGGAAATGCTCCATTCACCTACTGGTGAAGACTAGCAAGGATTTTGAGCATAACCTTGCTAGCATTCAAAATGAGCACAATTGTACAGTACTTGAAACATTCTTTGGCATTGCCCTTCCTTGGGATTAGAATGAAAACCGACCTTTTCCAATCCTGTGGCCACTGCTGAGTTTTCCAAATTTGCTGGTGTATTGAATATAACACTTCAACAGCATCATCTTTTAGAATTTTAAATAGCTCAGTTGGAATTCCAGCACCTCCACCAGCTTCCTAGGGCCCACTTAACTTCACATTCCAGGATGGCTCTAGGTGAGTGACCACACCATCGTGGTTATCCAGGTTATTAAGACCTTATCGGTATAGTTCTTCTGTGTATTCTTGCCACCTCATCTTAATCTCTTCTTCTTCTGTCAGTTCCTTACCATATCTATACTTTATTCATGCCCATCCTTGCATGTAAACCTCTGCTGGTTGGTATATACAATTAGGAAATCGATCAGTCATCTCTGAGGCCTCTCCATATCTAAAACTGGGTGGTTTCACATTTCTGCATCAGAAATGCTAAAGGTACTAAAATCTTTGTCACCATCTAATGAACTTTGGATTTAATGATCATTTAATTATTACTACTTTGTATAATTTCAAGCTTCCAGAATGTCATAAGAACATATAAGCATCTGAAATGATTGGCCCCTGTTATTTCTTTTGACCAGCTCTTAGGACAAAAAAAAAAATCTGTAACAACATGGATATTCAAAATAGTTTGGACCTTTTGTCAGAAGATATTCTAATTGTAACCACACAGTGGAAGTATCATGCTTTTCCCATGTTGTTCTCACTTGGAGCACCTCTGGTAATTCAAGCTAGCAAAATACTTTGAAAATATACATATGTTGAAATTTGACTCAAAATAACTATCATGGTTTGCATTGTCTCAAAGGGAGTTAACTAGTACGATGTATGTGTTTTGGGGTGCCCTCTATGTGCTTTTACAAGTATTTTCTTCGCTTTGATGATTTAAACCATATGTTGAGGTATTTTGAAGATTATTTTATCAGAAATCATCCAATTTGAAGAAATACCAAGGCACAGCCCACAAGTTTATGCAAAATGTATGTGCACACATGCATTGTATACACATACCTCACACACACATGCAAATGGGTGTAAATCATCCTTTGTCCCCCAGCAGTTGGACTGCCATATTGATAAATAGGGCCTGTCACATTAATTTAATCCTGAAATGCTCTGAAACAGTTTTGGTGCAAAAATAAATTCCATAGGGTAATGGAATGTGCTAAGCCTTTAACAAATGAATGTTTAATGACTATGAAAAAGACATAAACAATGAGAAACAAAAATTACAGATTTGGTAAACATATCCTCTAAGTTTGCAAAGCTTGTAAAATATTTACAGGAGGCAATGTCATATCATACTTCACATAATGCCCTTGAAAAGCATTTCTGCCAAGGTCGTGTTAGAGATCTTGCTACTGAATACTGGCAAAAATATTCCATGACTCTAAGATCCACAAAACATACTGACCCAATGATGCCTTAATAACAACCGTTATGTACTTTAATGCAAGCCTCTGAGGTGCCAAAGGTTTTCATCTCTTTTGTCAAATCTAGTCAACAAATGGTAAAGTTTAAGAGTGCTGCCTTGAAAAGTATCTGAGGCTGCCTCTGGGATCAGAATCTCGACTGACTGTTGATGTCATCAGTGGGAGAGGGATGCAGGAGTGGCTCCATAGTTGCTGCACATCGTCACATGGCTCCACAGGCACCCCCTGGACCACTCTGCATGGCTCCAGCAGCACGATCTTCCTCTCACCCAGTCTCCATCATGTCCCAACCCCCCTCCAGAAGCTGAAGCAGCTCTAGACTGCACTTCATATAAACTATAAGCATTATCTGTATTTTTGCATCAGTTGATTATCTTTCATAGCTGCCCCAACCCTCCCTTTCTCACTTTCCCAATCAAGTTTTCAATTCTCTTCTGTTTCTCCCTACAACATGGCCTGCCTGGGAGTCACTAGATCTTCTCCTTATTTCCCCATCACCCTTAACCACTTCCATCTCCTGGCCTTTACTCAGTGAGTCCTTTTTCCTTGGCCAGTCTTCCTACCAGTCTGGGCCAGTCTCATACTCAAAAACTTGGATTTAACACCCCAAATTCTTTGTAACAAGCAAATTTCTGGTGCCTAGTTTTAGCCCCATCCCCTCAGTTTTATACTATGAGGCCTATACTGAATTATCGTACTCTTATTCTTATGTTGATTTATTGCCATTTTCTGATTAAGAGAGTTGTTTTCTCTTTTCAGTTAAAGTAGATGTGCCGTAAAAGATAGGTGCCACACCTTTTCATTTTCTACACCCCCAGCCAGAGCTTCTTACCTCAGTAAATGGTGTGCTATTCTACTGCTGTTATGATATAACAATAAGAATCACACATTATTTTTAAAATATTCTATTTTTACCCCTGCATTATATGCATAAAAAGAGAAGAATAAAGGATAGTAAGATGTTGCCTGTGCTTTCCATGTCCAGACCCAGGGTCTCACTTGCATCATCTCATACAAGGCTATAATCAACCCTATGAGGAAGATACCATTATTAAGCTACCTGTTCTAGGTGAGAAAATTAAGGCTCAAAGAGAATAAGAGACATGCTCAAGGTTACACCATTAATGAAACTGTCTTTCTATTGTACTTCACTGTCTCACCTTTGGCAAGGTTCAGAGAAAGTAAATGCCTATAGAGGACAGAAATTAGCCCAACTACAGAGGTCCAGGATATTGAAAGATCCACGTTTTGGAATCCTCAGTTTCCGGAGAACCCTCATTTTTGTATAAACAAGAAAAGAAAATATGTCATCACGTTACTTTTTTGTAACCTCAACAGAGAAAAACCACTATTGGGTGGACATTGCAAAAACTGGGTATCTACTTTTTGCTGCGGGTAAAAGCAGACAGGATGGATTTATTCTGTCCATTCACTTCTCATATTGATGTCACTCTTCTCAAGTTCCATGTAATCAATCCTTTTTGTTTGCAATCTTATTTTAATTGACTTTTAATGCTCTCCTGGCATCCCAAACAAAAACAGTGAAGACATGAGTATGACCATAACACAGGCAGAAGAAGAAACAAGGACTTACATGTTTATATTTTATCTTTATTAAAAACTTACATTTTCATTTTCACTGATAAAAATGAAACAGCCTCCCATGCTGCATGATTTTATTTACATAAAATTTATTTTATGAAAGGGAAATCTGTAGGAAGAGAGACCAAATCTGTTGTGGCCAGGGGCCAGGAGTAAGAGGAAGAGACTGACTATGAAGAAGTGTAGAGGGAACTTCATGGGGTGATAAAACATGTTCTATATCTTTATTGGGGTCATGGTTAACGATTGCATTCATTTGCCAAAATTCATTGACTGTATACCTAAAAAGGATGAGTTTTACTCTACATAAAATTCACTCCCTAAAGTTGGTTTAAAAATAAAATTAAAAGCCTTGACTAATTTGAAACATAAAATCTGACAGGAGTAAGAGAATACAGACCTTGCCTGCATGTGGATATACATAGCTTATCTGTTACAATATGTGTTTACTTTCAGGTGGCAATCTAATATATGATTTTTTTTCTCAAAGAATTTGAGAGTGGCAAGAGCATTTACATTAGACTGACGCAAGGTTTTGTGAAATCAAGAGCTCCCCTCAAAGACGTCAAGAGTGTACAACCTCGACATTTTCTTTCCCATGCAGTAGAAGCACTGGTTGGAATGTTAGTAAAACATTGGTATATTGATCCTTCTTCAAGGAGTCGGGTTCTACCAACATAGCTTCCCCATAGCTGCAGTCCCTGGGGTCACAGAGAGTCAGACACGACTGAGCAACTGACCTGCAACAACATGGCTTCCACTTCAGGACATTTGTTATTAGTAAAACAGATGAGTTCTTTTCACCTAAACTTCCAATTCCCAGGGAATAATGTATCCAGGAGTTCTCTAACTCCTGCCCTGCCTCCAAAAATATTACAAAATAAGTCACGTACAATCATTAAATTTCTGAAATATAAAAACAAGGAAATAAAGGATTAAATATTACAAACTATCATTAGTACACTACTTCTGAGAAACAAATTATTTTGTCAACTCAGATTACTATTAATAGCTTTATAATATTACAATATTACAGTTTCCAGTGATTATGTTGCCCAGAGTACTCAGGAAGAGTAAAGTTAGATCTAACCTTTCCATTTCTTCATTTCAAGTGATATTTAAAAATTGTTTATGTCTTAAAAATGTGCCCATTATTAACGACAATAAAAACTCTATACCTACTAATGACTTTTATGAAAGTGTATCTAACTTCTCAGTATACTTTTAAACAAATTCATTATTCCTTTTTGTAATCTCAGTCATAATTACTTATGTGATCAGTCACGATAAAACTGCGAAAATTGTATTAACCTATTTAGATTTTATGGTAAGAATTTTTAAACGTTTCAGGCTATAAGTTGATTCCAAAGAACAGAAAGAAACTAGGATCATTATCTAATTAAAAAAGCTCCTGCCAAATGCAGAATGGTCTGATGTTGTAAATGTGTTTTTAATTCTGCTATTTCAACAGAAAATAAAATATAAACGAAAATACAACTACTTAATAACCTCATGATTTTACTTTTAAACTAGGTTGTTGTTTTTTTTAAGTACCAAAAGAAGCAGATAAAAGCACTGACTTGTAGGTTTAAATGTCATGTATGGATAATAATGAGCATAAAAGTCTAAAGTCATTTTCAAAGTGTAGTATCAGTCAATTATCACCTTATTTGCCTTGTGTCAAAATTCTAACAAATTCTTTAATGACAGTTAGCTTCAGATACTGTTAGCTTTTACAAAGACAAATAGTGTTCAGTTCAGTTCAGTTCAGTCGCTCAGTCGTGTCTGACTCTTTGTGACCCCGTGAACCACAACTCTCCAGGCCTCCCTGTCTATCACCAACTTCCGGAGTCCACCAAAACCCATGTCTATTTAGTCCGTGATGCCACCCAACCATTTCTTCCTTTGTCATCCTCTTCTCCTCCTGCCCTCAATCTTTCCCAGCATCAGGGTCTTTACAAATGACTCAGCTCTTCGCATCAGGTGGACAAACTATTGGAGTTTCAGCTTCAACATCAGTCCTTCCAATGAACACCCAGGACTGATCTCCTTTAGGATGGACTGGTTGGACCTCCTTGCAGTCCAAGGGACTCTCAAGAGTCTTCTCCAACACCACAGTTCAAAAGCATCAATTCTTCGGCACTCAGCTTTCTTCACAGTCCAATTCTCACATCCATACATGACCACTGGAAAAACCATAGCCTTGACTAGACAGACCTTTGTTGGCAAAATAATGTCTCTGCTTTTGAATATGCTATCTACGTTGGTCATAACTTTTCATTCAAGGAGTAAGCATCTTTTAATTTCATGGTTGCAATCACCATCTACAGTGATTTTGGAGCCCCCAAAAATAAAGTCAGCCACTGTTTCCACTGTTTCCCCATCTATTTGCCATGAAGTGATGGGACCAGATGCCATGATCTTCGTTTTCTGAATGTTGAGCTTTAAGCCAACTTTTTCACTCTCCTCTTTCACTTTCATCAAGAGGCTCTTTAGTTCTTCTTCACTTTCTGCCATATTTCCTAGATAGAGACAGTTCACCAAAGGAATATAGCAACTGAGGTCAAAACATGTCCACAGATGTTAAGATATGACCCTTCCTAAAGGGCATGTACTGAAAACTGATGCACTGAGCAAAGGGAAAGAACTGAGAATCTTCTCGAATTTCCAAGTCTTGTTAACAAGCACCATTATCTAAACTGCAGACCTTTGAAAACAGTATGGTATAATGGTTTTGACACTATCCTATACTTTGATACTTGATACTATGTTTCAATATATTGAAGTATTCTTAGCTATTAGGCAAGTAACTATGGGGAAACATAATTTAAACTTTTTGTGCTTTACTATAAAATAGAGTCAATAAAGTTGTTGTGAGGATTAAATAACACATAAATCCCTAGAATAGTACATAGAATATACAGTTGTTGTTCTAGTTTAGCTGCTAAGCTGTGTCCAACTCTACGACCACATGGACTATAGCCTGCCCAGTTCCTCTGGCCATGGGATTTCCGAGGCAAGAATATTGGAGTGGGTTACCATTTCTTCCTCCATAGGATCGTCCTGACCCAGGAATCAAGCCTGCATCTCCTGCATTGGCAGGTGGCTTCTTTACTGCTGAGCCACCAGGGAAACTCAGAATATAGGGATCCCTCCTTAAGTGTTAGCTAGTATTGTTGTTGTTGCTGCTTTTGTTGTAATAGTAGTAGCTATAGTTCTTGGAGCATCTACTTTTTTCCAAACACAGATATACTTTAATTTTCTTCATCTCTGCAAAATAGTATGTTATCTCCATTTTACAGATAGGAAAACTGAGTTCAGAGAGTTTAAGTAACTTGTCCAAGGGCATGTCAACTGAAATGAGCCTGAATTCATATCAAGACCTGTCTCCATCTACTTTGCCACTCCAGCAGATTGACTCATTTTCACATATTTGAGAGATTTGAGATGTTTTTTACTCGAAATAGTACAGTGAACCTCTGTCCATAGGTCAGGAAGCAACAGTTAGAACTGGACATGAAACAACAGACTGGTTCCAAATAGGAAAAGAAGTACATCAAGGCAGTATATTGTCACCCTGCATATTTAACTTATATGCAGACTACATCATGAGAAATGCTGGGCTGGAGGAAGCATAAGCTGGAATCAAGATTGCTGGGAGAAATATCAATAACCTCAGGTATGCAGATGACACCACCCTTATGGCAGAAAGTGAAGAAGAACTAAAGAGCCTCTTGATGAAAGTGAAAGGGGAGAGTGAAAAAGTTGGCTTAAAGCTCAACATTCAGGAAATGAAGATCATGGCATCTGGTCCCATCACTTCATGGCAAATAGATGGGGAAACAGTGGAAACAGTGGCTGACTTTATTTTTGGGGGCTCCAAAATCACTGTAGATGGTGATTGCAGCCATGAAATTAAAAGACACTTACTCCTTGGAAGGGAAGTTATGACCAACCTAGACAGCATATTCAAAAGCAGAGACATTATTTTGTCAACAAATGTTCGTCTAATCAAGGCTATGGTTTTTCCAGTGGTCATGTATGGATGTGAGAATTGGACTGTGAAGAAAGCTGAGTGCCGAAGAATTGATGCTTTTGAACTGTGGTGTTGGAGAAGACTCTTGAGAGTCCCTTGGACTGCAAGGAGGTCCAACCAGTCCATCCTAAAGGAGATCAGTCCTGGGTGTTCATTGGAAGGACTGATGTTGAAGCTGAAACTCCAATAGTTTGTCCACCTGATGCGAAGAGCTGAGTCATTTGTAAAGACCCTTATGCTGGGAAAGATTGAGGGCAGGAGGAGAAACAGAGGATGAGATGGCTGGATGGCACCACCGACTCAGTGGATGAGTTTGGGTAAATTCTGGGGGTTAGTGATGGACAGGGAGGCCTGGCGTGCTGCAGTTCATGGGGTTGCAAAGAGTCAGACACGACTGAGTGACTGAACTGAACTAAACTGAGTACAGTGAAGTCTTTGGGAAAAGGCAATAAAGCCTCAGTACATAGTTCTTAATTCTCACAAATAATATTTGTGTTTATTCTCTCATGAGTTCAGATAATTAATTTTGACACATCCCAAATAAAATTGTGTGCTAGCCTCAATGGATTCTTAAGTGACTTTTTAAGGTTTTTTCCATTAAATAAATGTTAAAACCTCCTTAAAGTGTGCTCTAGTTACACAGCAGAATAACTAACAAGAGGCATAGTCCCTTAGTAGCTTCATAGCAACTTGTCAGAGACAAAGTGCTTTATTCTGAAGAGGAGTCTAAGGTTCCCCTAATTCTTTCCGCATCTGTACAGTATGCATTCTGTAAGGCCCTCAGGAAGAATACAAGCCTACTGCTTACAACCTACTGTTGCTATTCTCAGAGCACTTATTTACTATACCACACATCGAGTATGGTTTAAATTTCTCTTCAGTTACCTTTCTTGTTTATATCTTATGTTTTCAGTGAGCGAGGCAAGAGGCAGACTATCACAGACTTTTTATTTTTTAATTTTCCCTAAATTAGATCTCAGAGCACATTTTCCAAGGGAAGTTGAAATTAACCAAATTCTAAGTAGAAGATGACGGTTATCACCTCATCACTGTGTTCGTGACTATTAATCTACATAGACAATCCTATTAAAGGAACAGAAAGTAAACCGATGGGAATTGACCAATAAAGCACAAAATAAGACAGAGAGTCAGATGTTTAATGTGCTGTGATGGATTCATTGGATAATTTTAAAAAGACACAAAGACATGGAATCAAATCTTTCAGTACTGACCAAAAGGATTGGAATTTTTTCTTGTTGGCCAATATACCCAACAACACTTTTGAAAAAAAAAAAAAAAGGAAGAAGAAAACATCACTGTGTCTAGTAAAAACAGTTTGTCTCCAGGATATTTCTCATTCTCAATTGTCTGAGTTTTCCAAGTCAAACCAGCTGAAATAGAAAGTCCTTAAATGGCTATAATTCATGAGCCATAACCTGGATAATTTATGGTTTGTAGTCCAAGAGTTCAAAATGGGAAGGATACGCAACTATACTTCCCATCTAAAATGCGTGTGGGAGTGCGGGAGTGGAGGTAGCTGACACCCTCATCACCGGGGCTTTGGAGCATCATCATGGTTTGAAATGTGCACAACACCCGTTAGTGTACAATGGTGCAAGGTGCAAATTCCTGAATGTGGTCAATGTGGAAATCTGGGCTTGAATTTGACATGCTAGTGTGTTGTTGGTACATCTCCAATATCCATAATTTCTTACCCTGACATCTTTCATCACACTCATTAAGAAAGAAGGGGAGAGTACATGTGGCCACCAGATTCATATTTTTATTTCTAAAAGAAAGCCGCATCCTTTAATTACCTCTTACCATCTTATTGCTCCAATTATTACTGCAACTTTGAAATAATTCTTATTTGACATAGGCTTTTTAATCAAGAATAAACAAGACCACACAACCTCCTGATGAATACATTAAAAACATATGTTTACTATGATAAATACTCTCATGGGAAAAGGAAAATTTTAGTTAAAAAAGAAGAGCCAAACTTAGCAATGGAACAAGACTCCGTTGTAATCTATTTATTGCCTTTTCTAAGGCTGCCCCTTCTTCAGGAAATTGAACCTCTAATGTGCTGAATAAGATATGTGTGTATGCGTTCTGTCAGAATATCACAGTTTGGCCTAGAAGGTTCTGAGTTTGATCCTTCTCTCAACGTTACCGTATTCTACGAGTGAGAACTGTAGCAGGAGAGAAGAGAAGAGAAGCTGAGTTATGACATAAAACTTATAAAACTTTAGGACATGATGAGCAAGTCTGAAGCTAGGTCTCATGGACCATTAACCATTCATCTGACATTTTCTAAACTTAATCAGATAGTATGAAGAGCAGTTGGACAAAAAATAATTCTAAATACTGAGGGGAGAATTTCAATGCCTGACATTAAATTACCAACCTGTGAAATACATCTAATAATGGGAAGATTGGTATCTATTGGGCATAATCCACACATGCGTGCATGCAGGCTAAGTCAGTTGTGTTCAACTCTGATCCTATGGACTGTAGCCTACCAGGCTCCTCTGTCCATGGGATTCTCCAAAGAATCCTGGAGTGAGTTGCCATGCCCTACTCCAGGGTATCTTCCAGACCCAGGGATTGAAACTGTGTCTCTCACGTCTGCTGCATTAGCAGGGGGGTTCTTTACCACTAGTGCCACCTGGGAAGCCCCAACCCACACTTACATTTGTACAGAAGCATATAAGGGAGAGCAATGTGAGATCTGACAGCACAGATTAATAACAGAGAAGAATCTGAACTACAAGACGCAAAAAGGATAAAAGGAAGGGGGAGACAAGAAGAAAGAAAAATAACAGGACAGAAAATAGCAGGACTAAAAGGAAAATCAATTTATAGGAGAGAAAAAAACATCAATCGACAAGCTAGAAAACAATCATTTGTTTTGTGAATCTAACAAGGCTGCAGAATTTTCATTGAAGTTCTGGTTGAGAATTTGTGTTCTATTTTGTTTGTCACTTCAGATGTTATCAAAGCTTAGAGAGATCCCAGACATCCAGGCCAAGTAACAGAAAATTAATGAGGCCATGGATTGGCATGGAGAACTCAAATTGTAAAAGGGCCAGTTAGAAGGGGAAAACGAGCATGACATCTTAAAGTGACATGGTTGGCAGCCGTGGGAATTGTGTAATTGTACCGTGTCAGAGCTGGAAGAATAATTTGGAGGCATAAATCTTCACAAAGAGGAGATTTTTGCAGTTACGAGAATTCATAAGTGCACCAAACAGACTCCGCACTCAATAAATACTTGTTAGGATAAACCGAATGAAAAGGAGTGGGTGAAAAATAAACAAAGGTAGGGAACTAAGAACAGAATCTTTGAAGATGCCCTCAGCTGTGAAATGAGTCAACCGAAAAGACCTAGAAATAATCACAAAAGAGGAAAAAGCAAAAAGGGAAGGCATGGTGTCAGAGAAGCCAAAATTAAGCAATATTTGATAAAAGACATGGTCCCTAGTGTCAATTGGAAAGAACCAATTTAAGGAAACTGAGTTAGGTCTGTTGAGGGAAAATATGCTTCAAAATGCCTCCAGAAGGGATATGATCCTTTAAATTTTCTGAAAATTTTAAGGGCTGAGGCTTGTAAGTTGAGGCATTTTATGATAACAAAAATCAACTATGCAAATTAAGCCAAAGTCAATTTCAGCTAAGAAAAAAATTTTTTAAGCTATTGAGAAAGGGATGACAAAAAAAAGGAAAGAAAAAAAATCCTTCTGATGGAAAAAAAATCATCTGAGCTTTGATAAAGTTAATGACATCATGCTAATGCATAACATTCATTCTTGTTCAGCTTTCTCAGAAGAAAATAAAGCAGCATTTCCCCCAAAGGGCAGGGAGATTAAGACCTTCTCTGTGAATATTATTCACAGTTTATTATTTAAAATAATATTAGTTTATTATTAAAAATATTATATATTAGTTTATTATTTAAAAGAAATTTTACAAAATACCGAGAGTCTTACCCTGGCATTCTTGAGATGACGGGCTTGACACCCCTCCGCCCCCATATTGCATTCCATTCTCACTAGTCGTATGGAAAAGGGTCTCACACTTTCTTCAGATTCTCAAAGAACTTGCTACACTATAAACAATTAAGAATCACTGTTCTAGAGAAAGTAATACTTTGGGCCACTCGGGGAAAAGGTTTAAAGGAGTTTTGATGGCAAGTTGGGCTGACATCTGCACATTCTTCTTCATCCTCACCACCTTCCCCTCTGTCTCTACGAAAGTGTTACTCTCCTCTTGGGCTTTCTCTTAGTTTTAAATCTCATCTCCCTTCTGTTTCTTCTCTGTCTCTTTTGTCTCATAAATATTGTAGTTCCTAGGACTCCATGTCCAGCCTTTTTCTCTTCTTGCTTTATATATTCTATTGGGTTGATCTGTGTTCTATCTGGCTCTAACAAATTTCTATGGGATGGTCATAAAATCTGGAAGCATAGGTGGATACATAACAAGTGATTTATTGATACTATATTATAAAACATGACAAAATATTATTATCTCTGTATTCAGAATTTATGGTCACCCTGTATATATTTATGGTTTCCAAATCAATCTCAAGCCAAGAAATCTTTCTTGAGCTGGATATGATTTTCAGACTGTGGATTGTCCATGGAGCATCTCCACTTGGCATCCTCCAGAGCCTTCGCACATAATGTGTTCAACATCACCTGCCCTTGCATTCCCCAGTTTAGAGGTGGTATCCCCATCCATACTCAACTCCCAAAGCAGAAACCTGGGAGTTACCCTCTGTTGCTCCCAGCTTTCTGAGAGTTGTACTCAGCAGCTCCCTCCTTACTTCTCTTTGCAGCTGACCACCAATTCTCTTTATTCTATTCACAAACACTTTTCAAAGCTGCCCCCGCCCTAGTCCATCTCCACCGATATCATCTTGATTTAAGCACTTATCATTTCCCTTTTTGCGAAACTTTTTCATTTTGTATTGGGGTATAGTGATTAACAATGTTTTGATAGTTTCAGGGGAACAGTGAAGGGACTCAGCCATACATATACATGTATGCATTCTCCCCCAAAGTCTCCTCCCATCACTTATCATTTCTTACCTCAACTATTATAATAGAGCCTCTTCATAATCTCCTTAATCCTAATCTCACCTCCTTCCAACCAATCCCTCTTCCAAAGAATCTTCCTAAAATGAAAATCTGATTGTGATAAACCCCTACTTCAAACTCTCCCATAGCACCAATTGCTGAACAGTATGTCCCAAACTCCCTGGCCTGGCGTATACAGCCTTCAGCTTCTACTTTTTCCCCCTCATCTCTTTGATATTACAGCCACACCCACTAACTTGACCTTCCCCAAATATGTGATGATCCTTCTCCCTGATTCTCATCAGTGATGAGCCACTATATCTCCTTCAAGGCTCAGCTCAAGATTCCCTGAAACTACTCATTTCCCCACCACTACCGCCGCCTCTCGGAATTTAGACTTCTTTGTGTGTGTGTGTGTGCTCCGCAGGCAACTTACATCATTATCATATTACAATTGTCTGTTTAAAATCTTTTCTTCACCAAACTGGGAGCCCCCAAGGACCATTTATTCATTAATCGTTGTATCCTTAGCACCTAGAGATCATTACGTGTTCATTGGAAGAATAATAAGTGGGAAAAGGAAATAGATTGCTTAGAACTGGAAAAGAATTTTTATTTTTTGATGAGCAAAGCGCTTCACGTAACCAATACTAGCTTCTGACCTAGATGAGGCATGTAAGGTTTTGCTTTTGTTTTTTAAGATTTTTTTAATGTTGATCATTTTTAAAGTCTTTATTAAATTTGTTACAATATTGCTTCTTTTTAAAAAATATTTTTGTTTTTTGACTGTGATTTCAACTCCCCAATCTGGGGTCAGACCCACACCCCTGCACTGGAAGGGGAAGTCTTAACCACTGAACTGCCAGGGAAGTTCCTAGGCATGTAAGGTTTAAATGATCTAGAACCATAGAGACCATAAGGGGACAGGACTTAAGACCCAAGCACAGGTAATAATGAAAAAGACCACCACTGGGAAGTAAGAGGAAGTCCAGGGTGGCAGACAATTTAGGGAACCCCAAAAGATAAGACACACCTGATTTCTTAAAGAAAATCCTTGGAGGTTGGGGAGAAGGGGTTGTCGATGAGACCTAATGGAGTGTCCTGACGATTGAAGAGCTCACAACAATGTCAAAGAGTCAGGCCGTATTTTGAGATTCTGATTGAGGATAACCAGTAGTAAAGATGTCATTGTGCCCAAAGAAGTGCCCACTCCTCAGGAGGAATTGGCAAAGCAGGTCCAGGCCAGGCTGGGGCTCTCAGCAGGTCATCAGGACTGGGAATCAGGCACACAGAAACAAGGTAGATTTTGCTTCAGTATCAAGGTTCAGTTCAGTTCAGTTCAGTTCACTCACTCTGTTATGTCTGACTCTTTGCAACCCCATGGAACACAGCACATCAGGCCTCCCTGTCCGTCACCAACTTCCGGAGTTTACTCAAACTCATGCCCATTGAGTCAGTGATGCTATCCAATCATCTTATCCTCTGTCATCCCCTTCTCCTCCTGCCTTCAATCTTTCCCAGCATCAGGGTCTTTCCAAATGAGTCAACTCTTTGCATCAGGTGGACAATTATTGGAGTTTCAGCTTCCACATTAGTCCTTCCAACGAATATTCAGGACTGATTTCCTTTTGGATGAAATTGTTGGATCTCCTTGCAGTCCCAGGGACTCTCAAGAGTCTTCTCCAATACCACCGTGTAAAAGCATCAATTCTTTGGTGCTCAGCTTTCTTTATAGTCCAACTCTCACATCCATACATGACTACTAGAAAAACCATAGCCTTGACTAGAAAGACCTTTGTTGGCAAAGTAATGTCTCTGCTTTTTAATATTCTGTCTAGGTTGGTCATAAATTTTCTTCCAAGGAGTAATATCAAAGTTAAGGGGAGCTTAGTGTCAGGGACACCCTAAACTGGGAGCAAACCCAAATACAGAGTTCCAGCAACAGTGCTGAGGCTATCACGGGAGGATTGAGTTAGAGCCCCTGAAAGTCCCACTGAAGAGGGATTGATCGAGGGTTGGAGAGACAGCAGAGTGGGGCTAGGATGCTGTCTCAGCCTGAGGGGGAGCACAGTGACTGGGGAATCAGGCAAGCCCTGACGACCTCTGAGGGACATGGCACTCAGGAAACTTGAACATCCTCTTAGCATTCCCAGTTTCATTTCTGCTAATAAGATATAACATTTTTCTTTTGGCACTTTTTCCAATAAAACCCTCTCTATTCCAAGGATACATGGGTTTTTCTCCTTCAGAATAAGATTAGTTCAGTTCAGGTCAGTTCAGTCAGTCATGTCCGACTCTTTGCGACCCCATGAACCGCAACACACCAGGCCTCCCCGTCCAACACCAACTCCCGGAGTCTACCCAAACCCATGTCCATTGAGTCGGTGATGCCATTTAACCATCTCATCCTTTGTCATCCCCTTCTCCTCCTGCCCTCAATCTTTCCCAGCATCAGGGTCTTTTCAAATGACTCAGCTCCTCACATCAGGTGCACAAACTATTGGAGTTTCAACTTCAACATCATTCCTTCCAAAGAACACCCAGGACTGATCTCCTTTAGGATGGACTGGTTGGATCTCCTTGCAGTCCAAGGGACTCTCAAGAGTCTTCTCCAACACCACAGTTCAAAAGCATCAATTCTTCGGCACTCAGCTTTGTTTATAGTTCAACTCTCACATCCATACATGACCACTGGAAAAACCATAGTCTTGACTAGAAGGACCTTTGTTGACAAAGTAATGTCTCTGCTTTTTAATATGCTGTTTAGGTTGGTCATAACTTTCCTTCAAAGGAGTGTCTTTTAATTTCATGGCTGCAATCATCATCTGCAGTGATTTTGGAGCCCAGAAAAATTAAGTCAGCCACTGTTTCCCCATCTATTTCCCATGAAGTGATGGGACCGGATGCCATGATGTTAGTTTTCTGAATGTTTGAGCTTTAAACCAACTTTTCACTCTCCTCTTTCACTTTCATCAAGAGGCTCTTTAGTTCTTCTTCACTTTCTGCCATAAGGGTGGTGTCATCTGCATATCTGAGGTTATTGATATTTCTCCCAGCAATCTTGATTCCAGCTTGTGCTTCCTCCAGCCCAGCGTTTCTCATGATGTACTCTGCATAGAAGTTAAATAAACAGGGTGACAATATACAGCCTTGACATACTCCTTTTCCTATTTGGAACCAGTCTGTTGTTCCATGTCCAGTTCTAACTGTTGCTTCCTGATCTCATACAGATTTCTCAAGAGGCAGGTCAGATGGTCTGATATTCCCATCTCTTTCAGAATTTTCCATAGTTTATTGTGATCCACACAGTCAAAGGCTTTGGCATAGTCAATAAAGCAGAAATAGATGTTTTTCTCGAATTGTCTTGCTTTTTCGATGATCCAGCTAATGTTGGCAATTCGATCTTTGGTTTCTCTGTCTTTTCTAAAACCAACTTGAACATCAGGAAGTTCACGGTTCACATATTGCTGAAGCCTGGCTTGGAGAATTTTGAGCATTACTTTACTAGCATGTGATATGAGTGCAATTGTGTGGTAGTTTGAGCAATCTTTAGCATTGCCTTTCTTAGGGATTGGAATGAAAACTGACCTTTTCCAGTCACTGGCCACTGCTGAGTTTTCCAAATTTGCTGGCATATTGAGTGCAGCACTTTCACAGCATCATCTTTTGGGATTTGAAATAGCTCAACTGGGATTCCATCACCTCTACTAGCTTTGTTTGTAGTGATGCTTCCTAAGGCCCACTTGACTTTGCATTCCAGGATGTCTGGCTCTAGGTGAGGGATCACACCATCATGATTATCAGAGTAAGATACATAAAGATAAGTCAAATTAGGCTAAAAAAATTTGCTTTTTCTTACATCTTAGTTTCAAAACTGAGGAATAAGTCTGACAAAACAGAATCACTGGATTCCTTCAAAAAGTATAAAATCAAAAGCTGTTAGAGCAGAACCAAGCACTCTTTAGTCAGTCATTTTACACCCAGGATTTGGCAGTCATGATTCAGGCCACCATTTTTAAAAAATATGTATATATATAAATTTATTTATTTTATTTGGAGGTTAATTACTTTACAATATTGTATTGGTTTTGCCATACATCAACATGAATCCGCCACAGGTATACAGGTGTTCCCCATCCTGAACGCCCCTCCCTCCTCCCTCCCCGTACCATCCCTCTGGGTCGTCTCAGTGCACCAGCCCCAAGCATCCAGCATCATGCATCGAACCTGGACTGGTGATTTGTTTCATATATGATATTATACATGTTTTAATGCCATTCTCCCAAATCATCCCACCCTCGCCCTCTCCCACAGAGTCCAAAAGACTGTTGTATACATCTGTGTCTCTTTTGCTCTCTCACATACAAGGTTATCATTACCATCTTTCTAAATTCCATGTATATGCATTAGTATACTGTATTGATGTTTTTCTTTCTGGCTTACTTCACTGTGTATAATAGGCTCCAGTTTCATCCACCTCATTAGAACTGATCCAAATGTATTCTTTTTAATGGCTGAGTAATACTCCATTGTGTATATGTACCACAGCTTTCTTATCCATTTATCTGCTGATGGACATCTAGGTTGCTTCCAAGTCCTGGCTATTATAAACAGTGCTGCAATGAACATTGGGGTACACGTGTCTCTTTCAATTCCAGTTTGCTTGATGTGTATGCCCAGCAGTGGGATTGCTGGGTCATAAGGCAGTTCTATTTCCAGTTTTTTAAGGAATCTCCACATTGTTCTCCATAGCGGCTGTACTAGTTTGCATTCCCACCAACAGTGTAGGAGGGTTCCCTCTTCTCCACACCCTCTCCAGCATTTATTGCTTGTAGACTTTTGGATCGCAGCCATTCTGACTGGCGTGAAATGGTACCTCATTGTGGTTTTGATTTGCATTTCTCTGACAATGAGTGATGTTGAGCATCTTTTCATGTGTTTGTTAGCTATCTGCATGTCTTCTTTGGAGAAATGTCTATTTAGTCATTTGGCCCATTTTTTGATTGGGTCGTTTATTTTTCTGAAATTGAGCTGTAGGAGTTGCTTGTATATTTTTGAGATTAGTTGTTTGTCAGTTGCTTCATTTGCTATTATTTTCTCCCATTCTGAAGGCTGTCTTTTCACCTTGCTTATAGTTTCCTTTGTTGTGTAGAAGCTTTTAAGTTTAATTAGGTCCCATTTGTTTATTTTTGCTTTTATTTCCAATATTCTGGGAGGTGGGTCATAGAGGATCCTGCTGTGATGTATGTCGGAGAGTGTTTTGCCTATGTTCTCCTCTAAGAGTATTATAGTTTCTGGTCTTAGGTTTAGATTTTTAATCCATTTTGAGTTTATTTTTGTGTATGGTGTTAGAAAGAGTTCTAGTTTTATTCTTTTACAAGTGATTGACCAGTTTTCCCAGCACCATTTGTTAAAGAGATTGTCTTTACTCCATTGTATATTCTTGCCTCCTTTGTCAAAGATAAGGTGTCCATAGGTGCATGGATTTATCTCTGGGCTTTCTATTTTGTTCCATTGATCTATATTTCTGTCTTTGTGCCAGTACCATACTGTCTTGATGACTGTGGCTTTTCACCATTTAGGATAATGTTTGCTGTGGGTTTGTCATATATACCTTTTATTATGTTGAGGTATGTTCCTTCTATTCCTGCTTTCTGGAGAGTTTTTATCATAAATGGATGTTGAATTTTGTCAAAGGCTTTCTCTGCATCTATTGAGATAATCATATGGCTTTTATTTTTCAATTTGTTAATGTGGTGTATTACATTGATTTGTGGATATTGAAGAATCCTTGCATCCCTGGATAAAGCCCACTTGGTCATGTTGTATGATCTTTTTAATGTGTTGTTGGATTCTGATTGCTAGAATTTTGTTAAGGATTTTTGGATCTATGTTCATCAGTGATATTGCAGGCCATCATTTTTGCCTGGAGAATTCCATGGACAGAGGAATCTGGCAGGCTACAGTCCATGGGTCACAAAGAGTTGGACCACTGAGTGACTAACATAGACAACAAAGGGAGGTCATCTGGAGGTCAAGGAGGTGAGCTTAGGGTGTCCCACTTTCTATGTTGAGATTCAGATCATACTTGAAAAACCAAAGAGTTGAGGATAAATTAAAGTTTGTAAATGACCCATCAAACATAACTTTCTTCTTTTATAGATGAAGAAATTGAGGCTGAGAGAAGTTCAGCAAAATTCTAAAATCATGCTCTGGCTGTGGCAGAAATCTGACAACACAGTGGAGACTAAGTAAAAAGCTCTTCACACATTTTCTGAAAGCTTCCAGTCTACAGCAGAGAGTTGGTGTCCCACTGCACATGTTCAGGAAGCCCACAGAGTGGTATAAATTTTAAACAAAGGTATGACTGGAAAGGTGTATACATTTAGACTGATCAAAGTCAATACTTTCAGATTTATACAATTAAAAAAAAATCTTGAGGACAAAATGACAAGTGATCATATCTTTACGAAAGTTAAAGAATGGTTTGGGCTGAACAGACCAGTGAGATTGCAGTGAAGAAGACATAAGTCATTCTATATCTTTCAAACAAAAGGAAATTGGTACAGAGATGAGTTACAGAGATGATAGAAAAGCTGAAAATCCAAACCAAGAATGGTGAAACTTCACTATGACAAGCTAACCAGGAAGATGCCACCACTCCCTGGGCTGCAAAATCAGCAGTGGGAGGGGGTGTTCTCCAAGTCCATCCAATGGGAGCTGAGCCCTGAAGGGGGTTTCCAGGAGGGGATGGGCCCACAGAGGGAGAAGCTTCCCAGAGGGGGCCCAAAATCCTGGAGAAGATATGGTTGCTACTCTTTCCAAAAAATCACAAAAGACTTGTTTTCAGCATAAGGGAAAGTCAAGTTTCTGACCCCCATCTCACTCTCTGGTTTTTGCGTGCCGTTTGATTCATCTTCCTCACCGCAGAGACACCTCCAAGAGAAGAGTTCCCAGTAAGGAAGGAAGCAATCCAACAATGCTGATCCAGGCTAATGGCCCATATCCTTTGGGGTTAGGAATAATGGCATGAGGAGTGAGCCATCACAAGACAAAGTGACCTAGAGAAGCAGGCTTCCTGAGCATAATGAAAACACAGAGGTTAAAGTTGATGACTAACTGCATTTGAATCACCTTCCAAGTTCTGCTTTGCTTAATTAATCCTTTTCTTCACTCTCTGACATAGAGTGGACCCTTAAAGGAACATTTTAAAGCTACACAGTCAATTGCCTTCGTCAAGTCAGCAAAAGCATAATCCAGAAAGACAGGAAACAGAGGTATCAACTCAACTTTACCAGTGAGGTGTCTCTGGAACCCACCATTTTTCATATCTCTTCCTTGAGAGCTGAGGAAAACACCAGGGAAGGTCTCTGGCCTGAGTTAATTATTTGGGGGAATATGCAACAAAGAATCATAGATTCCCATTGTCAAGGTCATGCTGACCTATGGAGGTTTTCCAGCATTCCAGAACCTGATTCATTCCAGTGCATTGCTTTGTTATGGTGTCAGCTGTCAGTGGGCTAGGTGACAGGAGTCAAGCCACCTCTGAGCCAGCCAAGCCTGAAGTCACAGAAACAGATGTTGGATTCTAAATTTTCCCCTTGTCCCTTCATGTTTGCACCCCCACCTGGATGCCCAGCCCACCTCTAACCCATCCCACTTCCCTTATCCATTTATCAACTCATTTACTAAACTTTCATTGATCATCTATGGTGTGCCAGACACTGGGACCAGAACAAAGAACAACACAGGCAAAAATCCCCATCATCATGGAGTTATAATCTAATCTGGGGTGATAAGCAAATAAGCAAGATATATAGGTCATCCAATGATGACATAGTATTTTGAAAACATAATAATAGAGTAGGGAAAGGTCATGTGTCTTCCAGGATAGGAGCATCAACATAATAAGAGATCCAAGAAAGATCTTTTTGTCAGAATGACCTTCAAACAAAAATCAGAAAGTGTGAGAGTATATTCCTACAAATATCGTAGGAAAGAGTGTTTCAGTCAGAGGAAATAGCAGGCATGAAAATCCTAGAGGTAGACCATGACCGATGGCATGCGGGAAGCCCACTGGAGTTAGTGTAGGATGGATATAGGGAAGAAATAGGAGTAGGAGACAAGCTTAGCGATGAGAGAGCAAGGACATTTTACAGTACGTCGTGGCTTTTTGAAGAACTCTGACATTTACTCTAATTTAGATGGAGAGCCAGCAGAGCAGCAGAGTGACATGCTCCAACTTGCTTTTTCATAAGGATCTCCCTATCTGGAAAACAGAGGATAGAGAATAGGGGATGCAATGGCAAGAGCAAGGAGATCAAACTGCATTTAATCCAGGGGCAAAGGCGGAGGCAATAATTATTGGATTCTGAATATAGTTGGACATATTTTTAAGTTCCTATAAAGAATGAATTTGTGGTCATTCATCCTCCTGAATCTTTGAGTAAAATCTATGATTTCCATTAATCTAGGATGCTAGAACTGCAAAGCTTGAGTTAGTGCCTCGAACTGAAATTAAAGAACAAACGTATGAGCACCAAGATGGGAACGGGATGGGATGAACTGGGAGACTGGGATTGACATACATATACTATTGATGCTATATGTAAAATAGATAACTAATGAGAACTTACTGTATAGCTCAGGGAACTCTTCTCATTGCTCTGTGGTGACCTAAATGGGAAGAAAATGCAAAAAGGAGGGGTGTATATGTGTATGTATTGCTGATTCATTTTGCTGTACAGGAAAAACTAATACAGGGCTTCCCAGGTGGCTCAGTGGTAAAGAATCCACCTGCCAATGCTGCAGGAGACACTGGAGATGGGGGAAATCCCCTGGAAGAGGAAATGGCAACCCATTCCAGTATTCTTGCCTGGAGAATCCCATGGAGAAGAGCCTGGCGGGCTCTTGTCCATAGGGTTGCAAAGGGTTGTATGTGACTGAGCACAAACACAGAAACTAATGCAACATTGTAAAGCAACTATAGTCCAAAAAGAATTAATTTTTTAAAAAAGAACACACACAAAGAATTTGCCAAATGGGAAATGCAATGAGGAGGAGAGGCAATAAAATGTTAATATTGGTTAGGATGACAACAGCAATAATACATTGAGATCCTAATATTGTTAAGTTTCTATATTAAGAGGTTTATCTATGTTATTTCATTTAATCCTTAAAGCAACCATATGAAAATATCCTCTTAAGAGGAAGCAATAGCCCAGGAAGTCTTAATAACATTGCCTAAATCACACAACTAATACAAGGCCAAGCTAGAAATAGAGACCAACTCACTTCTCTAAAGTCTATGGTATTCCCTCTACCCTCTACACTGTAATCATTCAGTCAGTCAGCAAGGATGTCCAGAGTACCTACATAAGACACAGAGATGAGCAAGATAAGGTACCTAGCCTCAAGAGACTTCTAGTTGGATATACAAAACTATGCTTAGAAGATTATTGCTGGGAAATACAGTTCTCTTTCATTCATTCTTTCTAGTAAATATTTATTGAAGACCTCCTCAGTTCTGGCATAAGAAAGGTCATTCTCTTTTGTTGTTGTTATGTTGTTTTCTCTCTTTGTTAAAAATTTTATTGGAGTATATTTCACTTCAATCTTGTGTTAGTTTCAGGTGTACAGCAAAGGGAATTTGTTATACATATCCATATATAGACTCTTTTTAAAATTCTTTTCCCATATAGGCCATTACAGAGTATTGAGTAGAGATTCCTGTGCTGTACAGTAGGTCCTTATCAGTTATCTATTTTATATATAGTAGTGGGTATATGTCAATCCCAATCTTCCAATTTATACCCACCCCCATATGCCTTACACCTGATAACTGTAAGTTTTCTACATCTGTAACTCTATTTCTGTTTTATAAGTAAGTTCATTTGTACCGTAAAAAAGTCATTTTCTTTTGAAGATTACATGTTGATGGGAGGATCCAGGCAACAAACAAATGAAAATATAAATCCCCTCAGGTGGGGATGCATACTATCAAGAGAAAGTCAGGCTGCACAGCGGTCACTATCCTATGTGCATTGCTCAGGGATTTCTCTCTGCTAGATCACATTTAAGCAAAGACCTGGCTGGGTTTGTCTGTGCCATCACACAGGTTAATTAAAAAATCTTAGCTTGCTTCTGTGGGACTATTAAACAATGGAGCAGATGACCAAAAAAAAGAAAAACAAACAAAGATTCAGAGCTACTTTTATGCAGGTGAGAGTTATCCAGGAAAGTGCCAATAACAGACACCCCCAAAAGGGACTCTGATAGGTGGTGCATATCACTGAGTTTGACAAAGCCATGAATCTGATGGCGAGACCAACAAAAGGGAACTCAGAATCTAAAGGCCAGTGAAAGCAAAGTGGCCCCAAGAGAGTCACAGCAGTTGACTATACATTTCTATATGTGTATATACTGCTTGTCACAGCAACAGCTACGTATATTAGTACTGAAATTCTAAGTGGATGATAAATATCAACATAAGATAAACTAATCAAGGGAAATAGAGCTAAGTTAAGGCTTCATAAATCTACAGTGTTTAGGACTGCTGAAAGATAAAATGATCAGAAATGTCCACCTGGGGATTCAAACAGAAAAAAATAGCTAGATTTGCTGAAAGGCCCAGTAAATGTTTGGAGAACTGAATCCCTACAGAACTTCATGTATAATTTCTTGATTCACATACCAGCAGCAAGGAAACTGCCTGAAAGCTTGTGAGAAATGCAGAAGAGCAGGCCGACTCCAGACCCCCTGAATCAAAATCAGCAGTTTAATAAAGAGCCCCCAGTGGTGTGTCTGAGCCTTAGTTTGAGAAGCTCCAATGTGGGCTTCTGCTGCCTTTAAAGGCATCACTGATGAAGCAGGTTAAAGAAAGAAATGGTGGCTGGCTCATCTTCAGATGAGAATGCAGAGACACCTAAATTCTCTTCTGAGATTTCAACCAAAAAACCCAGGAAGCCCCTCTGTTTGTTAGGCAAATGAGGATTGGTGAGGAAGGAATTTGGAAGAAAGGTATGAGCCCTTAGTTAAGAGCAGTCCCAGACTAGCTACCAACTAAAGCAATGGAAATTATAGCCAAGGAGCGACAATTCAATTTCGGTAACTGGAATTTCCAGATGCACGGAAACTATGAAGTTTTAGAGGACTTCACAAACATTAACCTTTCTGCAAAGTCTTCAGTGGCTACGAATCACACTTGCTTGCAGAGCACTGAATTCTAACCATTTCCTATAGTGAACCTCAGCCCAACAGGCCTGACCAAGTCCACCAGGAGCCGAATCCAGGAACTCTGTGTTCTAAGACAAACCCACACATGTGCTGCTCTTGCTGTTCGGAAAGTGCTTTCTGAGGAGGCCTCTTCCTTCTCCACCACAGTGTTGAGCAAGGGATGGGGAAAAGTCATATCATTATCCCATATATTCTTTTCATCCAACCACAATTACAGGGGGGCTTGCGGCATGTTACTCAAACCTGTTATTGAGGTTGAAGCTGAAAAATTCAAGCCACACAATAGTAAGAATGGGCCTGTGCAGTTACTTAAGCAAGGGAGCTCAACCTCAAACCAACTTGTTTAAGGCTCTTCCATCAGCCATGCTAACTGCAGTGACACAGCATAAAGTGGACTCATGTCCGTGCTGATGACCTGCAAAGAGACAGAAAAAAAAAATTCTGAAACCATTAAGTAGTATTAACTTCATGCCAGGTGCTATGTTAAGGATATTTCATGCATTTTTCATTTGATCTTCAAATGTAGTACTCTCAAAGCCTATGATTATCTGTATTATTTTTATATTATTCTATTAGTGTCTATATTATTACTGTATGCTATTATAATTATCTTTTATTATTATATTATTAATATTTCTAGTAAGTATAGAAATAGCATTTATACTCTGACCACTTGGCTCTAAAGCTTTATATTTCTCTGCTAAAGGGCTGAACTTCCTATAATTTTCTGCCCAAATGCCCTACATAAGGTATGGTGGTTGTTTAGTTGCTAAGTTGTGTCCAACTCTTGCAGTCCCATGGACTGTAGCCTGCTAGGCTCCTCTGTCCAGGCAACAATATTGGAGTGGTTTGCTGTTTCCTTTTCTAGGGGATATTCCCAACTCAGGGATCGAACCCGGGTCTCCTGCACTGCAGGCAGATTCTTTACTGACTGAGCTACCAGGGAAGGCCTACATAAAGTATAGTGGTGGTAAAAGTTGTGAGATAGTTTTATTTACCATCTACTTAAAGGGACCTTCTTGCCTAAGCGCCTATTTGCACAAGAACTTGATAAGAATACCTCTTCTGGGAACTTGCCTGGTTGTCAGGTGAAGAAGACTCCACAGTCCCAATACATGGGGAGCAATTTCAATCCCTGGTCAGGGAACTAGATCTTCATGCCGCAACTAAGACCTGGCATAGCAAAAAAAAAAAAAAAAATCTCTCCTAAGTGCATATTGAGCATGGGAAGTTGTTGTCATTGAAGTGGAAAATTCAGACTGTTCAGACTGTTCATGCTGATTTGGACTTCACAGGGCTGGAATAGATCATTTTAGCACATGCTAAGTCACTTCAATCATGTCCAACTCTTTGCGACCCTACAGACCATAGCCTGCCAGGCTCCTCTGTCCATGGGATCCTCAAGGCAGGAATACTGGAGTGGGTTGCCTGCCATTCCCTCCTCCAGGAGATCTTCCCAACCCACGGATCTAATCTATGCTAGAAGTGAAGTAAAACCACCTCCCTCCCACCTGCAGCCACCTGGCTGGTGGACTCGAGCCCCAACTGTTCCCATCTCCAGGCAGAGACAGGGGAGCCTTGGCTCTGATTTAGAGGACATTTCCACGTGAGAGGATAGGAAAACACCAAGAGGAGAATCAAGGTGATCCCCTGTTCATGAAGGGGCAGACATTCAACCTCAGAAAGTCTCTCCAAACCTTAAAAACTCCTGCCACACAGAACTACAGCCCAGGAGGGGGTGGGGGTGGTCCACTCACTTCTCCAGAGGTTAGCAGCCAGTCCTGGTCTAGGCTTCCAGGAACACTCCAAAGGGCTGTGGCAGATTTATATGTCAGCAGGAAGTCAGCTCGCCACACAGACCCTGTTGTTGGAACAGGAGTGAACTTGGCGTCTGGCTGGTTGAGTCACTAAGCACACCTTGCCAGTGACTGCAGGTGCTGGCTGCATTGGGGGGTAGAAGAGTACAATAACATACTACATGGATATATTTTCAGCTTAGGACAGCAGGTATACCACTGTACCCATGTGTGTTGTCACTGTGTTACTATATGGAAGAGCAAGGATATACTATCATGAGCTCACTTTTTTTTTTTAATTTGGCTATACTCAGTCTTAGTTGCAGCATGCGGGATCTAGTTTCCTGACCAGGGATTGAACCTGTGCCCCCTGCATTGGGAGCATGGAATCTTGGCCACTGGACTATCAGGGAAGTCCCTCATGAGCCCATTTTAAGTACTGATGCATCATCAGGGTTGAGGGAGGCCTTTCCCATGATGGTTCTCAGTCAAGAGAACTTCATCACTGAGCACACACATGTACACCTTCTCCCAAAGAAATATATTTTACAATCAGCAGAAACTTATTCTGTGACTTGAAGGAGGTAATACATACAGAGTGAGAGGGGGAGGAGAAAGCATTAGGCCATTATGAAAAGAAAAGATGGTATTTTTGATCACCCAGCTGAAACAGCACTTCCCTCCAGGCCTAGAATTTGCAGTTTTACACTGAGCAACAGCGTGTGATGGGGGAGGACCTAGCAGGGAGATACAGGAGTCTAAATAGAGAATAGTGTGGGTTTTTGGATTCCCCAGGTTCAAGAAACCTTACTAGAAAACTATCATTAAAAAGAACAGGGAGTTCATAAGCAGAGGTTCATTCCCAAAGAAAGCCAGTGAAAGGAAAGAAGACAAGGGAAAAAAATCTTTCAATTCAGTTAACTGAAAAAGAAAATTAAGGCTGAGTTTCATGTAAGAAAATGTCTGCTCATTCAGAAACTGGCTGTTTGTAATTGCATCCACAAGGTCATCTATTTGTCCAGAAAGGTTTCTGGCCTCCACTCTGCCACCAATGTGCCATGGAACCTCCGGTGTAGGCAACCTCACAGCCTCTTGAACCAGAGATTCTCTGCCGACTCCAAGTAGCTAATCCTGCTTCCAGCATCATCCATGCCTGAAGACAGCATGACTTCCAGGAGAGGGTGCCTAAGCCTCCCCAGGCCATGATTAGCTGCCCTTCCCCAGAACAACAAATACTCCAAAGATGTTAGGAGATAATATCATCACATTTAATTCACCAGTATTCACTGAGCTGTATACATGCCTGGTACTGCAGACTTACCAGCTAGCCAGCATCAGAAAGGTGAACAGGTTGATTCATTCACTCCACAGATAATTATTAAGCATTTAGACAGTGTGAAACCTCATATCATATACAAATTATTAGGTATAAAATAAGCTACAAGGATATCTTGCACAATGCAGGGAATGCAGCCAGATATTTTAAAATAACTCGAAATGGAGTATAACCTTTTAAAATTGTGAATCTCTAACTTGTAAACTTGTGATTTAATATTGTATAGCAACTACACTTCAAATTTTTTAAATGTTCTAAATAAATAAAAAGTAAAGCAATATATTAGGTGCTGAGAAGGATATTTGTCCCATATCCTCAAGATGCCAACTTCCCAGTAGCGAATCTTTTTTTTCTCCTTTTTTAAAATTAATTTTTATTGGAGTATAGTTGCTTTACAATGTTGTGTTAGTTTCTACTGTACACAAAAATTAATCAGCCATATGTATACATATTTCCCCTCCCTTTTGGACTTCCTGCCCATTCAAGTCACCACAGTGTAACAGAGTTCCCTGTGCATGCAGTATGCTCCCATTAGTTATCTGTTGTATGGATAGAGAGCTTCCCAGGTGCCTCAGTGGTAAAGAATTTGCCTGCCAATGCAGGAGATGCAGGAAATGGGGGTTCAATCCCTAGGTCAGGAAGATGCCCTGGACTAGGAAATGGCAATCTACTCTCAGTACTCTTGCCTGGAAAATTCCATGGACAAAGGAGCCTGCTGAGCTACAGTCCATGGGGTTGGACGCCACTTGGATGCTACTGAGTCACTGAGCAGCTGCACATGTATACATGGTATCAATAGTTTATATGTGTCAATCCCAGTCTTCCAATTCCTCCCACCCTTTCTTCCCCTTGGCCCAGTAGGGAATCTTAGGAAATGTACACAAATCACTATGACTCACAGTAGACAGTGAAACAGACTAAATGGCATTAGCTGGATTTTTGACCTCTTGCCTTATAAAGATATTATTCTTCTTAAGGTTGATTTTGCCAGTTAAAAAGCTAAAGCGTTTTTAAGAGTGGTTGGCAGGGCAGGTTTGGTAGTTAGATCTGTGGGAATCCTACCATTTAGAAACCAAGGACAAGGACTGGATGTAAATGGGTAAAAGGAGCTCAAGCTCTAAAAAGAGCATTTGGACTCACTTAGCTGGAAATTATCTTCTCTACTCTTGGACTAGAAGAGTCACCATGAGTTCTGAAGAGTTTTCAAATCAATTGCATGACAATACTCAGTTCCATAAACACTAGAACACTTCATTATTTTTCCTAGTTCTTCATCTTCTGCGTGTATACTGGCAAAACTGTATTTCAGTTGTATTCACACACACACACATACACACACACACAAATTGAGGTAAGGTAGTATTACCAAAGATTTCCAGTTCCTTGTGCAAACGAGACCAAGTTTTTCCTACAGCAATATATCATTAACTTGCCAACATCTGGGCTGAGAGGTGTGTGATGTTTTGAATCTAACTTCAAAGGTCAAGGGTAAGCAGGGACCTAGAATTAGTATTGCATCTAAAATTATTTTACAGCCTTCAAAAGAACATGGAAAAAATGATTGCAATTCTCAAAATTACATGCTGCCTTTAGGAAAAACATACATCTGTGTCTTGGGGAGTGCATAGGTAATGTAAAAGGGTTAGACCATTTTCCACAACGTAGTCAGTGCCAGACAGGAGGCACTGAGGGTTGGGCACCGCCTTAGAGTCTCCACCTGTTGTCTGAAATTAGTGTGTGAGTGTTCATCATTTTCCCCCACAAATAGACACCCCTTCCCATTTTTTCCATTACCTTCTTGTTCCCTAAGTTTGCAATCCCGAGGCATGTCTCACTCTTGCTGTTGTCACATCATTTATCCTCTTATTTTACAATTCCCTAATGACTATCTGTACCATATTGGACCCTATGCTGGATGTCCAGGACTGTATTGGTCTCTGCTGTCATAGAGCCAGAGACCAGTCACCCTAATGACACACAGTCCAGGATTGCTAACACATAAACAAGCAATTATGCTGAAAAAACTGAAGGCAAAAGGAGAACAGGATGGCAGAGGATGAGATTGTTAGATAACATCAGCAGTTCAATGGGGTTGAATTTGAGCAAACTCCAGGAGTTGGTAAAGGACAGGGAAGCCTGGCATGCTGCAGTCCATGGGGTCACAAAGAGTCAGACATGACTTTGAGACTGGCAAACAACCACCAACAAGCAATTACAATAGTGCAGTGTTTCTAAAAGTGTGGGTTCATCCAGGCTCTACTAAATCAGAGCCTTTGGTCTGAGATCTAGAAGCCTGCACTTAGTAAACACTGGAAGTGATTTCTGTGCCCACCAAAATCTGGAGAGTCATTTAGTCCGGCATAGTTTGTGCTCACATAGGAAGCCATTGTGCTAAGCACAGGGGTAAAGAGACACAGAGCAGGAGATGGAAGAGAGGGTTATCAGGAGAGATTTTCTGCAGAGAGCGGTGTTTACACTGAGATCTCAAGTATGCAAAAGAATTACCCCCATTAGGGGGGAAGAGGTGGAGGGTAGGTACAAAAAAGAGGAATGCCCTAGGGAAAGACACTCCTTACAGACCCCAGAATTGGAAAGAGCTGCTCAGGATGACTGGAATAGTGAGTTCAAGGGCAGCAAGAGGGAGAGATGGATTCAAGAGGTAAGCAGGAAGCAGATTGTAAGGAGCCATATAACACGATTGTGGGATTTGCACTTTATGTTGAAGGCATTGACAAACAACAGAAGGATTTAGGGAGGAGGGCAGTTGAGAGAAGAGAATTAAATGAGCAGAGTGATTCCTTTTCCTAATTACCATGGGTTCATGCTACTCTGGGCTTCCCTGGTAGTTCAGTTGGTCAAGAATCTGCCTGCAATGCGGGAGATCCCAGTTCAATTCCTGGGTTGGGAAGGTCTGCTGGAGAAGGGATAGGCTACCCACTCCAGTATTCTTGGGCTTCCCTTGTGGCTCAGCTGGTAAAGAATATGCCTGCAATCCAGGAGACCTGGGTTCAATCCCCGGGTTGGGAAGATCCCTGGAGATGGGAAAGGCTACCCACTCCAGTATTCTGGCCTGGAGAATTCCATGGACTTTATAGTTGCAAAGAGTCTGACACGACTGAGTGACTTTCACTCTCATGCTACTCTTCCCTGGAGAAGGGAATGGCAACCCACTCCAGTATTCTTGCCTGGAGAATCCCATGGACAGAGGAGCCTGACAGGCTACAGTCACAAAGAGTGAGACATGACTGAGAGACTAACACGTGCTACTCTTAGAATCACCTTCAAGGCCCCTGTTACCCACTTCCTACACTCAGTCCTTGTCTTTGGTTTCTAAATGATAGGATTCCCGCAGAACTAATTACCAAACCTCCCCTGCCAACCACTCTTCCTCCACCATCTCTCCTAAATGTGTCCCTCTCTTTCCACTTCCACAGATACAGCCCTATTCTTATATTTTGAACCCCCTCATGTCTGAATTAGGGCAGCATCTCTCAAAGTGTTTGCCTTGTCACTGCACCCACTTTCACCTGTTGAATATGACCTCAAAATGATCTCAGGCATTGATTTCATCATATGACTATTCTGCTCAAGAATCTTCTTTTCTTATTAGTAACTAACCTAATCAGCCTGACTCTCAAGGTCTGTCACCATCTATTCTTTCCAGCTTTTCTCTCTCAGCACCTGGGATCTTCCTGCTTCCCCAACACTTCAGGCACAGAGGGGAAGGAATAGTGGTACCACCTAGTACCCATTGTTGAAAACATTTACTCTTGAGAATTAACTCCCAATTGTATCATATATTCAAGTCTATTAGCTTTAATCATGGAATTAAAGACTATTTCTTATCAAAGGATTGTCAGGCATCAGCAAAGCAGGTAGGAAAGATTTTGTGAGAGCAAAGCTTCTGTCTGACTTTCTGGCCTCATACGTGGTATAAATAATTGCCTAGTGAAGCAAAATCTGAGCCATAGTGGTAGGAGATGACACTTAGTATTTAATGCCAGTTCTGCACCATGCTCCCCATGTCATTTTGCATTCCATAATTCACAATGGGTTTGTTTTTTTTTCAGGTGCTATCAGGTTTTATGTTCTGGTGTATTTTCAGTAGTTACTAAAAGGCTTTTTCCCATTTCTGAAATACCAGGGCATCATTTGGAATGTTTCATTGAAGTACTGAATATTGGGGTTCCACAATAATAAATTCCTTTCCCCCAGTAGAAAGGAATCCAGAATCTATTCTTGATAGGGATGCCACTGCTGGAGGGAGAAGAAGTGGGTGGGAGGTATGGAGAGAGTAACACGGAAACATGCATTATGATATGTAAAACAGATAGCCAATGGAAATTTGCTGTATGACTCAGGGAACTCAAACCAGGGCTCAGTAACAACCTACAGGGGTGGGATAGGGAGAGAAGTGGGAGGGAGGTGGGAGGGATGTGGGAGGGGACATGGTAAACCTATGGCTGCTTCATGTTGATGTTTAGTAGAAATCAACACTATACTGTAAAGCAATTATCCTTCAAATAAAAATAAATAAATTTTAAATTAATAAATTCCTTCTCCCCCACCCCTGGTAGAAAGCAATGTAGAATTTATTCTTGATAGGGATGCCAATGTCTCTCTCCCAATCTCTGGACCAGTGCACCAGTGAGCCTCCCATCCACTTAATGAAGATGAATGAAGTTATCATCCCTCCTCCCCATCCTATCCACTGGAATAGGTGAATGGGTCATCCAGTCCAGCTCCAAATGAATTCAGGTGTCAAGACTCATGCCACTTCACTTGGCATATTTATGGAAGTTGTTTAAGAAATATTTTTCCTGACTTCTAGGTTGAGTTTTCCTTTTCTCAGTTTCATCAAGTTGGTCATCTAAAAGTCAGAGTCATTTCTGAGTCATAAATTATGTCTTTTGTTCAGTTCAGTTCAGACACTCAATCATGCCCCACTGTTAGCAACCCCATGGACTGCATCACGCCAGGCCTCCCTGTCTGTCATCAACACCCAGAGTTTACTGAAACTCAGGCCCACTGAGTCAGAGATGCCATCCAACGATCTCACCCTCAGTCGTCACCTTCTCCTCCTGCCTTCAACCTTTCCCAGCATCAGGGTCTTTTCAAATGAGTCAGTTATTTGCATCAGATGGCCAAAGTATTAGAGTTTCACCTTCAGCATTGGTCCTTCCAATGAATATTCAGGACTGATTTCCTTTAAGATGGACTGGTTGGATCTCCTTGCAGTCCAAGGAACTCTCGAGTCTTCTCCAACACTACAGTTCAAAAGCATCAATTCTTCAGGGCTCAGCTTTTTTTATAGTTCAGCTAACATCCATACATGACTACTGGAAAAAACCATAGCTTTGACTAGTGGACTTCTGTCGACAAAGTAGTGTCTCTGCCTTTTAATATGCTGTCTAGGTTGGTTATAACTTTCCTTCCAAGGAGTAAGCGTCTTTTAATTTCATGGCTGCAATCACCATCTGCAGTGATTTGGGAGCCCCCAAAAATAAACTCTGTCAATGTTTCCACTGTTTGCCCGTCTAGTTGCCATGAAGTCATGGGACCAGGTGCCATGATTTTCGTTTTCTGAATGTTGAGTTTTAAGCCAACTTTTTCACTCTCCTCTTCCATTTTCATCAAGAGGCTCTTTAGTTCTTCTTCATTTTCTGCCATAAGGATGGTATCATCTGCATATCTAAGGTTATTGATATTTCTCCCAGCAATCTTGATTCCAGCTTGTGCTTCCTCCAGCCCAGTGGTTCTCATGATGTGCTCTACATATAAGTTAAATAAGCAGGGTGACAATATACAGCCTTGACGTACTCCTTTTCCTATTTGGAACCAGTCTGTTGTTCCATGTCCAGTTCTAACTGTTGCTTCCTGACCTGCATATAGATTTCTCAAGAGGTAGGTCAGATGGTCTGATATTCCCATCTCTTAAGAATTTTCCACAGTTTGTCATGATCCACATAGTCAAAGGCTTTGGCATAGTCAATAAAGCAGAAATAGATGTTTTTCTGGAACTCTCTTGCTTTTTCGATGACCCAACAATGTTGGCAATTTGATCTCTGGTTCCTCTGCCTTTTCTAAATCCCGTTTGAACATCTGGAAGTTCATGGTTCACATACTGTTGAAGCTTGGTTTGGAGAATTTTGAGCATCACTTTACTAGCGTGTGAGATGAGTGCAGTTGTGCGGTAGTTTGAGCATTCTCTGGCATTGTCTTTCTTAGGGATTGGAATGAAAACTGACCTTTTCCAGTCCTGTGGCCACTGCTGAGCTTTCCAAATTTGCTGGCATATTGAGTACAGCACTTTCACAGCATCATCTTTCAGGATTTCAAATAGCTCAACTGGAATTCCATCACCTCCACTAGCTTTGTTCATAGTGATGCTTCCTAAGGCCCACTTGACTTTGCATTCCAAGATGTCTGGCTCTAGGTGAGTGATCACACCATCATGATTATCTGGGTCGTGAAGATCTTTTTTGTATAGTTCTGTGTATTCTTGCCACGTCTTCTTGATATCTTCTGCTTCTATTAGGTCCATACTATTTCTGTCCATTGTTGAGCCCATCTTTGCATGAAATGTTCCCTTGGTATCTCTAATTTTCTTGAAGAGATCTCTAGTCTTTCCATTCTGTTGCTTTCCTCTATTTCTTTGCGCTGATCACTAGAAAGGCTTTCTTATTATCTCCCCGTGCTATTCTTTGGAACTCTGCATTCAAATGGATATCTCTTTCCTTTTCTCCTTTGCTTTTCTCTTCTCTTCTTTTCACAGCTTTTTGTAAGGCCTCCTCATACAAGCATTTTGCTTTTTGGTGTCTCTTTTTCTTGGAGATGATCTTGATCACTGCATCCTATACAATGTCATGAACCTCTGTCCATTCTTCATCAGGCACTCTGTCTATCAGATCTAATCCCTTGAATCTATTTGTCACTTCCACTGTGTAATTGTAAGGGATTTGATTTAGGTCATACCTATTGATTTTCCCTACTTTCTTCAATTTCAGTCTGAATTTGGCAATAAGGAGTTCATGATCTAAGCCACAGTCAGCTCCTGGTCTTGTTTTTGCTGACTGTATAGAGCTTCTCCATCTTTGGCTACAAAGAATATAATCAATCTGATTTTAGTATTGACCATCTGGTGATGTCCGTGTATAGAGTCTTCTCTTGTGTTGTTGGAAGAGGGTGTTTGCTATGACCAGTGTGTTCCCTTGGCAAAACTCTATTAGCCTTTTCCCTTCTTCATTCTGTACTCCAAGGCCAAATTTGCCTGTTACTCCAGGTGTTTCTTGACTTCCTACTTTTGCATTCCACTCCCCTATAATGAAAAGGACATCTTTTTTGGGTGTTTATTCTAGAAGGTCTTGTAGGTCTTCATAGAACTCTTCAACTTCACCTTCTTCAGCATTACTGGTCAGGGCATAGACTTGGATTACTGTGATACTGAATGGTTTGCCTTGGAAATGAACAGTGATCATTCTGTCATTTTTGAGATTGCATCCAAATACTGCATTTTGGACTCTTTTGTTGACTATGATGGCTACTCCATTTCTTCAAAGGGATTCTTGCCCACAGTAGTAGATATAATGGTCATCTGAGTTAAATTCACCCATTCCAGTCCATTTTAGTTCGCTGATTCCTAGAATGTCAACGTTCACTCTTGCCATCGCCTGTTTGATCACTTCCAATTTGCCTTGATTCATGGACCTGACATTCCAGATTCCTATGCAACATTGCTCTTCACAGCATTGGACTTTGCTTCTATCACCAGTCCCATCTACAACTGGGTATTGTTTTGCTTTGGCTCCATCTTCATTCTTTCTGGAGTTGTTTCTCCACTGATCTCCAGTAGCATATTGGGGACCTACCGACCTGGGGAGTTCCTCTTTCAGTATCCTACCATTTTGCCTTTACATACTGTTCACTGGGTTCTCAAGGCAAGGATACTGAAGTGGTTTGCCATTCCCTTCTCCAGTGGACCACATTTTGTCAGAACTCTCCACCATGACCTGTCCATCCTGGGTGGCCCTACACGGCATGGCTCATAGTTTCATTGAGTTGGACAAGGCTGTGGTCCTTGTGATTAGATTGGTTAGTTTTCAGTGACTGTGGTTTTCAGTCTGTCTGTCCTCTGATGGAGAAGGATAAGAGGCTTATGGAAGCTTCCTGATGGAAGGGACTGATGAAGGGGAAACTGGGTCTTGTTCTGATGGGTGGGGCCATGTTCAGTAAATCTTTAATCCAATTTTCTGTTGATATGTTGAGAAAATTCTGTTCCCTCCCTGTTATTTACCTGGGGCCAAACTATGGTGGAGGTAATGAAGATAATGGCGACCTCCTTCAAAAGGTCCCATGCATGCACTGCTACACTCAGTGCCCCTAGCCATGCAGCAGGCCACCACAGACCCACGCCTCTGCTGGAGACTCCTGGACACTCCCAGGCAAGCCTCAGCCAGTCTCTTGTGGGGCCATTGCTCCTTTCTCCTGGGTCCTGGTGCACACAAGGTTGCTTGTGCCCTCCAAGAGTCTATTTTGCAGTCCTATGTATGTTCTGGCAGTTCTCTGGTGGGGTTAATGGCAACCTCCTCCAAGAGGGCTTATGCCATACCCAAGTCTGTTGAACCCAGAGCCCCTGCCCCTGTAGCAGTCCACTGCTGACCCGTACCTCCACAGGAGATGCTCAAACACAGTTCTGTCTCAGTCTCTGTGGGGTCTCTGGGTCCTGGTACACACAAGGTTTGTGTGAGCCCTCTGAGCGTCTCTGGCGAGAATGGGGTTTGATTCTAAATGTGAATTCCCCCCTCCTATTGTCTTGCTGGGGCTTCTCCTTTGCCCTTGGACATGGGGTATCTCCTCACAGCTGCTCCAGCCCAGCACAGCCACCACTCCAGTGCCTACCATCTTCCTGGGACTTCTCTGACCTTGGACATCTTTTGTAGAATAAGTCAAAGGACAGAAAGAGAGAGAGAAAGCGATTGAGAGAGATAGAAGGAGAGAGGATGGGAGAAAAGGGGTGAAAAGTTCTTTCATTTTAAGGTCAAGAGAACAACATTTTCATAATTGGCTTTAATGATACCCAGAGTCATGGAGTCTTTTATTCTTTTTTTTTTAAACAGCTTTAGTGATATATAATCCATATTCCATGCAATTCACCATGTAAAGTGTACAACTCAGTAGTATATTCATAGGGTTGTGCAACCACAATCTAATTTTAGAACATTCTCATACCTCCAATCCCCCATCTACTGGCCACTACTAATCTACTTTTGTCTCTATAGTTTCATTGATTTTGTGTATTTTATATATATGGAATTATATAATAGGTGATATTTCATGAGTGGTTTCTTTCACTTAGTGTAATGTTTTCAAGTTTCATCCATATTGCAGTCTGCATCACTATCTCAGTTATTTTTATTGCCAAATAAAATTTCACTATCTATGTATCACATTTTATTATGGTAATCAATCAGTGAACATTTGGGGTTTTTTTTCTCTTTGAGATATTGTAAAATACGCTGCTACAAATATTTGTGTGCAAGTTTTTGTGTGGATGTATGTTTTTAATTCTCTAGAAATCCACCTAGAAGTGGAACTGCTGAGTCATATAGGGTCATATAAACAACTCTATATTTAACATTTAAGGAACTGCCAAACTGTTTCCACAGCAACGGCACCATTTTACCTTCCTACTAACAACGTGTGAGAATTCCAGTTTCTCCATAGCCTCACCAACGGGCATTATCTCTTTTATTATAGTGATCTGAGTGAGTCGAAAAGGTATCTCATTATGATTTTGATTTTCATTTCTTTGATAACTAAAGATGTTGAGCATTCTTTCATGTGCCCACTGGCAATTTGCTTATCTTCTTTGGAGAAATATCTATCAGATCCTTTGCTCATTTTTAATAGTTATTTGCTTTTTATAATTGAATTTTAAGAATGCTTTGTATATCCTGAATGCCAGTCTATCATCAGACCTATAATTTGCAAATATTTTCTCCCATTCTGTGGATTGTCTTTTCATTTTCTTGATGGTATTGTTTGGAACACAGAAGCTTTTCATCTTAATGTAGTTCAGTTTATCTGTTTTTTGTTGTTGTTGCTCTTTGTGTCATATGTTAAAAACCACTGCCTAACTCAAGGTCATGAAGATTCACTTCTATGTTTTCTTCTACTAATTTTATGGTTTTAGCACTTAAATGACTGTCATTTCGAGCTAATTTTTGTATATGGTGTGAGGTAGGCACCCAGATTCATTCTTTTGCGTGTGGATATCCAGAGGTATCAGTGCTATTTGTTGAAATAACTATTCTTTATTCATCAAACTGTCTTGGCACCTTGTCAAAAGTCATTTGACCATAAATGTAAGGATATATCTCTGGACTGCTAATTATATTCCATTGATCTATATGTCTATCCAGTACCATACTGTCAAGGGTATTTATACTTTATAGTAAGTTTTGAAGTTGGAAAGTGTGAGTTCTCCAGTTTTGCTCTCTTTTTTCCACCAAGATTGTTTTGGCTGTTCTGGGTCTCTCGTATTTCCATATGAATTTTAGGATCAACTTATGGATTTCTGCCTTTAAAAAAGTGAGCTGCCATGTTGATACAAATTGCATCCAATCTATAGACCAATTGATAAATTGATCCCTTTTCTTCTGTTTTTTGGAAGTGTTTGTGATGAATTTGTGTAAATATTTGCATACTAAGTCTCTTCAGTCATGTCCAACTCTTTGCAAACCCACTGTCTGTAGCCTGCAAAGCTCCTTTGTTCATGGGGTTTCCCAGGCAAGAATACTGGAGTGGGTTGCTGTACCCTCCTCCAGGGGATCTTCCCAACCCAGGGATCAAACCTGCGTCTCTTACATCTCCTGCATTGGCAGGCAGTTTCTTTAGCACTAGTACCACCGGAGAAGCCCATAAATATTTATGCAATGTCAATTATTCTGCAAATACTTGATAGAATTCACCAGTGAAGCCATCTGGTTCTGAGTTTTTCTTTGTGGAAAGCTTTTTGGATTTTGTTGTTGCTGTTGTTACTAATTTAATCTCCTTGTTTATTGTAGGTTTAATCAATTTTCTATTTCTTCTTGAGGCAGCTTCAGCAACTTGTGTCTTTCAGAAAATCTGTCCATTTCACTAAACGATCTATTTGTTTGCATTCAGTTATTCATAGCATTCTTTTTTATCCTCTTAATTTCTGTAAAGTCAGTGATTTCCCTCTTTTATTCCTAATTTCACGAACTTGAGCATTCTTTCCTTGTTTCTTAGACAACCTATCTAAATGTATATTACTTTTGTGAATTTTTTTTGAGCATCTAACTTTTCTTTTCATTGATTTTTCCATAATTTTTTCCTAGCTAATTTCCACGTAGTCTTTGTTATTTCCTTTTCTGCTTACTTTAGATTCAGTTTGCTCTTCTTTTTTAGGTTTCTTAAGGGAGAAGTTAAATTATTGACATGAGATTTTTCTTTTACTTAAATATAGAATTTATAGGTATAACTCTTCCCTGAGCACTATGTTAGCTACATACTAAATGTTTTGCTTCCATTCTGTTGTTTTCACTTTTATTCATATCAAGGTATTTTTCTCTTGAGATTTCTTTTTAGGCCTATTGATTACTTAGGAATAAGTTGTTTAATTTCCACATATTGGTGAATTTTCCAAGTTCCCTTCTGTTATTGACTCCTGATTTAATTCCATAAGAGTCCTTTCAGCTTTAAGTACTTCAAGGTATCCAGTCAAAATGACTCTTGTTGCAATGCAATTCAATTCTAAATGTAAAAATAAACTAAAACATGTACCCAAATGAGCTTCAATTACACAGTTTAAGAAATGAACTGGAAGGAGAAAAAATGTAATAAGCATTCTGGTGACTTTTTTCCAGTGAACCTCTTATTTTTTATTTTAAATTTAAAAAGAGATACAAAATACCTTCAAGAATTCCACAGGGGACATCAAATTTAGAAAACCTGCAAATATCAATGAGAACAAAGAAATCATAGATTTTTAGATAGAGAAAAGGTGGGGTGAGGGAGGACTAAAAAATATGAGTGGTTTCTCCAATCTAGTTTTAAGTGATTTCAAATAACAAGACTTCTACCACTTCCTTTGGCAAATTTGTAGAACTTGTATAAGAAATATTTTCTTGACATTCAGGCTGAGTTTTCCTTTTCTCAATTTCATCATGTCAGGCATAGCTGTGCCTCTGTACACCACCCCAAACAATCCCTCTCCTTATTTAGTTCAAGTTTCAGCTCCTCAAGAACATGCAGAAGGCTATTATATCCCCTTTTCATTCTTATTCCAACTCAAACATATTTAGGCCTCTTAATCTGTCTTCTTAAGCCAACTATTCTACTTTTGAATTTATGTTCTTTGAATTTAGTCCAATACATTCACTATTTCTAATTCATGGGGACCCTGGACCATGTATGAGTCATAAGAACTCACTGTTGATGTCACATAAGCAACTGTCCACCTCTGTGCCCCTGGCATTTTATTTGAGGGTATGAAGCCCAAAATAGTACTTAAAAATAAAAACTAAGACGTTTGCTTTCCATTACCAACCACAGGTGGTTTTCACTCTCACTGCTTTCCAAGTACTGAACCACCATCCAGTTGGACGTCTGTCATTTGGATTATTTTTTCCCTCTTTCAGGCGGCAGAAATAAGCAAGTTCTTTCCCTGGCTCTCTCAACATTCTCAACAGTTCATCTGGTCTGGTTCAACCATTCACAGCTAAGGCCTGCCAAGTTTACAAGTGCACAAATTCTTTCAGAATCCTACTAGTATACTCTGGCTATTAAGAAACCCTGGAGCTAATCTATAACTTTATATGGTTCTCAATGCCTTGATAGAGTCCCAAGCACAAATCTAAGTCTGTTTATTTTGTTTGCTTCCTAAAATCCAGCTGAAAGTATAAGATCTTCTCTATCTAATTTTTAGAGTTGCATTCTCTAAAAGGTTCAATGGCTCCTAGATTGCAATGGTATGTTAAGTTTTAGTACAAGAAACTACTAGTACACAGTGTTTGCACAGGACACAAGATTCACACACAAACACTCTCAGAACTACTAATCACCGAGAACTTTACTCTGGTTTCAACCTACTGACTTTTACGAGCAAAATGCACCGACTACTCTTTCATTTGAGTTTCACTAATTGAGAATGTAATATCGCCAGGCTGAAATTTACCTTTGCCCTATAGATGATGATTCCCTGAGCAAACACATACTATGTAGGCAGGGTTGGTACATTTGGCACATCTAAAGAAATAATAGTGGCTTAGAACTGTCCCAGGTGATGCTAGTGGTAAAGAACCCACCTGCCAATTCAGAAGACATAAGAGATGCAGGTTCACTCCCTGCATTGAGAAGATCCCTGGAGGAGGGCATGGCAACCCACTCCAGTATTCTTGCCTAGAGAATTCCATGGACAGAGGAGCCTGGCAGACTGTGGTTCATGGGATCACAAAGAATCAGGCATGACTGAGGAGACTTAACATGCAACACAAGAATTGCAACACACAAAGTATTTGGTATTTTCTCCATGAATGTGTCTTAAGTTTCCATTAAAACAGGTTTGGTAGCATCCTTACTTGAAAGAATATGTTAAAAAAAAAAAAAATTCAAGCTACATATGGAAAGAGAAGGTTGAATTTCTTTTCAAAGGAGAATTCAGATCTTTTTTACTTCCCACCACACTGGAAAAATTAAATATGTATCATTCATTTAGGTCCAGATGCCAAGCCAGAATCCCAGAGCGGAATCCATCTCCTAACATACCAGTTTATTTCACTGGACATTGTGCCTTCAGTGGTCACTCCTTAGTTCAAAAATAACTCTAGAGGTGTTATCCTTCTGTGACTCCTTTCAAATATTGTATTTGTCTGACTGTAAGCCCCTAAGAGTAGCTCTTGGGTCTTGGCTTCCTCAAAGCATTTGATATAATATACTTCCTAAAACATAAATTCATGGACAGGCAATATTTGAATGCCTCAAGCCAAAGAAGTAAATAATAGAAATGTCAGACAGTCTGAGTGACCTTTTGAAAGGAGTAAAACTTTTCATTTAAGTTATACTACAAAGACTTTTTATTTGCCCTTCCAACAGGTAGGGTTTCACAGACCAGTGTCTAAGAAAATATGGAGCCAGACATTGGCCCAGGTAACTGGAACTAAAGAACAAACATTTCCTGACACAAAGAGAAAGTAGAACCAGCAGCAAGACTCTGCACTAAACCCAATGAGTTCAAGTGAGATAAATGCCAAACCAAGACATACAATCAATATTCTAGAAAAAAAAAGAGACCTCATAGACTACTTTGCTCAATCCCTTTTTCCCCTAGATCCAGCTATTGGGACCAGGAAAGACTGAGGGTCTTGACCAAGAGCACAAAATTAGTGCTAAAGCCAAAACTAAGAAACTCTTTTCCTGTCCCCCAATCCTTTGCTTTTCCAGCTACATCTGAGGTTCATTATTTATACTGCCAGTTGAGTGGATGATCTTCCATAGAAACCAGAAAGCTCATCAGTGACTCAGATTTTTTGACGTTTGAATAGCAAAACCATTTGTTCATATCTAACTCAAAGTTAACTTATATCTTATGCTTTACATAACATTAGTTGTTTCTTCCTCATGCCAGGTATCAGAGTTAATTGCTCTTCAAGATATCCTTAAGGATTTTTTGCTTTAAAATGGAAATCCCGTGGACTTAGGACCCAGGCAGGCTGCAATCCATGGGGTCACAAAGAGTAGGACACGACTAAGCACACATCCACTCATGGTCATTATACAACCACAGGGCAAAAAAATATGCAAAATAACTTAACTCTCCTGACTAGGATGGTGAGTAGGATAACAGACTGTCTATGAAGTAATACCACATGGCGAGCCAATTCAACTGTTTATATAAGTGAAGGAACACACAAGGCTTCTCGGGTACAGGGCTGTTCTGCTGTGTCTTGGGAAGCCCAGAGGACCTGCAAGAGAACAGCTACTATTGTTCCTGGCCACAATATCATTTGGATGCTATGTCTGTACAGCAGGCAAAACAAAAGACCAAAAGTAGGTCCCAGAAGAGAACAGCAGACTCTAACGATACAATTTCTCACATTGCTAATGAGCAATAGCCGTTTTTCCCCTCTTTTCTTAAACCCCGAGGTTTCTTACATTTCCTAGAACTTTGCCAAGGTGTGGGTATGCATGTTGGTGTCAAGTATCAGGAATGTACATTAGGAGCCAACATGGTAGGCCCTAGGAAAAATTGTAAGATGCTTTCCCACACCTTACCACTTCCTCAACACTCTTTTCTTTCTCTGGGGTTCTGTTCCCTCCAAAAGGATCTTGGGTCTTGAGGATCCTGATAAAGATTTACAGCAGGAACGGTAAATACATGAGCCTGGCAGGCTACGGTCCATAGGTTCTCAAAGATTTGGATACAACTGAAGCAACTTAGCTAGCACACCAGTGTTTCTGGAGAGTCCTTAGATGCAGTGATTTGGGCCTTGGGGCCACATCACAGTGGCTGATGATAACAGTCCACATGACACCTTCCAGAGCCCTAAGGCCTGGATGGCTGCAGGACTCACTTCCCATGGCACCACCTGGCCCTGGTCCACTGCTCCTCCTGGCACTCCCTGTGTGGGGAGTTGAGAAGGGATTCATTCATGTTACTCTGGCCGCCATGTGCTCTTCCCATGAACTCCAGGAGTCTGAGCCTTGGCTATCCTTGGCCCAACCCTCCAGTTCTAGTTAGGATCTTCTCATGAGCAGTGAGACATACTGCGAGTCACAGAAGGCAAGCTTCTCCTTGAGAGTTTCCTCCTGCCAGACTAACCCTCTTGTCAAGGTGATCTAGGTCTCCCCATAACCCTATCCTCTTCCCAACTAGTTTCAGAATATTGGAAGAACTGGGTTGATCAAGGGGAAAATCTTGGTCCCAAATACCTGAACAGTTGTAGGGAGGATGGTTTTGGTTTCAGTTCAGAATCCTTACATTTATACACTAGGTTTGCATGACTTTCAGATTCTCCCAAAGACAACTTCAACCGCTCCTCAAAATAATGAACTCCTAAGGCAAGTTTAGCCCACACAGAAAACAAAGACATGCTCACTTGATAATCACCAGGAATGACATTCAAATTCAACACCTGGCAACAATTCATTGGTTTTGCTGGTCACCAACAACACCCTTAAAAGAGTAAAACCTCCAGAACAGTTGCTAGAATACACTGTCCTTATATCTAGCAAATCTGTTTCCATGCTGTTGCCAATGAAAATAAGCCATCTGCTGATCCAACACTGTGAATAAGAAAGTTCTAGATGGAGAACACTAGTTGTCAATCTCTTCAACCTTCTACTGATATTTTTCACTTGCTATTGTCTAATTACTCTTTGATTTTATATAATATAACTAGGCAAACACTGCTTTGAGGGCTATTGCGTTAGAGAGGCCGCTTGATATGCTATGTTAATTAGTAACAGTAGAGGATTTGAGAATTTACTAAACACTTTTCCATTTAATCCTATATACCTAATCACCACATAGATCAGATCAGTAAAAGCTAGAAGTCTTTCTTCTCACCTCCTTCCACCCAGCAAGCTATTTTAGTTCCCTCTCAAAGTCGGCTCTTCACTAAAAAATGAAAATAAAACTCAGTGGCACAGGGAGTCCTGACAACTAGTTTATATATAATAACCAATTTATCCAACCACTTCACTTGTCCCAGTACAGGCCCCCAAGGCCTCTACTTCCATCCTGCCAACCGCTGAAAAAAACAAATTAATTTATTAAAATTTCCCTCAAATAATAATGCCTTGAATCATGACTCTCACTAAATTTGAGGACTAGCTTTAACATTACATTAAACTAAATAAATAAGGATTTCCCTGGTGGTTCAATGGTTAAGAATCTGTACTTCCACTGTAAGGAGCACAGGTTTGACCCCTGGTGAGGGAACTAAGATCCCACATGCCACGTAGTGAGATCAAAAAATACATTAAAAAATAAATAAAAATAAGTAGAGTAGAATTTTGTTACTATAATCTTGCAATTTGGACCATTAGTCATGAGCAACTCATACCAACTGTTTGAAACAATTTCAAATTGATCTTTCCTGCTTCTATGACTTCCATATAAGTTACGCATGACTTCTGGTCATCTTACATTCTTCATCCTGACAAACATTTGCTAATGGAGATAAGATGACTTGGGTAATTTTTCATTTAAGCAGTAATATTTTTGGTAAGTGCTGACTGTTTAAGTTAGCAACCAAAGTTAAATCCACAAGGTGTAAAAAGTTTTGTTTATTAAAAAAAGAAAGAAAAATCTTTGTCCACATCATTCTTCTACAGTGCATCTGAATAATAGCTTGGCTATAAATAGAAGATGCAAGAATGACTAATTCTGTTTTGATTCCATCTCTTCGATGACAAAGGAAATCCCTCTGTACAAACATTAAGCTAAATCAGAACAGCTTGACTTGTGGAATTTTATCTAGAACATCTACATCAAACAAATAAGAGTGCCAACCTTGAAGATGGACAAATAATTCCCCAAGGAACCCAGTTTTATGACTATCAACTTGGGGGAGCTGTGATTTAAAAGAAAGACAAATACAGCCCTGTTTTAAGAGAATACTCACTTAAAATCGTCACTGCTATTAAAAGGCAAGAGACATTTACCCCCAATTCCTTTATCCTGGAAAAACCTTTCTGTCGTTTGTGACTGAGAGAGAGAAAATGCATTATTTATAGTTAGAATCTTTCTTTAGAAACTTAGTTATATCTTCAGAAATTTGTCAGCTAAATTAGGCCCCTTGCCATATAGAGAGAAGTATTCTGGCGCTGCCCTGGGAAGGAAATGAATGAAAGACTGGACTGAATTTTCCATGGAAGCCGACAATTAAAATTGTTTTCTTTGGTATATCCCTTTCTGTCAGTTGTTTCTGAGCTCTCCAAGAGAAGAAAAAAGTTAAGAAGCCTGATTCAGTCATTTCCAAATCTCACTTCCAGTTTCCATCTTATTAAAGACATGACTTAACTTTAATGTGTGTAACATAAACAGAATCATAAAAGGGAAAGAATTAGAACAGTCTGGAAGGGTCAGTGTCCAAGGCAGGAAAACGCCACAGCTGATTTGCTCTTTTTATTGTTGTTGTCCTTCTGCTTTGTTTACTGGGAGGAGAAATTCTCCGTCCCCTGGCTGCTGATTCCTCACCCTCCATTACAATCGCTGGGAATTCCAATTTCACAAAGCTATTACAATACAGCCACAAATAATCCATCTTGTCAAGTCCATCTTCGGGACTGAAGATAAAGTTGGAGCTGAGTTGCTACACACATCTGGAGAAGGTTCGTTACTTGTAATCGTGAGCTGCTCTGTTAATGCACCCATGAGAAAGGGGTTGACAGGCTGCATATTTCTGCAAACTGTTCCCAGAAAGAACCAATTTCCTGACTTCCATGTGGTGTCAATAATGGAGGCATGAGATGGAGCAGTGCTTATGAAATACTGAATCTGCTTACAGGGACCAGCTAGAAGCAAATTCAGACCACCTGGGAGAGGGAGCCTTGACGTGGGTACCCCTTCTTTGGCACACAGATGGCCATCTGAATGATATGCTCTAATCTATGTATTTGGGTTTACTTGACACAAAACTTCCTGACAGTAGTACCATGGGGTGCGGGAGAGAAAGAGAGAGATTGTGAGAGTGAAAGGGAAAGAAGAGAAAGGCAATAAAACACATTTCTGCACATTTAGAATTGAAACAGTTCAATTCACTGACATTATTAAATTTACTATCATAAGCAGCCAAAGTTCATCTTATTCATCAGGAAAAAAGTGACTGATGTTTCATGGCATTAGTATTAGATCATTTTGGTTCTTGCCAATAAAAACAAAGCATTAGTGTTTCAATGTTTTAATATCATGATTTAATTCTCTCAATGATATTAGGACCAAGAAGCTCAACCAACGTGAAGACCCCATCAAAATTCTTGAGTCAAAACTATGGTTCCAAAATGAGTTCACCATTCTAACCTCGCATTTCACAGCATATATTTTATGCATGTGACTTTCCAAATACGGATTCTTAACATTGCAAATGTAAAGTTTTATATCACTTAACTTGTGTTGCAAGGGTTTGCCTAAGTAAATAGAAAAACATCTGGGCTCTTTTTACTGGCAAAAGCAAAAGATATTTGACCTCAGATCAGATTCTGAGACTTGAACGTTAGCGTGGTCTTTCCACAGAACATCTCTAATTTTCCACAACTCTCTGCTGAGAGGGTTCAGCCCAGTACTTTGAAGGGAAGGACAGGGCTAAGCACGTGTCCCAGGAAGACTTATGTCCCACTTGGCTTCCCTTACCCCCAAACTTTACCAACAGGTCTAACCAGTTCTTGTCTAAACAAAGGGATAAAGAACAAACCTTCAAGGTCTCATCTGCCCTCAGGGGTCTAGCTCTTGGTCTCCCCACACAAGAGAAAATGCAATACACTGCTTCAGCCATGAGTCTGTCAGAGCTTTCAGTCTCTCCCTTCAGAGATTCCAGGGCACCATCTATGAGTCTAGCCTGAGATTTCCTTGACTTCAAACAAACTCCCACCTAGGACTCCCTGGAGTCTGGAGCTACCGTTGTCTGCAAAGTGGCATCTAGGCTCCAGCTCCATTTCTGACTTGACACTGCCCTCCACAAACAGAAGAGACCCTGTTTACAGGGTCTCTATCCACATGCAAGAGAACTAACAGTAAGGCCACCTGTTCTGGTACAGCTCTGGGTGGCACCATTCTCATTGTTCTCCAGGTGAATGGCACACCTGAACGCACGGTAATGAAAGTATACTCCCTGCAGTTGTGTACTGTGGCAGCCCTTGGATTCTAGTCTAATTCTTCTTGCAATTTTAATTGAAATTCAGGAACAACAAACTTAATCCCTGATCAGCTTTTGACTAAATATTTTATTAAAAGTAATCCTTTTATTTTATCTTTTTTAACTGAAAGGTTAAACTTTTATGTTGAACACATGTAATTGTGCTTCTTAAAAATATAGCTATTGCCCAACTATAAGAACCAAGGCCTCTTTCAATAGTCATCCTCTTCACAAGTTCAATGTTTCTTAGAATTTTAGACTTTTAGACCTGGAAGATTATATACTCATATGTCCACTCAAAGATGTATACATTAATGCTTATAGGTGCGTTATTCACGATAGCCAAAAAAGTGGAAACAATCCAAACATCCACAGACTGATGAGTGGATAGATAAAATGTGGTATGCCCATTCAACAGACTACCATTCAACAACGAAAAGAACCAAAGTAACAGTCTACACTGTAACACTGGATGAACCTCAAAGCCATTGTACTTAATGAAGGGAGCCAGACATGAAAGATTGCATACTCTATGGCTCTGCTGCTGCTGCTGCTGCACGGCTTCAGTCGTGTCTGACTCTGTGCGACCCCACAGACGGCAGCCCACCAGGCTCCCCCATCCCTAGGATTCTCCAGGCAAGAACAATGGAGTGGGTTGCCATTTCCTTCTCCAATGCAGGAAAGTGAAAATATATAAAATGTTTAGAAAAGACAAGTCTTTAGAAACAGAAAGTAGATAAATGGTTGTTGGGTTGAGTGGGAACAGAATCTAGCTGTAAATGGGCACATATTTTTGAGGTGAAGAAAATGTTCCAAGTTTGGGTTGTGATGATTCTTGTCTCATACTCTAAGTTTACTTTAAAAAATCACTCAACTGTATGTTTTAAATAAAAGGTTGAATAGAAACAATAAAGTCTAACTTACCTGTATTCAAGAGTCTAAAAGTGCTCACATGTATTCTCTTATTAAGCCTTCACAAAGAACCATGTTGAATAGGTACTAGTATTATTCCTATTTTACAGATGAGAACGCTGAGGCATAGAATCATTAAATCACTCTCTCAAAGTCACATAGCTAATAAATGGTGGAATGAAAACTCCAGTCCAGACTACCTTACTCAAGAGTTTAACTACTATGTCACAGCATCCCAAAAGTTGTTCTTTCTGCTCTGAATTTGTCAGAGGTGTGGAAAAATAGGGACTCTCATCACTCTCTGGTATAATCAGCAGGCAGAAGCCCCACACCAGTTTCTTCAGGATGTAAGTAGCCTCAGCAATTTGCCCTAAGTGCCACGTAAATGTGTTTATTTTGTATATGTGTCATGGGCTTCCCTGGTGGCTCAGATGGTAAAGAATCTTCCTAGAATGCAGGAGACCTGGGTTCGATCCCTGAGTTGGGAAGATTCCCTGGAGAAGGGAATGACTACCCACTCCAATATTCTTGACTGGAGAATTCCATGGATAGAGGAGTCTGGCAGGCTACAGTCCATGGGGTCACAGAGAGTTGAACATGACTGAGTGACTAGCACACACAAACATGACTCAAAATCCCAGTGCACTTTAGAACCACATTCTCTTATTCTGTAGTTGTTTACACTCCTTGCAAGAAGATAGAATGATTAGCCAGGGTCACACTTGGGGGCTGTGACCAGGCCTGTGTACCAGGCCTCCAAGCAAGCACCCTTTCCCCAGAGCATGGTGCCTTCCATGTCATGAAGGAAGTTTGACTAAATGACATGACAGCAATTGCTCTTAAAGGCAAAATAATTTTAGATAAAAAAGCTTCATTTTCAAGAACATGGAAATATAGACTAGAAGAACCCTGGGCTCATCATCTCTCACCTAGATTACCCAGTGGTGATATTCTGGCCTCCATGCAACCAGTCTGGCCCTAAGCATTCTCTAGGCTGTACCCTAAGTGGTTTTCCTGATGTATGGAGCATATCATGTCACTCCTTTCCTTAACAAGGACCACAGAGAGAAATCCTAACTCCTTCATATGGACCCCTTTCACCTGCATAATCTTCCTATAGCCAAAATGGCCTGCATTCAGCTCCCCAAAATGTAACGTGCAGGCAGTGGGCCTTTGCACATGCTGTTTCCACAGATTTAACTGGGGTTTATCGGTTTCCCTAAATAAACAGGAAAACATCTGGATTCTGTTTTCTGGCAAAATAAATTTTTTTTCTGCTACCAAAGGAATGGCCTTAACCTTGTCTCACTTCTTCACCTGGATAACTCCTATTCAGCCTGCAGATCTCCAGCTCAGAATATCCTCCAGGACTCCTTCCTCTACCTCCAACAACCCCATCCCCAAGCATGAGTTAGAAGTTACACCTTGTGGCCCTTTCGCAGCTCCTTATCATCTGTTTCACCTTCTAGTCCACAACTCTGGGAAAGCAGATCTGTGGTCTGCTTTGTGCTTGGACGTATTCCCAGTGTCTGGCACACAGCACGCTGAAGGAAGTCTACGTATTTTAAATGGATGAAAGAATGACAAAAATAAAAACCACCATAGTGTAAAACTGGATTATCTTTTTCTCAAGTTTAATACATCCCATCTACAATTCATTCATGAGCTTTTGTCCTTCAACTGACCTTTTTGTAAGAAAACAATGGGATACAAAACATCTAGACGACTTGTCTGCCAAGTTGGCACATGGAAAGAACACACTGCCCCAGCAGCTCAGGCTCCTTGATAGGATGAGAGAAGATAAACTGCAATTTTTAACCAGCAAACAATTAGCTTGATTGGTTTGATATCTTAGCATCTATTGTATTCACTGGAAAACAGCAAAATGCAAAAACTGATCCATCCTAAATGCAGCTCTTAGGTAATATGTTTATATATGAATAAGTAAAGACAGGCAGAGATAATGGAAAAATAAAAACAGTAAATTAGTCAGGGTTATAAGAGTGTAGATGATGTTTTTATTCTTTTGTTGGTTTTTGTTATCACACTATTGTCTATGCTATATATATATATATATATATATATACATATATATATACATACATATATAATTATAATTAACATTAAGCAGTCAATGTCTATATACCAGCTTAAACATTGGGTCTCTTGGCAAATCATTAAATGTAATCAACAGAGTTGGTTGCTCTATTTCATTTCCAATAATAGAGCTCCCTGGGGACCCATGATGCAAATGTACCTGAGAATTTGCAAGAATCATTAATAATATAGCTAACATGCATTGACCACTTAGTATGTCCAGACCTTTAATCTTATTATTAATTTTTTATCTTACTATCTTATTTAAGTTTTATCCTATTGTCTTCATTTTGCACAAAGAAAAAAGTCAGTTTAAAGAAGTTAAGGAACTTGCTCATAAGTTAAAAGCTAGAGTGACTGTTGATTTTACATGTGGATTTGGCTAGAGCATGGTGACCAGTTTGGTCAAACACTACTCTAGATGTTGCTTTGAGGTATTTTTTAAATTAGAGTTTATAAACTGTTAGCTTTAAGTAAAGTAGTATGTTGTTGTTGCTGTTGTTCAGTTGCTCAGTTGTGTCCGACTCTGAGCAACATCAGGGACTGCAGCATACCACACTTCCTTGTCCTTCACCATCTCCCAAAGCATGCTCAAACTCAGGTCTATCGAGTCAGTGATGCCATCCAACCATCTCATCCTTTGCCATGCCCTTCTCCTCCTACCTTCAATCTTTCCCAGCATCAGAGTCTTTTCCAATGAGTCAGCACTTTGCATCAGGTGGCCAAAGTATTGGAGCTTCAGCTTCAGCGTCAGTCCTTCCAACGAATATTCAGGACTGATTTCCTTTAGGAATGACTGGTTGGATCTCCTTGCTGTCCAAGAGACTCTCAAGAGTCTTCTCCAACACCACAGTTCAAAAGCATCAATTCTTTGGCACTCAGCCTTCTTTACGGTCACATCCATACATGGCTACGGGAAAAACCATAGCTTTGACTAGATGGACCTTTGTCGGCAAAGTAATATCTCTGCTTTTTAGTACGCTGTCTAGGTTGGTCATTGCTTTTCTTCCAAGGAGCAAGCGTCTTTTAATTTCATGCCTGCAGTCACTATCTGTGCTGATTTTGTAAGCCCAAGAAAAGAAAATGTGTCACTGTTTCCATTGTTTACCCATCTATTTGCCATGAAGTGATGGGACCAGATGCCATGATCTTCGTTTTTTGAATGCTGAGTTTTAAGCCAGCTTTTTCACTCTCTTCTTTCACCTTCATCAAGAGGCTGTTTAGTCCCTCTTCACTTTCTGCCATAAAGGTGGTGTCATCTGCATATCTGAGGTTATTCATATTTTTCGCAGAAATTTTGTTTCCAGCTTTTGCTTCATCCAGCATTTCACATGATGTACTCTGCATATAAGTTAAAGAAGCATGGTGACCATATACAGCCTTGATGTACTCTTTTCCCAACTTTGAACCAGTCTGTTGCTCCATGTCTGGTTCTAACTGTTGCTTCTTGACCTACATACAGGTTTCTCGGGAGACAGGTAAGGTGGTCTGGTATTTCCATCTCTTTAAGAATTTTTCACAGTTTGTTGTGATCCACACAGTCAAAGGATTTGGCAGAGTCAATGAAGCAGAAGTAGATGTATTTCTGGAATTCTCTTGCTTTTTCAATGAACCAACGGATGTTGGCAATATGATCTTTGGTTCCTCTGTCTTTTCTAAATCCAGCTTGAACATCTGGAAGTTCATGGTTCACATATTGCTGAAGCCTCGCTTGGAGACTTTTGAGCATTATTTTGCTAGGACATGAAATAAGTGCAATTGTGTGGTAGTCTGAACATTCTTTCACATTGCCTTTCTTTGGGACTGGAATGAAAACTGACACTTTCCAGTCCTGTGGCCACTACTGAGTTTTCCAAATTTGCTGGCATAATGACTGCAGCACTTTCACAGCATAATCTTTTAGGATTTGAAATACTCAACTGCAAATCCATCACCTCCACTAGCTTTGTTTGTAGTGATGCTTCCTAAGACCCACTTGACTTCAGACTCCAGGATGTCTGGCTCCAGGTGGATGATCACACCATCATGGTTATCTCGGACATTAAGATCTTTTATGTACAGTTCTGTGTATTCTTGTCACCCCTTCTTAATATCTTCTGCTTCTGTTAGATCCTTACCATTTCTGTCCTTTATTGAGCCCATCTTTGCATGAAATATTCCCATGGTATCTCTAATTTTCTTGACAAGATCTCCAGTCTTTCCCATTCTATTGTTTTCCTCTATTTCTTTGCAACATTCACGTAGCAAAGCTTTCTTATCTCCCCTTGCTATTCTTTGGAACTCTGCATTCAGATGGGTATATCTTTCCTCTACTCCTTTGCCTTTTGCTTCTCTTCTTTTCTCAGCTATTTGTAAGGCCTCCTCAGACAGCCATTTTGCCTTTTTGCATTTCTTTTTCTTGGAGATGGTTTTAGATCACCACCTCCTGTACAGTGTTACAAACTTCCACCCATAGTTCTTCAGGCATTCTCTCTGTTAGATCTAATGCCTTGAATCTGTTTGTCACTTCCACTGTATAGTCATAAGGGATTTGATTTGGGTCATAACTGAATGGCCTAGTGGTTTTCCCTACTTTCTTCAACTTAAGTCTGAATTTGACAATAAGGAGTTCTTGATCTGAGCCACAGTCAGCTCCCAGTCTTGTTTTCGCTGACTGTCTAGAGCTTCTCCATTTTTAGCTGCAAAGATTATAATCAATCTGATTTCAGTATTGACCTTCTGGTGATGTCCTTGTGTAGAATCATCTCTTGTGTTGTTGGAAGAGGGTGTTTGCTATGACCAGTGCATTCTCTTGGCAAAACTCTGTTAGTCTTTGTCCTGTTTCATTTTGTACTCCAAGGCCAAACTTGCCTGTTACTCCAGGTATCTCTGGACTTCCTACTTGTGCATTCCAGTACCCTTTGATGAAAAGGACATCTATTTTTGTTGTTAGTTCTAGAAGGTCTTGTAGGTATTCGTTGAACCATTCAACTTCAGCTTCTTCGGCATTAGTGGTTGGGGCATAGACTTGGATTACTGTGATACTGAATGGTTTGCCTTGGAAACAAACAGAGATCATTCTGTCATTTTTGAAACTGCACCCAAGTACTGCATTTTGGACTCTTTTTGTTGACTATGAGGGCTACTTCATTTCTTCTAAGGGATTCTTGCCCACAGAAGTATATATAATGGTCATCTGAAGTAAATTCACCCATTCCAGTACATTTTAGGTCACTGATTCCTAAAATATCGATGTTCACTCTTGCCATCTCCTGTTTGACCACTTCCAATTTACCTTGATTCATGGACCTAACATTCCAGATTCCTATGCAATATTGTTCTTTACAGTGTTGGACTTTACTTCTATCACCAGACACAACCACAGTTGAGTGTTGTTCTTGCTTTGGCTCAGCCTCTTCATTCCTTCTGGAGCTAGTTCTCCACTCTTTTCCAGTAGCATATTGGGCACCTACTGACCTGGGGAGCTCTTCATTCAGTGTCATATCTTTTTGCCTTTTCATATTGTTCACAGGGTTCTCAAGGCAAGAATACTGAAGTGGTTTGCCATTCCCTGCTCCAGTGGACTGCATTCTGTCAGAACTCTCCACCACGATCAATGTCTTGGGTGGCCCTACATGGCATGGCTCATAGTTTCATTGTGTTACACAGGGCTGTGATCCATGTGATCACTTTACCACTCCATAACATGAATGGGCATCATCCAATCAGTTGAAGGCCTTAAAAGCAAAGACTGAGGTTTACTGAAGAGGAAAGAATTCTCCCTCTAGGGTAAAACATAGAAATTCTGTCTGAGTTTCCAGCCTTCTGCCTCAAGACTGCAACAACTCTTAACTGAATCTCCAGCCTGCCAGTTTGCCCTATAGCTTTCAAATTTGCTAGTTCCCACAATCTCATGAATCAATTCCTTAAAGTAAAACTCTTGATCAATAGAGAGATATAGATATAGAGACTGGTATTCTGATGAGGCCTAGAGGTAGGTACAAATAGAGACAGAGACAGAGCTACTGATACCCTACTGGTTCTGTTTCTCTGGGAAAACCTAATACAGCTAGTAATTAGTGTTTTTAGAATTTGAATCCTATAAAGTCATTGCCTGTAACCGTTACAAAAGTAAGATGAATTGCCAAGTGGCAGCTATGCTAATCTACAGAGTGGCCATCTGACAGGAGACGGACCGGGCAGCCATGCTATGCACACGGTCGAACAGCAGAAAGCTCAGCTGGCCTTCCCAGGACTCTCTCTTTGGCACAACAGTGCTGCCCTGTGGCTTTACCGTGGGTTACTAATCCCCTTCCAGTACCTTGTATTTACAAGGAATACAGACTGCCGTGGAACTCTGCATGTCATGGCCCAGAGACCCTCAGTACCCATGCTTTCCTTCTCTTATCTTCTCCAAAGATTCTTAAAAGGCTTGGGTCTCAATGTGGCTCTTAGAAAACATATACCGTTGAGGAAAAAAGAGGAAAGGGAAATAAATTGCCACAGGAAAGATTTAGATTCCTCTCATTGAAAAGAATTTTGAGAAGAAAAAGTATTGCTGAGTTAAATCATGGATGTTTCTACCCTGAAAAAAAGAAAAAAGAACTAAAGAACTCAGGGCTATTTTTTTAATGGCTTTCTGGGATATTTTAGGTGTGGCTCATCATAACAGCACCAAGATGTGGTTGATGTCTCTTTGCAAGGTTCGTTTCAGCCCTCACGCCCTGCCTGGGTGCGGGCAGAGCTCAACACACCTCATCCCTGGATTTCTGAGCTGCACTCACAGTTTGAGAATCCTGGCACTTAGCATGCTTCCCGCTGAGCTGTAAAGTCATTCCAGACAAATCCCTCTGTTTACAGAGATTCCAGAGCAGCAGGGAACATCTCAGAATACCAGTCTGGACATAGAAATTCTCGGATCTGCAGATCTGCGCTAAGCTGCTCTCCACACCTGCCCTTGCCCTCAGCGCCCCCCTTCCTTCCACACTCCCTCCTCCACTTCCTTTTCTGCATCTGCTGCGGTTTCCTTCACACTGAGTCATTCTGGGATGTTAATAGTAAAGTCCTTTTAAAATCAAGTTAAGCCAGAGGGATTGAAGCGGAAAGAAAGCGATTATTTGAGGAATAAATGAAAGAGAAAGGGGAAAAAGAAAGAGCAAATAGTAAAAAGAACCGAGGTTTGGATGGGAACCCTGGTTGAGATTCTTGGTCCGATGTCTTAGACTGAGTAAGACTAAGAAATGACCTATCTTAATAAACTGGTGTTTCCATGAACCACCATGGCTCATAGAGCTTGACTTCCCTGATACCTCAGTTAGTAAAGAATTCTCAATGAAAGAGACTCCGGTTCAATTCCTGGGTCGGGAAAATCCCCTGGAGAAGAGCTAAGCTGCCCACTCCAGTATTCTCGGGCTTCTCTTGTGGCTCAGCCAGTAAAGAATCCGCCTGCCATGTGGGAGACCTGGGTTTGACTCCTGGGTTGGGAAGATCCCATGGAGAAGGGAAAGGCTACCCACTCTAATATTCTGGCCTGGAGAAGTCTGTGGATTGTATAGTCCATGGGATCACAAGGAGTCAGACATGACTGAGCCACTTTTACTTCATTTCCCTGAACCACATAGGCAGCCCAGACATGTTACTCAATTTACATTAACTTGAACTGAGCGTTTTCTTAACCAGACCTAGGGGAATGAATTTCGAGTCAAGAGACAGGTTTGAGACCTGACTTCACTACTTTCCAGTCACTTAACTTCCCTGGGCTCTAATTTTCCAAATCCTTATAATGGGAATAATAACACCTGCTCTGTGTAAATCTAGGGCTGATAGGAGGATGAAGTGACATGATATATGTGGAAATCCCTTTTAGCTTATCCAAATATAAGGTGTTTTTACTAAATTCAATAAACAGCAAGTGTTTCTTATTTGTTGTTCTTTCTGCTTTTCAACCCCTAGAAAATCTTTCACAGAAAAACCGCCTTCCAGCCAACATAATTGAATTATTTTTAAAGCACATACAAGAGCTCTAAAATGGAAAAGAAAAGCTAAAAATTGCTATTCTGTAAGGTTTCCAAGGCAGCGTTCAGCAATCCAAAGTCATTCTAGAAGCTCTGTTCAGATATATTAGGAATAGCAAAGCTCCTTTAGAACGAAGAAAAATAAATGTAATTCAAGAGTTGCAAGTCTTTCTAATACTTTTTGTTTAGAGAGATTAATAGAAAATTTCACAACACTTAACTATTATCCATATCTCGGCCAGTTCTCCTTAATCAAAACGTTTCCTCCTTAGATCCTTATACAAGTGTATAAACTGTTCTCAATGAGATTTAAACAACATGTCAAGTGAATTTTTATATAACCAGTAATCCAGGATGACACTAGACTCCCAAGTTTCAGAACCACGTTGAGAAGAAACTAAAAAGAAAGCTGCCAGGGCTGTTGATATCCCACATAAGTTGTTATTTAAGACAAATAACCTGAACTTTAGAGAATGCGCTTATGTCAAACTTTCATATGTCAGACCACACCCCTGTGGGTGGAGGTGGGGTTTCCCCTGAAGGGAATGGATGTTCCCACTGTCAATCATCTTAGAGAAGGGTCAGTACTGGGTCAGAAAATGAGGGCTTTGACAAGCAGTCCTGAAAACTAAGTCAGGGGAAAACATTCTTCTCTGTCTGAATCCAGGAATTGGTTTGGTCAGGATTCTGGGGCAGAGAGCTGCCTAGAGCTGCTCTAGTGATAGGCATTGAGCCATACCAGGCCACGGTGAATACACACCAAAAGAGAAACAGTAAGACTCTATAATGTTCTAATACCCCCAAATCAACAGGTTTTGCTGAAGGTTACTGTTTGGAATCTACTGAGTTAATTTCCCACCATGAGATGACTTGGATTAGGAAGACATGTGGCCCTGTCCCCGATTCTCATCTGGCCAGTGATGCAGCATTCACCGTCAGGAGTCAGCCATGCTGTATGGAATGGAGATCTCTAGAGGATCCTTAGAGGTTACAGTGGCACCAGCATCCATCAGCTGGAGCCACCTTCCAGACCAATCAGCAGCCAAGTCCAGATATACAATTCACCTGGGTACTTGTTAAGTAACACAGTGTATGTGCGCATGCTCAGTCGCTTCAGCTATGTCAGACTCTTTGCGTTCTTATGGACTATAGCCTGTCAGACTCCTCTGTTTAAGGGATTCTTCAAGCAAGAATACTGGAGCCCTCCTCCAAGGGATCTTCCCAACCCAGAGATTGAACCCATGTCTGCTGTACCTCCTGCATTGCAGGCGGATTCTTTACCCACTGAACCACCTGGGAAGCCCAAATAATAGAGCAGGTATCCAGAATTCTGCATATCTCACAAGCTCCCAGCTGGTGCTAATGCTGGTAGTCAACACACTGTGCGTGTGAGTCGCTCAGTTGTATCTGGATCTTTGCGACCCCGTGGACTGTAGCCCACCAGGCTCCTCTGACCATGAAATTCTCCAGGCAAGAATACTGGAGTGGGTTGCCATTCTCTTCTCCAGGGGATCTTCCTGACTTGGGTATTGAACCCAGGTCTCCTGCATTGCAGGCAGATTCTTTACCCTCTGAGCTACCAGAGAAGCCCACTACCATGCCTGTAAGTAACAAGGGTCTCCCCTTTGCACCTTAAGGTGTGAGTCTGAGTACCGGCTCCATCAGTAAGTAGAGAGGATAACCAGGCCTGAAGGTAAGACCCCAATCAGCCCGCCCCAGGCTCTCATTCAAATTTAGGAAAAGGAGTCCCAGAGGAAGACTAGCTGGAGTTATTGTTGATTAGGCAATGGCACCCCACTCCAGTACTCTTGCCTGGAAAATCCCATGGATGGAGGAGCCTGGTAGGCTGCAGTCCATGGGGTCGCTAAGAGTGGGACATGACTAAGCGACTTCACTTTCACTTTTCACTTTCATGCATTGGAGAAGGAAATGGCAACCCACTCCAGTGTTCTTGCCTGGAGAATCCCAGGGACAGGGGAGCCTGGTGGGCTGCCGTCCATGGAGTCGCACAGAGTCGGACATGACTGAAGTGACTTAGCAGGCCCAGGAAAATAGTAACGCTAACTTGTTTTCCAGGGGCTTCGCCAGTGGCTCAGTGGTAAAGAATCCACCTCAGATGTAGAAGACTCAGGTTTGACCCCACTCCAGTATTCTTGCCTGGGAAATCCCGTGGACAGAGGAACCTACTGGACTACAGTTCAAGGGGTCTCCAAAGAGTCGGACACAACTTAGTGACTAAAATAACTCTAAGTTGCAGAACAAATGTAAGGGCTTAGTTTTGCTTCCTCAAGCTGGTGAACAATGGGCATAACTACATAACTACCTTTACAAACATCTCACTATCTCAAAAGCAGAGAGTGAAAAATGATCATCTTTTTTTCCCCATGAGACATGGCATGTGAGATCCTATTTCCCAAGCCAGAGATCAAACCCACATCCCCTGCAGTGAAAGCAGATAGTCTTAACCACTAGACTGCCAGGGAAACCCCCATCATCTTTAAATACTTAATCACTAGAGTGTAGTAAGGCTTGTCTAGGAAAAACTTGCTGTGTTTTCATTTACTCTCACACTCCTATGACACTCACAACACTTCTGACACCAGATTATAGATTTTCCACACCAAACAATTCTGACACTAACTAGCCCACAGGCTAAGGGTTCAGTCCCACAAGAATGAACCTTTCAAGGTCTTCCAGGCAAAGGATTCAGCAAGTGAAAATTCTGGAAGGGAAGCCTCTGTTGAGTTTGAGAAAGAGAGCAAGGATGGATGAGGAAAGAGAAGCCAGATCGTTCATGGCCTAGAATCTTTTGTGTGTGCAGGGAAGAGATGATGACGGATAGGAGCTGACAAACTTTTTCTGTAAAGGATCAAGAAGCAAAATCAAGGATATTATATAGGTGTTTAGGGCTTCCCCAGTGGCTAAAGAATCTGCCTGCAATGCAGGAGACACAGAGACTGGGATTCAATCCCTGAGTCAGGAAGATGCCCTGGAGGAGGGCATGACAACCCACTCCAGTATTCTTGCCTGGAGAATCCTGTGGCTAGAGAAGTCTGGCGGACAGCAGTCTATGGGATTGCAAAAGAGTCAGAAATGACTGAGTAAATAAACAATAACAACAATGTAAGTATTTATATAGCAAGAGAGGGAAGAGTTCCACAAATTTTTTCTTGATGAAATTCAGAGTATAATAACCAAGAATAATTTTCATAATACAGGCCTGATGAGAAGAATAGAATTATTTGGGGGAGGATAACATTTTGCTTAATTTGGGTTCAAAATGTGTTTCTTATCAAAATTGGTTGATAGGTTCATGGTAGTGCTGATCTGTAGTAAAAATTTTACATATTTCATTTTTGAAAATATCTTTCCCAAAAATAGATACTGACAAACACTGATATCAACTCACGAGCATATGATTTTCATTAAGCATAGTCATCACTTGGAAGGCATTTATGGAATTCTGTTAGACACTTCTCTTGATATTTTGGCATGGCATTGCAGATTAATCACTCCCCACTGAAGGTTAGGTGGAAGCTCCTCAATTGCACTCTTAAATGGATTTCAGAATATGGAAATGTCTTCCACATTCACACAAAGGTCTGACAAATGTTGCAGGAACTGCAGTTTGAGTTCAGAAAATACGTCTACTGCAAATTTGTATTGGGATGGAGATGTTCTTTTAACTTTTGATAGCATGGGAAGTGTATTTGAGCTTGAGGTTACTTGTGATTCAAACAACAGTAATTGTCGTCACAATGATTTTTCCATGTATAAGCTTCACATATAAGCACTGTTTTGGATTATAACTTAAGGTTGAATTAATGAAACACTACCAAGTCTGCAACAAATTTTCCAAAGCCTGTCAATGATTGAAGATGATGTTTCTCATTCAGAAAAATTTCAGTTTCAATTTGAAAAGTTTCAATAAAACTGAGCCACTGCTAAGCCATTGACTGCTGTGTGGTAGAGCAAGTCAAGATATTCAGCTTTTATTTCTAACAAAAACTCAAAAAATCAACATCCAGGGTGATATGCCAAAGCATTCCAACATTTAGTGATCAGGTCAAGGAGGAAACATTAGCACAATAAATTTGAAAGAGCAGCCAGTTGTAGGAGGAAAACCAGAAGAGACTGGAGTTTTAAAATAAAAGAATTTATATTTAAAATAAAAAAAATAAAGTTAAAAAGTTACTGAACTGATAGGTGAACAGACATAAATGAGCATGAAAGTGTAGTTTTCACTGTGTGGTAGGAAAGAAGCCAGATTAAAGTGAGCAAAACAATGAGTGGAAAATAGGGAGGGCAGAAATCTCAGTTGAGATGTTTTTCTGTGAAAAGGGCACAAGAATGGAGCCATGGGTAGAGGAGGTAATGATGGCAAGGAAGAAGTTTCTGGTTTGCTTTCTTTTTTTGTTTTTGTCTTTAATCTTCACCCTTTAACAAGAAATCACAAAGCCCCATAACATACCAGACCACTTAAAATATGAAAGTAACCACAATTAAGCACCATGACAAGGTCTCCATGACCAAGAAACATATTCCTTTCTTGGAGAAATACCTCCAAGAAGCATGAGGTATTCCATATACATGGCTTTGCCAGACATTATCCCATTTAAACATCAATTAGTTTTGAAATGTTTAATCCACTTTTGTGGATTAAATCTTACTAAATATACTAACCAATTCTCCATTTTCCACTTACTGAGTCATATTACAGACAGCAATTACATTCTGGACTACACAGTATAATGATGTCCTCTCAAGTACTAGCAAAGTCCTTGAGAATAGTCACTACTCCACAAGATGATCCTCGATGACTTTTTAATTTGCTTCGCCCCCACTCTAAGACTATCATATGTTCCTCATAGTGGTAGATAGTGAAAGGTTGTTGCTGAACTGTGAAAGACACTGGGATTCTTGGCCTCCAGAGGAGAGGAATTCACTCTGGGGCAAGTGACAAGGCTTGATCACTCAGAGCTTTTGTGTAATAAAGTTGTATTAAAGTATAAAAGAGATAGAGAAAAATTCTGACATAGACATCAGAAGGGGGCAGAAAGAGTGCCCCCTGCTAGTCTTTAGCAGTATGTTGTATACCTATCAGCAGGCTGCTAAGAGAAAGGAAATGTCTCAAAACTCAGAGAGTGGCACCTCACCCATAACATGCATTTTGAGATAACATTGGCACAAGATAAATCATCCTAGGCCATGAAATGATTGGCATGAATCTTGGAGAAAGGCAAGTTTCCAAGCAGATATATAGTTTCATTAACATTGATTAGGAGAACAACTGTATGAGTAAAACATACTGGTTTGTTGAGCCATTATCTGTTCTGAGTCTTAGGTGGAAATGACTTGAACAAATGCAGAGTCTAAGTAAATACATAATTCATTAACATAGCTTAAGAAAAACATTTCCATAAGAAAAATGCATTGGTTAGCTCAAGGTTTGAGAAAAGTCAAATTCAGGTGGAACCAGGTGTCATTATAGCAACAAAGAATTTTAAAAGAAACCTCCTTTTAATTTCATATAGAGAAGGGGAAAAAACCCTGACATTCATAGTCTGTTTCCTCCTGCCACTTAAGAGAGAGAGAAAAAAAACATCTGACACTTGCAGCCTATTTCCTCTGTTTGGAGACCCCTAGCCTTCCTGCCTGTTACCCTCTCAACAGGAAAGATGCCAGGCCCAGTGAATCTCCACACGGCTGTATAACAGAATTACCTCGTGGGGTAGCAAGGGTGGGGAGAGGAAGCAAGGGGACTTTTTAAAAAATCCCCATCCGTGCCTCATTATTTACAATAGCCAAGACAGGGAAGCAGCCTAAATGTCCATCAACAGATGAATGGATAAAGAATATGTGCCACATACCTACAATGGAATATTACTCAGCATCTAAAAAGAATGAAATAAGGCCGCTTGCAGCAGCATAGATGGACCTAGAGATTTTCATAGTGAATGAAGTAAGACAAAGGATAAATATCATATGACATCCTTTCTGTGCAGAATCTAAGAATTTTGAAATGATACAAGTGAGCTTACAAAACAGAAGCAGGCTCACAGACTTAGAATACTTTTATGGTTGCTGGACCAGAGCTGGGGAGGGGATGGGGGAGGTGGAAGGGGAGGGATAGTTAGGGAATTTGAGATGGACACGTACACACTGCTATATTTTAAATGGATAACCAACAAGGACCCACTGTGTAGCACAGAAAACTCTGATCAATGTTATATGGTAGCCTGGATGGGAGAGGAGTTTAGGGGAGAATGGATACATGTGTATGTATGGCTGAGTCCCTTTGCTGTCCACCTGAAACTATCACAACATTGTTAATAGGCTATGCTGCTGCTGCTGCTGCTGCTGCTGCTGCTGCTGCTGCTGCTGCTGCTAAGTCACTTCAGTCATGTCCGACTCTGTGTGATCCCATAGACGGCAGCCCACCATGCTCCCCCATCCCTGGGATTCTCCAGGCAAGAACACTGGAGTGGTTTGCCATTTCCTTCTCTAATGCATGAAAGTGAAAAGTGAAAGGCAAGTTGAGCAGTCGTGTCCGACTCTTCGCGACCCCATGGACTGCAGCCTACCAGGCTCCTCCATCCATGGGAATTTCCAGGCAAGAGTACTGGAGTGGGGTGCCATCGCCTTCTCCGGTTAATAGGCTATACTTCAATATAAAATTAAAAGTTTAAAAAAAAAATAAATAAAAATCCATGTGCCTAAATATCAGAGATTCTGATCCAGTCATGTGGGGCAAGGGCCTGAGCATTCAAGACTGTTAAATTTTGCAGATGGTTAGAATCTAATCAACTAGAGTTGAAAACCATTTACATGGCCCAAGCTTCTCCTTTTAAAATGAGGAAAAAGGTATCCACAGAGATTGGGTGAACTTAAGATCACTTAATTTCTAGTCGTCACCGTACTGTACTTCTCTAGAAGACTCTCAAACCCAGCTTTTGTACAGGCTGGGATATTCACTGAAACATCTGTTGAGCTCTTGGTGTGTGCTAGAACCTGGTGGTAGCCATAACAGATGAAGGTGAATACATATAACATTTTGTTGTGGGTGGTTCAGAGTCTATTGGTTTAAACTGCAAAAATAAAATTACAGTTAAATATGTGGAAATAATCATTTGTACAGTGGAGTACAGACTAGTGAGTGACTAAAATTGTCTAAAATAAAGAAAATTAGTTCTGGGTGAGAGCCTGAATAAAGAGGATGAGCTTTAGTGGGAACACAGAATTCCTAGAGAAACCACAACATAATAGGCAGTAATCTGCCTGTTCCATTGCATACTAACCAGTCCTGAACCAGACTTGCCTAAATCAACTGATCCTTTTTTCTTATGAAATGTTGAGGGCTTAGCTTTTTATAAACCCTGGCTTTGCCTTTGTTCAAGGAGACAGTCTTCACAGAGGCTGTTCTGTCTTGCGCATACCAGGAAATCCTCAGTGCTTTAAACAATTGTCTCTGATTGTCTTTGACCCAACTGTTTTATATGCTCACGTGGTTCTCATTTCAAGGTCTTCATTTGTGTTCTATATGCTTATTGTCACTCCATAAGTAACTTTTGGATAAGACAGCTACAGCTGTGGAAAGAGCACTTAACTTGAAATTTATGGTACATTCAGTTCATACCAGAAATGTTTCAAGTGCCTTTCATGTGATCATTTCTTTTCTCTTTTTTTAAAAAATTAATTTGTTTCTTTTAATTGGAGATTAATTACTTTACAATATTGTAGTGGTTTTTGCCATACATAGACATGAAGCAGCCATGGGTGTACATGTGTCCCCCATCCTAAACCCCCTCCTACTTCCCTCCCCATGAAAATATGCTCAACATCACTCATTGTCAGAGAAATGCAAATCAAAACCACAATGAGGTACCATCTCACGCCAGTCAGAACGGCTGCTATCAAAAAGTCTACAAACAATAAATGCTGGAGAGGGTGTGGAGAAGAGGGAACCCTCTTACATTGCTGGTGGGAATGCAAACTAGTACAGCCACTACGGAGAACAACGTGGAGATTCCTTAAAAAACTGGAAATAGAGCTGCCTTATGACCCAGCAATCCCACTGCTGGGCATACACACTGAGGAAACCAGAATTGAAAGAGACACATGTGCCCCAATGTTCATCACAGCACTGTTTATAATAGCCAGGACATGGAAGCAACCTAGATGTCCAATAACAGATGAATGGATAAGAAAGCAGTGGTACATATACCCAATGGAGTATTACTCAGCCATTAAAAAGAATACATTTGAATCAGTTCTAATGAGGTGGATGAAACTGGAGCCTATTATACAGAGTGAAGTAAGCCAGAAAGAAAAACACCAATACAGTATACTAATGCATATATATGGAATTTAAAAAGACGGTAACGATAACCCTGTATGCGAGACAGCAAAAGAGACACAGATGTATACAACAGTCTTTTGGACTCTGTGGGAGAGGGCGAGGGTGGGATGATTCGGGAGAATGGCATTGAAACGTGTATAATATCATATTAGAAACAAATCGCCAGTCCAGGTTCGATGCAGGATACAGGATGCTTGGGGCTGGTGCACTGGGATGACCCAGAGGGATGGTACGGAGAGGGAGGAGTGAGGGGGGTTCAGGATGGGGAACACGTGTAGACCCGTGGCAGATTCATGTTGCTGTATGGCAAAACCAATACAATACTGTAGAGTAAAAAAAAAAAAAAAAAAAAAAAAGATCCAAAGTCTGGATCTCAATCTCACAAAGACCCAGTACACACTCAGAATGAAAGAAATGAAATAAGATCCAAAAAAAAAAAAAGACATCCGAGCTGGAAAGCATTCATGTGGAGAGTGAGTCACACACACACACACACACACACACACACACACACACACACACAAGCCATACTGTGGTATTTAACAGAAAACCTGGTAGTTATCAATAGAAATTTTCTGAAGTAGCCAAAATTTTGGAAACTAAACCAAGTGGCAGATAGGCTGACTTAAAATTCAATTTAAAAAAAAAGCAAAAAAATAAAAAAATAAAAATAAAGCAACCTAGTTATGCTTAATCACTTTGCATACTTTACAAGATTTACTTCAGATAAATTGTCTTGCATGTTTTCACTTTTTAATATTTGTTATTTTTTTATAAGTTAAAAATATTTCAAAATAATTCCAAAATGTCAAAATCTATTCATTATAAAAAGTTCAGTTCAGTTCAGTTCAGTTCAGTTCAGTCGCTCAGTCATGTCCGACTCTTTGAGACCCCATGAATCACAGCACGCCAGGCCTCCTTGTCCATCACCAACTCTCGGAGTTCACTCAGATTCATGTCCATCGAGTCAGTCATGCCATCCAGCCATCTCATCCTCTGTCATCCCCTTCTCCTCCTGCCCCCAATCCCTCCCAGCATCAAAGTCCTTTCCAATGCCATACTCAAATATTTTAATACGAAATGGACATTCCCATAATACCCTCAGAGAAAATCACCATGAAGTTGGTGTACTTTTTTGATTATTTTTCTAGGTACAAATTTTGTTGCTCAGTCGCTAAGTCGTGTCCAACTCTTTGTGACCAGCTAGACTGCAGAAGGAAATGGTAACCCACTCCATTGTTCTTGCCTAGAGAATCCCAGAGACGGGGGAGCCTGGTGGGCTGCCGTCTATGGGGTTGCACAGAGTCAGACACGACTGGAACGACTTAGCAGCAGCAGCAGCAGACTGCACCACATCAGGCTCACCTTCACTATCTCCCAGAGTTTGCTCAAATTCTTGTCCATTGAGTCAGTGATGCTATCTAACCACAATGTATTTTATCATAGTTATTACAATTTCATAAAAATGGGACCATACGTATAAAACTATTATATAATTTGCTTTTTTAACTCAACAATACTTCATGGACATCTTTTCATGTCAATACATAGAAGTTACATTTGAAGGGAACCCGACCTTGCCGGAGAAGGCAGTGGCACACCCCTCCAGTACTCTTGCCTGGAAAATCCTATGGATGGTGGAGCCTGGTGAGCTGAAGTCCATGGAGTCGCTAAGAGTCAGACACGACTGAGCGACTTCACTTTCACTTTTCACTTTCACGCATTGGAGAAGGAAGTGGCGACCCACTCCAGTGTTCATGCCTGAAGAATCCCAGGGACAGGGGAGCCTGGTTGGCTGCCGTCCACGGGGTCGCACAGAGTCAGACACGACTGAAGCGACTTAGCAGCAGCAGCAGCAGACCTTGCCACTTTGGAATAAGAATTATATTGAATGGAAGGCAGCTGAGGAATGTCAAGCAAAGGATTAGCTCTCTGCCTTCCCCCTATCTGCCTAAAGCAGGGCATAAATTCCTCTTTGTAAAGGTGACATGGGCTTCCCAGGTAGCTCAGCTGGTAAAGAATTCACTCGCAGTGCAGGAGACCCTGGTTTGATGCCTGGGTCAGGAAGATCCCCTGGCAAAGAGACAGGCTACCCACTCCAGTATTCTTGGGCTTCCCTGGTGGCTCAGAGGTAAAGAATCTGCCTTCTATGAGGGAGACCTGGGTTTGATCCCTAGGCTGGGAAGATCCCCTGCAGGAGTACATGGCAATCCACTCCAGCATTCTTGCCTGGAAAATCCCCATGGACAGAGGAGTCTGGTGGGCTACAGTCCATGGAGTTACAAAGAGTTGGACACTACTGAGCAACTACAGCACAAAGGTGACATGAATTTCCCTTATGAATGTGTCCCCCTACCTCACACCAAAAGGAGAACGTTTACCACAGAAGGTCGCACCATGATGAGTTTGCATAAACAAACCTTACTAAATAAAATTTATTCAACATTGTGTGTTTGGAGGGGTGGACGGGCCTCAGTAGTGGCTGACGTTTTGCAACACAATGGACTGTAGCCTGCCAGGCTCCTCTGTCCATGTAATTTTCCAGGCAAGAATACTGAAGCAGGTTGCCATTTCCTTCTCCAGGGATCTTCCCGACCCAGGGACTGAACCTGCCTCTCTTATGTCTCCTGCATTGGCAGGCAGGTTCTTTACCACTAGCACCACCTTTATTCACCATTAGTTTCCCCCATATACTTATCTCCCCACAAGTTACTGCCCTAGGAACCTAAATCCCCTTTCCTTTGTCTAGTCACTTTTCCACAATGCATCACCCTTTGTTAAAACAGTACATGAACTCCTAGATCTAACTGCCTCTTTGGGTTTTTACTTTTTCCTATGGAAACCCACTGTCTATAAAGTTAAAAATGAGGGCTTCCTTCATGGTCCAGTGGTTAAGAATCTGCCTTGCAATACGGGGGACACAGGTTCGATCCCTGGTCTGGGAAGGTCCCACATGCATCAGGGTAACTAAGCCCATGTGCCACAAGTACTGAGCATGCAACAAGAGGAGCCACCACAGTGAGAAGCCCACACACCATTAGAGGGTAGACCCCGCTCCACAGCTGGAGAAGGCCCACATACAGCAATGAACTCCCGGTGCAGACAAAAATTAAAACATAAAAATTTTTTTTAATGACTTTATATATATTTTCTCTTGTTGACCTATCTTTTGTCACTTTAATTCACAAACCTCAATAATTAAACCTAAAAGGATAGAGGAAAAGATTCCTTTTCCTCAACTTCATTTCTTTAAATAGCCATATGATATGCATTTTGTAATTTCAAAGTAGAATATGAAGTTGACTGATGCCCATATTTTCTGCTAAAACAAAATGTGTTTCTCTCAGTTGTACTCAAGTTTGCACATACTATCTCTCTTTAAAATAACTGAATGAGGCATCACTAATCATACTTTACTGGAAGCACCCAGCAATAAAGGTAAAGTACCTAAGGGCGACTTTTTAGAATGCTGAGGCTTCCTTTGGATATTGGATTTGGATATTGGATAATTATATCTCAATGATAAGAGGAATTGTTCTTTTCCGTGGCAGAAATTGACCAAACAAAATAATGAAAGCAGAAAAACCAAACCACTCAAAGATAATTGTTTTCAAAATTTCAAGACTTTTGAGTCCACAAGGAATACTAACAACCAGCATGGATTGATTGTCTATTAAATGCCAGGTGCATTATCTGGGTTACTTCATTTAATCACTATGATAACCCCCATGAGATGACTCTTATTATCCCTGAAATGTGCAATTTCTTAACTCTGACACTGTTCCCATTCAACATTCCACATTCTTAAAATACTAAGAGGCTGACTGACCCTGCTTCCCCTTGTAGGATTCCTGCATACCTAACAGAGATCTGGAATTTGTATCAAAATCTCCTCTGAAGTCAATAATTACATGCAAAATCAAGAAAGATCATCTTCAACTAAATTAAGATCTCACAGAACTGCATAAATCTTTCAAGGCAGACTCTTTAATAAGCAGTTTCTTCCTGACACAATGGAGTTTGATTTCTGACAAATAGGAATGCTTTCTGTGGGAATTGTACATATCATTGGAAGTGCCCAACTTCCTCTTCTAAGCTCTTCCTTTGGCCTGTGTTCAGGGAGATGACAGGATGGAGTCAGGGGCACAGGCACAAAATCCTTGGCCAGGTGATCATTGACCCAAAGGCAGTAAATCCATGACGGAGTTAATAAGCATAACCTGACTTAGCCTGGCCCATAAAGATGAGCCAGTTTCCCTCTTAAAATTTTAAACTTTTTCAAATACTAGAATATTTGAGGCTGTTAGCAAGAGAAGATGAAACTAAAGTTTCATGAGTAACAGAGAGACTAGAGGATCCAGTAGGGTCATGAAAAAGCCTGAGAAAGTAGCAGGACAGTGTTAAGGAAGAAGGAAAGGGCCGAAGGACAAAGTCTACAAGGCAGCATAACAACTAGGATCCCATCCATCTCCTGCCCCCTGAGCTACGAAGGAGATCAGAATGTGTGCCTGTGTGCATGCTAAGTCGCTTCAGCCGTGTTCCATTCTTTGAGACCCCATGGACTGTAGCCTACCAGGCTCCTCTGCCCACAGGATTCTCCAGGCAAGAATACTGGAGCGGGTTACCATGCCTTCCTCCAGGACCTTCCCCATCCAGGGACTGAACCAACTTCTCTTAGGTCTCCTGCACTGGCAGTCGGGTTCTTTACCACTAGCACCGCCTGGGAAGCTGGGGGATCAGAATACGCTACCCCGAAAACTGCCACCTTGGCATAGGGAATATTTGAAGCTGAGGGCAGGTAAGAAACAACACACACACACATAGACAAAAGTCACACAAAAGCTTTCTGCTTTCCCCTGTTTGCCTGAAACTGAGTGGAAATTTCATTCTCTATTACTGGATAAACCTATTAGGATTCAATCATAAAATCATGTGGTTGATTTTGAGAATGTAAATTCAAAGTGTGATTAATGAGGGACTTCCCTGGTGGTCTAGTGGTTAAGACTCCATGCTCCCAATGCAGGGGGCCTGGGTTCGATCCCTGATCAGGGAGCTAGATCCCACATGCCACAACTAAGACCCAAGACAGCCAAATAAATAAATATTGTAAATAAATAATAAAATAAAATGTGATTAGTGAAATATCGCTAAAAATAATTCACTTTTTATAGCCTTTATTATCATCATTTTATTGTGCTAAGGATGTATATAACTTACATATAGGCAGACCTTATTTAATTGCTCTGTTTTTTTCATGCTTTGCAGATACTGCCTTTCCTAGAAATTGAAGGCTTGTGGCAACCCTATTGGTGCCATTATTTCAATAGTGTTCACTCACTTGGTGTCTCTGTGTCACGGTTTTGTCATTCTCATAATATTTCAAATTTTTCACTTTTGTATTTGCTATGGTGATCTATGATCAGTGATCTGTGATGTTACTAGTGTAATTGGGGGCATCAAGAAAATTGTTGTCTTATTTAAGAAACTGCCACAACCACACCAACCTTTGGCAACCACCACTCTTATCAGTCAGCCACCATCAATATCGAGACAAGACACTCCACCAGCAAAAAGATTAGGACTTGCTGAAAACTCAGATGAAGTTTAGCACTGTTTTAGTAATAAAATATAAGGTCTCTACACAGTTTTTTTTTAGAATTGCACACATAATAGACAACAGTATACCATAAACATAATTTTTCTACGCACTGAGATACCAAAAATTCAGGTGACTTGCTTTATTGAGATATTTACTTTATTGTTGTGGTTTGGAACTGAACCCACAATATCTCCAAGGTATGCCTGGGTTGGGTTTCCCCAGGGGCTCAGCAGTCAAGAGTCTGCCTGCAATGCAGGAGCTGCAGGTTTGATCCTTGGGTTGGGAAGATTCCCTGGAGGAGGGCATGGCAACTTGCTCCAATATTCTTCCCTGGAGAATCCCATGGACAGAGGTGCCTGGTTGGTTGCAGCCCATAGGGTGGCACAGAGTCAGACACAGCTGAAGCAACTTAGCATGGAATTTAATCACAGAGCTTTCCTGGTGGGTCAGACAGTAAAGAATCTGCCTGCAATGCAGGAGACCTGGATTCAATCCCTAGGTCAGGAAGAGCCCCTGGAGAAGGGAATGGCTATCCACTCCAGTATTCTTGCCTGGAAAATTCCATAGACAGAGGAGCCTGATGGGCTACAGTCCCTAGGGTTGTAAAGAGTCAGACATGACTGAAGTGACTTAGCAGGCATGCAGGAATGCTTGGATTGGGTTAGCTGCTATAACAGAGTTCTCTCTTACATAACAGTCCTAAAAATTAGCCCAGAGGTTGTATGTTGTTGTTGTTCAGTCGCTAAGTTGCGACCCCATGAACTGTAACATGTGAGGCTACCATGTCCTTCATTATTTCCCTGAGTTTGCTCAAACTCATGTCCACTGAGTCAATGATGTCATCCAACCATCTCATCCTCTGTCACCCCATTTTCCTCTTGCCCTCAATCTTTCCCAGCATCAGGGTCTTTTCCACTGAGTCAGCTATGTGCATCAGGAGGCCAGAGTATTGGAGCTTCAGCTTCAGCCCTTTCAATGAGTATTCAGGGTTAATTTCCTTTAGGAATGACTGGTTTGATCTCCTTGCTGTCCAAGGGACTCTCAAGAGTCTTCTCCAGCACAACAGTTCAAAAGTGTCAGTTCTTCACTGCTCAGCCTTCTTTATGGTCCAACTCTCACATCCATACATGACTACTAGAAAAACCATAACCTTGACTATATGGACCTTGGTCAGCAAAGTGATGTCTCTGTTCTTTAATACACTGTCTAGGTTTGTCATAGCTGTTCTTCCAAGGAGCAAGCATCTTTTAATTTTGTGGCTTCAGTCAAAGTTCACGTTGATTTTGAAGCCCAAGAAAATAAAATCTGACACTTTTCCCACATTTTCACCATCTATTTACCAGATACCATGATCTTAGAGGTAGCCGGATAATTATCAGGGACACAAGTCCTTCTATTAGTATTTAGCTGCTTTTGACATCCTCCACATGAGGCTTTTATGATCACTGCCCCAGCCTCCAACATTCCCAGCCTCTACCCACTAGACACTAGTCACATCCCATTCCTCTGTTTTGGCAACCAAAAATGTCTCCAGACATCACCAAATGCCCTGGGGGACCAAACTGTCCCCATTAAGAACCCATGCTTTGGACCAAAGGCAATGTTTACAGATGGATTCAGCTGTGAACCATCAGTAGCCAATACCCCCAGAGGTTGAGGGGCCGGGTCCTCAGTCCTGAGTGAGGAGCTGGGGCTACACCATGGTTTTCACTGCAGTGATGACAAGATCACAAGTAAGGACAATCCTGGAGCTCCAGCCTCCCTGTCTAGTGCTCTGTCCTCACGAAGGTGACTTATGATTTTTACACTTGAAAACAAGAATAGTTGATGGGGTCTGATCTTGATGATGAGCCTAGGAGGAAGTCGATTGAAAGGGCTCAGAGACTGTGAACTGTTGTTGAAACTCGTTGTTGTTTAGTCACTGTGTCCAACTCTTTTCGATCCCATGGACTGTAGCCCACCAGGCCGCTCTGTCCATGGGATTTTCCAGGTAAGAATACTAGAATGTGTTGTCATTTCCTTCTCCAAGGGATTTTCCTGACCCAGGAATCGAACCCACGTCTCCTGCTTGGCAGACAGATTCTTCACCACTCAGCCATCTGGGAAGTCCACTGAAACTCATTAGCCAAGCAGAAATACAAAGAAGGCCCAAGGACTTGAATTTCTAGAAGTAGAAGCAAGAAGCGGAATGGGGAATAAGAGAAGACCTGCTGGAAGTGGGCCGCATTCCAGGACAGAGAAGCTCACCACTTCCTCTTGCCCTTCCTTTCTTGGAAATAGCACTCTCCTAGCCCGTGAGCAGCCTACTTGTCAGCTACTCTCGGACAAAGCCATGTGGCCCCATCTCTCACTTCCCTCCTCCTTTCTTCACCCACCAGCCCATCAACCTTTTCTGATCTGCTTGTTTCTGCCTTCAGCTCCAGGGCCCACTGAGTACCCTGGAGGCTCTCACACATTCCTCCCGGGCAGCCATGGGATAAGAGACCTCATAATTGAGAAGAGGAGGAGGTGGACACGGAGCATGTTCTTCCTTTGCCTTGAGAAGCAGCTGGTTTCCTCCACTAACTGGATGTTGAATGGACTAGCCTGACATTCCCTCTCCCCTCAAAATAAATCCCCATGGTGAAATCAAAATGACCACAGCAGGAATGTTTTTTTTTAATTCTGAGCAGGAAAACATGAGAATAAAACTGAAAAAAGGACTCACAAGTTAGTGTGAAACATTCCAAAAAGCCACCTGTTGGCTCTTTTCCAGATTGAGGGAGGGGTATTTGGAACTGCATTTTAATGAGCAGTCCTGTCCAAGGATCCTGCTGCTTCCCGGGAGCTCTGAAGCCAAACTCTACATCTTAGACATGGGGCCTGTTTCTTCAAAACCCACTGGAGACTGGTTCCTTCAAACCTCTGTTGCCAGGCCAAATCCGGAGTTCGTAGGCATGGGTGAAAATATGACTCGACAATTCCCAATAAACAAGAAGCTTCTGTTGCACTTCTTTCCTTAGACACTTTGTCCTTGTTCAAACAGTTTCTTTTATAACTAAATTTTACTGAGCACTTAGTGTGAATCAGTTCAAAGCCTATGCTTTTGATATGCATTATGTTGTCTGTCCACATAAAGTAAAACCCTTATTCCCATTGCAATGGACTGAATGTTTGCATTTCCCCAAAATTCTCATGTTAAAATCCTAACCACCAATGTGACAGTACTAGAAGGTGGGGACTTGGAGAGATGATTAGGTCATAAGGGCGGAGGCCTCATGAAAGAGACTTGTGTCATAAAAGAGAACCCAGACACCTCTCTCTCCCTCTTTCTGCTTTATGAGGATGCAATGAAAAACAGCAGTCTGCAACCTAGAGAAGAACCATCCCCAGTACCCAACCATGCTGGCTCCCTAATCTTGTACTTCCAGCCTCTAGAACTGTGAGAAACAAATTTCTGTTGCATATGAGCTACCTAGTTTATGGTACTTCATCATAGCAGCCCAGATTGACTAACATACCCATTTTACAGATGAGGAAACTAAGGCATAGAGTTCAAGGTCACTTACCAGAGCATGATGGAGGGGGGCCTTGAACCCAGCAAGGGTGACTCTGGAGCCCTGCCAACCATTGTGTGGTCCAGCCCACCTTGGCTCCTCTCCTCCTGACTGCAGTTCTGTGGTGTCAGAATGGAGATAGGTGGGAGATTGAAACTGGCCTTAAATTCCAGCAAGGGTCAGACACAAAAGCTAACCATCGAGATGCTTTCTTGCCAGTCAAAATTTGCCAAATACCAAGCAATTTTGTGCATCAGACTCAGAAAGGCAGCAAGCCCAGTGAGATAATCTACAAAATTTGCTTCTAAAAGGACTGGAGAGGGAACAGAAGGGGTTGTTCTCCCTGAATCTCCCACGGACAGATCCAGCACCATGGGAATTTTCCCAATTTAAAAGATTCTTTTTGAAACAGGAATGTAAAACTACCTTCAGTCTGCTCTTTTGCCAGGCCAAAATTACTTCCTTTCTATAAACACTCTAAAAATATTGACTCTCTGCCCCATAAAGTCAGTGTTTGCTTTAATTTATGGTATTCCAAGTTGAAAGAGTACTCAAGGAGGCAGAGGCAGGAAATCTGACTCTGACAAACCCTGGCAGTTCGGACCAAGCTGCTCACTTCAATTCGCTGGGTCATAACAGCCTCCTCCACAAGTGGCAGCCACGCCAAGCACAAGGTGGAAGTTGGCATGACAAGGAGGTAAAGGGCACAGCCCTCACAGGCAGCCTCCGGTTAGGTTCCTGACTTCACCACTTACTAGGACGTGACATTTAACTTGGCCTTCAACATCCCTAGGTCTCAATTTTCCCATTTTTAAAATAGGGATAATTACAATGCCAATCTCTGGGGTGGTGTTGTCATAATTAAATAAGATGTATATGTAAGGCTCAAAGCAGAACATGGAACAGACCACTCAAAACCTTTACTGCTATTTTTCATAACCATCATTATTCTTGCCACATGAACTTTCCTGAGTTACTGTAAGCATTAAATAAATTAAGGGGAAAAATATAATTATAAAACACTATGGAAATGAAAGTTATTTTTCTGTGTATTGGTTTGCAGTCTCAAATCTACCTGCTTTTCTTTGAAATTAGTAAATACTTACATGCTAGTTTTCCAAGAAAAAATATCAAACTTACTTTGGGGTTTTTTTGCTATCAATTCTAAAAATTTGCCTTGAATTCATCTTAAATGGAACTCTTTCTATCTTGCCTCTTTCAATACCAAATTTTCTGTTGTTAAGAAAACTAACATAAACTTTTATAATTTAATAATTCACAACAGTCTTCCTTATTAGAGTAACCCTAACTGTTGCAAGAGGTAAACCCAGAAGTCTCAGTGCTAAAGCAGTTGTTATTTATGTGAGTTTATATCATTTATAAAATAAAACAGGTGCTCCTGTTTAGTGTGCAGAGGTTGATATGGACTGGAAGAGGTTTGGAAAGAGGGTCTCTGCTCTACGAAAGACTTTATCAGGAACTTGGGCTTTGGAACCTCTGCCATCTTCACACAGGGTTTCCAAGTCACCTCAGGCATCAAGATCCTGTTGGCCGAGAGAGAGGATAGAGAAAATAGACATGGTTTTTAACCACAGCAATTTGAAAGTGTCACGTCCACTCGTGACAATGGACAAATGGCCCCACCCAGATACAAAGCGGTCAAGGAAATGTAGCAGGACGATGGCTGAGCAGCCATTCCTAACAACTGCAGACACCTAACCATCTCTGTCTTACCCTCCTAATAGTGGTCATGGTCATATGAGATGTTTCATTTCGTGGCCCTCTGTCAAATGCTCTTACCACACCAAGAAACAGTAAACCCTAGAGTTCAAGTCTCTTGGGCAGCAAAGTTGATAAACGACCTCAGACCTGAACAATTCAAGACCTGAAGTTAGAGCTCATTGTGCACCCCATTTTCTCCATGCACTAATCAATGGAGAAAGGACCCTATATGAATTCACAGTCATCAATTACTTTTTAACATGTCCACATCTTAATAGACTGTCTTATTTCAGAAAAGTAAAACATTTAGAATGGTGTCAGGTGTATGATACATGCTCACCAAGAAGTAGTTATCTTTTTTTTTTTTCTTACTCACTGGTGAGAAAGAACATGAGGTGAAAGAAGATTAAGAGAGTAAAGAGTAGGAGCCAGTGGTAGCAATAGCCCTCTGAGATCACACAGTTTCATATGTAACCCTCCTGTAGAGTGAGTCTAACTCCTTCTAACCACTGTGGACAGAACACATTCTGCCCCTTCCTCAGACCTGGTTGCCCAGAACTTTCTCCTCTCTCTCCTCTGTTTTACCCTGCTGTGGATATCATGGTATGCAGCAAAATTCAGAATATTTTCATACCTTCTGTATTTTTCCATTGAGCTATCTAATAGATTCTGACCTTACTCCCTCTGCCTCTTAAGCTTTTCCAAGGGAAAATTGTATTAATTTCTTTTCTTTTATAGTTTAATACATGACTACATGGAATGGCCTTTAGAGTGCAAATCATTATTTGTCTTATTGCCATGGTGTTTATCATTTTTTCATAAACACTCTGAATAACAAAGTCTGCTCCAAGGAAACAGAGTTTTTTCCCTTCCTTCTTAAAGCCTTCATCTTTTTATCCAGTATTTCCTTTATCTTCTTCAAGATGATTTCAGCTCTTAAAATTAAAGCCTTTAAGGAAAATATCAAAAAGGACAAATGAGCTCATATTTAGTGAAACTGAATTTGGCAAGAGACAAACACGACAGGAAGTTAATAAAACTACTTACCACTTTTTTTATTCTCACAAGTGGAAATGAAGTTTCAGGTGATTCATCTACTAAGACGTCTTCCAGTAACAGTACTTCCTTTATTAAAAGATTAAACCTACAGTATTTTAGTAGTTAATTAAAAGACTAGTTCCTAAGAGGTAATTTTATTTTAGATCTGTGAGGGAAAGAATCCATTACAATTTTCCACTTCAATTTTTTACTTCTTCTATTTAGACTTAGGCGGTCAGTTTGATAGGGCAGCAGAATTGACTTTTCTTAAGCACAGGGCAATATTCACCTCTCTCATTGCTTTTACTTATTATTAGGCATTGCTAAGGTGCCAGGGACTTGCCCAATCACTTATTAATTCCTTTTTCTCTGTAGTTTTTGAAATAATAAGGAAACATCCATAGGATTGGTCTAGATGTTCATGGTAAGGATAGCATTCTTCACAAACCATCACAACACATCGAAGGAAGATTGCAGTATCAACCCTGAAGGGACGGCTTCACATTTTACACATGGAAATCACCATTGTAGGAACAACCAGGAAGTAACCAAAATGTTCACCTATATTAGGAAAATTTCCCTGGAATGTAAAGCAGATTCACCAGTAATCCCAAGATGTTAAGTTCACCTTGAAAATTGTAAAGCAATTCAATACAAAACACCCACCATAGGCAGCATACTGTAAGAATTATATCAGTTCATTCAGATGTCAAGAACCACATATCATCATTCCAGAGAATTGCAAGAAATTTTCTTAAATTGGAAAAAGATACAGAATCCTTGTTACCACAGATACCGCAACAATCTGCAAATTGAGGGCTATGTCTGCCAGACGTGCATTCCCTGCAAGAATCATCTCTTTGACAATGGATCATCCTCTCCTAAGTAATTTGCTGAATCAGTGAAAGCCAGGCCAAAGGAATTCCAACCGGTGCACTTAAGTGTGTGGTTCCAGTACGGAACAACACGGTGTCCATATGGCTCTCACTCCCCAAGGCAGGATCTGAGGTATGCGACTGTTTAGTAATATGCTAAGGTCCATGTGTGTACACTAAAACTAAAATACACTGTCTTTTATTTTTCTGTTATCAATCTCCAATTACTCCTGCAATTTCATTCTCTGATTCCTTGGGGTTGGTGGTGGAGTAGTAGGGTGCTGGAAACAGGAGATGACAAATAGGACTCTTAATTTTAAAAATTCTGTGGTCAACTCAATTTCTCTTGGCTCAAAAGCTTTTCTAAGTGTGAACAGAATGGATTCTTCAGGCCTTAAGAGGATTTCCCTCACCCCATCCCATCCACATCAAGATGATCCCCTGGGATAAACTGAAATCGCCTCACAGGGCTGGATAAAAGATCCTCTGCTATGCCCATCACGCTCTGCTCCGTGTCTTAGTCCCAGCATCTCTGGACCTGGGCTCTGTCTGCCCTCTTGTTGCCCTGCAGGGAGCCTTGGCTGTTTTGGCTCTGGAGCTGTGCTCTCAGCATGGTGGGGAGTGGTCCTTCCTCATGGGGCCCTTCTCAGCTCTCCCTGGTGCCAAGACTTCCCTGAGGTGTGGCTGCCACTCTTGCTCTGTCCCCACCCTGGGAAGGCTGCCTGCTTTCCTCACCTGCGAAGACCCTTTCCCTTTGCTCCAGTCATCCAGCTGGTAAGGTTGCCAGCAAGCACTTTCAGTTACTTTCCACGTGTCTCATGGAGGGGGCCAGGGGGCCAAGGGCGCAGTGAGAGGACGTCAGAACGCCTGCGTCCCTTTGTGCCAGCTACAAGCCATAGAGAGCAGAGGGCTTGTTCTCAGGCCTCCTTCTCCCTAAGTGTGCCCTACTGCCATCCCGTTCTGCTGCACTTGCCGTGAGGACTCAGGAGGAACACTAAAACGTAGTGTCCTCTGAAATTTATCACTGGCACAGGTAGTAACCTCCGCTCCAAGCTCTTCCCTCAACTATCGGATGTTTCTCCTTTTTTCCAAAAATCCTCCCCAGGATGAGGCTTCAGGTAGCAACTTCACCCTATCCTCCATCTTTTCACAACTTCTTCTTCCCTATAGAAGACTTTCCACTTTCTCTCCCTGTTTTTGCAGGAGCATCCCTTACATGCTATCAGCTCTCTCCTCTATACTTAAACGTAGTCAACCAATTTAGGGTCTTCATGTTTTAAGGGAGAATTTGGAATTTAGAAAACACTGCTCTCCGGATAAAGCCAAAGTTTAAACACTTTTTGTGCTACTGTGGACTCAAATTTTCTCATATAGGGAGTCAAAGGTTGAATATGGACCTGTTCTCACCTCTTTGCATTCCTGATTTAAAAATCTGACTTTTCCCGAAGGCAATGGACGCCTCTGGTTGAATAAAGGGAGACTGAAAGCAAGAAAGTGTGTGGGGGGGGGGGGGGGGAAGAACTTTAAAATAATTCAAATGGGACTTCCCTGGTGGTCCAGTGGTTAAGACTCTGTGCTTCTACTGCAAGGGGCATGGGTTAAATCCCTGTTGGAGGAACTAAGATTCACATGCTACATGGCATGGCAAAAAAAAAGTAAAAATACTTCAAACTTCCTTCCTTCCCTGTCACAGTTCCCATCCTCCCTATCAATTCCATATTTCATTTCTTCCTCTTCCCTTTTGTGTGCAAAGACCTCAGCATCCAAGGAAGAGTCAGTGAGGAGTGCAGTGCTTGCCTAGCCAGCAGCCTGGGAATCTAGACAGTGAGGTGGAGAGAGCAAGTACAGGTGAATGGAAGGTGTGGAGATTGGTTATTGCCAACAGATAACTCAATCGACTGAACAGATAAGCATACTGAGGGTAATATGAGCCATATTTCTTACTGTCTGGGAGGCATTTTTAAATATGCAAAGGAAGAAGGCTAAAATAAATCTTAAACACAAGATTGGAATTGGAAGTATAGGTATGCAGTAATGAGTTTTGATAGATAGAGTGATAGTTTATAGACCGAGAAACTGTCAAGGATGGATGTATCTGATGATTTTTGATGTGTCAGCTGGCTAAGCCTGACTACAGTGTAACTGTGCTCCGTGGTCAGGATTTCACAGGGCTGAATTCAAGCTGTGACTAGCTCTGTGTCCACATCTGGAGCGCAAGGTCCTCTTTCAGTTTCATCCAGGACATTGGCAGGAAGTTCCCTACTCTCTGGCTGTTGGTCAGGGACCACTCTTAGGTCGTGGAGCCTGCTCCCTGGGAGGGTCCTGATCATGTGGACTCCATGGGTAGTTCCCAACCTGCTTCCTCCAGCCATCAGGGGAAGGTCTTTGTTGCGTTAATCTTTTTTTTAAGGTACATATTTTTAGTTCAGACCCACACAGGACAATCTCCCTTTTGATTCTTTACCATATGAGCCACTAGGGAAGTCCTTGACTAACTCAGAGCCAACTAATTACAAGGGTGATAGCCCATCCAATACACTGGTCTCTCCCACACTCAAGGGGAGGTCATTGTACAAGAGTGTGGTCGTTAGGGGTCATCTTAGAATTCTGCCTTCCACATAGAATCAGTCACCTGCCAGACCATAATTCTCACACTTGGTCAAGGTGACTTATTAGAGAGAAAAATCCAAAGGGGTACCATTTTATCATTGTTTTTCAACCATGATACACCACAGTATTCAAGAGTGCCTTGCACTTCTGATTAGTTCCTGAGTATCCCCTGATGCTTTTTACTTCTTCCTGGTCATGTAAATCAAAAGAACTGACAACAATTGTTTTCTAAAAGTGGTTTTCTTCCTCACTGTCTCACTCAGAGCCCATAAGTGAAGGCTGCATTAAAAATGACTTTGAGAAGAGATGATAAATGAGATGAATGGGGTTAAAAAGAGGAGAGAACAGCTGCTACAAATAACAAGAGAGGGAAAACAATACATGTCTTTGAATGGCTTGGACTTCCCAGCCACTGGGTTTTTCTTGAGATAATCTTGCCTGTCTAGATGCTAGATATGAAATCTGAACACCTAACATTTTTAAAAGTCGTTCATTTTTTAAAACAACTTGAACCCTCAATAGAGTAGTAGAAAGACTTGCTGTGTCTTGGAATTAAACCAGTCAAGAAGGAGTCCAAGAATCAAAGTTTCCTGGCATTAGTCACTAACAATGAATGCTCCAACACCCAAGGAAATTGGGTTTTCCCCTGCAAAGGCCATGGCCTCTTCCTCGCTTCCCTCTGCTGAGGGTTGTCTGTAGTGAGAGATCCTCCACACAAATATCCAGTCAGCAGTTTAGAACACAATGTAAAGAAATCTTAGGACAAAACACCAAATGTGATCTGTATTTTTAAAATATAAAGAGCAGCCATAATTTGTCTTCTGAGCTGAGTCACATCCCCTTTCTTTGCCATCTTGGTAAATGTCAATTTAAGATTCTTCCTGGATGGTTTCTCCAAGGATTATTCTTGAGCTTGGACTTGACCAGGCTACTGCAAACCTGAGCCATAATGATGTCATCTGTGTTATTAAGGTAACACTAATTGCTGTAGAAGATAAACTCTGAGATCTTTGTTCCACACAGTCATTCAGGAACCAGACTAATAAAGTATCCACATTGTCAACACATGGTTTCCAAGGTCACACTGGCCTCTGACACACAGCTTGCAGAGGAGGAAAGCGTGAAGGCAGATTACCCAGGAAAGGTTCATAGGCCAGCCTGGAAGTGATGTACATTATTACACATGGCATTTCATTGGCCAGAACTTGGTCACATGGTCTCACTTGAATGCAAGAATTGTTGGGAACTGTAGTCCCTGTTTGAGGAGCCACTTTCCAGAAAAAGTTTCCTATGGGAAAGGAGCATGACAAATTTGTGGGCAGCAACACAGACCTGCCTCAATGAAGATAGTAGTGTTGGTGATGGCAGCAGCTGCTGTTTACTATGTACCTATGCTATGCTATGCTTAGTCATTCAGTCATGTCGGACTCTTTGGGACTCCATGGACTGTAGCCCACCAGGCTCCCCTGTCCATGGGAATTCTTCAGGCAAGAGTACTGGAGTGGGTTGCCATTTCCTACTACAGGGGATCTCCCCAACCAAGGGATCAAACCCAGGTCTCCCGCATTGAAGGTGGCTTCTTTACAGTCTGATACACCAGGGAAGACTTACTATGTACCAGGCACCTGCTAGGTGCTTAACAAATAATTTCTCATTGAATTTTCAGAATAGCCCTATGATTTACATTTCACTATCCCACTTTTGAAGATAAGAAAGCTGAGGCTTGGGGAAAATAACTTGCCCAAAATAGCATGATCAGCCAGGGAGAAACAAAGACCAAAATCCCAGAATATCTAATGAGAAAGCCTATGTTCTCAAGTACTAACTCCATGTTGCTTCCCTTATGCTTGGCTATAGTTATTTGATTATCTTTTTCCCTCTTTGAGTTGCTTGCTGCCAGAGAATTTTTTATTCATCACAAAACTTGGAATTCCTCACAAGATGGAGAATTATCTAGAATTTATAAACTTCCTTTATACCTTTAAGTTAATCCTGCCTTTTCATTTAATGATCACTGAATCTCCCGGTCACCAAACTCCCCTTTAACTGGGCTTTCACATTTCTTGGTTGCACAGCTCCAGGGACCTGACCTCACACCCAAGTCTTTCCTAATCAACTTACCTCAAGTCATTGAATGTACTTTTGTTGCCCTTGGAGTTCACCCAACAGGAAGATTTCTCCAAAAATGCCCTGTTACTTTTCATACTCCTTTCCCCAACTCTCAGATGCCACAACTCTCCTACTCATTGTTTCCCTGAAATTCTGTTTCTAGACTTGATTTTGCAATCTATTGCTTTTGTTCCTCCCCCAAGAAATTACACCTTCAATATTTGATTTTAAAATTTCTCTGGTCCAATTTAGAGCCAGATAGCTTTCATGCTGAAGAAGAGTTGAGGGTCAAATCAGGGGAAAAAATTAATAACAGTGAGGACTTCACCTGTCTTCGGTTTGGAGGATCTGTTTTTTTATTGTGAAGTAATTCAACCAGCCAACCTCAAGTATTTTCTGACAAAAATTCAATGGAAGTTTCAGTTATGCCTTTTGGAATGTAAAAAAAAGACCAATTTTATACTTTTTTGTTGTTTGTTATAATAAAAACCATTTCTCAGTTCATTAGAGCCTCGCTGATCTTGGAATGCGAACCCATTCGCTTTCAAAGCTAGATGTTTGAAGGGCTCATCTCTCAGGTGCAGATCTTAAAAACTGCTGCCCGATGTGAGGCTCAAGCCCTTTGCCCCTTAGGGAGAAGCTCCAGGTTTTGAGTTCCCTTCTGAATATAGGTTACAGCACAGCCCACATTTAATGGTTTAAAACAACCATTTTGTTTTACTACAATTTTATGTGTCAGGAATTAAGGAAAGAATCAACTGATTGTTCCATCTCTGAACCTTACAATATCAGCTGAAGTAGCTAAATTGGGAGGAACCACTGTCAAGACATCTCCATCACTCATGTTCTGGCACCTAAGTGATCCTTGGCCTCTCTCTCAGTCTTGCTCCCGTGTGTGTGTGTGTGTGTGTGTGTGTGTGTGTGTGTGTGTGTGTGTGTGTGTATCTTTCTTCCTAAAGACTCTCATCCTCCATAGTCTGAGCTTGGGCTTCTCATGACTTGGGCTTCTCAAGGCAGAGTGGCCACTGGAGAGTTGGACTTCTTACATGGAGAATGGCTTCCAGACATAGGAAGCAGAGCTGCAAGGCTGAAGACCAAGCCCAGAACTGGCCCAGCATCACTTCCACTTAATCTATTGGTCAAAACAGTGTCAAGGTCTAACAGATTCAATGGAGTGAAAACAGTGTCTCGCCTCTTGAGAGGCAGCAAGGTCACATTGGAAAAAGATCAGTTCAGGGAGGAAACCCCTAAAGATATTATCATCTGGGGACTCTAATGAAGAAGCTCATTCCAGTTATTCAACAGTTCAGGCTACCTCTCTAAAAGCCTCTGTCCCACACACACAGAGCTTACAATCAGCTTTTTTTTTTTTTGACAGTGTCTCATGCTTCAATATGAAATAATAACCATGGCTATCATTTATTTGAGGAAATCTACTAACATTAAAGAGTGAGATCAAAAAGAAATTAGGACTTTGAGATCATATATATAACCCATGGAGACAAATTTTGAGTCCGTCAAACGAAAAAAAAAAAGATGCTGTTTTTTTAAAAGTTCATTTTCTTAAAACTCAAGAAGCTAAAAGTTTAAAAATTAAAATAATGCCATAAGATTATAACAATAACTGTTCAGAAGCAAACATTTTCAGCTCTTTTAGATATTTTTTATGATAGTTACCTCAATATTTCTAACTAATATGATTCTAATATTTCCTGATATTTCTCTTTTAGATATCACTTACTGATCTCCTTATATTAAAAAGTTGACATGAATGGGGGTGAACTCCAGGAGATGGTGAGGGACAGAGAGGCCTGGCATGCCACAGTCCATGGGGTCACACAGAGGGAGACACGGCTTGGTGACTGAACACACATGTGAAAAGAGGATCTGGATCTTTTATGTTAGACTGGACATGTGTGTTATAGGAAACTATATCATCAAATGTAGTAGAGAATGGTTTGCTCACTTAATGCTGTAATATGTTGGTGTAACAGAACTTTTGATCCACCTTAGAGCATGGATGCTGCTGGGGAAGTTTAAAAGGCCTGTGCCACCTAGGTTGAAGTTTGTACCCAAGAATTTATGAAGAAATAGAGGGGGTTTTTTGAAAGAGAAAAAAAATACAAGAGATTCCAGTCCCTTCACTCTGAGCTTTAAATTGGTTAAAATCTCTGGGGAACTAGGATGGCTCTTTACTGAAGCTAGAGGGCAGTACAGGACACCAAGCTCCCTGAAAAAACAGTCTATGACAGCAGGAAATTCAACTGCTAATCAGAGAGCTAAATGGGCTGTCAGAGCTCAACCCTGCTCGCCCAGACATCTAGCCTGGTGGCAGCACCCTTCCATCCGGAATCCTGACCCTCCTCCCCTGAAACAGCTGAGGCTCTTAATAAACTTCCTGAATTTTTCAGGACCTACTCAAGAATAGAGCAACAGTAAATTATACTCTGGACAGCTGAGAAAGACTAGGGCAAGTTGACACAAGTCCTAGATTTGAGGTAAGAGGGAAATATATAGTTGTAAAAGATGGTCAGTATTTCAGAGAAAAAATCCTGCTATTTTCCAAAGGTTCAGTACACATAGCTAAACTTCCCCAGAAACTGTTCTTTTGATCCCAAAACTCTGGTTCAGTTCAGTTCAGTCGTTCAGTCATGTCTGACTCTGTAACCCCGTGGACTTCAGAATGCCAGGCTTCCCTATCCATCACCAACTCTCAGAGTTTACTCAAACTCATGTCCGTTGAGTCGGTGATGCCATCCCAAAACTCTAGGGGCAGGATAAATGGTCTCTCTAAGTATTCTGAGGACAGAAAGCAGAGGAATCATTGATACCTTTGACCATGAAACTGCTTTGCTGAAAGTTTTGCTTCCATTTTAGTTTCAAAGGATTTGTTAACAAAAGAAACCATGCCTTACACACATAAACTATTTCAATTTTTATAGGTTGTTGAAGTAACAGTGTGTATCCCACCAAATTGGCCGACCTACATCTAGACTTGAACAGCACAGGGAAGTCCCGAATGACAGCAATCTGGAATCCCAATTGGGAAAGGCTCTCAAGCAATGTGTCCACCCCATGGGTGAGACTTCAGCTTGGACTTTGAGGGGTTCCTGCTTATCATCCCCAGCCACAAACTGATATCACCATCAGTTTGCACACAAAAATGTTGCTCTGGTTTTACTGAACCTTTTTCACAATGCTGTCTGTTTCACCTTGTGAGTCATGGGATTTCATAAGACCCCAAAGGACTGGCCAGACCTCTAGGAGCTCAAGAATTCCAAGACCCACTCTCTTTCTTATCTTTCTTACCCAAGTGCTGCCTGACTTGCTATACTTACAGGCAGACATGAAATCTGGCCAGTGTCTAGGATGGTCAGAAGCAGGTCAGAAGTCTGCTCTCCTGCTTCTGAAGCCTGAACAAGACTTCCTCCATTATAATTTTCCTAACAGAAACTCGAGGAGAGAATGATGGAAGGAAAAACCCAAGATTAGGATGTGGATTAGAGTTCTTTGTCTGCTGCTGCTAAGTCTCTTCAGCCGTGTCTGACTCTGTACGACCCCATAGACGGCAGCCCAACAGCAGTAAAAGAGGCTTCTAAGGTGGCTCTAATGATAAAGAAATCGCCCACCAATGCAGGAGATGTGAGAGACACGAGTTCGATCCCTGGGTAGGGAAGATCCCCTGGAGGAGGGAATGGCAACCCACTCTCGTATTCTTCCCTGGAGAATCCTATGGAGAGAGAATCCTGGCGAGCTACAGTCCATAGGGTCACAAAGAGTCAGACACAACTGAATCAACTTAGCAGAGACACTAGTAAGAAGAATTTACCAGTCCTGAATTGAGTGGAGTTGGGGATGGGTAATTAAATAGGAATATGTGCTTGGATGCTCAGTCACTTCAGTCATGTCCAACTCGGAGATCTTATGGACTGTAGCCCACCAGATTCCTCTGCCCATGGGATTCTTCAGGAAAGAATACTGGAGTTTCCATTCCCTCCTCCAGAGGGTCTTCCTAACCCAAGGATTGGACTCACATCTGTGTCGCTTGAATTGCAGGTGGATTCTTTACCACTGAGCCACTGGGGAATACACCTAACACTAATTAGTTCTAATATCCCCACTAAATTAATTATTAAGTGTAAAGTACATAATTATCTGGTAATTTGATATCTTTTCAACAAATCAGAAGTTTTCACAATCCCTCCTAAAAGAATGTTTTGAATATTGCTAAACTGGAAACTCATGAGATAGGCAGGCAAAACTGACTATCTGTGACGTCTTCTTGGGGCTCACTGGTGCATGGAAATAACCACAAACCCTATCAGCCCATCAATTACTGAAATATAATATATAGGTGGCCTTGGGAGTGGAGCCTTGAATATTGCCAGAAGTATAGCCTGGGACATTTCCTTCCCACCAGCAGAAACCAAGTCTGGTTAACTAAAAGCCAAAAGAGATTTGTGGGGAGGATATGACAAGAGCTCAGAGAATTGTGAGAACAGAGGGACAATCAGGCCTCAGGAAGAGCAGACACCTGGGAGTTCCTGCAGCTGCTTCTGGGCCTCTCTGTGTGGTGCTTCCCGTAGATGACCGCACCACCCACTCTGCCTGCAGGAGACACAGGTTCCAGAGGAGACTAGGGGCAAGAATCTGAACTGGCAGCTGAGCTACGTGGTGAGGGTAGGTGTTGCAGGAGAGTGCAGGAGGGCTGTCAGCAGGAAAGAGGAGAGGGATTGGGCATGCAGAAACAGTAGCCCCTATACGGAGCAAGCCAAGTCTCATTCTTTATGAAACACTTCACTTTTAATATTCAGATTTAGTCCCCAAGTAGAGAGTAAACCAATGTTAAATGGCTGACATCTGAATTATGCAGAAGTTTTCTCAAAGAGGAAAAATAATGTAGCAGTTCAGGGCTTGGGCTTTGGGGTCAGACTACCTGGGTTTGAATCCTAGTGTCTAGCCACCTTCAACTTTTCTGAGCTTCAGTTTCTTCATCAGTAAAATGGGGAGGATGTTTACTTGTGCCAGGATGCCTTTGGTGATGAGTCATAAAACCCAACTAAGTAAGAGAACTTAATGTTTTAATATTATTGAAAAGTCCAGTGGTAGAGAAGGTTTCAATGCTCAAGAATTTCATGAGCGTCTTTGCGTTGTCTGCTCTGTTCTTTGGAGCGTCCACAACATTCCAAGGTTGGATGCACTCTGGTAACAAGATGGCTACCAGAGGCCTCTGAAATTTCATGTTTTCTCATTTATATTCAATAAACAGAGGAATCTCTTCTCAAGTCATCTAATAAAAAGCCTGGGCTTTCCTTCTTTATTATTTTTGTTCTGTTTTATTTTTTTAGTTGCACACCATGCAGCATGTGAGATCTTAGTTTCCTGACCAGGGATGGAACCTGTGCTCCCTGCCTTGGAAGTGCAGAGTCTCAACCATTAGACCACCAGGGAAGTGCTAGGCTTCCCATTAGTATGACCAACTGTATCCACATGCCACCTCTTTGGCAAAAGAGATGGCTCTAAGACAGCAAAACATAATGGAGATGAGCATAGAGTATGCGGAGGGGACAACCACAATCTCCAAATCCATTATATTATATCGTAAAGTTAATCTGCATATTCATTGTATGTGAAATGCTCAGTGGGTGCCTGGCAGATGTGTCAAATGTGTGTATGTATGTGTGGGAGCGTGCGTGCACGTGTATATACGTAGAAAGGGAAATCTAGAGCTAGAGACAGAACTCAAGATATAGATAAAATCTTTAAGACCTAAAGAAGCTCTACCTTAAAAGTTATAAGACCAATATAGGGAGTATTTAAGTATAGGAAAATCTAATAATTATTTTTCTCATGATAATTTTGATCAGGGTTTCATTTATCAAATATTGGATTCTTTTTCAGTATTTTTGGTACCATGCTTAAGAGCAGCTTAATCTGCTTCCTTGATAACCTAACATAATGTATATGTGTAGGTAGCTAGAAGATGAAAGATAGATATATAAATGGATAGGGGATACATTTTAACTGCTCACATATTTTAAAGCCTCCTTAAGTATAGATACAAGGTTTATTTGTTATAGGTTGGATTCCTGGTTTAGGAAGATTCCATATGCTGCAGAGTAGCTAAGTCCGTGTGTCACAACTACTGAGCCCGTGCTCTGGAGCCTGTGAACCCCAATTACTGAGCCCAAGTGCTGTAGCTACTGAAGCCCACACACCCCAAACCCTGTGCTACGCAATGAAAGAAGCCACTGCAATGAGACGCTCAACCAAGAGAAACCCATGCAGAGCAACAAAGACCCAGCACAGTCAAAACTAAATGAAAAGATTAATTTGTTAGAATGTTATCTACATTCTGAGGGTGCCTCAAAAATGACTCTTCTGAAGACAGGTTACAGAATTCTACAACTGGAAGAGGCAATAGAAATCATTATGCCAATCACTTTCCAGATGAGGGAATTTAGATTAAAGAGATCCCTTAGCCAGAACCACAGAGTTGGTAAGTAGCAGAATGAAACCAGGCCTCAAATGTCCTAACATCCAGCAGAGCTCTTCTCCACAAGATGATCCCGTTGCTCTTGGGAATATTAACTTTCTTAGCAAACAAGATCTTCATAAATGGTAAATTTTCTTTCAATCTGCCCCAAGCAAATAATGACTACTGTGAAATTAGTAAAGCTCAAATAATGTAGACATTGTCATCCAAGTGGGACAGGCAACTTGGAAGAAGTTTACTTAATGCAAGTTCTGAGAAACATGGTGAGCTATATTGTTATTGGTGTTGTTTCTTGTCAATAATGCTGAGAAATGGCATGCTAATTAGCAGGGGACAAATTATGGCTATAGTTTTTTTTTCCCTAAAAAGTAAATAGTATGTTTTGATAAATCATGTCCACAAGAACATTTTCTATTCTATTTTTCACTGTCCTACCTACAAGTTGGTGCTCTAAGTGAGGATCTAGGTTTTAAATTGCTCTGAAATAAAAGGCTACTTTAGATATGAAACATTCCATGGAGCAAACCCAATATCCCACTTTTCCTGAGTACTCTGTTATTCTCACTTATGGGCAGGCATAAAACACGTAGGGAAACTGGACCTGGTACAGAAACTAGTCAGAGTAAACAAGATTAGAGGATAAGATTTCAAAAACCTGTCACCAATTTTAGCTTCCAAGCACATCACCAAAACTTAAATATTCACCAACTTAAGCAGACCCTCTCGACAACTGAGGTTAGCTTCCACAAATCCTTCTTCAGTTGACTAGCCGCAGAACAAGAGCAGAATCTCACAGAGAAAAACCTCTTCTATCACCACACCCAACCAGCTTAGATCTGATCCTAATACCAAAAACCTAAAAATCAACAGAAAAGAATCCGTGTGCTTTTGGAGCCAATTCTTTTTTGGGGGTAAGATGCCTTCCTCTTACCCAAGCAAAGTGGCAGAATCCACTGAATGCTGCCTTGCACGCTCCTTGTCGTCAACCTGCCCTTTAGCAGAACACTGAATGCCCTTTTTCTGCTGTAAGACAGATACTGAATCACCACATTATACTCTCTGACCCTGCAGGGCCGGGGTACAATATTATAATGTCAAACTGGGGTCTGAAAAGACCTTTGTGTGGGATGAGACCAGACTCTAAAGATAGCACAGCTGCTGAGTCACTTAGGGTGATGACCACAGATGGTGCTGCTGCACTCAGCTCCCTGGGGGAAGCTGGTGTCAAAAGCCCCTGGTAACTCTCTGGGCTAATTATGGCGGGTGGGAGGGTGACCTTGGAACAAGCTGTACTTAACCCAGAGATCAGAATGCCTGAGGGAAGAAACCCAAGTTGTAAACCCTAATAAATAAAATTTTTAATTTGCTGACTTAATAGAAGCATGCTATTACATGACAGGTAGTTCTCCTTAGAAACAGGTGCATTGTAATTTTTTTTAAATATTAAATCTAAAGAGAGTTACAGGATAGATGGCAGCCTGGAAATACGCTGATGTGTCCTGGCAGAATTTCAGACATAATGGTTTTTTTCTCTTTGTAAACCTTCCATCAGTGGGAAGGCAAACCCTGCCAAAAGTGAGGAACCCAAGCTGGAGGCGGTGAGACTCCACCACGCAGACGGTGGCGACGGGCCAAGACTCCAAGGCCAAATCGGAAACAACCACGTTGAGTTCATTAAAACAACGAAATGATCAAAGGCGTGCAAGCCTTCACAAAGGCAAAAATTAATCTGTTTAATACTTGGCTAAATTTTCATCTGTTGAAGTAAATTTGAAACGAAATTCATCAAACTCTCTCTCTTCCTGTGGAAAAATCCTTTGAGTTCCCCAGGATGTCCAGAAGATGGCAGAAGCGTTCTTTGTATTCTCGGGACCTGGTGACAGCTCTGTCTACAAAATTCATGTTAAATAAGTATATCTTGATATAAATATACATTTGCAGGATATCAGGAATTATATCCAAACAAGAATAAGCTGAACCTCGAGTGACAATCTCATTTTGAAGGAGGCAATGTCCCAGGGAAACAGTAAGCATCAAAAAAATAAAAATTTAAAAATCCTAGCTATCAGTGAAATGGCCAAAGGAAGAACCACAGCCCAGTAAGTCAGACACTATTCATGCACCTCTCATGACCTCTGTGAAACTCACTCTTTCCCAGACCTACCCCTCTTTTTCCTCCCCTTCATTAATCCTTAAAGACTTGTGCATACCGCCCAATCATCAGAAACCTGTAGCCTCTCCATCAAGATGATGAAGCTGGAAGATGTACAGGGAAATTCCCTACTTCAAAAACTTCTAGCCTGCCCCTGCCTCCTCCACAAGATCAACCTACATACCCAGAGATTTATCCATTACCCTGAACATTATGAATATAGGATTCCTGTTGGACAAACTGAAGCTGGTGTAGGATCTCAGATGCCTCAATCTCCTGAGAGGACAGTGTGTAAAATATCAACACAGCCCATTGTGAGTAACACTTATTAAAAATTCATATAAATTCATGAAAAGTCTTTTGCTATTAATTTCATGAACTGAAAACATTTATTCCAACCAGATCAAAGGAGCGGGGGGAAATGTTTTCTATGGCTCCAATTTCAGACTCCGGTATGAAATGAATCAATAGTAGCTAGGAGGAGTGAAATCAAAGATTTCCTTTTCAACAGTAATAAATCCAGTCAAGCTCTATTTGGCATGGCACTTGACATGGCTTGTAAATTCTGAAGTTGCTCAATTATGTATTTCAATAGTAATCCCTTACAAAATTAATAGGAAGTGCTAAATTAGGACAAATGGCCTCCAATGGGATCCAGATGCTTAAGCCTAGAGTAGGTAGAAAGTGTGAAAAAATTAAGAACTCTCCTGATTCTCTCTCTGAGTTTCTTGGAGGAGCCAGAGTTCCTCAACCATGGAATGTTAATACTTGGGAAGCATGTGTTATGGAGCAGCCGGAGTCCCAGCTGTGTTTATACTCCGATTCCAAAATATCTGGGCCTGGAAGGAGAACTGGTAGCGTGAGGAGGGACACGGGAGCCTGCTGGGACAGACTGATTTCAAGAGGAAAGAAAGAAACTGCTTCAACACACAGAGAATAGTATCTGTCACTCACTCAGCCTGCCTTTCAGCCCCACTCCTGAACTTGCATCTGATTCCCAAGAGGTTGGAGAAAACGCTGAAACATGGCAATGGTGTTGGTCTCCTTTGCAGTGGTGGTTGTGTGAATGATGGTCACAACCCAAAGGGCAGCAGAGTATCGTTAAAAAGTCTGCAGATAACAAATACTTGAGAGGGTGTGAGAAAAGGAACTCTCCTACACTGTTGGTGGGAATGTAAATTGGTGCAGTCACTATGGAGAGCAGTATGGAGGTTCCTCAAAAAACTAAAAACAGAGTTGCCATATGATCCAGCAGTTGACTTCTGGGTATAAACCAGACATAACTATAATTCAAAAAGATACATGCATCCCTATGTTCATAGCCCCAGCACTATTCACAAGAGCCAAGACATAGACACAACCTAAATGTTCATCAACAGAAGAATGTATAAAGAAGACACGGTACATATGTACAGTGGAATATTACGCAGCCATAAAAAATGAAGTAATGCCAGTTGTTGCAACATGGATGGACTGAGAGGCTATCATACTAGGTGAAGTCAGGCACAGAAAGACAAATATCATATGATATCACTTATATGTGAAATCTAAAATATAACGCAAATGAATTTATCTGTGAAACAGAAATAGACTCACAGACACAGGGAACAGTCTTGTGGTTGCCAGTAGGGAGGGGACTGAGGCAGGAGGGATTAAGAGTTTGGGATTAGCAGATGCAAACTAGTATACATAGGATGGACAAAAACAATGTCCAGCTGTATAGTACAGGGAACTATACCCAGTATCCTGTGATAAACCATAATGGAAAAGAATATGAAAAAGAATGTGAATATATATATATAACTGAATCACTTTTCTATAGAACAGAAGTTAACACAACATTTTAAATCAACTATACTTCAACAAAATAAATTTAAAAAAAAAAAGAAGAAGAAGGGAAACAGTGGCCTTGGGCAGTGTCAAGGCTGACACCACCACCTTCAGTCTGAGGGCTGGCAGTCCCCACAGGAACACCTTGTCTCTGCAGGGAGAGGGATACCTGTGGCACCACTGCCTTTGCCATTGGTGGGAAGGCGGCATCAGCACTGAATGAAACCGCATGCCAGAGACCCAGTGTAGGAAGAAGAAAACAGCAGACCTCATGCGGTGACCGAAGAATTAGTCCCCAGAGTACTTGATTATTGTAGGTTGAAGAACAAGCCCTCCAAAGACGCCCAAGTCGTAGTCTCCAGAGCCTGTGAATATATTACCTTACATAGTAAAATGGAGTTTACAGATGTGATTAAGTGAAGGATCTTGAGATGGAAAGATTCTCCTGGAGTATTTTGGTGGGTCCAATGTAATCACAAAAGTACTTACAACAGAAAGGCAGGACAGTCCGAATCAGAGATATAACAATAGAAACAGAGGGCAGAGAGAGAGATCTAAAGGTGTTACATTGCTGGCTTTAAAGATGGAGAACACACCCCCAGCCCAAGCCAAGGAATGCAAGTAGCCTTTAGGAGTTTAAAAAAAAAGGCAAGGAAACTGCTTCTCCCATAGAGCCTTTGGAGCGAGCATTGCCCTGTGGCCCATCTGGGCAACTGAACAACAGTAACTATTTGTCAGAGCAGCAACAGAGAGATTATATACCAGTGATACAAGGAGATCAAAAGAGTCAATCCTAAAGGAAATCAGTCCTGAATAGTCATTGGAAGGACTGATGCTGAAGCTGAAACTCCAATACTTTGGCCACCTCCTGCAAAGAACTGACTCATTGGAAAAGACCCTGATGCTGGGAAAGATTGAAGGCAGGAGGAGCAGGGGACGACAGAGGATGATGTGGTTGGATGGCATCACTGACTCAATGGACACGAGTTTGAGCAAGCTCTGGGAGTTGACGGCTGGGGAAGCCTGGTGTGCTACAGTCCATGGGGTCACGAAGAGTCGGACACAACTGAGCGACTGAATTGAACTGAATTGATACACTCCTTTAAGAGCTTTCAGAATCATCTGTGACAACATGGAAGCTCAGATTCCCAGAGGACAAGGGGAAAAGAGCCAGAAGTTTGGGGAGCCAGTCTCATTTGGTCTGTGGAAAGAGGGCATGCAGGTTAGGATGGGGTAGACTAGGTCCACGGGTCTGCTTTACGCACCACAGTCCCCTAAGTGAACACTTCACCTTAGATCTCACCTGGAATCTTCGTCCAAAGCATCAACACCTGCCTTCTGCAACACTCTTAATATTCCAGACAAAAACATGCATTACTTTGCTATCATCCCTTCCCTTCAAAAATTTCTGAAAGGCAGGATGTGCCTTGAATACCTCAAAAGATACCACATATATCCATTAGTTAGTTCCCAAGTCATTTGAAACTCTGGGACCAAAGTCTATCCCTATCTGTTGCATACTAACAATGTAGCATTTCTCAGCCACTTGCTCTAGATTGTAGTCCAACCCTTAAAAGCATTCTGCTGACAAGACTTTTCAGAAACATCTTTAGAGGTTTGTTCTATGACTATAGAAGAAATCCAGCCCGTCCCGCTGAGGCTCAAGATTCTCTTTTCAGCCAGGTCATCGTTAAAAATGGAGGCCTATTTTTCAGGACCCAGAAAAGTATTTGAGTTGGCTTGACTCATTCAGTACTTTCTGCCAAATGAACCAGTTGTTTCTTCCCAAAAATCAAATGTGTCCTTGATCTGAAAAATATGTACATCCTCCTATTAGTAGTTATTACAGTACATTTTGCTGATATCCAACTCTATTATCTCTGCTAACAATAGAGACCAGAGAGCACACAAGAGGTTGCAATTAACAAATGATTCCCAAACTTCATTTTATCATTCATAAAATATCTATTAATCTTTATACAAGAGCTATCAACAGGAAGGAAAAAATGATGAATTTGTTCAAATTCCTCTTGTTATTTTCCCTGACCAACTTTTGGCAAAATTATTAGATAATACAAAAAAGAAATAATGGCAAGGCAAAAGCACCATTTGACCATGACTTTCAAGGGCTGGGAATAACCTTCTCTGTGGTCCATCTCAGCTGGATTTGCCTCTGAACAAGTGAGATTGGCACTGAAGAAAACATTCCCCCATTTACACTGTGAGGTCAAGAATTCCACCAGGGAAATAAGAGCCCCAGTTTAAGAAGCATGGGCTGTTATACCTGTTACCATGTCTGCTATGAGACTTCCCAGGTAGCTTTGTGGTTAAAGAATCCCCTGCCAATGCAGGACATGCGGGAGATGCGGGTTGATTCCTGGGTTGTGAAGATCCCCAGAAAAGCAATTGGCAGCGCACTCCAGTATTCTTGCCTGAAAAATCCCATGGAGAGAGGAGCCTGGAGGGCTACAGTCCATAGAGTTGCGAAGAGTTGGACATGACTTAGCCACAGAGCTCACACAGATGCCTGCTATTGCTAATACCACAGGTACCCATATACTGTATATTCCCATCTTCATTGCTTTGATTCACTTCATTTTTTCATCTTCTACTTTCTTCACCATTTTGAAGTGCCCTCTTCTTCCACCAATTTTCCCATCTTTGGAAGCCAACTTTCACCTCCTCCAGGAAGTCTTCCCTGATCACAGTTCTTCAAAGAAATCCCTCTCTCCTTCAGATTCATGGCACTCATCCTATGTTGCCTTCAGTCGGAATATAATTCTATCTTCCTTGTGATGCCTTTTACTGTTACTTAACTCTTAAGTTACTTCTCTTGTTTCTTTTTTTTTTTTTATGCCTCTGGTCTTCCAGAGATCAGAGACCATGGCAGCTATTGTTTTGTATTCCCTATAATACCTAGGTCTGTGCCTTGCACATTGTAAAGCATTCATTCATTTATTATTTATCCATTCAACATTTATGTACTAAACTGTATGCCAATGAATAAGAAGCAAAATGCCCCCCCATGTGATCTAAAAACTGAATAATTCAATTTTTAATCATTCAGAAGTTATCCTTCTCATTTCCGATTTGTTAACATTATAGGGTAATTTCTATATTGGCAAATTTCAACTGCAGATATTCTCAATAGGTTTCAACTATAGGATGGTTGTGCATATTCTTGTAATGACAATGATACAAAGTGCTACAAGTTAATTAAGTGGCTCGTTGGAAGATTTTATAGACTTGATAAACTTCAGAAATTGCCAAGACTAAAATCACTGCAGATGGTGACTGCAGCCATGAAATTAAAAGACGCTTACTCCTTGGAAGAAAAGTTATGACCAACCTAGATAGTATATTCAAAAGCAGAGACATTACTTTGCCGACTAAGGTCCGTCTAGTCAAGGCTATGGTTTTTCCTGTGGTCATGTATGGATGTGAGTGTTGGACTGTGAAGAAGGCTGAGCACTGAAAAATTGATGCATTTGAACTGTGGTGTTGGAGAAGACTCTTGAGAGTCCCTCGGACTGCAAGGAGATCCAACCAGTCCATTCTGAAGGAGATCAACCCTGGGATTTCTTTGGAAGGAATGATGCTAAAGCTGAAGCTCCAGTACTTTGGACACCTCATGCGAAGAGTTGACTCATTGGAAAAGACTCTAATGTTGGGAGGGCCTGGGGGCAGGAGGAGAAGGGGACGACCCTGGATGAGATGGCTGGATGGCATCACAGACTCAATGGACGTGCGTCTGAGTGAACTCTGGGAGATGGTGATGGACAGGGAGGCCTGGCGTGCTGCGATTTATGGGGTCGCAAGGAGTAGGACACGACTGAGCGACTGAACTGAACTGAACTGAACAGGGGAGAAAACACTCCCTAGAAGTAATTGGTAAACTGCCAATTAAATGACAACATACTTGCTTCTATTTGATCACATTTTGTCTTTATGAAACATAGGTGTGTGCTTGTTCAATTCCTTCAGGGCCAAGAAAATAGATGCCCTTGCTCTACTTTGTAACCAGAATTAAAGGCTACCTGCCATTTCTACCATAAATCTCAAGTTTCCAGTAATATAACTAAGTACATAAAAACCATATTTAACTGAAAGCTACCATCAAAATTATTAAATCAGATTCTATATATATATCAAAGTGAATTACATTCATCAAATAAATTGTGTACCCAAGAACAGAAGTTCCAAAATAGTCCCAAGTCATTCCCATATTTAGTCTCATAGCCTACATAGAATCGTTCCCATTTTAAAAATAAACGCATTTATTTCATTTTATGAACTGCTGCCTTTTGCCATTTCACCCACCTAGATAGAACCTGGCAAATTATTCAGAATGAAACTATGTGAGGGTTCTGAGCGGTGAGTTTTATTGGGGAACCTTGGTCAGGCGCCACCTGGTGGTCAGATAAATATTTTTCTACCACAGTGAATCAGAGTTCTTGTGTGAACCAAAAGTAAATCATTACAATCATGAATACTTTATCAACCTTTAATTTGGTGGGATATTGAACTACTGGAGAAAATATCCAAATCAGATTGATACTGGTTCAAATTTCAGCTCTAGCAATTTTTGTTACCAGTTTTTTTACCTTGGGCCAGTAACTCAAATTCTCTGGGGCTTAGTTTTTTCATCTACGTCCTAAAGTTAATGTGAGGAAACACATAAAGGTAATAAAATAATGTTTTGGATATATAACTATCAATAAATAGTACCAACAATTGCTATCATTATCATTTTATCAGCAATATATATATATTAAATATCAGAAGCATACATTCTTTACAGGCATTATCTCAGTTAATCCTCTCAAGAACTCTATCAATAAAGTTGACATTTTTATCTATCAGTTTAAAAATTAGGACATTAACAATAAGTTAAATAATTGACTCAGGATCATACAGTAGATAATAGCCAGGATCCAAACTTGAATGTGCCATGCCAATGCCGTGATCCTCATCACTATGCCTAAACTGCTATTATTATCATGAATAATGATCACAACAATCATGATAAAAAATATTTCATAGGATTTCTTTTCCTTACACAAAGGTCATCTGAAATTTCATGAGAACATTTTCTGTTTTTTTCCCCAGTGTACAAAAAGCATGGTGGAAAAAAAAGCATGGTGAAAAGCTACCCATTCTATCTTATGCAGAAGATTTCTTTGATAAACATTATCATTGCCTGATATTTCCTCCCAGGAGGATATCTGAGAGGCTTCATACACTTTTCTATTAGAATTTTTTAAGCAATAGAATTCATTTAGATGTGCATTTGTTTTCAATCACTTTGTTTCCAGGAACTACCTGGAGGAACTCCATTTGCTTGTACTCTATTTGCCTCCTTATGATTATCAATAAAATAAAAATTTTCAGATATTGTATCTAACATTTTATTACAAAAATAGTATGTGTCCATTGTTATCACAGACAGATTTTAGGAAACTATAGCTGAGCACCAAAGAATTGATGCTTTTAACTGTGGTGTTGGAGAAGACTCTTGAGAGTCCCTTGGACTGCAAGGAGATCCAACCAATCCATTCTGAAGGAGATCAGCCCTGGGATTTCTTTGGAAGGAATGATGCTGAAGCTGAAACTCCAGTACTTTGGCCACCTCATGCAAAGAGTTGACTCATTGGAAAAAAACTCTGATGCTGGGAGGGATTGGGGACAGGAGGAAAAGGGGACGACCGAGGATGAGATGGCTGGATGGCATCACTGACTCGATGGACATGAGTCTGAGTGAACTCTGGGAGTTGGTGATGAACAGGGAGGCCTGGCGTGCTGCAATTCATGGGGTCGCAAAGAGTCGGACATGACTGAGCGACTGAACTGAACTGAACTGAACTGATATCTCAAAAAAAGATAAACATAACTATAATCATACCATGCAGGGAACACTATTAATAATCGTGTCATAAGTCCTTCAGTTCTTCTTTTCTCTGAAAATACATTTTTTAAGTGGGATCATGCTGTACACCCCACTTTAAATCTAAGTTTTCATTTAACATCAAATGATAAGTACTTGCTCTGCCGTATGTGGCTACCAGACAGTCCCTATCTTTCTAGTTCAGAGAACATTGTTATTCAGGTGACTTAAAAGCCCCTCAAGCATTTTAAATCAGAAACTAAATAATTCTATCTGAAGGCACAGGTTGAAAACTTGTGAAATCCAACCTCAACTTTGCTGTGTACAACTTTCTTCCTTGTCTTAAAACATTCCTTTATTCCATCAAGTATTATTCATTCAATTAAAACATTAATTAAACACCAGTTAGCACGAGGTCCAGTGCCAGTCACATAGGGGACACTAATATGAATCAGATACGTTGTTGCAGCCTGTTTGGGGAGCCAGCGCCATGTTATCATGAATATCAAATGCGTGCTGTCTGAGGCTGAGATATAAATGCATTTCAGGTCTAGGAGGTAAGTCTAGACAATTTTTGTTCCCCATATCTGTTGCATTCTCTGGTTTTTGTAGAGACTGAGAAGCTTCCTGAAGGGAAAGTTAAAAACCACAAGTTGGGCTTTGGCAATAGAAGAGCATGTGGGAGCCAAGAAGCAGGGCAGGAAGACCCAACAGAATCAAACTGGAAAGAGTTCCATTTCAGGGCTTCTGAAACAAAATCATCCTAAAGGAAGCCAGACTCCCCAATGGAATAAAACACACAGAAGGGAGAGCTGGCTTCAAGATGCAGGGGTGGCCTGTGTCTGTCTCTTGACCCTTCCCTCACAGGCCCTTGGCTGGGTCTGGGTGCATCTCGGGTGAGAGACTGCAGAGCTCGCACCAAACTATGCAGTGGTCAGAGCCGAGCAAGCTTTACTGCAAGACCCACTGAACAGAGCACAACACTCTCTGGGGAGAGACTGTGTCCCTGCCCTCAGAGATAGAACCTTCAGAGCACTGAGCAGACTGCCAGCCCTAGAGGCTGGAGTCATTGGTAGAAAGCACCAGTAACAGCCGTTGTGGTGGCAGCACCCAATCAGAGCAGCAAAGCAAGGACAGCCCCTGTTTAGCAAGTGTGAGAGATTCCATCCTGGGGACTCAGAAAAGGCAGAAGGACAGGGAGCCTGCAGGCAGGCAGCTGGAGGCAAAGAGGCTGTTCAAGCACAGGAAACTTAAATGACTCTTAAGCGAGCTCTGTGGACTGAGCAGTGCCTGTGGTGAACTGGCCAGTGCATGTCCTGTCCAGCAAGGGCCACTGCTCCTCCACCCCAGGTGATGGAAGCTAGGCCTGCCCAAGGGAAATACTGGGCATATCAGCAACAGCAAAAATATATCCCTGAGAAATCTGATACCAGATCCGAAATCCAAAGGCTTCAAGTCAATGATTAACATTTTTGTTTATTTATTTATTTTTAATCAAAGGATAATTGCTTTACAAAATTGTGTTGGCTTCTGCCATATATCAACATGAATCAGCAATAGGTATACATTTGTCCCCTCCCTCTTGAACCTCCCTTCCACCTCCCACTACATCCCACCCCTCCAGGTTGTTACTGAGTCTCCGTTTGAATGCCCTGAGTCATACAGAAAATTCCCATTGGCTATCTATTTTACAGATTATAGTAACATCTTTTTTTTTCAATTGGAGTAGAGTTGATTTACAATGCTGTGTTAGTTTCACGTGTATAGCAAAATGAATCAGTTATACATATACATATACCAGTTCTTTTTAAGAATCTTTTCCCATATAGGCCATTACGGAGTACTGAGTAGAGTTCCCTGGGCTATACAATAGCTTCTTATTAGTTATCTATTTTTCATATAGAAGTATGTATATGTCAATCCCAACCTCCCAATTTATCCCTCCCTCCCCTTACACTCTGGTAGCCTTAAATTTGTTTTCTACATCTGTAATTGTTTCTCTTTTGTAGATCAGTTCATTTGTACCCTTTTTTAATATTCCACATATATGCAGTATCGTATGCTGTTTGTCTTTCTTTGTCTAACTTACTTCACTCAGTATAATACTCTCTAGGTCCATGCATGCTGATTAGCATCTTAAGTTTGGTATCTTTAAATCTATAGATATGTTGTGAAATAATGGCTCCATTCCCCAACAAGAGCTTAGGGATGCATTCTCTCCCTAAGGAACAAGGCATTGCCCATCGAGTTTCTGGAGCATGGGGATACATTATGAGAGATGGCAGGACCTGGGCATGAGCCATGACCAAAGCACCACACAACACTCCCTTTGGGGCACTGCGTCTGGGTTCAAGGACTGCCAGCTAAGCTGAAGAAAAGCAGGAGCAAAAATAACAGGGTGGATAGGACTTTTCAATTAAACCCAGGGGAGGTTTGGATAACTCAGCACATTTATAGCTAATGGCAGTATAAGTTATCCAGATTCCCTGGAAATAAGCAAGTTATGCATACCTCACTTAGTTCCCAGCTGTACAGCCCTCATGGATTAGCACAGTGGACAGCAGCAGTTAGGGTGGGCCCAGAGCAACAAAGACCACAAGTAATCCATGCTCCTTCCTTCCCTTGGTCTGTGTCTCTATTTTTTTGCATTTAATCCAGTTTTGACCTCTCAAATGTTTTTATTATTTTCCATAAGAGTAAATAGACCTATGATTATTTCATCAATTCAAATTTACAGTGAACGTCTGAGCAACTCATGAGCAGAAGCCTCAGATAGATGTGGGGTCGTGCACCAGAGCTAACCTCACTGACCCATAGAACAACCACAGGGAGGGTCAGGAAGTTAAGACACTAGGCAAATAAACCTCTAATTAAAATCAATTCTAAGCAATAAATTGATATTTCAGGAAGATATCTCCATAGAGATCATGCTGTGGTGACCTCATACAGTTCCAGATTTAGTCAGCATCCCTTTCTAAGCAGGCATCCGATCTGAAACAGTATCAGGAACCATAGAAATTATCAGCCCATTGGCCCAGTAATTTATCCCCAGGGAATTTAACTCGAGCAGCCAACAGAATCACCCAGATTCTTGTTAAAACCAGATTCTGAGGCTCCAATATCACCATTCCAATTCAGCGGACCTGAGAATTGGCCTTTCAGATAAGCTCTCTGATGCTGATGTGCTTTTCTACCAATCACACTTTGAGAACTGTTTTGAAGGATTTTCCAGTCTCTTTTCCTTTTGCCCTACATGTTGCCTTCAGAATCTAACGCTGGTAAAATCCTAGGTTCTAAAGATGAGGTATCAAGTAAATGACCAGAAGATGCTAGGCCACAACAGGGCCTTTATCATATATTGGGCAATAAAATTAAGTCACGAAGTATATAACAAACATGTTGTTATTGTTCAGTCACTCACTCATGTCCGACTCTTTGTGACCCCATGGACTGCAGCAAGCCAGGCTTCCCTGTCCTTCACCACCTCCCAGAGCCTGCTCAAACTCATGTCTATTCCAACCATCTCATCCTCTGTCATCTCCTTCTCCTCCTGTCTTCAATCTTCAATCTTTCAGATTCATGGTCTTTTCTAATGAGTCGGCTCTGTGCATCAGGTGGCCAAAGTATTGGAGTTTCAGCTTCAGTGTCAGTCCTTCCAATGAATATTCAGGATTGATTTCCTTTAGGATTGACTGGTTTGATCTCTTTGCAGTCCAAGGGACTCTCAAGCATCTTCTCCAACACCACAGTTCAAAAGTATCAATTCTTTGGTGCTCAGCCTTCTTTATGGTCCTAAAATACATTTTCTTCTCCAATGCATGAAAGTGAAAAGTGAAAGTGAAGTCACTCAGTCGTGTCCGACTCCTAGTGACCCCATGGACTGCAGCCCACCAGGCCCCTCCGTCCATGGGATTATCCAGACAAGAGTACTGGAGTGGGTTGCCATTGCCTTCTCCACGACTCTAAATAGTTAGATAGAAATCCCTGTCTTTCAGAAAACTCTCAGTGCTTCCTGTGTCTTCTTCTTACTGCATATGTAAGAATTATAAAAATGTATTTGATAAAGAAGGAATTTACAGAGATAATTGATTTCCAATTTAATAGCTTGTGACTGCTCAAACCATAAGACTAACCACTGGACTAACCACCGTGCTTTTTATTATCTAGTGCAATTAAACGACTTCAGAGAAAATTTTAATGGTATCATTACATTTGATGGGATGCAAACAAAGTTTACATTTGATAGGATATATGCAAAAGGCACTGTATTATCAATGTATCAAAATAATTGGATCATGTCATTGAAATCAAAGAGGAAATTTAATTCAGGAAAGCAGGGACATTTTGATCTTGCAACACAAAGACAGTGTTTGTCTATTATCTGATGAAAGACAGCTATTGCTGTAGAATTTTATTGCCAAATCAGCGGCTTTACTCTAAAAACAAGCACCAGAATCACAGCATTGGAAATACACATTGCATATTCCATTAATTTTGATGCTCAAGCTGTGTGTGAGAAAGAAAATCCAATTTGGCAGCAAGAGGCCACTCTGAAATTTTAGTTTAAAATGTAAGAATTCAGGAAACTGATGTAGATAAAGTTAATAGAGAACAACTGAGGAAACAACAAATGCCTTAAAGGGAGGTTTTCATAACTGTGATACTTAACTTTGGGCCTATTCTCAATGCCCCATACCCTCCTTAAATGCAAGGAGAGCATTTTCCAAAATACTTTCTGCAAATTCCATTTGAAGATCTTGAATCTTTAAATCCTAAGGGTTTTCTATATATATCTCTTACAACTGAAATATGTAAACAAAGAGTTGGACATGACTGAGCACACACACACACATTAAAAAAAAATACAGATATAAAATGTATCCTAAAGGAAAAAAACAAACTGCTTTAAAGGGAAGCTTTCACAGTAGTGGAATTTAGCATGAATTATTTTTAATGTAGAATACCCTTCCTTTACGTAAGAGAGGATGGAGCACAGTGTTTCCCAAAGCATTCTGAAAAGTCCACTACCCAGTAAGTTCTAGAAACACAGATTCTCATTCATAGAATCTCAGTAACTTTTGTATATGATAGAAAGTGCCAAGAACGATAAAAACTAAAAAACATGACTTTCACAGAGTTGACACCTTGATTTTGCTTCACTTTCCACCAACCGATCCATCACTAAGTCACGTTGTTTCTACTTAAAGCTGTGTCTCTAATCAGTTTGTGAAAAGACACTATGCAATAATAACCAAAGGATTTATATCATATAGCATATGTTCTCTGACTTCATTAAATTAAAACTCAGTAAGAGAAAGATGACTGGGAAATCTCCAAATGTTCAGAAATTAAGTAACACATGTCTGTATAACCAGTGAGTTAAACAAGAAATCTTGGGTAAAATAGGGAAATGTTTTTATCAGAATAACAATGAAAACATGACGCTTGCAAAGTTGTGAAATGCAGTTAGTGCACGCTCAGGGGGAAACATTATAGTTCTGAACATATTTATACTTTCACCTCTTGGTTTCTTGGACACCACTCTCTCTTGGTTCTCTTCTAACTCACTGATGGCTCTGTATCCGTTTTCATTGCTAGAATTCCTCTCTTTGAACTCTGGTTGTTAGAATCCCCTTACTCAGCCTTGGATCTCTTTGCGTCTCTATTTATACTTGCCCCTGAGTGATCTCACACAATTCCATAACTTCGTTTCGTATGTCTATTGACAATTCTCACATTTTCCCTCATCCCTGGCTTTTACCTCGAATTCCTAACTTGCACAGGATCATGTTAGTTCCTAGAGGACACTCTCAACCCACAGGCAATGAGTTGAAACCAGAGGCACAGAAAACAGGGGCACCAGAGTTCTAATAAGTGGAAGATGTCACATTTTCCTTTAAAGGAATACGTTATAACATAAATTGTTTAAAATTTAGCAATTGTTAGATCAACAACTGGAAATATGAAATTATTTCTATGATGTGTAGAAAAAAGTCAGGCCAGATACAGATTAAAAAGTCTGATGCAAAAGATTCTTAAAATGTCAGACCTAATTACATAGTTTTATTGCTCCCAGTTCAGTTAAGTTCAGTTGCTCAGTCGTGTCCAACTGTTTGTGACCTCATGGACTGAAGCACACTAGGCCTCCCTGTCCATCACCAACTCCCAGAGTTTACTCAAACTCATGTCCATTGAGTTGGTGATGCCATCCAATCATCTCACCCTCTGTCATCCCCTTCTCCTCTGGTCTTCAATCTTTCCCAGCATCAGGAAAGAGTCAGCTCTTTTCAAATGAGTCAGCTCTTCGCATCAGGGGGCCAAAGTATTGGAGCTTCAGCATCAGTCCTTCCAATGCATATTCAGGACTGATTTCCTTTAGAATGGACTGGTTGGATCTCCTTGCTGTCCAAGGGACTCTCAAGAGTCTTCTCCAACACCACAGTTCAAAAGCATCAATTCTTCGGCGCTCAGCTTTCTACACAGTCCAACTCTCACATCCATACATGACTACTGGAAAAAAAATAGCTTTGACTAGACGGACCTTTGTTAGCAAAGTAATGCTTTTTAATATGCTGTCTAGGTTGATCATAACTTTTCTTTCAAGGAGCAAGTGTCTTTTTTTTTTTTTTTTGCAAGTGTCTTTTAATTTCATGGCTGCAGTCACCATCTGCAGTGATTTTGGAGCCCCCCAAAAATAAAGTCTGTCACTGTTTCCATTGTTTACCCATCTATTTGCCATGAAGTGATGGAACCAGATGCCATGATCTTAGTTTTCTGAATGTTAAGTTATAGCCAACTTTTTTACTCTCCTCTTTCAATTTCATTAAAAGGCTATTTAGTTTTTCTTTGCTTTCTGCCATAAAAGTGGAGTCATCTGGATACCTGAGGTTATTGATATTTCTCCCAGCAATCTTGATTCCAGCTTGTGCTTCATCCATCCCAGCGTTTCTCATGATGTACTCTGCATAGAAGTTAAATAAGCAGGGTGACAATATACAGCCTTGATGTACTCCTTTCCCGATTTGGAACCAGTCTGTTGTTCCATATCTAGTTTTTTCTGTTGCTTCTTGACTTGCATACAGATTTCTCAGGAGGCAGGTCAGGCGGTCTAGTATTCCCACTTCTTTAAGAATTTTCCACAGTCTGTTGTGATCCCCACAGTCAAAGGCTTTGGCATAGTCAATAAAGCAAACATAGATGTTCTTCTAGAACTCTCTTGCTTTTTCAACAATCCAACGGATGTTGGCAATTTGATCCCTGGTTCCTCTGCCTTTTCTAAATCCAGCTTGAACATCTGGAAGCTCACAGTAAACATACTGTTGAAGCCTGGCTTGGAGAATTTTGAGCATTACTCTGCTAGCATATAAGATGAGTGCAATTGTACAGTAGTTTGAGCATTCTATGGCATTGCCTTTCTTTGGGATTGGAATGAAAACTGACCTTTTCCAGTCCTGTGGCCACTGCTGAGTTTTCCAAACTTGCTGGCATATTGAGTGCAACACTTTCACAGCATCATCTTTTAGGATTTGAAATAGCTCAACTGGAATTTCATCACCTCCACTAGCTTTACTCATAGTGATGCTTCCTAAGGCCCACTTAACGTCAAATTCCAGGATGTCTGGCTCTAGGTGAGTGATCACACCATCGTGATTATCTTGGTCTTGAATATCTTTTTTGTACAGTTCTTCTGTGTATTTTTACCACCTCTTCTTAATATCTTCTGCTTCTGTTAGGTCCATACCATTTCTGCCCTTTATTGTGTTCATCTTTGCATGAAATGTTCCCTTGGTATCTCTAATTTTTTTGAAGAGATCTCTAGTCTTTCCAATCTATTGTTTTCCTCTATTTCTTTGCATTGATCACTGAGGAAGGTTTTCTTATCTCTCCTTGCTATTCTTTGGAACTCTGCATTCACATGGATATATCTTTCCTTTTCTCCTTTGCCTTTTGCTTCTCTTCTTTTCATAGGTATTTGTAAGGCCTCCTCAGACAACCATTTTGTTTTTTTGCATTTCTTTTTCTTGGGGATGGTCTTGATCACTGCCTCCTGTACAATGTCATGAACTTCCATCCATAGTTCTTCATGAACTCTGTCTATCAGATCTAATCCCTTGAATCTATTTGTCACTTCCACTGTATTATTGTGTAGAATTTGATTTAGGTCATACCTGAATGGTCTAGTGGTTTTCCCTAATTTCTTCAATTTAAGTCTGAATTTGGCAATAAGTAGTTCATGATCTGAGCCACAGTCAGTTCCTGGTCTTGTTTTTGCTGACTGTACAGAGCTTCTCCATCTTTGGCTGCAAAGAATATAATCAATCTGATTTCAGTATTGACCATCTGGTGATGTTCATGTGTTTCTTGTGTGTCCTTGTGATTCTCTTGTGTTGTTGGAAGAGGGTGTTTGCTATGACCAGTGTGTTCCCTTGGCAAAACTCTATTAGCCTTTGCCCTGCTTCATTCTGTACTCCAAGGCCAAGTTTGTCTGTTATTCCATGTATTTTTTGACTTCCTACTTTTGCATTCCAGTCCCCTATAATGAAAAGGACATCTTTTTTGGTGTTTGTTCTAGAAGGCCTTGTAGGTCTTCATAGAACTGTTCAACTTCAGCTTCTTCAGCATTACTGGTTGGGGCATAGACTTGCATCACTGTAATATTGAATGATTTGCATTGGAAATGAACAGAGATCATTCTGTCGTTTTTCAGATTGCATCCAGTTACTGCATTTTGAACTCTTCTGTTGACTATGATGGCTACTCCGTTTCTTCTAAGGGACCTTGTTCTACCTAATTGCAAATAATTTAGTTGACAGTGTCAAAAGATAAGGAGTCTTCTGAGCAATTAAAGTGGAATTAGTCTGCCTGGACAAATGTCATTTTAAAAAGCAAAATAATAGGGAGAAAAGTAGATTTCTCAAAGCAATTTTCTTTCAACCAATGTGAAAAAGTAGCAAACAGAGCCAAGTAATAATAATATTTTCTGATGAGGAACAATAATAGCTTCAAAAATGATATATACAAATAGATCTGTGATGAGTGGTCCACACTTAAGAATGAAGAAGATTTTAGGGGAACAGTTAAATGAAAAGAGTATATAAAGCTCAAATGTATTAAGTATTCAGAGCCTCATAGACATCAGAGATCCATGGAAGGATGAGAGGAAAACAGAGACCTAGGTGGAGTAAAGTTTTCTTGCAAGAGGATGGAGAAAAATGTATGATACTCTCCCACATTCTATGTCTGACTGCTTGTTCACACTGGCAGCAAGTATGACAAAGTAGCTTCACAAGTCCCATCCCTTGTCTTGTTAATCAGAGGAAAATATTCTGATGAACTCGTGTGAGAAACCAAGTATATATTTACACTGCCTCCAGGTGATTAAGCCGGGAACTGACTCCAGTTAGAACTCAAAGAACATAATATTAAAGGTTGCAGACTTTGAGGGATTGCTAACAACTGCAAGTAAAAGAGGCACAGCAGTATATAGAGAACTATTGTGTACTTATCCTCATTTTTTTTTTTTTTTTGAGTCTTTCAAATGATACCTAAAATGTCCTCCTTCTTGCAATGGCAGAGTACAAATAGAAAAGTTGGATTAAAATTTTTTTATTCTATTGAAAGTCACTGGAAATCCCTCCAGATGGAGAAAACTATAAAATCAAAATAGAAAGAAAACCAAGAGAGAATAGTATAGCATTTAAAGATGGTTTTCCCAATTTTCTAATTCCAGAAAGCATCTGAGAGTCTGAGTAGCTGAATGAAGACTTTGCAGGTACTCACTGAGAACCCCAGAATTAGTGTAAGGATTAGTTTAAGCAGAAAACATTTGAAACTCAACAGATGACGAAAGAAGCTTCCTTGGAGCTTCACTTAACTGACTAAAGAAGAAACTTCTCAGAAATGAGTCTCCATAAACTCCCTTTGCAGGATAGGTGTGTTACCAGGAGAGACCAAGAGTAAACCTACCACAAATCCCTCCAGGGAGTTTCATGGCTGTGACACAAAGACCACTTGCACCTGCAAAAACAAACACTGCAAACCTTCTTAGCCTTTTGTTGTTGTTGTTCTCCTAAAAACCCATTTGTCTTCCCTAAAGAAACCTATTTGTTCTTTCCAGAGGAGCCTTTGCTCCCGACTCCCTCTGCCCTACTCTGTTAGGTGTGTAAGTCCCAAATCTAACCACCCATTTGAGTTAGTCACAACTGGGTGCTCCTGCATGTATGCACATTACACACACAAGTAAACTTTTTCTCCTGCTAATCTACTTTTTGTCAGTTTAATTTGCAGACCCACAGGACATTAACATATGACTGTAGAAGAGAGGATCCTCCCAAATACCAACTTCAATAAATTAGGGCTAGGAGGGCAAAACATAGGCTTAGTAAGTACAACAGATTTTTAATTACTCCAGGGTAAGAATGAACACAGAAATAGACCAATCCTCACAGGACCTGAAAACCATGTTTGAATCATTCAATCCTGATTGGTGTCATGAACTGGGATTGCTGTTGCCATGACTAACTGAATGCCAGAAGCAAAAGTTAATCCTCTCTAGAGTAAGATATCATCACAGAGCATCTGTAATTATCTTTACTGAGTTTTCATATACAATGTTTGATACTAATGTTTCTGTAATTATCTTTACTGAGTTTTCATATACAATGTTTGAAACTAATGTTTCTGCTCATTCATTCAGTCATGTCCAACTCTTTGCAACTTCATGGACTGTAGCCTGCCAGGTTCCTCTGTCCATGGGATTTCCCACGGAAAGATACTGGAGTGAGCTGCCATTCCTTCTCCAAATGTTTGTATGAGTTTATTTATAAAATGAATACAAAACTGCAACATGATTGAAACCCAAGAGTGGAAAAAAGCAGATAATAGAAACAGACTTGGGAGAGCAGAGAGGGGAGAAAAACAGGGAGTGATTGTTAACTGATATGGGATTCCTTTGGGAACATGATGAAAATGTCTTAAAATTAGACTATGGTGATAGCTATTTAACACTGTAAGTATACTGAAAACTTTTCAATTGTACACTTTAAACAGGTTAATTTTATAGTATATAAATTCTACCTCAATAAAGCTCTTTCACAATTCATTCATTAACCAATCGGAGGGAGGATATCATTGTGAGAATTTTGACTCAAGAGTCTGAAGTTTGGGAAACATCAAAAATTGAGATGGAGGAATCGTGGGTGGAGTGGGTCTAGGAAAATGACAAGCAGGAGTTTAGCTTTGAATCTACTGAGCTGGAGATGCCTGTTTTACATCCAGTGTAGATACCAAGTAGAGAATTGAATAGATGAGTATAGAATTTTGAAGAGAGATCTGGGCTGGAGATACACACTTTGGAGTTATAATATAAGGAAGAAATTTAAAACCGTGAGACAGGTGGTGATCACCATGGGAATAAATACAGCTAAGGAAGAGACATGGTAGAGAATTTAGCCCTGGGAAAAAAAGAAAGATGAAAAGAAAGGAAGGGGGAGGGTAGAGGAGAGAAAAGGGAAGAGAAGAACAGTGGAAAAACAGTAATGAAGAAAGAGAAGGAGGGACTTTCCTGGTGGCCCAGTGGCTAAGACTCCAAGTTCCGAATGAAGGGAACTGGGGTTCTATCCCTGGTCAAGGAACTAGATTCTACATGCTGCAATTAAGAGTTCATATGCCACAACTAAAGATCCCACATGCTACAATGAAGATCAAAGATCCCACATGCTGCAACTAAGACCTGCAGTCAAATAAATAAATCCTTTTTAATAGAGAGAACATTGCATCTTTAACAAACAATGAAAGAAAAGAGAAGAGAGAAGGAGCAACCAGTGAGTGTTCAGTGTCTTGGTAGCCAAGAAAGTTTATCATGCAGGAAGGAATAATTAACAGACCAACCAAAAAGATGAGGACTGACAATGCTGGACTTAACAATATGGTGGCCATCAGTGACCCCAAAAAATGGTTTTTGTGAAGAGCTAAGAGAACTTTTGAACTGTGGTGTTGGAGAAGACTCTTGAGAGTCCCTTGGACTACAAGGAGATCCAACAAGTCCATCCTAAAGGAGATCAGTCCTGGGTGTTCATTGGAAGGGCTGATGTTGAAGCTGAAACTCCGATACTTTGGCCACTTGATGTGAAAAGCTGACTCATTTGAAAAGACCCTGATGCTGGGAAAGATTGAGGGCAGGAGGAGAAGGGGACGACAGAGGATGAGATGGTTGGATGGCATCACCGACTCAATGGACATGGGTTTGGGTAGACTCCAGCAGTTGGTGATGAACACAGAGGCCTGGCGTGCTGCGGTTCATGGGGTCGCAAAGAGTCGGACATGACTGAGCGACTGAACTGAACTTAAGAGAGAAGAATGATCAGACTGAGTTTAAGGAAAAAATTAATGAAGACAAGAAAGCTTTGGATTAAATCATTTTTTAAAGATATTGTGGCAAAGAGAAGCAAAGAAATGGGTATACAACTAACAGGAAGGGTAAGATCAAGAAATGAACTTATCCTTTCTTCAATTTCTGATCTTAAAATTTCACTTGAGGGTAAAATTGTAATTTCACTACCAAAAAACCAGACTCACAGTAGATCCATATATGAAAATATCAGACACAACTTTAAAATAATTACAGTATATTAAGAGAATTAACTTTTTTTGGACTCCAAAATCACTGCAGATGGTGAATGCAGACATGGAATTAAAAGACGCTTGCTCCTTGGAAGAAAAGTTGTGACCAACCTAGACAGCATATTAAAAAGCAGAGACATTACTTTGCCAACAAAGGTCCGTCTAGTCAAGGCCATGGTTTTTCCAGTAGTCATCTATGGATGTGAGAGTTGGACTGTAAAGAAAGCTGAGTGCTGAAGAATTGATGCTTCTGAACAGTGGTGTTGGGAAAGACTCTTGAGAGTCCCTTGGACAGCAAGGAGATCCAACCAGTCCATCCTAAAGGAAATCAGTCCTGAATATTCATTGGAAGGACTGACACTGAAGCTGAAACTGCAATACTTTGGCTACCTGATGTGAAGAGCTGACTCATTTGAAAAGACCCTGATGCTGGGAAAGATTGAAGGTGGGAGGAGAAGTGGACGATAGTGGATGAGATGGTTGGAAGGCATCACCAACTCAAAGGACATGAGTTTGAGTAAGCTCCAGGAGTTGGTGATGGACAGGGAGGCCTGGCGTGTTGCAGTCCATGAGGTTGCAAAGAGTCAGACGTGACTGAGCAACTGAACTGAAATGAACTGAAGAGAATTAACAAGCAAGATTGATTACTTTAACAGTTAAATTTAACTATTTTTAAAGAACTAGGAAATTCTATGACTGAAAAAATATAATAAATGAAGTTAAGGACTCAGTGGATGAATTTTTAAGGTTAGTTCAAATATAAGGGTTCCATTTCTGTGAATAGCCAAGAAAAATTCTCTGATACCAACCATTTCAGAAATTACAACTCTAGATTAATTATAAAACAACTAGCTAAAGGCCCTGGAAAGAGACCAAGAGCAAGCAGTTCCTAAAGGGGAGTCAGCCAGAAGGGCCTGGCACTGAGTGTTCTCTCATTTTACAATTTCTAGCAGAAGGAGAGCTATCAGTCAGATCCCTACAGGATAGCTAAAACTCCAATTAAAAAAAAAATTCACAATCTTTCCTGCATGAGGAGCCAGAGCAAAGAATTCACGGCAGCCACAGAACCCATGAAGTGAGCAGGGGATCACAGACAGGAGTGGAGAGGGGAGCCCCACGCCCTCTTAAGGTTCTACATTCTCCCGGTTATCAGCATGTGTTCTTAAACTTAGAAATTCCAAAAGTGAATGTGCTAGCCTCAGTGGGCTAGAGACACCTGTACAATGGATTGGGCTCAGACAAGGAACCCTGAGCAGAAGCAGTAGGTGGTCCTGAAGAGAGAAAAACAGGGCGCCCTGTCTTTGTTGCTGCTGGGAGGAAAGAAGGACCACTAGGGAATCCTCAGGGTCTGTGCAGCAGTGAGCATCCCGCAGGAGGTCCCCAGCACCTCTACCTTGAGTCTTACAGCACTCAGTCTCCAACCGGTTCCCCATCCTCTCTTTTGCACCAGGCTTGGAGACTTGCCTTCATGGAGTATAAGGACTCCCATTCTCGTTTCAGGGAAGAATGAATGGTGCTGTGATCCACTAAAATGAAGCCTGAATTGTTTGATGTTATCAGTTGGGGTCTGAAAAATGTACTGCTTGCCATTGTCTTTTCTCCACCCATAAATGTATTAATGTTCCCCCTTTTGTTAAATTATATATATATATATATATATTAAATAATTAAATAAATAATAGAAATATATTTATTTCTTTTATAAAGACAAATATTTATAAAAATTTTCCACACCAAACCATGGTCTGACTCTCACAAGAATTCATAGCAATAAATAATGACCACATGCTTCACACCAATTAACTCAGTTCATGTTCATAACAAAGCTGTGACAGAGGCATCACTCTTACCTTCAGGTTACATGTGACAGAACTGAAGCATAGAGAGATTAAGCAATTTATACGAGTTCAAATTATTACAAATCGTTAGCAAGTAGGTAGTCTGGATTTGCACCTGGGATCCAGAATCCATGTTCCTAATTGCTGTGCTCAGTTGCTCAGTTGTGTCTGACTCTGTAACTCCATGGACTGTAGCCCACCAGCTCCTCTGTCCATGGACTTCTCCAGGCAAAAATACTGGAGTGGATACCATTTCCTTCTCTAGGGGATCTTCCCCACTCAGAGATTGAACCTGGGTCTCCTGCATTGCAGGAGGATTCTTTACCATCTAAGCCACCAGGGAAGCCCTCTTAATCAGTACACATGCAGCTTTTCATGGGCTCACAAGATTCTTCATCAGAAATGTAAAGTGCGAGAGTACATTTTCATTCCAATGGGCATTGAAAGATTAATAGATTTTTTTTTTTCATTTTTTCACAATTTTTCCCACTGAACAATACCTGCATTTTGTATAATCCTATGCTGGTTAGAAAGCTTAAAAAGAGGCGAGAGACACATAGAAAGGGCTAGAATCAACAATGCAGCCTTTGAGTTGTATGAGTCTAGTTTTTATCCAGATAAATAAAGAATTATGAAATATTAATACATAGTGGCTGTATAGCATCAAGAGACACTTTGAACTGGCTGAACCTAAAAATATCAAAGAACAGTGTTTCCATGGGAAAATATATTAGGATTGGCCAATATAAATTATAAATTTTTATAATTAAATTTATTGGTACCTCAGGCATATCTGTAAGACAAAAGTAGGTATTAAAGCATAATTTTGCCTCATTTATTTGTATACATGTGTAGAGTTAATTTTACATTCTCATGAATAATTTGTATCTTGTCAACTTATTTTGTGCATTCGGTACACTTTGGGGCCAAAAATCCTGATAAAAGAAGTATTTGCAGATTCTCACAATACATACAGAGACTTGGAAACAATCTGTTGACCAAAAGACTTTGATTGGTCATGTGGCAATAGGTGGGTTTGATACACAAAAGACTTTTCAGTAGTGAATGATTCTTGGCTAAATCTGTGGGAAAATATAGCACATGGTTAAGAAAACCAAAAAAAAAAAAACACAGAAAGACAGTATCAATCAAGGCATTTTTGTGCCTTTCTGCAACTTAGATCTGTGTGAAACTAGGTAGTTTGTTGGGATAAGCAACCCTGATGGAGATGGAAGAGAATCTGTCCTTTCTAAAACACAGTTCTGATTGAGTCACTCTTCTGAGTAAAGCCTTTCCTGGTCTCCACCTCCTCAGGTTTGAATCCAATGCCTGCACTCTAAGGCCATCTCCCAGTTAGCACAGCCTGCCCTCCCACTCCCTAGCTATGAGGCCTGAGTTTGTCACTCTTCCAAGCCTCAGCTTCCTCAGACCTGACACAGATTCTGAATAGAGCCTGCCTCCCACAGAGGGTAGTATGTCAGTCCAGGTTCAGTCAAGGAAGCAGAAACCACACTAGTATTTCAAACAGAGGATATTTAATATAGCATATGGAGTATTATTCAGCAGATGATAAAAGGACTGAGAAGTCAAGCAGGGAACAGTCAGGCAAGCCAGAGGTTTGCAACAGTAGAGTGTTACTACACTCCTGGGACGATAGGAACATAATTCTAGAGCATAGGATCCAGCCTCCCCTGGCAGGACTCCGGGGAGCCTTTCTGGTGGGAGCTGGGCCAGCAAGAAGAACATGGGAGCAACCTGTGAGCCAGAGCCAGGGCCAGAGAGGAGATGCAGCGGCTGTGAAAGATCGGAGACAGTGTAAGAGAGGGAGAAATACTCTGACTTCTTCCTTCTCCCTGCTTTCTGTTTTCCCATCAGGGTCTTCTTTGGACCCTGCCAGCGACACTGGAAGTTAGCTACGAAACCTGAGGACTGCTAGCTCCTGTGATCCCCAGCAAAGCCAGATGATGGGAGGGAATGGATTTAAGAGCCAAAAGCAAATGACTGGCAGTGTGGTAGGGAGAACAAAATGCAGTCACCCTTAGAGCCCTTGGCCCAGTGCCTAGATATTGTAAATACTCAGTAAACTAGTTATTATGAATATTATTAGTGTGGATTTTCCAGCTTTATTACCTACTTCTCATCCTAAATCCCCTTCTCCAGTCATATAAAACTGCGAGTCTTTCCCCAGTCATTCTAGGCCTCCATGCCTTTGCACATACTATTCACCCTGCCTGGAGGCCCTTCCTCCATCCCAGAGTATGTGAGGAAGGACTACAGCTCTGAGGGAACCCCAGCCTGCTCACAAAGGGTCACAGCCTGGGCTAACTGTGGTTGAGGACCTTAGTCAAGCACCACCTGGCAATCAAATGCATCACCATCCCCAGGATCACCCAGAAAAACTTCTCCCCTGGGTTACCTGTGATTCTCCCTACCCCAGGGGATACTTGGCCTTTCAGAAAATAGTATGGTGGTATGTGATGCTCAACTCAATTCTAATTCCACTTAACACACACACATTTGGGCGGTGGAAAGAGGGGGATGCCATGCTGCACAGTGTGTGGGATCTTAGTTCCCCAACCAGGAATCAAATCACTCACCCTACTGTAGAAGTGCAGAGTCTTCACTGGATTGCCAGGAAATCCAACACACGCTTATTGGTATTCACAGTGCAGCTGATGCAGCTTAACACCAGGGATGCAAAGGTGGAGAAAATATAGATCTTGCTCTCAGGGATTTTACAGTCAATAGGAAAGACAGCTATCTAGAGATGACTTTAATTCAAAGTGGTAAGTGACCAGATACAAAGATATCCACAATGTAGGAGCCTGTGGGGGTGGGGGTGAGGGACTTTAGCTAGCATGGGGTTTAAGAATGGCTTCTGGGAAAAACTGAGTATTAAAGGATAAAGGAAAATAAAAGGAAGAACAGAAGCAGGGCACCAGCGGGAGGAGCAGCATGGTGTCCTGAGAAACCAAGAATCCAAGGGATGAAAGAGGAAGCTGTTTAGGGAGAAAAGGGCAAGTCATAGCGGAAGGTTTGCTTTGCAGCAGAGACGTAGGAAGCACAGGAAAGCAGGGCAGAGTCATGATCAGAAACGTGTGTGGAGGCTGGATTTAGAAGTGGCAAGGGATCCGAGGTTGGCCCGAGCTTAGTGAGCGAGGAGGAGGCTGCTCTAGAGAGGGCTGGAGGGGGCTTGTGGGCCATGATAAGGAGTCTGGGTTTTATTTCAAGGGAAATAGAAATCCATGTAAGGATTATAGCAGAGGAATGACAATGACATGACTTCCTTATTCCTTCCTTTCAACACATATATACATTTATACTAAATACCTACTACACAAACCCTTGTGGAGTTTCCTTTTCAGTAAGAAGATAAACCATTAAACCAGCTTTTTTTTTTTTTTTCTTTAACCTGTGCTAAGGGTTATAACAGAAGAACCTAAAAGAAAATCTAATCTGATCTCTAGCAGGTCAAGAAAAGATTTATTGCAGACAGGGCATTCAGCCTGAGCCTTAAAGAAAGACAGAAATTGAAAACGGTCCAAGCCACTACTATTATGTGTTCCTCTTTCCTCTTTGGTCTTCCTTCAGAGATGTTAACACGCTGGTGGGGTGCAGCAGCAGCAGGACACCCAAGTCGGGCCACCATCAAGAACACCTCAAGACTCAATTAATGGTCACCTTGCTCCCTAAATCTATTCGTCTTCTTCTGGGTTGAGTTCAATTATAGCATAAATTGTCTTCAAAAATATTACAATATGATCTGTCATTGGATTAAAAAAATACATATATTGCATACACAGAAAGGCAGTGAAACAAGGCAATGGGATTTTCCTCAAATAAATTTAATATAGGGAGGTAAATACTCAGATAAATGATTACAATTTCTATTTTGGTGCAAAACAAAAATCAAGAGCTCTCCTCGACCTAGAAAGAAAGATACGCACATGCCATTGTGAAACTCAGTCACACTATTTTACTGATTCACTTAAGAAGGTGTTGCCCATCACTTGCCAAGCATCGTGATTAAAGGCAAAAGGAAATCCCAAGTCCCTTGGTGTAGATTAAAAAAGATTCTACTGCAAAAAGAGACACTGCTATGATCAATTCATGCCTTCCACAGAACTATCATTAAGACTATATCATAGTCTTAATGGTATGTAAAATAACACTGCATTTTACAACAATGGCATCTTCAAATTGATAAAATATGGTAATCCTAAATCAAGGCTTTATTGTTGACAGAGAAAAGAGTTTTTAATTTTTTTAGCCACCTTTAGATTCATTCTTAGTGACCTAGATCATGAGCTTATTACAGGCTTTACTAAAACAAACTCACCATATAGAGGAATTAGAAAGCCTGTCCATTATTGTCAAAGGACTGTGAAAAGAAGAAATACACGGCTGCAGGAAGAACTCATGGAAAAAATATGTATGATGACCACTCCAATTCTAGTGAAAATCCTAGAGAGAAATGTGTTAGCTTGAGGAGGAAGGTGAGGGCACAGTATGAAGGACTTTCCCCCACTTCCTAAAACAAGGCTCTGAAAGGAGGAAACCCCCTTAAGTGATTACAGTATTGAAACCAAAGGAAGTTCTGAGTTGGAGGTCTGCCTCTACTGCCATGTGGCAGGGAAGCTATTCAAAAGCTTCCATTTTCCCTTGAAAGTATGGATAAATGGCACAGGTTGGGAAGCGGGTGGCTTAACAGGGCCAGGCAATCCTGTGGTTTGAAGAAGATGATAGCTATCCCTGACTGGAGACACAGCCAGACTTCAAGGGACATTCAGCACCCAGCACAGTTGGGAGGACCACAGGCTAAGCAGAAAGAGGAGATCAAGGGTTTACCAGTTGCCAAACTAAGACACAGTTGCTGGTAGGGTGAGCAGTGGCCAGAAATATTAGGGACATTCTCTCTGTACAGAATACTCAGGGCTAAAGAGAGACCATGGGCACAGGGACCACTGCTCCTCACCACCACAAGGAGCTGGCAGGTACCTCGGTGTCTGGAGTCACCACTTTGGTGAGGAGGATGGAAAGGAAAGGAAATCCGAAAGACTTCTAACTTATTTTTTTTTTAAGAGAGAGAGAAGGGAGAAGGGGAAGACTATTAGATCGAACTAAGTTGACTGAATTGTTTTTTCCTCATACACAATTTTTAAAAAAAACTATATTACTGTATATATCATGCTTGAAATTTGTTGATTTCACTTGAGACTGTAGTCTAGAACTGTTCCTAAGTCAGTTCACAGTTCCTTACCTGGAGAATCCCAGGGATGGGGGAGCCTGATGGGCTGCCATCTCTGGGGTCGCACAAAGTCGGACACGACTGAAGTGACTTAGCAGCAGTAGCAGCAAGTCAGTTCACATAGGTCTACCTCACTCTTTTCCTGACCAAAAGCTATTCCATTCACTGTGACGATTTATTTAACTCTAGGGAGAGAGAGTTAAGATGTATCAGATATTTTTGGGTTTTTTTTTCCAAAATGGAACTGCAGCTCACACCTTTGGGTAGTATTATTCCTGCATCAAACTCAAGTGCCTAGATCTCTTCCCTCCAGACCTCCCAGCTGTCTTCTCAGCTTCTCACTGAAGCTGGGACCAAGCCCACCAGACCAGCCGCAGCAGGGTTTGATTCCCTGCTCCCAGAAGTTGGAAGCCAAAGTCGCTGGAAAAGTCCAGTGGCCTAGCTGTTATCTTCATCATCATCATCTGATGCTTACTACACCCTAGGCATAGAGTTGCACTTTCATTGGTGTTTCCTCACTGAACAGTTGGGAAATAGCTACCTGACTCAGAGCTGTTGGGCATGATTAATTACATACCAAGAGACTCAGGCAACCCCCTCCCCGCCCCAAAATGAGCTTCCCAACTGCCTGACTTTCCCTAGCTATCCTTTTGAGGTTGTGCCTCCCAGAGGGAACAAAAATCAATGTATTAGCCTCTGCCACTATTTCTTCCCTTAGTTCAGAGCTCCCTAGTGGACCCAGAATCCAGCCGGTCTCTCGGGAGCCCTCCAGATTATTGTCTTTGTTGTTCAGTCACTAAGTTATGTCCTACTCTTTGCAACCCCATGGACTGCAGCACTCCAGGCTCCTCTGTCCTCCACTATCTCCCAGAGTTTGCTCAAATTCATGTCGATAGAGTTGGTGATGCTAACTAACCATCTCATGCTCTGCCACCCTCTTCTCCTTTTCCCTTCAATCTTTCCCAGCATCAGGGTCTTTTCACTGAAGCTGGCCATCATCAGGTGGCCGATGTATTGGAGCTTCAGCCAACAGTCCTTCCAATGAATATTCAGGGTTGATTTCCTTTAGGATTGACTGGTTTGATCTCTTTGCCATCCAAGGGACTCTCAAGAGTCTTCTCCAGATTACCCAGTGGTTTAAAGTAACACAATTTCCTCAGCTGGCCTGAATCAGAACTACAGCTTCAGAGTATGACTCTGGGGATGCAGACCAAAGTAACTAAGAGTCTTCACATATCCTGAGTTGCCTGCCCATGTGGCTGTAACATGCTCCAGACGTGGGGCACTACGAAAGTTTTAAATAACAAACACTCATCACAGTTAAAAATATTTATTACTTAATTGATAGCCTCAAACTAAAATAAATATATGATCTGCTTAGAAATTACTGTGGTAAGTTGTTGTTGTTCAGTCTTTCAGTTGTGTCCAAATTTTTGCGATTCTATGGACTGCAGCATGCCAGGCTTCCCTGTCCTTCACCATCTCCCAGAGCTCGGTGTTGTAAGTAAATTTTATTGAGTTTTAGTAACATTAATTATGCATCATTCCAAGAAACTTGCATAGGTGGGTTTATTTTCTTCCTATATGCACATTAATTTTTCAACTTGATTATTTTAATGCATTTCATTTAAATGATTCTTTTTGTTGTTCTTCTTTTATTCTGAAAGGTTATGCTCCAAATTTGAGAAAATGGAATAAAAGTAGTTTTATAACATTCATTGCAGTGGTTATCTTTTCAAGGGACCACGTTCTGCATTAGCTGTGGCAACAGCAGCCATACCCAATAACTCCAAAATCTATGCTAGCTTAACATGTGAGCCTTTGTTTCCCACATTCTAAGCAGTAGCATGGAACTGGAGGGGAGGCTCTGCCCCACATAACCATTCAGAGTCCCAGGCTGTTATAGGTCTGTCATCTTCACCAAGGTCATTCAGGGCATAGACATCCAGGGGAAGAGAGAGAAGGAAATTTCAGAGGTGTTTTGCCCCAAAGTAGGGTACATCATATATGCCCTCATTCCACTGGCAAGAATCCACTCACTGGCCACACCTAGCTGCAAGGGAGATTAAGAAATGTGGTTTACTTGTGGGTTCAGGAGGAAAACCACATGGTTTGGTAAATACCTAGCCTATCTCTGCCTCATATTTTGACCTAATAATGTCATTCCTAGACTCTATCCTAAATAATCAATCCAAAATATACATGGTTTTACACAAAGAAGTCTTAAACTATTGAAAAACTAACTGGAAGCATAGAATATATATGAAAATAAAGTCTATTGCAGTCATTTGACAGATTGTACTTCACACAATCATTTTTAAAGTGATATTAGTGAGACTATGTAGAAATACTGGGAAATGCTTGAACAACAAATATGATGAAGTCAAAGCAGAGTCCAAAATTTTATATACTAAGTACTGCTGCTGCTGCTGCTGCTAAGTCACTTCAGTCATGTCCGACTCTGTGCAACCCCATAGGCGGCAGCCCATCAAGCTCCCCCGTCCCTGGGATTCTCCGGGCAAGAACACTGGAGTGGGTTGCCATTTCCTTCTCCAATGCATGAAAGTGAAAGTGAAAGTGGAGTCGCTCAGTCGTGTCCAACTCTTCGCAACCCCATGGACTGCATCCCACCAGGCTCCTCCACCCATGGGATTTTCCAGGCAAGAGTACAACTATGTCTAAATGTTCACAGGGCAATAAAAGATTGTAGGAAAAATGCAAATAATGCTTAAAGTTATAATAATGATCATTTAAAGTACATCTGAGATGGGCTAGGCAAAGTGCTACCAGAATTATATGCAGCATCTCCCAAGCTAACCCCCCTATCAGACAGATATTACTTGTAGCAGACTGAGTTAGTTGCTATCAGATCTTGGCCAAGAAGATGGAGCCAACTCCATTCCCACACTAAATCACTGGCTGATGGGGCCAAAGATGACCCAATTCTGGACATGAGACATAAAGAGAAGTCATCCAGATAACTTTTGAGAAAGAGTATCTTCCCACATAAAGACCAGAGCCTTGTGAGGAGAGAGCTGTGTTTCTCCCAGACTTCACCCTTTTGTTCTGAATATGATTATGGGAGGCATTGTTTTTGAGCTAAGGTGGCCATCTTGGGATCATGACTTGACAAGCCTAATAATACTCTGGATGTCAAAGCAAAAAAAAAAAAACAAAAAACAGAGCTTGGATCCTTGATGACATTGTTAAGATACTGCCTCAGTCCTGCAAAGCTGACCTTCAGACTTTTTTTTTTAATGATTTTTTTGTTGTGAACCATTTTAAACTCCTTATTGAATTTCTTACAATATTTCTTCTGTTTTATGTTTTCTGGGGTATTTTTTGGCCACAAGGCATGTGAGATCTTAGCTCCCCAACCAGGGATTGAATCCATATCATCTGCATTGGAAGGCGAAGTTTTAATCACTGGATCACCAAGGAAGTCCTAAGACTTCTTTTTAAGGGATATAATTTTTTAAATAAATTTATTGGGGTTTTTTTTTTATAGCTTGGCATTAGCTTTTCTGTTTTTTCTTTCTTTTAATAATTTTATCTATTTATTTCTGGCTGTTTTGGGGCTTTGCTGCTGCACAGGCTTTTCTCCAGCTGCAGCGAGCAGGGGGCTGCTCTAGTTGTGAGCATGGGCTTCTCCCTGTGATGGATTCTCTTGTGGCTCCCAGGCTCTGGAGCACAGATTCAATAGTTGTGGCTAACGGGCTTAGTTGGTCTGTGGCATGTGGGATCTTCCTAGATCAGGGATGGAACATGTGTCTCCTGCATTGGCAAGCAGAGTCTTTACCACTGAGCCACCAGAGAACCCCATAAAAGGATATGATTTAATGTTTTTACTACTTAAGCCATTGTTGGTTGGGTGTCCTATATGTTTAGCTGAAGATATTCCCAAGTGATACTTCATCCTTCCTTTACAGACCTCACAGTCAGCTAATAAGAAATAGAACTAGGATACAAAACAGGCTGCTCTAGCTCCAAGGTCCAAGAACTCTCTACTCCAGCATCGTATAGTGGAATTAAGGCCTTCTTCCCTCCCACCTTTCCTTCAAGTTATTTCCTATACATGCACACACACTTTCAGCAACTATAGCCAACAAAATCCATTTCCCTCTCTCTTCTTGTTACCCTCAGATCCTTATCAGCTTCCCTCATTAATCTGACAGATGGTGTTTTCTGCTGCAGGTGTTTCCAAAGTGTCTGTAGATATTATCCCTTTTGGGCATGTCTCTTGATACAGTTATTTTGTAGCTAGGTGTTTGGGAAAAAAAAATGACATCTCCCAAAGCATATCTTTTTCTGGCCTTGTTTCTGACTGGGTTGAAAATCACTTGGTTTTGTCAGATTCATTGGATTATACTTGAACTTTCACTTTATTCAATGTATTCAACACTATATACCTTTTGTTTTTAAACTACACTTTCTCCAATGCAGTCCTTTTTTTCCTGTGTGCTATCTGCCAGCTGTTTGCTCAAAAAAAGAAAACAATCTGAAAGAAATCCAAAATGGTAACAAGAAGTACAAGGTTGAAATATCTTCCTACTGCCAAAATCGCCTTCAGACAGATTCCTCCCCACTTTGTGTCTCCATTACATATTTTCCATTTTTTTTGCTTTATGACTCCATAAAATTAATTTCTTACCTCTGGTGACAGGTTTCCTGGCACAGGTCTCTTTTGTTCCCATGTAATTTCTACTCCCATTTAACTAGAACAAAAGAAACCAGAACACCACGTAGAGAGGATATTAACTTGCTCATCTGGAAAAAGGGACATTCTGTCGTTTACATACAGTATCTTAACTCCAAGGAGAGTCTTTGGAAGGCCCAGCTGTGGTGATCTTTCAGATGAAGAATAGTGTTCGATATTTTGGAGGCATGCAATCAAATACTGTGTAACAAACTTCCATAGATTCTCAGCCATCACCTCACAGTCACAGAGAATGCATGATAAAGGTGAATTCCTAGGTACAAAAATGTCCCACTCCTGAGAAAGGCAAACAACTGGTCTGCAAAAAGGAAACGACACTGATGAATTCTCTTTCCTCTAAATTCAGAGAATTAACATGCACCTCAAGTCCAAGTCTAAAATTGTAAAGTAGAAAGACACAATTAAAATTTTTACCTTATTTACCACTCAGTGAATCCACGTCATACAGAATGAAAAACTCAACTCTTTCAAGATGAAATAAAGCACTTCAGAGAGAGTCAATGGAATAAAATTCAGTTTAAGTATTGGACACTCAGCATTTACTTTCTCCTCTATTACTAACAAGCTATGTGTCCTTAGGGAAAATACTTACTCTTTCTGAACAGACAGTTTTCTCACATGTCAAATGACAACAGTGATAACATATGTATACTGAGATTCATGGTTACAAGGTCCTTCTACATATTTTGATACAACAGCCCTGAGAATTGGGTTAGACAAATCTTTTCCCCATTTTAGAGATGAGGAACTAAGACTCAGAGAGTTTAAATGATTTAGCTGAAGTTTATGTGTGTGATTAGTAGTTCAGTCATATCCAACTCTTTGCCACCCTTTGGACAGTAATCTGCCAGGCTCCTCTGTCCACAGGATTTTTCAGGCAAGAATACTGGAGTGGGTTGCCATTTCCTTCTCCAGGGGATCTTTCTGATTCAGAGATTGAACCCATGTCTCCTCTGTCTCCTACACTGCAGGTAGAATCTTTACCTGCTGAGCCATTGAGGAAGCCCAGTTGAATATAAGATAATACACAAAAATAGGTCTTCTAAGCCCCAAATCAATGGCCTTTAGGCTAAGCTTTGTTGAACAGGAAGATACCTATGATGTTATGACCAAAATTTCAAGAAAGTAGGTTTAAATTATTTGTGTACATCTGTAGAGATTAAGTCCTTGGTTTTCATTTTCTTTTTCTTACCTGTATCATTCTTGGCCAAAGGCTACAGAAGTGAAATGAGAATAAGCCAACCTTCAGAAATAGGAGAAGGGGCTATATAATAACGTACGAAGAAGAGAAAGAGAGAAATGACAAGTTCTGGACATGACAGAAGGAGTTGGTGAATGCTTCCAAATAAGAATTTATATGAGCCAAGGAATTATTTTGATTCCAATATATCAGTCTCCTTTTTCTCCCTCATGAAAGGTATCTTAAGTACAACACTTTGATTAAAGGATTTTTTTGTTTAATTTTTCCCATCCCCTATTCCATCACAGACATTTTTACAATCTCAAAAGAAAATCCTGCTGTGAATTAAACTGTGCAGCCTAATCAGCTACTATTGTAAATATGTTTCCCTTTTCACTCATTATCCTCTTGGGATATACAAAAGTAACAGAATAAAATAACTTAGTTTGCTTTTATTACTCCCCTGATCTAAACTGCTGCCCATTCTGAAAACGAGAGAGAACCAGGACATAAGATTTTTGAGAGCTGAAGAATAAGGGATTTGAATCTCAGAGTTTGGGGGTGGGGAACTTTTATTAATTTTTTCTTTGTGCATTATTTCATCTTTTTATATGTAAATGTACATTTTCTAAGATTAATTTGAGGCAGCTTAGGGGAAAAGACATATAATTTAGCCACTACAATTAAAAATAAACAACCTTTATTTCTCTCTCCATCTAAATTTTCAAGGAAAACTTACAGTGAATGTGTCTCACTTCACAAGCAAATAATAGTAGGAACATATATTGCATCCTAAATACAAATTTTATAACTCCAGAAACTTATTACTAGTTTAACTAACAGTCTACTGGTATCACTGAATGAGGTGAGCAACATAAGGCAGTTAAAGATTTTGCTTCTCTGAAAGTAACGTTATTGCATCATCAATTTTACGAAATATGATAAGTGCCTAATTATAGAACTTAAAATATTTAAGGATTGTAGTTTTTAAAAAGTTGAATAGATTGTTCCCTTTCATCTTGGAGACAGAATATGGGTCGTAGATAGGAACATTAAGCCAAGTCTTGATTGGACAGCAGAGTCAAATGAGATGAAGGCATCTCTTCCATGTCCATCACGGAATGTTTTGTGAATGAGATTTGTTTTCAAGGGCTTTTGAATAAAGGAGATGGGATGACTAACTAATTGCAAAATAGAGTGTGTGCTTAGTTGCTTAGTCATGTCTGACTCTTTGCGACCCCATGGACTGTAGCCCACCAGGCTTCTCTGTCCTGGGATTCTCCAGGCAAGATTACTGGAATGGGCGCCATGCCCTCCTCCAGGGGATCTTCCCAACCCAGGGATTGAACCCGGGTCTCCTGAATCGCAGGTGAATTCTTTACCATCTGAGACACCAGGGAAGCCCTGCTGAATACAGAGAGTTTATTAAATGGCATTGTGTTGGAGGTGGCAGTAATTGAACTAGTGCAGTGGTCAGTCAGTCTGACATTGGTTGGCAGCGAGTGAAATAACCAACTTCTCATTGCTGATGGAGAGAGAAGATGGGGAGTAACCATGTGAAGTCTGCCTACCAAAATGCTTCAGAGGACTTAGCCCAGACTCTGAAGAAGAGGCTCTGCCCATTTACATGTGTTCATGCTAAGTCAATTCAGTCATGTCTGACTCTGTGCAACCCTATGGACTGTAGCCCACCAGACTCCTCTGCTCACAGGATTCTCCAGGCAAGAATACTAGAGTGGGTTGCCATGCCCTCCTCTAGGGGATCTTCTTGACCCAGGGGCCAATCCCGCATCTCTTATGACTCCTGCATTGGCAGGCAGGTTCCTTTTACCACTAGTGCCACCTTGTTGTTCTGTCACTCAGTGGTGTTCCCCTCTTTGTGACCCCATGGACTGCAGCACGCCAGGCTTCCCTGTCCTTCACCATCTCCCAGAGCTTACTCAAACTCATGTGCATTGAGTCGGTGATGCCATCCAACCATCTCATCCTCTGTCATCCCTTTCTCCTCCTGCCTTCAACCCTCCAGCATCAGTGTCTTTTCCAATGAGTCAGTTCTTCGCATTGAGTGGCCAAAGTATTGGAGCTTCAGCTTCAGCATCAGTCCTTCCAATGAACACCCAGGACTGATCTCCTTTAGGATGGACTGGTTGGATCTCCTTGCTGTCCAAGGGACACTCAAGAGTCTTCTCCAACACCACAGTTCAAAAGCATCACTGCTTCGGCCCTCAGTCTTCTTTATGGTCCAGCTCTCACATCCATACATGACTACTAGAAAAACCATAGCTTTGACTATACGGACCTTTGTTGGCAAAGTAGTGTCTTTGCTTTTTAATATACTGTCTAAGTTTCTCATAGCTTTTCTTCCAAGGAGCAAGATTCTTTTAATTTCATGGCTGCAGTCATCATCTGCAGTGATTTTGGAGCCCAAGAAAATAAAGTCTATCACTGTTTCCATTATTTCCCCATCTAGTTGCAATGAAGTGAAGGGACGAAAGTGAAAGAGGAGAGTGAAAAAGTTGGCTTAAAGCTCAACATTCAAAAAACAAAGATCATGGCATCTGGTCCCATCAATTGATGAAGGTGAAAGAGTAGAGTGGAAAAGCTAGCTTAAAGCTCAACATTCAAGTGTTTGAAGTGATGTTGCTTCTTGACCTGGATTCAGGTTTCACAGAATGCAGGTAAGGGGGTCTGGTATTCCCATCTCTTTCAAAACTTTCCACAGTTTGTTGTGATCCACACAGTCGAAGATTTTAGCATAGTCGATGAAGGAGAAGTAAATGTTTTTCTGGACTTCTCTTGCTTTTTCTGTGATCCAACAGATGTTGGCAATTTGATCTCCGGTTCTCAGGGTGAAAGAAAGGACAGCACAATCATAGTGATTTAATGAAGAGAGACAACCAAATTCAGATAACTTAATGACAGTTAAATATTTGCCCGCATTTTCCTCTATATGTGCATTAGTCAATTTTAATTCTGTTTGTGAAAGTTGATGGTATAAGTCATTCTAAATATCAGAATGCTATAAGGATAAAAGGGATAAAGTATTAACAACAAAATTTCAAGTAGAATATTTGTCATAGTCAGGGTCGCAATGATATGTGAAGATTTACTTCATATTTCAATTCAGTAATGTAGGATTTAGTCTCTTCTAATTTTCATTATCAGAGTTAGAAAATAAATAGCTACTTAACTTTGTTTATTCAAAATACCAAAATCTCTGAAGAAAAACAAGTAAGCTAACATTTTTCTATAGAAGCAGAAATGACAAAAGATAGTAATTCTATAAATTCAAATGGAGCATTGATATTTATGATTATTACTTTGAAATTTTCATTATTTCATAATTCTTAGCCAGATCTGATAAAATCCCTTTAACTTTCTCTCTCTCTCTGACCACTATTCTTCCAGTTCTTTGCTCCTCCAAACCAAGGTCACTACTTCCTACCTCCCAGGGAGAGCTCCAACCCCACAGTACACACTCTCTGGATCAAATATATCAGGTTTCTATACCCATAAACAGCCTAGACAGACCCAGTGGTTCCTACATTCTACTATGCTATTGACAGACTTCTCAAACACACTTTTCTTCCCCCAGAGATAAATCCAATTCTGAATTGTGTATGCTCCTACACATGGCAGCCAGGTGAATCCCTACCAGAAGGAATGCCTTCTCCCACTCTAGGCATTACTCTGTCTCAGATGTTACTGGGCTCAGGAAACAGGAAGTGACTAAAGTGCCTGTCTCCAAGAAGTTCAAAGTCTAGGAAGACAGATCAATTAACTAAAAATTATATGAGAGACCAAAATAAGATACCTTTACACATCTAGCAGAATGGCTAGATTTTAAAGGTCTCGCAACACCAAATGTTGGTGAAGATGTGAAGCAACACATTTTTTGTAGGATTATAAAATGGTAAAACCACTTTAGGCAAAAGTTGGCAATTTCTTTTAAAACTAAGTAAGGAAATCAATCCTGAATATTCATTGGAAGGACTGATACTGAAGCTGAAGCTTTTTTTCCTCACCTGATGTGAAGAGCCGACTCATTAGAAAAGACCCTGATGCTGGGAAAGATTGAAGGCAAGAAGAGAAGGGGACAACAGAGGATGACATGGTTGGATGGCATCACTGACTCAATAGACATGAGTTTGAGCAAGCTCCGGGAAATGGTGAAGGACAGGGAAGCCTGGCGTGCTGCAGTCCATGGGACTGCAAAGAGTGGGACATGACTGAGCGACTAAACAACAACAAAATATTCTATGACCATAAATTCCAACCCTAGCATTTACCCAAAAGAACTGAAGACATATCTCCAAAAACTTGTACAAGAATATTCATAGTAGCTTTATTTATAATAGCCAGGAACTAGAAACAGCCCAAGTGTGCATCAGTTAGACGATGGATTTTTTTTTAAAGCTGTGATATACCAAAACAATGGAATACTACTCAGTAATATTTTGTAAATGAACTTCTAATACGTACAACAAAACTCTGAATGATATGTATTCTGAATTATTTGGAAGGCAGTATATTGATATCTGCAAATTACTTTGAAATGCATTTTTAAAAAAGATGTATTGATGGTTGGATAGTGTTGCAACAAAGTAAGCAGAGTAAATGTTATTTGCAAAATCATGCAAAATTCTTTCAGCTTTTCTGTCTGCTTGAAAATTTTCACGACAAAATGTTGGGGAAAATTACGTGAGAGCATAGAAGATACGTAAATTACAGAGATGCCGAGAAAAAGATATTTTACCCCAGCTGTGGAGAAGAATAAAGTAATGTCAAAGATGACATGAATGAGAAGGTGATGTCTGAGATGTGCTGAATGAATAGGCTTTCACCATGCAGGAGAAGCAAGTTTGGTTGGCTCCTAACAACCTGATCATGCTGGAGAATGCATAAGCACATCCTGAAGAGGGATCAGAGGTGGGGATAACGTGATAAGTAGAGGCCATATCATAGAAAGTTGAGTGTGCTGTGCTAAGGTTTATCCTATAATTGATGGGGAATTATTGTACGTTTTAAGCACAGTTTATGGGATGATACAACTTACACTTTAAAAAGATCACTCTGAAAATAGTGTAAAAGAGAAATGTCCAACTATGAGGCTGGAGGCAGGAAAATGAAGACAAAGCATGTTAATGTTGCAATAGCTTTAATAAGAGGTAGGAGTAGCCTGATTTAAGACAATGGAAGTGCAGGTGGTAAGGAAGTATAGGATTTGGAAACTGTTTATGATGTAAGAGTGACAGGAGATTAAATGGAGAGAGTTTGTGATTGAGTTGATGTGTGGAATGAGAGAAAGAAGAGTTAAGAATGATCCTAAAGGTCCTGAGTAAATAATGATAAAATATAAAAGGTGGTAGGAGCAAGTTTTAGGAGAGAATATGCATATAATGGGGAAATGCTTATTCTCTAACGCCTATCTGAATGTCCAGATAGACTTGTTCAGGAGGTTATTGAACATAAAGCCTGGGCCTCAGTAAGGATATGAACATTACATTGATTGATTTTCTTATTTCCTTTTTATCATCTACTTACCTCTACTCATTCCAAAGAAAATTTTGGAGATAACAACCAATACACATTTTAAAACCTCAAATTGGATGCTGGGAAAGATTGAAGGCAGGAGAAGGGGAAGACAGAGTATGAAATGGTTGGATGGCATCACTGACTCAATGGACATGAGTTTGGGTAAACTCCAGGAGGTGATGATACACAGGGAGGCCTGGCATGCTGTGGTTCATGGAGTCACAAAGAGTCGGTCACGACTGAGCGACTGAACTGAACTGAACTGAATCTCTAACTCATTCCAAAGAGAATTTTGGAGATAACAACCAATACATACTTTAAAATCATTAAATTGGATGTGATCTGGTGTATGACTGTGTGTGCATGTGTGTGTATGCACACACGCACGCACACTCAGTCATGTCCAATTCTTTGTGACCTCATGGACTGTAGCCCACTGTCCATGGCTTCATTCCATGGCTCCATGTCCATTCCATGGCTCCTCTGTCTATGGAATTTTCCAGGCAAGTATACCTGAGTGGGTTGATATTTCCTTCTCCAGGGGATCTTCCTAACCCAGAGATAGAACTTGTCTCTCTTACATCTCCTGCATTGGCAGTTGGATTCTTTACAAGCTGAGCCATCAGGGAAGTCCCCTGGTGTATGACTGCTGCTGCTGCTGCTAAGTCACTTCAGTCGTGTCCAACTCTGTGCAACCCCATAGATGGCAGCCCACTAGGTTCCTCCATCCCTGGGATTCTCCAGGCAAGAATACTGGAGTGGGTTGCCATTTCCTTCTCCAATGCATGAAAGTGAAAAGTGAAAGTGAAGTTGCTCAGTCATGCCTGACTCTTAGCGACCCCATGGACTGCAGCCTACCAGGCTCCTCCGTCCATGGGATTTTCCAGGCAAGAGTACTGGAGTGGGTTGCCATTGCCTTCTCCAGGTGTATGACTAGCCCTGTACAAACTGTAAAAGGAAAAATCAACGGCTGTTCTACAACCACTTATAGACAGTTTGTGTTTTCCTCCTGGGGATACAGTCTTCTATGCATCCGTGATATAATAGAAAGAACACTAAACAAGAGTTTGGAAATGTTGTTTCTGGTTCCAGCTTTCCCTTTAGCAGTTGACTCTGAGCAACTTGTTTAAACCCTCAGAGGCCTCCAGTGCAAGACAACTGAATTATTTGACCTCTGTGATCCCTTCCAGATCTCAAGTGGGAATTTTCTTTGAGCTATATTTCATGGATTATTATCCAGGCCCTTTTCCTCTCCAGTGACCTTCACTTGGCCTCCAAGGTACTATTTAGCACTTCAACTTGAGAAGGGGAGAAAGAAAGGTTGGGGAGAAAAGTATGTTCTGTTGCTTGGATATTATGATAAGAAAATATTAAAAACAGAAAAACTGACATCACTAAAATTGATGAGGTTTGGGTTTATACACACTCTCCCCATCCAATGAGGTCATAGGTGGTTCTGCAACAAGAAAGACTATTTAAGGTTCATTTAAATATAAATGAGGATGGCCTTATATTGTGGCTTTCCTATGCATTTCTATAGAAATCACAATGTTTGGGTATAATAAAAAGAGTATTCAGCCAACTTCAGTTTGGCTTTCAAAAAAGAAAACAATGAATCATACATCCAAACACAGAGTTTTCTCTTTAAATGTGATAGATAATCACAATCATAAAATTTAAATGACTTATGACCAAATGACCTAAAAAGGGAATTACAATAAAGCTACGTGAAACAAAACATTGAGCAAAACTGTTGCAAAATTCCAAGTACAGTCAACACACTATGCTCAAGCCATGAAAAACTTCATGGTACACTGTGAATGAGCTTTATTTTGGTTTTGGGGTGCACATTTCCAATGGCCTGCAACGCTCCTTCCCATCTCCTCTGTCTGGAAAATGCTTACAGCCACTGTTTTCAAACTTGTGTGTATCAAATCCAATGGAAGGCTTATGAAAATGCAAATTGCTGGTCCTTCCCTAAGAGTTTGTCATTCATTATGTCTGGGAAAGTCTCAGAAACTGACATTCCTAACAAATTCCCAAGTGATACTTATGCTGCTAGTCCAGGAATCATACTTTAAAAACCCCTGGCCCTGGTCTTCCCAGATAATGAAGTGGTAAAGAACCTGCCTGCCAATTCAGAAGACAAGAAAAGTAGGCTCAGTCCCAGGGTTGGGAAGATCCCCTGGAGGAGGGCATGGCCACCCACTTCAGTATTCTTACCTGGAGAATCCCATGGACAGGTCACACAGAGTTGTACAAGACTGAAGCAACTTAACACGCAGACATGCACGGTAGAAACAAACATGACACCATAAAGCAATCATCCTCCAATTAAAATAAAATCAAGACCTATGAAAGAACCACTGGCCTTGGACTTCCGTGGTGGCCCAGTGGTTGGGAATCTTCCTGCCAACGCAGAGGGTGCAGATTCAATCCCTGGTCCAGGAAAACTCCACATGCTTTGTGCTTCCCTGGTGGCTCAGAGGTTAAAGCGTCTGCCTGCAATGCGGGAGACCTGGGTTCGATCCCTGGGTCGGGAAGATCCTCTGGAGAAGGAAATGGCAACCCACTCCAGTATTCTTGCCTGGAGAATCCCATGGACAGAGGAGCCTGGTGGGCTACAGTCCACGGAGTCGCAAAGAGTCGGACACGACTGAGCGACTTCACTGTTCACTTTCATGGAGCAGCTAAGCCCTTATGCCACATATACTGAAGTCTGCACGCTAGAGCCCATACTCCACAACAAAAGAGTAACCTAAGCCCTGCTCTCTGCAACTAGCAAAAGCCATTCATGTAGCATGAAGACCCAGCACAGCCAATAATAATATAAATAAATGAATAAAAATAAAATAAAAAACATTGGCCCTACACTTACTTGTATTTCAAAATCCCAGCTCAAATAAAACTCCCTGGATGAAAGTAGGGTAGAGCAGAAAAGGCTTTCACTTTCCAGTTTTCTTCCCAGAAGACTACAGACAATTCTGTACTAGAGCTAGTTTACAACTCTTATCCTGAATCTGCTTCCATGTCTCCACCCTACCCCCACCCTGCTCCTTTGAAAGTTTCTGGAAAGGAAGGCTCAAATCTTATTCATACTTTTATGTTTCCCAGTATGTAGAACAGTGTTTGTCCCCACCAGATACTTAATCAATGGAACAAATAATAATAATAATAATCAGTTAATAAATGTATGTATAAAAGAATGGCTATGAAAGCACTTTTACAATTGAAGTGCTATGAAAAACAATGCAAATGAATCTTCTCAAGATCCAATTAAAATACAGATTCTGATGCAGAAAGTTTGGGGTGGGACCTGAGAGCCTGAATTGTAAAAGTTCCAAGTCAAGAACTTTCACAAGCACACTTCAGGTTACAACTACTGTAACCGTAGTTCCCAGCCTTGACTGGACATTAGGACACCTGTAGACCTTTGACAACATAGTTTCTAGTCTGCTTCCCAGATTGATTAAGTCAGAATCCCTGGATATGGGTCTCAGGCATCAGGGTCTTTTCAAACCTCCTCAGTTACTTTAATACACAGCCAGAGCTGTGAGCAGTTGATATCTATAGTAATCACATATGATATAGTCACCTTCCATTAAAATCTAAATTTATGTGACTCAAATCATGGCAATTTTTTGTATTATTTATGATTACATTGATATTGATAATATTAATGATATAATTTATTCTCTTTAATCACTTTTTAACATTATCAAATCATCTTATTATCTGGCTGCTGCTGCTAAGTCGCTTCAGTCATGTCTGCCTCTGTGTGACTTCATAGACAGCAGCCCACCAGGCTCCCTCATCCTTCGGATTCTCCAGGCAAGAACACTGGAGTGAGTATTTCCTTTTCCAATGCATGAAAGTGAAAAGTGAAAGTGAAGTCGCTCAGTCGTGTCCGACTCTTAGCGACCCCATGGTCTGCAGCCCACCAGGCTCCTCCATCCCTGGGATTTTCCAGGCAAGAGTGATGGAGTGGGTTGCCATTGCCTTCTCTGATTATCTGGCAGATATCATTATTTAAACCCAGCCAGAAAAGAAATTTCTGACAGTTTTTAAAATAAAGCTTTATTTAATGTTTACTTAATGTTTCTCAAACCATGTATTTTAAAAGACCAGTTATTATTTTTGACAATTATAATTATGATATATATTTTTCTTAGAAATAGGGCAATGTAACCCAAAAGAAAGTGCCTTCGACATTGATTGATGTCAAATGTCAGATTTCAGGGCATCTGGCCCTGAAATGCTGGCTTCCAGAAAGGACCATTGTTTTCACAGTCTGTCTTAAAGAAGCAGAGTCAGGATTTTTTTTTTAATCTGTTTAAGAAAAATTATCAAATAAAAATCCATATTTATACAGGATATACATAACAGAGTATTCTTTCACACTAACGAAGAAAGATCTTAATACATACTTTCAACTATTAAGCCACCAGAGTGCTTTTAAAACAGAATCCAATCTGCAAATCAGCTTATAACAACTTTTCACAAACTCAGCCTTGCCATGATGTAAAGGAATGCCTCTATGGTTGACTTTGATCCTAGTGTTTAAAAAAGCAGCCCCAATAATACTAAACTTTCCAGAAACGGGGTGATCTGTTTTGATATCCATCCCGGGTCCCTACCACCCAGGCTACAAGCAGCAGGTTTTAGTGCCACCTCTTCCAGAAGTGTGTGGAAATGCCATACACAGTACTCAGTAGAGATACTTGGCCAGTGCTGCAGACTCCAGTGTTCTGTACCTGATTCTGAGGAAAAGAAAGAGAAGCTCAATTATCCATATGCACAAACCAAAGCTGAGTTCAGGGAATTAGGCCTCTATCAGGCCTCTTGTTTTTTAAGAATAAAAGTTTGGAATGAAAAGCTTTGAAAAACTAGTAGTTGAAACTCTTCATTAAGTACAATTCTTAAGAGTTGTACTTATTTGTTTTCTGATAATCTTAAATATCCAGGCAATCGTAATCATCAAAGACATATTTGAAACAGCATGACTTGCATGTAAAAATGAGCAAAAACAGTGCCAAATTCAACAAATTGTGCTGTCAGAAAACAACCACCTGACAGAAAGGAGACGTTCCAGAAAGAAGCCCAAGAGCTGTCTGCACACAGATTTCCTAATGAACTAAAGTTCTTTTGCTTATGGCTAAACTCAAAACACAGAGGTGCTTAGAATGCATTAAGGAAAAGCAGTGTGAAATCTAAGATCTGACTTTTATTCTCTCCGCCTTAATCCAACGCCTTAAAATTCAGTGTCCAGATTTATCTTTTTTCTGAAACTTTCCTTAGATCATCAATGGCATCCTACAAAAAAGAGGTGCCAGAAGTCTGAAGGATATCTTTTTTAAAAATAATTTCTGATTTTCAGCAAAGTACAGAATGTGAATTTTATAAAACCAAAGTGAGTGATAGGTAAGCCCACTATTGATTGTAGGAAAAAATCTAGAATCAATTATTTTCAAAATATCAAGCACTTAAAGAGGAAGTTGTGATCATTAGGAACTACCTTGATTTCAAGAACACTCATGACAGGATTTTTTTCCCCTAAGATTACTGGTATGGTAGCAATCACAGACCTGCTGTAGATATTATAAATCTGCATTTCAGCCATCATGATATCCTTGTGGACAAGATGGATAAAAATTAATCACTTTAAAGCTTGGGTAGAGCCAAACCCAAAGAATGCTGAGTTATGAATCAAAATCTCTGCAAAGAGATTTTCCAAAAGCATTCCACAAAGTTTTATCCTTGTTCTTAAACTAGTTCATGCTTTTACTGGCAACTTGAATGGGGGTGTTTGTGGCCCAATGATCAAATTTTCAGACAACTTGAAGATGGAAAAGAGCAATAACGGTAAAGGACTGAATGCTAAATCATTTCAGTCATGTCCAAGTCTTTGTAACCCCATGGACTGTAGCTGGCCAGGCTCCTCTGTCCATGGGATTTTCCAGGCAAGAACATCGGAGTGGGTTGTCCTTCCCTTCTCCAGGGAATCTACCCAACCCAGGGATTGAACTCTCATCTCATATCTCCTGCATTGTCGGATGGGTTCTTTATCACTAGCGCCACCTGGGAAGTCCTGGTCAAAGACTGAATAGATTACAAAAAGATTACAACTGCCTGCACCAACTGTCCAGACCTAATTCGACTGAATTTAACAGGATGAACATCAAGTTCCCTGATCCAGCTCGTCTACTTCTCAGAGCTGATGAATGGGAGGAATACCAGGAGGTTGCTCAGGACAGAGTCTGGCACATAGCTGTATGCCCCAAATTTTATTATTATTATCTTATTATTCATTTTTATTTTCTTTAGTTCCTGAGGCTCTGCCAGAAAAATAGATCGTTTAAAACAAGTTTCAGACAGTTGAAGGCTAGAGTCATGCCCTTCATTTTGTGCCGTGTTTCTACTCTGGTGAATGTATGAGTGGATGTCATCTTGCCTCTCTTGCTGAATCAGGGGAGAAGAGAGATGCCAATCATGTGCTTGACTAATAATCTGACCTCCCACATGCTCTTTATTTGAACTTTCCTGAGCTGTCTGCTGTATAGTTATTTCCAAGCAAATCTGAAAAACATTTTTAAACAGAATGTGCTCTGCTGTGCCTAGTCGCTCAGTCACATCTAACTCTTTGCAACCCTATAGACAGTAGCCTGCCAAGCTCCTCTTCCATGGGGATTCTCCAGGCAAGAATACTAGAATGGGTTGCCATGCCATCCTCCAGGAGATCTTCCCAACCCAGGGACCGAACCCAGGTCTCTCATATTGCAGGCTGTTTCTTTACCATCTGAGCCACCGGGGAAGCCCTTTAAACAGAATAGCTTTTTATTCAGTGCTTCCTGTGTAGCTAGCACTCAGATAGGTATCCATAGGTAGAGTATCTCTATACTTCACCAAAACCCGATGAGGTAGGTATTATTCCTTCCATTTTATGCACGAGAAAACTGCAACTCAGAAGATCACAGACTTGTATGTTCAAAGGTCAAGTCCCTTGGTTGCCTTCTTTCTCTCTTCTTGAAGTCAGATAACTATCCTCAAATACTTTAGCCATCCTGGTATGTGCTGTATTCTCAGTCGCTCAGTCATGTCTGACTCTCGGCAGCCCCATGGACTGTAGCCCCCCAGGCTCCCCTGTCCATGGGATTCTCCAGGCAGGAATACTGGAGTGGGTTGCCATTTCCTCCTCCAAGGGATCTTCCTGACCCAGGGACTGAACCCACGTCTCTTGTGTTTTTCGCATTGGTAGGCAGATTCTTTACCACTGCACCAGCTGAGAAGCCTCCATCCTGGAATGGTAGCCCCCAAGCCAAGCCCCAAACCACCAAATTCCAAGGCCATCCCTTACTTTAGTAGAAAACTTCCACATGTGCATTTCACACTCAGGACAGAACAGTCATAGATCCTGGTCACTGAGAATCAACCAGTCACAGTTGCGGGAAGGCACCCTTAATTGCGAAAGAATTCTTCACTGAAGTCCCAATTCTCATCTGTCTGGACTCACAAAGGCCATTCCTTATTAACAGTGACCGTCCTCACCACGGTCACACTAGGACTTGAGAACTAAGGTCATCCTCTCCTGTGGCTTTCCTCTTCCAAAACTTAAATGATCCCATAAGGGAGAATACACTTCTGGTTAAAAACTGCCTTTGAGTTCCCAAGTTACCCCATTGTATGAGGTGAGGGGCTGATTTAATTGAGTTATATAGTAAGTGTTATGACAATATGCAGTGGAAGATTCATTTTCAGGGTGATTCCATTTAGCAAGTAATTAAAGAAGACGTTAAAAACGTCTCCATCACCACAGTATCACGAATTGCTTATCCATCGAGAGTAAATTCAAACATATTCAAGGACATCTCACATGAGAGATCAGAACTAAAGCAGACAGGATTCCAGGCTGACAAATCAAAGCCAAGATCCCAAATCTCTGGCATTCTGGATTCTCCTTTTCTTTAACAATTAAATGCACAGCCTGAAACCCCCATTCTAAATACTGTAGTCAAACCAGATCTCTGGTGGGATTTTCATTCATTCATTCCAACAATCTCTTCCTGAGTGACTACTGTGTGTCAAGCTCTATTCTAGGCAGTAGAAATAAAGCAAGAAATATCCAGGTTTAAAAAAAGTTCCTGGGACTTCCCTGGTGGTCCAGTAGTTAAGACTCTACCCTCCCAATGCAGGGCCCCTGAGTTTGACCCCTGGTCAGGAAACTAGGTCTCATGTGCAGCAACTAAGACCCAGCAGCCAAATTTAAAAAGAGAGAGCTACAAGTTAACAACAATGACAACAACAAAAAATCCAAACTATATGTTAAAAAAGAAAGAAAGAAAACTCCTGCCCTCATGGAGCTTATGTTGTTTGTGTGTGCTGAGACCAGAGAAGTTGGAGTGGGGAGGGGCTGTTTTCTTCAGAATGAGTCCATTCTGAAGCCTGTAGTCCCCTGTATCCTGGTAGCTGCTGCCGTCTCTCTCTGCCCTAGTGCAAAATACCACCCTTACTTTATTCACTCCCCACAGAGAGCCACTAATACAAGTTGGTGCATAATAGGTTTTTATAGGTGAAGGGTAGCAGAAGGAGCATATCATAGCATAATGAAATACAAGCAACAACTTAAAATGTAATATTAAATATTGCTGATCTAAAAAGCTACTACCTTTTCTCCCTGGTGGGCTGTTTCTTGTTGGCCGTATTCTCCCTCAGGCTCTGGCTTGTTGCCATCTTCTCCCATCCCTCTCTCCAGATCTTTTTTGCCAGCCCCTGATTCTCCTAGCTGCCAGCCTCTGACCTTCAATTTCCTTTTACTTTTCTCATGCAAAGCAGTTCACCCAAGGCTTCTGGACTATGCCCTGGCTGAGGTTGATGGAGAGAGGGGGCTTCACCTTTCCCATCCAAAAAGTCAGCCAAGATAATTTTTTTTTATAACAAAGAGCCGTCTTTCTGTTGTGAATTTTACCACTGCCGTACCATGTGAGCTGCAGTCTGTTCTAGTTTCAACAGAATTTTTTTACTCACTGCCATCAGCCAGCAGTTGTGGGAAAACAGTACGCAGAGTGAATTGCTAAAGACTAGCCCAAATGTGGAATTTTAAGCACTCACATTAACAAAGCTTTGGGAAACTGTCATTAAAGATTCCAAACAAATGAGCAATCAATCCTTGTATACTCAATATTGAACAAGTAGAAACTGAGAGCCTTTCAAAAAATCAAGTTGGATCACTACCTCAAGTAGAATATCAAAATGACTTTCAAATATATCAGAGATTCAAACATGAAAGGGGGAATACAGGGATCTCCCCGATGGTCCAGTAGTTAAGATTTCTATGCTTCCACTGCAAAGGGCACGGGGTTTGATCCGTGGACAGATCAAAAAAAAAAAGCTTGAAATCAATAGATGACTTTAAAAGAAAACGACCACGAAAATAATAGAACATGATTGAGGTTTTAAAAAGTAACATTCTTGAAGTAGAAAAAACCTTCTAAGTATGATATTGAAAAGTAAAGAGAAAAAGTTAGCAATCTGACTAAATATAAATGTTAAACTTCCACATAGCAAAACTACCAAAAATCACATCCCCCCCCCCAAAAACAGTGAGAAAACGTAACACACAAATTTAAGAATAAATTCTTCAGAAGACAAACAATATCATCAAAATGAACAAAAAAATTGTTTTTTGCTTTTCCTTTTTTTTACATTTATTTATTTTTAGTTCAGTTCTGGAGAAGGCAGTGGCACCCCACTCCAGTACCCTTGCCTGGAAAATCCCACGGACGGAGGAGCATGGTGGGCTGCAGTCCATGGGATCGCTAAGAGTCTGACACGACTGAGCGACTTCACTTTCACTTTTCACTTTCATGCACTGGAGAAGGAAATGGCAAGCCACTCCAGTGTTCTTGCCTGGAGAATTCCAGGGACAGGGGAGCCTGGTGGGCTGCCATCTATGGGGTCACATAGAGTCGGACACAACTGAAGCGACTTAGCAGCAGCAGCAGTTCAGTTCAGTGGCTCAGTCGTGTCCGACTTTTGCAATCCCATTAACCACAGCACGCCAGGCCTCCCTGTCCCTCAGCAACTCCCAGAGTCCACCCCAACCCATGTCTATTGAGTCGGTGATGCCATCCAATCATCTCATCCTTTGTCATCCGCTTCTCCTCCTGCCCTCAATCTTTCCCAGCATCAGGGTCTTTTCAAATGAGTCAGCTCTTCCAATCAGGTGGCCAATGTACTAGAGTTTCAGCTTCAATATCAGTCCTTCCAATGAACGCCCAGGAATGATCTCCTTTAGGATGGACTGGTTGAATCTCCTTGCAGTCCAAGGGACTCTCAAGAGTCTTCTCCAACACCACAGTTCAAAAGTATCAATTCTTTGGTGCTCAGCTTTCTTTATAGTCCAACTCTCACATCCATACATGACCACTGGAAAAACCATAGCCTTGACTAGACAGACATTTGTTGGCAAAGTAGTGTCTCTGCTTTTTAATATGCTGTCTAGATTGGTCAGAACTTTCCTTCCAAGGAGTAAGCATCTTTTAATTTCATGGCTGCAATCACCATCTGCACTGATTTTGGAGCCCAAAAAAATAAAGTCTGACACTGTTTTCACTGTTTCCCCATCTATTTCCCATGAAGTGATGGGGCCAGATGCCATGATCTTAGTTTTCTGAATGTTGAGGTTTAAGCCAACTTTTTCATTCTCCTCTTTCACTTTCATCAAGAGGCTCTCTAGTTCTTCTTCACTTTCTGCCATAAGGGTGGTGTCATCTGCATATCTGAGGTTATTGATATTTCTCCTAGCAATCTTGATTCCAGCTTGTGCTTCCTCCAGCCCAGCCTTTCTCATAATATACTCTGCATATAAATTAAATGAGCAGGGTGACAATATACAACCTTGACGTACTCCTTTTCCTATTTGGAACCAGTCTGTTGTTCCATGTCCAGTTCTAACTGTTGCTTCCTGTCCTGCATACAGGTTTCTCAAGAGGCAGGTCAGGTGGTCTGGTATGCCCATCTCTTTCAGAATTTTCCAGTTTATTGTGATCCATATAGTCAAAGGCTTTGGCATAGTCAATAAAGCAGAAACAGATGTTTTTCTGGAACTCTCTTGCTTTTTTAATGATCCAGCAGATGTTGGCAATTTGGCAATTTGATCTCTGGTTCCTCTGCCTTTTCTAAAACCAGCTTGAACATCTGGAAGTTCATGGTTCATGTATTGCTGAAGCCTGGCTTGGAGAATTTTTTTTACTAGCGTGTGAGATAATTGGAGGCGAATTATTTTACAATATTGTAGTGGTTTTGCCATGAAAATTAAAGTGAAGTCACTCAGCCATGTCCGACTCTTTGAGACCCCATGGACTGTAGCCCACTAGGCTCCTCCATCCACAGGATTTTCTAGGCAAGAATACTGGAGTGGGTTGCCATTTCCTTCTCCAGGGGATCTTCCCAACCTGGGGATGGAACCCAGGTCTCCCTCATTGCAGGCAGACCCTTTACCATCTGAGCCACCAGGGAATCCATTGACTTGAATCAGCCATGGGTGTACATGTGTTCCCCATCCTGAACCCCTTCCCATCTCCCTCCCCATCCCAAACCTCAGGGTCATCCCAGTGCACCAGCCCTGAGCGCCCTGTCTCATGCATCCAACCTGGACTGGCAATCTATTTCACAGATGGTAATATACATGTTTCAGTGCTATTCTCTCAAGTCATCCTACCCTCGCCTTCTCCCACAAAGTCCAAAAGCCTGTTCTTTATATCTGTGTCTCCTTTGCTGTCTCGCATATAGGGTCATCATTACCATCTTTCTAAATTCCATGTATATGCATTAATATACTATATTGGTGCTTTTCTTTCTGACCTACTTCACTCTGTATAATAGGCCCCAGTTTCATCCACCTCATTAGAACTGATTCAAATGCTTTCTCTTTTAATAGCTGAATTATATTCCATATCCATTCATCTGCCAATGGACATCTAGGTTGCTTCCATGTCCTAGCTATTGTAAACAGTGCTGCAATGAACATTGGGGTACACGTCTCTTTCAATTCTGGTTTCTTCGATGTGTATGCGCAGCAGTGGGTTTGCTAGGTCGTATGGCGGTTCTATTTCCAGTTTTTTAAGAAATCTTCACACTGTTCTCCATAGTGGCTGTACTAGTTTGCATTCCCACCAACAGTGTAAGAGGGTTCCCTTTTCTCCGCACCCTCTTCAGCATTTATTGTCTGTAGACTTTTTGATAGCAGCCATTCTGACCAGCATGAGATGGTACCTCTTTGTGGTTTTGATTTCCATTTCTCTCATGAGTGATGTTGAGCAACTTTTCATGTGTTTGTTAGCCATCTGTATATCTTCTTTGGAGAAATGTCTGTTTAGCTCTTTGGCCCATTTTTTGTTTGGGTATTTATTTTTTTGGAATTGAGCTACATGAGCTGCTTGTATATTTTTGAGATTAATTCTTTGTCAGTTGCTTCATTTGCTATTATTTTCTCCCATTCTGAAGGCTGTCTTTTCACCTTGCTTATGGTTTCCTTTGTTGTGCAAAAGCTTTTAAGTTTACTTAGGTCCCATTTGTTTATTTTTTGAGGGATGGGTCATAGAGGATCCTGCTGTGATTTATGTCAGAGAGTGATTTGCCTATGTTTTCCTCTAGAAGTTTCATAGTTTCTGGTCTTACATTTAGGTCTTTAATCCATTTTATTTTTGTGTATGGTGTTAGAAAGTGTTCCAGTTTCATTCTTTTACAAGTGGTTGACCAGTTTTCCCAGCACCACTTGTTAAAGTGATTGTCTTTTCTTCACTGTATATTCTTGCCTCCTTTGTCAAAGACAAGGTGTCCATAGGTGTATGGATTTATCTCTGGGCTTTCTATTTTGTTCTATTGATCTATATTTCTGTCTTTGTGCCAGTACCATACTGTCCTGTTGAATGAAGATTTGTAGTACAGTTTGAAGTCAGGCAGGTTGATTCCTCCAATTTCAGTCTTCTTTCTCAAGATTGCTTTGGCTATTCAAGGTTTTTTGTATTTACATACAAATTGTGAAATTATTTTGAACAGAAATTTTAAAGATAGGCAAAGGCTATGATCAAGCAACATACACACACACACAAATGGTCACTAAAACCATGAAAATATATTCAATTCATTTTGAAAAGGATATTGTTGATATTGTTTTCCGCCTAGCAGATTGGAAAATATATCAAAATTTACAATACCAACTGATGGTTGTAAGAGGAATTATTCTTTTTCATTTATGTTGGTATAGAATATAAATTGGTGCAAACTTTTTGATAGATCATTGTTGTTTAGTCTCTCGGTCGTTTCTGACTCTTCTTAGGGAAAAGGCTTCAATCTTCCTGAGTTCCAAAAGGCAGATTCTAGCAGTTAATAATTAGGGGAGTGAGGAAATGCAGAAACAAAGGAAAGGCAGTTAAGAAACAATTTGTTGTTGATATTGTTCAGTCGCTAAGTTATGTCCTACTCTTTCCGACCCCATGGATTGCAGCATGCCAGGATTCCCTGTCCTTTACTATCTCTTGGAGTTTGCGCAAACTCATGTCTATTGAGTCAATTATGCCATCCAACCATCTCATCCTCTGCCGCCCCAATCTCCTCTTGCCCCCAATCTTTCCCAGAATCAGGGTCTTTTCCAGTGATTCAGCTTTTTGCATCAGGTAGCCAAAGTATTGGAGCTTCAGTTTCAGCATCAGTCCTTCCAATGTATATTCAGGGTTGTTTTCCTTTAGGATGGACTGGTTTTATCTCCTTGCAGTCCAAAGGACTCTCAAGAGTCTTCTCCAATACCACAGTTCAAAAACATCAGCCAGGGATTGAACCTGTGTCTCTCGCATCTCTTGCATTACAGGAGGATTCTTTACCGACTGAGCCACCTGGGAAGCCCACCCATATAGGAGTGTGCCGGAAGCCAGCACAGGAGATCCCACCCATGACAAGGTCATGCGGAGAGACCTGACGGGCAAGGTGAGTCAGGTCTCAAGGGGTCCTCTGCCTGAGCATCTACCCCGAAACCAAAATCTGTCTGTTTACTGTCTGCTATACTATACTCTTCTGACATTACAGGAGGCTTTCCCTGACTACCTTTCTCTGGAAAAAGTTAACTTAGAGCTCCAACTGATCTCCTGCATATGAAAGGAATGTCTCGGCTTAAATCCCTCTGATGGCTCTCTAACTTGCCTGACAGCTGGAGACTTTTACAACTTGTAATTGTTTACAGCCCCCCAACCGTGAGAGACACGAAGCTTAAATCATCTTAAAGATATAGAGCCTTTTTAGAGCTAAGAATTTGTTTGGTGAAGGGATTCATTGGTTGAGTTAATGTTTGCCACCAGGCCTCCATATCTTTTATCTTTTAGGCACCTGGGAGGATATTAATCAATGTAATTGGGATGCAGAAATAGGAACATAGTAGTTTTGATGTTAGCAACACTAGAGTTTTGAGTTAATGGATTTTCTCTCCGTTATAAATCACTGTACTCCTTTTCTTTGTTATAAATTGTTGTGTCCTTGCTATGTAAGAATGTAACTTTATTTAGTGCTTTCTGAGAGTGGCACCAGACTTTGGGAAGAACATCACAAATAAGTTCTCTGGTTGACAGACCCTTTTCAGAAAAGGGCTGTAAAATGTTAATTGGCCTTCTGGCCAGAAGATGATGTAAATCACCTAAGACTTGTGTATACAACTAGGTATGCAGAGAGAAAGCCTGGTCTCCATAAGAGTCAGGGCTGCTGACACTGCATAATTTTATATTATCCGTTGATCTCCATGTACAATCAAAAGTACAAGAGGCCTTTCCGGACAATAGAGGATGGGCCAGTCACTAGAAAGACTGGTTTCCCCCGTGTCAAATCTTTCTCCCTCTCCCTCTCCCTCCCTCTCCTTTTCAGGCTGAATTCCCATCTGGGGCATGGAAGCTCTCCGAGTCTGCTTACTTGCCCTGGCTTCTAAGACCCACGCGAGAGGGAGCCTATGGCGGGGCACCCTCAGCTATTCAAGTGGGCACCGGTGGCCTAACGTAGACAGTGCAAGTTCCTTGTCTTGGAATTTTATTACTTCTCCACATAAACCAAGTTATTCAGCATCTTTTCTCCACTAATTTTCCTACCATATTATTTCTTCTTAATCTCTTTTTATATTTCTAAACAAATAAGTTTTTCCTTGCCACGCTGTCCCCGCTTCGAATTACCCTGGATCCACCGGGGCTGGACCCCGGCAGGAGTGGTTATATCAATCATTTTCCTGGGCTCCAAAATCACTTTAATTTTCTTGCACTCCAAAATCACTGCAGATGGTGACTGCAGCCATGAAATTAAAAGACACTTGCTCCTTGGAAGAAAAGCTATGACCAACCTAGACAGCATATTCAAAAGCAGAGACATTACTTTGCCAACAAAGGTCCATCTAGTCAAAGCTTTGGTTTTTCCAGTAGTCATGTATGGATGTGAGAGTTGGATCATAAAGAAAGCTGAGCAGTGAAGAATTGATATTTTTGAACTGTGATGTTGGAGAAAACTCTTGAAAGTCCCTTGGACTGCAGGGAGATCAAACCAGTCAATCCTAAAGGAAATCAGTCTTGAATATTCATTAGGACTGATACTGAAGCTGAAGTTCCAATACTTTGGCCACCTGATGTGAAGAACTGACTCCTTATAAAATACGCTGATGCTGGGAAAGATTGAAAACAGGAGGAGAAGGGGAAGACAGAGGATGAGATGGTTGGATGGCAATCCTGACTCAATGGACAATAGTTTGGGTAAGCTCTGGGAGTTGGTGATGAACAGGGAAGCCTGGTGTGCTACAGTCCGTGGGGCCACAAAGAGTCAGACACAACTGAACAATTAAATTGAACTGATAGCTTAGCAAGACTTTCAACAGACAAAGACATCTATTCCCTCAAATGGTCATCTATCCACATTGGCTTCCATGAGTTATTTTTTTTTCTGTCTGATCCACCATGATCAGTTCACCAAGCACTTCTATTTAATGGGAGCTGGTGGTTTAGTCACTAAGCCTGACTCTTCTGACCCCGTGGACTGTAGCCCGCCAGGCTCCTTTGCTCATGGTATTATCCAGGCAAAAATACTGGAGTGGGTTGCCACTCCCTTCTCCAGGGGATCTTCCCGACCCAGGTATCGAACCCAGGTCTCCTGCATTACAGTCAGAGTTTTTGACCAACTGAACTACAAGGAAGATGTGCCAATTTAACTGGTACCCACCAATAAAGGCAGTGCAATGTTTTAGCCAATGTTTAAAATATTGGAAAACTTCAACTTGGTAAACAGACACTGCTTTAAGCACATTCCTCCACTGACTAGACCTGACTTTCCTGACTTTCCTCTATCCTAGGAACCTTCTTTACCTCCTCCACAGTCCAACAACTAAAGGGTTATTGCCAGGTACCGCCAGAGCTTCTAGAAGCCTGCTCTAGTGACACAGTCAGTATGTCTTCAGATTGGCAAGTATGGTATTTCTGCTGCTAAATAGTGTCAAATGGTGACTCCCTCAAAACACTGCCAAAAGCATCTGTTCATAAGGCAAAGTTGAGTTTATTGCTTACTGTAGTTTTGTGTTTTGTTTTTTTTTTAACTGTAGTAAAAGAAAAGAACTACATTGATAGAGTCTTAGTTATATTTTGAAGTAGAAAGGCAAAGTTGGAATATTTTTGAGGTTTTAATTTAAGGCTATTCTTCAAATAAGGGGATGATGGCTTAACTACTATTGAAGAAGGATCGTGATGTAAAAGTTTAGGATTAGTATATACAGCAAGGTAAGTCTTCTGAGGCAAGGGTTTTAACGTGTCTTGGAGAATAAATCATCATTTGATGTTATGAATTAAACACTTTGATGTTTATTTAAATGGGTGTTTAGGGAAGTTCTTGAAATAGAAATACAGGTATTTGCAATTTTTATCTTCCTGGTTAAGAGTTTTCTGAAATAATAAATATTGATGAAGATAATAAAATAGTTAAATGATATTAACATAGAAGACATACTATTTGTTCATAGATGGTTCATTTCTCATTGTGGTCATTCTTAAGCAAGAGCTGAAGATTAGGCCCTTAACATCTGGGAGTATGATCAACCCAGATCATACTACTCTTGGAGTTGTCATGACTGAGTATCAAGTTTCTAAGGTGGTTTTTTCCAAACTCCTTAAGTGTAAAGTTTTTCTTTTCGTTCTTTGGATGGTCATTTCTTGGATTGTTTGATGGTTCAGTGACTATACAGCAGGATTTAGAATACCTCTCATTTGAACACCACAGTGCAAACAAATACTAAGAGGATTTCTGATCAGAGTTTGTAGTCCACTTTTCAGCCAGGATCCAATAATACCTAAGTTAAACTAAGAATGTTAGGTCCATGAATTAAGGCAAATTGGAAGTGGTCAAACAGAAGATGGCAAGACTGAACGTCAATGTTCTAGGAATCAGCAAACTAAAATGGACTGGAATGGGTGAATTTAACTCAGATGACCATTATATCTACTACTGCGGGCAGGAATCCCTTAGAAGAAATGGAGTAGCCATCATGGTCAACAAAAGAGTCCGAAATGCAGTACTTGGATGCAATCTCAAAAATGACAGAATGATCTCTGTTCATTTCCAAGGCAAATCATTCAATATCACAGTAATCCAAGCCTATGCCCCAATCAGTAATGCTGAAGAAGCTGAAATTGAACGGTTCTATGAAGACCTACAAGAACTTTTAGAACTAACACCCAAAAAAGATGTCCTTTTCATTATAGAGGATTAAAATGCAAAAATAGGAAGTCCAGAAACAACTGGAGTAACAGGCAAATTTGGCCTTGGAATACAGAATGAAGCAGGGAAAAGGCTAATAGCGTTTTGTCAAGAGAATGCACTGGTCATAAAACACACCCTCTTCCAACAACACAAGAGGAGACTCTACACATGGACATCACCAGATGGTCAACACCGAGATCAGGTTGATTATATTCTTTGCAGCCTTACAGTCAGCAAAAACAACCCTGGGAGCTGACTGTGGCTCAGATCATGAACTCCTTATTACCAAATTCAGACTTAAATTGAAAAAAGTAGAGAAAACTACTAGACCATTCAGGTATGACCTAAATCAAATACCTTATGATTATACAGTGGAAGTGAGAAATAGATTTAAGGGACTAGATCAGATAAATAAGTGTCTGATGAACTATGTATGGAAGTTTGTGACATTGTGCAGGAGACAGGGATCAAGACCATCCCCATGGAAAAGAAATGCAAAGAAGCAAAATGGTTGTCTGAGGAGGACTTACAAATAACTGTGAAAAGAAGAGAAGTGAAAAGCAAAGGAGAAAAGGAAAGATATAAGCATCTGAATGCAGAGTTCCAGAGAATAGCAAGGAGAGATAAGAAAGCCTTCCTCAGCGATCAATGCAAAGAAATAGAAGAGAACAACAGAATGGGAAAGACTAGAGATCTCTTCAAGAAAATTAGAGATACCAAGGGAACATTTCATGCAAAGATGGGCTCAATAAAGGGCAGAAATTGTAGGGACCTAACAGAAGCAGAAGATATTAAGAAGAGGTGGCAAGAATACACGGAAGAACTGTACCAAAAAGATCTTCATGACCCAGATAATCATGATGGTATGATCACTCACCTAGAGCCAGACATCCTGGAATGTGAAGTCAAGTGGGCCTTAGAAAGCATCACCACAAACAAAGCTAGTGGAGGTGATGGAATTCCAGTTGAGCTATTTCAAATCCTGAAAGATGATGCTGTGAAAGTGCTGTACTCAATATGCCAGCAAGTTTGGAAAACTCAGCAGTGGCCACAGGACTGGAAAATGCCAGTTTTCATTCCAATCCCAAAGAAAGGCAATGCCAAGGAATGCTCAAACTACTGCACAATTGCACTCATCTCACATGCTAATAAAGTCATGCTCAAAATTCTCCAAGCCAGGCTTCAGCAATACATGAACCGTGAACTTCCAGATGTTCAAGCTGGTTTTAGAAAAGGCAGAGGAACCAGAGATCAAATTCCCAACATCCGCTGGATCATCGAAAAAGCAAGAGAGTTCCAGAAAAACATCTATTTTTGCTTTATTGACTATGCCAAAGCCTTTGACTGTGTGGATCACAATAAACTGTGGAAAATTCTGAAAGAGATGGGAATACCAGACCACCTGACCTGCCTCTTGAGAAATCTGTATGCAGGTCAGGAAGCAACAGTTAGAACTGGACATGGAACAACAGACTGGTTCCAAATAGGAAAAGGAGTACGTCAAGGCTGTATATTGTCACTCTGCTTATTTAACTTCTATGCAGAGTACATCATGAGAAATGCTGGGCTGGAAGAAGCACAAGCTGGAATCAAGATTGCCGGGAGAAATATCAATCACCTCAGATATGCAGATGACACCACCCTTATGGCAGAAAGTGAAGAGGAACTAAAAAGCCTCTTGATGAAAGTGAAAGAGGAGAGTGAAAAAGTTGACTTAAAGCTCAACATTGAGAAAACTAAGATCACGGCATCTGGTCCTATCACTTCATGGGAAATAGATGGGGAAACAGTGAAAACAGTGGATGACTTTATTTTGGGGGGCTCCAAAATCACTGCAGATGGTGATTGCAGCCATGAAATTAAAAGACGCTTACTCCTTGGAAGAAAAGTTAAGACCAATCTAGATAGCATGTTGAAAAGCAGAGACATTACTTTGCCAACAAAGGTCCATCTAGTCAAGGCTATGGTTTTTCCAGTAGTCATGTATGGATGTGAGAGTTGGACTGTGAAGTAAGCTGAGCGCTGAAGAATTGATGCTTTTGAACTGTGGTGTTGGAGAAGACTCTTGAGAGTCCCTTGGACTGCAAGGAGATCCAACCAGTCCATTCTGAAGGAGATCAACCCTGGTATTTCTTTGGAGGGAATGATGCTAAAGCTGAAACTCCAGTATTTTGGCCACCTGATGTGAAGATTTGACTCATTGGAAAAGACACTGATGCTGGGAAAGATCGAGGGCTGGAGAAGAAGGGGGCGACAGAGGATGAGATGGCTGGATGGCATCACTGACTCAATGGGCATGTGCTTGAGCAAACTCTGGAAGATGGTGAAGGACAGGTAAGCCTGGCATGCTGCAGTCCTAGGGTCGTAATGAGTCGGACACAACTGAACAACAACAAACAACAGTAACCATCCCCACTCCTCACTGGCTGCTCCAAATGTTCAGCATATAAATAGAATGATAGCCAAAGGCCAATCAGTAACCTATAGTATAATAAAGAATTTCTTTGGCCTTTGCCACTAAATCCTGGAAAAGAGATGGTAAATCCTTGCAATTTTCTGAATGATAGGGGGTTTTTGTTATTTATAAACCCCGTGGATCACACCTGTGTTTATGCTAAGAGATAAGATGTTTCAGGATGGGGTTTGGTCACCAGAAAGACCAGCCATGTGACTCAGTGATTGGCAACTTGAGCCAGCCTGACCTCAGGGGAGGAGAGGAGGATTGGAGATTGAGTTCAGTCACGTGCCCAATGATTCAGTCAATCATGCCTCTGCAATGAAACCCCAATAAAAACTCTAGATTCCTGGTTGGTGACCTCATCAATGCCTGGAAGGATAAGGCACCCTGACTCCATAGGGAGAGGGCTCGGAAGCTCTGCAGAACCTCCCAGACCTCACCCAGTAAGTCTCTTTACTTCGCTGGTCCTGACGTGTATCTTTTATAGTAAAACTGTAAGTATGGGGCGTGATGTGCAGGTTCAGTCACATCCCGCTCTTTGCGACCCCATGGACTGTAGCCTCCTAGGTTCCTCTGTCCATGGAATTTTCCAGGCAAGAATAATGGAGTGAGTTGCCATTTCCTACTCCAAAAATCTTCCCAATCCAGGAATAGAACCTGCATCTCCTATTGCATTGGCAGGCAGGTCTTTACCACTGCCCCACCTGGGAAGCCCCATTTGTAAGTATAACATTTGAGAAACGGAATATTTCTGGCCATATCAGTCATCAGCAATTGCAGCCCTCCAACGTGAGCCCAAGAGCCTGCAGGAACTCGGAAAGGAGAAGAATACCTTCTATCTAGCAGCTATCAGACCACACCACTCCTGATAGTGAGCCCTGAGGAACTCAGGATGTGAAAACAACATACCAGCTGCAGATTTGCATCTTCCCATACATAGAAAAGAGCTAAATTCCTTAACTTCGGATATCTGGTTTTCTTTAATTCACAAAAATACTTTTGGGAGGGAGGTGGGAGGGGGGTTCATGTTTGGGAACGCATGTACACCCATGGTGGATTCAAGTCAATGTATGGCAAAACCAATACAGTATTGTAAAGTAAAATAAAGTAAAATAAATAAATAAATAATAAATAAAAAAAATAAAGATCAAGAAGAAATAATGAAAAAAAAAATACTTTTGACATTCAGACTACCTGCCCCCTGTTGCAAGCTTCTATATAACCTGGCTCCTCCCACCCCATCCCCTCAGTTCTCTCAGGGTTACTTAAGATGCTGCCTTCCAGGCTTAAGTCCTAAAAATTTCTGCCAAATAAAACATAACTCAACTTTTAGGTTGCATGTATTTTTTCAGTCGACATACTTTTCTGGATCTGTGAGTCATGCCAGCGAATTATCAAACCTGAAAGAGGTCTTGGGAACACCTTGGATTTGTAGCTGGTTGATCAAAACTGCAGGTGGCCTGGGGCCCTCACTTGCAGTTGGAGTAGGAAATGAACAATTGTTATGGATTCTTCCCTTTAACCAGAGAGCCTGCTGCTTATTCTGAGTAGTTAGAATTGAATAGTTTTGCGGCACCTCACTTGATGTCTGAAGGAAATGGCAACCCAGTCCAGTATTCTTGCCTAGAGTATCCCATAGACAGAGAGGCTTGGTGGGCTACAGTCCACAGGTCGCAAACAGTTGGCCACGACTGAGCGACTTCACTTTCACTCGATGTCAGAATAACAGGGGAGTGTGGAATGACTATTTTGTTTGTGGTCCCCGTGACCACCGGAATGAATTTACAACCCTGCCCACTGGGCTTTCTCTCCTTTCTTTATTTAGGCTGCACCAGGATCTTAATTGCTGCATGCAGGATCTTTAATTGCGGCACTCAGGATCTAATTCCCTGACCAGTGATCCAACCTATGTCCCCTGCACGGAGAGCACAGAGTCTTAGCCATTGAACCACCAAGAAAGTCCCCAAACTGGGTTTTTAACTTCTGAGAAGATAGAAGTAGTACGAAGACAAGGACAAAGCATAATGAATCCTTTCTTTGTTAGGCTCTCAACTTTAGGTTGCGACCCCTGAGAACTCTAGGTTCAGAGGTTCAGGGCTGGCCACTCCAGAATGTACCACTTTGGCATGTGGATTATTTCAAGCTAAAGACAATTAAGACCCAACCGACTCAGAAAGGAGGGCTTCCCAGCTGATGCCAGTAGCAAAGAATCCACCTACCAATCAGGAGATGCAAGAGGTGTGAGTTCGATCCCTGGGTCAGGAGCTCCTGCAGTTGGAAATGGTAACCCACTCCAGTATTCTTGCCTGGAAAGTTCCATGGGCAGAGGAGACTGGTGGACTACTGTCTGGGGTCGCAAAAAGTCAGACACAACTGAGCGATTGAGCATGCATGCAGACTTGACAAGCGCTTTTTCCTCCTCCTTAACTGCCTAAGAAATTTAGATAGAGGAGCTAGTCCAAGAACTATCATCAAAGATAACTACAAAGGGTATGGGCAAGATTTGATAAGCTGCATAGGAAGCTCGGCAGGGCCTAGAGATCAAATTCCTCTCTGTGTCCTTTGTCTCTGTGTGGCATGGCAAACGTTTATTTACCGAACATTTACTCTTCCCATCTTCCTATAAATCATCTTCCCTTTTGAAGTCCCCCACTCCTACCACCTTCTTCTTAGCTCCAAATGGCATATAAGCTTCAATTTCCTGACTGCCTGGGGGTCTCTTATTCTTATGAGGCCCCCATACATATGTAATTAAATTTGTTTCCTCTTGTAAATCTGTGTGGTGTCAATTTAATTAGACCAGCCAATGAACTGAGAAGCGAAAAAAGGAAAAGATTTCTTCCCTTACAAGGATATTGTGCAAGTTTGGATGGAGGTTTAGATAAACCTGAACTTTGATTGGTTTAATCCCAATAATCCTGTTTACAGCAATAAAATTTTTTGCTGGTACTCTTTAATACTTTCAATTTCAGCTTGATTTAGGCTCAAAGATACCTGTAAGTCAATGCTCAAATTAGTTACAACTGCCTTATAATTAGAGAAGTCTCTTGAGATTCCAAGGACGAGCCCACTGGGAAAGCATTTAAGCTGGCAATTTCATTTGTATAATGAATCCCTCTCTTTTAAGTTGGTGGGTTAAGTGTCACAAAGAAGGAAAGATTGTTCCTCAGTAAAAGGTCTCAGAGTGACAATTAAGGTCTGGGTCATGGAGAATATCTGAAAATTATTAGGGATACCCACCAAAACTTAGATCTTTCTTAATTTCCTATCTCATTCTTTAATGGTTCATGTTTCTAAATATATATATATGTATCTATTCTGTTTCCTGGATATAAAATTTTACGAAGAATCAAAAGAAGAAACCCTAGAATTTAAATGGGGAGATCTGGATATATCAGTTCAGTTCAGTTCAGTCAATCAGTCATGTCCGACTCTTGGCGACCCCATGAATTGCAGCACGCCAGGCCTCCCTGTCTATCACCAATTCCCGGAGTTCACCCAAATCATGCCATCTAGCCATCTCATACTCTGTCATCCCCTTCTCCTCCTGACCCCAATCCCTCCCAGCATCAGAGTCTTTTCCAATGAGTCAATCCCATGAGGTGGCCAAAATACTGGAGTTTCAGCTTTAGCATCATTCCTTCCAAAGAAATCCCAGGGCTGATCTCCTTCAGAATGGACTGGTTGGATCTCCTTGCAGTCCAAGGGACTCTCAAGAGTCTTCTCCAACACCACAGTTCAAAAGCATCAATTCTTCGGCACTCAGCTTTCTTCACAGTCCAACTCTCACATCCATACATGACTACTGGAAAAACCATAGCCTTGACTAGACGGACCTTTGTTGGCAAAGTAATGTCTCTGCCTTTCAATATGCTGTCTAAGTTGGTCATAACTTTCCTTCCAAGGGGTAAGCATCTTTTAATTGCATGGCGGCATTACCATCTGCAGTGATTTTGGAGCCCAGAAAAATTAAGTCAGCCACTGTTTCCACTGTTTCCCCATCCATTTGCCATGAAGTGATGGAACCAGATGCCGTGATCTTCGCTTTCTGAATGTTGAGCTTTAAGCCAACATTTTCACTCTCCTCTTTCACCTTCATCAAGAGGCTTTTTAGTTCCTCTTCACTTTCTGCCATAAGGGTGGTGTCATCTGCATATCTGAGGTTATTGATATTTCTCCTGGCAATCTTGATTCCAGCTTGTGCTTCTTCCAGCCCAGCGTTTCTCATGATGAACTCTGCATAGAAGTTAAATGAGCAGAGTGACAATATACAGCCTTGACGTACTCCTTTTCCTATTTGGAACCAGTCTGTTGTTCCATGTCCAGTTCTAACTGTTGCTTCCTGACCTGCATACAAATTTCTCAAGAGGCAGGTCAGGTGGTCTGGTATTCCCATCTCTTTCAGAATTTTCCACAGTTTATTGTGATCCACACAGTCAAAGGCTTTGGCATAGTCAATAAAGCAGAAATAGATGTTTTTTCTGGAACTCTCTTGCTTTTTCAATGATCCAGAAGATGTTGGGAATTTGATCTCTGGTTCCTCTGCCTTTTCCAAAACCAGCTTGAACATCAGGAAGTTCACAGTTCACATATTGCTGAAGCCTGGCTTGGAGAATTTTAAGCATTACTTTACTAGCATGTGAGATGAGTGCAATTGTGCAGTAGTTTGAGCATTCCTTGGCATTGCCTTTCTTTGGGATTGGAATGAAAACTGGCATTTTCCAGTCCTGTGGCCACTGCTGAGTTTTCCAAACTTGCTGGCATATTGAGTACAGCACTTTCACAGCATCATCTTTCAGGATTTGAAATAGCTCAACTGGAATTCCATCACCTCCACTAGCTTTGTTCATAGTGATGCTTTCTATGCATCACAGTGGATTTCTTCTCAAACTTACAATGTTTGTGTTTTAAGCAAATAAAATGCCAGTTAGTGTGAAACTCAATCACCAAGACTGGAGATTTTTGCTTTATGAAAACAGAGAACTGAAATTCTTTTATGCCATCAATGTGCCTTCAGAGTCCATGAACCATGCTCTGCTTCTATTTAGGGGTAGAATGTTTTCCTGTCAGACCCCTTTCTTCCTGTTTCTTGGTAGAAACATGGTATAGAGTGCATCTCTTGGCTTCCTGTTGTTATGCCTAGAGTCGGAGTCCCCAAAACTGAGAGAATAAGACGTCCACAGCAATGCAAAAGCATAAAGGGGTTTATTACTAGCTCGAGCCAGGGTCCAGGTTTCATTCAGCACAGTGGAATCCAACAAGGGCCCCGAGCTCTGAATCACATATACTTTTCTACAGACGGTTCTTTGTTTCTGTAACAGCATAGCTGATTGGTTAAACCGTACGTGCACGCGGGACTTTTAAACCTCGCATCCCTATCTGGATTGGCTCGGGTCTGGTGCAGGCGGGGGGCTATGGGGATTTTTCTGATTGGTCTAGCTACACTGCCTGTGGGAATTCCCAGAGCCTCAGCTTTCCTCAGGCCTAGCCTGCCCCTTAGAGCCTGTTCTGGCTTCAGTTTGTTCCTAACATTCCCCCCTGTCTTCAGCTACATAGAGAAATCTTCCTCTTTATTTTGGGGCAGGGCCTGATACTGTTGCCTCAGTACCATCAGTTGAACGGTATTGACGTGGTCTTTTACAAAGACAACAAGCTTAGTTATTATGCATGGACCAAAAGTAAGTATTAATAGTAGCACTATTAGAGGGCCCACCAGGGTAGAAATTAGCGTTGTTAACCACAGGGACTGTTGGAACCAGGACTCAAATTAATTTTGAGACATTTTTTTCTTTTTTTGATTTAACCCTTTCTTTATCTTGGCCAGGGACTCCCTGATTACCCCTGAGTGATTTACATAAAAACAACATTTTTCCCCTAACACAGCACGTAGGCCCCCTGAGAGACTTTATATTCAAGATACTTTTTGGGAATTGGGGCAGAGGTCTCTTTCTTCTGTAATTTCTTCCTGCGGTGCATGGGCGTAGGCCTGCCTAGCAGAGCAGAAGTCTCTCTACCTGATCTAAGTTGGGGTTTTTTACATCTGAAACCAGCTTTTACCCTTGTAGTTGCAGCAATTTCGTTGGTCCCTCTCAGAGATGAAATAGACAAGGGCCAAACAAGAGACCTAACAGGATGGTCATCTCTGGTCCCCGGAAACAGAAGGCAACATTTGGGGTGAGGGTTACAGGGTTTGTGACCCCTTCTGATTGGTTGGTGGTGAGGCAACAGAGCAGTGCTCCAAGAATCTTGTGTTCAGTCTGAAGTTACCATCTTTTACCTGGGTCGGGGCTCAAAGACATTGTTATGCATATTTCTTTGAGTAGGAACCAGGACTCTGGAGGCTGTACCAACCTTTGATAGTTTCTGTTTTTGTATCTCCTCTCTTCCCTGATTAGCAATTGTTTGAATCTATGCTTTGGAATTCAGGGAAGGCCAAGGAGGCTGAACAAAGTCTATATCTTACAGATAAGAAATGGAGAACACAGAGCAGATCTGTACTCCAGAGCCCCACAGATCCCGCTCAGTTTTAATTTTAGGGAACTAGGCAACAATGACTATGATAACTTCCTGTCAAAATGGGGCATAGGACTGCCCCAGCTTGGAACAATATAAGCTCTAATCTGAAAGTACACCCATAGCATCACCTAGTTATTTTCCAGGATATCTGAACCATAGCTACTCTATTTTGACTTTTAATTGTAAACTATTTTTTAATAGCCAAAGCAGATTTTACCATTAATGACAGTGTTTTTCTAGATATGAGAAGATGCAAGAATTGGGACTCATAAAATCTCTTCCTGAAAAGATCTAACTATGTGATGGCCTGTTCTGCCAGTTTCTCTGAGAGCACAGAGTGCCTCATTCCTGACTTTCACCCTGAACTCTTTTCAGGGGCGTTCAAAGTCAGCAGTTGCAGTGGCCATGATTTAATCTTTGTAGATGCAGATGGCGAGTGTCAGTCTTCTCCTTTTTGCTCATAAACTTGACCATGATTATGGGGGGGGCACTTCATGACCATTTTATCCCATGGTGCTGAGAGTGTCCATTTTCAGGTAAACAGGCCACTCAATGTGCTGTTACTGGACTAGGCCATGAAACAGTATCTAAAATTCTCTGGACCACCTGTCTTACTAGCTTTTTGGTCCAGGAAAATATTTCCTCTTGTTGCTTCTTGTCATATCTAGAGTTACACTGTTACCATCATCGATCTCATATGGGACTATATATTATTCTATTAGAGGCCTCACACACATACAGTATAAGAAACAGCAATTTTGTAAAACAGGTGAAATACAAATAACATAGCCAGCAGTATTAGTAAAGTCACAAGTAAGACTTATGTTAAGAACTTCCATTAGATGTAGCCCAGTATATCTTCAGGTTATCTGACTTAGTCTGCCCTGTAGAATCTTTATCTTCCAGGGAAATTATATATTGGCACCATTTATAAGGAACATAGCCCAGTTTTTTTAGTGTCACTAGACTGATTACCTTTAGTAAGATTTAATTTTTTTAAGTAAATTTTCTCAGGGCCCACCAGTTACAGTCTGGTAATAGAGAAATTTACCAAGGTTACCCAGAACTACAAACCCAACAATTGGATTGATTTTTAAAACTAGCATAGGATCAGGCCTATGATAGAAAAGCATTTGACTTATATGCAAAGGTCTAAGAAGTCAAGAAAACATAAATGATCATACGAATCAGGTCCAGCATCTCGGGGAGGCTGTCTACCTCTGATGTCATCGTCTTCTCATCCTGGTGTAGTGTAGTTTCTCCTGATAAAAAAGTCCTTCTATCCATGTTGGAGACAGTCCCTTAAATTATGTCTTTTTTCAGTCCTGGTTGCAGGTCATGAGGCATCTGATCTTCATCCAAAGATAGATTACTGAGATAAGCTTCAGAAACAAACTTAGGGTGTTTTTTAAGAATTTAATTAAATTTTACATTAACGTCAAATAACAGCAAAAAACTATCTAAGAGATGAGTCTTACTAGATGCCGACCTCCATTAACAAACTGGTATTTAACATTTTGAAATATCTTTTTTTTTTAAGTTATCCTTATTTTTATCAAATATAACCAAATTAAGGCTAGTTTGTTTGCAAAATAGGTCTGTTTTTACTGATTTTGGTCTAATGATTTTTATAACCATAATTGATTATAGGCTTTTTTATTTTGCTGAAACACTTAACGAGTCTCAGACTGAACTTTTAAAATTAAACAGGGCTGGGAAACTCACACCAAAGGCTTATCACAGATGTTGCCTAACAAATCTAGGTGAATTTTTTTCCTTTTTAAGGTCTCAAAAATTTCTTGAGATTTTTGTATCCGTGAGATAAACTTCTTAACTCATTTGATAAACTTGCTGGAAACCTAAGAACTTCCAATTTTTAGAGAAGTCAGATAGAAAATATAATTGCTTTGTTTATAACGTTTAATTTTACCAAAGTATTGTCATAATTAGTTTGAGAGGAAGATTTTCTCTACTCCCTGAAAACAAGATTCAGCCCCATAATTTTTCAGATAGAAACCATAAAAGTTATAAGCATATTCACTGGTTCATTCAGTCCTTTTGCTAACTTTTGTGAAGTCATTAGGTTTTCCATTAAAATGCCAGGACATATCAGAATGTTAAAAACTCCATATAATTTTTAGGATATCTGTATTAGTAATTTTACCCTAAATTATAATATTAGCAGATGTATTACTCATTTGATAATCTTTTTAAAGTAATTTAACCAACCAAACAAACACAGTTTAATATCTCTCTTTGGGATGCTTCAGGGGCCCTCTGAAGCACCCCAAAGTTAGCTAGAAGTCAAAAGTGCTTTATAGAATAATTTAGGAAGTTTTGTCAACAAATATCAGAAAGGTTTTGAGCACTCAGTCAGATGGGACTATAGGTCACTGTGAAACAATAGCTATTCACTCAGACAAAGTAACAATATGGGATTTCAGAGGCAAATACAGAACAGACCATTTAAGAGGCAAATGAACTTAAATCTATTGTTAAATGCAGTTCAACATCTGAAGAAAGTGTGTCCTTTTAACAGAGAGAAAAGCCAAATTCAAGTTTTTGCGCCAACTTATTTTTAGTCATTAACAGTCCCAAATTTCTTTAGCTTCTTTGTAAGAGGAAACTAATGTTCAGTAATAAATGTTTTAAAATTTTACTCTATTTGGAAATGAGCTAGCTAGTCAGTGAACTTCCATCACTTAGTTTAGCACAACCCAATTTAAGTTACCCCAATTTGGACAGACTATTTCAGACAGACATTCTTAAAGCATAATTATTCTTAACAGAGTTTATCTAAAAGCTCATATCTCATTTACATTTTTTTTGAAGTTTTTTTTTACTTGAGGTAATTTTCTTGTTGACAAACTTGTAACAGATATAATATTTAACATATTAAACCTAGGTACAATGAAAATATATATATTTTTTAACATTAAGTACTCTAAGACATGTCTATATTAAATAGGTCAACAAACAAACATTAATATCAGGTATTTAACACTGAATATTTTCCAGTTCACATAAACCTGGAATTTATTGTTTAATTTAGAATTACTTGATTTGTAAGCGCTTATCTTTTTTTAAGCCAAATAAATAGATCTCATATACAAATTAACTTCAAAAATATTACCCAGAGACAGAGACATATCAAGACATATTTAGACAGACACAGTGTGAGATCTAGCGTCGTTTTGTTTTTTTTTTTAATATATATGTATCAGAGAAAACAAGGCACTTTGGGAGCGTTACAGCTCACTCTCTTACACATACATCATTTTAGACAGAAAGTAAAAGCTGGTTAGTTTCTCAAATGAGTTAACTGAGTAAAGTTAATACAATAACAAAATTGCTCCCTAGCCCTTCCTGAGGCACGGGATGAGGTGCATCTCTGGGCAACACCTGGTATCCCAGGTCAGCTGGACCCCGGCAGAGCTCAAAGGCTGATGAGCCCAGGGAGCCTGACAGCTCTCCTGAGCAAAAGCCCCTAGCCTTGGGGCACTGCCCTCCTCCCCAAGCAGGTGGGGGGGGGGGAGGCTGCAGTGGGAGGCAGGCAGAGAGCAGAGCTGGGACACGGTGGGAATGCTTAAGCAGGGTCACCAAAGCCACAGAGACCTCAATCTGTCCGAGCTGGCACCGCAGAGCCGGAGGATCGGCGCCACAGCAAGAGATTTTACATTAGCCCTGACAACACCGCCTCAGCTCTGCAGTAACATTGGCCAGGGTCGTTTCTGAGGGGCGTGCGAGCTTCCGTTGGAGGCGAGCTGGAGCTCAGGCCAGTTGCTCTGAGCCTCCAAGGGATCGCTGAGCCTGCCCCCTTCCCATGGCTGTTCCTTTGGAATGTACTCATCTCACAACCAACGCAGAGCCACAAGTCGCTTCTGACACTGCCAACTGGAAGCTGGGCCCCTGGGCCACAGGAATGGGGGCAGGTCCCCTGGGCTGGGCAGAACAGGGAAGGGAGGCAGCTCCTTGCCTTCAGCCCTCAGAGTCCTTAGGGGCCATTGCTCCACACCCTCACCAGCCTCAGCCCAGTTTAAATAATCACTAAACGGCATTCTACAATTACAGAATTCCAAAGACACACAATTACCTGCACAGGGTCCTTTATCATCTTAAAGGCCTCTGGGTTTAAAGAAGCTTTTTTTTTTTTTCCTCAGTGTCAGGAGTTAGAGATGGTCTAGATAAGTATTTTTAAGAGCCCTGGTCTCAAGGCACAGGGAAAGAAAATCAAGTTCTAACAAATGGCGGCATGTCTAAACCACATGGTGGCCAGACAAAGCAAAGTGGCCATCAAAAATCACTACACAGATCACAGAGTTAAAACACACACATATAAACCTGGCAGTCCTCATCAAAGTGAAAGTGAAGTCGCTCAGTCGTATCAGACTGTTTGTGACCTGTGGACTGTAGCCCACCAAGCCTTTTCGTAACATCAAAGATTTTAAGTGAGGAAAGGAAGCCAGGTTGAAAGAAGAAGGGGGAGGAGGCAGGAGAGGGGGCAAAAGGGGTGGCCTTACTGACGTCTCCTGCCACCTACAGATACCCAGGTGTTTCGGGACTTTTCCTTGGGCTTCCAGAGGAGGGAGGACTGGAACTCGGCCCTGCCAGAAATCAGAACCAGAATTCGAGTTCTCTGCCAAGAGGAGGTGATCAGTCTCCAATCCTCAGCTCAGGCTGAGGTCCCTTCGACCAGATTTTTGCATCCAGGACCAGGGGACTAGAAAAACAGGGAAGGATAGGAAGGGTTAAGGAGAGGAAAGAGAGAGGGAAGGAGACAGGGATCAATAAAGTCTCTTGTTTCTTACCGGTCGGGGCACTCTGGCCAGTTGTCTGCATCAGGAGGAGACCAGGGACAAAAGGGTCCCAGTTGCGGCTGCTGGGTCTGGTCCATTGGCAGGCAAGCTGGCCCCTGAGTACCCCAAGTGGTCAGGATGTCAGTCTCGGCTTTTCCACCAATCCTGGCAGGACGTCCACAGAGCCAGCCGCCTCCCCAGCACAATGCCAGGCCTCGGCCTTACGCTGGTCTTAACCAGAAAACAGAGCCAGCCGCCCCCCCCAGCATGATGCTGGGCCTCAGCCTTACGCTGGACTTAACCAGAAAACAGAGCCAGCCACCTCCCCAGCACGATGCTGGGCCTCAGCCTTACGCTGGTCTTAACCAGAAAACAGAGCCAGCCGCCCCCCCCAGCATGATGCTGGGCCTCGGCCTTACGCTGGACTTAACCAGAAAACACCAGTGTTCAGAGATCTCTCCTCCTAGTGAGGAAAGCCCTGCTGCCAGGAGAGTGTTATTCTTCCCAGTTAAAGGGATCCCAGACGAGCCCCCAAATGTTATGCCCAGAGTCCGAGTCCCCAAAACTGAGAGAATAAGACGTCCACAGCAATGCAAAAGCATAAAGGGGTTTATTACTAGCTCGAGCCAGGGCCCAGGTTTCGTCCAGCACAGTGGAATCCGACAAGGGCCCCGAGCTCTGAATCACATATACTTTTCTACAGACGGTTCTTTGTTTCTGTAACAGCATAGCTGATTGGTTAAACCGTATGCGCGCACAGGACTTTTAAACCTCGCATCCCTATCTGGATTGGCTCGGGTCTGGCGCGGGGGGGGGGGGGGGCTACGGGGATTTTTCTGATTGGTCTAGCTACACTGCCTGTGGGAGTTCCCAGAGCCTCAGCTTTCCTCAGGCCTAGCCTACCGCTTAGAGCCTGTCCTGGCTTCAGTTTGGTCCTAACACTGCTAATGTACAGGACACTGCTGCACAGCCCACTTGCAATGCCTACCAGCCCTGCTCTAGGACATGATTTCTCCTGGTTCTGTTCTTCACATACTTTATATCCTGTGCTTGATGGGAGTATGCGACATGCTGCTCCAACACTATTCAATTAGCATTTGTCTTTACACTGGTGCCCTTGCTTACTGTATATGTTGTTTACAGCAGCAGTTTCAGGGTTTCTGTAGGGCTGGAGAAAGCATTCATTCAGGAGGCCTGTGTGCAGTGGATAACAGACCAGTTACATGCCTTATGAGGGTAGTCAGGAGACAGATCTGTAGGTTTGTTTCTCCACATTCTGATACCACAAGCTAAGGGGAACAATGTTTAAGGGGTCTTAGTGTGCTAATGGGCTTCCCAGGTGGCTCAGTATAAAGAACCTGCCTGCAATGCAGGAGATACCAGAGACATGGATTCATTCCTAGGTTGGGAAGATCCCCTTGGAGGAGGGTATGGCAACCCACTACAGTACTCTTACCTGGAAAATCCCATGGACAGAGGAGCCTGGCAGGCTACAGTCTATAGGTCACAAAGAGTCTGACATGACTGAAGTGACTGAGCCCAGCACAGTACTAACTACATAGTTTGTTGACCCTGGGGAAGCAGTTGTGCAACAACAGTAGGATTTATGGTTGATACTGTATTGCCCATATTGGAGAAATTTCTCCCGGTGGGCTTAAGCATAAAATAAAAAATTGGACAGTTGATTCTGCCTTGGAGCACCTTCACTGATTATTCACTTTGTTGTTTTCCTCTCTACTTCCTTAGTTAACACAGACCATTGTTTTTCCTTTATAGAAACTACAAGTGTCTTTAACAAGATTCTCCCTCTTCCAGTGGTTAATGACGGGTGAGTGCACCTAGCTTTTTTTTTTTTTTTTTAAATCTTTAAGCCTATCAATTTGTTCTGATTCTTACTCTGTTTTTATTCTAAGACTCTTTTCAATATGCTCAGCAAAGTGTTTTAAATTAAAGCCCATGTCATATTAAATTAAATCCCATGTCATTGGCTTAAGGCCATGCCCAAAAAGGTAGGAGAGAACTGGATCATATCCACTTAAGAATCTACTAAGATGGGCTTCCCTTGTGGCTCAGGTGGTAAAGAATCCACCTACAATGCTGGAGACCTGGGTTCAATCCCTAGGTAAAAAAGATCCCCTGGAAAAGGGAATGGCTATCCACTCCAGTATTCTTGCCTGGAGAATTCCATGGACAGAGGAGCCTAGCAGGCTACAGTCTATGGGGTCACAAAGAATCAGAGACAACTGAGCGACTAACACACAAGATATTAAAAAGCTGATCCTTGACATCTCAAATTGTACTCATTCTTTCTCTGCTTACAGGACTGAAACAGTCCAGCCTATTTTCACAGGGAACACTTCAGAATAGTCTCCAAAAGAACAGGCACATCTTCTATATAGCTTTTAGAAATTCCTCTAATTTCTTGCACAATCATCTTTTAAGCCACCTCAGTGTCATCTTAGTGTGCCTTTTCCATCCAGTTATTTTGTATCTGAGGTTTCCTCCAAAATTGCCCTATGATGCATTTTAACAATAATGTAAATTTCTTTGCAGATATCTGTCAGTTTCACCTAAACTTCCAAAAGTCTTAAAATAGATCTGAGGTCAAAATGAGATTAGGGAATAAAATCAACCACAAATGATTTTTCCTATTTTCAGTTAAGAGATAAATGGTGTTTGTGGGGTTTCCCAAGAGGGAAGGGGAGCCAACAAGAGACACAGGACAGAGGGAAACGGAGGAGCAGCAAGAGTAGGATGAAGGCCATTAGGTTCTATTGGGATTTGTGAAAATTATGTATGGTTAGTCACTAAGTCGTATCTGGCTCTTTGCAACACCATGGACTGTAGCCTGCTAGGCTCCTCTGTCCGTTTCTGCTTTTCACAATTTTGTTTTATGCTGTGGTCAAGCAAACCCTTCAGGAAGTAATTTTGGGATCTGAATTTCTTTGGGTACTTCTTTATACCAAGCCAAAAACTGAACATTGGATAAATAGAACACTGGATGTTTTAGACTTCGTTCTCTTTTATTCTAAGTGAAAGTGAAAGTGAAGTCACTCAGTCATGTCTGACTCTTCGCGACCCCATGAACTGTAGCCTACAACACTCCTCCGTCCATGGGATTTTCCAGGCAAGAGTACTGGAGTGGGTTGCCATTTCCTTCTCCAGAGGATCTTCCCAACCCAGGGATCAAACCTGGGTCTCCCGCATTGTAGGCAGATGCTTTACCATCTGAGCCACTAGGGAAGTGTTTTATTCTAAAGTATCTCTCAAATGAACAATTTTGTCCACATCAAAGTGTTCCCAAAGTAGCTACTATAATGCTAAATTATCACTGGTGAAATTGTGCATTTAGAAAAATAAGTATACAAGATTATGTTACAGCACAAACATATGTAAAAAGTAGGAATCTGGCTCAAAGAATGTATGAACTCTAATTTAGACCAGAGTGGGCAGCTCATTGGTTATTCATAGAAATAAAGTTTTATTGGAACTTGTCCATTTATGGCTGTACAAATAAGGACAATGGCAGAGTTGAGTAATTAGACGAGAGGGTGCATGGCCCACAAGTCTGTAATATCTGAAACTTGACCTTTTACAGAAAAAGTTAGCAGGTCCTCAGTTTAGACTAAGACAAACCCAGAAGAGCCTGGAAATGGTCAGCTGTTGTTGCAATTAGATCAGCTGACTCTGGCCACACCATTGTGACCCTTAGAACAAGTTACTATATAATGTTTTTGGCTTTGGGGGCCATAGTGTGCCTTTTACCACCAAAGCCACTCAACAAAGGGTGTTTGCTGGACTTGCCACACTTTGTACCATGCACAAGAATCTGGTATTGTTGAGCTTGGAACAACCTTCCTAAAAGTCAGCTCAGAGAGACTGTATCTTCCTCACCTCCTCCTAGTCTCTGAATTCAGCTGTCTCCAGAAAGGAATCTTCATCTCTCAGCGGCTTCCAGGGTAATGGCCAGGATAAAAGGGGTGTGAGTTTATACAAACCCATTTTGATAATCCAGGATTCAACACTGATCCCTGGGCTTGCTTCTTTCTTTCATTCATGACAACCTCAGGTTGGCCTGATGTATACATCTTCCAGGAAAAATGCCCAGCCAGAAAAGAGCCTGGGCATCCAAGCTACTTCTGGTTCAGTCCCCTGGATTCTCCTGTTGGATCAATATTGTCGTACATCATTAGGATAATAATCATTTTGTTGAATACGCTGCTCACTGAATTCTTCCATAGCAGCACAGACGAGTCAAAGTAGGGGATATAACAAGTATCTGTGATTTTTGTTTTTTTTTAACTTTTAGCTCTGCTTGGTCTTCGTTGCTATGTTCAGGCTTTCTCTAGTTGCGGAGAATGGGGGCTACTCTTTGCAGTGACTTCTCTTGTGGAGAATGGGCTGTAGAGTCCTGGGTCAGTAGTTGTGGCGCTGGGGATTAGCTGCTTCGCAGCATGTGGGATCTTCCCGGACCAGAGAACTAACCTTTGTCATCTGCTTTGGCAGGCAGATTCTTAACCACTGGACTACCAGGGAAGCCCTTCTGTGATTTTTATAAAAATCCTTTGTCTGTCTTGTGACTGAGGCTTTCAGACAAAATGTTTGTGTGCAGTGGAGGCCGACTGGGGAAGATGGGAGTGATGTTATAGATACTGGAATAGGTCACACTGGTTTTGTGCTGGTGGAGGGAGAATAGCACCTTGGCCCTTAGGAGGGACCACCTCAGACTCCAGAGTTATGGAGGAGGAGGAGGAGCATTAATGATCTTTGTGTTTTATTAATAGAATCACCCTAGGGGGTCTTCTTCAAAAAGAAAAATGCCCCATTTATAAGCAGGAAAAAATACCATGTTAGAAACGGTTACAAGCACCTTCAATTTAACTTGCTGGAGGCTTTGTCCTCCCTTAACTGATGGCTCTGACAATGATTTGATTGCCATTCCCCTTAACCTTATCAAAAACTTTGTGAGAAAAAGCAGAGGATGACCCCAGATCCTGCATCTCCCATTCAAATTACAAAGTACTTCCTCTGGTGTCTTCCCCATTTCCATTCTGTCATTTTGTATGGTAGACAGATGTCTCCTAGCTGATGGCTGGACAAGCAGAACAGGTTGCACTGATTACCTTCAAATAGTTCCTCGAAAGATAAGGATTAGATTCCATCACTGAAACTAAACTGAGAAATTAGGGCTGGTCAGGTGGTCTGGTATTCTCATCTCTTTCAGAATTTTCCACAGTTTATTGTGATCCACACAGTCAAAGGCTTTGGCATAGTTAATAAAGCAGAAATAGATGTTTTTCTGGAACTCTCTTCCTTTTTCCATGATCCAGCAGATGTTGGGAATTTGATCTCTGGTTCCTCTGCCTTTTCCAAAACCAGCTTGAACATCTGGAAGTTCACGGTTCATGTATTGCTGAAGCCTGGCTTGGAGAATTTTGAGCATTACTTTACTAGCATGTGAGATGAGTGCAATTGTGTGGTAGTTTGAGCATTCCTTGGCATTGCCTTTCTTTGGGTTTGGAATGAAAACTGGCATTTTCCAGTCCGGTGGCCACTGCTGAATTTTCCAAATTTGCTGGCATATTGAGTGCAGCACTTTCACAGCATCATCTTTCAGGATTTGAAATAGCTCAACTGGAATTCCATCACCTCCACTAGCTTTGTTTGTAGTGATGCTTCCTAAGGCCCACTTGACTTCACATTCCAGGATGTCTGGCTCTAGGTGAGTGATCACACCATTGTGATTACCTGGATCATGAAGATCTTTTTGGTACAGTTCTTCTGTGTATTCTTGCCACCTCTTCTTAATATCTTCTGCTTCTGTTAGGTCCTTACCATTTCTGCCCTTTATCGAGCCCATCTTCACATGAAATGTTCCCTTGGTATCTCTAATTTTCTTGAAGAGATCTCTAGTCTTTCCCATTCTGTTGTTCTCCTCTATTTCTTTGCATTGATCGCTGAGGAAGGCTTTCTTATCTCTCCTTGCTATTCTTTGGAACTCTGCATTCAAATGGGTATATCTTTCCTTTTCTCATTTGCTTTTTGCTTCCCTTCTTTTCACAGCTATTTGTAAGGCCTCCTCAGAAACCTGTATGCAGGTTAGGAAGCAACAGTTAGAACTGGACATGGGTCGACAGACTGGTTCCAAATAGGAAAAGGAGTACGTCAAGGCTGTATATTGTCACCCTGCTTATTTAACTTCTATGCAGAGTACATCATGAGAAATGCTCGGCTGGAGGAAGCACAAGCTGGAATCAAGATTGCTGGGAGAAATATCAATAACCGCAGATATGCAGATGACACCACCCTTATGGCAGAAAGTGAAGAAAAACTAAAAAGCCTCTTGATGAAAGTGAGGGAGGAGAGTGAAAAAGTTGGCTTAAATCTCAACATTCAGAAAACTAAGATCACGGCATCTGGTCCTATCACTTCATGGCAAATGGATGGGGAGACAGTGGAAACAGTGGATGACTTTATTTTTCTGGGCTCCAAAATCACTGCAGATGGTGATTGCAGCCATGAAATTAAAAGACGCTTACTCCTTGGAAGGAAAGTTATGACCAACCTAGACAGCATATTAAAAAGCAGAGACATTGCTTTGCCAACAAAGGTCCGTCTAGTCAAGGCTATGGTTTTTCCTGTGGTCATGTATGGATGTGAGAGTTGGACTATAAAGACAGCTGAGTGCAGAAGAATTTTCTCCAACACCACAGTTCAAAAGCACCAATTCTTCTTTTGAACTGTGGTGTTGGAGAAGACTCTTGAGAGTCCCTTGGACTGCAAGGAGATCCAATCAGTTCATCCTAAAGGAGATCAGTCCTGGGTGTTCATTGGAGGGACTGATGTTGAAGCTGAAACTCCAATACTTTGGCCACCTGATGCCAAGAGCTGACTCATTTGAAAAGACCCTGATGCTGGGAAAAATTGAGTGCAGGAGAAGAAGGGGACGACAGAGGATGAGATGGCTGGATGGCATCACCGACTCAATGGACATGGGTTTGGGTGGACTCTGGGAGTTGGTGATGGACAGGGAGGCCTGGTGTGCTGTGATTCATGGGGTTGCAAAGAGTCGGACATGACTGAGGGACTGAACTGAACTGAAGGCTTGTCAGGTGACAGGGACTCTACATGGAGGTGCTGTCACCCTGTGCCCTGGATTGATGTAAGTCTCACTTGAAGAAACCTAACAACGATAAACAATATTTTCCTTCCTCCAGGACTGCAATTCTTGTGCAGGAGCCAGGCATTAACTTGCCTCTCAAAATCAGGATGACTTTGCTCCTGAGGGTGGTCATAAGACACCTTCAGGTTTTTAAGGAAACGTCCCCACTTAATCATGTAGCCTTCAGATGATTATGAAGATCAGTCCAAAAAGAGGCTGCCCTGGATTACTGGGAGGGGTCTCCCAGGGAGTCAACAGACTCATTATTTATGTGCATCCTTGCAGGTGTTATCCCTATAAGGGATATCACTGAATTAGAAAAGGCTGTGTAAAATTTGTCCTAGAATTTAGCCACATGATCAATGACATGCTGGGGTTGAAACTGAGCTGTAGTTTCAGGTGGACCTCTATGGCCTGTGCTCTTTCTATGTAGAATGCTGCTGCTGACCTTGCTGGCATGAGGTTGTATGCTAGGCAGTCTGACCTTATTATGGCAGGTCTGGGATAACATCACAACAGGTTAATGTAGGAAGTCCAGGTGTGCATAGAGAGAGCTGGAGGTACAGGTTCACAAAGTTGGCCAACTAGTAATGGTCCAGGGCACTTCCTTGAGGATCCAGTGGTTAAGAATCCACCTTGCTATGCAGGGGATGCAGGTCCAATCCCTGGTCACGGATGCAAGATCCCACATGCCTCTGAGCAATTAAGCAAGCCCATATGCTGCAAATAAGACCTGATTCAGCCAAATAAATAATTTTTTTAAAAAAGAAAAAACTAGTAATGAGCCCAGGACTCTTTCTTTTGCCTTGTAGCAAGGCCAAGCACAATGAATATGTTGAAACCTTGCCCCCTGACCTGGCTGTCCTCCTGCAGACTGTGTTTACATGCTAAGGAGAATAGCTCCCTGAGTCTGCCTTTAGGTATTTGCAGATATGCAACTTATCACAGTACTGGTCAGTGGCTGGACACTTGAGAAAAGAGACTAGAAGCATAGGAATGCAATCTATAGTTCTAGTAAAGGGATTTGTTCTAAGGTATAGAGAGAATCACAGTTAGATAGTGGGTGAATTCAACTGGCCAGGAAGTAAGGAGGAGTACACAGGCATTCCTCTGGTATGTGGTTAAATCCATTTGTCTACAGCAACTGGACTGGAGGAGTTATGGTAAAACAGTAGACATGTATTGGGGAAAACTTGAAACTGATCTCCAAAACATGGCTACAAATTAGAGATCCTGGTCTGAGATGATGGACTTGGGGAAACCAGTGAGTTGGAAGATCTTTAATGAGATCCATCTGTGTTATCGAGAAGTTATAGGGATCTTAAGCAATAGAGAGTCCCTTGGACTGCAAGGAGATCCAACCAGTCCATTCTAAAGGAGATCAGCCCTAGGATTTCTTTGGAAGGAATGATGCTAAAGCTGAAACTCCAACACTTTGGCCACCTGATGTGAAGAGTTGACTCACTGGAAAAGACTCTGATGCTGGGAGGAATTGGGGGCAGGAGGAAAGGGGGACGACAGAGGATGAGATGGCTGGATGGCATCACCAACTCGATGGATGTGAGTTTGAGTGAACTCCGGGATTTGGTGATGGACAGGGAGGCCTGGCATGCTGCGATTCATGGGGTCTCAAAGAGTTGGACACGACTGAGCGACTGAACTGAACTGAACTGAACTGAAGCAATAGATGTGGCCATTTGGATGCTATTAACCAAGACCAGGTTGGCACTGTGGCCCTGGCCTGGGCAAAGTGAACAGATTATACTTGTTTTCTTCTTCTCTCTGGAAATCTGTTGGAAGGTCACCTCAGAAAGTTCTCATCACCAAGGAAGTCAACACAGTAGAAATTAGTAGGCAGAAAGTAAAATCTGACAGAATACTTACTGGAAGCCCCCATCCCACACCCAAGAGTGCTATGAAAAAACTTCTGAACGTTATTATTTCCAAGCAGGGAGCTGGAAGTGAGAGCAGGTGAGCCTGCCATGGGTCATGTGTTGCATGGTGAGGAGACCATATAGCTAAGGCTGCAAAGGGCAGGCCCAAACCCAGGACCAGGCTGAAGTACGAGAAGGGCCGGGGCTGCCTAGTTGGCTGAGGAAAACTGACAGCCTCCCCTTAAATAGTCTTGCTGCATTGTCAAGGTTGAAGACACAGACAAGTATACAAGCAGTCACTTCAGTTGTGTCTGACTCTTTGCGATCCTATGGAATATAGCCCACCAACTTCCTCAGTCCATGGGCTTTCCAGGCAATAATATTGGAGTAGGTTGCCATACCCTCCTCCAGGGGATCTTCCCAACCCAGGGATTGAACCCACGTCACTTTTGTCTCCTGCACTGCAGGCAATTCTTTTCTTCTTAGCCAACAGGGAAGCCTTTCTTGGCCACCCTGATCATCCTGTTTAAAACCAAGGTCCTCCCATCCCCTGAACCCCTGACATGCTTCAGCCTGCTCTAGCTTTTCTCTGGCAGTTTTCACCTTCTAACATACTATGTCATCTACTTCTTTATGGGGAATATGATTAACAGTCCATCTGCTCACTCCCCTAGAGCAGGAAACTATTTTTTTCCTGATGTATCCAAAATACCTGGTACATCAGTTCAGTTCAGTTCAGTTCAGTCGCTCAGTCGTGTCCAGCTCTTTGCAACCCCATGAACTGCAGCACGCTATGCCTCCCTGTCCATCACCAACTCCCGGGGTTCACTCAAACTCACGTCCATCGAGTCGGTAATGCCATCCAGCCATCTCATCCTCTGTCGTCCCCTTCTCCTCCTGCCCCCAATCCCTCCCATCATCAGGGTCTTTTCCAGTGAGTCAACTCTTCACATGAGGTGGCCAAAGTAATGGAGTTTCAGCCTCAGCATCAGTCCTTCCAATGAACACCCAGGACTGACCTCCTTTAGGATGGACTGGTTGGATCTCCTTGCAGTCCGAGGGACTCTCAAGAGTTTTCTCCAACACCACAGTTCAAAAGCATCAATTCTTCGGTGCTCAGCTTTCTTCACGGTCCATCTCTCACATCCATACATGACTACTGGAAAAACCATAATCTTGACTAGATGGACCTTTTTTGGCAAAGTAACATCTCTGCTTTTGAATATGCTATCTAGGTTGGTCATAACTTTCCTTCCAAGAGTAAGCGTCTTTTAATTTCATGGCTGCAATCACCTTCTGTAGTGATTTTGGAGCCCCCAAAAATAAAGTCAGCTACTGTTTCCACTGTTTCCCTATCTATTTCCCATGAAGTGATGGGACCAGATGCCATGATCTTCATAGGTGCTTTAAAAATATCTGTTGAACAAGTAAAGAACTTAAAAAAAAAAAAATACTTGACTTGTCCACGTCCATCCAGGGTGCTGTAACAAAATATCACAGACTAAGTTGGTTATAAACAACAGAAATTTATTGTTCACAGTTCTGGGGGCTAGAAGCCTGAGACCAGAGTGCCAGTATGTTTCGGTAAGGGCCTTCTTCTGATGACAGAATTGTAGTTGTGTCCTACACGGCCTTAGGGACAAGGGCGCTCTCTCAGGCCTTTTTTATATGGGTATTAATTTCATTCACAAGGGCTCTGCCTTCGGGATATACTCACCTCCCAAATGCCCCAACTCCTAATACTATCACTTTGGGGGTTTGGCATTTCAACATATGAAGTGAGGGGTGGCAGGGAACACAAACGTTCATGCCATTTGTTGTTCAATGCTAGTCGTGTCCGACTTTGTGACCCTGTGGACTGCAGCATGCCAGGCTCCTCCGTCCGCCGCTTTCTCCCTTTGCTCATGTTCATGTTCACTGAGTTGGTAATGCTATCTAACCATCTCCTCCTCTGCCACCCCATTCTCCTTTTGCCTTCCATCTTCCCTGGCATCAGGGTTGTCAGTGCTATATAAGTGTTAGTTCTCAAGGGAAAGAAAGTTCTAGATGAAAAGAAAGAAGAAAGTTCTAGAGGAAAAGTAAGAAGAAAAAAAGAAATTTTGAACACAAATATAAAATTCTTGTTGTTAAATTAGCAAACCTAACCCTTCCTTAATTCACTTTAATTTAGGAGAAGCCAGTTGGTAAAGTTACACTTTCACACAATCGAAAAGAGTTTTGTTTCTTACAACCGTAAACAGCAATTCATTTAACAGAATGTCTAGACAGCAGTTCCTCTGGATCTGCCTTAATAACATACTTTAATTAGTAGATACTGGCATATAAACAAGAACAGAGTCAAAGCCGTTCATCACATTCCTTTTCAGATATAGAGAGAAAGCTGATACCTTAAAAACATCATCTCTATAGCAACACAAATTGTGTTAGTTTGCTAGGGCTGCCATAACAATGCACCACAGATTGAGTGGCTTAAACAGCAATGACTTTTCTCACAATTCTGGAAGCCAAAAGTCTGAGATCAAGGTGTCATCCAGGTTAGTTTCTTTTGAGGCTTTTCTTCTTGGCTTGTAGGTGGCTGTCTTCTCCCTGTCTTCACATGATCTTTCTTCATGTATGTCTGGTTTCAGATTTCCTCTTATAAGGATACCAGTCATACTAGATTAGGGCCCACTCTCATTTTAACTTAATTATCCACTTAAAAGACTATCTCCAGGTACATTCTATTCTGAGGTACTGCAGGTTAGGGATTCAACATATAAATTTGGGAAAGGCATCGCTCCTAACACTAGTAAAATTTAAAAAGAAAAATATTTGTATTGACAAAGGATAAAATTAAGCAAGATCTTTCCTTAGCTAAGCTTAATTGGACAAAGAATATAAGGTATCATGCAGGTCTCTTTTGAAATCTGTTCAAGGTAGTCAACTTCAAAGTACATATTTGGAACAAACTGAAAATTTCTTCAATGTTTTTTGCCTATAACTGTACACTGTACCTAGGCAATGCTAATTTTTAGGAGCATTATTTGAGCAGCTTCTGAAATTTTAAAGAAAAGACTGTTATTTGAGGAAGAGAATGCTTTTTGTAAATGCCATAAAGTTTTTTCTCTATTAAAACAATAAAGAAAATAGATGATTTTAAAATATCTTTGTTTCCAGAATTTATACACTTTCATAGATATCAGACATTTTTTTGATTCAAGAAGTGTGGTTGTCTTTTTAAAGTCATTATTAGTAAGTAACATATATTTAGCTCTCTAACCATTAGAGGTCTGTGATCTCTAGAGTAATTGTGTATACCTCCCAATGATAGAAGGAAATAACATAATAACTATACAATGGTAGTAAATCTCTATTTGATCTGTCTGCCCTATCCAGTCCCCTCTCTGGGAATTGTCCTTTTCCCCATTTCATATGGTTACATAGGGAGCAACTGCCAATGTTGCTCCATCATCTGAAAAATTGACACCTGTGTAAACTGACCCAGTGACCCAGTGATCTGGCATCCAGATCACAGTCTATTCAGGTGTTAAGAAACAAAAAGACAATCCCAGCGTGGGAGAAAATATTCGCAAATCATATATCTGACATAAGAGGCTTGTATCCAAAATATATAAGGAGCTCTTATACTCAACAAATGTCCCATGGGAAATAGATCTGAATAGAAATTTCTTCAAAGAAGTTATTCAAATAGCCAATAAGCACATGAAAAACTATCAAACATCATTAGTCATCAGGGAAATGCAAGTCAAAACCACAAAGAAATGCTGTTTCACATCCACTAGTATGACTGTAATAAAAAAAGACAACAAATAATAAGAGTTGGCAGGGATGTGGAGAAATTGGAACCCTCGTAAATTGCTGGTGGGATTTGAAAAATGGTGCAGCCACTCAGGAAAACATGGATGAACCTCGAAAACATGATACTAACTGGAAGAACCAAGACATAAAAGGTCATATATGATTCTGTTTATATGAAACATCCAGAATAGGCAGATTTTAGAGACAGAAACATATTAGTGGTTGCAAGGAGCTGGGCGTAAAGAGGAATGACTACTAATGGGTATAGGGTTTCTTTTTGGAATTATGAGAATGTTCTGCAATTAGATATTGGTGATTGAGGTATAATTTCGTGAATACACAATAGATTCTTCTTTTTTGTAGTAGTTCTATTCTGTAAAGTTGCCACAAATGCTGAATTAGTGACTACTACAATTGAGTTCCCAAAGTTTCTGATCATAACATTTGCATCTATCAGTCTTACAAAAGCTTGTTTTGTGTGTGTTTCTGTTTAAAGACACCTTACTTAATATAGATTTCTTATAATTAATTTTATTTAATATTACTTTATACTAAAACACTGGCCAGGAAGAGTTCAACATTTTCTTCACCCTGGATAATGTGACAGACCATTTCTTTGGCTTTCCATGTCACAACTATGCTACCTAATATAGTTTGTGCTTTTTTTTAAAGTTGGTTATCATCTCATGAATCTACCAATTTAGCCGCTTTTCCATCACCTCATCACACACTATAAGTGTACCATCAGTACTTGGCAGATTTCTTCTTTCTTTGTCTGGAGGTACAACATTGTTGTTTAATTAACATTGACCTCATAACCAAGAGCACTATAACGCATGCCTGAAAAACAATTATCAAACATGTGTTTTCTCTGTCATATCCCTCCCAGCCTTCCTGTGTTTAGAAACACTAGACAGCACTTCAGCACTTTGAGCACTCCATAGTTGAAGACCATTCTAAATAGCAATTATCACTAACAAAAAGCACAAAAGTGTTAAAAATGTGCCCTCAATAGACTACAGGAAGGGTACTTGGCTTCTAGTATCAGAGTGTGTGTTCAGCAATTCAGATTTTTCACCATTCTGCTCAGACCCATGAATGAGCAACTAGATCAAAAACCACTGAGTTTTACACTTTAAAAGTGAACTTTATAATATTGTTGAACCCAAGTTTACATGCCTGAAGTATGGTAAACCCAAATAAACCAAGGCATCAGAGTTTGGAGCAGAGAAAGTTTCATTGCAGGGCCAAACAAGAAGACTGGCTAGGTCAGGCTCAAAAAGCCCAAACTCCCCAGTGGTTTTCAGGGGAGTTTTTATAGGGAAAACTTGTGGGGAGGTCTGCAGGATGTGTTATCTTTCTCTGATTGGTTGGCTGATGAGGAGGTAACAGGGCCATATTCCAGGAATCTCTATCATCAGCCTTCTGGTTCCTAGCAGTCTGGGGTCCAAAACTTGCTTCTGTTCAGCCTGAGGTTACAATCCTCAATCTGGGTGGGGGCCTTAGTTCCTATAGAAGAACTCAAAGATACATATCAGATTATTATGTGCATTTCTTGAGGAAGAATCAGGACCCTGCCTCATCATTGTACTATTGTGTCGTGTATGGATGTGAGAGTTGGACCATGAAGAAGACTGAGCCCCAAAGAACTGATGCTTTCAAACTGCAGTGCTGGAGAAGACTCCTGAGAGTCCCTTGGACTGCAAGGAGATCCAACCAGTCCGTCCTATATCAGTCCTGAGTGTTCATTGGAAGGATTGATGCTGAAGCTGAAATGCCAATACTTTGGCCACCTGATGCGAAGAGCTGACTCATTTGAAAAGACCCTGATGCTGGGAAAGATTGAAGGTGAGAGGAGAAGGGGACAAGAGAAGATGAGATGGTTGGATGGCATCACTGACTCAATGGACATGGGTTTGGGTGGACTCCAAGAGATAGGGAAGGACAGGGAAGCCTGGCATGCTGCAGTCCATGGGGTTGCAAAGAGTCAGACATGACTTAGTCACTGAACAACAACAAGAAATTGTTTCTTGACTACCTTTCCTTTGTTTTTGCATTTCCTCACTCCCCTAATTACTAACTTCTTGAATCTGCCTTTGGAACTCAGGAAGGTTGAAGCCTTTCCCTACAAACGAATAACAGGGAATATGAAAAGGCTTTTGTACAGTAAGTCCCCTACATACAAATAAGTTCCATTCCAAGAGTGAATTCATAGGTTCAATTTGTTTGTAAATCCTTCGAAGTTAGTCTAGGTACTCAACTAACACAATTGGCTATATAGTACTGTACTGTAGTAGGTTTATAATATTTTCACACATATAATACATAAAAAACAAATAAATACAAAAAATAAAGAAAACATTTTTAACCTCACAGTACAATACCTTGAAAAGTACAGTAGCACAGTACAACAGCTGGTATACAGGAGCTAGCATCTAGTGAACAGGAAAGAAGAGCTACTGACTGACTGAGGGAGAGGAGTTGGGAGATGGTAGAGTTGAAGGATTGTCAGCAATAGAAGATGAAAGACAGACTGCAATTTCACTCATACCTGATGCTGATGGAATGCATGTTCATATCTTTGAAAGTTTGCAACTTGAAGTTTCATGTGTAGGGGACTCACTGTACCTGGGAGGGCCCAATATGGTCCTACTCAGCTTCAATAATATGTGAATTTTAAAATTATGTCTCACTGAAGCTGTTTTGTCTTGATTTTTTTACCTAAAAAATATCAAGTATGTCAGTGGGCAATTCTACACATAACACATAGCACTCATGATATATAGCTTTTTTTTTCTCCCATGTATCCTGTGAAACAGAAAAATACCATTCTATTCCATGAAAAAAAAAGAATGAGATTGACTAGCAGAGAGAAATAGACAAAAAAGAAACCCAGCAAGAGGACTTTCTGGGATCTTTACAGTGCTCCAGACCCTGATTTCTATCCTTTGGAGGCCTGCTTGCCCAGTTCTTTCTTTGATCCCACTGTAACCAATGCTCCCTTCTTCCTTAAGCTGGCTCAGGTAGATTCTATTTCTTGCAACCAAAATAATTCAAATTAATATGATAACTTCTTTTAGAGTTTATATATATAGTTTATTGTTCTTGCTCAATCACTAAGTTGTGTCCAACTCTGTGACCCCATGAACTGCAGCATGCCAGGCTTCCGTCCTTCACTATCTCCTGGAGTTTGCTCAAGCTCATGTCCTTTGAGTTGGTGATGCCATCCAACCATCTCATCCTCTGTTGCCCCCTTCTCCTCCTGCCCTCAATCTTTCCCAGCAACAGGGTCTTTTCCAATGAGTCAACTCTTCATATTAGGTGGCCAAATTATTGGAGCTTCAGCTTCAGCATCAGTCCTTCCAATGAATATTCAGGGTTGATTTCCTTTAGGACTGACTGGTTTGATCTCCTTTCTGTTCAAGGGACTCTCAAGAGTCTATATAGCATATATATAAAGTTTTTTAGAGTTTATATATAGTATTAGAGTTTATATATATATGATATAATATTATTTATAAATAATTTTTCTAGAATCTTTTGATCAAATGATGAGTGAGTTTAATTAGGTCAACTAGAACTTGAATGAATATTGAGATGGCTGTGAACCATAAGACTGAATTTCTTGAGAGCAAGCTGGCATCTTGGTTTGGTCTATTCAGTCTAGTCCTACCATCCATTCCCTGTATGAGAAATGTTGAGTGCTGTAAGGTATTCCTGGCACCGCAGTGTATTAGGATCCCTAGAACAAGCTCTCTTCAGGATAAGTAACAACTTGATTTGTGGTCCTGACTCTATCACAGTGAGACGTCTGTAAAAGGAGGAGATCAGAAAAACAATCAGTCCTTAAGGCCTCTTGCAGCTCTGATATTTTTTGTTATATAAATTAAACATACTTCTTAAAATAGTTCATACACTATAGATTATCTTACTAAACCCTCCTTAATGGCCATCATAGAAGATAAAGGTCAACTCAGGCTGACTCAGCCCAGTGTCTCCAGATCAAGTTACAGTGTCCAAACAAGCTCTATTCCAGCTCTCAGCTGAGTTAGCGAATCCCTATAAAAGATTATAATTGATAATTTAAGTGCTATTTTTGCAGAGAGACCTTGGGGCATTTTAATCTTGATAATACAGGAAAGGGATTGTAAGCCTCTTTTTCCCTCTCTCCTCACAAATATTCAAACTCTTCACTGTCCAAGAGCCCAAATGAGATTTCCCAAGTGATTTGAGCCATTGGTATACAGCGACCTGGGAGGGTCTGGGTGGAGCAGTGGTTCTCAGACTTTCAGTTCAGTTCAGTTACTCAGTCGTGTCCAACTCTGTGTGACCCCATGGACTGCAGCACGCCAGGCCTCCCTGTCCATCACCAACTCCCGGAGTTCACCCAAACTCATGTCCATTAAGTCAGTGATGCCATTCAACCATCTCATCCTCTGTTGTTCCTTTTTCTCCCACCCTCAATCTTTCCCAGCATCAGTATCTTTTCAAATGAGTCAGCTATTGGCATCAGGTGGCCAAAGTATTGGAGTTTCAGCTTCAACATCAATCCTTCCAATGAACACTCAGGACTGATTTCCTTTAGGATGAACTGATTGGATCTCCTTGTAGTCTAAAGGACTCTCAAGAGTCTTCTCCAACACCACAGTTCAAAGCATCAACTCTTCGGCACTCAGCTTTCTTTATAGTCCAACTCTCACATCCATACATGACCACTGGAGAAACCATAGCCTTGACTAGATGGACCTTTGTTGACAAAGTAATGTCTCTGCTTTTTAATATGCTGTCTAGGTTAGTCATAGCTTTCCTGCCAAGGAGCAAGCATCTTTTAATTTCATGGCTGCAGTCACCATCTGCAGTGATTTTGGAGCCCCCCAAAATTAAGTCTGTTGATGTTTTCACTGTTTCCCCATCTATTTGCCATGAAGTGATGGGACTGGATGCTGTGATCTTAGTTTTCTGAATGTTGAGCTTTAAGCCAACTTTTTCACTCTCCTTTTTCACTTTCATCAAGAGACTCTTTAGTTCTTTACTTTCTGCTGTAAGGGTGGTGTCATCTGCATATCTGAGGTTATTGATATTTCTCCCAGCAATCTTGATTCCAGCTTGTGCTTCCTCCAGCGTTTCTCATGATGTACTCTGCATATAAGTTAAATAAGCAGAGTGACAATATATAGCCTTGATGTACTCTTTTCCCTATTTGGAACCAGTCTGTTGTTCCATGTCCAGTTCTAACTGTTGCTTCCTGACCTGCATACAGGTTTCTCAAGAAGCAGGTCAGATAGTCTGGTATTCTCATCTCTTTCAGAATTTTCCACAGTTTATTGTGATGCACACAGTTAAAGGCTTTGGCATAGTCAATAAAGCAGAAATAGATGTTTTTCTGGAACTTTCTTGCTTTTTCGATGATCCAGCAGATGTTGGTAATTTGATCTGTGGTTCCTCTGCCTTTTCTACATACAGCTTGAATATCTGGAAGTTCACGGTTCACGTATTGCTGAAGCCTGGCTTGGAGAATTTTGAGCATTACTTTGCTAGCGTGTGAGATGAGTGCAATTGTGCAGTAGTTTCAGCATTCTTTGGCATTGACTTTCTCGCAGCTCTCAGAGTTTAGCCTGTAGCAGAATACCCTGGAGAGCTTGTTAAAAAACAGATTGCTAGGCTCCACCCGAGTCTCTGATTCAGCAGGTCCCAGAAGGGTCAGAAATTTTACATTTCTAGCTGGTTCCCAAGCAACATGGACTCTAGGTTATTAGTTCAGAAACAAACTTTGAGAACCATGGAGGGGAAAATTCTCAAAGAGTCAATGTTTGGAGTCAGGTGTTTTTGCCCCTGAGAGGTTGTCAATTTGGAGAATTGTTGTAACAGACATCTCAGAGCCTCCATGTTGGTTTTCACTTGACCTTCATCTTTCCTGTTTTTAGCTTTCCTTGTGGCTCAGCTGTTAAAGAATCTGCCCCCAGTGTGGGAGACCTGGGTTCGATCCCTGGGTTGGGAAGATACCCTGGAGAAGGGAAAGGCTAACCACTCCAGTATTCTGGCCTAGAGAATTCCATGGTCTGTATAGTCCATGGAGTTGCAAAGAGTCAGACACAACTAAGCAACTTTCACTTCACTTCATCTTTCCTATTCTTAGCTTTCCTAGAGAGATAGGGAGCTTCTCTTAAGAGCTTTCTAAAGCATTTGGTATATCTCCTTTCAAAGTCCCATGAAATGACATTCCTGAAGCATCTGCCTGATTGATATGTAATGTGAGAATAGTTGCTTAATGAAACTGGTACATTCAAGCCTTACATGAATATTTTATGCTGTATTCTTTACCAAGGGTGACTCCCATCCCTTTAGGTTAATCTTAGAGATGCAATTTTCTGATACTCTTTGATGAGTGCCTAATATGCACAAGGTACCAGATTAAGGGCTATGAATGCATGCCTACATATACTGGCCACAATGTACTTATCATGGCGCTATAGAACTCAGGGTATAAAGTAGAAGATGGGTTGTGGCATTAGCAGGGCCTGGGCAAAATTCTGTCAAGGTCTAGAAGTGATCTCAACTGGTTTTGGCTTAAGGTTGTGCACTTCTGGAAATCTGGCACTCTGTCACTTCAGTGCTTTTATGTCTAGTGCTTTTATGCTACTATGAGGGCTTCCCAGGTGGCTCAGTGGGTGATGAATCCATCTGCAATGTAGGAGATATGAATTCAATCCCTGGGTTGGGAAGATCCCCTGGAGGAGGGCATGGCAACGCAGTATTCTTGCCTGGAGAATCCCATGGACAGAGGAGCCTGGTGGTCTACAGTCATAAGGTTGCAAAGAATTGGACCCGACTGAAGCAACTGAGCACACACGTACATGGTACTGTGAATGACTACTCTAACATTTAGTGGTATAACATTGTCTCTCTAAAAAATATAAAGAGAGTTAGCAGCATAGAACCAAAGAAAACAAAGGGCCACTTATGGAATAAGAACCAGGAAGTGACAGTAAGGTGACTGGCCACCCTTAGCGGTTCAGTGGAACTCCCTTCCCTAAACTTGTCTCTTCTTCTTCCATCTCTCTCTCACACACCTCAGACCACACTGTCCCTTTTCAGCCTATCCATGGACTAACCAAGCTGGACAATTTGCAGTTTTAGAAAGGACAGAGAAAAAGAGCACGAAAATAGCTCACTCACCTTATCATTTGCAGCTGTTGGAACAAACATCTTTGCAATTCCACTGGGATCTGCATTTATTTTTAGTCTTAGAATCAGGTGGTCTGGTATTCCAATCTCTTTCAGAATTTTCCACAGTTTATTGTGATCCACACAGTCAAAGGCTTTGGCATAGTCAATAAAGCAGAAATAGATGTTTTTCTGGAACTCTCTTGCTTTTTTGATGATCCAGCAGATGTTGGCAATTTGATCTCTGGTTCCTCTGCCTTTTCTAAACACAGCTTGAATATCTGGAAGTTCATGGTTCAAGTATTGCTGAAGCCTGGCTTGAAGAATTTTGAGCATTGCTTTGTTAGCATGTGCTGCTGCTGCTGCTGCTGCTAAGTAGCTTCAGTTGTGTCCGACTCTGTTCCACCCCATAGACAGCAGCCCACCAGGCCCCTCTGTCCATGGGATTTTCCAAGCAAAAGTACTGGAGTGGGGTGCCATTGCCTTCTCTGGCTAGTGTGTGAGATGAGTGCAATTGTGCAGTAGTTTGAGCATTCTTTGGCATTGCCTTTCTTTGGGATTGGAATGAAAACTGACCTTTTCCAGTCCTGTGGCCACTGCTGAGTTTTCCAAATTTGCTGACATATGTGGATCACAATAAACTATGGAAAATTCTGAAAGAGATGGGAATACCAGACCACCTGACCTGCCTTTTGAGAAACCTGTATTCAGGACAGGAAGCAACAGTTAGAACTGGACATGGAACAACAGACTGGTTCCAAATAGGAAAAGAAGTACGTCAAGGCTATATATTGTCACTCTGCTTATTTAACTTCTATGCAGAGTACGTCATGAGAAATGCTGGACTGGATAAAAGCACAAGCTGGAATCAAGATTGCTGGGAGAAATATCAATAACCTCAGATATGCAGATGACACCACCCTTATGGCAGAAGGTGAAGAGGAACTAAAGAGCCTCTTGATGAGAGTGAAAAAGGAGAGTGAAAAGTTGGCTTAAAACTCAACATTCAGAAAACGAAGATCATGGCATCTGGTCCCATCGCTTCAGGCAAATAGATGGGGAAACAGTGGAAACAGTGGCTGACTTTTTCTGGGCTCCAAAATCACTGCAGATGGTGACTGCAGCCATGAAATTAAAAGATGCTTACTCCTTGAAAGGAAAGTTATGACCAACCTAGACAGCATTTTAAATAGCAGAGACATCACTTCGTCAACAAAGGTCCATCTAGTCAACGCTATGGTTTTTCCAGTGGTCATGTATAGATGTGAGAGTTGGACTATAAAGAAAGCTGAATACCAAAGAATTGATGCTTTTGAACTGTGGTGTTGGAGAAGACTCTTGAGAGTCCCTTGGACTGCAAGGAGATCCAACCAGTCTATCCTAAAGGAAATCAGTCCTGGGTGTTCATTGGAAGGACTGATGTTGAGGCTGAAACTGCAGTATTTGGCCACCTGATGCAAAGAGCTGACTCATTTGAAAAGACCCTGATGCTGGGAAAGATTGAGGACAGGAGGAGAAGGGGATGACAGAGGATGAGATGACTGGATGGCATCACTGACTCAATGGACATGGGTTTGGGTGAACTCCGGGAGTTGGTGATGGACAGGGAGGCCTGACATGCTGCAGTTCATGGGGTTGCGAAGAGTCGGACACAACTGAGCGACTGAGCTTAACTGAACTTAAACAACTTTATGCATACCAATCTCTAGAGTATTTCAAAACAGATATAAATGAGAATGTGTGTGAAATCCAAACTGTGACATAACTTTCTACTCAATATATATTTAGTTAGGTTAGATACAAGTTTCTGCTCATACTTAAAATTGAGTTGGAAGATATCTTAATCCTTTAAAATTAAGATATAACTGACATTAAATTGTCTTAGTTTCAGGTATCCAAATAATGATTCAGTGTAGGTATATGCTGCAAAATGATCATGGCAGTAAGTCTAGTTAATACACATCATCGCACATCTTTTTTCTTGTGTTGAGAACTTTAAAGACTTTCTTAGCTACTTTCAAATATACAATACAGCATTATTAACTATAGTCACCATGCTATACATTACATCCCCAGCATTTACTTATTTTGTAACTGGAATTTTATACCTTTGACCCTCTTCACCTCTTTTGCCCATCCCCGACTCCTACCTCCAGAAACCATCGATCTGTCCTCTATAATCTAAGAGTTAGTTGGGGTTTTTTTTTGTTTCTTCAGATTCCACATAAAAGTAAGATCATATGGAATCTGCCTTTCTTTTTCTGACTTACTTCATGAAAAGTATCTTAAATTTTTAGCAGCAAGTGGGGGGAAAAAATGTACCTATATCCAAATTATTATAATAATAAAGAAAAATGTAAATGTACTCTCAATACATGTGCATGCATGCTCAGTCATGTCCAATTCTTTGTGACCCCATGAACTGTAGCCCACCAGGTTCCTCTGTCCAGGAGAGTTTCCAGGCAAGAATGCTGGAGTGGGTTGCCATTTCCTTCTCCACTCAATACACAATGCTATGATTTTTTTTCTAAAAAAGATCTATTCTAAGTATATTTCTTTTCAATAGTCAGAGCAAAAGAGACTGTGATAAATACTGTTAGTTCTTTTTTTTTTTTTCCAGCCATGCCTGCAGCTGGTGGGATCTTTTTTCCTAGATTAGGGATTGAACCCAGGTCCGAGAAGTGGAAGTGCCAAGTCCTAATGCCTGGACTGTCAGAGAATTCTCTATTTTATTTTTTAAACCAAGTGCATGATCTTTCAGTTTCATTTTAATTCTAAATCCTGAGAGACTGCACCAACACACCCCTAACCTTTTATCTAAATGATTTTTTGAGGCATTTATGATCTTACCTCTTAACTGCTGCTGTTGATTAGGCATACTGTTCCATTCAGAGCTAAGCTTCCCTCTTATACAAGATCTGAGAAAAAATATTTTGAAGTTACTTATAGAGCAGTGTCAATGGAGCTGAGGCTATAGTAACATTAACTGAAATATGTGTGATATAATAGAAAGCACAATAGTAAGTTCTGGCATTAACTAGCTGTAAGACTTTGAATAGCAAGCTTACTTCAAATCTCTGGGTTTTAGTCTCTTCATCTATGAAATAGAGTGACTGGACTTGATAAGTAGCTCTGAACTAGAATCACCTGGGAGCTTCTCAAAAGCATCCAAGCCCAACCCCCATACCTAAGCTCTTATACTCCAGACCACCCCAGCCAAAGCCCAGCAGGTATGTTCTGAAAAAGCTTTCCAGGTCATTCGGGATGGTCTTCTGGATCCTCCCTCTTCTAAAGATTCTCCAAGGCTATGAAATATATCTTTATTTTTTTAATCACTTTATCTCTAAGGGAAGCCAAGTAAGAGAAACACTTAAAGCCCCTCAATAAAAGTTTGGATATTTATTAATATTTTTAAAAGATGACTGGACTGGACTTATTTTGATTGAAACCTTAGAATTTCAAGCTCCCAGAAACCATTATAAATGTAGCTATCCCCAAAGCTTTAAAAATAAGACTGGATTCTATATTGTTCTAAAACTGCCCAAACTTTATTGACCTCAACATTTGGCTTATTTTCATACTGGAAAGTCCTCTCTCCCTCTTTTTTTTCTTAACTTTGTTAGGAAAAATGGAAAAAAGAAGTATCCTTTCTAGCTTAGAGTTATTTAATTATAATCAAAACATTTGTTAAGTACCTTTTGTGTCTGATACAATGCTAGAAGATACATAAAGCAAGTTAAAAAGAAATCATTGCTGCTCTCTGAAAATCCATTCCAAAATCAGTAGCATTAAAAGCAAACTGTTAAGGTTTATGGTTTCATGACTCGAGGTATAGAATATTCTCTTGATCCATCATGTACTTCTTATTTTCTAAAATACTTGCGTCTTTTTTCCCACATACTCAGAATGCATTTTTATTCTGATTCAATAAACAAACTAAAAAACAGATTGGATCCCTTGTCTTCTGAAGCACCTTGAGTCCAGGAAATGTGGATAATCATTGTAGCTTCAATGCCTAGCACCCTGCCAAGCACAAAGTAGGTGCCCAATAAATGCTGGACACGTGAATAAATGGGTGTGTTAACCCCTTCCTCTGGCCAATTCTCCAAGGCAAAGGCAGAAAAAGCAACTGAGGTGGCAGGTTGCCTCAGCTACTCTGAATCTTCACACAGGGCACTGGGAGAGTGAGCGGCCATCTTTCCTGGATCTAAGTTTCTCATTTCTGAAGTTTCCTTCCTAGGAGTGATGCGGTGAGAAGAGCCTGAGAGACGCTGTGGCTACACAACCACATGACTGATTATTTTCATTGACTTTGTCTTTTAATTCTTCAATTAATTGCCTCCTGATTTCTGAGGCTGCCCCCAACCTTGCTTATTTTGGTTTTTTTTAGATACTGATGTTTATTTATTATTATGAGATTTAAAAAAATAATTCTAGGGGTTACTTTACAATGTTGTGTTAGTTTCTGCTATACTCAGCCATAGAAAAGAATGAAAATTGAGTCATTTGTAGAGACATGGATGGACCTAGAATCCATCATATGGAGTGAAGTAAGTCAGAGAAACAATTAATCATATATTAATGCATATATGCTATATATATGAAATCTAGAAAAATGGTGTTGATGAACCTATTTGCAAGGCAGGAATAGAAACATGGATGTAGAGACCAGGGTGTGGACACAAGGGTGGGGAAAGGGAAATGAATGGGGAGATTGGGGTTGACATATACACACTGCTGCTGCTGCTAAGTCGCTTCAGTCGTGTCCGACTCTGTGCGACCCTATAGATGGCAGCCACCAGGCTCCCCTATCCCTGGGATTCTCCAGGCAAGAATACTGCCATGGGTAAAATAGATAGCTAGTGGGAACTTGCTATATAGAACAGGGAGCTCAGCCTGGTGCTCTGTGGTAAACGTGCTTAGTTTTATAGCAACTGCAGTGGTGACAGCCTCCAAACAGTTCACCGCTGCTAACTGCTGTTCACACTTACTCAGCTTTGTATACTTGGTATCTCACAGAGCACCTGGATTGAGGATCAGTAGGGTTCATTGCAGAGGCTGCTATATCTAAAAAATACACATGTTTGGGTCCCAATTAAATCAGGTTCTAATTGAACTGGTCTTGAGAGCCACCTCACATCAGAATGTCTAAAATTTTGACAGTTGATCAGAAGGTGCAGCCAAGCACCTATGGGACAGACTTCACACACTTATTAAGAGGGAGATGAGTTGTTCATCAGAAGCCATGAGGTGGCTAGGATTTTTCCTAGCTTCCTTTTAGGATATTTCCCTTTGATGGAGTCAGAATTCAAAGTGTAGAAATAGGGGTTGCTACAGAGAGAAATGGGCTTCTCTTGTGGCCCAGATGGTAAAGAATCTGCCAGGATTGCAGGAGACCTGGGTTTGATCCTTGGGTCAAGAAGATCCCTGGAGAAGGGATGGCAACCCACTCCAGTATTCTTGCCTGGAGAATTCCATGGACAGAGGAGCATGGTGGGCTATAGTCCATGAGGTCGCAAAGTGTCAGACACAACTGAGTGACTAACACAAAGAGAAATGGGCATCACGGTCACCCCTTTATGCACACCTCTCAATGGCTCACGTTGATCCTGAAGTAAGATTCAAAATTCTTATACTGTCTTGCAAATCCCTATCAGGACCCCACCCTGGCTTTCTCACCTCAACTGGTGCTCCCTCACCTTCTCTAGAGCAGCCTTCTTTCAGCTCTCAACTGCCATGCCTCTCCTCACTTCAGACCGTCCCAGCTGTTGTACCTTCTTCCTTGAATACTGCCCACTCCTCATCCTGACTCCCAGCCAAGCCATTTGCTCATCCATTTGCCTCAATAACTCATATGCAGTGTTGAGGCCCACGATTAAATGTTCCTTGGTCAGGGGAGAATGTTTTCTTTGACCTTCAGACTAGGGGCTATGTTCTCAGCACATAGGATGACACTCTTAAGGCTATCATCAATTATTTATTTGGTTAATTGTTCAATTTCTGTCTTCTCTCTGCAGGGGTGGGATGGAATCTGTCTGGCTCACCCTTCGGGGGCTCTGTGGTCAAATCATTCTGTAACCCTTGGCATATTATTTAACCTTGCCAAGCTTCAAGTTTCTAATTGGTGAAGTGTTCATGTCAATAGCGCCCATGTCATAGGACTGTGTAGGAATTAAATGAGGTCGTTCATGCAGAGGCTAGTGATTTGATGCCAATCACATAATAAATGATAAGAAAATTGTTAAGTATGTTTATTTTGTGGGGAAGATGTGGGGCTTCCCTGGTTGCTCAGATGGTAAAGAATCTGCGTGCAATGAGGGAGACCAAGGTTCGATCCCTGGGTTGGGAAGATCCCCTGGAAAGGGAATGGCTACCCACTTTAGTATTCTTGCCTGGAGAATTCCATGGAGAGAGGAGCCTGGTGGGCAGGAGTCTGGCAGACTACAGTCCATGGGATCACAAAGAGTCAGACACAACTGAGTGACTTTCACACTTTTTAGCTTAGATATGGTTCCACATGACCTCTTGGGGTTCCTTCCGAATCTCCTCTTACAATTGTGTGATATCACACGGTTTTGGAGTTTGTGCTGTGCTGTGCTAAGTTGATTCAGTCATGTCCATCTCTGTTGGACTCTGGACTGTAGTCCGCCAGGCTCCTCTATGGGATTCTCCAGGTAAGAATACTGGAGTGGGTTGCCATTCCCTACTTCAGGGGATCTTCCTGACCCAGGGATAGAACCCACGTCTCTTACATCTCCCGCATTGGCAGGCGGGTTCTTTACCACTAGCGCCACCTGGGAAGCCCCGTTGGCATTTAGGGACTAAATAAACAAGAGCTCTTTTCCTCCTTTCCAAAATCTGCAACCAAATAAGAAAGAAAACGTGAGAGAGAAAAATAAACACCTGTTAACTTAATAACAGGCAAAGCAGATGGGACAAGGTGATTATAGCTGTGAAGCCAAAGGAGTTTATAAGACCCTTCCCAAAATCCATTCATGCCAACTCTGAAATAGCAGACCTCATCTTAGGTGCAGAGCTGCCTCAGTGAGCAGACCACAGAGAAGAGCAGAAGATATCGGTGTCCCAGAGACAGACTGGCCCAGAAAGATAAAACCCCAAAGGGCCAGAGCCAAGCCCAGTCACCAATCAGGTTAAGCTATCCAATCTCCCTGGGAGAGGGGAGGATGGGGGACAAAGATAAAAGGAGTCCTGATGTGCCTATTCCTCCTGACAAGGAAATGGACCAACCATCCCTGAGTGGAAACATGAGGAATGGGAAATAAATACTGTCTCTTTCACAACATAGAATTTTTTAAAGCTCTTTTTAAAAATAAATATTTATTTTTATTTACTTATTTATTTGGCTGTTCTAGGTCTTAGTTGTGGTGTGCAGAATCTTTTCTTTTTTTCCTTTGGTAACTTTAAATGTTTTATTTTGTATTGGGTTATAGCCAATTAACAATGTCGTGGTAGTTTTAGGTGAACAGTGAAGGGACTCAGCCATACATACACATGTATCCATTCCCCCAAACCCCTCCCAGGCATTTTTTTTTTTCACTTGCGGTGTGAAAACTCTTAGTTGCAGCATGGAGGCTACAGTTCCTTGACCAGGGATCGAACCTATGCCTCCTGCATTAGCAGCACAAAGTCTTAAACCACTGAACCACCAGGGAGGTCCTGAGTGCCAGTTGAATGACATTTTCCACAAAATAACTGGAAACTTTACTTTGAAAAAAGTCAGTTCCTAGCGCACTACAGGAGGCATGTAAAAAGAAGTTTGGTGAATAACTGGTTATATCTATAGATATAACAGAATTTGAAGACAGCATCAAAAGTCTAAAGTTGAGGACTTTCATGAAGTTCAGGCCCAAGCCGATGCTGAGTCCTTACTCTTGCCCCTTCTTTGAGAGAGAACCTGATTTTCAGATGAATGCAGGTCTCTGACAAGGTTTTCACCTGTTAATATCAAAATAAGAAAAATAAGTTATATAACTGGTTTTCTACTAAAATTAAATGCTTGTGAGACCTTATCAAGACTTATCACATAGTTTTGAAAATCATGGACTCTGAAGAAATGAATTCAATCTGTACCCTTACTGTGTTACTTTGGACATATTACCTCTTTGTACCTCAATATCCTCATCCATAAAATGGGGATAATAATCGTATCTATCTCACAAGGTTGTATGAACAAAATAGTACAGTCAAATGGCTTAAAACAGTACCTTGCATATAATATGTTCAATAGCTTCATTGACTGTTATTCATTTTGAAAGATCAGTCTTTATTCTGAAATTATATCTACTCTTTTATTTTGGTATTCAAATGTCTTTATTCATGAAATGATAGCAATAGTTTGTAGTCAATCTCTTTTTCAATTTCCTTACTTGACAAATAGGCAAAAAAGTTGGCAATCTTATATTAGTCCTTCCAATCTTGTTTTTAAATTTAACTGACTCATGAAAAAAAATCTAGAAATCACTAAACTTTAGTACCCTGACTCCACTTTCTTTTTTTGAAGACCTTTAAGGTAAAAGGACAGAGAAATATATTTTTAAATTAAATAACAGAATATTACCAACTCTCTTGCCCCTTTATCTACATAACTTATCTTTGTTGCAAATTACCAAAGATCCATTTGGGTATTACCCAAAGGTCTGTGAAATTGTCTGTGTGTTTAACAGGCTTAACTCATAGACAATTATTTTGCCTGTCTGTCTTGCTTGGCAACACACAGAGGTGAATTTATGATAAACACTACTCAGTGTTGATGATGTTGTTTCTGTCACCCAATTTGAGGCAGTGGAGGCACTGAATGAACAAACTACTCATACACAAATTGACTGAATGACAGCAGAAGATACCAAGTGAAAACAAACCTCATTTCTCTCCAGGCCTGACTTTATGAAATTGCCATCACTGTAATGCTCACTAGTGGGAGGTAAACTCTTTTTTTGTTTGTTTGTTTTTCCTCCAGTATTATTGAGATATAATTGACATACAACACTGTATAAGTTTAAGAGGTACAGCATAATGATCTGATTTACATACATCAAGAAGTGATTATCCCAGTAAGGTTCAATTCAGTTCAGCAACAGCAGCAGCAGCAGCAGCAGTTCAGTTCAGTTTAGTTGCTCAGTCATGTCCGACTCTTTGCGACCCCATGAATCGCAGCACGCCAGGCCTTCCTGTCCATCACCAACTCCCGGAGTTCACCCAAACTTACGTCCATCAAGTCGGTGATGCCATCCAGCCATCTCATCCTCGGTCGTCCCCTTCTCCTCCTGCCCCCAATCCCTCCCAGCATCAGAGTCTTTTCCAATGAGTCAACTCTTCGCATGAGGTGGCCAAAGTATTGGAGTTTCAGCTTTAGCATCATTCCTTCCAAAGAACACCCAGGCCTGATCTCCTTTAGAATGGACTGGTTGGATGTCTTTGCAGTCCAAGGGACTCTCAGGAGTCTTCTGCAACATGACAGTTCAAAAGCATCAATTCTTCAGCACTCAGCTTTCTTCACAGTCCAACTCTCACATCCATACATGACCACAGGAAAAACCATAGCCTTGACTAGACGGACCTTTGTTGGCAAAATAATGTCTCTGCTTTTCAATATGCTATCTAGGTTGGTCATAGCTTTCCTGCCAAGGAGTAAGCGTCTTTTAATTTCATGGCTGCAGTCACCATCTGCACTGATTTTGGAGCCCCAAAAAAACAAAGTCTGGCACTGTTTCCACTGTTTCCCCATCTATTTCCCATGAAGTGATGGGACCAGATTCCATGATCTTCGTTTTCTGAATGTTGAGCTTTAAGCCAACTTTTCACTCTCCTTTTTCACTTTCATCAAGAGGCTCTTTAGTTCCTCTTCACTTTCTGTCATAAGGGTGGTGTCATCTTCATATCTGAGGTTATTGATATTTCTCCTGGAAATCTTGATTCCAGCTTGTGCTTCCTCCAGCCCAGCATTTCTCATGATGTACTCTGCATATAAGTTAAATAAGCAGGGTGACAATATACAGCTTTGACATACTCCTTTTCTTATTTGGAACCAGTCTGTTGTTCCATGTCCAGTTCTAACTGTTTCTTCCTGACCTGCATACAGGTTTCTCAAGAGGCAGGTCAGGTGGTCTGGTATTCTCATCTCTTTCAGAATTTTCCACAGTTTATTGTGATCCATACAGTCAAAGGCTTTGGCATAGTCAATAAAGCAGAAATAAATGTTTTTCTGGAACTCTCTTGCTTTTTCGATGATCCAGCAGATGTTGGCAATTTGATCTCTATAAGGTTAATGAACATCTATCATCTCATATAGGTATAAAATTAAAGAAATAGAAAAAAGGTTTTTTCTTTTGGGATGAGAACTCAGGGTTCACACTCTTAACAACGGTCATATGTAACACACAGTTGTGTTTATATTTATCATGGATATTACAGAATTTCTTATCTTATTGGGAGTCAGTGAAATTATTGAATCTATAAATTAGTATCTCTCAATAATTCTGAAATATCTTAGCCATTATCTCTGAAATTTTGCCTCTGATGCATTCTTTTTCTCTTCTAAGGGATTGTTGTTGTTCAGTCACTAAGTTGTGTCTGATTACTTGCAACCCCATAGACTACAGCATGCCAAGGTTCTCTGTCCTTCATTATCTCTTGCAGTTTACTCAAACTCATGTCCATTGACTTGGTGATGCCATCCAACCATCTCAACCTCTATCCCCCTTCTCCTCCTGCCCTCAGTCCTTCCCAGCATCAGGGTCTTTTCCAGTGAGTTGGCTCTTCACATCAGGTGGCCAAAGTATTAGAGCTTCAGCATCAGTACATTCAATGAGTATTCAGCATTGATTTCCTTTAGGCTTGGCTTGCTTGATCTCCTTGCTGTCCAAGTGACTCTCAAGAGTCTTCTCCAGCACCACAATTCAAAAGCATCAATTCTTTGGGACTCAGCCTTCTTTATGGTCCAACTCTCACATCATATATGACTACTAGAAAAACCATAGCTTTAGGGAAAACCCCATCAAAAATTTAGATCACACAAAAAGACAAATATTGTATGATTCCACAATGTGCATGCATGCATGCTAAACTGCTTCAGTTGTGCCCAACTCTTTGCGACCCTATGGACTGTAGCCTGCCAAGCTCATCTGTCCATGGGATTCTCTGGGCAAGAATACTGGAGAGGGTTGCCATGTCCTCCTCCAGGGGATCTTCCCAACCTAAGGATTGAACCCGTGTCTCTTACGTCTCCTGCATTGGCAGGTGTGTTCTTTACCACTGCTGCCACTTGGAAGCCCATGATTCCACAATAGAGGTAGTCAAGTTCATAGAGACTAAACTCTTATTTTGAAATAAGTTGGTAATTAAATAAGGGAATGAGAACCTATTTAGTATGGAAGTGAAAATCCATGTCAGCAATAACACCCAGGAGTTCTAGAAATTCTCTTGAAATAAATTTGCAAAGTTCAGGACACTTTCTCAAGACCCCCTATTTGCTTACACTGCAGCAATGCAGATTAAAACTGTGATTGATCCTAGCCATAACTACACTTAAGCGGTAATGTTTACTACAAACATAGAAGCCTTTCCTCAAAACCAATGTGTGGAAGTTTGCATTTGTATGAAAATAAGCTGGTTTCCTCCAGCGAACTCTGGGCATCTGGCACATCTTCACCAGTGGGCAGAGGATGATGCCAAAGCAGCAGCCTCTTATCGGAACTCTTGATCTGCCTCCCCAGACAGCCTTCTTGGAGAGGACTGGAGAGATAAGGGAGATGCCTGACTTCTGAGAATGTGACAAGTGACAGTTTCTATCAGCATTTACTGCTACTTGGCAAAATAAGGGAAGTCTAAATGCAGGCTTCTGCGAAACATGCTGGCAATCATAGACCATTCTGAGCTGTGCCTTTGAATCCAGGAATGTAAGCATTTCATCTCTCATAGACAGATAACAAGCCTTATGAGCTACTGGAATCTGAACCTTCCTTCCCTGAAATAAGGACTTCCCTGCTGGCTCAGTCAGTAAAGAATTTGCCTGTAATGTGGGAGACCCGGGTTCAATCCCTGGGTGGGGAAGATGCCCTGGAGAAGGGAAAGGCTACTCACTCCAGTATTTTGAACTGGAGAATCCCATGGACAGAGCCTGGTAGGCTACAGTCCATGGGGTCGCAAAGAGCTGAACATGACTAAGTGACTAACACTTCACTAAAATAAAAGCTATCGTTTATTGACCAAACGATTTATATGCATTGTCTTTAACTGTTACAAGTACCTCTCAGATGAGTATTGCTACCCCTGTTTTCTGTCTGAAGGAAACCAGCTGAGGAAGATTGGGTCATCTTGCATAAGAGCACACAGCTGGTAAACAGAGGGCTCAAAGCTTCAACTCAGGGGTTTCTGGCTCCAAGCCTCAGGCTCTGGCCGCTGAGCTAATGGACTGCTTGCTGTCTTAGCAAGTCTGCGTAAAGTAAGGTTGCTCTCTGCAAGACTGGACCTGGACCATGTTTGTGAACCTTTCTAATTAACCTCTTTTCTGAAATGTTTCTCAGAAAGGACAACACCATTCTTAAGCATTTGGCCAGCTTGTTTCTTCCTGTCATTTTTCCAAAATCTAAAGCTTGCAATGATGTGTTTTTATTTCCATTTCCTCTTTGAAGTTGATTCATCTTAACTCTCACAAAAGTGAGTGATAGAGTGACTTACTTGGGAGAGCCTTCCAAGCAAGTTTTGTCAGTTTTCAGTCAATAACGTTTTTGCTAATAATTCTTAAGAAGCACCTAATTCTAAATGTGTGTTCTTCTGACAGTCACCTAGAAAAATGGAGGTGAAAAAAAATTGTTTTATTTCAATGAACTAAGCATCAGTGATGTGTGTGTGCTCGGTCATGTCCTAATCTTTGCGACCCCATGGACTGGAGCCTGCCAGGCTCCTCTGTCCATGAGACTTCCCAGGCAAGAATACTGGAGTGGGTTGCCATTTTCTACTCCAAGGGATCTTCCTGGCCCAGGGATTTAATGTGTGTCTCCTGCATTTCCTGCATTGGCAGGCAGATTCTTTACCACAGCACCACCTGGGAAGCCCAACCATCAGTAATGACAGGACTACAAATAAACTATTGAAAAGAGGTTTTTATAGAATTACAATTAGCACCCCAAATATAGCATTTTTTTCAATAAATAAAGACAAGTAGAGGAAATTCAATTAGCTTAAATGTCTTTATTTGGTTTCTACCCTCAAAGCTGACCTCCATCACTTTAACAAACTCAATCAAGGTCCTTGTGTCTGGAAAACAATATATCAAAGGGAGGTCCTAGGGCTCAGCAAATGCATCCAGAATCTGACCAAAGGTAAAGACATGAGATCAGGAAAGCTGATCTCAGAGATTGGTGCCAAAGTTCAGAATAATAGCCAATCGGCTGAGGGTTGACTAAGCCAATGCAGAGGCATTGGGACAAGCTAAGTCTCATAAGGAGACACTAATCAGGTGTAGGCAGATCAGGCAAAACAATGGGAGCCTGAGAACATTCTAGGTGTGTGCTGAGAACATTCCCTGGGTACTGACCCTGACCCAAGAAACTGGGCCAAAGCTTGAATAGAAGGATCTAACTATGATGGAAGATCTTAGAGGTAAGACTGTGTCCTGGACTGAATGTTTATGTCCCCCTAAAATTCATATGTTGAGATCCTGACCCCTGACGTGATCATATTAGGAGATGGTGGTGAGTGATTAGGTCATGAAGGTAGAGCCCTTGTGAGTGGGATTAGTGCCCTTATAAAAGAGGCCCAAGAGGGACTTCCCTCGTGGTCCAATGCAGTGCACAAGATGCAGTTTCAAACCTTGATCAGGGAACTAAGACTCCACAGGCCTCAGAGGAACCAAGCCCAAGAGCTGCAACTAGAGAGTCTGCGAGCCCCAGTGAGAGATCCCACATGATGCAACTGAGTTCCCTCATGTCTCAACTAAGACTTGACACAGCCAAATTAATTAATTAATTACTTTTTAAAAAAAGAAACAAGAAAATAGGGCACAAGTTTCAGAAGGATAGAAGCAAAAATTGAGAGCCTCTGCCTTATGACACATAAGTCACATGGGCTTGGATGCCATGTAGAAGAACCGTCTTTTGGGACCCCAGTACCAGGAACTCCTGCTGGGGCAGCGCTCCCTACCCTTATCCTCCAGAGGCTTTGCCAATGTGAATTGATGCATGAAGTTGGCCAGGATTGTATTTCATTTAGCAAGAGCTACAATATGACATTTCTTTCAGACTCTTAAATTCTGAAAATTCCTTTTCAAGAACACTAAAGCCTGAACACTGGAAAGGACAGAGTCAGAGCAGCTGGAAGGGGAATATAAAACACAGTAAGATAAGAGAAGAAGGGAAAAATGAGAGAAGCATAGAGATAACAATTAAGATCATGCAAGCAGTCACTAAGCCATATCCAATGTCTCCCTAACCCTCAGGACACTCTGTTTCAATAGCTTTAGTTCCCTCTGGGTTAACATAACAAATCAGTTTAATTGCTTACATCGTGGTTAGTGCTAACAATGGCATGCCAGATGCCCTCTATTTGGCAAGAGTCAAAAATCTTACATAGTCACAGATATCAAATTTGGGAGTAGGTAAATTAATCACAGAGGATCATAGCTAGACACAACCTTAGCTCATTTTCCTCCTATTGCAGATGAGAAAAGTCAGACCCTGCGAGACTGAAAGGGTTGCCAGAGGTCACGAGTCTAGTTAGTGGCAGATCTGAGTCTAAAATCCCAGTTTTCTAATTTCTTGTCCCATACTTATTCCACTCTGTCAGTCCCACATGCTACCATTCACTCCACATCTTGGAATACACATGCTTTCCCTGATCTCTGGCAGTTGTACCAACTTTTATCCTTCCATTTCTGTGAAGGACCCTGCTAAGGACTGCTGGGATCCACAAGGCCGACTGCTGCTGCAGCTAAGTCACTTCAGTCATGTCTGACTCTGCGCGACCCCATAGACGGCAGCCCACCAGGCTCACCCGTCCCTGGGACTCTCCAGGCAAGAGTACTGGAGTGGGTTGCCATTTCCTTCTCCAAAGCATGAAAGTGAAAAGTGAAAGTGAAGTCGCTCAGTTTTGTCCAACCCTCAGCGACCCCATGGGCTGCAGCCCACCAGGCTCCTCCGTCCATGGGATTTTCCAGGCAAGAGAACTGGAGTGGGGTGCCACCACCTTCTCCTAAGGCCGACTGCACCCACCTACAAAAAGAAAGAGGAAGTTGCTGTAGCCCAAATACTACTTTTGCACACCTAGCGCTCTGCCTGGAAAAGTTCTGTAAAATACTTCCATATAAGAGTAATAAACAATAATAATAAAACAGCCAATTAGCTCTCTAGTCATCTGAGTACAGCTGACGGGCCAGACGACAGCAGGGTAAAGGGTAAGCCATCATTGCATAACCACGTCCATGGTATGCTGTAGAGAACATGGTTAAAGCATAGGAAGTAAACAGAAGAAATCTGAGCAGGAAAATGGGGCTTTGCTCAATATTATTGCCAATCAAATTGAATTGCTTTTCAGTTATTTCTGTGAAAGAAAGAACAATATTTACGTTCATTTGGGGAAAGTCATCTAAGAGGTTGCAATATCTTTAAAAATATGTATCTGAAAACTCTTTGTTCTTGGAGTAAAGCCAAACTTCAGGAACTCTCATTAAGGTAGGCTATCTTTGCAACGAAGCAGGACCATTAAAAATGGATAGCATTGACATTTTAAGGAGGCTGAGAAAAATTGTTCCTCATGGGTCATAAACATTGAGAAAAAATTAAAGCAAAGCACTTTCTGAAAATGGAAATGCCCTAATTCTTGATGCTGGTGCCTCCTAGCTTTTGTGGAAAGACAACATTTCTGTAGAAGGACACCTCTGCTCAATTTGAGAAATGTGCTCAGGGCTGGTCTTGTGTGATATCCACTTACACAGATCCTCATGATACATTAGCATCACTTATCAAGCAGCGTGGTCTACTGAGAGATGGTATAATGGATGGAAGCAGGTGGTACATAATTCAGTCCTTCCTCATGGGTTTTTCCAAAGTTAGATTTCCAACAACATGCCTGCACAGACCATCTTTGGAACTGTTCCCTTGTCTTTACAATTGTTGTAGACAATCTCATCTTCTTTAATCCATCCTTTTCCCCATTGACTAATTAATCTCCCTTTTAAAAAGAGGGAGAGGGCTGAGATGATGTTACTGCTAAAAAAAAATATTCTATCAGTGTGTTCCTAGTATTACAGAATAAATTCTAGCTGCACGAGGACAGTACTTGAGCGCCTCTATGATCTAGCACAAACAAACTTTGCTTGACACAAGTGGAAAGTAGTTATTGTTTTACCTTATATTTGGTTTTGTTAATGTGCCAAATGAAACTTTTATCCAATTCTTTTAATCATTTTTAAGCTTTCATTCCCCCTTCAGCTAATTTTCTGTTCGTAGATTTTGCCCAGTGTTTTTGATGGGAGCTTATTAGCTTTTCCAATCTACAAATAGGAACTCTTTATCTATGTGATTTATAATTCATGTCAGTCATCTTTATGACAACTTTTCCAGTTTGTTGATATTAACTTATGGGTGAATTTAGAGAGTCAAAGCATTTACTGCTTAATTGATAGGGCCAGAGTTTGTCTTCCACACAACTCATGTCTAGAATCTCTTTTGGGAAGCTTCCTCTCTCACCTTCTGTCCTTCCTGTTTTCTACCAGATTCATATGGAACCATTATGGAGCATTTTTTGGCTCCAGACCTTTCATACACTGACATTGATTGGTCTTATGAGTTTCAACTCTTTGTGCCTTTACCAATTTGATAAACTATTGTAAATTTATAGAGTTAATGGGGGAAAGGTCATCTTTTTTTCCTTCTGGATGGTAGAGCTTCCTCTGTGCCCACAATGCCCTAGCTGAGCCTGGGTCCTACTATTTTTCAACCCTGGATTAGTGTGATATAGTAGAAAATATGGTCTCTGCCCACTCTCCCCCTTGCTCCCCGCCTCAGTTCCTGGCACTGAGCTCCTGAAACACTTGTAATCTCCTGGGTGATAGGAGTGCCTTTTGCTTTAATAAAGAGATTCTGATTCAGCTTCTGGGTGTCTTCTGGATGAGGGCTGGCTGCCCTAAAAACTGAGCCTTAATTAGAAGCTTAGTGTTTTCAGACCTGCCCCTACCCCTTCATTCTCTTGGGAAGGGAGAAGGAATGAAAATGGAGTTAGTGATTGATCTTGCCTCTGTGATGAGGTCTCCATAAAATCCCAAATGTACAGGATTAAGAGAGCTTCTCAGTTGGTGAAAACGTGGAGATGCCGGGAGAGGACCTGGGAGCTCCAGGCCCCTTGCCACATCCCTTGCCCTTCGTATCTCTTCATCTGACTGTTCACTTGTATCCTTTGTCATATCCTTTAATAAACTGGTAAACATTTCCTTGAGATCTATGAGCCATTCAAGCAAATCAATCAAAATCTAGGGGGAACTTCCCTGGTGGTCCAGTAGTTAAGAATTCACCTTGCAGTGCAGAAGACTCAGGATCATTCCTTGGTCAGGGAACTAAGATCTCACATGCTGCAGAGCAACTAAGCCCATGCATCGTGACTACTGAGTCTGCAAGCTCCAGATCCCAACTAGAGAGTCTGTGCACCGCAAGGAAAAATCCTGCATAATGCAAGGAAGATCCCATGTGCTGCAACTAAGACTCAACAAGGCCAAAATAAAATAAATAAATAAATATTTTAAAAAACATTGTAAGAATCTCAGATTTGAAGCCAAATTAGTCAGAAGTGGTGAATGCCCTGGAGACCTGCTTCTTGCAGTCCGCATCTGAAATGTGGGGGTTGGGACAGCTTGCGGGATGGAGCTCTTAACTTACAGGATCTGACACCATCTCCAGGTAGAGAGTGTCAGAACTGAGTTAAAGTGTCACCCAACTGATGTCATGGAGAATTTCTTGGTGTGGGGGAAACCTCCATACATTCAGGGGCCAGAAGTGCCTGAAGTGAAGTTTCTGTGTGAAGATAAAGGGGACACAGTGGGGAGAAAGGCAGTAGGGAAGAACTGGGTTTTTCCCTACATAAGAGGAAGGGGCAAGTTGAGGGCTTTCCTATGTGGTGAGAAAGTTGTCATTTAAGAGTTGCAGTTTCTCTTGTACCCAGAAGTGAGGCTTCTTTCTTTGCCTTTGTAGAAGACTATTCCTTTGTTCTTGGGAGAAACCATTAAGATACTTGACCTTTTTCATATATTAACTTGACCACAGATGCTAGATGTTCTGATCACATACTGTTCTATGCTAGTGGATTCCAAGCTTTATCTTCCTCTTTTATGTTGGGAAGGGGAAAGACACAGAGAAGAGAAGAGCTGACAGTTGTCCTTGGGGACTGCAAATTGAAGGGAGAGGATGAAGGGGAAGCTTTGTGACTCTAGGCAGAGTCTTTAAGTTGCAGGTGGATGATGTAGCTTAGAGCCCAGAATAGGGCTGATATCTCCTCCCCCTAATTCAGCCTGGCGCTGTTCTCAGACCTGAATGGTGGAGGCTCTGGAAGAGTCCAAAGACAATGACTTGGTAAACCTACCACCAATAATCAGGAAGGGACAGAACATTAGCAAGGTGACAATAAGGTCCCTTCAAGATTCTTGGAGGTCAGTAAGGGCATGTGGGTAGACACAGTGTTACCAGAGTGGGAGAAATGGAAAGTGGTGGGCGAGGATGATTATTGCAGTGGACAGAACAAATTGTAAGCAGATGTAAGCTATCCTTCTGGGGGTAACAGGAAACACAGGAGAAATGACTGACTAAAGGTTAAGTCAGTAGGAGCTCAAGTTATAATTTGGGCATTAAAAACTTAATATGACCTCATTTATGCTTAGTCCAAAGCCTGACCATACCAGTTGTATACATTTTAAGGATACATATACAAGAATAATACTCCTACCTTTATTATATAACTCAAGAAAGTGCTTCAAATTATGGGCATATATCAGACAAGATAGGAAAGGAGAACCCACCACAGCAGGCCATTGAAGAAATATTTTGAATCAGTTTGAGCTTTGCAATGTCCTTCCCATCAAAATTGAACAAAGAGGATAAGCCCCTGGTGGGACATTATGAAAAAGATGATAATATCTGTAGAATATTTTTAAATTATGCAGGTAACATACAAATGTATGCTTATATAAAGTTCAATTAATATAGAACTTAAAGTCCAACTTCATTTTCTCTCCACCACACAGAAGTAACAATATGGGTAATTTACAGCTTATCCTTTTAAACTTTTCCAATTATTTACACATATGTAGGTGAATATATGGTTTCCCAGGTGACCCAGTGGTAAAGAATCTGCCTGCCAATTCAGGAGACAAGAGTTTGATCCCTGGGTTGGGAAGATCCCCTGGAGGAGGAAATGGCAACCCACTCCAATATTCTTGCCTGGGAAATCCTATGGACAGAGAAGCCTGGTGGGCTACAGTGCATGGGGTTGCAAAAGTATCAGACAAAACTTAGCAATAAAACAACAACAAAGGTGAATATATACAAACATGTATCTATATACACATATATAGAGTGTGGGTTTATTTGTGTGTTTAATGTAAAAATGCAATCAAACCATAGGTCATTCTTCTGTAACTCATTATTTTCACTTAGTAATATGACTTAGAGATCTTTCTGTGCCAGTACCTTCTTTTTAATTGCTGTTTGCTTAATATTCTATAGTTTCACAGGTGCACAATAGATTATTTAACTATTCTTCTACTTTTATTTCAATACCAAAATACTTCCTATTCTGGGTTGCTTTTTTGTTTTGCTTGTTCTTACTGTGTTGTTTTCAAAACAGAGATAATATACTATGTCTCTGTTTGTAAGCGTTTAGAAAAGATAATCTCTCTCCCATCTCTCCCATCCCCCCACAAAAGCTCTGTAGAAAACCTGTGACTTCTCTGAGAAGTTTCAGAAAAGACTATCCAAGTAAAGTATTACAAAAATATATTTATCATCTAAAATTCTAAAGATGAAAATAAGTAATTCCCTTTGCTAAATAATGTTCTATTTCCTGGTTTACATATAAAGAAACATCAATAACTGTTCATTTTACCAAGACCATGGACCATGTAACTAATCTACTGGAAAGTTCAGAGCCAAATTGTGGTTCGTCTCTGTTTCACAAATATATCAGATTTAATCTAGTTTTAGTTCCTGACTTCTTATTTTTCTAAACTCACTTTTCCCCTTTATCTAATTTTTTAACTTATACTCATTGTTTTGAATGCACTTTTAGAAATCACTTTAAATTCTTGTTGAATAGGTGAGAGGATGAACAGATTATTGGAAGGGTGGAGAACGGAAACAGTTGAATGGGTCAAAAACCACTTTTTTGAGCTGCCTCTGCAGATATCATTTTTGTTTTCTAACAAATAACTGCCCTTACTGTAGTAAACATTTTGCAAAGTCTCCTTGGTACCATATGCTTTTTAGTATTTGGAATGTTGAACTCCTGAATCTGTATTTATGATTTTACATTTACCATTTTCATTTAAATATACAAGAGTTGTCCAAGTAAAAATTCATCTAGACATTGTTTATATATATATGTTCAACAAAGTTGTTTAAACACTTGATTGCATACTCACTGTCTGTAGTGGGTTGAATAGTGTCTCCTCTAAAATTCTTGTCCACCTGAAACATTAGAATGTGACCTTTCTTGGAAATAGAGTCTTTGCAGATACAATGATTTAAGATGAGGTCATACTGGATTAGAGTGGGACCTAAATCCAAAGACTAGTGTCCTTATAAAAAGAGGAGAGGACACACAGCAACAGACACACACAAGGGAGAGGCCCACATGAAGATGGAGTGATTGAATTGATGCAGCTATAAACCCAAAGACTGCCAGCAACCGGTGGGAGCTAGGAGAGGCATGGAACAGTTTCTTCCTTAGAGCTTCCAGAAGGAAGCTGCCCTGATGAGACCCTGACTTTGAACTTCTAGAATTCGAAATTAGGAGAGAATAAGTTTCTATTGTTTCAAGCCACACAGTTTGTGAAATTAATTACAGCAGCTCTAGGAAATGAATTGGAGAAGGGAATGGCACCCAACTCCAGAACTCTTGCCTGGAGAATTCCATGGACAGAGGAGCCTGGCAGGCTACAGTCCATGGGGTCTCAAAGAGTCAGACACAACTGAGTGACTAACACAACACTTTAGGAAATGAATACACAATCCTTCTATACCTTCATTAAAATTATCTCAAGAGCACCTGTGGATTATAGTTTCTAACCTGGAAATACAGTAATATGAGTGCCAAGGTTTACAATTTCCAATTTGAGAAGTGTGGTGATACAAATAACCTGATGAAGAACTTTTTGTTCACCATCACTGCTAATTAAGTACTAGGTTGAATCCGAAGTGCCAAACATAAGAAGTGAAGAAAGAAAGAATATAATGACAAGGCCATTGTCATGCATTTCTTTTTTTTTTTAATTATCTCATTGCACTAAGTCTTTGTTGCTGTGCACGGGCTTCCTCTAGTTGCCTCAAGCGGGGGCTCCTCTTCCTTGTAGCTTGTGGGCTTCTCTTACTGCAGAGCACAGGCTCTATCTAGGGTGCAGGTTTCTGTAGTTGCAGCACACAGGCTCAGTAGTTGAAGTTCCTGGGCTCTAGAACACACAGGCTTCGGTAACTGCAGCAGACAGGCTCTGTAGCTGTGGCTTGCAGGCTCTACAGCACAGGGCTCAGACGCTATGGTACAGGAGCTTAGTTGCTCCACAGCAATATGGGATCTTCCTGGACCAGGGATAGAATCTGTGTCCCCTGCATTGGCAGACAGATTCTTATCCACTGCACCGTGAGAGAAGTCCTATACTCATTTCTTGTATTTAAAATAGAGGTTGTTAATCTTGAAGTTTATATTTCTGAAGAAATTTGCTTTTTTACCATCCTATTTTATTAATGACCTCACACTAGCAACTATTTAGCATGTTTCAAAAAGCCAATAGGAAAGCTGTGAAAGAGCTTGAGTCTAGAATTATATATTGTTCAAACTGAAACCTTATATGTTAAGTGCTGATAAATATACTTTCTTAAGCAGCAGTGGCAAAAACAGTGAATTGATTCTGCCATTCAGTCCTTTAAAAACTCAGCAAATCACCCAGAGTTACTCTAATGGAAATCTCTATTGAAACATAGTTTCTTTCTTCTCTCCTTTTTCTCTTGTCCTATGAAAACCAGAATAAACTGGACGCATACAAGATTCTGCTTTAAGATTAGGCTGATTCTTTCTCAGCCTAATAGTATGCCTATTCATTATTTTGCATTGAATACCCACATGAGTTATATACTATATACTTTGTGAATATATAACTAAGTCCTTTCAGTTTAGCCTCAGGGTGAGCTAGGAAAGAATCCTAAAGCACCAAAGTCATCAAATGCATCTATAATGGATACATAATGTGGACCTCACAGCAGCCTATGGTTATAGTCCAACTCACTTTTATATAATGAAAGATCAGGGAGATAGCCAATCTCCTCTTTCTGATATAAATAAGTTGATGATGATTTTTGTGGCTGCCACCATTAAGTATGCAATACTGTATTGATCTACTGTATTGATCTACCTTTTCTTTCATTTGGATACATACCTTCAATATAAACTTTTTCATTTTAATATATACCTTCAATACCATTGACCTTTATGTCCAGAAGAAATATTTTTTAAATGTATGAGGTTTTGATAAGTATAGTTTTGCGGGAAGACCTCTTACAAATCTTTAAGTAAATGGATTTAGTAATTCTACATCTTAAGTGTGACTTCAATTAAACATAAAAACAACAAACCATCAGTAAAATAGCTCTAGATAAATATTTATTGAATGAATAAACAAAAGGATGAATGACTTTATTCATTATGTATTTTTGTTATTTCTGCTTGCCTAGCTGCCTTTTGATTGTAACTCAGCTTCCTATATTGATTTGCCTTTAAGGAAATAGTGACTCTTGTGGTCATTCTGGAATTACAGTAATTTTCCTCACAGGAACTAAAGAGTTGGCATTCTGGGTTTATCTAAAGATACCTCTATATGTTGCAATGTGGCTGCAGTCTGAATCTGCCTGCAATGTGGGAGACCCAGGTTCAATCCCTGGGTTGGGAAGATCCCCTGGAGAAGTGAATGGCAATCCACTCCAGTATCCTTGCCTGGAGAATCCCATGGACAGAGAAACCTGGCGGGCTGAAGTCCATGGGGTTGTAGAGTCAGACATGACTGAGCGACTAACACTTTATAGATGTTGACTTCTTCACTGTAGGGTCTAACACAGTGCCTGAAACTCTATAGACATCTTATACAGGTTCAATGAGTATTTCCTGCTTCAGGCTAGTTATCATTGCATTTAGTCTGTGACCAAAGAAACTCTCTGCTATGGTCTTAATGTTTGTGTCTCTCCAAAATTTATGTGTTGAAATCCTAATCCCCAAGGTGATGATGTTAGGATGTGGGATCTTTGAAAGGTGACTAGGTCATGAAAACCTTTATAAAGAAGCCTCACAGAGCTCCTCAGCCTCTTCCAAAAGTGAAAACCTGGTGAAAAGACAACCATCTATGAACCAGGAAACTCTCACCAGACACAGTATCTGTCAGCATCATGATCTTGAATTTACCAGCCTCCTGATCTATAAGAAATAAATGTTATTTATAAGCCACTAGTTTATTATATTTTGTCATAGCACCCTGATGGGACGAAGACACTCACATTTTAAGGAATTAAATGAATTCTAATCCTAAAAATAAAAAATAAAATATAAATTTTAATGTAGCAGATGGCTTA